>NW_024881321.1:24091697-25387947 GCF_018691265.1 Tyto alba
CAAAATTTAGCTACATTTCAGAATACCTAGCAGTATGATAATATTCCAGAAATACTAAGCACAGTTATGCTTTAGAATAATTGTTTATTCTTAAAACACTGAACAGAACATTTAGGAAACAAAAAGAGGCACATTTAGGTCCTAGGAATCAGAGGCATTTAGTTAATTGAATATACAAAGAAATAAAGTGTAATGAAGTTTGTAATTAAATGGTTATCAAATTAACTATTTAACTTACAGCTAATGGGCCACATTTTGCTTCTAGTCGTGTAAGTACAAAACTGGATTTCATTGACTTAAGGAAGTTACAAAACATTTACCTTTCTCTTATGAGTTTGGCTTTTTGTCATCGAAGTAAACCATTCTCTTAGCACTTCTATTTTGTAAAGTGTAAAATTTGAATACACTAATGACAAATGTTTGTAGTTCTGCTATATACCTCCAAAATGAATTCCATCTATTTCCAACCTGCTGACAAAATAACTGAACATTAATGTAGTATAGGACTGTGAAAATTATCTTGGAACCATATTGTCCTGATTATATGGGAAGTTCAGTTTGCATCCACATAAACGAATGTGTTTCTTGAGAATGATGGACCATATGACCTGACAACATAACCTTTTTAATTCTGTGGGCTTGGTCCTGAAACCCTGAATTAGGTGAAATAACTGTTGATAAAATTGTTCCCTTTGTGGTGTTCTTGCCATGGAAGATGCAACCACTTTTACTGCAATTTTGCAGCCTCATATTTACAGTATTTTTAAATTTTGCAGAAAGCTATAGACCATGTCAAAGATAAATGATTTTTTTCTTTTCTGTTTAGGCATATGATTACTATTGTATATCATGACATGGTTCTGGGTGACCCTCCAAAAATATGTCTAGAGTGAGGTAAAATAAAAAGTTGAAGTAATAATTGTCTAGTTCAATATTTCATGTAATAAAACATTTTCTTCTCATGATTTCAACAGTATATCTGATTTTGTGAACATTAGATTATCAACACTTTCTGGTAAATTTGTACCAATACTGTGACAAAAGGTTTATATTCCCATTTTGGGAAAGGGGACAAAGCGTGAGATTGCTGCTGTGAGAGACATCGTATCAACTTTATTCAAAAATATTTAAAAAAAAAAAAAGTACTGTCTAAGTTAGATTCTTAAAATAAAGCTTGAAAGGTTACAAACCAGTAGAGTTTTATAATTTCTGAAAATAGAGTTTAATTACCAAGTAGAGTATTATTTTAAACATCTGTATTTTTTTACCATCTGTATTATAAAAAATAAATATATATATGTGTGTGTATATATATTGAAGTGTATGTATACATACATATGTATAAGTATGCATATATATGGTATATATGTGAGCATACACTTACATTTATCTATATTTGTTTAATTAACATTGTCTTTACTGGGATGTAAGGATATTTCCATGTGTGTTTTGAAAGCTCTTGACTCTTTTGAAAGACTCCATTCCTATTAGACATGAACTTGTCTAATAAAGTAATATAAATATTGCTTTGGGGTTTTTAGGAACAAACTTTCAGGCCCAAGCAGCTTGCAACTGGCTGAATACAGATTGAGTGGTATTAATACTCCTGCACCTTAAAACTGCCTTTTACATTCAAGTATTATCACATAAGAGGAGCTGCCTGAATTTAACTTTGCTGTAGCTTCACTACAATAGCAATTAGTTTGACCAGTCCAATGGATAAACGCACACCAAATGTATTTATGAAAATGAAAACAGTTCTTACAAAGCTCTCACAATTAGATATCTGAATTTAGCTTTAAAATAATAAATTCATAACTGTATTTAATCATGCAGTAATTATTACATGACAAAGATTTGTTCTCTTTCTAAATGTTGAACCTAGGTGAACTATTACATTTTTAGTCACTACTGTAATAAAACTGGTAGTCCCAATGGCAGTTGCTTTCTGCTAAAATTAAAGAGGGGTCATTCACAGTATTGATACTCTTCAGCTTTATCATTATAAATTCTATTTTAAAATTTATAAAATTAAATATTTTAAATGCATTTTCAGGTTGGCAGTTTATTAAGTTGAATGTGTCCTTACATTTATCTAAAATTTATTAGTCATCCAATTTTAAATAGTTATCATATATTTTTTTTAAGTCATTCACAGAACTATTTATAAGTGATACAATGATGTGGCTACATGAGTTAATGTGTAGTTACAGTACAGCACATTCAGTTAGATTTTATCTGATAATTTATAGCAAACCCAAATGTATAGGCTACGTTATGTTTCACATTAAGCTCAACATTCAAAAATATGTACATTTTTCTGTTTTCAAATTTATAAGAAATGCCTACATTAAGATCAAAGAACTTGAACTGTATACTTTCAAAGGATGAATATTCCACTGAATCATTTCTTCTCAAGTATAAGTATCTTCCTTTAATGATGATGATAAGTGCATCAAAGCAAAAATTGGCTAATCAGTATATGTGATGTTTTTGAAGTGAATGAAAATTCTCCCACTGATAGTATTTTTTGAAAATATGGAATGTCTTTACCGTTTGTCTTATGTTTTTGTCTCTTCCTGTTAGAGACTCTTTATTAGCTTACCATGCATATGGAAAATACCTGCAGCAAAGATGTTTTATATCTCAATCATTTATAACATCTCTATTAGTTATAACTTTGGCTGTTTCTAAAGGTTGTTTTCTTTCTTCAGTGATTAAATTATGCTTGGTCTTTTAAGGGTGGATGTTTTTAGTTTATTTCCATTCAAAGGTAGCATGCAATGTAGTCAATACTGGTTGTGGAAATTATGATATTATTTTAAAATATTATATATTGATAGTTTCATAACGTTTATAACATTAATGTTTAAAAATATTATTACTTTTTAAATTGGAGTTAACAGTTATATATTTTCTATTTTAATTCTCTGTTTCCTTGTCTTACTCTTTTTCCTACACATTAATGAATCAAACTGCATGCCTTTGTTTTGAAGCCTGCTTTTTATTTTAAGTATGGAGGACAGTTGTCTGCAGAGGGATCTAAGTTGTTGTTCTTAAGTGTGTATATTTTCTGTTAAAGAAAAATACTGTCTTCTTTTAGATAGCTATTGATTTTCTAAGCAGAATCACATGGTTTACATTTCTCCCCTCCTTCTCTCTCCATTCTTACACTGTGAGGCAGTGAAAAGGCATAAGTTTTTGCTTTTGTAGATCTGATAGTTGGAGTAAGACATTGAGCAAAATCCTCATCAGTGTCAAAGGAAATTATGTATTAGATAGAGATTTTTTTTTTTTTTTAATTCTATCTATAGCATCATTACTGTGAATCTGCAACATGAATACACACTTGCATAAACATATATTTATATGTATGTTTATCTGGGGCACCAGACAGTGCAGAATTATGTTGGTTTTTTTTTTTTTTTTGTAGTTGATTTTTTTTAAATGCACCTTGTCTCAAAAGAGAAACTGTCTTATAAGTAGACAATGCTTATCTAATTAAGCTTTTCAGCAGAGTAATTTAAGTGGTAAAATGAACTTCTTATCAACAATGTCTGATCGGGTCTCAAATGTTTCTTTTTACCTTTTTGGCACAGCAGGTAATAGATACCAACAAGTAAGTGGCAATGTACCATAAATATCATGTCAATCAGTATAATATATTAAGTTTATTGTGCAATATATGATTTAATAAGTTTTAAATAGTAGAAGTCTACTAATGCATAGTGTACTAATTGTACATCAACTCTTCAAAAAATTTTTTACCTAAAGAAAAAGAAGTTGATATTCTTTTGAGAAAAGGTGTTTCTATAAATATGAAAAGTAACTAAAATAATTATTCTAAATTCACCAATTTTTAGAAACATTATTGAATGTATTTATAATGATTAATAATTTTTCATTCGTACATAATTTTAAATAATATATGTGCTCTAAAATTTTCAGTATATTTTATATACTGAATGTTATCTGTAATTAAATATTTCTTAAGAATTCTTGGATTACTAAGAAGTTTTTGTTAGATTTAGTTAGGATCAGAGGTTTAATGATGGAGAAAGAAAGCATCCTCTCATAATTTTGTCTTCATAATACTTATTTTAGGAACAATTGTCCAAATGTATCAAACTTATTTTTTAGAATGTTAAAATATGTATTAATTTTACCTTATTTGCTATTTGAATGCTTGAGAATAATTTACTATTCTATGTAATCATCTATGGTGAAATATCAAAAATTCCCAATTTAGGCCTGATCGATACTATGCAATTTCAATTTACAGTTATGTAGTGAAGCTATTTTTCTGTTATGTTTGTCTTATAGTTACCCTTACCTCTTGCTCTGTGTGTTGATGTAAGGCCTCACAAATGCTCACTTAATCATTATAACTTGATATTACTTCACAACCCTAATGGTTCGGTAATTTAACACAACAATGAAGAAAAAAAATTCAAAAATAGTTTTTTATTCTCCGACTACTTTCACATATGAATAATTTTATTGATGTGGGTAGTCTCATCAGGTTTGGTCAAAATTTTTTGTGGAACATAGTTTTACATTTGGAGAAAAGGAATTCAAACATATGTCTGACACATAGAGACGTAAGTCAGTCTTTAGGTTAAGTTCTGGTTTGCTTGATGGAAAAGTAAGTTTTTCTGAACATATTAGGATAATGATTATTGTTACCAAAAGTCTTTTCTTCCTCTAAAAAGGGAACTTTCTGTTTTTACTCATGTAGACAATATGTGATTAGTTGTGTGTATCAAAAAGTATTTTGATATGCTCAGAAAGGCCTGAGGACCTTGAAATCTAATACTAGTTCAATTATTGAAATGCTTACTTTTTGTTTTCCTGTATTTTGCTTTTAATTGAATGTTATTTGCTTGAAAAGTTTACTCAAAATAATGATTAAGCCTAATGACAGGAAGGTACTGGGAGGGTTAATGAATATTTGTTATTTGTTCAGAGATTTGAACTGTAAAGCCATATATAGAAGATAAGTAGTTCTAGGTTCTGAATTTCTTCATTTTGTCTTGTCTTCTAAAAAAGTTAGATTTTTTTATTCAAACAGGGATTACGGGATTTGAATGAAATATAAAGATGTTAAATAGCTGTCATCCAAAAGCCTCAGTAAGAATTGTTGTTATTATTGTTATTGTTGCCATTGAACTCTGAAAAATCATGTCATGTTTATTTTCGGGTTTTTAGGAGGTGTGTGAACAATAACTAAGAGGCCTTGGACCTCTCCATGTTACGACTAGCTAAATGACCACAGTGATGAAACAGCAGTGGGTTCCTGTTTTGACAATATGGTCAATTTATATTTATCTCTGCATTTTAAATACGTAAAATATAAATGTATTCAAAACTACTTGTTAATACTGAGAAGAAAGTAGTTATTTGCAGAGCAGAGGCTCAGAAAGCAAGGATTGTTGTTGACAGAAGTGAAAACAATTATTTTATTTTCATTGTCCAAATGTAGAGATGCAAAAGTAAAAACATACAGAACATAGAGTATTGAATACTTAGAGTATTGCAAAATCTTACACTTGCTAGCATCCTTTTTAGATATTTACAACCTTTTAACACTTGATATTAAATTTTTACATATAAAAGAGATTTTAGCTATGGTTAGAGCAGCACAGTCAGAAGAGATGCAGATATTTTGGTCCATTTTATTTTATATAACCTTAGAAAAATTCTTTTGGGTTTTTTGGGGTTTTTTGTTTTTTTGTTTGTTTTCATTACTCAGGAATCAAAATTCTTCATGTCAAAAATTGAAATTATGGTGTCACAAAATGTCACAGCGTTTGGACAAATATCATTCAGCAGCAGCATTAAAATTGTTACAGCAAACTGAAATTTGAAATTAAGATATGATGTTCTGTGACCGTGGGAGATATTTTTGAGAGTGCTTTGTTGACAACTTAATTGATAATTTTGGCTTGTATTCTTCTAACACCTTTCTTCCCAAAGGATCCTAAAGTGCCTTACAAAATTAGGGCCTGTTCCTGCCCTGATTGAAGTCAATGGGAGCACTGCCAATGGGAACAGCACTGGGCACTTAAGAAGCTAATAAAAGCTACATTCAAACATCAGTTCTGCCACTGAAATGTGTAACTGTTCAACTTAGAAATACTCCCCAGTGGTTTAAGACAGGAAGTGAATATTATCATATACAGATTGCAAAATTAAAAAAGAAAATATAACTGTAAAGGGATACATGGTTCAAATGTTAGTGTTAATAGCCCAGATTTTGGTTAAGATTTCTGTTTGAGGTTTCATCCAAACACATTTTTGTATTTTTTTTCAGAAAATTTGAACATTAGTTCCAGTAGTTCAGTGGCTGATATCACTTTCATTATTCATATGCATTCATATTTTGGAGCTCAGATTTGCATTTTTTGTGCAATAGTATAAAATAATTTCAGAAAAAGATAACATGGAAATACAAGAAATCTTATATATTTATTGTACCATTTTGTTGATTATTTTTTAATTGCTACCTGGGGAAAGTTTCATATTACAATCAGTATTTGGCATATATTTCCATACTCTTTCAGTTTATATATTGAGCTGATTGGTGTGATATCTCAAGGATGTGATTTGATGTTTGTATATCTGAGGTAACAGTTGGAAGCAAGCCTTATACCACGTTTTCTGATATTTTTTGTTTATTTTTAATATAGGGCCTTTCATATAAAATTTGACAGTTGCAAAAACACCAAGTGGCATGCACTGATACAAAAAAAAAGCAGGAGCTAATTCAGAGATTTGCAATATTATGAAAAGGCCTGAATTGTTTACCACTCAGCAATTTTTTTTGCAACAATTCATATTGGTGAATGAGGAAATAACTAAATTATTTAACATTTTAAAAATTATTATAATTTAACAAATAAAAGAGGAAAACTTCCAAGACATCTTAAGAAGTTCCTTAGCTGTTGGACTGGTTTTTTTGACTCTAGTTAGATGCTTTAAGATAGGACTGAAAAATAAGAAGCTCTAAGATTTACTGATCATCACAACAACTTAACTAGTAGAATATGTAGCAACTGAAGTCTTTGAATCATATGGTGTATACATGCTGTATATTCAGAACAAAATTTGAAATTACAGGGCTAGATAAATTCAACACTAGTCTTATTGAATCCTTCTAGTCTTATTGAATAAATATTTATTAAATCTTCTGGCAAAATTACAGAAGATGCAGCTTTACATTTTTGACATGTCCAAGATGAAAATACACTGTATAGTTAATTGAAATACTATATTTATCTTACTAAAATAATGAAAAAAACAGATGTAATCCCAATTTTTAAAGAATGTTTTTCATACTATACCTGGATAAAATATTTACAATGTAATTGAGTTCTCTGGGCCATCCCAGGACAGAAGGTTTAGAAGGTAGTTCATAAAAGGGGTTTTCTGAGAAACCACAGCATACTGTATGCACCTGTTACATAGATGTGGCTTTCAAGTAGCTTTGAATGTGCTAGAGGAAGTCACTCTCTTAGAGTTTAATTCATCAGTAGATTTAAATGTCTCCCTCTACTAGAAACACAGTATTTTACACCCTTTTATACCAATAAGAACCTGAAAATATACAAATTACTAAATCTGTGCTGGATGAACAAATGCCATGTTTTCTTACCTATGTTTCTGGGTACAAAACTCACATTTTCCCCAATAAGAATCTGTTTTAAGTAAAATTAATTTGACATAACTATTCCAGAAAGCTGCAGAGAGATATGGAAAATGTCCACTGAAGTTAAGAGCCAGTTTCTTTCATTTTCTTTCATATGTGTTTTCAATAAAAGTATTATATTTTTAATACTTTTAGTTAAGTCATTATTATGCCATAAACACATTTTATAGGTTATAGTATATTAGAAGACATATTAAGTTTGATATTGCACTGTCTCTTTTATACACACACAAAATAGCAAGAAAGAAGTAACTGTGCATGTGCTGATGACAGGCCAGGAGGAGTTTAGCACTTCAGAAAAAAAATAGGATTAGATTTTATCCTTAGGATAGGATTAGTGTGTGATCTCATGGTCACTTAATAGGTTTCCTATTAAATCTTCCTTAAGGCCTGTTTTTGCTGGCCTTAATTGGGCAAAATACCCAAAGAAATCAGTGCACTTTTGCTCAGCAAAGAAGTTTTTAATCTCTTCTTTAGACTTCAAATTATTTAATACATACACAATTATATAATAAATAAAGGGCTAAATGACAGTTACTCAAAAAAATTTAAGATGAAGTCTTATGCCTTTAAGGATCTAGGCCTAAATGACTAATGCAATACTAAGATCATATATCCATCATGTATTAGAAATAAATTAGCTTTTGTGAAATCCTGCATTTTTTTTTTGCTAATTTCCATCTTGCTCAGCAAACCATTGTAGGAACCAACCTTTAAAATATTTGTATTGTATTTCTTCATTAATAAATATTTTGTAAGACTTTACTGGGACTACAATACTTTTTTCTTTTCATTAATTTCCATGAAACATGTTTTTGTTGGCATATCTGTAACCATTATAGAAAACATGAACTATGTATTAGCAAGTGAGGTGAAAATAGCACTACTATATCACTTTTTTTTTTTTTTGGACATGCTTAATATAAAAAAATCCACTCCTTTTTCCTAAGAAAGTACTATTTTTTCAAATGTATTTTAGAATTTATTAAATAAAGATCTTCCTGACAAATAAAATATGACTTTTTTCAAAATAAAAACAAAAGCAAACATTCAATTTATCTACCTTTATATTGAACTAAAAATTTTGTCAAATGTGAATATTGCTCAATATTTGGATGTGTATCACCAGTCTTGCTCCTCCAAAAGAAACCAACAAAACCTGTCAGTAAACAAATGGTTGATCTTAACTGCTACAAACAGTTGCATTCACGTATCTTACAGAATGTATCACTTTATACTCTTAAGTTTAATTAATATACCACAGTAACTAAGAGTATAAAATGCACATTTTCATACACAGTCATCTCATATTTGAAAACTACAGCAATGGATTTTTACCACTGAATTATGTTGTTTAGGTTTCAAAATACTGTAACTGATTAATAATTAAATAATCATTTAAGATTTGTTTTAATAGATCTTTAAAAAGCCATACTCAAAGAAGACCCAAGCTCAAATAATGTTATTTCACAGAATGGTTTTAAGTGTGTTATTGTCAAATAGAATGTATATTTCAAGTGCGGTTCTATAGCAAAAGTAATGCTTTTGGTAGTTAATATATTGCTGATATTTAGACTTGCATGCTCTGAACCATATGAGTAATTTTACTTTCAGAAATTTGATATCACTGAGAGATACTTACAGGAGTAAAATGGTTCATATGTCTAAGCATTTGCAGGACTGAGCCTTCAATTTTTGATTGTTTGATCAATTGGAAAAAATCTACTTAGTATTCACTGAACTTTTTGACCTCATAAAATTGGTTCATGTATTTTTGTTTGACACTTTGTACATTATCCTTCAATGAACAGTAAAGAAATCAAATATCAAATAATATTAATACCTCAGAAATGCAGTGAGATACTTAACAGAATAATCCAAAGACTGTCTTTACATTTATAATATTTATATTTACAGTATTAAACATTAAGCATTAGAAACATTAGAAAACATCATATATTATATACATAACTTTATAATTATAGACACATATATTTCTATGTATACTTTTCATTTTCATTTATACAGCATCATAGGTGTACATGATATCTATATGTGCTCATATATGTATACAAAAGTCTCATGTACTTTAAAGCACATTAGACCTAAATTACACAGCAAAGTGCCACCATAATGTATCTGACAATTTAACTGAATTCTGTTACAGTGTTAGTTTATTAAATGGTGTCAGATAATTTTTATTGTTAATGTTATATTTCTGGGGAAACAAACAAACAAACAAAGCTGGAATATGTAATGAAGACTCTTTTGATTTTGACAGAGAAGTGCTATTCCTGTGGTGCTTAGGCATTTCACGAGAGTTTTTTGCAGTATGATGCCTCCTATGGTGCAGTGAAGCATGAAGCGATACAAGAGGTAGCAGGAACTGAAGAATGTCATATGAGGAAACACTTCATCGTAGGAAACATTCACAAAGGGAAGACAGCTGTTGTTATGAACTATTAAAGCCAGCAGCAGGGTGTTCTTTTCTTTAAAGGCTTTAGAAGCCTGAGATGGCATTTCTTTCTATCTTCTCCCCTCTGCTGTCTGTCCTCCTCTCTCTCAAAGGAGGTTGGCTATGTCAGATAGCTTTCCCTGTGGCACGCACTGAATCATGAGGGTTCTGCCTTTCACTGTCCTCTCTTTTGCCCTTCAGTTAAAGATTTTCCTGGACTGAGCATCAGAGCACCAAATAAATACTCTCATGCTTAAAAAACCCACTTTGGGTAGGACTGAAGAGAAATGACAAGCAGACAAGCAGAAAACCTACTGAAATGGCTGAAAATTTATATTGTTTGGAGGGAGATGTATTTATGGTTGCATGCTTATGTCTATGGAAGTGACATTAGAGATATCCTCAACTTAGTACAATTGCAAATTACGTTATTATTAAGTTTGGATACAGTGGCCTCTGATTTTCAAGGGTGGAGTGGGGAAGGGGACGACAAAGAGGAAAACTGAAGTAGCAAAAACATTGACTATTATTAGATCAAAAGTGTGTCGTTAGTTACATACACACAACTTCCTTAACTCTCATAGGCTTGTTTTGTTTAAATTAAAACTATGTGTGTGATTAGCTGGGAGTATGCTTTAATTTCTGTATATATATACATATATAAAAAAATATATATGTATATATTTCCACACTGTGTTTTTTTACAAGGTTGTAACAAAACAGTAGCTTAAAGTTTTCATGCTAAAAAACCTTGATAGCTGTAACATCCAGATTGCATCATCTACAAATTATTTGTATAACAATTTCCTGTGAAGATTAGTATCCAAATTGTGGCCTTGATTTCTCCACGTCTTCTACTGATGAACTCTGTTGACATTTCTCTGGCTGTTACTCCTGATTTAGATCAGACTTAGTGAAAAGATGTGCAAAGGATGTGTCCAGAGTGAATTAGTCTGCTCCTTGAGGTGAAGAACTTCAGAATAATGAAGAATACCTTTAAATTAGATTTATATTCTAGATCTGGGAAACTTAATTTGGACTACTTTCACTTATTTAGCATACAACATGGTTCATAATCAGTTGACACAAATATCATGTATAGCAGGCATAAAAATTCACAGCATAATGGAGTTTAGGTTCATATGGGCTCTTTATCAGTGCAGCTACATAAAATTGAGAATGACAAACAAAACCCCAAAACTGCAAATGGACAGCCATATAATAATAATACAATCAGGACTGATATTTTCTCATGGATTTACCTTGTTGAAGCAGTTGTCAATATTTAAACACTAGCGATGCTTCTTCATCATAAAGCTTTAATTTTTCCAAATTCTTTAGAAAACAATAGTTGCATTAATCTTGACATCATGTAGAGGGAATATATGTATTCTCAGTTGTATTCAAATTTTTAAAATATTGCTTCTATCCCAAATTTGAAGATGTAGAGCTATATAGTGATCAGAAACTTTTTAAATTAAATTTTGATTTTTCTTTTGATAATTTTGTTGGTATACTCTCTATGCTAATGTGCTCTGTGCTGCTATCACAATGCCATCACCTGACAAACATTAAAGTTTCCTCATCCAAAATGATGTCTTAAAATAGTTTTGGTCTTGCTTGAAACACTTCTGTGGGCAATCAGGAAAAATAGTGAAACATTTTAACTTTGATATGGCATGACTCTTTTATAATGGATTTTTAGATCAAATTTCAGAATGTTGACATTTAACATGTTCCCCTACATAGCCTGCTGAGCTTTTTGCACACTATTGATGGTTTTACCTAAAAAACCCCCTTAATCAGTGTCATCAATTTACTTTGCAGTGCACTTAATTATCTAATGTTCAAAGCACACATAAATTAAACAGCAATTTAACAATTTCATTATCTAAACATATTGATAAATTGAATAGCAAAAATGGCTGGATGGACTAGTACACTTGATTTCCAATAAAAAAAAATAAATATAGGAGATTCAGAGAAGTAGAAGTAGCAAGACAATGTCACGAAGTCTTGAAAAGTTAAACTGACTATGGGAGTAGAAATATCTCTTAAGTTACAATATCAATTTTTAGTGGAAGAGTTTGTGATGACAAGAGGAAACAGGACCTTATAATTAAGAAAAATATTCCGATTTAAACCATTCTGAAATATAAAATAATCTGTAGTACTACATAGGGTGCATGTGCATTAGTCTGTATGTGGCCCATTGAGAGAGGGACTTTGATCTAATAACCTAGTGTGAATATTGCATATATTCTAATAATTTTGTGCTTGATAGCAGAAGTGTGATGATCAGAATCAGAGTAACCTCATTATTGTCTAAACAGAGTAGGTGATACATTGGAAAGACTGTTCTAGAGAAGAATATTGAATTATTTTGCAGTAACTGGGAAAGACTGATTTAGTTATATTTTACTGACCTCTAATTTTTATGATTTTATGATCAGTTCTTATGTAATCCTTTTCAATGCAACAGAAACTTGTCTCTTGAAGACTATAAGGTTCTGTATTTTAGTTTTAGACTCAAATGGATATAATATACATAATATTTCCTGGTATTCCAGCATTGCATTTTAGACCAAATTATGTTTCCTCCAGTTATCTCAGAATCCTCACATCCATATAATTTTTAGATATTATTTTAATCTGAAAACTAGTTAAAAGGATTTTTTTTTTATTTGTGGGTTTTTTTGTGGGTTTTTGTTTTGTTTTTGGTTTTGTGTTTTTTTTTTTTTTTTTTTTAATATTATTACTACTTACACATAGTTTAATAACACAGATTAAATTCAAGCAACTTGCATAAATGTCTAAATTGTGAGGCTCATTCTTTGTATCATCTGGAAGCTCGAATCTGGAAGCTGGAAAGTAGATAGTTGCTAGATTCTGTAATATTCCAGGGAATTAATCTTAATCATTCTCCAGTCTACCTCTTTGAGGATGAATGCACAGCAAAGATGCAGGGTGAATCAAGCAATGTTTGCCCCAGTAATACATGAAATTTTTAAAATACAGAATTATCTAACTTAAAATGGGAGCTGAATGTCATTTCTGTCAGGCTGTCTGCTGATACTACTGTTTCACTGAATATTTTAACCTTCTTTTTTCTTACAAGTGTAGTTACCAGGAAACAGGCCTTTTATGCAAGAAATAATTGTCAAGAAAGAACCCTTTTCATGAAGAAGTACGGCTATTGCAAAAAGGGTTATTTTGAGAGTACAATTTTCAAGAAAAGGGCTTTCTTACACTAGAGCTGCAGATACTAGAAAAGTAGGTAAATAGTCGTCCAATTTTACTAAAATATTTGAAGTTTCACTTATGTTAAATGCAGGTTGATATCAAATGTCATCAGCTTCCATTATGACTTTTATGACCTTCCTTGATATAAGACTAGAAAATGTTGGCAGATACTTTCTATGGAAATTAGAATCTAAGACATTGTGAAAGATATCACCTCTGCACCTAAGTATTTTTTCCAAAGAAAAATTATTGAATACTTTCCAAAACAAGAAAGAAAAATTTTCCTAATACCATATGTCAGATGACAGCACTTGGGATCTTTCACAAACAATTAAATCTGGTCAAGGAGGAGAATGACCCATATGATGTAATTTTTTTCCTGCAGTGGCTAACATCATTACCATGAACAAGAGAACACATCCATAACTGTCATGCTACTTCTGTCTGGGGTGTGTATAGTAACAAACACCAGAAACAGTAGCCCTGCTGCCATAAGGCTGCTAAAGCACAAAATAAGATTTTGAATGGAAAAAACTGTTATTTTCTGACCCAGCATTCACATTTACTATATGTATTTAGGTTTGTATGGAGCACTGTCTTTTTTGTAAGAGTTAGGATGTGTTTTCAAAGTATTTAGTTTCTTTTTCAAATTATCTTTTTCCAATTATTTCATGCATGACTTTGTGTCATGACTTTATTCGTCATCTATTGATATCTGTATAAATCAGGAATAGCTACTGTGAAGTATTACAGCAGCACAAAGCCACATTTCTCTAGGAATCGAATTAGACTATCTCGTGGTTCATCATGCCATAGTGAAGTGATGAACTAAATGGTAACTTCTATTATTAGTGTAACTTCTATTATTAATATAACTTCTATTAGTCAAATAGATTTCTAATAGTTACTTCTAGTAACTACTAATATTATAACAGCAATTTCTAAAGTCCGTATTTTTCACATCGTTCCCTAAATGACTTGTTATTTTCTAATACAACCTAGTGTTTCAATAGTCTAAAAACCCCCCTCAATTCAGTTCATTTTTAAGCATTTTCCTGATAAAGTACCATAATGTCCCTACCCAGGAACAAGTACCTGTACTGGTGAGATTTGTCTCTAGTAAGATGCTGATTTACACTGAAATTATTTAAAAATAGCTAATTTAGGTATTCTGAATGGAAGTCTTATGTTTTTAAGGATTTTTTTTTCCCCCAGCTTTAGAATGGAATGGAATGGAATAGAATGGAATAGAATAGAATAGAATAGAATAGAATAGAATAGAATAGAATAGAATAGAATAGAATAGAATAGAATAGAATAGAATAGAATAGAATAGAATAGAATAGAATAGAATAGAATAGAATAGAATAGAATAGAATAGAATAGAATAGAATAGAATAGAATAGAATAGAATAATAGGATAGAACATTTCGGTCGGAAGGGAGTTACAACCATCATCTAATCCAACCACGTGACCACTTTAGGGCTGACCAAAACTTAAAACATGTTAATAAGGGCATTGTCCAAATTCCTCTTAAAAACTGCCAGTCTTGGGGCATTGACCACCTCTCTAGGTAGCCTGTTCTCGTGTTTGACCACCCTCTCTGTAAAGAAATGCTTCCTAATGTCAAGTCTAATGTCAAGAAACAGCTTTAATGTCACATAGTTGTTAACATAATCTATCATGTAATTTTATTTTTTTCCCAATTTCCTAAATTTCATTAAATGTCAATTTAAATTAAAAAAAAAAATATTTCCTGTTTCATGAAGTGCTGCCACTGTTATACGTTTCAAGCACACATTACAGATCTTAATGTTTAATGTTGTAATATGAGTAACTGTTCATCATTTTCTAATATCTCAATTGAGTTTACTCTCCCAAATCTTAAATCAACATTCTGACAAGTAGGCTCTTTATTGTCCTTCTCCCACTGTTTTAAGTCTTTTTTGTTTTTAAATTAACTTAATGTAATATTCTTGTGATCATTATTTTATTTTCCCATAGGAAGATGAAGAAATGAATTAACACCTGGTGGTGCCCATGGTAAAGCTGGCAAGGTTTGTTTTTCTTGTTGATACGAATTCTGGTTTGCTTTTGGTTTTATTCCATTAATCTTATTTGGTTAAAAATAAGAAACTAAGTCATACTTCTGGAATTTATTAATAGTAATAGTACTGAATTAGGTAAAAAATAAGAAAGTCCAAGATTAAGAAAGAATATATTGGATATAGTACAAAGAACTGTTCTTATACCTCACAGAAAAGATTTTATGTGTCAAGCAAAAAACAAAAATAGGGAACACTACTACATATGTATCATTAATATGAATATAAAATATAGTTACATCTCAAAAGACCTAGCTATCTACATTAGGCCTATTCAAAATCTACATTAAGCTTATGTGCCATAGTTAACAATGAGATGTAATAATAAGTCTGGGAACAAATCAAATTGTAGTTAATTAGCAAAGAAAAATCAAACAAAGGAATATTCACCTGAACAAATATTGTAAGTAGAGGTTAAAACTACCTCAAAAAGATTACTGCAGTACAGTGTAATTTTTCTTATGTAATCTTCAGGAATCTACATTTTCCATTATATGGTATTCCTCAGTCTTAGATAACAGTAAAAATTTAAAACATCCTCAGATGATCCTAAGCAATTACATTATCTTTACCTCAGAGGTACCCAATGGAAAACATGTCAGGAAAAAAAATCTGTTACCTGTTCTCTAATTTTCTTTCAATCAATTTATATGAGATTGCTAAACCACTATAAAGCTATGAAGCAAGCCAAACTGGAGAAAACCAAGAAAGCTTACAAAGCAAATGATACTTTTATGGAAGCAAAACCAGATACTAACAAAAGGTATATGCCATATCCATTCTGAGAAAGAAAAATTAGATATTCAAAGACATTTGAAGGTCTTCCATTTATTACATATGTAGTCAGATGTTATTCAGTTAGTTTTGTAAAACAGTTATTAGTTTTATAAGCTTCTTGTTTTATTAAATCCAGGAGATTTTCCTTATTAGATTATATATTATAATAAGTGTTACTATATATATTAACACTAGTATATAGTTATTAGATAATATAATAACTATATTTCCATCATAAACTAGAGGATAGGTTCTTTAAACTACAAGAAATTTGAGTCTGTGATATAGAAAACTAAAAAGCCTGAAAGAAAAATGTGGTTTTCTGTTTTAGCAGCAATCTATTTTGTCTTTACAACTGGATTTTCCATAAGCTGTATGTGGAAAAGTGAGTAACACTTGTAAACTCAAATTGAATATACTTTTAAATCATGTGCATATGTACAAATATTTCATCCAGAAATCCCCTACAGAATGTACTACTAAAGTAAAAATAATAACATGTAAATATGTCTAACGTATATATTTTAGGTGAGTAGGACAAAGTCAATAAAAATAAGAGTGAATAGGTTGTAGAAAGATTTGATTTAAAGATCTAGAAAATAATATGTAACACATCTGGGAAGGCATTTAAATAATTCTATTGGGGAGAGGAAAAAAAAAAAAAAAAGAGTCTGTATCAACCTTCCTTGGGGAAAAATATAAAGGAGAAGGATACATATGAGGAAATTGATTTAAAGATCCATTTCATCCTCTGCTTCTGGGAGAAAGGGTCCTGTGAGCATATTACAATTTCTGGCAAATCGATATAAGGATGTATAAGATATGAAGTCTTGCATATTCACAATATATGTAAAGTGGCAATGTGTCTTTGTATAGTTTAATCATATATAGAGATAGATCAATCTTACATCATAAATTCACAAACATGAGGAAAAACATATGAAATTCTTTCCCCAATATCTGCCAATTGATTTTCAGCATAACAGAACTCCATATTCATCTCACTTGAATCTCTAGTCATAGACCACAACACCATTGTCTTAGAAGCTGAATAAAACAATGCCTACCCCAGATAGCTTGAAGGATAAATCAAGAGATGGAGGACAGATAAGACAATAAAAAAACTCAAGATGAACAATCGTTTTTATTTTACAAATTACAAAACTTTTCATTTATATAGTGATTTAAAAGAGAACATAATATTAACATTGTCAACAATCATGGTTACAAAACCCATGAAACCTAAATGGAATTTAGGTAATGGTGAAATTCCAATCCTAATGCTATTGTCTGGGCTTCCCTGTGGAAAACAAACAAAACCCCTATATCCATTATTTACCTTTTTACACTGACAAATTAAAGTGCTAAGGTGAAAAAAAAAGCATAGCTTTAAGTCAACAGTGAGAAAACTCAGTAATCTTTAGTTAATCATATCCAATCCTAATTTACACAGTTGTCCAATTAGGGTCTTATTTGAGGAATTAAGTAATACTTTGGGAATATGTGTAGAATTAATTTTTTCCAATGAAAAAGGGGCCTTTGTGAAATACTTTTTTTTCCTAATTGTTGCACACTTCCTTGTTTTTATTTTTTTTTTTTTAAATAATATATTAGAGTATTGTTGGATAGGTAGTAAAACTATCTGACATTGCCTTTTGCCTGCATTTGTGAGGTAAATACACATTAACCTTTTGGTTCATAACCATAAAAGGAAAAGTGTAGGAAAGAACAACTGTAATTTAGCATAGCTAGCAAAATAAATAAGCAATAAAATAAATAAATGGATTATTCTCTTGTGAAATATTTTTTTCTGAGTCAATTTGGCAAATTTAGGTTCAGTTTTTTATTTAAATCTACAGTTTTTGTCAGGATAACCCTTATCAATAGACCACCCTCCAAAGAAGATGAAGATATTTTCTCTGCAGATGTTAAGGCTCATTAAAGTTGTCAGTTACATAAATATCCTTCCTGTGATTGGTGAAACCACAACAATGACCTTTATACATAGTTTTGTACTGGCTTTGATAGGTTAGACTATAAACATAACAATTCGAAAGTCGATACAGGATGCAACGTCCCTTGAAATGTCAGGTAAAAAATTGTGCAGCTGCACTAAGCTCCATGCTAAGCCAACAGGCAGAGATATATCCAAATGGACTTAGAGTCACAAAAGTAACTATATTCTAAAAAATTATGAATAAAAATAGTCCATTTCATGCTAGTTGATTTTGGAAACAGGAAGATGTTTTTGGCAAAGGTTAACCATTATTGTGAATGTTTAGAGTTTTGTTTTTCATTTACATGCAAAAATAAATTGCATGAAGCTTTGTGCCTGTGAAGTATGTCAGCTTTACTTTCTGTTTAGCATTAGTGATGCTTTTTATCTCAAAAAAAATGTGTATATAACTGATATAGTAGATATGGCAATGTAATGTTATGCAAGGTGAGAAAATATGAAAAATATTGGAAATAATCTTGACATCTAAGAAAAGTATATCCATCTCATCATTTGCAGGTTAGATCTGAAACAGAAGCAGCAGCATTTTTAAGGTATTAGGTAATACACTGTATTTAATTTTAGGTAATGGGATCTAAACTCTGCTCTTGAATTGAAGGGTATTTTCATGCATAAGAAATAGGTGCTTTAGCTGTAAATGTCTAGATCTTTTTCTTCTCTAGGCTTTTTGTTTGATTGTTTTTGAGGGAGGTAATTTATCTGTGCGACTGGAAACTAGAAACACTTAAGGAACAATAGCTTAAAATGGTGTCTTCAATGCGTTAATAATTTATGTTCCATTGAATAGTCTAAACCTGGTGAAGATGAAGGATATTAATGTATCTTTGGTAATATCTTATTTTAGAGTAATAAGTTATGAAGAATAACTTTTGAAAATAACATTTTCTTGTATTTAAATCATTTGGTAATCACCATGTTACCACAGTTACACTAACAGAAAGTCATGATCTAACTGCACAAAATCAATTAGGAACTTCACAAATTTTTATTAAACATTTATAACCATTTATCAAAAACTATAAAAAATAGAAAATTGCACATGTAAAAATAAAATATTTTGTCTAGAAAAATATTAATGTATACTATTTTTACTTTTTGGAAGATGGTGTATCTGAGTTGTTTAGGTGCTTTTATGGATTTATCTTCTTAATATATATGTTAGATATTGAAGTGCTAACCCAAATGGACTGTTATGGATTGTAAGCTTATAATTTGGATTTTCAGAGTCTTCAACACTTACATTTTGAATTCCATATGATGCTATTAATATAGACAAGTTGCTTAATATCACAGGGAAAAAAAATGTCATATATACAGATGTGGAATTTAGACTTTTATGACTTGTAATCCAAGGCTTAATCACAAAACTGCAATCTGCTAGAGATTGCACATGTTATTTGCTGAATCAGCCAATATTTGTTCATCACATAGTTTATCCGGGTAACCACTGAAATTTCCAGGTTAATCTTTTCCATTCAGGCTTTTTCAAAAATACATGGATGCTATTGTACTGAATAGTTACTGGAAACAGGACTTGTGCATAAATGCTTAAACTTGTAAAAAGGTCAAACTATCTGTTAAATTATTATACTTAAAATAATTACAAAAATGGTCATTTAGAAAACAAATCAGCAAAGTTTTGTTAAAATTCAAATGGGAAAAACTGCAAAGTGCCATTTGTTATTAACTTGTACTTTTAACCATCAAGATACTAGAACTGAGGGGAAATCAAAATGTTTGTGGTAAATTCTTTTTGTTCATATTGACAGGTAGGTATGAAGCTACCAAACCAGACTACGGTACAAGAAACTGATATTGTGTAGTTTTAAGAGCTTTGTTGGAAAAACAGAGAATAAAGACAAGTTTTGCTTCAATTTCTAATGCCACATATTTTTTCTCCTTTTGATTTAGATATGAAGGATCTCCAAAAGTCAGTCTCTAGCACAATGTTTTACTTACTTTAGAATGCAATATTGTTGTAGAGCTTTCATTTTGGTTTTGGATTCTTTTAAAATTGTAATTATTTTATTATTTGTTATATCCAAACAACAGTATGAAGTAGACCTTTACTTTTACAGTGGGCAGAAGAAATGATGATTTATTGACTGACCTCTCTCCCAGTTTTTAGTACAGTATTTTCTTCATATGTGCCAAGAACATGCAGCCAAGTAAATATTGCAGGGATTACAATATCTCATAGGTTACAATATTTCATGTCAAAGTTTGAAGTGTATCATTCTTCAAAAAGTGTATCTTTAAAGTGTATCATCTTCTTCAAATTTTTAACATTCCCATTTCTATGTCATCATAGTGAGTTCCTGATACAGTATCAGTAGATTCAGCACCAGGAGAACCTCCATCCATTTATGCAGAAGAGTACGATGCTCACTTTGGAACACTTTACGCTCAACTTAAGTTTTAATACAACCAGTAAAGCTATTGCTGTATAAAATTCCTTTTCTGGAGTGAAAATTTGGAAAGAAGGCTAGTTCTTCCACATGCATGTGGACTTCCCACATGCATGTGCAGAATTTATCTATAAACCCTGGATGCTTCTAATTGGCATTTTCCCATCGGTGTCTACAGAATACAAGCTCTTTCTCGTATGGGTAATCCCTCAGGAACATAACAGCCATAGTTGTTTAGGCCGAGGGTCCATAAACCCGGTCTTCTGCATACAACAGCCATAAATGCATGATTGGGAAGAGCAGGAACAGAGCAACTATACTTGATACACTCACCTAACACTTTTGCAGAACTCTCCGTAACAAAACTATTTATAACCTCAGAAGATTTTTGAAGTCTGAGTTTGTTTTTGGTTTTGTTTGTTTGTTTTTAAATTACTTATGTCACTGGATTTCCCTTCAAAGTCCAGATCCTAAAAAATATTGTTCTCCCTACATGTTGAAATACAATACCCAGTTGTGCTACATGAATGTCAAATTCTGTTTTTCACATGGCTTGAAAAAGGTGGCAAAACTCATCATAGCTTCAGCTGCAAAAGTACAAGGGTGTTAACTCTATGCTTATATATCATTATTTCTATTATTCCACTCTCAAATATATCTAGTAATTCTCCTCTTTCGGTGAGGAACTTAATCCTATGCAGCTCTGATCCTTGGAATCACCTCTTATCACTTTCAGTGCTTTAATATGATCATTTTATTTTTTTTCCCATTTTACCAAAACAGACAAATAATAAAAGAAGTTAATTGATAAAACTAAACAGGTGTATAATGGAACTAATTTCACAGAAGATTTTGCCAAAAAGAAAAGCAGACCAATTTAAAAAAAAAAAAAAAAAAAAAAAAAGAAATAGACAAAAAAATATTTTAGCTAGTTTGTAAAAATACAGGCTATTACTTTTATTAACAATGCTAACAGATAAAATGCTGTCAGCATAAAATTACAGTACTAATTTGCATCATAGGATTTCTGTTCTAACTGCATAATCTTAGTGCTGCCACTTAAATGTGATACGTCTAGTTAGGTCAGTGATGAATTTGTTAGATTTTCAGATGGTATAAATTGCTGTAGAACCTGTAGTACTATAGAAGGAATATTGATTTATTTCTGCTGGAAACAAAACCCCATGAGTTTACCTATGTTAGAAGAGACTCTATTTGGGCTGAATATGTATTGTTTTTCTGCTGGGACCACTGATTTTTTTTTTTTTTTTTTTTTTTTTTCATCTGATAATCCTTCTTCTGTAACTTTCTCTCTCCACTAATAGAAGAATGGTGGAAATATATTTAATTCAATGTAATGCAATGTACAATAAGATAATGTCGTGTTTATAATATCTTTCACTCCAGAGTATTCCAAAATGACTTGCAGAACACAACAAAAAAGACTGAAGTGTGGCAATATTTTAAAATCTCCGTTATGATATGCTAGAATAAATTAGGCACTAAAGTGAAGAACTTACTTTTTTTTTTTTTTTTTAATGACACCAAAAACTTTAGAAAAAGACACCAAAACTACAGAGTGAATGAGTGTAGATGAAATTATCTTGGCTGGAATCTGTAAAAGACATCAACATTAACAATCTTGCTGTTTCCATGGGATCTTAAAATAGTTTTAAGATTTTGAGTTTAGGGTTTCATTTGTCACGCATTACATTCACCATACAATTTAACACACTGAGGTAATAATGCTATTCTAAGATCACAGAGGAAAATAACACTAATAAATCACCAGAATTTAAGTTGGTAGCACCTATGGGTTCAGCAGGGACAGGCTCTACTAGCTTGACACTAGCCATCTAAAAGCAAAGGTTCTTACCTTAGGCCAGTCTCCTTTTATAGACAGTGGAGAAAGAAAATACCTCCATCAACTGTCCTTTATCTACCCACCACAGAGGCAGCTGAGAGAATGATAATGAAAAAGTGGGTATCTTCAGAAGTTTTAAGTTAAACACAATGAATCCCAAACTCGGTAACTGCTGAATAAAAAGCACAAATTTCATATTGTATGTGACTGGAACGCACCAACAAATCAGAAGCGGAAGAGAACTCAGTAAAAACCTGTTGTTGATACATAGAGGAAGAGTTAAAGATTAATTTTTTCCACTGTCCCATGCATTCCCAAGGGCTACAGAAATTATCTTAAATTCTTGCTCAGCCTGTCTGATGTTTTATTTAGTGCTTTCTTCCATGTTGTTGCAAGAGAGGTATGAACATGGATGCAGAATTTTAGACTTCAGTTCAGGTGAAGTAAGATACTAATGATATCTACCAGAAAAAGCTGTTTGAGGAACTGGATGGAATATTAATCTAATTTTCTGTTAATCATCTTCTACTGATTAACCATTAAAAAAAAAAAAAAAAAATTTAATTCAGAGTCATCTTAGACTAGTATTCATTACTCATAGATCAATTTTTTGGATGGTCCACTGACACTAGAGAGCCTTCCTACAAGCTTAGCATAACAGAATATCCTCAGCTTTCCTGGAGAAGAAGCCACCATCACAGATATATACCTTTGTCACCTACATATTCAATGCAGACTAAAAGCTCTTTCCTGCCAGAAGAGAGAGTAACAGAGATCCAGTAATGACTGGAGACTTTTGGTTTTACCCAAAAATGTACCATAATAACATATAATTATAATAGTACTAAAATGTTACTGTTTCTTTATCTTGCTTTGTCAACCTACGAATCTGCTTTAAGCAAGACAGACTACAGTTCACTGCATCTCAACTAAATGTACATCCAGCTGAAGGTCTTATCCCTTATGTATGTGACCTTGATTGAGTTAAACCATCAAAAACATGCTTACAAATATGCCTATGACATGCCTTGTTGAATCAGAGACTGACCTTTTAATATGTTGGGAACACACTGTACAACTTGAGGCCCTCAGTCATTTTTGTAATAAATGACAGAGTTCTTGCTGCCTCAGCTGCTCTCTGTTTACTCCTCACTTGCTCCAAGGCAACACATTAGGAATCACAGGATGCAATATGTAGCACAGAACCAGAAAATAAATATTTTTTCACATTTTATGACCACTGTAAAATAAAATTAGCTAATTTTTAATCTTGTGTTATTCTCACAGAAAGCAAAAATGTATTGACATATTGTTATGGTTTTGTTGTTATTCTATACAATAATACCTCAAAAGTGAAGTGATTAAAAAGCATCTCATACTTCCAGAAGTAACTATTACACTGTATGACAGTTTTGGATTGGTTTATCTTTCCCCACTTTTGATTGCAGAAGTGATTCTTAAAATGTTATTAAAGAATCTAGAGAATCTGTTAAATCATCAGTTTGAAAACAATAATGAAAAACTAACAAAAAAAAAAAAAAACAAAAACAAACAGCTTTGAAGTCAAGAATAAAACAAAATCCCACAACAAAGTACTACATTATTTTCAATTTCACAAGAATTAAGAGCTACCCAAAACCTAGAGTTATGGTGTTTCCCAGACGACTCGGGTAAAGTCACATTAAGCAGTCCTGACATTGCAATAGACTACACTTGGTTTAATTTCATTTTAGGCATATGAACTGTAAAAAATATTAATAGCAAAGAAACAGAGTGGCATATTTGTTACATGTGTAAGTT
The DNA here is from genome assembly GCF_018691265.1 of Tyto alba. Taxonomy (NCBI): domain Eukaryota; kingdom Metazoa; phylum Chordata; class Aves; order Strigiformes; family Tytonidae; genus Tyto; species Tyto alba. Next base: position 24,116,076 of record NW_024881321.1, read on the forward strand.
TTCATTTTGCAAACTGATCTAAAAGCATCCCTTTGAACTCTAAAGTCAATAGAATTATGATCTAATACTGTATCTCATTTTAATCCATCTTTTCCCTTTAAATAATTATTTTTTTTACAAATCTTTATTTCTGATACTGATTTCTTCTGAACAGTGTTGAGTATTTACTATTAATCTGGAGAACATAATGATTAAAATTCTAAGCAAAATCTTACAATACAAAGAAATTAAAATTCTAAGCAAAAGGTTTCATAAAGCTTTAGGATTTCCCACAATGCACAACTAACTAATTTTTGCACAAAATTCTCAAACAACATTGTTAAGCATCCTTCAGCAACAGTTTGTCAGTACTGCTGTGGAACATTTTGAACATTTCCACCATCTTCTTTAAGTGTGCCTGTGACACCAGCAGTTTGTGCTTTGTCTGCAGTGGCTTTTCCAAAATGTCATCAGCCTTTTTTTCTCTATGAACACCACTTTTTGTGGGCATTTTTTTTTTATTTTTAGATAATTGGACAGAAGTATTTCTATGTAAGATATCACCATTGTAATGTTGGTGCAAAATTTGGATAATTCATTACAGCTGTTCTTTAACTCACTTAATTTCAATCATCAGAAAGTCATCTAATTAAAAGTTAGTAATTTTTGGTTTATTGGTAGTCAATAGAAAGAGACAGATATTAAATGGACCCATTATAAAGAACTTTCTGGTGGATTGACCCTGGTTGGATGCCAGGTGCCCAACAAGACACTCTATCACTCCCTTCTCTCAGCAGAATAGGGAGAAAATACAACGAAAATCTGTGGGTTGAGATAGGGACAGGGAGATAATTCATCAATAACTATTACAGGAAAACCAGGCTCGACTTAGAGAAATTAATTTAATATATTGCCAGTTAATAATGTTACTCTCCTGTGTAGGCTCCATGGGCTGCAGCTTCTTCCAGGGAACATCCACCTGCTCTGGCATGTGTTTCCCATGAGCTGCAGTGTGGAAATATGTGTCACCATGATCTTTTCCAAGGGCTGCAGGGGAATATCTGCTCTGCACCCTAGAACACCTCCTCCTGCTCCTTCTTCTCTGGCTATTCCTCTCATATTCACTCACTTCTCTCTTCTGGCTGCTGTTGCAGTTTTTACCCTGTCTTAAATATGTTATCACAGAGGTGCCACCAGCATCACTGATGGACTCAGCTTTGTCCAGTGGCAGGTTCATCTTGGAGTGGTGTGAAATTGGCTCTGTCTGACATGGGGACAGCTTCTGGTGTCTTCTCCCAGCAGCCCCCTCTAAGGCCGCCCCTGCTATCAAAACCTTGCTTTGTGAACCCAATACAATCTTGGAGGAGGAGACAGGTAGCTGCTCCTCTCAGGCCATGCCTCTGGCCTAGCCTTAACCCAACACCATGAGAAAAGGGGACAAACACCAACCAGGAGGTAAAAGAGCCATTTAAGAGCAGGTTTGCATAAGAAGAAATCAATATAGTTATTAAATATATACATACACATCAGAGAAATGCAATATATCTCATTTTGTTAGGAATAAAAATAACTCAAATCTATTTTTATGGAAGAACTTGATTGATTTACAGACAAACTATATATTGAGGTGGTTTGCAATAGCTATTACTCATTAGCTTTCAGAATTTCTTTTGCTTAGCATTGGGATAGATGTCATGCCCTTTAATATATTAAGATAAAAAGAAAAACAAACAAACAAACAAACAAACAACACCCACCCCCCAGAAAGAACAAAACAAAACAAACAAAACAAAACAAAACAAAAAAAATCACAGCAGGCTGTTCTACATTCTTGATGGATTTGTAGTTCGATGCAAATGCAACCTGTCTCCTTTCCCTTTTATTAAAACAAATTCCATTTGCAAACACCAAAACATGAACCTGACCAAAATGTTACATAGTTACATTTTAAAGTTAAAAGGGTATCATCAGCTTTTAACCTTATTTTAAAGTTTCAGTCCAACTCATTCTTCATTACTTCATGGCAGTACTACAAAGCTCAGAGAAAACTGGCTAGCAGTTTATTACTTAATAAACTACAGCTACATTTCATCAGCAAAGCAACTCACAGTGGTCAGGACATACTGTGCATTCAGACCTGCTTTTTTTTTTTGTTTCCAACTGATATACTGGATGAGTTGTCCAAACACTGGGGAGATAATTCTCTTTTAATGTTTTAAATTAATATTATTCAAATATTGAAGCAAACAGGTATGTTTACTTAACATACAAAAGCACTTAGTCTCTCTGAATAATTATTCCTGTGTTTTCCTGTACATTAAATACCACAGTAGGTGATTTTGCAGAGCAGTTAAATGTGAATCATTCAATTTGGTAGCTAAGTATTTGATTTGAAGCTATATGACCACTCTAAAACACTTTCCACCACTTACATAGAGAAGAGGTAATTGTTTATTACCTACAAGTGTTCAGTCCAGGCTGAAGAAGTGAATAATAGAGTTAGTAATTTCTGTGTTTTGAAAAGAGATGCCTTGAAACAGATTTCTTTAAAGGTCTAAACTGTAGTTTTCTCTATGTAGATTAAAAAAGGGAAAAGTATTTCTCACAGGAGAAGATTAGCTGACTATGTTCTCTGCTATAATGCTATATAAAGACCTGTTATGCAACAGTCCTGTAAAGAACAAAAGACTCTTTTAAGGACTTTAATGACCACATAATCAGTAAAGCATAATTTGTACATTATATTCATAATAGAAGCTTTCAGCAAAGAAGTTAGGTTGATAAAAGTCAAACAGCATTTTGGGGTACATTCTTAGAATGAAAGTAAAGAAACCTTGTATAGTTTAACTTAAATCATTAATTGACTCACTTGAAAAAAGATGGAAGAAGCACTTAAAATATCATTGTTGGGTACACTGGGGATATATAATCAAAAGTATTGAAACCATTTGTCAATTTGAAACAAAAATGCAAATAGGAATGTGAAGTAATTTTTATTTAATGAGAAAGAGGCACTTAATTTTATCTGTAGAGGAAGAAAATAATCTGAAAACTGTAAAGGTGAGAAATTCTAGTATTTACAAGAACAATAATAAATGATACAAAACTATGTATGGTTTCAGCAGAATTAATTACAGCAGAAAACAAGAAGATTTTCCTTTAAAAATAGTTAAGCATACATATGAAAGAATCAAAATAAATTACCATGTTGAAAAGGCTAACTCTAATCCAATCTTTCTGAGCCATGAGTTTTTGGCAGCATACTACAGGGATTCATGTTGGGACCACTGCTGTGCCTTCATATAAACTATTAAATACATGATGTTTGAAGATAAAGTATGCTCAAAGTAAAATGATTTGGAATTTTAAGCTAAAAAAGAAAGATAAATCTAAAGCTTGAGATCTATGGGCATGCATGGAACCTTAGCAAAATATCATGAGCAGTAACTTTCATTTGTTATTAACTGTTTTAAATATTCTGCAACTCTGATGTTAAAGGAATATGGTGAAAGCATGTTCTGAACACATTGTTGATATACAGGAAAAGCAAACTATGTATCTGAAATGAGGTTTACATATTTGTAGTTTTGGTGGTGTGCCTGCTGCACACAGTTTACTTTCTATAGGTACATCAGTGATAAAAAGATTAGGGAAAATGTGCACCCTCTGAGGAAAGAAGCGGGAGACCTGGTTACTTGGGGTATGGAGAAGGATGAGGTACTCAGCAACTTTTTTGCCTCAGTCTTTATCAGCAAGTGCTCCAGACACACTACCCAGAAGGCAAAGGCAGGAACTGGGAGAATGAGGAACTGCTCACAGGAGAAGATCAGATTCAAGACCATCTAAGGAACCTGAAGGTGCACAGGTGCATGGGACCCGCATGTGTGTCCTGAGGGAACTGGCAGATGAAGTGATTAAGACACTATCCATCATATATGAGAAGTTGTGGCAGTCGTGAATTTCCTGCTGACTGAAAAAGGGGAAATGTAGCTGCCATTTTTAAGAAGGGGAAAAAGGAAGACCTGGGCAACTACAGGCCAGCCAGTCTCACCTCTGTGCCTGGTAACATCATGGAGCAGATCCTCCTGGAAACTATACTAGGGCACATGGAAAATAAGGTGATTTGTGACAGCCAAAATGGCTTCACTAAGGGCAAATTGTGCCTTACAAATCTGATGCCCTAGTACAACAGGGATACAGTGTTAGTGAATAATAGAAAAGCAACTGATGTCTACCTGGACTTGTGCAAAGAATTTGACTCTGTCCTGCATGACATCCTTGTCTCTAAATTGGAGAGATATGTATTGGATGGATGGACTACTCAGTAAATAAGGAATTGGCTAGATGGTTGTACTCAAAGTGTTGTGGTCAGCAGTTTGGTGTACAAGTGGAGATGAGTGGCATTCCTCAGGGGTCTGTATTGGGACTGGTATTGTTTAATATCTTTGTCGGTGATGTAGACAGTGGGACTGAGTTCACCCTCAGCAAGTTTGCTGGTGACACCAAGCTGGGTGGTGTGGTCAACAAGCTGGAGGGAAGGGATGTCACCCAGAGGGGACTTTGACAGGCCTGATAGATGGACCTATGCAAACTTGATGAGGTTCAACAGGGCCAAGTGCAAGGTCCTGCACCTGAGTCAGAGCAATTCCAAGTACAAATACAGACTGGTCAATGAGTGGACTGAGACCAGCCCTGAGGAGAAGGACTTGGGAGTATTAGTGGATGGAAAACTGACTATGAGCCAGCAGTGTGCACTCACAGGCCATAAAGCCAACTGTACCCTAGGCTGCATCAAGAGAAATGTGGCCAGCAGCTTGAGGGAGGTGATTCTCCCCCTCTACTCCACTCTTATGAGACCTCATCTGGAGTATTGTGTTCAGCTCTGGGGTCCCCAGCATAAGGAAGACATGGACCTGCTCAAGTGAATCCAGAGAAGGCCCACAAAGATGATCAAGGGGCTGGAACACCTCCCTTATGAGGACAGGCTGAGAGTCAGGGTTGTTCAGCCTAGAGAAGGGAAGGCTCTGGGGAAACTTCATAGCGGCCTTCCAGTACTTAAAGTGGGCCTACAAGAAAGTCAGAGAGGGAATTTCTACAGGGGCATGTAGTGATAGGACAAGGGGTAATGGCTTTAAACTGAAAGAGGGTAGATTTCAATTAGATATAAGGAGGAAATTCTTCACTGTGAGGGTGGTGAGATACTGGAACAGGTTGCACAGAGAAGCTCTGGATGCCCCCTCACTGGAAATATTCAAGGCCAGGTTGGCTGGGGCTTTGAGTAATTTGATCTAGTGGAAGGTGTTCCTGCCCATGGGAGGGAGGTTGGAACTAGATTATCTTTAAGGTCCCTTCCAACCCAAACCATTTTATGAATCTATGTTTCTATATTTATGAGAGCCCAGTAAGTGATTTCTCATATGGGATAAAACTGAAGATTGGAGAAAAAAACAAAACAAAAAAAAAAATACCAGACTGCTTTACCCTAATAAAGGATATGTTTTATATTCAGGGGTTTGTTTCTTTTTAACTATAGAATTAGTTTATCATCTTAATAGAATTTTGGAACAAATTGTTGGTGGATTCCTGCTACCTAATATTAGTCATCTTGTTGAAGAGTTTAAGTTAGAAACACTACATGGAATCCAAATTGTCTAATTTATGCAACTAACTTGGACTTGCCAGATGGTCTGATTTAACCATCAGTATGTGTTAGGTTACTGTATTAGAGTGCTGACTTACCATGAAAAGTCAAATATGTACAGATTCCAAAAGCTGCAGAATCTGCTTCTGCACAGACAGTCAGAAAAAGAAGCACAGGTCAACTATAGTATTATTACTCTAAACATGTATTTAACAATTTAACCTCAGATTTTCACCTATCTTTTCACAGGGGGATACATATTACTGTTTATGAATTAATATTGGAAGATAACTTTTGGAAGATAATTGAAGTAAGCAAAAGCCTAAAAGCCAGATTTGAGAAAACGCTTGGTGTGAGATTCTCCTCTACAAGTTTAAGAAAACCACAATGCCAATACAACACAGTTATTCAGGCTATTTCATAACCAGTGGAGGGAAATGAAGCTTTAAAGGCCATAGTTCATTTGACTTTAGTTATCTACTATAGGATGAAATTTATCACACTCCAGAACAGTCTCTTCTTTCTATTAACTAAACTAAAAGAAAGGGAACTTTAACTGATTCATTCTGGACAAGACTTCTACACAGGATACTTCGGTGACTGCATTATTTTTCATAAATATATGTCTTTAGCATGATTTGAGGTGATCATGGGTACCTGAGATTGTCTACTCAAGCTGGCAGATAAACCACAAGACTTCTGCCCTTATGAACTGGAAGGCATATACCACATTCTGTAGATCATCAAGGAGGTGAATTCTTCCTGGTAGCATTCCATAAACTGAAGATAAAAACAAATTACTAGAGTTTTCAGTTCTCCATTACAGAATGGTCGTGTAAGTGGACCTCACAGCTATATAAGACATTAGGCTCAACTGCATCTTTTTTTGTTTGATGGTGGGGTTTTTTTTCAAATTTTCTTTGTGTTTGTGTTTTTTTTTTTTTTCCTTATACTGGTGATCCTGGGAATTTAAACAAGTAGAATCTGAATAGTCATCTAAATTATTTTGTGCTCAGTAGGTAGCTATGGGTAAATAAAAGGTGCAATTCATTTCACAATTTAGCTTGCTTAACAGCTCTTTCCATCCATTCATTGTCATTATAATCCCTGTGGCAGACACATGACATAGCTTCAGCACAGGAGCTGTGTTTGACTTCTTATGAGCTGTGGGGCTACTCTACACAAGATATAAGCAAAGATTAAATTAGTTTCATGAGAACTCACATTGAAAATCTGGGGAGGGCAACAAAAAAATTCATTGTGATACAATGATTAGTTTTTCAAAGATCCTTAAAAATTTCTACCTTTAAAAAAAATAATTAAAGCTACCACAATGATAAATAGTAAAAAAGTTTTAAGAATATATGCTAAAGAACATTCTTGCTTTGTCAGAAAGACAGACCTAATATGTTACCTCTTTTTATGCTTTAAGTTCTATAACAGTTGAGTTGAAGCTAAACATAGTAAAATACATGTGAGGGGATGATTACAGTGCACAGATTGCTATGATATCTGTATAGATAAGTGATTATTATTAATAATATAAGGAGAGTGCAGAAATTTGTAAGTAAAAACAAAACTGCAAAACGTAAACTGGTTCTGGCATCTTAAAATCATATTCCTTGTTCTGAAAAGCTGTTCTTTATAACATTTTTATTTTCATATTCTCCCTTACAAAAATTAAATATTGTAGATACCTATGTTTTAGTTTACTTTTGGCATTTTAAGTGTATATGCCATCATATCTTGGCATTATCAATTATTACTATGTTAGAATGGTCTAAAGAAATACAAAGATGCAAGTATATGTATTTTAACCGTGAGTTTTCAGATAGAATGTCTTTAACTTAAACATCAGAATTAATTTTAATTAAAGTTTAGTAGAATTGTGTTCTAGACTTTATTTGGGTCTTTGCCAGTCTCTTCTAAAATATTTCCATCATTTTATAAGTATTGATTGAATCAGTTATGTCACCAGGATTGCTTACGTATTTTTACTTAGTTACTGAATGCTCGGTAAGTGCAAGGAACATAAGTCCTTTGAGAAAAATTCTTTTGATGTTCTGAATTTCATATCAGCACATAACAACATGTATTTTCCATGGAAATAAACATAAAATATTAGTCAACATATTATTGGAGATAGAAATCTGGGTGGATGCAACCAGTTCAATTTTGGAAAACAAAACAATAACAAAGAATTTCATGTTGGGTAAGACATTGAACTGATCAATATATTTCCTTTATTGTACCTCTATATAACATAATTTTATACATGACTTCTGGAAGATGAAAAGTGAGCTTCTGAAGTGGATTCATATTATCTAATTCAGTATACCTAATTATACACTTATATTTTAGGAAGATGAATCCAGGCCCAGCAGGCTTCCCTAAGCAAATAGAATATTTACAGACCTTTAAAACTGTTCAAAGTATATAGAATGTCATAGAGGATCATCTTCATCTGTAGTATTTTATCCTTTAATTTAAATATATCTGCTTTAGTTTGAAACTTTGATGATACCTTTTGTTTATCACATGATGCCAAGAACATAAGAGATCCTATCTAAAAGAAACCTCAAAAAAAAAAAAAAGACTAGTAGTTCCACTTTACACTAAAACCTACTTTTATTTTTCAGTGAAAACAATATCTGTGATTTTATTGCTTCTGAATATTTTTATTTATATTGCTTCTGACCTTTAATATTAATGTTTAAATGCTTGTCATTCATTAAATAATGTCATATAAAATATTTAGACTAAGAACTGATATTTGATTAGTGTCATTAAAATTTGATAATTACTACCCATTTCAATGAAATTTATAATCCATTTAGTGTAAACAATTTTGATTTTGTTTCAAGTTTTATTTTTCAGGAAAATAACAAGAATTGCAAAAGCAAAAATCATTCTGATATTTATCTTGTATTGGTATTCTTAACTTCATCAGCTAATCTGTAGTCTCACCAGAAGTATAAAATGTGAGTAACAAATTCTATTTTTTGAAGACTGATATTGACTGATATTATGTTATGTTTTCATTATCTATTAACATACCACATACCACCTAATGTAATATTTAGAACACTGAATTAATAGCATTTTAATTTACTGGGTAAACTCAATTATCTTTTAAAAATATTATTATAATTCAAGCTTTATTCTTATTTTCTGAAACTTCCACAGTGTTTTTATATTAATGAAATTACAGTATTGTTTCAGAAATACTTATCCACCAATTATTTTAATAATTTCGGCTGTACTTTTGTTTGTGCTTGCTTGTTTGTTTAATTACAAAATTATCTATTTTTTTATTTAGTTTTAACCAGATTTTTATCATATTTGTCCCAGAAGACAAACTTTATTAGTATTTGATGTGCATATGAGGTCAATCCACCCCCCCTTAAAACATAACACAGGTTCTTGGCATTCTCTCCAAGAAGCTACATAAATCACAATTTACAGCACTGGGACCAAGAATCAATAAAACAATCTAATGTATAAATTCAATTTGCTCTTTTGATTTTTTTATGTGCTTCCAAATCTCAAACAAAAAGAGGACAAACATTTAAAAACAAAAAAAGTTGTTTTTCTAGCATGACCAATGATTATATTTCTAAACAGATTTTTATCTAATACATATTTTTCATATGAACTGATAAGAACATAAATGGTTTTGGGCTCTTGTCTTCATTAATATATCATAGATGGATTCATGACAGATTTGTTTACCTACACAGCTTGAAAACTTACAGACATCAGTAAAAGTTGTTAAGAAAAGGGTAAAATACATGCACAACTTGTCCTGATGCAGCTTTAATCAATGTCCGGTGATGTGATAAATCAGGTATGGTCTTGCTTTTATGAGTGTATTTTTCTTTTGAATGCACATCTTTTAAAAATAACAGGATCTGACATAAGACCTTTCTCATTTCCAACATGTTAATATAAGGATATATGTTGTGAGCTGCTTAGCACAAATCATTCTTCTACACTGATTTGAGCTGATTTTTGTCTTCCTTACAACAGTGACTGTACAACATCTATATATAGTGATACAAAATCCAGTCATCTATTAGTTTGAGGAAAGAGCCAGTGGGTCCAAATAGAACTCATTGTTACCATCATAACTGAGATGAGCTGATTTGTCTTGTCTGGTAATTTTTTTCTGAAATTTTTAAATACTATGTAAAACAGACATGCTTCTATAGTGAAAACTAAACCTTAGCATTTTCAGAAAATTCACATTAAAATACACTAACTGTTTTTTTCTTAACCCACACTTTAAAAATTGTTTTTCTCTGAAAGCTGTTTTACAGAAGTGACTTTTCTGAAATGTCTCTGATATTTAACTCCAAGCATGGACCAAAACAATTTCATTGACTGGACTCCCACCATCTTATCAGCATAGTACAACTCAAATGCAGAGTGAAACTGCTTTACTGTCTACACTGCCTACATGCAGACACACAAATATGAAAGCACCAACAGCCTTATCCTATTCCTCTTTCAGGTTCATCAAGATGAAGGTCCATTAGTGCAAAATGTATCCATATGTATAATGTGAATTTTGGGTACCCCCAAACCCATTTCTTCCTCAGTCTGAACAAACCTCAGTCTCTCAGCCTCTCCTCACAGGGCAAGTGTTCCAGCCCTGGTCATCCTGGTGTCCTCCTCTGGAGCTATGCAGTTTGTCAGTGTCCTTCATGTATTGCAAACCCCAGAACTGGATGCAGGTGTGATTTAATGAGTGCCGAGTAGAAGGGGATCATCACTGTTCAGCTGACTGTGCTCCTGTTAATACAACACCAAATGCTGCTAACCTTATTGCTACTAGGCCATACTGCTGACTTTCTTTGAGCTTGCTGTCCCCAGGAGCAACCAAGAACTTTTCTGCAAAACTGAATCCTGAGCACTAAGTTCCCAGCCTGAACACTGAAGAACTTTTGACAATTTGCCTTTGTCCTTGTTGTATTTCAGAAGTCTCCCATGACCCATTCCTCTGTCTAGGTCCCTCTGGATGGCAGTCCTGCCCTCCGTTGTATCAGCTGCACTTCCAGAGTGTCATCATCCACAAATCTGATGCTGCTGCTTCCTGTCTTCTCCTCAAGACCCTTCATAAACAAGAACTAAATAGGATATGTGCCAGTATAAACCTCCAAGGAAATCCATTCGTAACCAGCCTCCAGTAACTGCTATCCTTTGACCCTGATGATACAGCCAGTGTTTTACCCATCTGGTAGTTCATCAATCTGGAGCATACAAACAGGATGCAAGGACAGTGTGGAAGATCATGCTGAAAGCCTTATTAAGTTCAGGTAGAAAAATTCTGCTGCTCTTCCTTCACGCACTATCTAGTCACTTCATCACAGAAGATAATCATGCTTGTTGTGCATGATGGTAAATCCATGCTGGCTATTCCCTATCACATTCTTCCCATTCAGGTGCCAAAAAATGACTTCCACAAAGGCTTGCTGCATGATTTTCCAGGGAGAAAAGTGAGAGTAACTAGCCTGCAGTACAGTAAATTATTCTGTTAAATATGAGAACTTTAAAATTACTCTAAAATGTTTGTGCTGCTATGTTTTGCAAAGCAACAGAATTTTGAACAAACTCTAATACATTTATGTGATTCTGAATGACATCTGGAAGACAAAATTACAATTCCTTAATTACACAGAGGACATAGGAAAAAACGTCTGCATTATGCTGAGAAAATCCATTTGTGAAATTCTAAAAAAAGAGATAAAAACATATTCTGCTAGATTGACTAAGTATAGTTAACAAAACAAAACCACAATCTCAATGTAAAGCAGTCATAGTAAGATAAGTTTTACCAAGTCTAAGTCTGTTTTTGTATCAGGAGCTGTGTCAGTAAACTATGTGCAACTTTAACATTTCTATGGGAATACAGATCACTAGATTAAAGTATTATTCAAATGCATTATGACCTTCTTAAAAGAAGCAGAGATCATATTTTTTGAGTGCTTTTTATAATGCATTTTCATTTTATATGCAAAGAACTAGTAATGAAGGATTTAACTTTGTATGATCACACCTGTAAACATCAGGGCTCAGCAGGATTTGGAAACTATGCATCCACAGTAACACTGGGCACACATTTAATTGGGAAAAGGCATGCTGATTTAAAAGAGCAATGCCATACTCAAAAGTTGAAATTCAAAAGAGCTTTAGCCGTATAAAAATTTAATATAGAGTAGATGAAGACAAGGTTTCTTCCTGTAGATAGCTGACTATAATACATTGTGCTGGATTTATGTTTTAGGAAATAGAAGCACTAATACAAATTTTAGATGAAAAATGTCTGAAAAGTGTCTTTCTCTGATTTAAAAGAAATCAGACACTTTTAGTAAATAAAGTCTGCCCTCCAAAAAGTAATGACTCTGGCCAGCATAGAAAGCTGATCACTCAGGCAAAGAGTCTGATAAATCTTTTTTCATGTAGTGCTTGAGTACTAACTTAACATAGCATGAGATGATGCATAACATATTACTTTGAATTCACTCATGTATAGGTACCAGATCTGGGAAAAAAAAAAAAAAAAAAAATTCATGTACTCGCATCCAGGCAGGCTCACAAAAATCCCACATAACTTCAGGGAAAAGCAGCTGATGAAGGAATCTGTGCTGGATTTCTGTGGTGCGTTCTTTTGTCCATGGGGAAGGGGGCTGCAGCGGTGCCCCCTGTGAGAAGCTTCTCGGAAGTTCCCCCGGCTCCAAGTGGGACCCGCCCCTGGCCAGGGCCGAGCTGATCAGCTGCGCCTCAGCGAGAACCTATTTGAGAAGGGGAAGCTGAGAGGGGGCTGGGACTTGGGAGGGGGAGTTGGGAGAGGGGCGCACCGAGAGGTGTGCGGGAGGAAGGAGAAGGCTATGGGGGAGGTCCGCGGTGGAGCAGAGGCCGACCTGAATCCTGTGGAGGAGCCCACACCAGGACAGGCGGCTGTGCTTAAAGTAGGCCAGGAACCTGAGGGGTGAAGTGGCCCCTGCTGTTGTGGTTTGGCGCCGGGAGGCCCACCCTTGAACCCGGGGGGAGGACTGACGCTGGAGGAGGTTCCCGGAGGACTGTCTGCAGTGAGGGGAGTGTGCGTTCACCCCACCTCCCGAGAAGGAAGGAGCAGTGGGACTGGCTGTGACCCCCATCCCCAGCCCCCTGCGCTGGGGGGGGAGGGAGAGAGATGGGGAGCGGAGCTGAGCCGGGGAAGAAAGGAGGGGTGGGGAGCTGTTAAGTGTTGTCTGTGTTAGCATTTGAATTAAAGTGATGTTTTCTCTTTTTTTTTTTTTTTTTTTTCTTTTCTTTAAGAAAATAAGGGGTGAGCTATTCCTCCCTGTCCTTAAATGGTCATATTCTCCCCCCCCATCTCTCACGGGGCAAGGAGTGACTGAGTAGATGAGTGGTGCTCAGTTGCCCTCTGGGCCTAAACCAGGACAATATCTCTTTTGATGTAGTAGAGAGTGAACTTTTAACTCTGGGTATGTGTAGTCTGATGTCCCAGATACTTGTGTCCCTTTATTTGTTTCATTCTGTTAAATGTTCTCCTAAATTACCTTTCTTCTCTGATATAAACTACATTCTTGTTTACTTTTCTTTAACAGTTCTTCAAATATTTCTCCCTTTCATGATCAAAATATGGTCTACTTAACTACAACAGCATTGAGAAAATAACAGAATGAACTAGAATGTATGTTGTATACAATACAGCAGGGGCCAGGCTGTCTCCCCAAAAGAATTGTTGAACATGCGAAGAAGCATATAGTCTGCTTTATTACTCTGGCAAGTCTTCAGCAAGAATAATATAAATTTCAGAAATACACTTGACAACTCACTTTCCCAAAATTATTCCCTCAATTTGTAACAAAAAGGATTTTTTTTTTTTTTTTCTGTTCATCTGGACTTCATCAGAGTCTTCCAGGGCTTCTGTTCCTTTCTAAATAATAATCACAGTGAATCTACTTTGGAGATACTTCTCTCTGACTCCCATACTAACACAGATTTAAAGGAACTTTTCTTAATGCACATTTGCAAGTCTTCTGCAGTGCTGTTAATATTCTACTGTTTCTGTCTTCAACATTCTTAAGAGTTTCTTATTTTCCTGAAAGACATGATTTATTTTTTCCAAACATATGCACTTCATTGCCTCTTCAGATTTATTTTCAAAACTGCTAACTCAGTAGTGGATACTTTTAATTTTTCTTGCATGATAAAGAGGCAGATTTCCAGTTAGTTGCTAGTATAATCATATAATTTAATTTTCTTGGCAGATACCAGCTCAACTCCAAAATTCGCGTTTTTCATGTTTCTACAAGCTTCTACACTTATATTAAATTTTTAATACAACTTTTTTTTTTTTTTTTGCCATTGCACTAGCTTGTAAAGCTGATTGCAAATTCAACACAATTTTAAATATTACTTTGTTTGTTTAGAGCTACTATTCCATTAATTTTCTGCTGCTGTGTTATCAATTATTGCTGTTAAATCCTTAACTAAGTATTCCTCCTATCCTCCTCTTTGCTCCTGCTGCTCACAAGCTGCTGGTGCTTGTGAAAATATTCATTCTCTTTCTGTCTGGACAGTTTTTCATCTGGTACTGCAGACTGGGCAGCACTGTTCTCTGCAGACTCAGACTTTGATGATGGGATATAGTTTCCTTAGTATAATATCCTGGGTTTCACATTTGAGTCCATTCAGGATTCCTGAGACATCAGCATAAAATTGATAAAATGACCTGAAGTTTGCAGAAGATTTGTGGTCTTCTGGGGTGGCAGAGGGAAGTGAATTGGGATACCTTAAAGTGTCAAAACTGCATTATGTTCATAAGTTTAGGCCACTGAATCATACTCTAAGCTCTCTGTATCTTTCTTCCTCTCCTGGATTATTTTGGATTTCACATTGATAATGTCAAAGCTCTCTCTGATCTCCAGTAAACTTCATTATGCAGTGGATGATTTCCTTACTGGGAAAATACTCAGCAGGATCACATTCTGATTCTTTATTTCAACAGTTATATACTTTACTAGTCTGCCAAATTTATAGGATTAGTTCTTCTGGATGATTTAAAAACTTCTTTCAAATTTATTTGGCTCTTTAAAGTGCAATATACTATAATGTACATTAAGGGATGTTACAAGCAGCAGCCTCCTCCAGCACCTCCAGGGTCTGTGGGTTCCTCCTGCTTGGTTGCTGGAGCCCAGCCCAAAGACCCAGGTTGCTGGGGTAAATGCTGCTTTCCTGTTTCTGGATTCAACCAGTAGCAAAACTTAATGTGCAACCCAGAAATACACACACAGAGGACGCTGACGTGGCCAGTCACACAACCTGCCATTGACAAAAGCACTGCCTTCAATAGCACCCACAGACAGGACTTGCACCAGCCACCAGCCCAGACAGCCACGTCCCCTCCTCCTCTTGGGCTGGCAGAGGCAGGAGGTCACTAATGCAGCACACACACCAAACTCTCCAGGCTCACAGGCATATGCACATTCATGGATCCCCACGGCATAGGCACAATCTCTCTGTCCACCTGATAGCCCTGCCCGATCCCAGACATCCTACTTGCTGGCTTATCTAGCTTGAGGTTTGCCAGAAAATGCATGCACACACACACCCACGTCTACTAGGTTTGGGGAAGATACAAGCACTCACGTCCAGCAGCTGGTACCAGGCACAAGGGCTGTAATGTGCAGTCCTGCTCCAGTTGCTGGCACTGAGCCCCTCACATCAATCATCTCCGGTCTTCCCAGTAGCTGGTTTTCAGTGCACATACCATTCCCACCCCAGTGGCTGGGGCTGAGGCCCCATTCACTCCAGTAGCTGGCAGTAAGGTACCCACTCACTCCAACTGCTGGCATCATGGACTAGGGACACCTATATCCCTGGTCTGACTCCAGCAGCTGGCACCAAATCCACTAACTCTGGTCATGCCAGTAGCTGTCACTGAGTCTTTGCAGCACTCACACACATTGGATAGAGAGGGAGATTACACAGAGACATAGTTAAGAACAGATTTGATAAAATAGGACAGACTATGTTTTGGTTGTTGCCTCTTCCCTTTCTTTATAATCCCAGTTTGCCAAAATACTCAGATCATCTGAAATAAACATTGTCACACTTTTCACACCCTTATCAATTAGTGTAATTGGCCAGGTTTGGTTCTTGTCATGGTGAGAACATGTAATACATCTTCTCTACCTCCTGGTCTCCATGTAACACATGAAGATGAGGCCCTGAAGGGAATTCCAACTAATAGAAATGGCAGAAGATGGCATTCATTCTCGTAAAACTTTTTGGCAGTGTAACAGGATTGTGTGGATACAGCATAGTCAATGGATGAAAACAGATGCCTTTTAAAAAAAATGCAGTAGGACTACAGATACCTGCTTAGACCTAGCTAAAATTAATCTTTCCCTGAAAATGTTTAAAGTCAACTACCATCTACTCTTTGATCATATCTGAAACTTCTTCAATTGGGGAAAAAGGGAACCTAAAATTTAAAAATAATTTCAGTGCCTAAGTTCAATACATTGGATCCCATCCTCTGCCTCTATGTGCTATAATGCAAGTAGAATTAGTTCTAAAGATAAATAAATTTATTTTATTTTTCCTATGAATTTCTTAAAAACTTTCATATTTTTTGAATATTCTTTCTGAAGAGGAGAATTTGGTTCAATGTAGCAAGTTTTCAAAAAAATTATCTGCAGTTATGCAGAGTAAAACTACTATGCAGTTTAATGTAGCTGAAATACACAGTTAAACTGGACATGCTATGACTGAATCCAGATATTGACAGAAGAAAAGTTAAAGCCATCCTAAAAACCTTTTTGTTCATGAATGATATTGCATCAAGCTCATGTTTCTGTTTAGCTTAATTACGGGGTAGAATTTATTTAAGGAAACAAATCTGAGGCTGTTAAGCTGTAACAAGATAAAGAAAATGTTTTTAATTTTTACAGAATAATAAAAAGGTATGACATTGTAGTACCAACTATCAAGCACAATTAAGTTTCTAAATAAGATCCATGCTAACAATTTGCAAGGAGTAATAGCAAGATTTCTCATTCATACAGTGTCATCCTTACATTAATTTAAAAAAAAAAAACCATCCTAGAAATCTCTGGAAAGTAACTATTAACCCTCTTTATGGATACATACCTAGAGAAGTTAACTGGTTTGCCTCAGGATATACAGTCAGTAGCAGAAATAACATTGATTCAGTTTCTAGTCTACAGCTATACTACACTGACTTCTCCCTCTCCTGATAGAAAGTCTCTCTTTGAACAAACTTCTATGTTATCTGTATTTTGAATTCTCAAAATAGTTCAAACACTGAAGAACAGGTACTCTCACTATATCCATACTACTAAATGAAAGGATACCAAGAAGCTCTGGAGCCTGACTGCCCGCTTTTCTTAACTGAGTCTCTCCAACCTGGCCATTCCAACAGAAATCTTAAGCAGTATGGATGCCATCTAGGCTTCACCACTTGACCTTGGGGCCTTTTTTACTCTTCAGCAATGTAGTCACTGCTGAATTAAAATCTGATTCTAGTAAATTCAGTACTAAATGTTATGTCGATACTCTGTGAGCACAGTCAAAAGTCTGTATGATATTTCTGTTGAAAACTGTATCCAAATGGAGCAAAAGTGTTTGCAACATGTTACTGGTTCACATTACAGCAGTCATTTTTGTGCTGTCAGGATTTCCCTTCTAAGGGTACCATGTCGTGTGTTTGCATAACTAGGAGATGGTGTGCAGCTGGCTCTTGCTTTAGCATGGGCTTGGGACATAAGCAGGATACATCCCATCATGAGGTAGCCTGTGACAGGTTCTTGGTTCATCACTTCGAACACATTTTATTTCTATTATTTTAGAAAAGTAATGCAATGGGCAGAATGGTCATTGATCTAAAAATGTATCTGATAGTTTCAATAAATGCAGGGAAATATTTATTGGAGTGCTTATACTGCAATTATCTCTCAGAGTAAGGTTAAGTTATAAGAATTGTAATATTATATGTGGACTATTGTAGCCAGCCTGGGAATCCAGAGCCTGGAATCTGTTACAATCTCAGATTTTAAGTAAATCCATGTCTTGCTTTGGTGATGGCAGTAAAAATCTTGAGAATGGGAGACATAAGAGAGTTATATTTCTAGAGATGTAGTCTTTGAAATACTGCTTCATATCTTTTAACAGAATAGTAAGTAAACTTAGTGCGTGACATAGAGACAACATTACCGCCTAATTGTGGGTATAAAAATACTAGGCTTGAGGCGTCTACTATTGTTGCTGAGCATAAGACTCACAACTGTTTTCACATATAGCTCTTTTTGCTGTTTGCACAACCTAAAGCAGGTTTGGACAAGAAGCAGGTTCTCAGGCGAAGATCTGTGCTGTAGTGTGTCAAATCAGCCTGTGCTTCACTGCTTCACATCCAAAGGAGCTTCAAAGTCAGCATAGTTAATCCAGTAAACAGTGTGGGGAGAAAGAAGTTAAGTTTAACTTCTGAGGTACAAAATGCCATTTTTTTTCAGAAGAAAAGAAAAAGGAAAATCAGTGAAACAAGCCAGTAAGAATTCTCAAGACCACACACAGTTGCCTGAAATTTTATTAAAGGAAAACTAGTGAGAACCATATAGTAAAGAACTAGTAGACTGTATCTGAAGAAATGTCTAATAATCATTGGATCCTGCAAAAAGCGTTTTTGAATCTTTCCATAGAATTGTTTTTGCACAAATGCTTTCTGATTGCATTATTAAATGTAAAAGGAAGACGTGTACTGGAAACAAGACAACTTAGTCATAAACAGGCTGAAATCGGTGGCAAGACTCTGTGATTTCAGTGGATATTAGATTAAGCTTATTCAAGAGGGAGAAAAATGGAGGATTTTCAAAACAACAGGGAGTGAGTGGTATGGTTATATTAATTTGATACCTTTCTCTACCTAGCTAGTAATTTGTTGTTAAATCAAAACACATCAGAAAGACATCCAATATTGTAATAAAGATTATAAGTCATGGAAAAAATCCTATACTTTTAGGATATCTATTCCAGCATTCATTGATTTCACTATGAAAGGTTTGCATTTTATTTCTAGTACAAGCTTCAGCTGGAGACCATTACATTTTATAATGCTTTCTCTGCTAATTAAAAAAGATCCTTCCACCTTCAACAGAAACCTCCTTGTACAGAAGTCTATCTTACCTACTATAAATAGATCCTCTAACTATTCTATATATAGTGAACATTAAATATCTTTTTTTTTTTTAAGCTTCTTTTTCATAAGTAGATAATGCTCCTATTTTTAGTCTTTTTCAAATGTGTTTAATTTTTTACAGCTTTCTTAAAATATATGGTACTCAAATAATGACTTAATCAATGTTGTATACCATTTCACTGCTTAGTATTTCTCTTTTTTATTAGGAAAATGACATATCCAATGTTTTTGCTACAGGAAACTCGCTGTAGGCTCATATTAATCTGGTGATGAACAATGATCCAACATCCTAGTCAGACTGAATTTGACCAGATTCATTACATTCCAGGATGCCTATCCACTCTTCATAAATGCATATAGACTTTGTCCAGACAATGTGAGGCACTGATATTTGTTAATTTGCTTTTAATTTTAAACATAAGTTAACCTTTTCACCTGTTCACATCCTCAAATCAGTAAAAAAAGCCTTATGCAAGAGAAATCACAGATATACTTCAAATATATAACTGAAATGGGTAGATATAAAAAAAATAATATGAAAGCATAAATCAGTTTCTAACTAGTGAGACTATAAATTAATTTTCTCTGTGAGTAAATTACTCTGTAACCATCTAATCTAGGATTTGTATACAGCTGGTACCAGCTAGAAGCAGAACACAAAATGATAAAACCATGTATCAGCTATAAAGTGTTCCATCTTTATGAAGTGATATGCCAAAATCTAACTAGAAGAGGGAACTTAATTAAAGGCCTCCTGAGACTTTATAAGCAGACAGGCATTTTGCTGTTTGAGCCTGCTCTGCAGGTCAGAGGCAGAGCTGGTGTCCTAAACACTTCATGGCAGACCACTGCTTCAGCGTGTTACAGCACAGTTACCCCTACATTGCTTTTCATTAAAAAAAAAAAAAAAAAAAAAAAAAAAAAAAAAAAAAAAAAGTTTTAATATCGCCAGAACCTTCTTCCTCTTCTTGGTAAATATAATAAGAACAAGAACTTACCATTTTTCTCTTGCACAGCTTAAAATGTCTGTTTTCTCTGATCACTGTAATCATGGTATCTATATTTGCATTTTATGTTTTGATCTAACTGGAATTCTTTAGCAGCATTTTATACAGCAAGAGTTATTTGGAGAGTCTAATCACTTCACGGTGTGTTACAAAGCAAGTATTTATTTTCTAAAGGTTTTATTTGACATCTTCAAAGTGCAATATCCATTCTCTTGTCTAGCTTTTGTTAGTTAAATTTCGACAGCTTGAAAAAAGATCCTGAAGAAAGTGTGTCTGTTTTGACTACAGAATTGTATTGGGATTGGAGTTGTTCCTAATTTATTTGATGCTGTTCTAACAAAACCAAATCTAATTTTCAAAACAAATGTTCTTATTTATTAAAATATATATTGATGCACATTGATCTGTCTATCTCTTTGCCATACCATTACAGAAGTTACATCTGCAGAGCAGCTGAAAGACACTAGTCCTGGGATTTTTCAAGTTTGGTGAATTTCTAAATTCTCGTTATGTTTATCCATATTGACCTTGTATACTGACTGAATCTGAGTCCAAGGAGGATCACATGAAATTATATCTCTCTATTGTCAGCTGCATGGGATAGCATTCATTTGCATACAGTTGATGCCTAAATTTAGGTGTCAAAATGCACATCTCTGTAGATGAACTGCATATCAGAGTGCCTAATACAATCAAAGGAGATTGAGGGCTTTTTTTTGTTGCAATTGCAATCTGAGATATATCCAAGATAGCTGGATAAAAAATTTCCAGATTTCTGTGGGTGGTGGGTTGACCTTGGCTGGCTGTCAGACCCCCATGCAGCTCTTTTCTCACTCTCTCTCCTCAGCTGGACAAGGAGAGAAAGTAAGATGAAAAAACTCATTATTTGAGATAAAGGCATGGAGATCACTTACAAATTATTGTCATGGGCAAAACCGACTCAACTTGGGGAAAATTAATTTAATTTGTTGCCAATTAAAATAGATTTGGAAGTTGAGAAACAAAGACAAAAACTAAAACACCTTCACCCCCAGCCACTCATTTTTCGTTGACTCAACTTAATTATTTTATTCCCTACTCCC
This sequence comes from Tyto alba, assembly GCF_018691265.1. NCBI lineage: Eukaryota > Metazoa > Chordata > Aves > Strigiformes > Tytonidae > Tyto > Tyto alba. The sequence continues at coordinate 24,137,013 of NW_024881321.1, forward strand.
CTATACACTTGCCCCAAGCGGGACAGGGAAGGTGAGAAATGGATGGTTATGGTCAGCACATAACTGTTCTTCTTTGCCACTCCTTCCTCCTCCTACTTTTCCCTGCCTCTGTTGTGAGTCCTCTCCATGGCCTGCAGTCCTTCAGAATAAACTTGCTTCAGCATGGGTCCTCCATGGGCCACAGTGTGGATATCTACTGCATTGTGATGGTCTCCACAGGCTGCAGTGAAATATCTGTCTGTCTCCACGGGCTGCAGTTCCTGTCAGGAGAACCTGCTCCAGTATGGGCTCTTTACAGGTGACAGTTCCTTCAGGAAATAACCACCTGCTCTGGTGTGGTGTCCTCCACAAGCTGCATCTGCTTTGGTGTGGCCCCCTCCATGGGCTGAAAGGGAATGTCTGTTCTGGAGTCTGGAGCAGCTCCTTCCACTTCTTATTGTCTGATCTTGATGTTCATGGGGTTGGTTGGTTGTTATTTTTTGTTTGTGTTTTTTTTTTTTTGTTGTTGTTGTTGTTTTTGTTTTTGTTTTTGTTGTTTTTTTGTTGTTGGTTTTTGTTTCGGTTTGGGGTTTTTTGTTTTGTTATGTGCTTTTTAAATTTGTTTGTTGTTTATTTGTTCATTTTTTTTTTTCTTCACTTCTCACTGACTGTTCAGTGTTTTGTCTTTTCTTTAATATATTTTCCCCAGGGCATCACCAGCTTGGCTGATTGGCTCAGCTGTGTCCTGCAGTGGATCCTCTGCACCCATCTGGAATTGGCTGTGTTCAGGCAGTCCCTGGCCTCTTCTTACAGACACCATCCCTGCAGCCCACTCCCAGCTAGACCTTGCCATCCACTCGCAATATACTATGTATGGATGACTGTACCAAGTTTCTACTCAACACAATCAATGGTATCTACAGAGCTTTCAGATGATAAAACATATGTATCTCATTTAGCTGCATAGCTCTTTACACTCAATGACTGATTCACTCACCTAAGAAATTAATGCCTTACAGTAGTCTTTAGGGTATTCTTGGCTGATAGTCAGATGTTGGTCTGAAAAGATGTTTATCTCCTCTAAGTCCTATGTGAGATTTGCCAGCCTCCTGCAGGTAATGGAGATATGACATCTCAGATGACACTGGGGGTCCAACCACTGATTGTACTGAACAGAGATTCAATTTGTTTGCCTACATGCAGGTATTTTATGCCATCTGTTCTGTTATGCCTTAGAATATCCAAACATCTGGACAGGTTGGCAGATACGGTTCAGAATGACAGCAAGGTTGCGTTATTTTGGAGAGACGATTGGAAGCCAGGTGGGATAGACCAGAAAAACTCTAGGCACTGCTGTTCATGTGAATGAATCCCATCATGATCTTAAGAGCAGGCAGAATCAGTTGTGTAAAGATAATAATTCAATTTTGCCTAAATCTTATCATAATAATCGGCTGACTGGATCACCTAGAGCCATGTCTGACCCTTACGATATCCAAAGCGTTTGTGTGGGACTTGCAGATATTTTACGGGACACATGGAAAACTTATCACATTCATGGAGTCAGGAAAAAGACAGACAAGACATGCTGAGGTATGTAGACACTTGTAGGTGATGGAGTACTTCCTTATATTAAATTTAGCCCACCTTTTTGCATGACAGCCATATATTGTCCTCAATGCCTCACTGATACTGCACTGAAACAGAAAACAGAAGGTAGACTAGACACCCTGTTCTCATTCTCTCTTTCATTGTTTTACCTCAATCCTGCAAAACTCTCATGTGATCCAATATTTTTGTGCAGCTGTGAAGATCAGCATGGTTTTAGATGTTCCACTGTTGTAATGAATAAACACAGCTGAATTAATAGAGCTAAATCAATTACACTGGATTTAGATAACTGACAATTTCTAATTTCTAAACACTGCTATGTATACAGTGCCAACACTCAGTAGCGTATTTATATTTCATATTTTATATTTTATTGATGTGCAGCTTCATGAATATACTGATCATCTCATGTAAGGCAATAAAAACATAAAAACTATTTTAATCTGTAGCTGTAGTAGTTCTATTTCTGCTTGTCCATTTATCTACAGAGATAACAACAATCAGCACTTCCATAGAAAAATATTCTTGACTAAAAAACATAATTGTAATCAGTGTGAAAGAACCTAATGAATAAACCCTCAAGTAATACAAACACAGCCTCTCTTTTTATATAGAATTATTTTTATCCTTATATTTGTGGTCACTGGCATGATGTCATATGAATTGTACTGATACTATTATCAGTGCGCATGCAGTTGGGCACAGGCATAACTTATTTCCCAGCGAATCACTTCTAGCTGTCCTAGAGAAGAGAAATTCTGAAGATACTAAGGAATACTTCTGAAAATTGTCTTTGTTTTTTTTTGTTTTTTTTTTTTAATTAGACATCTCACATTCCCTTATGTCTCTGATGCATGTCTGATGCATGTTTTCTAATTTGGTGTACAACATTTTGAGCACATTTATGGTGGGTTTGGTTTTGAAATTAGTAATTATTAATAATTTCTAAGGATAAGGTCAAAGGCAATTTTCTCTCTCTAGTTTTGGTTCTAAGAAAGAATTCTGAAGAAAACAATACTATTAAGAAATAAATTATTTTTAGCCTTTTCATCTCAAGTCATTGATCACATGAAACACAACACAGATTTTTTAGCTCAAACAATTTTTTACTTAGACTTCCTTCACAGAAGATTTTTTTGTGTGTGTTTGACAGCAAAAAGGGAAAATTTACTGAAACCAAACTAATACAAGATCTCACCTTGTTTCTGTCCTCTGCAAAATAGCTTTATTAATGCTTCAGCTGATTGCAGTCAAATAAGATGCACTGGTGCAAGTCTTGAATCCACTTACGTTCTTACAGCTTCATGGAAATATTTGATTTAATACTAGTGAGTTGATTTAGGTGCCACAGCTACAAGACATTGTAAGGCAAGACTATTTGTAATAGCCACCAAAAATTCATGAAGGAAAGGACATGTTGTAAAGTATCCTAACCACTGAGTAATTTTCACTATGATGTTGCAGGCTTCTAGTTCTGTTTAGGGAAGAAACTTTGGATGGAGAGGAGCATTATTTAAGACTTTTATTATGTAAAGACAAAGACATTTATCAGCTCTGTTGTGAGTCTTACAACCATTGGCCAGACAGACTTATAGTATGGATATCGGGATATTTCACTCTACCTTATAACATGTAGTCCTTAGGTCATTTTATATAATCTATTTAAATCTTTCTTTTTTTGTCTCTTGTTTGGGTTTCCTCATGTTTTGTTATTTGTTGGCTTTTAGCATTCATTACTTGCAGCGACAATGAAATGACTTTTTTTTTTTATTATTTTTAAGGTTTACCATATTTGCATACAGTTGTTACATGAGATTTTCTCTATTGCCAACTGACATGCAGTATATATGAAAAGAAAAAAACTCCACATTTTCATTTAAAAATCTAATTCAACCACAGTATAATCTTAGGCAATCTACGTATACAGGTAGCATAATCTTTGTTGCTGTACATAGGGAATGGGATTCAACTAATCAATATACATGTATACTTTAATGTGAGCAGATCAGTCTTTAAATTCCACTGAGTTTATTGATTACGGTGAGTTTCATTAAGCAGGGTAGAGTTTTCCACAGGCATCTTATGCCATTTAACACCCCTGTGACATTTCCCCTGAATTTAACTGCCACTTCAGAAAGACACAGGTAGTCCTGTGTTGTATTTGCCAAGTCATGTGGATGTCTCAGATGCTTTAGAGCACTTTGTTTAGGAAATTGACTTATTCTCCTTAACTGCTTTTCTGATAACAGGAGCTTGCTTAGACACCCAGCCTGAACACAGGCACCTAAATTTAGCTGCCTATAAGTTTAGCTGCCTAGACCTGACCCCACCTCCTAGAAATGGTGGGCACTGGAATCCAATCCATAACAGGAGTGTTAAAATCCTGTTGTGGGTTAAAAGGGTTACAGTATGTATATAGAGTTGAGAATTTACTGCAAGTTGGAATTGTCTATTTAGGACAGAAAAGCCTCATTAATAATAAAGTTGACCTGTTATAAAAGAAAACTTCCTAGTATCTCTTTCATCTCCTTGGTTTTGCATTTATCCCAGTGTCACCCTGACTCATAAGGCTCCTGGGAGGAGCAGGGTGCCCATGATGAGTGGGCACCCCTTGTCCTGGGGCCCAACAAAAGGCTGTTGTGTCCCTCCACTCCTGAGGTCTTTCAGGCTGTTCCCCCAAGTGAGCTCCTGCCAGCAGGAGGACAGTCACTTGAGAGTGGGGTGGGGAGTGCAGGGAGCTAGGTCCAACACCCAAAAGCTGCCCCTGTCCCTGAGAAAGTCCTTCTCTGCACCTGTTCCTGCTCCTGCCCTGTCTCTCTCCCTCTCCCTGTCCCTGACAGGCCATGTCCAATGCTAGGCCCTTCAGTGGGTTGTGGTAGGTATCAAGGAGGAGGGCACAAGAGATGCAAGAAACACCAGATATTATGTGTTTCTAGTTACTTCCTTTCCAGTAAATAGCCACCACTGTACAGAACTATTTTGTTCAACAAAGGTGCTCTTGTTCTTACAGAAATGCAAGAAAAAAAACATGGTCTTGAGCTACATTAAAGAAACCTCAAGTGACAATAAAGCCCAGTGACTAGGGAACTAGAGTCAGCCTGAAAACCTTGATCTATTCCTGTCTGTGCCATTTATCTTCTTTATATAGCAAAAAAGGAATCTGCATTTAAGTACTGAAGTTAGAGCATATATAATCATAAGAAACAGCCTACATAAAGACTCCTCCAGAAAGTGTTTTCAAGAAACTGAACAGAGTTTAGGCTGCTGACACAGGCATGTAAAATTAGATTGCTTAAACATATGGTGTGAATATATTTATCAACTTTCAATTTTGCTGTTTCCCCGTAATTTTTAGTGGAACCATTAATGGCCTCTATTCCCTGGAGCATATGTAACTAAACCTACGTATGTTTTATTTGCCTAATATGAGACTGAAATTGAATCTAGGCATTGAAATTCCAGGCTGTGAGCCTGAGAACACCTCAGCAGCTGCTAATCTGATGGGCATCTGAGCCCAATGAGCACCACATTATTTTTTAGGATGGAACATTTATTACTGCATGTTTGCCACTGTTTTGACAATGACAAGCACATCAGTGTTAGATATACCTAAGAAAATTATGAGTACTTCTGTGTAAATCACCAAAGGGCCTGGTATTTTCATAAGAACCCAAATGATACCAAAAGGCTCAAGATTTTTGTAATATTATTACTAGAACTAACATACTTGGAATAATGGGTAATTTAATTCAGCTGCATCTTTTTACAGAACTCTTTCTTAAATTTTTTTTACAATTGAAAATATTTTCAGGAAGTGCTCAGTTCCCACATCAGCCTGGGAGAATTCAAACTCAGAAATCCTGGGACAATGTTCTGATTACCAGATTAGTAACTACACAAGTTGAAATTACTCTTAATATTAAAGCTTTTTCATTGTTATTAATATACTTCAAGATATAATTATTAAAATGAATGTAAAGAAAAGAGGTGTGACTAATACTGTCTAGTTAGATTACTTAACAAGGAGGAAAAATGTAGGCCCTAGTCTCTGTTTCCTGTACTATTTCTAAATTTCATCTAATATCTGCTTCCTGATCATGGGATCAAAAGCTACAACTTAAATATTCCTATTGGCAGGAAACCATCCCCTCCCTAACTTAAGAAAGGATCCATAGAATCACAGAATCTTTGAATCATTTAAGTTGAAAAGACCTTTAAGATCATCCAGTCCAACCGTTCACCTAACACCACCAAGTTCCACTAAAACATGTCCCTAAGTGCCACATCTACACGTCTTTTAAATACCTCCAGGGTTGGTGACTCAAACACTTCCCTGGGCAGCCTGTTCTAGTGCTTGACAGTGCTTTCAGTGGAGAAACTTTTCCTAATGCGCAATTTAAACCTTCCCTAGCACAACTTGAGGCCATTTCCTCTTGTCTTATCACTCGTTACTTGGGAGAAGAGACTGATACCCACCTTGCCATAACCTCCTTTCAGGCAGTTGTAGAGAGTGGTAAGGTCTCCCCTCAGCCTCCTTTTCTCCAGGCTAAAAAGTCCCGGTTCCCTCTGCTGATCCTCATAAGTCTAAAGACATAATTTCCCTGTAGACTTAGGTCTTGAAAATATGCAAGGATGAGGATCCTAAAACTAATTTGGATAATATGTTCTTGTGCCTTGGCGACCTCTTAGTGAAAAAAAATTATGTAACAATTTCAACTTGATCAGACTCATGACCAGTGCCCCTTGTATCTCCTAACACTATGAGAAAAGACGAATTGCAGTGCCTTGGTAACCGTCCTTCAGGCATTTACAGGGAGCTTTTAAATCACCCCTTAGCCTTCTCTCTGCCATACTAAACCAGTCCAGCTCCCTCTTACACACCTTCTAGAATACGTGTCATTTTTCATGCTCCCTATATTTTCTTCATATCCCTCTGGAACTGGGAGAGGTAAGCAAAATGATACAATGTCCCTTTTGTGGCTTTTCTAGCTCTGAGGGGAGGAAAATTATAGTTTCCCTTGATTGACCAGGTACAATTCAACCTCTGAATCACAGTATGCCTTATTTGTGAAGTTGTTTTTTATCCATTCATTGTTACTCTCAAGTAATTTTCAGCAGAGCTGGCATTCAGCTAGTTGTTTAGCATGCATTGGTGTCTGGTGTTGTTCTACACAGGATACAGAAAACATCTTTTCTCCTAGAGAAGCTTCAAGAATTTTCCATTGGTCCTGTTCTTAAGTTTATTATGGTATTTCTAGGTCAAAGATCTGTTATGTATGCTAGATACTACCTCCAAATTAGGTTTGCCTACAGATTGGCTGACTGTACCTTTTGCCTCATCACCATGTCTGTTGATAAAGATACTGAACAACATGTGCCCTACTATCATCCCCCAAGGACTCCACTCATTCCCAGTGAAAAACGTACATGGAGATATTGATTTTATTATTATTTTATTTTTAAGCTCAGAAGGATATTATGTCAAAGCCTTCCAAAATTCAAAATATATTACATCTACCACTGTTCCACCATCCACATAGTCATTTCATCATAGAAAAGAAATGAAATTATTCAAAAGATGATTTGATGTTATTAAAATGTTGATGGCTATTCTTCTACATCTTTTTGCACTTTATATGATCATAAATGTATTCCAAGGCAACATCATACATTTACGCAAATATAATACATATCAATATGTAGATACAATCATATGTGAAATACTGGCTTTATGCACGGTGGGAGAGCAGTGGTTGCTGTTTATTTTGACTTTAGCAAGTCTGTTAATGGTTAATACACTTCTAGCAAAATTGGTGAGATATACCCTGGATAGGTAGACTATAAATTAGAAGGAAACACAGCAGTATCACTGAACTCAAAGGGTTGTGCTTAGCATTACCATGTCTAACTATTGGCTAATTACTGGTGGCATGTGTTGAGGTCCATACTGCTGTCTAGATATGGGGACAGACTGTATCCTCAGCAAATTCACAGACGATACCAAATTGAGAGGAACAGTTGGTACTCTGTAAGGCAAGGCTGCTATCCAAATGATCTTCACCGGGCTGTAGAAAAGGGCTGACAAAAAAACTCATGATAATCATCAAAAGAAAATACAAGCCCCTGTACCTGAACCAAAATAACCATACGCAGCAGTACAGGCTGGGAACTGACTGGGTCGAAGGCAGTTTTGCAGAAAATGGTATGGAGGATTCTGGTGGTCAAGTTGAATGTGAGACAGCAGTGTGTTCTTGTGGCAAAGCTGGCTAACAGAATCCTGGCTATATTACCAAAACCATCGCCCAACAGGTTGAGGAAAATGATCCTTCCCCTCTCTTTGGCACTTGTGAAGCTGTTGCCTATACTACTGTGTCTAGTATGGAGTTCCCTAGCATAACAAAATGTCATACTGAATTGAGTCTAGTGGAGGAGTACCAAGGTAGCTGGGAGGCTGAAACATGCACTACAAAAGAAAAGGCTGAAAGCTGTCTGTCAAAAACAACTAAGGGATGAGGGGTAGAATATCTTATTGTTCTCTACAGCTACCTCAAGTGAAGGTACAACACAATGGAGGTAGTCTTCTTGGGGGTGCACAGTGGTAAGACAAAAAGCAACAGAGACAAGCTACAGCATGGTAAATTCAAATTACATAGTAAGAAGAATGAAGGCAAACACTGGAACAGGTTGTCTAGAGATGTTGTGCAGTGTCCATCCTTGGAGATATTCAGAACTCAACTGGACACAGCCCTGTGCAACCTGAAATAAGTTGTCCATGAGCTATCCAAACCAATGACATAAGCATCCAACCTAAATTATGCTGTGATTTTACCTATTATGTAGCTATAGCAAATTAAATAAATTTGATGACAACTGTAGCTTGGTTTACTTAGGCATGATTCATTTAAATTAAATTTGGATGTCTACAGTTAGATGTTCTCTTTACATTTCACAGAATAAAGGTGTTCTGCTTTAAGATCCTATTTGCCTTAATCTGGTTATCCAAAGCAAATTCTGATGATTGGAAGATTTTTAGCTCAGAAGCTCAATTCAGTTGTTTAGTGCCATTTGAAAAACCTTTAGAAACTGGAATACCTTCATAGATGTACCTAGTATACCTTGAATAATATTATGTGGCACCAGATTTTGAGATATATCTAAAAAAATTCCCTGTGAATTAATTTATTGAACATGCATCATGACAAGTACATTTTCAAATTATTATTTTAATTTCACTTTTGGGGCACTAGCATGATTTTTCATTACAAAATTTTCAGTGCTGTTCAAAAATAAAGTGACTTTCAATACACTGTCTATCAGGTCTTTATTTTACTTCTATGGGCTTTTATCACTACTGATTGGCATAGAGATAGCAAACTTCAGCAGGAATATTTCCTATATCGAAAGTACTAGGAAAAAATGTTTAAATAGTTCAGCATATTTCTCAGCAAAAGAGCTTTTAAAATATCTTTTGAAAAATGTTTGTACTTATGGCCCTTTAGTGACTAGGAATCAACTACAGACAACATTTCAGCTTCTAGAAAGAAAATTGCCTTAAAACTTCATTAAATATTTATATTTGTCTGCCTGCCTTGTTAGCATTTTATGAATAGGCAAAAGAAGATCCTGAAGATTTTCTTTCCACTAAACAATTTTATACAAGAACTTTTAATATATTTTTATAGCCAAAAATAAAATAAAAAAAAGCTGGAAAGCTGGAACATACTAGCTAGATATTGCTCACAGTGTCTGTATACCTTAAGTGATATCAAACCCTCTTCTTTAATCTGGATATATATACATCCAAATTACAAACAGAAAAGAATAAACCCCTCTTGTAGTTTTGAATAATACACCAATGTATTTTGGGAAATCCTATCAAACTGATTTTTAAAAAATGTAATACATTAATATATATTATTAATATTCATTCTGTAGTGATTATACATTAGTCAATATATGAATTCTGTAATGAAATTACGTGAACCTCAGTGGAAAGAATTTTATATAATTTTATTACACATGATTCTGAAAAAAATTTTTAGACAATATAATTGTTGGTCTCACATGCTTGTGTTTCCTTTTTGAAAAGGTCACATTACTCAGTGTTCAGTATACACCTATTTCCAAATGGATATTTACTGAAGTATAGCTGTGGCACTAAAACTATTCAAAATACTGCAGATTTTGTTTTAAATGGTTGAGGTTTTATTTTACTTTAAGAAAAAAAGTAAAAATACCCACCAAAACACACCCACAAGACTGACCAAAACTGAATTTTAAACACAGAAAATGCTGAACATAAAGAAATTACTTGGCTGTAGCTGCAAAAACACCTAGATAGTCACAATGCTATTAATACCATAACTCATTGCAACCAAAGCAGCAAAATGTTGATTAACTGTAACCTTAGAAACCCACCCACATCTCCCTACATTTCCCCAGCTCAGCTACCTACAGAAACAAGCAGGTCACAAGTAGACCCTCCCATGATCATCAACACATTTTCCTTTTCATTCCATCACTCCCCCATAATATGAAATTTCACTTGTGTTTGTTTAACAGTAATTCCTTAAAAATTATTCGTATCAAAGATATGTATGCCTGTGCTATAAGAACTACAGCTAGTTAAATGCCAGATTTATCTTGTGTAGTCCAATAGAATTAAATCATATGTGCATAAGCCCAATATTTTTTTCTATTGCTATCTAATTATTCCTAATTCTTTCATCTTCTTCTATATGCCTAATTCTTTTTCTTTCTAATTTTTATCTCAATTGTTTTAACACACCTGTGACGAGATATGAAAGTACATGTACATTTACATGTCAAACTCAATTAACCCCCCATTTGAATATGTATTTCTGGTTTAATTTTAATTAAGTTTTGCCCACTTCAATGTCTGTTTTTTTTCTGTAAAAATAAAATTTTTATCTTGACAGACTGATAATTCAGAGATTATGCTTGTAATTTAGTTCTGTTATTAATAGATAGTAAATACAATATCTTAATTTATTAGGAATGATATTTACTAGCTTTTATTTATTGTTTTGTATGAAGACAAGACTTGGGGAACACAGCCCAAAGAAAAGATGACTTTCATAAATCACAGCATGACTTTTGGAGAACGAAACTCTTTGATCATTTAAGTCATCCAATGCTCTTATTAAAACTGAGAAATATCTATAGTTACTTAGCTGAGACAGAGCTCTGATAAATACTGTTAGTGCTTTGTCTGACTAAGCTCACTTTTCATTCCACTGTGTCAGACACTGCATTGAAAGGTTGAAGCTAACTCAGCCTTCTTTCCACAGTTCTTCATTTGGAGTGTTGTTATACACACTAGGTTTTCTCTTTTTTTTTTCATTGCTCAAAACTATTTACAGAAGAAATACTGAAAAAGGTACCAAGAGTGATTTATTTTTCAAATACAAATTCCAGAAGATTTAAAATTTCTCGACTCAATTACTCTTCTACGTTCTACAGGATGCAACTCCGAGATCAGTGACTCAGTGAAAAGGAAATTTCACCCCTTCAAGGACCACATACACTCAAATGTTTAATTATTGATTAAATACTGATTAGATATTTAATCAAATTACTTTTTAAAAATTTCCTAAACTTAGTCAACACCAGCTTCGTATTACTGAATTATATTAGCATATGTAATGCATATAGTGAATATTAGTCAATGATAGCAAAACAGCCTTTGTATTCACATCTGTTACTTCAGTATAACATTCTACATACATAACTTGTGTTAACAATAACAGTCACCATGCAGTGTAAAGAATCAAAATCAAATGTACCATGTATATTGTTGTCTAGTTTTAATATATCAATTTAATCTACAAAATTATTTCAACTGTTATAGTTTATAGCTAAAGACTATTATGTATTGTAAAGTACTGAACAAGTCAAAAGGCTCTAACAGAGGCATGGAAAATCAAAATTCTTTGTTTTATTTGTGCAAAAGATGTTTAATTGTGTTAGGTAGGGAGGAAGAAAATTTAAGGGATATCATCCAGTTTAATAAGTTCACACCAAAATTTCAATTTAGCTACATTTACCTATAAAAGACTACACATACTAGATAATGACTGGGGGAGAAATAACCAGTTACTTGACTACTGAAGGACTTTTTTGTTTTAGAAGGAAAATAGATCAAATTATAGATGTTTTCTTACTGCTTTCTTTTATTCAAAAATATTAACATTTATTTTAATTGGGCATTAAAATTTATAAGTTTTGATTCACTTCCTATCTCTTTTAGTATTTTATTTCACAAGGGAATAAATATAGATAATTGTGAATTAGTTAACTGGTCAATAAACAACTGATTACTGCAATCTTTCTCTTCCTACATGACAATTAAATCTACTGGTTATACTGGTAAAACCGAATGCTTATTTAGGGACAAAAGGAGCAAAAATTATTTTATTACTCTAACTATGCTAGTAAATAAATACAACTTCTGCAGAGTGATTATGATTATGCAGAAATGCCTTTGATTTTTGAATGTCACTCAGCAAATTGATGGAGCTGAATTCTCATTTTGGAGAGCAATGGAATAAGGCCTTGTTTGGTGGAAGGGGCTTATAAAAATACCACATATTTATAAAACATAATTAATAATTAAAAATATGTTTAGAACAAAAAGAAAAACAAACTACCTTTTATACTAGGTATACAGGCAGTTACAGCAGAATAACTTATGTCCTATAAATCTATACTTTAGTTTAACTCATGGTCCTGCATATGGTAAAAAGCAAAAGAAAAAATAAGCATTTTCCAAATTATAATCGTGAAAGTCATCAGGTAAAGAAAATAAATGAGTGCTATACAATATAAAATCTTCTAATACTGTAGCAAAAGAAATAATAGTATGAATAAAATATGTATTAAATAGATGTCATCTCCTAGTGGCAGACATTAACCACCACTGCACCTCTTTCCAGCAGACTAAACTTTAATTGGTGAGGGCAGTAGTGCCTTTGAACTTTTAACAGCAGGCACATGAATGCATTAACAAGGTAATTGACACCTGAATTCAAAAGCTTTGCCTCATGTTGTAAAACAGGCTTTGATCTTTAATATTTTTTTTAGTCAAATCTCCTTCCTATTTTTTATACAACGTTGAAGAAAAGACATGACCTATGAAACTATTAGTTATATGAAGAAAAAACAAGCTCCAGAACAATGATCTGTTTTAAACTGCTAAATTCTCTTCCTTGTCCAGAACTTGAAGATCATTAAAAAAAAACTAACCCCAACCCCAAATAACCTAAACACTTTCTTAGTGGTGTTTATTTTATTTCTTTCTGGTTCATTTGTTCACATGAGGAGTAAAAGTAATCTAACAGATACTTCTGCTGAATGGTCAGTGTGAACCTGTGCTGCAGTGGCAGAGTAGTCGCCATTGACACCCTCTTCAGAATGTCATGAATGTTTATGGTTCTCTACTTACTTTCACTTGAACTCAGTCCTGCAGTTTCCAATATGCTTGAATCTTTAATTAAAAATAAATGAGTGAATGATTGAGTGAATTAATTAATTAATGGTTAATCAATTTCACTCTTTAATTCCAGGCTTTTTGTGAAGGTCAAGTCATTTGGATTTTTCTGATCAAATGTTTCTTTGACTGCCTTTCTCCATTACGAAATCAAGAGATTATATATTTCTCTTCTTCTCATGAACACAAAGGTTTACCTTGGAAGTATGTACTCTTTTGTTTCTACCCTTAGTCTACCTCAGGACATCTAGGTGTAATACTTCACATGAACACCCAAGTATAAAACAATTTTAGACTGGTATCTTTGCAGGAATTTACTTTTCATATCTTTTGCTCCTGTTTTCTCTCTTCCTTCCTCTGTGAATTCTGTAGCTGTGACAAACAGTTTTAGTGATTTTCTATATCTTGAATTATACATGCAAAAAGTCTAATAGTGCCATTATCTTTGTAAATGTTGAACTCTAATGCGGAATTCTTCTCTCAAAGCTAAACTTAATGGTGGAGATATCTGTATGTCATACATGTATCTGAGTTTTTTTTAATATAGCCATGGTAATTTATCTAGCTTTCAATTTAAAACAACAGAATCACAGAAGGGCTGAAGTTAGGCGGGATTTTGAGATTATCTATTCTAACCCCCCTGCTCAAAGCACAGTTACCTGGCTGTTGAGGGCCATGTGCAGTCAGGTTTTTTTATACCTCCAGGGATGGAAACACTAATATGGACAACCTGTTCTAGAGTTTGACCATAATTACATTAAAAAAGAAAATAAAATAACCTTATATTTAAGTGAAATTTCTTGTGTTTCAGTTTATTCCCACTGCCTCTTGTCCTGTCACTGGGTGCCACTGAGAAGAGTCTGGGTCTCTTTTTAACTCATTCCAGTCAGGTATTTCCTGATTTTTTATTTTTTTTTTTTCAATATAGGAGCCATAACAATAAAACAGCAGATTTAAGTACTAAAATATTTGTTTCTGGAGCAGTTAATGAACTCTTTTAAAAATTATTATTATTTTCTGCTGCCTATCTGTGCTTATCACCAAAGGAACTTTTGCTGACATCTGTTAATGTTATTCATTACTTTCCTATTCAGTCTTCAACCAGGTTTTAAATCATCCAATTAACTGCAAAATTATGCTTAATATATTATCTGAGCTTCAGTTAGATTTCAGAGTGACACTGAGCTATGAAACTTCTGTTAATACATTCTGGGTATCATGCTACCCTGTAGAAGAATAGAGAGATTTTCAGGAAAACTGGCTCTGAAACAGGAAGCATTATAACTGCTGAAGTGGTCTGTGGCTGATCTGTTTTGAAGTGGGCTGAAGGGACTGGACTGCAGTGAGAATCTGAACTAGTCTCTCTGTACAGCACAACATAAATGTTTCAGCTCAGCTGGAGTTAGTTCTGGGATTTCTAATGTACCACTATAATGTCTGGCACAGCTATAGAAAGGTTTTGATAGCTGCACAGAGTTGAGGGAGCAGTAAAAAAACAAACCAAAAAACATCCTAGATTTATTCTATCAGCTCGATGCAATGTTCAGAAGTGCTCACTTTTGACCAAACTCTGCCTAAATTTAATACTATGGCAATAGTAAATACTTCTGAAAACATCATGTTCAACAATGAAAGTAACCCGAAGTGAGGTTTTGTTGATTATGTCAACTATGTGAAATAATGAATGCTTGGTGCTTTTGATGTTGTCTTTTAATGCAGTGAGTGTAATCTTTGTACTACTGAATTTAATGGCCATTTTGCCATTGATTATAGTGGAACTGGGATTTCATCCTCTGTCACAATGGAGTAATCATTTCATATGCATTGACTCCAGAGTCTTTTATGGATAAATGGCAAAAACTAATGCAACTATGCTGATATTTCTTTGAAAATCTCATAAGTAGACATAGTAGATAAAATCAGATGCAATAAAGATGTGGGTGTACTGGTAAAATGAACAGGAAAAAAAAGAAAAAAAAAGAAAAGCAACAGAAAGGAAGAGTACTGCACTAAGTTTCCTAGACTCCTGTTTTCCCTCTTTGTTATATAAACATTAGAATTGTTTAGGCTGGAAAAAGCCTTTGGATCATTGAGTCAAATCCTTAGCGTAACACTGCCAAAACCATTACTAAACCATATCCCTAAGCATCACTTCTACATGTCTTTTAAATACCTTCAGGGATGGTGACTCAACCACTTCCCTGGGCAGCCTGTTCCAATGCCTGACAACCCTTACAGTGAAGAAATTTTTCCTAATGTACAGTGTAAACCTCCCCTGGTGCAACTTGAGGCCATTTACTCTTGTCCTATCACCTGTTACTTGGGAGAAGAGACCAACACCCACCTTGCTACAGCATCCTTTCAGATAGTTGTAAAGAGTGGTAAGGTCTCCCCTCAGTCTCCTTTTCTCCAGACTAAACAACCCCAGTTCCCTCAGCCACTCTTCATAAGACTTGTGCTTGAGACCCTTCACCACTTTGTTTCCCTTCTTTGGACATGCTCCAGCACTGCCGTGTCTTTCTTGTAGAGAGGGGCCTGAAACCAAGCACATTCAAGATGCAGCCTCACCAGTGCCGAATACAGGGGGACAATCACTTCCCTATTCCTGCTGGCCACACTATTTCTGATACAAGCCAGGATGCCATGGGCCTTCTTGGCCACCTGGGCACACTGCCGGCTCATATTCATCCAACTGTCGACCAAAACTCCCAGGTCCTTTTCCACCAGGCAGCTTTCCAGCCACTCTTCCCCAAGCCTATAGCACTGTATGAGGTTGTTGTGACCCAGGTGCAGGACCTGACACTGAGCCTTGTTGAACCTTATACAATTGGCCTCGGCCCATCGATCCAGCCTGTCCACATCCCTCTGTGGAGCCTTCCTACCCTCAAGGAGATCAACACTCCCAAGTAGGTGTTGTCTACAAACTACTGAGGGTGCACTTGATCCCCTCGTCCAGATCACTGATACAGCTATTAAGCAGAACTGGCCCCAATACTGAGACCTGGGGAACACCACTGATATTACATTTTTTAATAGAATATGAAGCAGAAAATGTGGCAAAAGAAATAAAAGATTTTTCCTTTAATATGGTGACTGTTAACTAGGTGGGACTGTGAAATCTAGGCTAATGTATTATTTTTGTAGGAAATTTCAATCATTTTGAGTTGTGGGAACCTCTGGGGGTTTTGTTTTTTTGTTTTTTTTGAAGGTGTCAGTGAAGCACCTTGGTGATACCAGGATGTTTGAGCTGTCCATCCAGGTGTTCTCCGGTTGGCCAGAGAAGAGGACCAGCACTACACCATTGCTGGTCCTCCTGACTGCCAAAGCAGGCCATATGGTTGTGTGGTATGTTTGGAACAACAGGCTTTCCTGACTTAGGCTGTGGAGATCAAGTGCTGAGCTCTCTTACAGGTACCCCGAAACAGCATCTTTTTGATTGGAAAAACCAATCGTGCAGTTTACATCTTTAATTATCCTTTTTTTTCAACTTATTCACCTTCTTTTTCTTTGGCCTGGTACCTCCATTTCTCTCTAGATTCAAGGTGCTGAGATACTGACACCCAGGTTGAATATTTTTGTTGTTTTGCTGGCTTGTACCACTAGAGTGAGCCCTTTTCTTGTCTGTAGGTTGAGATCTTTGAACTGCTGCTGGATCTTGTCCCACTTTTGTACTTTGTTATCTACCTCTGATGTCATTATGCCAATGATGTGCTACTGTATGATGTCCCATAGTCATGTTACAACTTCCAAGAGTGATTATCAACTTTAAAACATATATCTGATACAGTGTGTCTGTTACCTGAGGTGTCCGATGGTGTCAGGTGCCAGACTTGCTGTAGAAGAAACATTTAACTCTTTTATGTTTTTAACTAGAAGCTGTCCCCTGAATTTCAGTTATAAACTGACTAACAGTGAAGTCACAGTAAACATTTTGGATGGTCCTGTAGATATCACCTGCACTTTGTGCTTTATAAGCATTTCTTCTGTATTGTCATATGATCATGGTCTTCTGTCATCTTTGAAGGAAAATAATGTGATTTCTAGAGAGTTTTGATTAAGGCACAGGGCCACTGGACAGACCAAAGAACAAAGCGGAGTTCATGTGCTGACTCTGAAACAGAAAGAAAGAAAGAATGAAGTTAGATGGGTAATTAGTTACAAGCGCATACATACATTCACAAACACATCAGTGATGTGTGTATAAACACATATAGACACTACATACATAGGTGAACACATTGATTACCTATATATGGAAAAGAAACCATGGCAGGATGCAGAAGTTGCAGTCAGGCTCTTTATTAAAAGATGACTTAATGGCAGATGGAAAAAGGGACTGATGCTTAAGTGAATGGAATGGTTACCCCAGGAAAACCTGTACAAAAGCTCAGTTGTTGCCTTTCTTGTTTTCCCTAGAAAGCTTGTTTTGGCATCTCAAGTATATGCTCTGTGTATGCCCAATGGCACTACCATCCTACATGGGCTGAGAGACAAAGTATCACCTTCATGCTAGAATTTGTTCAGGATGAACTAGGTGTTTTTCTCATAACTAGAGCAGGGAGATGGACCACATGATGTCTAGAGGTCCCTTCAATCCTCAGCCATTCTGTCATTCTGAACTCTTTCAAAAGGTATACCACACAATCACAGAACAGTGATACGAGATAGTGATATAGTCTCTCCTCCTAACACAGCTGTTACATCATTTGATCATTTTGTTAGCCCTGGGGCTAAGTCTGGGGCTCTGATTTGAAGAGCAAACAGTTGATAGGGACAATAACTGAGGTCTACAAAATCATTAGGGTGGTAGATAGAGTGAATAAGAGTTGTTATTCACCAAATACCGTAACATTAAAAACTGGGATAACCTCAGTGAAACCAACTTAAATCAGATAAAAGAAAATACCTCTTTGCACATCAGGTAGTGAACTTTTGTAACTTGCTGTCATAGGAAGTAGCGGAGACAGTCAATGTCAGCAGGTTCAGATTCATGGGTGAACAAATAAATAAAGAACAAATAGATACTGAAAGGAATGGGCAAAATCATCTCAGCAGGAGTAGAAATAGGAATTATTTCACAGAAGAAATAAACAATTCTGATATATTAGTTCAAAAGATAATGGAGCGAGATCAAAAGATAACAGAGCAAATACATTGCAGTATCATACAAATTAAAATTACTGAGTTTACTTACAAGGTTCTTTAAAACATGATATATATTTTTGAGTTGTTTGTTTGTTTGTTTGTTTGTTTTTCTGTCAGACTATTTTTTATACCACTAGGGAAATTTATATTCTTTTTTTCTACAAAAGAAAATGTATTTCTGAAGATTTTCTAAAAGTATTTTTTAAATGACATATAGAGATTTTTGTAGAACTAATTTAGGATGCAAGTCAAATTTCACTAATTATTTCTTTCCTTGTGGCCATCCCAGGCTTATGCCAGAAAACATTGCATCTCTACTGTCATGCATTCTTAGGAAATATAATATGCAAATGAGAATTCTAATTGGCTAAGGACACATGCAGGCTGGAAATTTTTGATTACTACCCTTAAGAAAAAAAAGAGGGAAAACCCAAGGTATACATAACAAAAGAAATTCAGTCAACTTTAAAGCACATATCAGGGGATAAAATGAAAAAAAAAAAAAGGTCAATATTAGTTTAAGTCAGAAAAGTCTTTTGAAGTGAAAATGGGAGCAAGTAGAACAATAATAAAAACATGATTTGAGTCTTTACATATAAATGATTATAAGAAATGTCTATACTGAACCCCTATAGAAGAGTTTTCTTAATATAATAAATAGGTTGATAGTAGTGAAATAGTATTTTAGAATAGAGCAGACAGGGTTTAGAATACATATACACCAAATTGAAAATAATCTTTATAGTCAGTGAGCTGTGATGTCAGTTGTTTTGTGCATTTCTGACAACCAGGCATTATCGTTCCCTCAGTTTCCATCTATCATGATACATTTAAATAAAAAATTTACCTCAAGTATTTGTATATATCATCTTAGATTAAGATAAAAACTAAATGGGTGGAATTCCTGTGATCCAGGTTTACTCTTCAGCTAACCAACTATTAGATCAGTCAATCGATTTCACTGCATAAGCCAATCAAAGAGGAAATACTGAGAAAGTGTACAAAATTATGATAAAAAAAATGTATTCCAAAAGCCTTCTGGGGTTAACACGTAAAGCAGTATTACTACTCCCATCATCAAACTAGGAATGGATTGAATGAAATATTATGTATATAGTGTTGTGTTTTTTGTTTTTTTAAGAAACGTTACTAAGTTAGTTTTTAACCTCTCTCCAATTTATACATCTTCCATCTTTTTGCACAGTAAACTGTCTAACATTATGAATTTGGGTGCAGTTTACTGAATGCTTGATTCACTTTTGACTTCCTTGGTGCTGAGAATTTCCATAAATCCGATTTAGCTAGCTACCACAACTACATTTGCATTTGCTTTGTGCCATCAAAGTGGCTTAACACAGCTGAAACATTCCAGTGAGTCTAGCTATGTGTCTTTATTCCCAACATCTTTGTGCAAAGTATTCTGAAAATAGACGGCAGGTGAGAATCCCAGCTCAGAGAATTTTGTAATGCAAAAATCAAACCATAATATCAATACAAAACAAGTGAGCAGGAAAATAAAATTAAAAAAAAAAAAAAACAACAGAGTTTTTTTTCCAACATTATTTTTTAACATAATGAAATTAGTGCAGGTAAGTATGATGTGTGTTATACGTGCTATATACCTGTAACAAGACACAATTAAATGAAGTACAGAACCCATTTATTTGTTTTACTTTCCTACATCTCCCATGATTTTTTTTTTCAGACATCAGCACCTAAGTACCATGCCATGTAATGTAATAATTTAATTCCTTCAACATTTCCATCTTATCTTGAAAAATGTAAATTTCAGTTTACCTGGCAACTAATCTTTGAAGTTGTTGATAGCCCCTTGGACAGTATATTTACCTAATCAATAGAAAGTAATTTTTGTGGGGCTGGTGCTTGCCTTACAGCTTAATATGAGGAATGAAAATAACAAAAAAAGAGACAGGGTGCACAGTGTAGAGCTTTGTTGTCAATAATACATTATTTGTCTTTTTGAATAGTGAAATTTCATCTGACAGTGTATATATATCAAAATGCCACCATATGAATAGCTGAATAACTCCTGAGTCAAGTGAAATCAGGATCTTCCTCTGTATTATTACTAGATCTGGACAGGCATTTAATCAATTTTCAATGAAATTGAAAATAAATTAAAAAAAAGTTGTTTTTCTTTTAAAGAAAATATTTATCATGTTTATTTATAAATTCTCCATTCAACTGAATGAAGAGCGAAGATTATTTCTGCAGATCTTCTCAGATCAAGAAAAGTAGAAAACCTCAAACAAAAATACTGTCTAATAGGTTGTTCTGAAAGGTACAGAGTACTTCCTAACCTCACTATATGCCATCATTGCACACCACTGGCCTTCCTCTTGGCCGCATTTCCAGCATACTCCATATCATGACAGTATATGAATGAAAGCGTGGCTCCTTGGTTGACTTTGTTTTCCCTTAGGGCTCTCTCATGCCTCACCAACTTCCCCAAAACCATTAAGAGATGCTGCAGGTCTTGTTAACCCCTGCAGGTGGTCTGCTCCCAGACTTGTTGGGTGACATGAAAGAGGGGTGCTACTGAGCCTCAGAGCTGAGTCCCTTCTGGTGGGACTCCACCAGGTGGGATATTTCACACGCCTTCCAGACCAGGGGAAACTGGCCAGCAGACCACAGAGCAGGCCAGCTATTTCTGTTTGGCAAATTGGATCAAAAAATCAGAGATACATAGTGGTGCTCCACAGAAAATAAATTAGATCTCAGCACAGCAGTACTGGCAGAGGACTCTGTAATGGAAGCTGCTAAGGAGACTGTAAGGAGAACAAGGTAAAATGAGCTGTTCTTCAGATTGCCTAAGGATTATCAGGTCTGAAATTTCTCATGGGTATATTCCACACCTTACATTTGCAAGCGTAGCAAAAAATGAATCATAGTAGAAACTACCTTTGAAATTCATACTAAAGTTCCAGAAAATTGCTTCATTAACTAAAAAAACCTATCTATTATGAGGTTTTGAATATTGCTCTTTTATTTGTTTCTTTGGGAGAACAGATGTGTGTACACCTTTTCCTTTTATAATTTAGTCAGTGTATTTAATGTTACAATTTCTGAAGCACTGAGATGGGGAATAGACTATTTCTTTATGTATACAGTTCTGTTTCATAATTCCCTTTCAAAAGATGGTATCAATAGCAACTTTTTAAATTAGCGCTGAGCAACAGCAGGAGGTAAACTACCTCTGCAACACTTCCCCTGTCCCTCTCAATAACAATAATAAGAAAAAACAGATAGGTTGGCAGATTGACTGAGCATCAACAGACTTATCTTTCCAATACTTTCCCTATCAGGCCCACATACAACAGGGTAAGAAACTGGAATTACTTACATCTAAAATGTACATGGTGAAGTGAAGCTAGTACCCTCCTGTTGAACCATTACTGGCCCAACATACTTACATTTGTCCTTTCAGTAAAAATAAGAAAAAAAAAGGAAAAAAGGAGCACAACAGGCTGAAAGGATTACACTTCTCTTTTTCCAAGTATAATTAGTCAGACTATTCTAAGAACTCTAGTCTGAGCAATGAATACTTCAGAACGATAATACCGAGTAACATCAGAGACTGATGGAAGTGTCTGAGTATGAGGGATAAAAAAAAGTGACTGTGAATACTGTAGTACAGTTACTCTGCTCAGCAGGTAACTATTAAAATTTAGGGTACTATACTCACTGCTTCCAAGTGACTCTTGGCCAAGGGAGATGAATTTGAGGGAAGATATAAGATGGTGTCCTTCAGAGTCTGGAACAAAATGAAATAGGTAGCTTACATTTTCTCTAAAAGAAACACATTGAACACATGCTGGAATTAAAAAAAAAAAAAAAATTGTTTTACTTTGCTGAAGCCTTTCTTCCTTCTGTTTTGCTACATTCCTCTGGCTTCCTCCTTAGACCTTTTTGATATTTGCTTTCTCAATATAAAATCTTCTATGTGAGACACTTGTCCTAAAGGAACCCTCTCAATATTTTTCAGTCTTTTCTCATATTCTTCATCCTGATTTTCAGCCCTTTGATTAAGGACATGTTTATCTAATTCTGCAGGAAGATTTAGGTTCCTAGATTAGGACTAAAAGATAACTGTGGTAATTAATTTAGGCTAATCTAAAGTGTGATTCTAAAATTCTCTTACCACCTCCTATCTAATACTTTGACGGTTCATTCACTATAAGCCTACATTATATATCCATCATTGCCTTATGTTTTTATGGGGA
Organism: Tyto alba; assembly: GCF_018691265.1. NCBI lineage: Eukaryota > Metazoa > Chordata > Aves > Strigiformes > Tytonidae > Tyto > Tyto alba. The sequence goes on from NW_024881321.1 coordinate 24,159,501, forward strand.
TCAGATAGCTCAGAATTTACCCCAGTGTTAAGCAGACTTCTAATTAGACTATACCTTCTTGCAACCCAAGAGCAATATGATCCAAAAGCTTTCCTCAAAACACATCTAGTGCACTTTTTATGAATAAGTCTACCAGAAAACCCAGAAAATCCAGTAATCTTCATATATCATCATGTGACCAGAAAACTGCATTCTGCTTCATACATGCACTTTCTATAAGTTGGTTTTAAAGCTAGAATACTTCACAAACCTTTCAGGTTCACTATCATCTACAACCTAATGGAAGCTGAGGTCTCTGGAAGATGCCTTCAGAACAATGAAAAATTAAAAAAGAGGGTCTTGCTTCGTAGATAGATGGATAAACGTTAGAAAATGAATATGTTTGAATTTAGAGTATCTACTTCAGAGGTGGGGAAACCTGAATTTTTATATTTTGTTATGCATTGCATATAAATTTTATTCATTACTTTATGTAAACTGTGACATTTGTATCTACGTTAATTGGGCTTTAATGGCTACAGATTTGGGAAAGAGGTAGTCTGCAAGAACCTCCAGTTTTGATCTTGCCCTGCAGAACAAAGAATAAATTAAACTTGCCGATTGGTCAATTGAGTTAAGTGAAAGACCATGTTTGTAGCATCCAATGAACTAAAATAGTGCATGTTTAACTTTTCTGAGATTACAGCTGAAAGAATAGATAGATTGTTTTGTGAAACCTAATGTCTTCTGTGAATATGGATGTCTCTGACTTCTTCAGAAAATTAACAAGTCATTCGTGTTCAATAGGAATGGCCATGACGTTAGAACAAGAACTCTAGGGAACTGTAGCTCTACTAGCCAAACTGAAAAAAACTGTTATTTTAGCAACCTTTCTTTGGTCATTAAAAATAAAATTTGAAGTGTATTTCAATTTAAGATGACTACAGCATAAAAAGGACTTTCTAATTTTATTTTTGAAACTTGAAAGGTATTAGTAGCAACATAAGCTACAGTTATTGTGTTTATTGAGCCAGTGCTTACTGAGAGCTGAAGGTTATGAGAGACAATGTGATGAGTCTATGTTGTTTGAAAACATATCATTAAGCTTATGAACCATTGTATCCATTATCTTGAGAGACATTGTTCATCTATTACTTATGAAAGTACTTAGTATTTATACTGGAAAGGTAAAATCTCTGGCTTTTCTCCTTGTAGGTAAAATTATTTGCTGGCTAGAATACTACTGAACAGCAATGAAACCAACTGAACTGAAAACACAGTGGCAAGCTAGAACCATACTAATATATGGAGGGAAAGTTTAATAAATTTGAATGTATGGTAGAAAATGTAGTGGCCAAAGAAACTAATGGAAGGTTAGAAATCTCAATTAACTTTATTAACTAAACTTTGTAACAACAACAACAACAACAACAACAACAAACCAAAACCAAAACCAAAACCAAAAACAAAAACAAAAAGAAAAACAAAAACAAAAACAAAACCAAAAACAAAACACTGTGTTCCTTTACAGGAGTTTAGCTTCTCTTTAAATTAAAGAAGTCTTACATTTGAAAGAAATGTAAAGGGAGTACTTCTTAGGGTAAGAAGAAATTCAAGAGATCATAGCTAACACTTGCCATATGTCTTGAGCATGAAGATAAAACAGGAGGACATCTTGCTGATTAGCCCTCTGAAAAAAAATAAACCAAACCCAAAGAGTATCTGTCATCAAATATTCTGGAAGGTATCCTGTATTACTAACAATGGAATAAAAATGCAAATCCTATTAAGTCTGTAGCACTTCCAGAATAAAATTAAAGTTAAGGGGGAAAAAAAACCAGACCTATAAACAGTTTTCGAGTCACTCATAGTGTTATAGCATACTGTGGTAGTGTCAAAGAATACACAAAAGCTAAAGCAGTTTGTGACGACACATTTAAACTAATGCCAGACATATATGTTGTATATATCTATACCTAAATTGCTTCACAAGGTTCTTTTGGTAGTCAGTGGGTACAAACAAAGGCACTTGGGATGTGATGTGTGCATTCTATTTTGTGTTTTTGTATTATGAGGTGTGTTTTTCTGCAGAAGGACCATCTTCTTCCCTCTGTCTACAAGGATACACTTTTTGTACTTTTATTGCTGCTTCTGAAGAAGATATTGCAATACATATATATAAACACAAATTAAAATATTAAAAGTAGTAAAAATATCTGGACTTAAATCTACAAAACATACAGACAATATTTTGACTTCCAATACTTTAGATTGATTTTCCCTGTTTGAAAATGTATTCTCTAAATCTACTCAAAAGGCCAATCATTCAATTATGTAATGCCTAGAAAAATACTGTATTTTTTTTGTTATTATTTCATGGCTCTGTGAGAAAGCAATAAGTTGGATGCAGAGTGAAAATATCATTGTAAGAGCAGTGTAAGCTGTTTTTATTGAATATATACCTCTTATATGTCCCTCATTTTTGAACCACAAATAGAAATAGTGATAATCTTAAGCTATAAATAGGCCTTTTTTCTAATTTACGTGTCCAGTAAATCTCTTTAGTACAGATAAGACCACCCTATATTGCTAAGAAACAGTATAGAGCTGCTTAGTCATTTTACCAAAGGTTTTGTAAGTAGGAAATATGCTCATTTCACCTATAATTTTCCATCCACCTATCTCAGGCTTTCTCTTTCTAATGGGTCTGTTCTTGCCATCACTGTCATCAACACTCAAAACTTTACACATATTGCATTTTATTTCTCTGCTCACGGTTCCAGATACTGACTTCCAAGCACCTCTTTATATACTCTCTGGGATAGTTGAGAGTTTAATCTTCTCATCACAGACCAGTCCATGACTACTCACATCCTTCTTGATAATGAAGCAAGCTAATCTCCTCAGTAGATGTAATGTTACTCTCTTAATTCAAAATTCTGAAGACAAGCAGGGGTAGAGAAGTAAGTAGCTCTGACACTGAGTTTCTTCACTGATGCCCTTATAATTGGGATAGGCAGGCTGCAACATTTGATGTGTAAGCATACAGAATGCACGAGAGATCACTGAAAAACATCATTCAGTTAAAGCCAATTTGTGTCACTTGAAATCACAGACACACTGGACCTTAAGAAATTCACTTTTCAACATGTCAGCCCTACATGCAAATGTAAGATGATAGGAGACTGTCAAGGATTTCAAGCAGGAGGACATAAATATATATTGTAACACAGTCTGTTAAGAAGATTTTGGGCTGTTATTGTTACATTTCAGAAGGAAGCAAGGACCACTCTGAAGTGAACAGTAATCTTATTTCTATTGCACATACCAGGACATTAAACACAGTGATTGCTTTCAGTAAACAGGTCACTTCAGACTAACAACTAATAGAGATGAGGATTTCAACAAGCTCTTCTGGAAATTGAAGAAAACACTGAAAGCCTAAAAACATTTAAGAACATTTCTAGGTACTGTCACATGAAAGAATGAGCTGAACGCTGAAACTACAGCTTCCAATTATTGTCTAAAATGTGTTTATAGGTGGAAGCTCCCATTCATTGGTTTTCAGAGTGCTGAGACATGGTAGCAAAAACATAATGAAGGAATCTTAGTCCTAAAGATTATAACTTAGAGTGAAACAAAGGGAAAAAAGTTAGATAAAAGTAATCATCATCAGATTAAGAGTTTATATTTGTGAACCATAGAAACTTAGTCTCCTGATTCCCAGGTTAATTCCTAGGATATAGTAATATTTCTATCTGAAATAACCACACCAAAAAAATGTAGAAAAGTCAATATTTGAAAAGGTTGTCAAACAAGGCTCCTTGGACAGGATTAAGGAATTAAAAATAGAGAGATAGAAAACAAACAAACATTGATGGATGTATCAAAATATTAATCATCTGCAAAGTGACCAAATTCCTCATTTTAGTCCTCACTACTCATGAGATTTTTGAATAAGCACCCTACTCTCAATTTTTCCCTTACCCCCAATGAACTTTACTTCACAGCTAATGTTCAGTTTGAGCTAGACCTGTTTTTGTAAAAGGGTAACATGGCAACATTATGCTAAATACTTCTTCATGGAAAAGTTACTTCAGAAATTGGATTTTCTACAAATCCTGTGTTTACTATGATTCAACATTAGGTATTCTGAAACCTGATTGCAAAGGGAACAGCAATTATAATCTCATCGATAGCAGAATCAGAATTATTAACTGTATGTGGTTAAAAAGCTCTTTTATATATTGTGTGGACAATTTGGTATTCCTGTACTTTATGTTAGCTGTATGTCTTAGGAAACTTGCCAAGTAATGAGGTACTGGCATTTGCAAAAGTGGTTGGCTAACTGGCAAAGTGCATATGTTTGAAGTATTCGATGCAGCTTTAACTTGCAGCTGCTGCTTATACAATCATTCTACTGTGTTTGTAGGTCTTTGATGTATGCAAAGCACTGATTATAGTTTGGCACAGTTCCTGATGTCTTAACCAGGGGGACATTTCCCTTAATCTCACCTGGCAGTGAAGTTGCAAATGAGCCACAATATTTGAGTCTTAGCAACAGTGGTTTGTAATCAGCAATTCCAATTATGGGATGAGGGAATACTAATTGACCACCAGCTGTCAGAGCAAATGGGCAAGACAAAGTTATTAACTTTCTGTCTTGACCCTCAAAAATGGAATAGAACAGATACAGGTAAAATTTCCTCTATTTTGGACATAAGAAAATAAGATTAAAATGGCCTTTCTTGTTTGATCAAGAGAATATTATAATTTTATTCATCTAAAGAAACATTTGGGAAGGACTAAATATAACCTTGGTAGATCAAGAACCAATATGCAAAATCCTTTATTAACTATTAGATATGCAGAAGTCCTTTACTTATATTTTCAGTACAGTAACTTTACATAGAGATACTCACACTCCTGAGGGGAAAAAATACACAAACACATCAATGCATAATTAAATGAAAATAGAATATATCACTGTGAATTTTCAAAATTACTTGCTCTAGTGTGTGAATCAAAAATACTAATTTTCTTTCCACTATCTAGTTTTATGACCTTCAATGAATCATCCCAGCACCTTAAGTATGTGTACTGCATGAAACTTATTTTATGTATGTCTGTGATTACCTAAACCACTAATGTTTTCTTTCTCTCTTCTGAAACCATCTCAAATTATTTTCTAAATTAGTAATTTTTACTGATATTAAGTATCTCCTTGTGTTGTTATATTGCTTCATGGAATTTTTAGTTCCCACTCCCTCTCTTAGGATAGATCTCTTGTGCAAGGTTCCTGATGTCTTTCCTATGATACATCAAAAAAATTGTCTTCCATCATACAGTAAGTCAAACAATTGCCTCCTGGTTTATGTATTCCTGACAGAGAAATGCAACCCACTAAGAATGGAGGTTGGAGCTACAGCTTCAGATGATACCAAACTGAATGGAGAAGTAGACACTTCAGAATGGAGAGCCACCCTGTAGGAAGACCAGGATAGGCTGGAAGAGTGAGCTAACAATAATCTTATGAAGCTCAACAAGGACAAGTGTAAGGTCTAGCATCTGGGAAAATATAATTCAGAAGTGCATCACAGACTGGGATCTACCTGGTAGGAAAACAGAGCTCTGTGGAAAAGGACCTGGGAGTCCTGGTGGTCAACAAGCTCAATGTGAGTGAACAGTGTGCTGCAGTGGCAAAGAAAGCCAACAGGATGCTGGGTTGTATCCATGAGAGCATCACCAGAAGAGATATAGAAGTCATTATTCTGCTCTACTCAGTGCTTGTCAGGCCACACCTGGAATACTGTGTTCAGTTTTGGTTCCTGCTATGAAAAATGTATGTGGACAGGCTGCAGAGGGTCCAGAGGAGGACCACAAAGATGATCAAAGGACTGGGAAGTCTGCTGTATGGGGAAAGACTGAGAGAGTTGGCTTTGTTCAGCCTTGAGAAGAGAAGGCTTAGGGGAGACCTTATCTCCATGTTCCAGTATTTAAAGGGTGGTTACAAAGAAGATGGAAACTTCCTTTTTACAAGGAGTCATATGGAAAAGACAAGGGATAATGGGTACAAATTAGTCCTGTGGAGATTCTGACTGGACACAAAAGGAAAATTTTTCACAATGAGAACAATCAGCTGCTGGAATAATATCCCCATGGAAGTGGAGGATTTCCTAACATTGGACAGGTTTAAGATTCAGCTGGATGCTGGGCCATCTTGCCTAGACTGTCCTTTTGCAAAGCAATATGGATCCAGATGATCCTCAAGGTCCCTTCCAAGATGGTATTCTATGATTCTTCCAACAAATCCAAAACCAAAAATAATGCTTCTCATTGTTAAAATGACTGAAACAATTCAGTACCGTTAATAACTGAAATTACTTTGGTTTGATTCAAAATTAGCATAAAATTGTCGCAGTGGATATTTGCATAAGGAATGATAATAAAAATTTGTAAAAGGGAAACAGAAATGTCTCAACTAAACTGTTTCAATGGAAACATTTGTTTTAAACAAACAAACAAACAAACAAACAAACAAACAAACAAAACAAAAAACAAACCACCACCACCATTAAAAATACCTTTTATCTGTTAAAAAATTTGCAGTGAGTTGCAGGCTGTTCTATTGTGTTTGGTGAAAAATAAATATTGAAAGAGAACATATAAATTGTTACTATAAAGAGACAATGATAGCCATATCTTGTTCATAAATCAGGGGTTTCAGATGGTGACTTGTGTTTATAACACTGAAAGTAAAAGGTAACAACAGAAGGAAAAAAGATAAGAGGCGAATACTTCATAAATTATGTTATACTGTGGGAGAGACTAAAATACCATTCAATATTGTTGCCTAGCTTGCCAGTACATGCAGTGGGTATTTGAATCCTCCAATGAACAAACTTCTTTGGAAACATGTACAGCTATGCAAAACTCAGTAGGATATGTAGTCCCTGTTAAAAAAGAAGTTACCAAGCTGTTGGCCAGGAACTAGGGAACTAGTACACAGCCAACTGCAGAGAGAAATTCAGCTCTTTTTCCAAGTGTTCACGAGTTCTTTCTTCTGACTTTTTTTTTTTTTTTTTTTCCCAGTTCTTTCTTTGAGGCAGGTAATGCCTCCTCTGAATTTAGCACTTCCTTCCCATCCAGTGGTTATAGTCCTTTCCTTATTTTCTTCTGTCTTATTTAGAAAATATTAAATTCTACAATAACAGCTAATGCTTTCACTTTTTTGCTGTGTTTTGAGTTCAGTCATAGGTTGATAATGGTAACTGTTGCTTATACTAACAACATTTTGCATGGCCATTGTGGGTTCATCATGGCTAGATGCCAGGTGCCCTCCAAGATGCTCTATAACTCCCCCTCCCCAACTGAACAGGGAAGAAAAAATATAGCAAAAGGCTTGTGGGTTGAGATAAGGACAGGGACATCACTCAGCATTTACCATCATGGGCAAAACAGACTCCCCTCAGGGAAATTAATTTCATTTGTTGCCAAAGAAATCAGAGTAGGATAATAAGAAATAAAACCAAATCTTAAAACACCTTCCCACCCATCCTTCCCTTCTTCCCAGGCTCTGCTTCGCTCCTAGCTTCTCTACTTGCTCCCCACTGAGTGCTGAGGTGGAACAGGAAATGGTGGTTGCAGTCAGTTCATCACATGTTGTGTCTGCTGCTCCTTCTTCCTTATACTTCTCCCCTACTCCAGTGTGGGGTCCCACCCATGGAAGACAATCTTTCATGAACTTCTCCAGTGTGGGTCCTCCCCACAGGCTGCAGCTCTTCATGAACTGCTCCACTGTGGGTCCCTTCCATGTGGTGCAGTCCTTCAGGAACAGACTGCTCCAGTGTGGGTCCTTTCCATGGAATCACAGGTCCTGCCAGCAAACTTGCTCCAGTGTGGGCTCCTCTCTCCGTGGGTCCACAGGTCTTTCCAAGAGCCTGCCCCAGAACAGGTTCTTGATGGGATCACAGCCTCCTTTGGGTCTTCACCATGGGCTGCAGGGGAATCTCTGCTTTGGTGCCTGGAGCACATCCTCCCCTTCTCCTTCACTGACCTTGGTGTCTGCATAGCTGTTTCTCACATTTTCTCACTCTTTCCCAGCTGCTGCTGTGCAGCAGTTTTTTCCCCTTCTTAAATATATTATTACAGAAGCACTACCACTGTTGCTGATTGGCTTATCTTTGGCCAGCAGCAGGTCCTTCTTGGCTCTAGATGGCACTAGGTCTATCGGACACAGGGAAACCTTCTGACATCTCACAGAAACAACCCCTTTAGGCCCCACTGCTACTAAAACCTTGCCACGCAAACCAAATACAGTGGCCTGCTGTATGAAACAGGCTACTCAGAAAAGAAACTAGGTGGTTATCATCATTGCAAATCTAAACTCTGTATGCATAAGAAGAATGCATATAACTAGAACTGGAAACAAAGATTATTCCAAAGCCCAAGATCAGAAAATTCTGAATATGGGATAAAATTGGATTAATATAAATAATTAAAGTAAGTTTGGATTTACATCTAGTTAAAATAATAATTTATAAAATGTCTTCCTTTATCTTTCAACATTATTTGTTATAGCACTGAGCATTTAATAGTTAAAAAGTGTATTTTTTAGACTTAGTGAGCTCTCAATAGCAAATGGAGAATTGGCACCAGCAAAACAGCTGTTCTGTCCATTAAGTCATTACCATTGCTATTTCCTTCTTGCTAATGTGGTTAATATTTTCTTAGTCATAATTTGCAAAACAGAGTTCTAGAAGCCTCAGGGTTCAGCTAACGTATAGTATAATCATTTAATTTAACATGGAGATTGCCCAACTGAGAGGCAATGCAGTAAACATTTATAAAAATATTCCTGCTCAAATTTCTGTGAAATATGTATGAGTCTGGATCCCAGCCAGCCATGCAGAATTGTAGACCAACTTCCCTAGAGTTTTAAGATTTCAGGAACAACTGTTCTAGTTTTTGTTATGCACCCAGGAAATAATTACTAGATTTGGAACTTTGTTTTGATTCCCTTTCATCTCATGTTGGTTCTTGAGATACTTGTTATCCAGTATACAGATGATGATGGAGACCACAGATTAAGAAACAGGAAGTAGAGGTAGGGAGATGCATAAAGAAGAGTTAGATAATTTCTGATTGAAATACTTAAATAAATGTGGTCAAATTATGCATATGAGAAAATGTGGCTTTATTTTCAGAGAGTGTAAGTTTCCCTGGCTTTCAATTATGTCAACAGCTTTCTTGAGTGATTCAGCATTCTGAAAGCCTAACCATATTTAGTTACTTAAATGTAGATTTATATACAGGCTTTTGAACACAGCCTACAAAACCAGATCTTGTAAGAACTCAGTCATCTCTATTTCTGGCCTTTGCAATTAACATTCTTTTTAATGCCATATTTCTTACATTTCTATTTCACAAATTGTACATAACTGGGGCTAGAATTGAATTAATTCCACCTATCTTTAGGAAACTGACTGAAAGGACTAAATGAGATCATAGATACTTATCAAACTGTGAAAAGGAAAAGCTTCTTTTTTTTCCACATTAATAATTGAGGCCTTTAATGGAGAAAATGGAAGATATAGAACAAAATGGCAGATAGTATAACTTGTTTTATTCTTTCATTTCTCCTTCCCAATCATACCTAAACCAAGTAATATATTCAGCATGTGCTGTTGTGAATAGCTGAGAAATCTGTGGGTGCTATTCTAAGTTGGCAAGCCTATCTCATTTATGTATGAGTATCTTCTAACAATACATAAGGCGTGATTAAGGCATAGGATACCTTAATAAATAAAAACCCACAAAACTAAAAAATGTAAACATTATTTATGTAAACATCAGAATTCTATTTTCAAATGTGATTTGATTTCATATGTAGCTGTGACTACTCAGTACCTGTGCAAAGTATATTCCGAATCTTTACTCTTATTAGTAATTCAAGCAGCACATGAAACCCAGAATAGTCAGAAAACAGAAAAAATATATCTTATAAACAATACAGAAATTCACTAGAAAACCAATAACACTTCTTTCTTCAAAAAGCTCTGTTATATGTCTTTGAACTAATTCTTCTTGTCTATCTCACAATTCAAAAGTTGAGAAATATGAGCATTCTTTTTCTGCTTCCTTCTTGCCTGAACACTAAGGATCTTTAATCTGCAGACCTAGATCTTGTTCAGTCTTTCATATTTACTTAAATAAGACATGAAACTTCCTTGAAATTTATGACATCACATGAGTACAGCAGAGACAAGTTCTGTCTCTCAAAAGAATGTGGATAATAAAACTGGTTTTGATGCAAGGAGTGACAAACACACATAAGGGGAAAAAAATGTGTCCTGAGTGAAACAAAATAATATATATTTTTGAATATAGGATTGTCATTAAATCTATATAGGGATAAAATAAGTGACAAAGAAATAGAAATAAACAAGTTGCTTTATACAAACACTATTTGGTAATTAGTGGCTAAATTTGACCCCTATTTCTCCATGAAAAATATTCCATGGAGTGAAGTTTCACTAATATATTTTGTATTGATTAAGTACTTAAAGAACTTTGCTTGTGTTGGAGGAAGATCATATAAAAAAATTTCCTTTCCAATGGATGTCTGAGCAAGGGACATTAAAACCATTCCTTGCTACATAGTTTGATTCCAATTTGTTTCTAAATATGAATATATTATTAGACTTTTTGGTATTCTATGAGAAAGTATCATTCCTTTCTGGTTAAACTCTCCTGAGAGTAAAGTAGCAGCAATTTGATATTTGTACAATAGCAGCACAATGTTTATTTATGTATATAGGTTCAAATAACTCAGCTTCCCAGTTCACTCATGGGTTCCAGCCTCTTAATTCACAAATCCCATAAATGTTCATTCATTCCAAAACTAATAATTGGAATGAATCAGCTAGTTTACTCTGAAAGAAAACCCAGACATGGCCATAGCATAGTTCATGCCAATCTTCCAAAAAACCTTTGATGCCCTTCTTTCTCATAATGTCTTACAAAACTTTGTGGGCTTTGCAAAGTCAGATGTCCCACAACTTCTTCATGTCAAATTCTAGGGCATGCAGTATCATTTTACAAACCCACTATCGTGTGTTGTAAAGCAGTCCACACATTATTTCAAACAATTAGAAACAGGGGGGGGAAATACACTTAATAGACGTAAAATAGTAACATTTTGAGGATGTAAGGCATGAATGATAGGGAAGGAAAAATAAGAAATCGAGGGTTAAGTGTACCGTTATCATTATGGAGATGGACACAACCTTTAAAGGAGGTCTAGTCCTATATCTGATCATAAACTCTTCCTCAACTCTTGACCTGAAGACTGTGCTTACTTCTTATAACTGATGCATTTAACATCAGAGTTATGGTCCAAACATATATTGGTAATTAATAGTTTGTATCTAAAAGCCCTAAATTTGGTGAATGGTGATTCCTTAGGATGTTTGCAAATCTCATCAAAAGCTTCCCAAATGTCCATCTAAGAGGGTAAGAAAACAGAAAAATATTATTCTATGATTTTTTTTCTTACCTTATTATAGTACAGTATTGTAGTATAGGAGTATTATGTTATTATAGAGACTGGACACTAGTCCTGGGAAGAGCAGTTGCCAATGAATGTATACTTAATGCTGCATGAATCGAGGACACATTTGTCATCGTCTGTGAGTATGAATGTGAGACAAGGAGATGTACTTGTTGGCAGGTATCTTGTGCCCTGATAAATAAAGGCATGACAGATCATGCCTTATTAATCACATAGACTTGAAGATTCATGTTCTACACCACGACACCAGCCTTATTTGCAGTGATAGCATTTTAAGTACGTAAGCTAAAACATTTTCTGATTAATTGATAGATTCTTAACCAGGTATAAATGCACAGTAAAAAGGTTGTTGAACAACTTGTTTCGTTTTCATCACTTTGATTTCACATCGAAGGGGAGATACTCTGAATTAAGCTGATAGTGAACTTTCCAGATATTTATAATTCCACTATGCTAATTCACTGTAGTCCTACTTCCTCTGTCACCACTGAGCATAGAACTTTGTGCAGCGATGCCATGGCTCCACATCAGAGGGTTAAGTACAAGAGTACAAAATTATCTTGCCAGTTATGAAGTGCTGAACAGGTATGAAGCTACTCTGCTATTATGCAAAATTATTCCATGGAGTAAGTGCTCGGGCAAACATTCATTCCCATTATCTTGCATTCAGGTGATGCTCTTGGGCTTCTCTTGGCAAGCCTATGAGCCTTGCTGGCCCATTTTTCAGTTCTTCTTGATATTGCTATTCTCCTTTGTGAACATACATACACAGTCCCTCCCCAACAACCCTGCCTACATTTAAGAATATGTTTTCCTGGCTAGACACTTGCTACTCTAGGATCTTTCTCTGCAGGGATCCAGCATCTCTGTATGGTACTTCATCCTGGTCAAGTGTGTGACACTGTGAGTGGATCCTTAGCTCATAGAGGAAGCAGGTTGTGAGACAAAGGCCATGAGACTTTTACAATATGGGGCAAGGTTGTGAACTTGAGCACAGATCATCTATAGATCATTTACTATGTTTAACTGATCATTTATTCACTTGCTCTGTTTTAGGCCATTCGAATGAGCTCAGTCCATGCAAATGTTGCTGTAGAAATAGCTAACTGTAACGTATATGGGTGCAATCACATTTGTGCCATTTGGCCTGGACTGATCCTTAAAATCGATGAATGGTTCTGTGTAATTTAACGGCATAGAAGTAGTCATCAGGGATAACATACTCTGTTGCCCATGCAATATGTACTTTGATCTCAAATGGACCCTAGAAGAGATGTGGAGCTGGAGGAAGGAGGAGTAGTGTCTGTGCAGGGAACCATGTTCTAAAATAGAGGAATGATGTCATCTGATGATATTGTATAAACTGGAAAAATGTTCAAGGCCTGGACCATTGATCTTTGGCAGACATACAGGAATGGAATTGAAATGAATTGACACCCTTGGGCAGCTCAGGTATCCTATTCAAACTATGAGGTGTTGAATTACATCCTAAATTGGAGTACAGATGCAATCCTTTGAATACAACAGGAATTCTGTACAGGAACAGAATATTCCTCTGTGTGTTGTTTCTGTGTGTGTTAAGGGCACATCATCTGTTCTTAAAAAGAACGTGAAACATATATCATTGAGGGAGAAATAATCAAATATCAAAAGAGTATAGTCATAGTCTATTTTACATAGGCCTCCCTGGTTATATGAATTTCCCCTTTTGTTCATCTGGTTGTGGTGTATGTTTTCTGGTTTGTACCTCCTTAAGTCTCCTCCCACTCAATTCTCCCAGATTTATCAGAATCAAGCCAAATGGTGGTGATATTAACAAAACAAAATCTGACATGAAGCAGATCAGATTTGACTCTAATAAATTTGCTTCAATTTCTGCTGCAAAAGTAAAGTTTGGTCCTTATGTCCCATCTCAACAAATCTTGGTGTCTATTATCTTCCTTCTCTCTAAATGGCATCTTCACATTTTCGCAATCATTTACTTTCTAGAAAATGTGGAACTAATAATTTTGTGTGTATGTCCAGAAAATAGAGTATTTTTCATAAAAACCATTACAGAAGAAACAAGTAATAGTATTGGAAGAAAAAACTCAATGAGGCACATATAATCATGGATAGAGCAAGACAAGAAAGAGAATCCAGGATCACTACAGGTTACACACAGATATTGTTGAGCTTTGGTCTTCATTATCAATCGGCTGTCACAAGTGGGTGATTTAGACTGCTGAAAAGACCACTGTCAAAGGTATTAGCAAAAGTGGTTTTAATGTGATGTAAAAGTGCAACTTAAACCTCAGTGGTAAGGTTCACTCTATTACTGTATGGTACAATCATTTGAACAAAGATTCAAAACCACCAAAACACAAACCAAAGTGGCCAAGACACATCCAAATTTACCAAGACAAAATCAAAGCTACGAAGTCACAAATCAAAGTTATCATACTATAAGTTTTTGCGCAATATCAGTCATTTACCAAAGATCTGCCTTTGGTAAAAGGTCTCTCTGCCTTGAGGAGCAACCTTGAGAGGTATCCTAGCTCAAGGGGAGATCACTGACATGCAGCCATACTGCCTATCAGGGTGAGCCTCAAAGGTGGCTCACTTAGGCTGTCATATTTATAGAATAAAGTGGTTGGCTGTCCTGGGTTTGAGTGAGTGGTGGGTTTTTTTGGTAGCAGGGGAGGGGGCTATAAGGGTGAGAAGCTTCTTGAATCTCCCCCAGCTCCAAGTCAGCTCCACCTCTGCACCAAAGCTGAGCCAATAAGCTGCACTTCTGCAATAACGTATTTAAGAAGGGATGTGGTGAGGAGGAGTCAGACTTGTGAGGAGGAGTTGCAGCAGCTGCGTGAACACCAAGGTCAGTGGAGGAATGGAAGAAGAAAGGAGCGGGGAGGTGTGCTGGAGCAGAGACCCCCCTGTATCCTGTGGTGAGACAGCAGGGCGGCCCCCCCCGCCACCCATGAAGATCTATGGTGGAGCAGACATTGATTTATGGCTTGTGTTTCCCATAGTTGATCAAGGTGACTGTGCCCAAAGAAGGCTGGTATTTTGTGGGAAAAGGTAGCCCCCACTGTTGCAGTTCAGTGCTGGGAGGATTGCAGCATGCGGGGGTGTCCCATGCTGGGGAAGGGCTGCAGCCCGTGGGAGGGACTCCAGTTGGAGAAAGTTGGTGTCCCACACCAGAGCAGTGTAAGGAAATGCTGTGGGCCATGGGAGGGACTCATGTCACAGAGGGTTTATGGAGGACTTTCTCCTGGAAGAGGGGGACCACAAAGGAGCAGGGGGAGAAGTTCCAGAAGCTCTTCTCACCAAAGATGGAAGAAGTCATAGCACTGACAGCATCCCCCATTCCCTGCCCCCTGCGCCGCTGAGGGGAGGAGGTAGAGATATCAGGAGCAGAACTGAGCCCAGGAAGAAGGAAGGGGTGAGGGGAAGCTGTTCTCAAGATGTGGCAATGATTCTCACTGTCCTACTATGTTAAGTGGTGCTGTTAGTTTCTGTAATAAATGCATGTTTTGTTTTTTTTTTTTTTTTTACCCCTAACGAGTCTGCCTTTTGCCTGTGAACATAATGGGTGACTTTTCCCTCCCAGTCCTATCTCGAATCCCAAGCCTGTCTTATTTTTCCCTTCTCATCGCTAGGAGGGAAGGGAGGAGTGAGCGGGTGTGTGGTGCTCAGTTGCCCTGTGAGCTCAAACCATGACATTGGCCTGTAGTAAAATTACATGAGACGGGAAAGGTATGCATGAGACTCCTTGTACCCACAATTTTCTTTGTTCCTTGATATGTGAGTTTTAGAAAAGCCATCCACTATTCATGTGTTAATCACATGATTGTTGTTTCAAGCTCACATGCATCAGTGCTCACTGTGTCACTCTGCTCCTTTGCGGGTTTTCAGAGAACAGATTGAAAGTAGAGGAGTTCTTGGCCTGGCTGAAGCTCAGGTCTTTACATCCTTTCGAGCTTTGTACCAAATTAGTGCGAGTTTGGTTAAGGGGTTGAATGCATCTGTCACATAGGCTAGAGCTGTGTTGAAAGCTTATGCAGTGAGCTGGACCAGAGAGCAGAGTCCAGCATCAGGAGAGGCATTTATTTATGGGCTATTATTTAAAAAGTATCAAATAGAGACTTTTCTATTTGAACAGCATGACATAATCAGAAATTTTGTATAATTAGCTTACCACTGAATTTTTCGTATTTTGGAACTCTCTCAGTTCACAGGTTTTTACAGTCAAAATCGTATTATGGGCAAAAAAGAACAAACCGAAACTATGGATCCAGAAATTTATTTTTGCTTAATTAAATTTTTAAATTAGAACAGAATAGTCACATTGATAATACCCTTAGAAGGATTACACAGGACAAATGACTAACACCAACTTCTATTCCCTGTTGTTAGTGTCTCTCCCTGTGTTGCTGGGGTCCCCAAGCTAATGGAACTGGTCCCCCTAAGTGCAGGGTGGTGGCTGCCACAGTGAGGGTCAGTACTTGCAGTCCCTGCTAGGAGGAGCAAGGTGCTTGCAGTAGGTGCAGCCCCCTTGGGCCCAGGGACCCTCTAGGACTCTTGGGGGTAAGTTTGTCTCCTCCTCTGGAGGCTCCTTCCAAGGGCCCCATGGGGGAGGTAATGGATGCACAATGGCAGGCAGTCGTATTGGATTTGTAACAGTTTTCCAAACACAATGATTGTGTCATGTACATCTTAACAGTGATAGACATATTTTGTAAGTATGCCTGGATCATTTTTTTAAAAGGCAAAATGGGCTCTGAAATAGCTGTAGCTTTTGAAACAATTCCGCTAGTATCAAGCCTATTAAAGCAGTAAGAATGTTATTTCAGATTACAGAAAAGGTAAAATTGATCCGGTGCCTAGGAATTGTTAAAATGCAAATGATATCCAAACTGATTAGACAAAATTTTCCACACAAGGCATAACTAATCTCAGAAACTGAAGGGCAACTACTTTTGAAACCATTCATAAGCATCTGTCTGACACACAACAGCATGTGTGCTGCAGCACAATCCAAAGAAGAGGTAAAGACTGTATTGTATTCTTTTCCCCATCTGGATGTAACTTCTGCTCCCAGGTGATCTAGTATTAGTTATTCTGATTCTTACAGTAGTCCTTAAAAGATATGGTTGATTGATAATGTAGCTTTGATAAGGATTTCTGAACTGGATTTGAAATATCTAATGCTAACTCTACATTTTCATTAAATTGCTATACTAGCTAATCATCCAAAATTTTTAAAAATATGTACCTTAGTTTCAGTTTTATTTTGTTTCTAACCCACTTCCAGCCACTGGATTTAGTTATATTTTTGTCTGTTAGATTAAGAAGCCTTTTAGTATCAAATATGATTTCTCTTTGAAGATACTAAAATTGTTTCAATTAACTTTTCCTTTATTAATCTAGTTAGATTGAGTTCTAAGTTTTTCAGGCATCTGTGAATACACAGGTTCATATAAAGAGCATGATCCAACTATGCATTATTTCAGACTCACACCAGCTTTACTTTATGAAAGTAAATATAGATGTACAGGAATTGAAGCAATGGTGAACCAGATTTTACAATTTCTTCTCTTTAAAGATATGCATCCATTTCCTTTTAGAGCGTGCTCATTGATGATATTTAACACTACCACATTTGTTTACCTTTCTTTTGAAAGACTAGCATATTTTCTAGAAGACATGATTATCCTTTGAATAAGGTATAATTTTCATTTCATCACCAGTTTCCTCCAATTTTTTTGTCATTGCCAGTTTGTTACAAAATTGATTTTTTTAATTTTTTTTTATTAGTAGATTGCAAATTTATCTGAAAATTATTTTTCTGCCTACATCTATCTATGCATCAGGAAGTACACAAGGTATACAAATCTGCACCATTATATATTCTTTTCCCTAAAAAAATAGCATGATATGTGCTGAAATAACACTGTTGTATTCCTTGGAGCAGGGGTTAGGCAGCGGCTTTCCAATCATTTGGTTCCAGTGGTGTATTTGCTTCTAATATATCCATCAATTGTTTTTACTGTCCAAGTATCCAATGCAATTTACAGTACATCATAACTTCCTAGAAATACAGCATATTTGTTTTATTAATTAACTATTTTATTTCTAATGCACCAGATTATCTAATATATCTGCAACCAAAACATGGAATAGTATCATATAGAAATATATACAAACATATACAGATTAAATACAAACTCTCATACAAAAACTGCATGTATATGAACACTTCCCATGTTTGTTGTTTTTTTTTTTTTTTGTTTTAAAAAACTTTGCATCTAAAGGTGGTAGAATCATACAGATGGTGGCTAACTAAATATGATTCAGGATATTATAATAAACTCAGTAGTTTGTAATTAGAGATGGGTTCTAATTGTGATCCTCAGATTCAAAGTAAATTATTTATAAAGCTCATTAATATTTGGGTCTTTTTTTTTTTTTTTTGTAGTTCATTCTAGGTCAGAGTGAAATATTCAGTTGCTTTCAGATACTTTATTCACCTCATAGCACTAAGTAATTGCTGAATTATAGTTTCTCAAACCTGATGACACTTTTTCCTTGCAAGGAAAACAAAGAAGCAAACAAGTGAACAAAAATTGCTTTGATCAGAAGAAAGCAAGTGTTAGGAAAAAAAATCAAGGTAAGTGAAAATTTTACAAAGGAAACTTTCTGAGAGAAGAAATGGACATATATATAAGCAGACAGAAAATTAGAGATATTAACAGATAAGAACAGGATTGTTTGCATAAATAAGACTAGACACAAACATATTAAGATGACAGAGTAAAAGAAATGAAATACTAACCATATTTTAATGTCAGCATATTAGTGAATATATGTCTACCCTGGGTTCAGTTCTAGTTACTCTGTTTTAGAAAAGGAATATAGAAGTGACATAATAGTTCCTGTGAAGATCAGCAAATGTAAGACAGGATTTACATGTAGGATAGAATTTTTCTCATTTAATTTCAGTCTTCTAAATAACAGAGACAAGTCAAGGAAGAGAAGGGCAGGGTTTCATAGGCTTCCATAATAGTTCTATGTAGATTAATATTGTGCAAATGTGAAGCCTTCTTGGTTTGTTTCTTAACATGGATAACAAATTATACTGGCTATCTAGAAAGACTCTGATTTAGACAGTTGAGCCTTTCCTTGTCAGGTGAAGCATTTAATTTTTATGTACTGTTGTGTATACCTTAAACAGTCTAGATCTTGGAATAAATTGTTATTTTCATGTTTTTCAGATGGAGAACAATATTCTAAATGAAATTAAAATAAATTATCTTCATGTTTTCAAGACCAAACAATATTTATTATTATATTAGATTAATATTTCTTATTACAATATAGTACAAAGGTAAAAGATGCTATTAATCAAAAAAAGTTCAGATCTAATTTGTTCAAAGAATTACAGATTATGACCAGATCCCCAAAGGTACCAAATGACTGTAAGTCTTTTTTATTTTTTAAGATGAGACATTCTAATTTGAAGTTATTTATCATATAACAATAATATCAGAAATATTGTTTAATTACCATTTAATGTAGAATAAAACAATTAGCACTTTTAAACTACATCCTTCCTTGGAATGTGTGAGAGACTGAACTATGAACTGTTTGTCTGAAAGATTGTGAGAAGTTGAATTATGGACTGTTTGGCTTAAATTGCCTACCTCAAAGACTGCTGGTTTACAAGGATGACTGCAAGGTCACAGAGAAGCCCACAAAAATGTAGCCATGTGATGTCACGTGAAGAGTGGGACAGGTGTGAAGTGTGTGTGCATGTGCAGGAGTGTGAGGGGGCTGCATGTACATGCCATTGTCAAGGAAACTGCAGCCTTGGATGGGTATAAAAAGGGACATCCAGACAAGCCTGGAACGTGCAGGACCATGTCCATGACCACGACCTCTCACCACTGAAACCCTAAGAGATTTGGACATTTCTGTACTTCCACACCCTCAACCCCTCGGGACACCGCAGATCCATGGTGGTGACTCTTCTTGCAATTCTATCTCAGTTATTTGCTTGATTTCTCTCTTCCTTCTTCCTCTCTGTTCTATTGCTACTATTTTCACTTTTGATAATAAAAAGCCATTTTGGATGTATGGTATTTGATCATATTTGCATCTTAATCTTATTCTTGGGATCATATCAAAACTTCCCCCGACATTGGATCAGGACAGAATGGCACAAGCTTTTTTTTTATATAGCAAAAGTAAACAAACATTGTAATTAACATTTATTTTTTAATCGCAAGTAGTGACTTTACCATGGGAAGAACTTGTTAAAAGAAGCATACATGCCTAAAATAAATCTGTATTAAAACTACAAGAATAATTTTACAGCAAAAGCAATGGCTTTCACCTTTTTCTTCATGCACAATGGCAGTAAATAGTATTGCCAGTTTTGAAAACATATAATAGAATTTATTTGTCTGAAACAGATTATTGTCTCCAGGAACACCATTATTACCATAGATTTTATTATAGAGTCATAGAAACACTGGTTGGAAGGAATCTATGAAGGTCATGTAGTACTGTCTCCCACTAACTGTGGGATTACAATCGGCACCAGATCAAAGGAGCTTTGAATTTTTCTAGATGAATCTTGGAAACCTCCACAAATGGAGATTTCACAATCTCTTTGGACTGCCTGTGTTGGTGTTGCATTGCCTAGGAAAAATGCTTTTGTTAATATCTAATCTGAACCTTTAAAGACATAACCTCTGCCTGTTCCACACTGTTGTGTCATCTATACTAATGAGAATTTGGCTCTGTCATTTTGGTAATTGCTCTTTAATTAGCTGTAGGTCCTTGCTAGACCACCCTTTAGCTTTTTTTCACCTTTATGAACAAATCTGAGTCCCTCAACCTCTTTTTGTAGGGTAAGTTTCTCTAAGCTTCTGACCATCTTGACAAACTTCCTGCTGGGCCACTCCAAGTTTATCCCCGTCCATTTGATCTGGAGGACAAAAACTGGGCACAGCATACCAACTTTACTCTTCCACAGAAGGAACAAAACAGAAGCACTTCTAAGGTAGACTTTGAAAGAATCTTGTTTTTTCTACACATGCTTAAGTTTTCAAACAAAACAGTGCTGTTCTCTGTGCCACTGCATCGAAGCACTTGAGCTACAAATATAAAGCCCTAGAAGTCATCACCAGGACTAGAACTGGACTGAAATAAAAAAATATGTTGTAAATGTAAGAAGACTAAAAATACTAATAATATTTATTTATCATAATCTTGTTTCAGTCCCTGTAAAATGGTCAATATATTTTCCTCTAGAGGTATACTGGAGAAAAGACTGGTTCAAGACTAATGGAGGCTTATTTGTGCAGGTGGAACAGTCTATCTCTAGAGGCAAGATACCATCTGTCTGTCTAAAAGCAAGCCCTGTTTCCTGATCCATCAAGTGGAATATCTGTTGATTCACTTGCATTTTTTCTTGGCTTAAGTGAAGTGACATGAAAGCAGTCAGCAACAATTTGGGAGAGAAACAAAATAATTCAGTCAATTTAATCTCATTAACATGAGAAACAAAAGATCAAATTTAAATTCTGACAGAATGCTGCACAGAAATTGAGTTCAAAACTTTGATACATAGGTATCTTCTAAATTAATAAGGTAATTCAAAGCTATTTCAATACTTTGCGAGTAGATTGACTATTAAATATAAAGAGTATTTTATAATTTACAGTCAACAGAAAATTACATGCATATATTTTGTAATAGAAGTTACTGTCAACATTTTTAGGCATCTGAAAAAAGCTCTTAAAATACATTGCTGTGTATTAATATTATTATAAACATTTTAGCATTAGCTCTTGTCATGCATACCACTATTATTCTCTTATTGTTCATGTGGGCTCATTTTATTCTCTTTTTCTTTGTTTGCTTGATTGTTTAAAAAGCAAGGAAACATATAGATCTGTAAACAATTAGATAGCTATCTTAGGGAGAGAAATTATAATATGATATTATAAAATTATCCCTGCTTATATTGGGAAAAGACAATAATTTGGTTTTTAATGGCTTGCAGGCACATATATTTTCTATGCATTTTGTTGAGTTACACAATATGACCAAGAGGCCGAAGTTTTAGATCAAGAGACAGAATTTACAGCTGAAATCTGTGGCTGTGATCTTTCAAATACATTGACATGTGACTATATAAGTATTAATTCCTTTGACAAATCATTTGAATAAAGCTACTTATGTTATAGACCTGGTCCAAAGCTGCCAAGTAGCTCAGAAGGTGCTGTTACCACACAGAAAGGAAATTACCTCTTTTCCCTTATACTCAAACAATAGGCTACAGGTAGTTCAGCTCATTCATAACTACTAGCTATAGAACAGTTCAGTTTGAAAGATGGACAGTTATTCTAGCTTCATAGTGACTATGAATGTCAGTTTGATATACCTGCATATTGTCCTTGTGTGTTAACAAAAGCTAACCCTCATATCAAGCATCTTCAAGAGACAGTAGTTAATTTTACCACAAACTTTCTTTTCCCTCTGAATAAAACTTTCTTGGATTAAAGACATAGATTGATCTGAAAAGCAGTACTGCTTTAAAGAGGTTTAAAACTACAATAAATCCAAAATACTTAATGAGAAGTTTTGAAGATCTCAAAAACATTGATGAATCACAGCTGTAGGACCTGAGCTTGAAAAATGTACTATTCTTTCACACTCAGTTTTTCCTGAACCTTTGCTTATAAACAATTAAGTCTAGTGATGAGGGAGTGGGTACCTGTTCCCTTTCCAGATAGCCTAGGATCTAGGCAAGCACAGGAATTTACACTATTGACAGTCTGTGTTGGTGTCTGTTTTATGCTGTGGGATGCTGTGATGGAAATCCCTTCCCCTTTTCCTTAAAGCAATCACTCCCAAAGCAACAAAAAGCTTCCATTCTGGTTTTTAGAGCACATAATAATAAACTAGAGAAAACTATTCTTTAAGAAAAGCAACTCAGATTTTCTGTGTGAGACATTAAAATAAAATTGTCAGACACTAAATATTCTGCATGTATTGTGGGCCACTTCTGTCATCTTGCTTTATAATCCAGAAGTTTTTACCGTCTTCCTAGGGTAAAAACTCCATGTAGTCCCATCTTTGTTCCTAAGAAAGAAGCTTTATTTTCATGGTATGTGAGACTTGGCTTGAGTTTAGATTTTCTTCCTGCTGCATGCAAGCACTCTGCTTTCCACAAGATACTGCAAATTTGCAGCCTTGCTGTGTCTCTCATCTTCCTTCTCCCCACATTGAGAAGCTTTCCCAGCCCGAATGCTCTCACTTCTCCAAGGGATGAGGAATCTGAAGGGGGTCCCAGTTGATGCCATGTGGAGCAGTCAGGTTAACAAAACCAAATTACTATTATAAACACTCAACCACATCGTCTTTAACAGAACATGTGATAAACACCATACATGCGATAAACTAGAAACCAGTTAATCAAATTATTCGACGTCTGACAAAGATACCTTCACTTGTACCAGTGAGAAGTTTAGTGTTACAAATAAAGAAGAGGCATAATAAAAACTTTTTTCAGTTTTCCAACATAAAACTTGGAAATCTGAAAATTTGTTAATGCAGAAATTTGTGAAAATGTGTATTAATAACAGATCTATAGAGAAGCAAAGACTTAATCAATCTTTTGGTAAACAAGGTCTAATTGTAGACTACCAGGCATTTTTATATGACAAAACAGTTAGAGTATTAATAAAGATGTGAGAGATAACAGAAAATCATAGAGCAGTGAAGAACCCTGCTTTTCAGTCAGTGTTTTCAACTCTTGGAACCCATTTAATTAGTAGTCATATAAAAAGTATTATTTTTTTTCTTAAATTTTCAGTTTCTGGGAATATGGTTTCGTGTAAAAACCCCTTCTATCTTTCCTACATTTCTGGTTTTACAGTTGCATGGAAAAATCTAAATATAAGACTATAATTTTACCCAAAAGTTTGGAAGGAGAAAAATAAAACTAATGACTGTATATGTGTTTTGATTGGTTGGTTGTTTTTTTTGTTGGTTGGGTTTTTTTAAAACTTTTTTCAGTTTAAAGAATTCTTGACTAATTCCATACTGATGATGCTTGATATTAAAAGTATAATTAAATATTGCTTGTTATGAATACCTGTAGAGCAAGTAGCTATTCAAACAATTCTATTAAGTAATCCGTGATATGTTACATAACATTTGGGATTTCTTTTCTTAGAAGGACTAATATATGGCTTTTTTATGACAGAATGTGAATGCTCATCAGCTTGGTTTTATTATCATACAGGTTTTAACTGGGGAAAATTTATTGATGTAAATAGAGTTACAAGGATGGATTTAGCAGGTTTTTCCACAACAAAAGGCAATTTACTACTCATAAAGACTCAACTTCCTTATTTTACTTATAACAATTCAATCTATTCATTCACAAAACACATCCTGTCCACTACATATAAATATTGACATTAAAATAATTATAATATATGAGATATCTCCTAGTATATTAAATACATTCTTCACAAACTACTTAAGTTCCACTTCTTTTATAAAAAATAGTTATGGATGTTAATATTTATATAAAGATTTTATTATTAGTTATCTTGCTGAATAAATTCTGGGCATCAGCATTGACAGAAGAGGTATCATGTTATTCATATGACCAGTTACACTGGATGAATAATGAATGAGAAACAATCAAAACACACAATTTGCTGACAACCCTTAGGCTAAAAATAACTGATTAAAGCTATTTTGGGAATACTGATCTCTAACAAGGATAGTCAGAGAAATCAGGATAAATTTGTGATTGATTCAGGAATGAAACATATCTACGATTCCTAAAAACTCTGGGTTTTTTTGAGAGCTTGACCATTAGTATTTTTAAGATGTTTCTGCTCATTTGTGACAAGCAGAAATTGCATTTCCCAGTGCCTTGCTTGATATTTCATACTCTTCCTCAAATCATCTGTAAAAAAAAACAACCCAACAAAAATACAAGGAGCATAACACATGGAGTTAAGCCCATCATTTGGCAGTTAAAATACATATTTTATCCAGATACTGCAATATTAGTATTTGGACAGCATTACACAAAATTATACTTGCTCATTTTTACAGAAAGATGTCAGTCCTACAGGGAGCACTGCCAGGCAAGAGGGTAGAGGAAAAGGAGGAAGTGGGAAATGCTATTAGTTGCTGTGGAAACCAGTATCATTAGCATGATGCTTTGAAAAAAACCCTGAAGGACAGAGCTTTAAATATTCAAACATATCTTTAGGTGTCCACTATTGCAGTAATATGTCTATGAGAAGATCCATGTGGAATGTTGACAATCCTGAAGAAATGCAAGATGTTTCCATGGCATCATCAGCTTCACACCTTACCCAATATTTTGAAAATTGAGTTTGTTTTTTCTTCTGCTTTTGAGATCTTTGGTGTTTTTAATTTATATAGAAATAAAAAAATGTCTTTCAGACAAGTAAGGCTGAAATAAATAATACCAAGTGGAGGAAAAAGATGAGCTGTTTGTAAGAGTTGGAAGTTTTGCATATCCAGAGTATCCAGAATCTACAGGTTTGTTTTCCTAATGACTGCAGTATAGCCTAGATTAAATACTGCAATTTTTAAAAGACTAGTCCAGTTTAGACACGAAAAGGATTTCTATGATACAAATAATTTTCAGATCAAAACCTTAAGTATAATCAACCATTGGTCTGTCAGTTTCTTAAAGATCCAGAATACTAAGGAGGTACTCAAATAAGGAAAAGCTATCATATAAAATTAAATGCATTAGCATCTTGTACATATTCAGTTAAGGAAACTAGCTTGAGGTAATAAGAGAGTCACTTCTGATTTAATTTTGATTAAAGAAAGTGTATAGTGTGTACTATATGATATACAAATTAATTACTGACCCACAAATTTTAATTTGACCTGAGTTGTTCAACTGATTTACAATAAGAACATTTCAGTCTGCATTTGTTTCATTCCTTTTTATGTTGCTCACTATGAAATACATAAAAGTATGTTAAAAAGTTAATAAATAATATTATTTTAGACAAATAACTATTTGTAAAGATGATACTGGGAGCACACTGGAATTTTGTAGTCATGTAAAGTAAAACATTTTTTCTCCATGGAAATGGAAGTTCACTTAAATGTTGTCATAGATCTGGGAAAAAAAAAAAAAAAAAAACAAAAAACAAAAAACAACAAAACAACACAACAAACAAAACCAAAAATCCCCTTTGTATTTTATAAGATACTTTATTTTCCTCATTTTAATGTCTGCTCTTTATTTATTTATTTTTATATTTCCAGGTTCACAAGTAAATATACATGGATTATCAGCTGAGATTGAGTTAAACACCAATTATAGTATGGTGCACTTTGTTTTCCATTCTTTAATGCACATAATGGAATTTGCATTGAAATATCAAGGCTTCTGAATGCATTTTACATTTTCTTTGAGGCAGGCCTCACAACAGTGTGGCTTGCAGTGATAAGCTAACTCTGCTGGAGCACATCAATCCTGTACAGTAAAACCAATGAAAGGTTTAAACATCTGAGAGATGAAATGCAAGCCATCTAGTACTAAGCATGTTAAATAATTTCCAAGAACACTGCCCCTTGTTTTGCTTGAGTGTGTTAAGGAAGCACGTTCTTGCTTCCTGATAAAGAATATTGATTTAAACACTTTGATATAGCCCTTAGTGCTGCGTAGGATGGAAGATTTTGCCTTGTGGATGTAAGCAGGTAAATATAATTTTATAGTAAAAATTTCAAAATACTCTCATTCATACTTCTGGAATATAATTTTAAAGGACTGAAATACTGAGACTGAACTAAAAGCTGGGATAAAGTAAAAATGTTCCTCACCTTGGTGTTACATTTTTAATTGTTCACAGATTGCTGGAGGAAGATGCTGCAGTCAAAAGTGTGCCATAAAGTTATGACAAATATTTTAATATGATTACATGTATGACAGATCTGTCACATTCTAAGAGAAAGATCATTTTAATGTACCACCTCCTCTCCTGTTTTCAGTCACTTTAATATCCTTCTGTCCAGGACTACAGTGAGAAACACAGTGAGGAAATTCATCACCATGTGCCAATCTGCCTCTACTGGATCTTACAGAAAAGAATAAAATAGACCAGTTTTGGTCTGTGTTCCAGCATAATTTCATGTCTCATTTTAGCCTTGTTATAACTACAGTTTGTAACCTAATAGAAGGTATAAAATTTTACCATTCTTCCAGTATACAATTCAGCCTTTCTCTCACTGATATATTATTTTCAGAGAATTCTAGAAAATCTTCTGGTTTATAGACACATCTTTAGCATTAAAACCAAAATAATTAAAAAATGTCATATGCTTGATCATGATCTGTTGGATGATCACTATACATTAAAAATATGCTAGGTAAGCCTTTCTTCTTTGTCTCATAAGAATACTTTGAAAAAAAAAAAAAAATCTAGCTCTTTTATTGTCTTCTACATTCACTTGCCTTTTTGCCCCATTAAAAGTTTGGTGAAAACACAGCGTGCCATCTCCATTGTCCAATTTTTCATAAGCTACATTCCAGGTGAAACACATCAGTTTCTTTTACCCTTAATGTATCCCTGCTCCAACTTGAAACAGTTTAGCTACATAATCTTACACAAAATGTTGTAGGTTCAGTAGATTTGTGTAGGATAGTTTTGTCTTTAGCCGACATAACTGAATCTCTGTCACCCAGTAAAAAACAAAGAGATACACCTCCACATTCAAGACCTGATTCCTGCTGTCTGTCATTCCTTTAAGAGTTTTTTTGGATGAAGTCTACTTATAGGTATAAGTAGCACTAGTATTTTGGTCATTGCATCAAAGATCAATTCAACAGGCAAAGATCCATGTTCAGTTAAGTTATTTTCATGTAGGGGCCTGCTTTTAATTGTCTCAATACAATCTTTCAATTTCAACATGAGTTTGTCATTCAAAAGACTGAATCTTTCAAATTTTGAGCCCAGTAGTACTGTTCCCACCTGCAGCAAATGCTTCAGTGCATGTATGGATGAAGAGTTTGCAAACCTAAGCAGTTCCATGTGATCTTAGAATATCAGTATTCCTAGTTACTTAAATGTTGTTTCTCTTTTTTTCAGAAACCAGTATCTCTAAAGACTTTTTTTGACATCACTACCTACAAATTTCCACTTGAACCCACTTAGGAAATATCTGTCACTGACATCTTAAATACTTTGCAGATGGACATCCTCTAATTTCAATAGCAACCATTTCTTCAAAAACTGCACATAATATTAAAATAACATATCTGAGGTCAAGAATCAATCCCTGCTTTCAAATTGGGTTGTATTCTGAGTTGTATTTTATCTTCTTGCTGATAGAGTCTGAAGTTCATTTCTTAAAATGTTTTCACATAGAATTGTCTCCTGATATTCTCCTGGATGTAGGCATAGTCTGTATGGACAAATCAAAATCTGATACAACAGATTCTGCGTCAGTTAAACTATGCTTCAGATAACTGTCATGGGGTCTTTTTTTGCATTTTTTTAAAAAGTTGTTTTGTTTTTTTTTTTTTTAAATACTTCACAAGTAGTCTACTTAAATAATTATATAGAGCCCTCCCATCCCAGACTCCTTGTTTCCATATCTCTGAAGGGTATAGTCTACTCCATTTGTTTTGTAAGGGTTTTATAAGTTATTTTGTAATTGTTTGTAAGTCTTACTATCTATGTGAGGACATAGCAAGTAAAAGGCTGGAATTTTCGTCTGAAAACACTGTAAGTACTGCACAGCTCTTAACCGGTTACTCATTCACAAAAAAGGTATAGCTCAGAGTGTCTGGAATGGCCACAGATTTTAGCTTCATCTACAGGACTCATAACAGTTTTTTTTCAGGTAAACATCTTTTTGCTTTTTGGTAGCTGCTCCTGTCAGTGGAAATATTAGCTAATATTAATTAAAAGGATTACTGAAACAATGCAAGTAGTGTTTCAATGGCACACTGCTTATGAGGCTAGTGATCAGAGCCAAGAACATAATATAGAAGCAAACATAATTTAATACTAGTAATTGTTATAACACAAGTGTAAGATTCAAATTAACGTAGTGGAAATGTCATCTTCACCGACTTGTATTTAAAGAAAGAATTAGAGTACAGGGATAGATTCAGACTGATTTAAGAAAGGAACTGAGGAATTACAGTGCTTAAAATTTAGACACCTATTATATTCAGAGAAATCCAGGTAGTCTTACATGAAGGTGATTCTCAACATGGAGAAAGGGAGACCTAGAAGCCCAATTTCCATCTATATTTCACAGCAGAGGACTAATCCAGCTATGGAGCTACTTGTGTTATCTTCAGTACAATAATTGTGCAGTGCAAAATGTATAAAGATAACAAGAAGTAAAGATCACAACTCTATCTCTGCCCCTTTCACATTGAGAGCAAAAAAAATACAGTTAGTCTTCATTTTGCTTGATAGTCTTGATTTCCTTCTCTTCCAATGATTTTTGTACTTCTGGCTACACAATTGCCTAGACTGATATCCTATCTTTGATATATAAAGAAAAAAATAGAAATGAACACAGAATACTCTGAACAGTATGTATCTGAGACAGGTGGTGCTTATCTCCTATTAAAAAAAAGATCTGTTTTTTATAAAATACTTCTGTATCAGTTTATGTGTCCTATATGTCCTTTTCCATTTGCTGATACAGGTCAAACATTTTATCCTGCTTCTATTAACGTTTTATTACTTTAGCACCAGCTTTCACTATCTTGGGAAAACATTATTTTTATAGTGTGACCACTTTATACCTTCAATTCCACTGAAGTATTTGTATTTTCAGTATAACGTTCTGTAACAAAGAACAAACCAGAAAGCTTTGAATTATTCTAAATAAAGGAAAAAGTGATAGAGAATGAACAACAAGAATGTGACTAGTGAGAACAAATACAAGGAAATTTTAATGTAATAAAAGTCAACTTACTGAAAAAATTGAGATTTGATTGCTTTGCACTATATTTCCCAATAAATGAAGTAAATAAATTTAGGAAATATATGTTAATCCACACTGTTCTGTACCAGGAACAAAAAAATGAAAAAAAAAAAAAAAAAGAAAAAAAAGTAACTATATACAGTGATATCTTAATTTTGTGTTGTTAAGGTATAAAAGTGATCTAAATTTCATTAAAGCAACAAATAACGATCCATTTTGTTATTTGTAGCCCCCCAATGACCACACTGTGCTTGATATCAAGCACATGAATTATCTTCCAACATGCATTTCTAAACTTTAATTTCAGCTCACTGAAGTGTTATTTCTGGGATGAAGCAACAAAAAGTTTCCATTTTTCTTCTGAGCTTTATAATGTTTGCCTTTTCATTGCAGCACAGTCAGCAGCGTGTCCAGGTTAATCTGGAACTACTCTATGTTTTATCCCCTCCTCAGAGAAAAGCGACTACTCTGGGACAGCATCTGACTCTTATTCACGAACTCTAGATTGAAGAAAACCTTTTTCTTTATTTTTAAAGACCTAGACACATAGTGACCTAGTTTTCTTCAAGATGAATCCTTAAATAGCACTTGAGATCTAAATACTTCCAAATCTCATTATATGGTTTAGGTAATTTCCAGATTGTGTTACTAACTGCCAATATAGAAGCTTAATAATAATAATAATAATAATAATAATAATAATAATAATAATAATAATAATAATAATAATAATAATAATAATAATAATAATAATAATAATAAATCTATGCATAATTAGGTTTACATTATAGATTAAAAGGAAGAACCTGATGTTTAAGGTAATTGACATCCAGTCTGACTGTACAGTAGTGTATTGTGAAATTAAATAGCCTGCTTTCTTTCCAAGCGAGATTGTTCAGAATAAATATCTAAAGAATATATTTGTATCTGCTGTCCCCAAAGCTGTCTAGGAAAAGACGACATTTTCATTTTGAGGACAGGATCCTGTAGGAAATTGTCTAGCATTGACTAGTCAAATCTGCTTGAATATCCACTTCACTGAGCCATGAAAAGTAAATGTGATTGTGATTGATATATATCTACATATTAGCAAGTTTTCTCTACAGATGTAAAGTCTATAGCCACTTGCCACTATTTCTCAGAGGGAATCTCACACATTGCATAACGAGCTAGCTTTTATTTTGGTTTTCCCTTTACTCTGAAAAGGTCAGTAAGCACTTTTTTTGGAATCTTCTATCTTTAATGTGAAAGAAAACTAGCAAATGATCAAGGAAATATTCATATGGTCAGGGAAAACTGAGAAGTATGGAAGTGGCAGGATATTTTAATTATTTCTTAGTGCACAAAGAAAAATCAAGGTCACCTACAAAATGAAAACAAAAAAAAAAAAAAGAAACTAAAAGTACATATTTTTTTCTGATAGTCTACTCTAAGTCACTTATTTTTCATATCACAGTACTGAGCCTGAATTTCTGTTTATACCTCAGCCGCAAAAATTCTTGAAGTAGGATAAACTATCTCCTTTTTGAGTATCATACCACAAGAGTAAACATTATATAAATATTTATTGGGAAAAAAAAAAAAAATCAAACCACCTGGAAGTATCTATTTATAAGCTTTATGCTTTTTTTATCCATCTGAAAGTTAATCCTTATATGGGCACTTTTCCCTGTCTTCTGATTAATTTTGGGGTTTGGAGGGCTACTTCTGGGGAGAGGTTGGTTTCTTCCCCCCCCTTTTTTTAACAAAACAGCTTCAGAAGGTAAGACCAAAAGTGACTCCACTGCAATATTGTCATTTAAAATGAACTACAGTATCTTTTAATACTGGGAAGAGAGAAATCTGGGATCAAACACCTGACTGAAAATTGTTATTGTCTTTTGAGCCTACTCAGCAGCTAAAGGCCCCGCAGTCGCTCACCCACCCTCCCCCCACTTGGGAATGGGGAGGGAATCGGAGGGGCAAAGGGAGACTCATGGGTTGAGATAAAAACAGTTTAATAACAGTAACAGAACAATATGCTGACAGCAGCATCAGCAGGTAATGTACAATACAGCTGCTCACCACCCGCCGACCAACACCTGCCTGCTCCTGGCCAGTGATTCCAAACACAAAGGCCCCACAGCAACACTCCCAGAAGTGAGAGCCCCTTCTGGCCCACTCCTGCCTTTACATAGTGAGCACAATGTCACATGGCATGGAACATTGGCCAATCCGGGCCCAGCCCTCCAGCTGTGCTCCCCCCGCCCCCGCACACAGGTGAGGGCACTGGGACCTGGGGAGCCCCTGGGGTGTCAGGGTGCTGCAGCACTCCTCCCGCTGCCAAACCAACAGGAACGCTAGTCCAGCCCCAACCAGGACAATTGGTCAAGAACCCTAAGTGGAGACATATGCAAAGGGTTTCTACAAACAGAATCTATTTAGCATTTTATTGTAAATAGCCTAACAGCTTTTTTTTTTTTTTTTTTTTTTTTTTTTATTGCAGTGTAAATTCAGGAGGAGTAGGGAGAGGAGAGAAGAAAGATAGTTCATGTAAACACCTTTTGTATTATTATTTTCCCAGTTGACCATTAAGTGAAAAAAGCAATTATTCACACAAACCTATTCAGAGAGCCCAGAGCAGACAGCAGTGACTGGGCAGGAATGAATTCCTTTTCTAGAAAAGAAATTCTTTTTACTAGTTAAGCCTCAGAACTGCCAGAGAACAGTTCAGTTGAGTAAGTTATGGATTGAGCTAAGGAATAACTCATGAAGTGGATGGTATAGAGGGTATATATAACACAGATAGTCTATTTCTCTGTCTTTCTGTTGTGGTACTAACAAAACCAGAGTCAGCTCTACAAGGTAACAACCATAAAAAACCTGAATACCTAAAAGCAAACCCAGGTCTGCAGAAAATGGATGATACTTATTTGTTCTCATATCCAAATATCCAGGTGAAAAAAAGAGATCTTTATTTTCTTTCCATTTTGATTTTGTGAAAATAAAAAGTGGCAAACAGAAAAAAAAAAAAATCTTTTCTCAATATAGGTACTGAAACATAATTTTAAATCTCTATGTCTGTTACATCCTGCTCAGATAAGGAAGACAAGTGACTTAAATTCATAAATCCCCAGTGGAACAGACAACAGTGAGACAAGTCTCAAAGTCCATGCACAAACATTTATTAGTTTCCCCACCATGTACTAACTGGATACACGATAACTGGCTAAGTATATAACAAATTATGGCAAGTGATATAGTATGCCTTGCATTACGTAATGGTAATAAGGAAAAAGGGGGAAAAAAAAAAAAAAAGAAGAAGAGAGAGAGAATAGAGAAATAGAGATCACTGGTCCAGGGTCCTGCATTGGTCCTATCTGAGTTTGTCAGGGATGCTTCCATCTTTCTAGCTTGTTTGCTTCTTTCTACTTGTTCTCTTTTAATCCTCGCCCTGCCCCCACCTCAGTTTATGCACCCTTTCCTTGGGTCCATCCTCTAGGTTGACCCACATACCTATATGTCACAGGTGTGGGGAGGAGTAAGGTGCTTCATAGGATGATGTAATTAACATGATCTTGTTAATCTTCATTAGCATATTCAGGGTTGTCATCTTTAATATGCATTTCATGGATAATAAAGCAAAAGTTATTCACTGGAGAGGTGGTGCTTGAAACTTTACAAGATGCAGCAGAGCAGAGCCATCTTGCCTTCACAGGGCTCTCTTACCTCCAGCTGCATCCTGTGCTAATCAGGCCACCTCATCAGCTCCAGACTCCACATTATGTGACTATCGTTTCATTACTTGTGTTTGAGACATTTATTGTCTCAGAAGGCCTCTGCTTCCCTCCATCCCTTATCTCTTTCTCAGGCTGTTTTTCTCAGTTCCTGTTTTGGAGAGTTACAAGTCGGCTCTCACGATCTGATTTATGGAATTTTAAACAGGAAATTATGCATCTACAGGGTTTCCACTCCAAAGCTTTTGTGACAGAGTGTATGTTAGCAGAGTAACAAGATAATAACCCTGGACCACTGTGTGTTTGAAATTGGTCATAACTACTCTTCATTCAAGCAACTATAATGTCATGAAAATATAATATGTTAATGAAACTTACTTACATATACTATGAAAGTCCAATTGATACACTCACATTAAAAATACTCAGATTTAGTATCAGATCTTTAATTTGCAATTGTGTTAAATATCTAAGTATTGCTTTTATACCTGCTCTTTTAAGCTGTGCTGATACATATTCTGTTTGCTAGTAATGATAATTTCCCAGTATAATACAGTTGTTCTTCAGTAAATACATGATGTCCCAAATTACATTCCCAGCACATTTAACTAAATTGCTTCTCATTTAATTCCATCTGGAGTCTCAAAGTGATATAGCAGCTCAAGATTATTTGACAGAACTCAGCCAAGCAGGTACCTGATTTTGATACATTAACCTTGGCATTAAGGGTATCTTTACTCAATCTATACGTTGAGTTACCTTCTTCATACAATGACAGAAGCTTACTGTACTTCTAACTTCATTAGAGAGGCTATGAATCAGTAGCTTTCATCCAACATACACAGAGGTAACACATATTTATATGACTTATGAACAAAGTAGCACTAATAGAAAGAAATAATAGATTCACAGTGTTTCGTTGTGGTTAACATATTGGTTTAAAATTAATCTATTCTGATTATAAGGTCACAGAAGACTGAAATTTATTAGAACATATTAAGGAAAGACCGTAGTGATAATAAACCATGACTTTGCCAAGAAAGATTGGACCAGATGATCCTTGAGGTCCCTTTGAACCTAGTATTCTATGGTATTCTATGATTAAACTTTGAGGGCATTGTTCACATTATTTGAATGAGTTTATGGAACTTTCCATGTAGCTTGACATATGATCCAAGTCTAAAATGAAAGCTCAAACTTTTAATTCATTTGCAGGCAAAATCAATTAAATCTCCAATTCATGTGCATGTTTTCTTTCCCCATACTTACTCTATGTGTGTGATACTAATAATCTCACAGTGTTTGCTAAAGTAGCTTTTAAATGACTTAGTAACAAAAAATTCCAAGTTTCTCATTTAATTTTATTCTCTGAACTAAGGAATAAAAATGTAGAAAGCCTGAATTTGATTCTTTTCACTGTAGTGAGTTTAATATCCTCAGTGTCATACACCATTGCACTCTGCCTCTTGTCATTTTTGAAATAAAGTACTATTGAACTTTATTAGCTATGTTATGTTTAAGTTCTGTCTCCTTCACAGCTAAATATTTCTTCCTAAAACAATTCTAGGACTTCAGTTCATTCAAGCAAACAAAACAGATCAAGTTGAGCTGTTTTGTACAAGGCAAGTAAACCTCATAAAGGATTGACATAGATGTCTATTAATGATGTTTATTCATAACTATTTTTTCATGGAGCTTGCTGTGAAAGAAAGGATGCCCACTAGAGAAGTACTGTATTTTAACAATTTCTGTCTTTAAAAAGCTTCTTTCTATAGAAAGAGAACTGAAGAAGAATCTTATGATGGTGTATTTTACAAGTTTGCAAACTCCTTCACCATGCTCAGTACAGAACAAATGACAACAACAAAAATAAAAGATGACTAAAATAAAACTGCTACAGAGAAGCTAGATCCCTGGTGATTGTCTTCTGGGGAATAAGAACATCATAAACTTTCAAACTGCTCATCAATACTGGCATCATCCATGGAAGGGCAGAATAGCAGCACAGCAACCTGAGGGTAGGAGAGTGTGGGCAGGCATAGTGCTCCATGTTGCCTCTCTCCCTCCTAGCTGTTCCATCAGATGGGGCTTGTTGGTGTCAGGCAACTTGTCAAGAACTGTCCAAGTAGACATCCCAAAAGATAAAAAAGCTCTGTTTTGGGCTTCTACTGCAAATTCCCTTCCCCCTCCCCCCTTCCTTTGTCCCTTGTCCCTTCTCTTCTCCTCCATTCTCCTCCTTCTCTTTCCCCTTCCAACTTCTCCTTCCCTCCACCTTCTCCCTTTCCCCAGAATTTCCACCAGAAAATAATTCCAATTTTCTGCTAGCTATAATTCTCCTTAACACCTAAACTTGGGAAGTTCATCTGAGTCAAAAGTTTTGATTGGATAAGAAAATTTTATAAGAATGCTTAATTAAAAAATAATCTGACTAGTCTAAATTCTGTTCTTGAAAGGTTAGATTAAGATAATCTAAGACTGCACTGCATTGGAAGCAGCACTCATGATCTACTATATCCAGTGGTTGTACTGTTTTCCCTATGTTGACACTACCACTGACTAACTGAATTTTGTTTATTTGTTTGGAGGGGGGGAGGTTAATTTTCAGACATGTCAGGCTGATAACAAAAAAGCAGAAAAATCATTTTGGAGATGGGGTGAGAGCGATTTTTATGGTCTGAAGTTAGCCTTGACTGTGAAACTGTCTTCAGAACCACTGTTCTGCCAAGCAGAATTGTTAATGTGGCATTTAATGCTTATTTTTTGTGTATCTATGCTTCCTCTTTACTTTATCCTAATTAAGTTTACTGATGTTCATTCTACATGGATTTCATTATGTCTGATAATCTCTCTGTTGGTGTGGTAACTTTTGAAAAGACAAATTTCTGAGAAATGTCATTAGTTATTTTACCCATTAAAGCAGCATATCCATAAAGCTTTTGTAAGCTCCTATATCTTTGTTCTATGCATTCCTCAAAGGATTTTCTCCTTTTTACTTTCATTTCATTAGATTTTCATTATTAATATTTTTTATAGACAATAAGTGTAACTGATAAAAAGACACTGAAAGAGGTATAATTGTCCCTGTGTCGTAAGATAGATATAGATTTGCTGTTGAAAGAACTGTATTTACAGCTGTTTTCATTATGCAAGATAGGAGTACAGGAATTAAACTTTCAAAAATTGTAATGAGATATACAGATGTGTAGGAAATAATGACCTACACCTGCAAAGGCAAATGGGAAAAATGTCACTCAATACTGTTGTCTACAATTTGGAGCAGAATCCTGCTCAAATAATCATACTGGTATCAGTGTGACTGTTTTTCTATTAAAGGCCTGTATCTGCAAGGAAAGCTGCTAAACCTGCATTGTAAGGCTGTGTTTGCATGCCAGTGTATAGCACAGAACACTTGGGATCCAAAACTCCTTGTTGTCCAGATAGGACATCCAATTCAGTGCACCACATCTCTCATCTAGGATATGCACCTACAACTCTTTTCTGCAGAAAGCAAAGCACACTTAGCCCTTGCTCTTGAGATAGCTTTGGGTTTCAGCAGTAGTATGTTCTCAGACCGTGAGCATTTACAGGTTTCTTAATGGAAACATTGCCTAAGTTGACACAATTAATAAAGAAATGTGAAAATTTTGTTCCATGTTCCTAAATTAAAAACAAACAAAGAAACACCCAAACCCATTCTAGATTTCTAGAATGAACAGTAATGAACTCTACTATAGGAGGGTTTTTGGTCAGTGAAAATGAGTAAATGAATAAATTCTGATTGGAATAGTGAGAAAAGCAACCTTTGAGCAACCTATTTTTCTAATGTAAGTTTGTAAATAAGGAAACCACAGTTGCTGTAAAGTTGGAAAGTATATTACATATGGAAGTCCTTCAATTTTCTCTTTCTGGTACCAGGGGTTTTTTTAGCAATTTAGAAGCAGCATGGAGCATGAAGGTGCCTACAGTGCCAGAGAAAGCTGACTATAGATGTGACAGACTAGAAGAAGTTGATCAGATAGCACATCAGTCCCCATTCATGTTCGTTTTCATTTTTCTAAAAGGACTACTGTGTTCAGATGTCAATATGGAGACATTTCATATGTCAGCTATTTGCAGATAGTCCTTCCTTACTTAAGAAAGATGGCTTCCAATGCCTGTGTTATGATAATATGCTGGATGCATGCCCATTCAAATCCTCATCCATATTTCTCACATGATGAATTTTTATTGCAGATTAGAAGTGACAAGAACAGGCTCTCTGCCTTAAAATGCTCTATATTCATTTACATATATATAACCCAAAGCCTTTCTTTTGTGAAATGGGCCAGTAAGCTACCACTTGAGTCCCTGTGCTATATATACTTATCTTATAACAATATTAACCTGTTTATTATTATTACTGTGTCCTTAAAAAAGCTCTTTTTAAAGGTTCTGGAAAACAGCCGAGAAGTAATATTTGGTTCCTGGGCACCTGTTTCAGAGTGGTTTGCATTTACACTGCTTATTGATGCAGACTGGTCTCATCCATGCTGTATAGCGTATGGAGTGGTGTGGTCCAGTACTATACTACAGGCTTACTTTGCAGAGTGTCCACATGGCTGCAGTATCTTATTCCCAATATACCTACCTTTAACCAGCTCTCTGTAATTTTGTGGATTCTCATCACACAACTTTGTAGGGAATACCGTTGCATTGTATCCACAATGCTGTGAATATTCATGCAAGACATTATAGAATGGAAAAGTGATTTTATTTAAAAGAAAAACTAAACCAAAGCTTGCTTCACTCACTCCCACTCTCTCTTACCACACAAGTACTAGAATGTACGTGACATCCAAGAGGTCTGCCCAGTGGTCAGCTACCAGAGTAGGAGTGTTCAGGTTGTCTGGCCAGAAGTCGGCCACCTCAGTGCTCATGTCCAGATGTTAGGATGCATCCTTTGCAGTGATGTGGAAGGCAGGGGAAGACAATTATCAAGTCCTCTTCATGTCTCCTGGGTTAGTCACCACATGCATATTTCAGATATGCCTTTTTTTTACCCCTTCTGAGCTGGCAGTGTATCTATCCTGGTACACAACCGTGAGATGGCACTGTCCTTGTCTCCAAATCTGGGTGTTTTATGAAACTGCATATAGATGTGCTGGGATGCCGATGATCTGCTAATCTGGATGCCATTAACACAGGCACTGAGAGCCCTTTCCCTGCAGGGTGTTTCTGCTGGTGCCTCCACACCCAGACATTCCCATTCAGTCAGACAAATCTTGGCCTTTCTGATGCAATTCTTTACATCTTTATAGTACCCCTCTGATTTTTAATTTCAAGAAGTAGTGCTGAGAGTTATTTAAAACCTTCTGCCTCCACCAAGATTGCCAGATCTCTGTGTGATTGGGGAACATTCCTGCAACTGAAAGATTAATAAATAATATGTCTTAGGGCTCTGAAAGAGTTGAAATTTACTTGTCTTGTGTGAAAGATAGTAAGAGGACTGCCTCACAAATCAGCTTATTTATAGATGTACCATTGAAGGGACCTACCTGTTTTTTCCTAGAGTGGTTCCTGTAAGCAACCTAGAAAATATGCCATCTGAGAAGGGAAATAGGAAGTGATTCAAAATGACACTGTAGATTTACTCATAGACTAGATTTACTTGCTGATGTCTGTTACAGGACAATTTAGACGTCTGGTCCTTCAAGTCAAAAACCTCTTGAACTCTATTCTAGTCCTTCTCTGGATATTGTACTTCTGTGGAGAAAAAAAAAAAAAAAAAAAAAAAAAAAGTATTAAAAGAGAAGATGTATGAAGGATAGGGTTCAGTACTAGCCACAATATCATCTAATGAAGGACTCACTTGTACATCTGAAACCGACAAAAACAGAGATAACATGAAATTTCATGGTCATACACATTAAAAAGATGGATACATAAATAGATAGATGGCATAAATATTATCCCATACAATGTACAGCTATCTTCAGTAAAGAAAAGAAGAAAACACAGAAAACACATCCAAAACCAAACAAATGAAAAAAACATACAAACAAACTGTGTCCTCTCCCTCCCTTTAATATTAGAGACATATTACTACCTGCGAGATTGAATTATCCAATTTTTATTACAGAACTAGTTCATATCGTCCAAAAGACTGAACTTAAAGAAAAAATTACCATGTCAAAGTGAACTTAATTTCAAATGACATTGTTAATCAAAGGGTAGAGGTTTACGTTCAGTGTACTCATGATATTTTATGTCCTTTCCTCATCTCATTGTCTGTCATCAGTGCTGTAATCACAAAATCCCCAAGAAAGCTATTTTCAGTTTTAAAAATTGAATATAAGTATTACCTACTTTGAAACAGAAAAAATATAACTTCAGGGATCATGAGAGGTGATCAGTATATAAGAATTATGAACACAAAACAATGAGGAAACTCCAGGTAAATACTCCAGGTAAATCAGGTAGTTGAGGTAAAATGTAGAATCATTTCTCACTTTTTAAGGAAAAAAGGTCATTGGCTTTTAGCCACATTTGTTCTTCATAAATTCAGGAAATGTACTACGTGCAAGATTTGTTTGAATAAATATAGATATTTACCAAAGTAATTAGTTCAGCTGTAAATGTAAACCTGTATTTAGGTGTGATGAACATCACAATTTTTCCAATGCCACAAATTTAATTAATAAACCAAGAAAAACCAAGCAACCAACCAGCCCCACCCAAACCGTAAAAAAGTTATGTTAAAGCTGATTTACAATAAATTACCCCCCTCTCCAAATTACTAATATTGAGGCAGAAAATAAAACCTAGTTATTTTGTAATACAAACAGAGCTCATAATGATGAACAAATTGTGGATCTGCAATTGCAGCCTAGCATATTCAACATAAGCTTGATTAGAAAATGATTTTAAATTTTTTGTGATAATTCTTTTCAGTTCTAATGACATTTCAGATTTTTAAAAAGCTAAATACATTGTGTTTCAGTGGATTTAATTTAAACAAACTTCAGCCGTTAAAATTAAATAACTAGTGAAAAGTCAAATGTAATTTTTTATTTTCCCTCTTAGTGTATCAGCACATGGAACAGCTGGTGAGTAACATGTGATGGATATTGCTTAAAAAGAAACCAAAACCCCACATATTTACTGCTATCTCATTCTTGCCATTCATTATTGGTGTATTCTTCTTCAATACAGATCTATATTGAACTCCTTGTTGGTCATGGGACTCATTTTTGTTACCATGTGCCTACTTATCACCTTAACCTCCTCAGCCTCCTTTCTAAGCAGTCCCGATAACACATAAAAAAATGCACTACAAATAAATACTAAGAAGTATACTTGGTCCTTTACACACTGAAATCAGGAATTAATGTCTCATTAACTACAGCTGTAGGAATAATACAAAGTATTGTCTTAATATTCTCATTGTGCAAAACAGGAGACAGCTTCTATAAAGTCCTAAAGAATTCACTGTCACTGTGTAGCAATGTTGCATGACCCAGAACTGAGGTTAGTATTGAAATGGGAATATCGCTTGAAATTTGACATCTGAAGTTGTTTACTCATTTGTAATTTAGGTGCAGGGCAGAGATAATGTTTTTCTAACACTTTAAATTACACTTCACATACCTCTAAGCTCAAGGTAAGGAGTGTAAATATTAGCTGAACTACATACTGAAAGTAAGAGGCTTGTTATAGATACCTTTTCATTTCTTGGGATACTAATTTTTCTTCAGTTCACTGCTTACTGAGAATATATTACATAGGCTTAAAGTATGCTAGTGATTGACTTGTATTTTGAAAATTTAACAAGGGTTGAATGAGACATTGGCTTTTCCTGACACCAAAAGACTTTCCAAGCAGAGTCCTAACAAAAAATTATAGAATTGAGTTATTTCCTACCCTTCCTTTTGCACCTCGATCATATTGCCAAAGAAAATAATGACCTCATGGGGCCAACAAGAGAGAAATCAATCAAGAAAAGCACTCGACCTTGAAACCCAGACCTAAGTAACCCCTGCATGCAGGGAAAGGGAAAAGGAATCCTAGGACACAGCTTTTTACTAGGGTACTGCTTCCACAATGTTAATTAAAAAGCCATTAAATAAAATATGCAAACAATACCAAAAGCAGGCATAAAACAATTCAGAAGGAAGAACAAAGAATAGCTAAAAATAGTTCATTTTCTGGTTGATTGCTTTAACCACTATACTGTTATATAAAAGTTTCAAGATAGCATAGCTTTGCTTTGCTTGTGTAATTTAATAGATTTAATCATGGCTATTCTGCTTTATAGGAAGTTCAATTATTACTACATACATTAAGAATGCTCAGAGAATGACTATCATTTAAGGCTTCTCAGAAGATTCAGATGCAAAAGTGTTCATCTTGTGAATGCCATAAGGATTAAATAAAACCTTGATAAGTGTGGTCATGGTGGTGACATCTCTGAATTTTCTGGTTGTTCCTTAAGTTACCTTCACAAAAATGTAGGTTTTCATTACTGAATAATACCATGATCTATAGCAGACCGCATTGTAGAAGTATCTGAAACTATTTCTTCCTGGTGTTTTGAAGTATGTAGGAAACGCAAGGGGAAAAGCCTGAGAGAATGAGCATAGCTTTTAGCTTCTCTGTTTCACAGTGTATCATCCAGAACAACTGAGTCAAAATATTATCCTTGATCTGCTTTCAAAACCTGTGTAGTTAAACCTAGTCTTCCTTGGGAACTGCTGTAAAATTACAGTTTAACCTTTATTATGCAGACATTTTAACTCATTTCATTAAGACTGATTTCACAGGGTGATTTCATTGACATGAACAATATGAACAGAATAGGTTCTTTGGGCAGAAAGTTTATAATACTTTTAATATATAATTTAAAAATATATTTTAATAAAATAGTATTAGACTGTCTTTATGTCTTAAGAATATCAGTAACACAGAAGTTGTTCAGTGACAATTAAAAAAAAAATGCCAGCCACTACCACATTTGAATGCATGTAGCTCTTTCCATAAATAACAGAAGAAAAAGCCCAAATGACAGATGAAACAGAAATTCTGCTATGACATAGGCTGATAGTTTCCACTTTGACTTTTCCTTAAGCAACACATGCATATATACATGCAGGTTGTTCCATTAGAATAGTTATTCTATGGTTAGTTAGCTGAAGGAAGAAATGGAGAAATGGAGGGCTGAAAAAATGTTATACATTTTTGCTTGAATAAGTATCAAACTGGCTTTCAAACATTACAAATGAAGTAAAGAAAATGAAAAAAAAAGGAGGGAGAAATTCCTTTAACTTAGAAGCTAAAGACATTAAAGAGAACATAATTCAGTCTGAGGTGTATAAGTATAGGTTATTCAATAGAATGTAGAGTGATGTTTTATCCTATGTTTTATAAATATGTATAATATAATAAATGCAATACAATACAGTTAAATGAAATAGAATAAAATGTATGAAAACAATATGGATTATATATAAAATTATAACATATATAATATATATAAATATAAAATTGAAAAAATTAATATATTTCTATTAAGGAAACAATTATTCCCTGACCCATCTAGAGTGAATAACTTCTAGAACTACATCAGGCCACAAGCAGAAATTACTCAAAAGCTCTTCCTGAATTTCTGAAGTCTTGAGCTTGATTGAAAGTGGATAGTTCCTGCAGGGGAGGAATGGAACTTAAAAATCTTGTTACAGAGGTGCCAGCTGAGGACAGAGTTAACAGAAATATTTTGTCTGCCAGCAAAGCGACCTGAAGAAATTTCTATCAGGGCCCCTTCTTCCATTAGCCTACAACAGTTCCCTTTCGATTGTTTTGATTCAAAATTTTGTGCAGTCACATTATAAATTGGTTTACTAAAATAATTTGAATGAATAATTCTATGGAAAATAACTGCAAATCCTATGCAGTTTAATCTTAACCTTGAATTTCACAATTTGCAGTTGAGGAGAACTAACACAGAAGAGTAAAAAGGATGAAGTACCAGTGCTACCCTATGGAGCTGATTTTGAATTAGAAGACACATTACAACAATCAGAACTGAGTGAAATCCTCAGTTTCTGCCTGTATGGTAGTTCCACAATCATTAATAAGGACCTGTAAATTACCTAGTATCTACCTGCCAGCATAGAAGTACTGGTGTGATCCAAATTAAGCATAAACACACAGTTATGTTTCTATTAATTCAATCAAGCACACAATATCGAGT
Organism: Tyto alba; assembly: GCF_018691265.1. Taxonomy (NCBI): domain Eukaryota; kingdom Metazoa; phylum Chordata; class Aves; order Strigiformes; family Tytonidae; genus Tyto; species Tyto alba. The sequence goes on from NW_024881321.1 coordinate 24,203,011, forward strand.
TTATGTCAAAATGGTGCTTGTATATTGACTTTAAGTTAACTATGGTAAAACAGCACAAACCCTGCCTAAAATGTACTGACTCAAGATTCTGTCCTCATTTTGTAACAAATATAAAACCTGGTGAGTTAATTTATAACAGACACTTATATAATAAGGGAAGTTGTGATGAGAACAAACCTCATCAGTGACACAAACTGGGGTGCAAAAAAGTTTATCATTTCAGTTGGGAGGATAAGTAAAGGGAGACAAAGGCACAGAGACAAAACCTGACCACTTAGCATTAAACAATAACCAGAAACAATATGGTCATACTAATTGATGGGCTATCAAGAAACTGCAGGCAAATAGGACCTTGCAACGGATGAGGATGCAAAGCTGGGGGTCATGCATGTTGGAGGGGGTTGGTGGGACTGTGCTAACTGATGAGCCAATGTACAGGGGAATGGGGAGCACAGGGGAACAGAGATGAGGGTAGCCAGAAAGGGGTATAAAAGGGGCTGGTCGTGTGTAAGCACACTGGTCTGGCTGAGCCCTGGGCCTGGTCATCACAGTCTGTCCTGTGTTATATCTTATTGAATCTTAACTCTCTCTTAGCATAATCTCACTCTCTATCCAGTGTGTGTGTGTGTGTGTTGCAGGGACTCAGTGTCAGGTGCTGGTGAGAACTATACATGTATGAGAGAAATTTGGGTCGAGCTACTGGGGTCAGACCAGGGGTGCGGATGCCCCTGACCTATGGTGTCAGCTACTGGAGCCAGTGGGGGTTTTATCCTCCAGACACTGGGGCAGGAACAGTGTGTGTTCTCAAAAAACAGCTACTGGGGGGACCAGGGTGAGTGAGGTGCATGAGGGGCTCAGCACCAGCGGCTGGAGCAGGAATGCAGGTCATAGCCTGTGTGCCTGGTGCGGGCTGCTGGGGTAGATAAGATTAGATTCTCAGGTCAAAAAAATCAAGTTCATTGTCGTTTCATAGAAACATATAATGTAATTTAAACAAAAAAACAGATTTCAAATAGCATGCTAGAAGCTAGCATGCAAATCTAATACAAATCTTCTCCTAATTCCCTGCTTAAATTCCTGACCAGTTTATAAACTAGCTCTTATTTTAACATTATTGTCTTTTAGATTGAGTAGCTGTTTTTCCTCACCATACTTTGCATTCATCTGATAAATACATACAGAGAATATAGAGAGTTCTCTATTTGTACCATATAAACATATTTGTCTACAATATTTAATTTGCTAGGTTAAGGTTTTTTTAGTTTTTAATTATAAACAAACTCATCAGAAGTGGGATTTCTCTGTACTTTCCAGTTTTGAAGGTATCATGCCTGAACAGATGTGATCAGACCTGAAGACAATATTTCTAGGGGAACAAAAATATAAATATTTTCTTCTGTCTGTAAGAAATTTATGGGACCAAAGATTGCATCATTGTGTGATCTACTAATATCTAGATTTTCTCCTCCTTTTTTATTTCTGTTTGAGGAGCTCCCACATTTATACAGATTTTTTTACTGTTAATTCCCAAGTATCTGATTTTGTACTGCATTATATTGCTTTTAACTCAGTTGTATTATTGCTGTCCTCTAGCTGACCCTGTTCATATTTCCTTTATACTGGTGCACTCCAGTTTTGTGTCATCAGCATATTTCCAATTCTTTTGTGCACAGGCCACTAAATAAAATATGAGCAAAATATTAAGCAAAATCAAATCCACAGACAAGTCTTGTGAAACCCTACTAGTAGCAAACTTCCTCACCAGTTGTTTCCTTTTCAGTAGAGGCTGATTGGTCCATCTATTCTTACATTAATCTCCATCTCCTTCATCTTAATCAATAACATCTCCCCTGGCAATATATCAACTTCTCTACTGAAGTCAAGATAAAGTATTTTAGATAAAGCATTGTCTTTTTCTGAAGAAAAAAAAAAAATAGAAGTTTTCATAACAAAGAAACATAAGAGGTTAATCTGTTACTTTGATATATCCCTTCTACTTTTTATCTGCTTTCTATTTAATTCACTGTCTTCAATGTCATTAACTTTTCTTTCCAAATTCAGCCACTGCACTGACATCTTTCCTCGTATTTTAATCTTTATGTAATACAGCTACTACGGTTTCTGTTTGTCTATAAAAATGAACCACATTTGATTTTGTTGCATTATTGGACACATTGATCCCATAAATTCACGCAGCAATTGTCTCAGAATTCTGTAATGAAGAAATATCTGGTGTTTCTGACATAAGCAATTGAGACTATTGAGGTTAACCTCCTCATTGGATGTTTAATTTGCCACCACTCATTGTCACATTTGTATGAGCTATCCTGTTAAAAGAATTTGTTTTCATTTTGTCATGGTTCGGGATGAAATAGAGTTCATGTTTGTTTTGGTAGCTGGAGGAGTGCTGATGCACACTGAGATCTCAGGGACTCTCCAACTCCACGTGCCCAGACTGTGTGCAGGTGCATGGGGGTGCCAGGGGGGAGCACAGCTGGAGTGCTGGGCCCGGATTGGCCGATATGCCATGTCATGTGACATTATGCTCACTATATAAAGGAAGTAGTGGGTGGTAAGGTGTGGATTCTCACTTTTGGGAGTGTTGCTTTGGCACCTTTCTGTTTCAGGATTGCTAACTGGGAACAGGTGGGTATTGTTTGACAGGTGGTAAGCAATTTGTATTGTACATTACCTGTTTATACTGTCACTGTATTATTCTGTCACTGTTATTAAACTGTTTTTATCTCAACCTGTAAGTCTCCCTTTGCCCCTCTGATTTTCTCCCCATTCCCAAGTGGGGGAGGGTGGGTGAGCGGCTGCAGGGTGTTTAGCTGCTGACCAGGCTCAACCCATGACACATTTTTATTTTTTAAAAAACTGAATTCAAATATTTTGTCATACTTAGGGGAGATTACGCTTGAATCATCCTTATATAGTAATGGACTAATTATTCATTTATATTTTCTGTTTTGTACTTCTAGGTGGCTTGTTTTCTTTGTCTTCCTAGCTTTTCTGGAAATTTTCCTGGACAAGGTGGATAGGAATCTATAGTAACTGCCTCAGACTCTCATTACTTTCCAGGTCAGTGTGCTTGAGTAACTTTTGGTATTTGAAGGGACTCTAAAAGAGAGAATTTTAAAAGACAAAGTCATTATTTGGTTAGAATCAATAAACTGCTAGGTTAAATGATATTGGACTCTGTGTTCAAAGAGTTTTTACTGGCTGGGCAGCTGCCAGCAACTGGTAGAAGGTTCAACCTTTGCTGCTTCTGCATCAGCCTGATTCTCAGTGTTGCTCAATTGCCATCTTCAGGTTTCCTGTTTATTTCTTTATGAGCATGTTGGAGTTTGTTGTTTGGTTTTGGCTTTTTTTTTTTTTTTTGGAGGGGGAGTGCAGGGGGGATATGGGGTGTGTTTTTTATCTGGGATCATTAAGATGCACACTGTCCCCATACCAGCAATCTTACTTCTGTCTTTAATTTTATATTTCTTATCTTGCATGACTACTCAGCAGACTTTCTTTATCAAAACTAGGCCTTGGATCACTGAAAGCTCAACCCCTGGGAAGAAAAGGTAGTTTTATACTATAATTCATTTTATCAGGCAGTAGATATAGACATAAAGTGAATCAGATTAATCATATTTTCAATGTGATTGACTACTTTTTTCTTTCAACTGTATATGATGGGTAAGGCAACCAGCTAAGAAGCAGATGTCTGTATTGGGGACAACTATGTCAGGTGAGATGAAATCTCTTCAAGCTCTCCATCTTTAACCCTTCAAAGGAAATAACTACTGTACACTTACAAAAGAACCACTTATTCTTCACATGTTCTTGCCACTTTAAAAATAGGCATTTGTGAGTGTTCTTGGTTAACTGTTTACATAATCAGGATTAAATGACCGCTGCATCCTGTAACACAGAGTTTTAGCAGATCTTCTCTATCTAACTTTAGGTTTGAAACTAAGTGGGCCGTACCTCAAGGGTCCTCAATTCCACTAGCCTCTTCCCACTAGGAAAAGTCAGAAGGGCCAGTATAGTAAGCAAAATACTGTAGGTGTAAATTGGAGTTATGCATTAGTCAGAACAGATCCAACTCTGACCTTCATATATGACAGAAGTCTTGCCTTGTTATAGGCCATCTCTCAAACTGTGATCTATCCATAGGCTTTAAATTGTATGACAGTATTTTTCCGGTTATTTTACCAGAAATTAAAGATAAACCAATAATTCTGGAAGCAAGTCCATTTTCAATTTGAAAATTAGAAGAGGACTGTGATACTCATTTTCTAGCTGAAAATACTATTACAGTCTGCAGAATCAGTGAAATATTTAGAAAGTGGTGTGCTAGAATCAATATAAAAATACAGTAATATGTTATTAATATAAAAGAAAATTGAAAACTTAATTTGAGAAAGTTCAAAGATTTACCACTGTAAGTATTTTTTTTTTTTCCCCCCTCTAAGTACCAGAACTTTAATTACTTTCAACTGGCTGTAATCTTCTGGAACTCCAGTCAAGATTATATTTTGCCTCTAGACACACATTGGTCCAGACTGTCAATAGTTTTATGTGATCAGGTTAAAACAAGTAAAAGGAATTTTTACAGCATTGCAAAAGGTCTTTGCGTGTTGGAAAAAAAGGTCAAAAGCTTAAAACCATTAAAGTTATTGAGAGCACACCACTGATTTCAGTGGCTCTGAGATGTTTTAAAAGGAAACTGCAAACTAACATCACTAGGTTTATCATCTTAATTAAAATTCCAGGAGAAAAGCTGATTTTTATAAGCATAAGAAGAATTTGCAATTATTAAGCTGAAATGTATCCAATGGCCTCTCAGTTAAGGACAATCTGAACTTTTTTTTTATTGTTTTTTTTTTTTTTTTCCTTTTGAAGTATGAAAATCAGTAGTAATACAAAAATATTAGAAATTGAACCATTACCATTACTGTTATTTGCCTGAAAAGTATCTCAAGGTTACAGCTATGTGCCATTCAAAATCTTGAAAAAAGTTTCAACCCTTGAGAAGAGAAGACTCAGGTGAAATCTCACCTAATGTCTGCAAATACCTGAGGGGAGTCTGCAAAGAGGATGGAGCCAGGCTCTTTTCCAGGGTGCCCAGTGACAGGATCAGAGGCAGTGGGAACAAACTGAAACACAGGGTGCTCCCTCTGAACATCAGGAACATTTCTTGAGGGTGACCAAGGACTGGCACAGGTTTCCCGGGGAGGCTGTAGAGTCTCCTTCCTTTTAGATATTTGAAAGCTGTCTGGACATGGCCCTGGGAAACCTGATCTAGGTGGCAGTACATGAACAGGGGAGTGGACTAGATGATCTCCAGAGGTCCCTTCTAATCCCAACAATTCTGTGATTCTGTTTTCTTTATGTTTTCCTGTCTTTATTTCTGATTATTTTTCTTTAGAAATAAATTTAGGTTTCTGAAACTTGAAAACTCTTGTTTCAAGTAGTGGTTCAAGTTAAATTAGTCTAGAAAACAAATAGCATAGATCTATCTCTCTCATAGCTTCTCAAAATTCTTATTATTTTTCTATTATATTTATTATCAGTCACATGAGATGTAAATTCATAGTCTTTCTTAATATAGCAGAACACAATATAAAAGCTCAGGAGCAAATTACTAATTCTACCTTCAAACAGTGCTTGTGTTCTGTGCAGTCAAGGGCATACAGATTTAACAGTAAATAAAACAAAATGCTAGTGTATAATAACCCTCTCCATCCTATAAAATGAGAGGTGTTTTGGGAAAGAGAAAAAAGGTCAATCTGGGCTTTTAATTAAACACTTTTGCATAACAAATATATAAAAGATATTAAACACACCATCCTAACTTATATTTTAAGCTTTTTTTTAATGCTTTTGTTTCAATCTTTTTGCAACAAGTTTCTATGTATAGCATAAAAGGTTATGTGTAGTGTGTGATGGGGAATAAGGATGAAGTGAGAAAGTAATTGGAGTTATTTTCTGACAGTAAAACATAACTGGTTTTGCTAATACTATGGGTAATACAGTTCAGAGTTCAAAGCTTTTGTTGTTTGTGTATATTTCCTGAGACATAGAAAAGGACTTTTAAAAATTTTATAATTAAAGTGAGGTAAGGAGAATTACAACTACAATCTTAATTTAAATACTAGTGGCAAAAATGAGTTTACAAATTTCATCCACAGAATGAAGCATGTCCCTTTGTAAATTTATGTCTACATCATATTCTTTTTTTTTTTAATTACATTTCTTATGTTTGCATTCTGCTATTACTGACACCCTTTGGTATTTGAGTCATAGTCATTAAACTTTTACTTGTTTCTTTCTTTACCCAGTGTTATCAACTTCAAAACAGTTTTATAAATTGCAGAAAACTAAATCTCATCTAATATGGCAGTAGAATAACAATTTAAGTATGTAATATCTATGCTCCATTTTAACACTTTTCACACTACTCTTTAGAGCTAGACATTTCATGAACAGGTCCCTAAAGATTTTTAGCAGCTAAAGGCAACAAACAGCTAATAAATGCACTGAAAAGAATATAAAATATATTATTGCTATAGAATTGCTTAGAAAACTCATTACAGCTTTGGAAAGATATTGACTGATCAAATAATCAAGTTTATCCAAGTTATTAAAGGAAGCATCAGACTAATTTCATGAAAAAGATCATTGTAGGAAGTTTACAAACACGAACAAAGTTAATTTTAATCTAATAACACTGAAAATAATTGGATCTAAACTTCTCTAGGGTGCTCTTAATGGAATCTACATGATTTGCTGACAGAATAACTATTTCCCATAAGTCTATAAAAATTGTCAGCCATATCCATTTCTTTCATGTGTGTGTAGAGACATAGAAATATAAGAGATATATATGTATTACATTATGCAGAAACTATTTCCTTCTATTGCAATAAAAAACAATGCAAAACAAAACAAGAGGAGGGGTCCACTGATACCAATCAATTATGTTAGGCTTACATATCTATATACATAAAGTGAAATTCAGTTAGTTTTGCTTTTACTTAATTTCTGTGATGCTTTTTCAGAATTTAGGAACTGAAGTCTTTTATTCACATGGCATATATCACCTAAGAATACTAGATTTTCCAATTTTGCCCTGCTGACTTAACACTAAATTGGAGTGAATAAAGACAGGATGGTAAAGGTAGTCCTCTCTCCATGCTCAGCCTGTCCTGGTCATTTTCCTGAGGTTTCCAACAGGAATACCAATCAATGACAACTAGGTTGGTGTTTTTAGGGAGTCAAACATCTGTTCATTAACAATAAGGAACAAAATCAACTTCAGCTCTCTTCAAGTAGTAATCTCATGTTTGCTCTGTTGTTTGTTTTTCTTTTTTTGAGAAGGGTTATTTTTATGATCTTTCATCAAAAATAAATAATTTTATTAGATTTGAGAAGTGTAAGATTAAACAAAATATTTTGGTCAAATATTTCATATTTCAATATTATTTATAAACCAAAAGGCACTGGAAATGCTCCACTTTAATCTCTTTTCTCCTTTGCTGCTCTGATTCCACCCTTATATTGCTTCCTAGTCTTTTTTTCCAGAGGCATAAGAACATTATATACCACTACTGGACTATACTTAAATTTTAACAGTTTAAGTGAACAGAGATGTAGAGTCAACAACAAACTAGTGAAAGTCCAGATCCTATTCCTTAGACTGTCAAAGAAAATGAGTGAATATACTTTTTCAGGTGTTATTTCATTTTTTTTTTTTTTTTTTTACACTTCCACAGACAGCTTCTGATAGTATTGAAAACTCTGTATGCGGACACTGTTTTATCAGTTTACTGCTAAACTCCGTAATACCTATTACAATGGTTCACAGAGCATAGAAGCTAGATACTCCTCCAACAGGAGCAACATTATACATTTTTAGCAGTATCTCTACAGTTTAGCTAATCACTGAATGTGGATCTGTCTGTGCACTGAGAGCCTTGGGCTGTTTTCAGCCAGAGATCCACCTGCATCTGGCAAGGGTGAAATAGATTTTAAGATAACACAGTATTCATTCTTGACATACCAAACTGAAAATTACAGCTACTTTGCACTTATGTAGCACTTAGACACACATCTGTTTTTTTATTGAAACACTGTAGATGAGAGGTGGATTTGCTACATTAATCACTACTTCAGTTCCAAGCACCCATGTAGACTGTCCTCTTCCTTGTGATCTTTTTGTATTCAGTTTATTCAAAAGGGAAAAAAGAGCAGGGCATTTGTCTTTTGCAGAATGTAAGGGCTTTGAGGGAGGAGGCGGATTGCTTATTTGGTTGCTTTTAACACGGTATAGAAACTACATAGTCAAGATGCTGGAAGAAATCAGATTTCACCCTTTGAACAAAAGCAGCACATAGCATTGGAAAAATTAAAATAAAAGTTAAAAAAAATGGAATATAAGAAGAGCAAAATGCACATGTCCCTACTATACCCTTGTTCTTACATTTAAAATATTTTTTCTCTCAGACTTAAAAGAATAATTAAGCATGTATTTAGTATTTTTAACTACATCACAGAAGCTTTCACATTTAGAATGGTCATCACCGAAAAGTCAGCTTTTACCTGCAATTACAACACAATAAATATTACTATTCTCTCCTGTTCTATCATGTCACTCTTTAGTATTTTTTCAAATTTATTTTATGCAAACAGTATCATTACTGTAGTTCAAGGGATTTCATATCCTCAGGAGTATAATCTACCAGGAGAAAACAAGGGTTCTCAAGGGACACAAATTATGTACAACAGGAAGGAAATATTTAATTCCAGAATGAAAACCTAGAAATTACTAAGTCACTTGAAACACACTTCTTTATTCATACAAATTAGTCTCTTCATTTAAAGTAGTTCATTACAATGAATAAGACAGCTGTAGCACTTTAGCCATGATGGCAACATTTCTTTTCTTTGGAAAAGATCATTACTGCATATAAAGAAGTAGTGTAGGGGTAATCACTACTTACAGATGCTTGAAAACCCTTGATATGTCGTCTTAGATACAATTTTAGCTTTAGATAGTATATTTGAAAAAGGTTTATTAAGGGTAAAATTTATAGTATGAGTACTGAAGGGAACAGGAGATCTCCAGTACAAGTCTGCATCAGGTTTCTGTTTTTTAAAGCTGCATCCCATGTTTTTACACACACAGACAACACAGGCATCCCACACTTGTGGATCACTCCAAATACAAGCACAGATGCTCTGTCTGCCTAATACCCTATCCCAGACCTGAGGACCCCTACTTGACATGTGATCCAGCTTGACATTTGCTAGTGGATTACACACACTCCCCAATTTGGGGAAGGTACAGACAGTCACCCCCAGCAGCTATGCACCAAGCACACAGGCTGTGACCCATGGTCCCATTTCAGCTGCTGGTGCTGAGTCTCTCACTCACCCAAGTCCCCCCAGTAGCTGGTTTTGGGACCACACACTGTTCCTGTCCCAGTAGCTGGATGTTAAGACCCCCACTGGCTGTGGTAGCTGATGCTGAAACCCCACAGGCTCCAATAGCTGACACTACAGGCCAGGGCACACCCCCAGTCTCACTCCTTACACAGAGAATGCACACAGGATAGAGAGTGTGATTACACAGAGAGTTCAGAAAAGATTTAATAAAATGATATAAGATAGGACAGATTGCAGTGATCAGGTGCTGGGCTCAGCCAGACAAGCATGGTGACCAGTCCTGTTTTACACAACTGACCTGGTTTATATCTCTTTCTGCCTATCCTCCTCTCTGTTCCTCCCTGCCCCTGCTTCCCTTGCACACTGCCTTATCAGCCGACACAGTCCCCTGGACCTCCTCCAACATTCTGGACCTTCAGGTTTGCATCCTTATCAGTTGCAAAGTCCAGGTTGGCACTCTTTGAAGTGACTCCTGCAGTTTCTTGAGAGGCCATCAATTAGTGTGACGAATGAGGTTTCTTCTCATTATTCCCCTTGTTGTTTGGCTGGCAGGTCCATGTTTCTCTATGTTTTTCTTACTACCTTTCCCTTGCCCTCTATCATCCCATTTTGACAAAGGTCCTCAGTCAGGTGACCTTACTGAACTAAATGTTCTCACCCTCCACCTTTATCAATTGGTATAACTGACCAGGTTTGTTTCCTGTTACTGTCTTTGTTTGCTGGTCAGGTTTGTGTCTCTCTGTGTTTGGCTTCACTTCTCTTCCTTTTCATCCCATTCGACAAGGTCTTTGATCAGATAACTGCCAGGGACTTCCTCTCTCCTTTCACATACCCTTACATTAAACAGAAGTCTATGTGATAAATACTAAAGGTGGTAAAAACAATAAAAAATAATCACCATGACCAAAAACCTTTCCACTTTTTGACAGACATGTTTTGCATGGATATACCTTTTTTGGTAGTTTTCTTGCTATGATTTTCAGAAATAGAGGAACTATTAGACAGAGGTGGGGTAAGACAAGGGAAAACTTACTGTAAGCAGCTGCTGTGAATGAGAAAGACCATGATCAGTCAAGCATTTTGGTTGTCACACAAATCTATCCCCTGCACTACTATAGTCTTTCTTCTGGCCTTTATGGAATTCCAAGAATGTTAAAATTACATTCTACTGCTAAGGAAAAGGAAAAGGTTTATGTAAAAACTTATTTTTATTTTCACTTTTAAAACTAGTTGTTCTCTGGACCACTTAAAGGATAATGAAAATGTAACAAATAAAATCAAGATTTCAGGTATTTCCTTGTAGCAAGTTGTATGATCAAAAGTCTATTTTCAAGATAAGATTTATTTTTGGCTACTTACATGGTTTAAAGTTAGACTCTGATTCTGGTTTTAACTGCAAAAATGATACTGAAATAAACTAAGCAATGGTGTTATTGTGAGGATTATTTAATTTTAAAAGTGTTCCAAGCTTCAGAAAGCTTACATAATTTTAAGTTTTAGTATTAGTAATTTTTCAATCAATTTGCTTATTTGATAAGTGCTAACTAGCAGAGAAAAAGTCCTGGACAGTGTTTCCACTGAAGGCTTAATGAGCAAAATGCTTTTCTGCAGAAGGCTTTTGGTGTCCTATATGAAAATAATGAAGATCGAATATTCTGTGAAAGATGTGATCTATTTCTTGTAAACAGCACAGACAAGTACTATAATATCTCTTCCTCTGAAATGTTTTCTTAACTCACAAAGCTAAACAGAATTCCAGTGACTCAGAGATTCTGTGATAACTTTATTGGAGATATTTGTTAATAAGTCAATGAGCTAGTATTACAATTTATAAAAAAATAATAAATGAATTTATATTTTTTTGATATCAAAAAGTCACATCAATATTTTATTTCATCAATATAAAATATTATAAATTCTGAGTGCTGTAACTTGTTTATAGTTTTTTAATTAAGACTTGTTACAATGAAGACTATAACTGAATATAACAAATACAATTAATAGAATGAATACTATGGATTGAAAGAAAATGAATAGTGAATAAAGCATAATAAGTACATTTTCTAATAAAGCATATGATCAAAAAATATAATCAGATAGAAACTCAGCAAAGAGTACAGTTTGTATTCTTTGTACTTTGATAAACTTGAAACATATCAGGAACACTTGTATGAAAATGAGAAAACCTACATAAATATATGAATTGTAACCTTGATTCAGAAGTTATTGCTACTGTAGATTTATACTAGTAATTTAGTTTGGTTTTACCAGCAGAAAACCAGAATAAGATAGCAATGAATTGAAGAAATATCTAGCTAAAAATAGCAAAATTGCTGCAAGTAATTCCAACACTACTCTCCTTTTTGAGACTGATTTCTTTATACTGTTCTGTAAATGTTAACACTTTAGTGTTATCATTTAGCCTTATTGAAGACACCTTAAGATGACTTATATTAAGAGTAAAATGCTATTTACTTCTGCTGTAACACCCCATTAAACAACAACAGTAGAAATGGTCTTCATTCTGCATAGAAAAATTGTCCAAATAGATTTTTTTTTTATTCTGTGAGAATTTCTATTTCTGAACTATTTTTCATGGAATAAGATTAGTTTGCTTTTTAACTATATATGTAAGGTTTTTTCTTCATGATATACTGATGATTTTAGCTATCTTGTTTACTTTTTCTTAAACTCTGCTATTACAAAAATAAAGTTAAAATTTTCTAATTGTTTAATATTGAGTTCTAGCTTCATTACACCTAACTTTAAGCACATTAAATTGAGAGTGTAATCTCCTTGGACATTCAGAATTTGGGACTACAGTAATTGTTTCTAAGAATGTCTCTTTCCTTATTTATTAACTCTTTAGGTAGCCTAGGTTTACTGTACTCCAATATTGAATTCTGAAGTATCTAATTTTAAAGGATAGTTAATCTAGTAAGAAGGAAGGAATGCTTATTTGTTACAGTTGACAGGAAAGTGTTTCATCATCTGCTCTCCTAAAGAGATGGATAGCAATTAGTTGATCTTCAAGTAAAGATGGAATTAAAACTCCCTTGGATGCTCCAAATTAAACTTTGGAACTGTCATCTCTGAAGAAGGTATTTCTGTACATCTAAAAGATGCAAGGAATGAAAGGTAGGAAAAAACAGTAAGAATTCTAAAGAAATAAGTAGATTTTTAAGTGTAGTTAGGATTTGTAGATTACTTCTGATAACAAGTCAACAAGAATTAGACATATATTTTCTTAGCCTATCCAGAAATTCTATATATTTTAAAATCTGGGAATGATATCAGCAAATGTTTGATGCATTTTATCACTGCAGACTAACAGTGCATGCAAAAAATCCCAAAGAAATCTTGTATACTCTGTTTTCTTACCATGAGTTCTTTTTCCTTCTGTGATAAGGATGGAAAGAACAGCTGCAGCGCATGGTCTTCTGATTTTACCTTTTAACCTGATTTCTTCAGGGCTAGGCTCTTGAAGCAAATTTTGACAGGGAGCAGAGACCAAAGCTTGTACATAATGAGGAAGCACCAAGGGAACAATGGGTGGGCCCTCTCATTGCCCTGAGAAAGTGAGATAATTGAGATCCCATGTGAAGTGTCTGCACATAAACATGCACACTCTATAAAAGAAACTGAACCCTGAGATGACAGACCAGCCTTCAGTGGGAAACAGCCAAGTGGGGAGACAAACAGCAAACAGGAATTGAAGGAAATCAGTGTTGGATCAGCTGAAGGCTGAGAAAGGAAAAAAGACAGAATGGAGAAATAAGAAGAGCGGAACTTGTGTTAACCATAAATCTGTGTTGTTACAGAACTACGATGTCATAGGAATTATAGCAACATGGTGGGACAAATGCTTGCCCTTCTGGAATGAGGTGATGAATGGCTATAAACTCCTTCTAACCTGTTTATGGAAGACAAAGCAAGTTGTACTCTACTCAAAGGAGTAGCTCACATGTCAGAACTCTTTTATGAAATGGAGCTGATTTGAGAGCTTGTGAGTTGGGATTGGAGGGGATAGTGATACAGACAGCCCAGTCAAAAAGAGGAAGCAGACAAGTCTTGTTTAACGACTGGAAAAAGTCCCCCAATTGCAAATGATGGTTCTCATGGGGGACTCTAACCACTTTGACACCTGATAAAAGGGTAACATGTTGGGATGTAAATAGGCCGGGAGATATCTATAAAGCACTGACAACAATTTTCTGCATTAAGTGCTGGCATAAGGTAGCAAGGAGAAGTCTGATGGACCTGTATGAAATATAGGTCCAATATAGGAAAATAGGTACCAATAAAGGAAAACTGGTCAGTGTTGTTTTTCACTGCAGAGATCCCAAGAGATCTTTAGGAAAGTAAGGAAAACAAGTAGCAGAATAAAACCTGACCTTCACTAGAGCAGATTTCAGCTTGTTCAGGGACATATTAGGCAGAATCGTGTAGAAGGCTATTTTGAAGGCCAAGGTTGTTCAATAGAGCTGTTTGATCTTCAAGGTGAGCATCCATACTGCATAAGAACTGTTGATGCCGATGTACAATGGAACAGGCAGTGACTGCAGGTGAGCTAACCAAACAAGGACCAAGCTTGAATGAATAAAGGCAGTGAATGGGAGTTGGAAACTACCAAAGAAGAGTAAACTAGCATCTCTGAAAATGCAAAGATGCAATTAAGGAAGAGGTTGAAATTCATAAGGGATGTGATCTGCAAGAAGAATGGCTATGTACACTGACAGCAGAAAGACAGCAAAGTTGTTTACCCGCTGTTGGATAGAGTGGGTGACCTAAGGGAACAGAAAAAGGCTGTTCTTTGCCAAAACATGCATCGCCTTTGCTTGAGTCTTTACTGTCAAGGTCTATTCTGACACCTTCCAGGTCTCTAGCTCCATGGATGAGAGCATTGGGTGTCATTTACTTTGAGCTCATTGAGGCTGTAAATGTGGTCTCCTGTAGGAAGCTGAGGGGATGTAGATTGAATGGATGACCCACTACACTGTTGGCATGAAAATCTATTAATCTAACTTGAAACTACCAGAATTATTCACAGAAGTAAATGGATCAAAAACTGTTTAATGTCCTCAACAATAAGCTCAACAATGGGTTGAACTGCATCCTTAGCAAGTTTCTGGGTGACACTACATTGAGGTGGGGGCAATATTGCTGATATTTTGGATGATGGGGCTGCCATTCAGAGGGATCTTAGCAAGCTGGAGTGCTGGACCTGCAGGAGCCTGCTTACGTTCAACAAAGACAAAATACAGAGTTCTGCATCTGCATTTAAAACCTCATGTATGAACAATATGGGAACTGATGGGCTAGATAAGCAGCAGTGCAAAAATAGGACCTGGGTGTTCCAGTATACAAGCTGACCATCAGTCAGCATTCTTCCTGGAAATAAAGTTTAATTGCTTAGTGAGCTAGATTAAGAGGAATGTATGCAGTGGACTGAGGGAAGTAGTAATTCTTCTCTACTCAACATTTACAAGGCTGTATCTGAAATATTTGGCTGCACAAAACACTGAGCAACCTAATGTAACTTTCATATTGACCTTGCTTTGAACAGGGTACTAGAACAAACGACGTGCAAAGGTTTTTTTCAAAGTAAATAACAATATAATTTTATGAGCAAAATGTTACAAAGATCTTGAGATTTGCAGTAATGTTAGTAAACATGAACTGGGTTCATAAAGGCTAGAAAGGTTTGCCCCTTGTAGATTTCACTAGAGTCATGTAACTTTCTCCTGACATTTTGGAATGTATCAAATAAATCAGGATTTGGATGAGGACATGGCCTTTTTGTTTGGTTCTGACCCTCTTTTGGTTTACATGGCTCTTTCATAATATTGAAGAGTTATCAGTGGCGCATAGGGGAAAGAAGAGCATAAAGCTGGAAACAACTGGCTTCTGACTGAAAATGCTCCTAAAAGAAGCACAATAATTCTATGGATGGCACTAGATGAATTAGCTTAGGGTTATAAAACAAAAGATGTTATTCACTGAACCTACAGGAGTGAAGTAAAAAGGTCAGTGCTAACAGTTATGTTATGATGGTATCTCTGGTATGTTACCACAAAGTATACTGAAAATAATTTTTAGTGAATTTTATTGTCATAAATTCAAAAGGCTGTTTAATGTCAGTTGTTCAAAAGGAAAGCAAGGAAACAAAATAAAACTGAACTGATAGGTTTGTCCTATTTATTGTGCTTTATAGTATAATAAAATCAAGAATATTGTTTTATTGCATATGCTTGTGCAATGGGTTGACTAAGACTTAATGAGTTTAATGGAAAAATTACTAAAGTAATATTTGAAATAATTCGTAATTTGTAATTAATATTTAATTTGCTGTGAAAGATTTAATCAACTGATTAAGTGTGAATAAACTGAAATAGGAGAATTTTATATGCCATTGAAAAATCAACTTCATCCAGAAGGTTCTTCATATTCCAGTCCTGGTATTTGGAAGCATGTAGTTTGTACAACTTTTTAACAACCTCATTTGTATTTTGTATTGCATATGAAAAGTGATATAAAACTTGATTCAGTAGTACCTAATGAAACTTCCAGAAAAGAGTTGTGGAGCCACCCATCCTTCAAGGAAAAAAAATAATGGTAAAAATAATCTCTCGAATATAAACCCCAGGAGTTATTCATAATAAAGACCATTATCCAATCATTATTTCATGTCTGCATTACTAATAAAACTGATAGAATTAATAAATTATGTTGATACTAGTTATCCATTTGAAAAACATTTTCATTTTGGAATTTGTCATCAAATTAATATGGATACCAGATGAACTCATGCTGTCCTGTTATAATTTCTTTCAGTGATTGCAACCAGTGAAGGAAGTTTTGAAACAGAAAGCAATTCACAAGGTCTTTCTAAACTCGAATACGTAGCTTAATTACTACTGGCTATAATGTGACCATCATGCTC
The DNA here is from genome assembly GCF_018691265.1 of Tyto alba. Lineage (NCBI taxonomy): Eukaryota > Metazoa > Chordata > Aves > Strigiformes > Tytonidae > Tyto > Tyto alba. The sequence continues at coordinate 24,219,395 of NW_024881321.1, forward strand.
TCTTCTATAGGAAAATCCTTTGAGTAATTAATATAAGTTTAGAACTGGCTTGATACAGTTATTAAGGTCTGGATATCTCTTACAGACTTTAATCCACATGGTTATCATCACTTTTGGGTCACATGCAGAAACATCCTCAGCATAGTTTAACACAATACATTTAATAGTTATGGGAGTCTGAGCCAACTGAGTTGATAGCTCTTTCATTGCCTGACAACGGGGCTAATTGACCAAGGTGTTACTTTGCTCTTGACTTTTCAGAACAATGTCCTTACTTCTTCTGCCTTGACATTAAAGTGTTAATAGTGATAAAGAAGTCACTAAGTACATGTTTTCATTCCCAGTGATTTGCAGGCCCCATGTTTTTTGACCTGGCATACCTACTCATAACTTCGCATGACTTCTGTTTCCAGAGGCCTGCTCTCTTCAGACTCACCCCAGTAAATGTGATCTGAAGGGTTTATTTTCCCCCAGAAACAAAGAATGTTGCATTTACTTCCTGTATTCCATATTTTTAGTGCAACAACTGTAGTTCATGGTTTCTATTTTAAACCCTGTACATTCCTGTGGTGCCAGCTAGATAACGTTCATTTTACACCCAGCATATAAAGCTTGATACTACCATTAGGTCAATAAAAAACTACCACAGATGAGATATTTTCTCTACTGTCAGGTCTTTCATTTTGCTTTATTTGTGCCCTGAAGAAAACTGGTGCCCTCAGCTTTAATTTATTATTTTTCTCTCTTTTTCTTTTGTTTTCTAGTGGTTTATTTTATTCTTATTTTTTCTGCTGCCCATCAATCTTACTGGAGGCTCTCTCCCCCATATCAGGTTGACAGGCTTTTTCGCTCTTCTGACTGATTTTGTTGTTGTCTCTGAACTTTCATATCTCAAATTATCACCATTTATTTCAGAATCACCCATTTCATACTTTCCTTTAGTTGATACAAAGGATTCTGCATTTTCATCACACAAGTATGAATACCAAATCTTTCCTAATGGGGTATTATTTAAGGTTCTTTCACTGATCTGTAAAGCCTACTCTGTCACAATTACTTTCTTGATTGCCTCAAAGGAGGCTGGGTTACAATATTTTTAATACAAATATTGCTATTCTTTTAATGGTACCTATGTGGAAGTATAGTAAGTATGTTTACATGTCCACAGGTGTAATCATGTTCATCTTCCCCCAGGGCATAACATGAGGCATTCAACTCCCTTGAGTGATGCTTTTATGTCTTTATACATGTGTAGTGAAGGGAAATGTTTTCGGCTTTAATGATGTAACTCCAGTAAATTAATGTGCTTGAATTTGTTTTGTTAAAATAGAAATGAATCATGTACACACAGTCTCTTCCAGCATACTGTGATGTTTAACCCCTTTTATTAAGAGACATAGGTTTGACAGTAGCAGCATATGCTGTGTACACTCAGTCTGCCCTTATGCTTTTTTGCTGATGAAGACAATGGACTACAGGGTAGATTAAAGCCAACACTATAGACAGCTTTACTTTTTTCCTTCTCCGAAGGCTATTTTCTGTTTGGATCTACCAAATTACTTTTTTTGGTTCATTAGTTTCAATGAGGCATTTGGAAGTGTTTTATTCCACTTGTTTGAATGGATACCCTTTTTTTTAGCAATTTAACATATCTCACTGGACTACAAATGGAAGTAGAACAATTTTTTATGTATTTCTTTTAGTTGCATAATACATATGTACATTAAACTAATTATTATGTACTTTGTTAATATTTCATTGAGACTAATAAGATTGTGATATCTTGATTTTAATGAAAAAAGATTTTCTTTAAAGGAAGAAGCCTATTTTCATCAGTGTAAAATTCTAAATGAAACAATCACACTTCAGAGTGGAAGTGGAACATTATTTCAAATTTTACACTGTTGCTATCATATAACGCTGATAAGACTCATATCAGGTAAGCTGATCCCTCTTTCTGGTTTATATTTTCCTTAAACACATTCAAAGTTACAGGTACATTTTGTTGCATTAAAAGCAAGTTTTCACCAAAACAGTGAACCTGAAGTGAAGGGGCAAAATCACATTTTTCAGTTTCCGACATAAGATCAGGAAAGAATAAGAAATAATGAACTGTTTGAAAAAAAAAAATCCATGAAGACAGCCTATGAAATAATCGCACTTCTGCATTTGTAGAATCTAGTGTGCTACAGGTAAAGAAGAATAGAAAAAAACTCCCTATAAATTATAATATTAAAGTAACTGCCTGTTATCCATATTAATAATCTGATAAACTCATCTTTAAGATCAAGTCAGCTGAGTTTTGGCCCCCACATTGGGCACCAAAAGGACTGTTGTTGTTTGAGCCTACTCAGCAGCTAAATGCCCCACAGTCCCTCACCCACCCTCCCCCCACTTGGTAACGGGGAGGGAATTGGAGGGGAAAAGGGAGACTCGCGGGTTGAGATAAAAACAGTTTAATAACAGTAACAGAACAATACGCTGACAGCAATATCAGTGGGTAATGTACAATACAGCTGCTCACCACCCACCCACCTGCTCCTGGCCAGTGATCCCAAACACAAAGGCCCCACAGCAACACTCCCAGAAGTGAGAGCCCCTTCTGGCCCACTCCTGCCTTTATATAGTGAGCACAGTGTCACATGACATGTGATATCTGCCAATCCGGGCCCAGCCCTCCAGCTGTGCTCCCCCCGCCCCCGCACACAGGTGAGGGCACTCGGACCTGGGGAGCCCTTGGGGTCTCTGTGCTGCAGCTCCTCCCGCTGCCAAACCAACGGGAACTCTAGTCCAGCCCCATCCAGGACAAAATATCAGAGAAAAAAGAAAGAAATGTAAAATGTTTGTGTTCAAGGAAAGATTAAAAGTGAAACTATGACCCAATGTGCCTTAACCGGCCCAAAGTTCCCTTAATATCTCATTTTATATGTACCAGATATAAAAACATGGAAATAATATGTCCTAATTTTACCCATCTGAATACTAACTCAGTAAATTGTTTAGGTTCACTGTATGTATGGGGGAAATGAAATCCAGGAAATCACCCCATGTATTTCAGGATGGCAAAAATCAACTTTATAAAGAATGATCCATGTTAATAACTTGAAAAGAAGCTTAAGCAACTATATCAGACCAAACATGCTATTCAGCTTCAAACTGTCAACATCTAGATTCAGATGTCTAAGTATTTGGGTTTATCTTTCAGACAGGCAAGAGCAAATATTACTTGGGGGATAAGAGATTCCTTCCTACCAAGACTATAAAGCCCATGATTAATGTATATGTAAAATATAACTATATTTTTGTATTATATTGTTCTCTTAAACCTCCATTCCACATGTGCATACACCCACAGACATGCAGAAACTCAAACACACAGATTCACTTTTTCTCTTTTAGTGTGTTGAAAAACGCATCTAAAAAGCATTAAAACTGCCCCTGAAACAAGATACCTCATCATAGTAAATGGAAATGAAATTGCTACACTTATCTGAGTCTTGAAAGCCTTTCAGTTTATAGTTGTATCTAAAATGACCCCAATAATCCATTAACTGTATTGATCAAGTGATACATTGGCTGAAGATATCATTGATATCTAATTCACATGTAGACACTTTAAATATATAAATTCCACCATGTGGGATAAATATCCTTAATATAGAGCTCTATTGTCTTTCTAGGTGCTGTATGCTGTTGGAGATCTTCATGACAGACTAGCAGATATGACACAGTCATCGTGATTGCATTGATTACAGCAGAATTAGGTCAGGTTTTGTGATAAAAGCTGAACAGCACACTTACAAAGGAGCAAAGAGAGTAAACTGTGATGACGGTCTTGGGAAGGAGTCCAAATAATACCCTGCCCCATCTTCTTCCAGACCATCACAGTATCCATCAGCCCTTCAAAGTCCCATGTCCACAAGAACAGAGAAGCACAGGAGGGTCCAATGGAAGGCAGGAACCCCATTTAAGTATTCAGAAGAAAGAGCACCCCATTCAGGCTTCTCCCTTGCCTGTCCCAGGAGACCCTCAGCCCCAGTGCTCAAGATGAAACCCTTTAAGATGACTCAAGGGGAGAAGCTCCCTAGGACACCTTTTGAACTGAGGGTGGTTACTGCCAGGGAGTATGGGACACATTATAATATGCAGGGGAAGAGCATTCAGGATTGCACAAGACTTATTATAGGTGATTAGGGGAGGAATCAAAGACAAGGTGTGATGAGTAGACCCTTGGAGACCATTGTCTCGAACAGCCCAAAGACAGTTTGAGTCTCCTGAACTGCTCGGAAAGGATTGACAGACCGTTTCCTCCACTTCCTGCTGGCAGCACCTGTACTGCCTGCTCTGCCTTGGACACAGAGCGTGGAGGACCCTGGCAAATCAGCACTCCTTCTCATACTCGGATGCTGATTGGCTCGGATGAGTAAGAAAGCCCTGATGGAAAGCCCGGATGGACAGCGCTGCTCCTCCTACTTGGATGATGATTGGCTCAGACAAGTGACACAGCAAGAAATTGAGAGTATAAAGGCAGGACCAAGGCTACGTCATTTTGCCGCCTATGACTTGATGACCATTAGAGGTAAGGAAAACCATCGGGAGGCGACGGAATTTGGGTGGTGCCTCTAGTCCTACTCTGTCTTCAACTCTTATCCTCTTTTCCAGATTTCCTCTCTTCTCTTCCTTTCCTCTCTCCCCAACTTTATGGGGTAAGCTTAATTGTTATTGCTGGGTGGGAGTGTTATTTCCATTGTTTCTGGGGCAAATAAAGTGTTTGTTCTGACACTCGACTAGTGTCAGTTGGACTTTATTCCTGTGGAATCCTTAGAAACCATTCGTAGAGGGGATGGCAGCTGATGTACTGGCCACTTTAAAGTGACACAGGGAAAGGAATTGATTTAGGTAATTTGGAGAAGAACAAGTGTGGAAAGTAAAAGAGGAAGAGAACAAAAAGGGTTGATCATGTACAAATAGTTTGCTGGTTGGTATGCTTGTCTGGCTATGCTTCTGCCTGATCGGTGCTGTCTGTCCCATCTTCTTTAAAACTTTCCTAACTCATTCCTGGGTGAGGGACCCTCTGGTGTGCATGTATATGTGTATGTATGGGGGTCTGGGTGCCAGCCACTGGAGTCAGACCAGGGGTCAGGGGGCCCATGTGCCCATGGTGCCAGGAACTGGAGAGACTAGAATGAGTGGACTTAAGTGTCAACACCTGGAGTGGGTCACAGGGACCTGCGTGTCTGTGGTGCAGCACCTGGAGTGAGGGAGGGTCTGGGTGCCAGCTGTTGATAGGGTTCAGTGGGCTGGAGAGACCAGAGTGAGGGAAACCACACACCAGCCACTCGGCTGGGACCAGGGTCATGACGGCATGTGGGTGCATGGTGACAGCTACTGGCAATAGCCATGTGAATGGATTATGTAAAATTTATCTTGTTCTTCCCACTTGCAAAGACTAATACTCAAAATTGATTACAAGTAACCAAATAGCTAAGGTATCAGTATCTTATTTACTTGACCACCAAATCAGCCAAATCTCATTGTTTCCTAACATATGAAAATGTAAAGTTCACAATTAAATAAATTTATTGTTAATTAATTTTCTGGGTAATTACTAGGGAGTTCACTGTAAATTAAAAGGTATAGGGGTTTTTGTTAAGATTTTAGCCCTAGAATAACAGTATTTTTTCCGGAAGTCTCTTCTGTAGCTGAAATATCCTATCCAAGTTGGCTGCTTTTGATTTGTTTTCATTATTAAGGACTAATGTAGATATAATTATGCTGATGGGAAAGTTAATAGAAATTTTAATAGAAGTATAACTTTATTAAGACTGAAATTCAATACTTTTGAATTACAAAGTAAGCATTTTTTCTGCCAGGCTACATGGTCTTTAGATAATGTTAGCCACAGAAACATAGACATACTATTCAGTTACTTGAAGGCTCACACATTTTTCAGTTAATGTAATAGAAACATAGTGAAAAGAATTAATAATAGAGTACTAGTTCAAACCAAAAGTGCTCCTCAGTTTCTCTTGAGTTACCTATATAAAAGAGTTAATTTCCCTGTCCTGGGTTGAGTGAGTGGTGGAGATTTTTTGGTGGCAGGGGAGGGGGCTATCGGGGCGGCTACCTGTGAAAAGATTCTTGAAGCTCCTCCAGCTCCAAGTCAGACCCACTTCTGTTTGGAAAACTGAGCCAATCAGCTGCGCCTCTGCAATAACATATTTAAGAAGGGACGTGGTGATGTGCAGTCGGACTTGTGAGGAGGAGTTGCTGCAGCTGCATGAACACCAAGGTCAGTGGAGGAACAGAGGAAGAAAGGAGGGGTGAGGTGTGCTGGAGCAGAGACCCCCCTGTATCCTGTGGTGAGATGGCAGGGTGGACCCCCCCTGACACTCATGAAGATCTACGGTGGAGCAGACATTAATTTATGGCCTGTGGCTTCCGCCTGAATGATCGAGGTGCTGTGCCCAAAGAAGGCCGGGGTCTTGTGGGAAAAGGTAGCCCCGCTGCTGTAATTCAGCGCTGGGAGGATTGCAGCATGCGGGGGTGTCCCATGCCGGAGCAGCTCAGGAAGGGCTGCAGCCATGCGAGATAATTCAGTCAGAGAAAGTTAGTGACCCACGACAGAGCAGTGTGGGAAATGCTGCGGCCCATGGGAGGAACTCATGTCAGAGAAAGTTTGTGGAGGACTGTCTCCTGTGAGAGGGGGACGACGATGGAGCAGGGGGAAGAAGTTCCAGAAGCTCTTCCCACTGAAGATGGAAGAAGTGGCAGCACTGACTGCACCCCCCATTCCCTGCCCCTGCGCCACTGTGGGGAGGAGGTAGAGATATAGGGAGAAGAGCTGAGCCTGGGAAGAAGAGAGGGGTGGGGGGAAGGTGTTCTCAAAATGTGGCAATGCTTCTCACTGTCCTACTCTGTTAAGTGTTGTTAGTGTCTGTAATAAATGTATGTTCTTTTCTTTTTTTTTTTTTTTTTTCCCCTAATGAGTCTGCCTCTTGCTTGTGACCATAAAGGGTATTTTTTCCCCATCCCAGTCCTATCTTGAACCACAAACCTGGCTCTCTGTCCCTTCTTATTGCTGGATAGAAGGGAGAGAGAGTGGCTGCGTGGTGGTTGGCTGCCAACCAGGCCCAAACCACGACAGACCCTTAGGCTGATTGTCAGAGAGGAACGAGAACTTTCACTACTTTTGTAGACTTCGTGTTTTTTTCTATAATCGTAGAGGCAAAACTGCTCTTCAAGTCAAGAAGTTTTGTTTCAGAGTTGAACACCCACATCCATATGTGTATTATGATGTGATTTTGTCTTTTCACATAATGAAGTACTGAAATTTTCCTGCAGAAGATTTAAATTTTTGACTCATAAACATGTTTGAAAGCATTTAATTTTATTCTAGAGTTCAAGAAATACATGTTTTTAATTAATAGTGATATTTCTGTAAAGTTCTGTCCCTAACATGATTCTGGAGTCAGACTAAGGGTGCAAATTTTCAGTCTTTATTCAGACCAATCAACCTTTGAAATAAAGCATGAATCTTGCTTGCAGGTTGAATTCCAAGTGAATACTTCAAGAAGTGATCTTCAGCTTAGAATTTTCTTGTCACTCTGCTTAATGTTTAATTGATTAATGAAGCCAAAGGGACAATCAGAAAGAAGACTGGCAAGGAATATCTGTAGCTGATGATATATTGAACACACCTATGTCTATGACTTTTGCCAATTCATGTGATAGAAAACTTTACCCAGAAGAAATGGTGCAGTTATGTTTTCTGCTGTAATTTAAGGTAACTGCTTACCATTTAAAATAGATTTGCTAGATAGACTTGCAATAGGATAAAGCCTGTAGGGTTAGTTTCACTTTGGCTAATTCTGTAGCTTTTACCTACAACCTGCCACATTCTTCAAATGCTGTTGAGTTATTTATTAGCAGTGACTGGGAGGACTTTCAACTTCTAGTCTTTTTCATGTGGATCAGGTACTTCTAGTCACTCAGTACTTGGATCTTCAGTTCATTTCCTTGTCATTTTTCTGCTATACTACTCTACTCTGGGCTGAATGAAGGACTATATTTTAAATCTATGCCGATAGATCTAAATGTATTCTAAGTGAAGCTAACATGCCATTCAGCCAACCTTTTGTTAAACTGAGCATTTCAGCATGGCTGAGTTATAGCAGAATTTCAGTATCTGCTGTGAACTGTATATATTTTATTGCTGACATCTGAGGCATCAGAGTGATTTCTATCACTGCCTTTTAACCAAAGCCATTGAAAATAATTGGGTTACTAGAGCTGTTTCCACAAATTTGGTGAGTCCAGAATTATTCTCTCATACTTCGAAATGATGTAAAAATCCTGAATACAGCAGGAATCAAACAACAAAGATCTCTGTTTCTCAGATTCAAGCCTTTTCACTCAGTATTTCAGTCAAAAATGCTCTTGATCTGATCACTCCATTTTGTTCAGGAAAATTATTTTCTATTCTTCCCTGAGATTCTTTTTCTGTGATTTGTTATTGATTCCCTTACATTTAAGGTCACCACAGATGCAATTCTGTATTCCCCTCTATTAAAACTAACCCTTAACATAATTCTTCTTCAACTAGGAAATTAGTTTGGGGTAGTAATATGTTTGTGTTTTGGGTAAAGGCAAATTTATACTGATACCATTAAAGGTGTGACATTAGGTAGCAGAGATCTTAAATGAAGACCTGTAGGTACACCTACAAACTGAAGATGTTTCTTCTAAACCAAAATAGTGCAGATAACGTAGATACAGATTGTCAGACAGCCCAACTTCCTTTTGGCTTTTTATTTCTGCGGGTACGATGAATGTGATGGCACTATTTGGTCTGCAGGCAAATGATTAGGCTGCTGCTGAAGCTCTGACCTGAGTTTAAGCGAACTGAACAGTGTGTGGACAGCTGAGAGACATGGCAAGGGGAACTGCTAGGAATGACAAATAAGAGAGCAGGAAGCTGAAAGAAGTGACAGATAACTCCATGACAGACTACTGGATCACACAGGTGGTCTAGGAGGAAATACATGTGAGATAGCTGAGCATTAGGGAAGTGCTGGGGGCTTTTTGGGGAGGGGAGCCTCCCAAAGCCAGCAGCACCTCAGTAATCCCACCAGTGATACCATATAAAACTAAGATGACCACAGTAATGATATCAGAATTTCTGGTTATGGATGTAGTAAAACTGAACCCAAGGAGAAATGGTAATTACAGGTGGGTTGTTTATTTGAGAGAAGACTTATGGGGACAGATAAAAATAATCAAGAAATTAGAAATTATAAAATAAAAGATGCAGATCACATTGTCAGTGCTGCCAGGGGTACCTGTTAGATAGCCTTGACCTTGATGACTTCACCTTAAATTAGGTTGATAAACTAAACTTTTTTTTCTGCCTGTTACTATGCAATCAGATGGTCTGCTTCATTAATCAGGAGGACTGAGGTGGAGGAGATGTAAAGGTACTTACCTGGCTAACAGGAGAACACCCTGACAGGCAGATCAGTCAAGCTTCTTGATACCATCTCAGTTCCTGTACCAGGTCTGACACTGACATCTTCCAAACTACTTCCTAGCAGAAACAAAGCAGCATTCCTTTAGTTGATGAATAGAAAAATTGCCATAGAAAATTGCCTAAAGGTCCATAATCAGTTTTATTATTTACTCAAATTTCCTCCTTAGAAAAAATAGTTGCAAAACTATCAGACTGAACTACAAAAAAGTATCTCTTTAATCTCATGGAGATAAGTTAATATAATTGGAAATGAAATTTTTTTTTTACTTAAAGATTAATGCCCATCATGAAAACAGTGAATATAAGGTACTCAGTCTGACCTTTTATAAATACATAATTAATTTCAAGAATATATAGTGGTCAGTCAGACATTTTGTTAACAGTATAGTTTCTTGGGGATTTTTCAATGACTGTTTCTTTCATAGTATTACACTGATGTACCAAAACAGAAACTATTAATGGAAATACATATTTTATGTAAAACTTTTATTGAAGATTATTTTCTTCATACAATGAATTCTCTGGTGAGGGAGAGAGACTGGGACAAACGACTTGAAAAAGCCAACCGTTAACTGATGACTGCTTTCAACAGGGATGAGGAAGGTGCCTTGAATCTACCCTAGCCACTTACCTAAAGAAGCAGATTCTTGTTCAATTTCAGGTTCAGTTAATAATTTAAGTGGAAGGGCATCAAAGTCTTTGTAAAGTCACTATGAAGGCCATAGCTTGAAGGTCAAGCCTTTCAGTTAGGGTTACCATTTCAAGGCCTCTCAGTATCAAGCAGACTAAAGCAGTAGCAGTGTCTCCTGGACTATAGTTAGATTGTTAAATAGACAGTCCAAGGAATGATCAATGCCTCAAGACCAGCTGTTACAAACTAGGTAACTGTTGCACAGGGCCTCCTAAATACCCTATCCCTTTATGCTGCAGAGAGTTAGGTATTGTTGTCCAAAAAAAAGTAAGGAAGGGAGGCAACAATCAATCAGTATAGGTAGCCAGCAGTCTTTTGCTTGAACTCCCTTGCTATGTTTAACAGTATAGATACACATGTGTGGGCACACATATTTGTATACTTTTATGTAAGCTAAGTAACTCTTGTATGTCTAACAAACATTGACTACAGTATGTGTTGCAGCCTTTTATGTTTGTAATGGATTTTTGATGAGGTGAAAATTATCCCATATCATCCTCATACTTTATTTCTCCATGTTTAAGAGATTGTCTGCTAGCTCATAACAGTAAGAGAAATCAGGACACTTAAGAAATAACTACTAAATTACTTGTTTGTAAAAAGACAAACATCATACTATGTCTAGCAAATAAGCACTATTTCTCATAATTTGTTCTCTTCTGTTGTTTATCTCTTTTGACATGTAACAAATAGATACTGCCTTTATTAGTAATTCATTCTTTCTGTAAGTGTGCTAATCAGTAGTTGAAACTGGATGCAAAACTATAAGAAGGAGGTGTATGTGGGGGAGGCTTCTTATTTTATCTCTAGCCATACTCACAACTGCATGGACCGAGAAGAAGACAGCTGGGTTTACTTCTGTTTTCATTCCACATCTCTATTTGATTTTAACATATAGTGTTCTGCACTGTCACCCACGTAAGATAAAACAATAATTTAATCAGGAGATTTGGCTGTAACATAGCCATCTAGAGATTATTATTTCTTAATCTGAACAAACCATTCTGTCAAAAAAATAGCTTTGCAGTGAGATTCATCTTATTCTCAGAAAGGTGTCTAAATTGGGACACAAAAGCTGTGCTGTGGGGGTGCCTGTTTCTCTCCATTGAATACAAAAGAAATGTAGAATGACTAAGATGTAAATGTTTAAATTTTCAGCATTTAAATTGGGTGAAATAAATCTCAACTATAGTTTCAGAAGAAATAGGAAAGCTTTTTACCAATCTAAAAAGGCCTAACCACCCTCAATTTACGCCCTGCAAATACACCAGACTGTTAAATGGACAAGTGATAAAAAGACAGCCTTTAATGTTCTCATCTGGCTGTACTTAGTCTTAGCAATGACCCAAAATCCAAAATAGACCACTTCTGTGGTATTAAAAATCCTAGTAATTTTCTACTACTTTTTCTAGATGTACATTTAATTTAGTAACACTTTTAGTATTGACTTTGTAGAGAGGGCATGCAAGAGCAAAGACAAGGTCATGAAGTCCTATGGTTCCAATAGGAGGACAATATATATAACATCTTTTGGAGTTTTTAGTCATCATCATCAGATTTTCAGCCATCAAGAAGGAGCATGACTAAATGTAGCTGTAAAATTTTAAATGTAAAACTACCATTCAAATACCCATCTGAGATTTAGATCATGATTCTGAAACTTATTCAAAACAGTAGACTCCTGTTACTTTGTAGTCAAACTGTGATGATCAGACACATGATTACTGTTTCTCTCAGGAATGTGAGTTTGTTCAGATGAACTTACAGAGCTTACATTAAAACAAATGGTCTCAAGTGTGTATTAGACCACCACAGAGTCCTTTTGAAAATGCTGACTCTAAACATCACTAAATATTTTTTATAAGTAAATATGGTAGTATTTACCATATTTACCAGTAGTACTAATATATTTACTACAACTAATCATTTGACTTTATATGTTAAGTATATTATTTGGATTTAAATATGTGATGACAAATATTTGTGCATGACCTACTAAGTTATTTATAGGATTATTTGTCAAATGGTAGAAAAGACATAATATACATAATATGTGTCAACAATCATGATTTGAAGAAGACACATTCAAAAAAATAAAGATAAAAACAAGATCAGCAATCCAATTACAAAAAAGGCAAACAAACAATAAGCTTTTCCTTTAGCAACTTTTAAAAACTCTGTTTTAGAAATTGTGCCTAATTTCATACTTATGCTTAAAGCACAATAACTGTTAGGCTTAATGTAATATGAAGGAGTTAAGGGATAAATTTCAGCAGATGGTTTCGGAATTATTTTACACACTAAACAGAGAATATTAAATCTTTATAGAAATATCCTGAAAACTAAGAATGGTGGTCACACAACAAAAATGGACTTGTGACCCTCTCAATTTTACTAATAAATGAAACACAACTGAAAACTTAATCCAGAATATGCAAATCATAATAACTAAATCAAACTAATGAAAACATACTCAGACTGCTCAGATTATTTCCGTTCAAGATATTTCTCTCTATGCTTAATTATTCGTACTGTATTAAGTAGTTTATACCATTAATCATTATTAAAGCTAAAAGTTTAATTTTAATTTTAAGGAAAACCATAAATATATAAACTCAGTTGGTATTTTATTTAACTGTTAAAAACACAGTTGACCAACAATGACTATTTAGAGTAAAAAGTATAAAAGAATTCAATTTCAAAAGTATTCAGAAAAGGCCATGTAAGTAAATGACACTTGCAAACTGTCTCGTGCCAGATCTAACATCCATTTTAGTTCATAGTAAGGAATCCACAAAATTAATTGAACTATTAGTTATAACCTGCAGTGCAGATGAATCAGTGAAGATGAGATGGAAGATCTGCATTGCTAGCTATAGTTATAAGCAATTGTACTGGTTCCTTGTACTTCACCTTTCTGATGTATATAGCACTTTCTAAGAATCTGAACCATCTTTTTCTGAAGTACATGATTCCAGAGTAAACTGTAAGTCAATGTAGCATGTATATGAATCATAAATACCTAGAACAGTATGGGAAATAGCACCCCTCCATTAAGTCATTCATCTAATATTACATATTACAAACAATTACTATGTTTATATCGTTATTCTGGACATTTAGAAGAGGTGACTTATGTTCTTTAGCCCAACTGATATAGGGTAGAGACCTCACATGAATAATTTTTATATTTAATTCTTTTTAGTGTATACTGATCACACCCACACTTGGAGTGAGTTCTTACTTACCTAAAAGGCTGTTGCATATAATTCGCTCTGTATTTTCTGGGCACACTATTCATAATACTTGTTGAAAAGACTTTTACAGCATGACAGTATATATACATGCTATATATGTATACAGCTGGTACAGAAGGGGATGTCAGAGGGTGCAAAACTTCATAGGACATATTTGGAAGTCTCATACAAACAGGGGAACTTATTTGTATTGCTTCTTAGAGCAGTCATTAGATGTACTTTGGGAATTGACTAATTCACTTTATGTTATTTGACTGATGATGTTCAGGATTTTTCACATTATTTCAAACTTAAATACACCAAAAATAAGTTCTGCATGTTTTTTGTATTGTTCACAGGATGAGGACAGAGCTTTTTGACTTTTTGTAATACAGTATGAGAGAAAAATTAAGATGATAAATTAAATGTATTGATTTGTGTGTAGATAGGAAGACTTGGGCATTTTGTATTGTTAGTTTCAGTATGTATTCAAGGAACTGGGAATGTTTTGAGCACACATATGCACCCTCCCCCCGAACATCAAATAAACCCTAAACAAAGAAAAACCCCAAACCACTTTTCCCTTTATCCTCCGATATTAAGTGCCAGACACTACTTCATGATTAGTAGTATGTTCGTTTGTAACAAAATTTCTTTCTGTAAGTGCAATGTAATTATTATTGTCTCAAAACCTTTTACATTGATAATTCTAAATTGATATTACCAATAACAGTGTACTGTAATTCAACTAACACTTTTTTTTTTCCTCATACTGTCTTCAATTTTAAATTACTGCCCCTCACTATTTCTTAGAACAGTAAGATGCCAATCATATGAGTTTGTATCTGCATTAGAAACAGACGTTTATTATTCACCCCATTGATTTTCAAAATGAGTGCCATTTTGATTCCAAAAGATGATAAAGAAAAAAGATAAAGTGATAGCTAGTTAGAGCAATATTTTTCATAAAATCCCTTTAGTAGAGAGCAAAACCAAACAGAAGAATCACGAGAACATTAACACTCTTCTTTCTGTTTTGCAAAGTAGATTAATGCCCTATAAGATGAAAATGTCTAACTTTTAGCAACATCTAGGAAATGCTGAATTTAAAAATATTTTAAATTTCTAAAAATTTAATTGTTTTTCACTTACATTCTGAAAAATATTGCATGCTTCCTAACCATTTAAACTGTGTGTCAAAATACATACAACAATGAATTTCAAGCTTCTGTCAGTGCCTTTAATCAAATTTAACTTGGTACGTAGGAATAGTTTCCTTATTTAAAGCATGTACTGTAATGTTAATGGGTCCAAAACCAGTTTGGCTCCAGCTAACAGAAGAAACTATCTCTTCCCATTGCATAAGGAAAAAAATGTCTTAATTTTTACTAAATCTGCATCATTATGCAGCTGAAACATAAAATTTCTTGCGGTCATAAACCAGAAAAATATAGGAACATGTTTCTGAAAAATACTTATGAAGAACATGGAAAACTGTTTAAAGACACAAGAAAAATACATATTCTTTATTCTTTCCTGTAATGTTTACTATGTAAAAGAACTACATAACCAACATATTAACACAACTCTGGAAGGACTACAAATTTGACATTGAACAGCCTCTCAGTACTAGAAATTAACTGCTCTACTGCGAAATCATTAAACTGACTCTAACATATTTTGCCTTGTGCCAGCTGATTCCTGTATCGTTCCTGAACATGATGCAGGAATTAGCAACAGCCGGAGACCTTCATCAATATGATCTCTGTATTCTGAGGCTTTGAGTATTTAGTAACACAGATATGGGACATTCTGGATTTGCCATCCTTAGTGCTCATTTAAGCATACTGCCTAGAATAGTCTGGGTCACCTTTAATCAGTAGCATAAATGTATATAAATTGATAATGTGCATACTGTTTTCCTTTGTTTCCCTTTGTATGTGGTTTGCTGTTTTGTCTGTTTGGGTTTTTTTCCCTAATATTTCACTTATGCAACACTAGCAATTTTGTGGAAAATTAGGTTACATTGAATGAATTCAGTACTCTATATTTTCCCACTTCTTTCCACAGAACTTGCAAATAATATATTTGGCTTTTTTTTGTTGTTTGTTTGTTTTTTGTTCATGTGTTGTTTTCTTAGTATAAAGTGGATTACATTTAAATGAAGAACAAAATAAAATAATGCACACTTTAGATGAGTTTTAGGACACACATCTGACAAATAGTAAAAGAGTAAAAAGTAAAGAAAAGTCAAAGACAGATTGGACACTGTATTAGGTGTAGGTGGCAAGGTCTTGGTAGTGGTGGTAAGGTGCTGAAAAGGTGGCACCTGTGGGAAGAGATCAAGTGCTGACCTGTACTGGATGCAGCTGGTTCCAGCAAGCTCTACAACTAATCCACAACAGAGCACAGATGAGTTAATCAGTCAAGCATGTGGCACTTCTGTGAAAATGTATTTAAGGAAATGCAGAAAATGCCAAAGAGAGGAAGAGGCAACAGAAAAGAGTGAGAAACAGCAGAGGGAACACGAAGGAGGAGTGACCTCATGGTGTCAGGGCAGATTTACACACTGCAGAGGACCTGCACCAGGGTAGATGCATATTTCCTGAAACAATAGTAGCCTGTAGAGAACCTACAATAGAGCAGAGGAAAAGTGTGAAAAGTAAGGAGCAGCAGAGAGAAACCACTATGTGAAGAACATAAAAATTTCAATCCCCTGTGGTGCTCAGGGAGGGGTAGAGGACCCCAGAGTGAAGAAGTAAAGGTGAATGTGAGGAAGGAGCAAAGATTTTATTTAAATATTTGTCTTTGTTTCTCACTACTTGAATCTAATCTAATTAGCAATAAATTCAATTAATTTTCTGTACATTGAGTTTGTTTTGCCTACAACATTGATAAGCAGTCTCCCTGTCTTTATCTTGACCCATGAGTTTTCTCATCCTATTTTCCTCCCCCATCCCACTAAGAGAGGAGAGTGAGCAAGCAACTGGGTGGGCATTTGGCTGTTAGCCAAGGCTAACCTATCACACACATTCAAAAAAAATTTAAAGCACTAAATAGGAACATATATCAGTGCTGAGTGTACAGAATGTCCAGAAGATACTTGCAGAGTTGTAAGATATGTAACATCATCTTAACAAAACAGTAGCATCTTGAACTTTTATTAAAAAAACAATCAAAAATACAAGATAACCTCTTAAAGCTTATTCTTTACAGAATCTACCATCGAGTAAAATATGAATCATGGAAGACTCAACACAGAGTTTACTAAAACTCTCACTGTAATTTCACATTCTCAACAGAGAATTGTGAGAAAACACACAAATGTATTCTAGAATTTTGTCAGTGAAAATGCATTTTATTGGAAAACAGAAATTAATAACATTCAGATCAAAATTTATCACAGGATATTAATCAGGAAAAGCTTTTAAATTAGAGGTTTGTAATTTTGATCACAGAGTGAAAGAGCTGCACACAAGAATTTATAGTTGGAAAGAAAGGCCCTGGAAAGATAAAAGATAGTAGTTTCTAATTATGCCAGGAAAATTAGGAAGTGATTTCTTCTTCCTTATCTTAACAAAACTTCCTATGGCATTTTTAAAGAAAGTGAGTATAAATATACAACTCACAGCTGTACATTTCTTCTGAACTTATACATGCTATAGCCTTCCTGTTTCACTCAAATGTGACAAAAAAGCTTTTAAATTCTTTAAATATTTCGTTAAGTCACTGTGCAATTTACAGGCGTAGAATATCCTCTTCAGAGGGAGCATTTTAGAGGATTGTTACTGGGTGAAAACATGTAGTTGTACTTGACAGAGTTCTGCAACCTTAGCTACATGGAACTCTCCCGGGTGCTTGTTGTAATACACATTCAAACAGAGAAACAAAAACCTGTCTCTTGGAAATATACTTTGCTACACAGATATTGCAGGAATAAAAGGTACTAGCTTCCAATATGCAGTTTCATTCAAAGAGAAATTACACTTCAATAGTGCATATGAGGAAATAAAAAAAAAAAGTAAAAAAAAAAAAAAAAATTACCAGTACTTCTCAACAACAGTAAAAATATTTTACCATTTTCATAGACATATAAGAAAGAAATTTAAATAAATACTGTAGTTTACCAACTAATTTCAAGTTTAAAAATGTAAAATTGTTTCTGCAGGCCCAAATCACTTCACATCTATTTTTGAAACTTGCTTAGACATTATTACAGTAATTCAGTTGCAATATAAAATAAATCTCTTGTCCTGCTTAGTCTTTCTGATCCTGTTGAGAAAGAATGAGTTTGTTGGTCCCTGCTTTTAAGGCAAAGCAAATCAGTATTTCTAAATCCTGTGTAATGTTTTAGTTACCAAGTCTAAAGCTTCAGGGAAGTTTGGAGGAATACTGTCCTGGGTTTAAGTGAGTGGTGGGGTTTTTTGGTAGCAGGGGAGGGGGCTATAGGGGTTGCCCCCTATGAGAAACTTCTTGAAGCTCCCCCAGCTCCAAGTCAGCTCCATCTCTGCACCAAAAATGAGCCAATCAGCTGCGCCTCTGTGATAACGTATTTAAGAAGGGATGTGGTGGGAGGAGTCGGACTTGTGAGGAGGAGTTGCTGCAGCTGTGTGAACACCAAGGTCAGTGGAAGAATGGAGGAAGAAAGGAGGTAGGAGATGTGCCAGAGCAGAGAACCCCCTGTATCCTGTGGTGAGACAGCAGGGTGGCCCCCCCTGCCACCCATGAAGATCTATGGTGGAGCAGACATTGATTTATGACCTGTGAGGGTCTTCGCATGGTCGACTAAGGTGTCTGTGCCTGAAGGAGGCTGGGATCTTGTGGGAAGAAGTAGTGCCCGCTGTTGTAGTTCAGAGCTGGGAGGATTGCAGCATGCAGGGGTGTCCCTCCCTGGAGCAGCTCAGGAAGGGCTGCAGCCTGTGGGAGGGACTCCAGTTGGAGAAAGTTGGTGTCCCACACTGGAGCAGTGTAGGGAAACACTGTGGCCCATGGGAGTGACTCATGTCAGATAAAGTTTGTGGAGGACTGTCTCATGTGAGAGGGGAACCGTGCTGGAGCAGGGGGAAGAAGTTCCAGAAGCTCCTCCCACTGAAGATGGAAGAAGTGGCAGGGCTGACTGCACCTCCCACTCCCTGCCCCTGTGCTGCTGCAGAAGGAGGTAGAGATATTGGAAGCAGAATTGAGCCTGAGAAGAAAGGAGGGATGGGGGGAAAGTGTTTTCAAGATGTGGTAATGCTTCTCAGTGTCCTACTCTGTTAAGTGATGTTGTTAGTGTCTGTAATAAATCTCTGTTCACTTTTTCTTCTCCTAACGAGTTTTCCTGTTGACTGTGACCGTAATGGTTGATTTGCCCCTCCCGATCCTATCTCAAATACCAAGACTGTCTTATTTGTCCCTTCTCATCACTGGGAGGGAAGGGAGGAGTGAGAGGGTGTATGGTGCTCAGTTGCCCTCTGAGCTCACACCACAACCGATACATTCTACCTGAGTTTTCATTACCTTTTGAGTAGCTTTTCAATCCAAAGTGAGTAAATATTCATAAAGTAATTTCCTAAATATCCCAAATAGTGGAGAAAGAGAGATTGAAGTTATTCTGGAGGATCATCCTGCTCACTTGGTTTAGGTGACTGAACTTAGAAGGAACCAATGTCCTTCTCAAATCCTGGGAAAGCATCTTCTTCCATCTACTGCCTATATGAGGAAAGCAAAAAATGTTTTCATAGACTGCTTTGCTGTCAAACTAAAGTTAGGGACAAATTTAAAAGAGTACTTCTATGGGTCACATAAAACCACATGAGGAGAAGAATGATGTAAATACTCTTTAAATTACATTCCTACTCATGAAGCTTTTTAAAAGTATCTTGAATAACTGTTTTGTTTATTGGAACAAAGATGGAAATTATGTTTCTAAATTGGATTATCTGAGAAATTTTTTATTAGGATTTCCTTCAGATAAAAAAATTGCTCTGGAGAGTTGGAACCAATAAAATCAAGAAAAAATTACTATAGAAACAAAAGCAAATTTAATAGATTCAAAAAGTTTAGTGAGTTTTGAATAGAAGTATAACTTAGGTGACTCAGTATAAAAACATGCATTGGAACCAGAAGGCAAATAGATGCTTTTAAGGTTAAGTTAAGGAAACATCAAAAGAAGATATTCAGAGTGTACATTTCAACAGTATCACAATGATGTTCTGTTTAACTTTGCATGTTAATATTACTGTGCTCATAATATGTGTCCAAATCTTTTCTTCATCATGGAACATTGCCTGACAGTTTTTAAAAAGTAGCAGTGTATTGAAAACCAAAAAATGTCTACATCTTGTAAAGAAGTAATGTTTACAATCATTATAATTATTCATTAGAAGTCCATCAAGGAAGGAGTGGCAGTTAGTTGAAATATAAGAATCTACGTTCTGGAACAGAGTATCTGTAGCAAATTGAAGTATTGATTTTTATATTGGAAAGCACTTCGTATTCCTATAGTAATATAAGTATAAAAAATGAAACCATAGGAAAGTTTCTTTCTTTGGCCTGTTTTAATTTCTTCTGTTTTTTTCTATATAGTGTTCATTTATTTAACTTTCTGGAAAAAAAACCCTCTTTTCACTCTCTCCATTCAGTAGAAATGTTATCTGTCACATATTGAGCTCAAAATATATTCAGAACTTTAAGTTATTCTTTCACAATGTTGAATTCTAATATAAAACATGATATTTTTTCATCTTAGAAACAGAAAATTCCTGTTTGCGTTTTTAGAGGAACATTCAAGTCATTCAATTTCTACTGCATAATTGAGTCTCAACTTGTATTTTATTAATGCTCCCTTAATCATTCTTAGAGATTTCTTCATGCAAGCCAAATAGCATTTAACTCATTTAACTTATAATTGTCCACTAATTGGCCAATAACTGGTTCACAGAACTGTTAAATAAATGTATGAGTATAAAAGATACATACATTGGGAATGTACATTAGCTTAGTTTACTTTTTTTTTTTTTTTTAATATCTATCACAACATCAATGTTTGAGATAAAATTATATTGCTTATATGAAATGAGTTTTCATTGCTTATATGAAATGAGTTTTCATTAATTATATTTCAATTCCTTCTCAGTTCATGTAATGTCTTATCAGAGGAGAAGAAAATAAAGCAGATTTTCTATTGTGCATTGACACTGCCTGGAAGCAGTGTAGGTATACAACTCCTACATTCTCTTTCACATTTACCCAGAGATTGTGTCTTTACATGTTTTAAAATCACATACCTCTATGTGCAAAAAAATAAACAAACACCAAAATAACCCCAGTTTTATTTTGGAAACAAACTTATTCTATCTGTATTGTTGGAAAAGTAATAGATTTTTCTATATTTTTAACAAACTCCAAAAAATAAATGGTGAGTCACTATGTGGAAAATCTATGTTATAGAATTTGATTTGAAATGTTTTTCTCTTGTCATATAATGTAAGCTGCTTTAAAAAAAAAAAAAAAAAAAAAAACAAAAAACAAAAAACAAAAAACAACTGTGATTCCTCAGCTTGGCATCTCTGCTCCAACTATTCCTTTGCTGAGGAGACTGAAAAAACGTATTCTTCTGAACTTATATGAAAAGGCTTCTGCCCTCTTCTGAATTCTTGATATTAGCCACACATCTTGAGAATTAGAGGGGATAGAGAGAACAGTCTGCTATGTTATTTGTTGTTATTCTGATAGTAAAATACCTGAGATAATATATAATTTACCCTAGTACATTTGTTCCAAGAATAAATAAATAAAATTACAGGAAGACCCTCTATATTTCAATCTTTTTTCCCAAAGAAGAGTTGTGTTTCAAGTATAGATGGACATTAAATCAATTTTTAAAATTTTTTATGGAAGAAAAATAAGAGTGGAGTTCAAGAACAACTAAGAAGAGGAAAATAAGCCTTTTTTTTTTTTTTTTTTTTTTTTTTTTCCCACTGAACTTTTATTCAGGTAGTGTTAATTGCTCTAACCTGTACCTTTGCCAGAATACTATCCAAGAAGGAAAATACAAATAAAGACACTGTCTGACTTTTGGGTCTGTATCAGACTCAAGTGCTAATCCCTGTCTTATACCAGTCTTGAGCATTTAGTCATGGTATGGAATTCAAATTATTGTTTAGGGGTAAGGATTTGTTTCACTAATGTAGTGGCCTCCTAGGATAGAGTGACGGCATCTGAGGACAAATGAAGGGCTAAGGATCTCATCTGCCTGGACTTCTATGAGGCCTTTGATACAGTCCCACACAATATTTTTTCCTGCTAAATCGGAGAGATATGGCTTTGATGGGTGGACTGTTTGATGGGTAAGCAAATGGCTGGTTGGCTGCATCAAGATTTGCAGACTACAACTCAGTGTCCAAATGAAGATCAGTAACTAGTTGTGGCCCTCAGGGATTTGTACCCTGATATCTCAATAAGTGCAAGTTTGCAGGTGGTACCAAGGTGACTGGTGCATCTGGTTTGATAGAGGGAAGAGGTGGCATCCATAAGGACCTTGAAAGGTTGAGAAATGGGCCTGTGTGAACCTCATGAAATTCAACAAGGCCAAATGCAAGGTTCTTCACCTAGGTTGGGGCAATCTCTACTATCAAAACAGTCTGGGGAATGAACTGATTGAGAGCAGCTCTGTGGAGAAGGACTTGGAGATACTGGTGGATGAAAAATTGGACATGAGCTGTCAAAGTGTTCTTGCAGCACAGAAAGCCAACCATATCCTGGTCTGTATAAAAAGAAGTGTGGCCAGCACGTTGAAGGAGGTGATTCTCCCCCCCTACTTTACTCTGGTGAGACCCCACCTGGAGTACCACATCCAGCTCTGGGGCACCTAGCACAAGAAGGAGATGGACCTGTCAGAATGGGACCAGAGGAGGGGCACAAAAAAGATCAGAGGGTTGGAACACCTCTTCTATGAAGAAAGGCTGAGAGAGTTGAAGTTGTTCAGCCTAGAGAAAAGAAGGCTGCAGGGAGACCTCATTGCTGCTTTTCAGTACTTAAAGGGGGTTTTTAAGAAAGATGGGGACAAGTTTTTTACCAGGGCCTATTGTGACAAGACAAGGGACAACAGTTTTAAACTGAAAGAGGGTAGGTTTAAATTTGGTATAAGGAAGAAGTTTTTTACTGACGGTGATTGAGAGATGGGACTCTGGATGGGTGTAAGGAAGAGGTTGAGAGTGGAGTTGAAATCAAAGCCGAAGTCGTGGTCAAAGTCAAAGTTGTGGCTGAAGTCATTTCCAAAGTCGTTTATTGTCAACAATCCTTCTACAATTATACATTCTCTAACAATACTTGTCAACATTTGATTGGTCATTACCCTCTGTCCATAACACACCAGACAACTCATTAGCTACAAGATAGTTACTGCTATCCTAAGTCTATTGGTTAATTAATCTTACAAGCACAAACAAAATGTTCTATACACTTTTAGCTCAAGGTAGAAAACTTTCCACTGTTTAAGAAATGACCAGATGTTTTCCTTCAACTGTCGCCTAACATGTTTTCTTCAGACAAAGCTCAGCATCCTTATCTTGTTTTTCTACATTCTTGTTTGCTGCTCCCAAGGCTTCTGGTTGACCAGGGTCAAGTTGTCCTCATCATTCACTAGCTGTACAGCACTCTCAGTTCTTCTTCCCAGCCGTCCTGCTACATTTTACAATCAGTGATGAGTCATTGGAACAGGTTGCCCAGAGAAGTTGTGGATGCCCCATCATTGGAAGTGTTCAAAGTCAGGCTGGACAAGTCTTGGAACACTTTGATCTAATGAAAGATGTCCTTGCCCATGGAAGTAGGGTTGGACTATATGGTCTTTAAAAGTCCTTTCCAACCTAAACCATTTTCTATGTTGGACACCAAGGTTAGGCATTACGGAGTAGGAGACTACATGTGATCCAGCTTCCTAAGCATTTTAGCTCTTAAGTTCTATAGCTGAAAGAGATCTAGTCAATAAGGCAGTCACCAGATTTGATAAAAATCAAAGGATATATTTAAAATAAATTTAAAGTCTCAGCCCCTACATTGTCTATTTCTTTTGTACTTGACTGAGAGTGTATCACTCAAATGTAGATATGCATGGCTTAAATGCAAATATACAAAGCTAGTGAGATTAATCTATTAGCTCTCCTAACCTTAGGCTCCTGATGCCTAGTGTGAGTTTAGTACTACCAGAAGGATATGCATATTGTCTTGAAACATGCATTTCTGTAAGAGCGGAGTGAGTATCCACATGCCAAATTCGAAAAAGGGCATTTCCAGTGTTTTGGCTTCATTATAATTTTGTCAAATTAAAGTTTTATATCAAACCCCCTTTTTTATCTGAAAAAATATTTAAATATTCTATCCACACATTTATTTTGTGCTTTAATACTTTATCTGAAAAAAGTATCAAAACTAAAATCAATTTTGTCTTATCACCATTTATCAACAAAGTCTCATTTAAAAAAAGACTCAATTTTTTCTTGGTGATGAGCTAGAAGGGTTTCAAACAGAATAGATATGAATAAATTAAAATACATGAAATAAAATATTATATATAAAATACAATATATACTATATAACATATAGTACTAGAATGCATAATATATAATATATATAATATAAATAAATGAAAATATATAAAATGCATGAAAAGATATCTGTCACACTTAGAGAAATTTTCTTTTTCCATTGAAACAAGATATGTGATAGAAGGCTACACTGTCAGAAAAAAAAAAAAAAAAAAAAGGAAAGGAGTAGAAATTGACTAAGAAAAGTAAGAAGATGATGGACCACATATTACCCACAGTTCAAGAACTGTCAAATCAGTATTAGCAGCTGAAATGAAGCACAGGCGGGCATGAATCCCTCCCAGCAACCACCAGTGCCAAAAGGGATCTTAGAAAGAAATCAAATCCACACTAACACTATGGCAGTTACATTTTCCACTGACCTTGACAAAATACACTAAGCTATTTGCACTGTCTGCCACAAGAGTATCATTTCAGAAAGACAGAAAGGATTACTTGTGACTCTCATTACTACAAATCAGGCAGCAGGAATACTATTGAAAAGTTCAACCACATCAAGATATTTAGAGACTGTGGTAAACTTAATCAAAAGTTTTAATGTGCTGTTCAATGTATCGTGCCTTCAACTCCTTCCTATGTCTCATTAATATTGGGTGTGGGAGGACAGGGAGTAAATCCCAAATCTACTACTGAAAAAAAAAATTAATGAAAATTTAATTAATCCTTCACAAAATGTTGAATGTTGAAAATAAAATTATCCCAATGGTATTAGAGCAGACTTTATATGCTAGCCAGTGTTCTAGTATTTATTTTAATTTTTGGTTCAGCCTTCAAACAACAATGGCTGAATTAACACTGCATCATTGTCCCATACTCACCTTTTCTGCTAGAGAGTGTTCTGCCATATTAGCTACTAGTGCGTGACATAAAGACACTTTCAGATCCCAGGGAATAAATTTTAATTTGTAGTATATTTACACCTGTTAATAAATTACCAGATGCAGTTACCCATACTACCATGTAAATTATCTATATAAACTAATCATATTGCTTTCCCATGCATCTCCTGCAAATGAAAAGCAGAAAGCAAGTGCTGTTAAAAATCCTGTCCTGTAACTCATAGACTACGTGGTCTTCAAAACATCCCAGTAAAAGTTATGGGGATTTGCCTACATATAGATTATTGGAGCTCTGGGGATTAAATGCGTATGCCTGTTGAAGATTTAGAAATGTGATTCAATTATGAGCTGGCAAAACACTTCTGAGGCTGAAATGAACCAGTAACAATATTTTTATCTGACTTACAAGAAAGGAGAAAAGCAAAATCCAGTTTTAAGATTTTCCTTTCTGGCTGTAAATTGGGAATGTTAAGGGTATTCTATGGCACAATAAAGAATAAAATGTGTAACATTTTCAGCGACAAAATCTGGATGGAGCTTTTTAATTTTTTCCTCAAAAATCAAAACTCAGACAAACCAAGTTTCTTATTAAAAGTGTTTGAAACATAATATCATTATGAACAATCAGTATTGAAAATGAACGAACAGCTATTCCAAAAGCATCTGACTGTATATGATGAAGCTAAAATTTCATAATATCACTGAATTAAAATTGGGAGTGAAATAAATGTTTACTACTTTGTAAAAACTGTTTACTACTTTGTAAAAAAAGAAAAAAAATGACTACTTTGTAAAAACATCATTCCTAAGATATAAATGATTTTTCAAAATATCATAGCTTTTAATCTTTTAATTTGGCATTTTATACATATTTTGAAAAAGATGCAACACCACAACCATATCTCATTTTACATCTTTATTATGGTGAAATGAATTTGTAGTATTTATTTTACTCTTGTCTGTGAAGACAAAAAAAAAAAAAAAAAAAATAATTTTATGATACTTTTTGTATTTAAAAACTATTTTAAAAATCTGTGTCTGGATGAACTGGAAATGACCAGATTTTCTTGGTGTTATCTATATTAGCACTTACAGCAATGTTAATTGCAGAGAAGCTGAGAATCAGGTGGAACATGTACTAGCCTTGAAGTTTATATGGAAAAGATTTTTGTTTTGTAAGACGTTAATAATATATAATGGCATTGGGCTGAACATACTGTTCATTAATATTTTTTCAAGCTTAGTGCTTTGAAGGCTTTAGTAGTGCATGTTGTCTGGTATTTTTAAAATCTAGACTAGACAACATCTAATAGGATATGCTGAATCTTTTGTATGTACTCAGAGGACTATTCCTAACACTCCTTTATCCACGTACTAGTCATACTAACATTGACATAGTTTGAATTTCTATTACTCCTCAGAATGATTATACTCAAATAGCACTTTGTTGTTTTATATAATTTGTGCAGTCATTTATATATTTATTTCTTCTGATGCATTTACTTATCTATTGTCTTTTGTACAGGAAAAAAATGTTAGCAGGAATTGTCTGGGAGAACCAAAGTACCTCAGCTCAAGGACTCAGGTTCCAGGCTTTGGAAAAATACTTAAAATTAATCTGCATTTACTAGAAAAAAATATCATATATGTTAAAAAAGGAAATTATGCTCAAAGAGCATAACAGCAAGCTTTGATATCAGTTATTAGTCATGAATCACAACATCCTTGCGTACTGGAAACCAGTGGACAAGAAATATTGTCAATATGTTCTTATGCATTGTCTCATGCAGCTTGAGAATATTAGATATTGCTAGGGGAAGGCACCATTTCTTGAAGCATATTTCTCTGATTCAGAAATATAACTGGGATTTCCTGCCTACTGTAAATCTGCATTTTCACCCCAGGATTTAATTCATAACTGCTACTCCTTGAAAGGAGACAGCCTCTATGATGCATCTAATCCACTAGTAAAATCATAATCATAGTAGTGTTTTTGCATGCATATTTATAAAAACAAAACCTGATGGCCAAGTATTTGAAAATAAAAGCCTGTATTTTGGAGATACAAATCACTGGAGAAATGTATTTCACTGGAACCAATGACAAAAAAAGAAATCCTCTGTTTCAGACATGAAGTATAGCTGACTTCAAATGTAAATACATATGATCTTTTTTTAAATTCTTGTTCAACACTGGAAGTGTGGTCCCTTTAAATGCCCAATAGCTTCTCAGATCCTATTTTAAAATATCCCTGCAGGAATTTGTGCCTCTGTTAACTGAAACATGTAGCAACCCGTATTTCTTTGAAACTTTGTTTTCATTAGAAAATAAGTATTTTTTATTCAGTAAAGACTGAATGATAAATAACACGTGTTGCATGTCCGTCATATACAGATACACCTTTACCTGACACATGGTAATCATTTTTAGACAGCATTTGCTTCAGATGAATAATTTGGTCTTTTTGATATTGTCAGTGAATAAACCCATCTTGGATATTTATTATATTAGGTGTTAAGTTCATTGGAGAATCATGCATAAAATGCAGGTTAGCAGAATTTTTCTCATCAAACTACAGTTTTCTATACAGCTTTTGCCCAAGCTGAAGCATTCAGAACATGTAAGAATCTTCATTTTGGAATTCATCTAGCACACTGAAGTTTCCTAAGCATGCTGCTTACTTATCTCCAGAATTGTGGTTTAGGAAAACTTAAGTGTTATCTGATGTCTAAAAGAGATTAGGATTCAAAAATTACTAATTTTTCTACATTACTATTATGGTCATAATATGCAGTCACTTAATTTATCTTGTGTTAACATTTCCTAAATAGTTACTGAATTATGAAAAACAGATAAAGTTTTCCAGAGTTTGATAGGTTTGATAGTAGATTATTATAAAAATTTGAGGGGAAAAAAATCACATTTAAAATTCTGAAGGGAATTACTTGTGTTTTTTTAAAAAATTTGTATTTTCCAAAAGAAAAGATCTCTACGGGTATTAAACAAGTCCAGAACACCTTCTACAACCTTAATGTATAAGGTCACTATCAGAAACGGATAACAAGGCCAGAATCAGTCATATTTTGATTTTGTTTGAGATATTTATCTCCACGCTAAGGGCTCTTCAGTAATATAGAATGGGTTTCTGTTGTGTCAATCTGTTTCTCAGCCTGAGGAAGCAAAAGTAACATGTCTTCCAAAATGAAACTTTCCCCATGTGAAAATCTGATGAAAAAGCCTATTCTTTAAGAATATCTTCTAGTTAACTACATACTTGTTACAAAGCCTCTCTTGCAAAACTAGATTTCTGACACACCCAAGCTAGTAATCTTGTTTTGAATACAGTCTGGCCAAGAGACATGGTTTGAAGGTCACTCACTCAAACCCAGGACAGTTGGGAAGAAACAGTTTCTTTAGCTTTCTGTTTTGTTTTAGGCAGTACAAATAGATAGTTTAAGTGCTGAAGTCATGTTGTATCACTCCAAGACACCTCTTTAGCAGTTGCAGCTGAGAGGTTGATGACATTCTCATTTGCATACTTTTCTTGTCTGCTTGAACAGTGGCCTGTTGTACTCCCATTCTCATCTTAAAATGACTGAAAATATCTGTTTGTTTCCCCCATGCATTGTTCTTGTACACTACTGCTGGTTTTAGTGTGATATTCATTGCTTTTTTTCAAAGCATCTTTCTTCTAATCAGAACAATACTTAGCAAACTGATAATAAATCTTAACTTTGCTACAGAGATGTCTAAAATGAGATGCCTCCCTTTTCCAATTTCATAACTTTGGCTATAAATAAAACAGGGAGTGTAAAAAGTGGTCCCACTTGAAATGCATAATGAAGCTGTTCAAAAATGACAATTTTATCTTGCATGAGTATTTTTGACACTGAAACTTCAAGCTGAAGTAAGAAGTATAATAGTATTACATTTTGTTTAATTATTATTCCCTCCTTCATTTACCATGCTCTTTTCTGTTTTTTTTTTTTTCTTTCCTATTTTTCACAGTTGAAATTGAACTATAAAAAAATTATAATGAAGGGAAATTGGAGAAACAAACCTAAACCTTTCAATAAAACAAAATATTAGCATTTTTTAGAGATAATGGAAAATTTGGGGAATAGCTGTTTATTTATTCAGAAAATAAACGTGGGAAACTTTCACTCATTTTTAATGCATTTTTTAAATGAATTAACGTTCAAAGAAGATATTTCAAGTAACTTTAAAATGTCAGTTAACAGTGTTGATAAAAATGTTTCAGGGTAAACTGTTTGAACTACTAAGTAAGGAAGCTACAATGATTTTTAAGAATACTTGTGGCAGCAAAGGAAGAAATAGAACCAATGACTTCGCAGTTAATGACCATACCGAATTAAAATACACAGAGAGGAGAATAAGAGAAGAAAGGAGTGCATAGGGAAGAATTAGAGAATGAAGACTAGATCTAGTCAGATATATTAAGTAGTTGACTAAATATGAGTAAAGGACTTGATGGCAAATGATAGAAAATTACCAAGGATACTGAAAGAAAAAAGTTCCATTGGTACCTTGGTGTAAGTTTCTATAGCAGATAATTGTAGAATGGATGGTACTTTTTTACAGTAGTTATTTAAAAACAGCTTTTGTTATTAAAATCAAAAAAATATATAATTCTTGTCTAATTTGAAATGAGTTCTCAGATACACAAACCTGTGGAAGAAAAAACCATAACCTATTTAGTATAGGAAAATAACTTCTGATTACCAATAACTTCCTGGATGTGCACTTGTTCTCTATAGACTATGAAATTTTAATTATGTATGTAATTTTTTTTTTTAATGGTTTGCTATTAGAACTTAGAAAGGCTTAGGGAAAAATGATAAAAATATTGTACCCTAAGAAACTAACTGAAATTAATTGAACATGATGAACTTGCTTTGTATTGGGCTTAATTTCAGGTAAATTTTACTATGCTGAGGTTACTTTTTAAGACCAGCAGAAATAAGTTCAAAGAATTAATGCTCTATTATGTCCTGGAAGAACAAAAATGGCTTTCATTGATCTAAATGCAAAGCTTTCATTGATTAAGAATTTACTTGGAATTTGTTCAGATATATATTCAACTGAGGACCACATTAACCCTTGTACATTTCCACAAAGTATCCTTGAATTGCATGGCTACAGCATAACCAAGGCAGTACAGAAGAAAATACTTTTCACGTTCTCCTTTGAAATCCTGTAATTATAAAACAAAGCATCTAAGATCATAAGACTAGAATGACTGTAGAAGAAGCATGATTCTAATTTCTTTGTTGGGTCACTTGGATAATGGCATGGAGGAACTCTCAGTCATAAGCCTGGAGGCACTCACCAAGTGTTCCTCATGTTTTTAATCCAGGAAGAGGGAAAGGAATTTTTGACAGCTTTCAATTATAATCTACTTTTACTATCATTTTAATAAATGACATTACTGCAGATTTGAAATAGTGTCACAAGGTTTAACCAATAGTTTACAAGCTTGCTTTGTTTATGAGATAAATACATACTGTGTCATCTATAAAGCAATTAATGAATTAGTGTATAATACAACAAATTTGTCTAATAGGACTTGTTACTGAAATGTCAGCAAACACCAGTCAAAGAGAATGACAATAACACAGAAGAAACAGTAGCTGCTTATCAGTATCATGTTTTATATTAAATGTTGTAATCACAGCATTACTATGTTTCTTACTACATTTAAATAGTATAACTGGATTTCAGTGGGAGGAGGGGGGTTGTCTGTTTTTCACCCAGTAGTATCTGGTAGTTTCCTAACTTAAAATTAATCTATTTTCTCTAATTATCAAGAAAACTTTATAAGAAAAATCATATACATTACATCTGTGTTGAGGCAACATTGTACAAATAAGAATAAAATAAAAAATATGGAATGTTGTAAATCATTGGGGAAAAAAAACCCACAAAACTAAACCCAAACCCAAACAAAAAAACCACTCAAAAACACAGCCTAGAAACTTGAGATAATTTTATTGATGAAGAGTCCATAAATATTGAAAATACTTTTCGCATCTATGCTTATACTTTTGATATTTTCTTGAGGCATCATATGTGCCTGTAAAAAGCATGTTGGAAACTTGTTCTATGATCTGTGGCTCTGTGTCATTTTGTTTTGGAGTAGCAATGTGGTTTTGACATGAATCCTCCTGCCATCTTCAGTCATAGCTTATTGGTCCAGATCACAGAGCACATTTTCTGTGTGTAAACTAGACTCCATTCGGAGAAAACTATACCAGAAGCTTCAGTCTAGGTGATCACCAAGTTCAGTCCAGGGCCCAGTGGAAAAGGAACTGAAGAGCTTTGAGCAACATTCACAGAGGGGAAGTTCAGGCCAGAGCACCCGACTAAAATGACTTTGAAATAAACTTCCTGAACTGCACGTGGTGTGGAAGTGGGGCATGAGCACCAACTGCTGATGCCCCAGTCAAATTATACATACTATGACAAAATATTACTAGTGTAGACAAAGTCTGGACACTTCTTTTTCCAACATCATGACTTATGCTTACCATGATCATAAGATACTTGTTTATGAATGCCTTCAGAATAAGCTTGTGTGGCTGATGTTCCTGCCTTCCACTGTGATTCAAAGTGTAAGTTGGAGATACTACAAAAATATAGATAGCAAAGCATCACATTAATACATAGAGTGAAACTCACTAGAATTGGAAATTTTTCAAAACTTATGTGACCTATTAATGTGGGAAAGTGATGAGATACATCACAATGAGAAAACCAGTGAAGAAACTAATTACGTGACTTATATAATCTGCTGTAACTTTAACCAAGCTTCCTGACTTCTCTTTAAAATAGTTATCTCCTTCTGATCTATTGACCTTAACACTCCATTTCTTCATATATGGTTTCAGAATTTATTTTTTCTTACAATGGTAGAAATAGACTATAGCCAATGAACGTTAACACTTTGACCTGTAGTAAACTGTGCACAATAGATATTTCAGCTCTTGACTGACCTCGGATATGTGATGATTCACTGAAGTCTTCAAACTCCATGTACTACCAAGACCCTCCTATATGAGGAACTATGTCTGTGAAAAAACAGTAAAATAAGCCTCTCTTTATTTTCTTGTTTCTGGTTTCAGTTGGTACTTTCCTATTTCATTTAAACATAATTGTTTTCCTTCCAAAAGCTTCTATGATATGAAATCTAGAAAATATCCTTGGTTGTGAAAACTTCATAACAAGTCCATATTTACAAAAAGAACTAGTCCCCAGCTACAACCAGTGATACTGATCATAAAATCTTCTGATCTGTTTTACTTCTGCCTGGTGCCTCTGAACCTCTGTACCTCACACCAATGCCACTAGACCAGGAACAGACCCCAGTGTCCATGTAACAACAGCAGGATGCTTGATCTGTCTGTTGGATGTTCCCTCACTGGAGAAGGTAAGTAACCTGCACCTCCATCTATGTACTTCTGACCACAGAAGCAGATTTGACTCTTATGGTATGGTCAGAACAACTTGTGTGATTCAAAGTTCTGCTCCAAGTATGTTGATCAAGCACAGAGTACCAAGCAGGTACCTCCATTCAGGCCTGGTTACATCATTTTAATACTTTATTATCCTTTTTCCCATTTCCTGATGATACATGTCACTCCCCTCATATCCTCTTCTCTCTGCCCTACTATCTTCCCAATAATCAGAATGCCCCTAATGTCTTTTTCCTCATTCATACCAAATTTAGAATTATAGAATCATAGAATGGTTTGGGTTGGAAGGGACCTTAAAGGTCATCTAGTTCCAACGTCCCTGCCACAGGCAGGGATACCTTCTACTAGACCAGATTGCTCAAAGCCCCATCCAATCTTGCATTGGACACTTCCAGGGAGGGGTCATCCACAACTTCTCTGGGCAACCTGTTCCAGTGTCTCACCACCCTCACAATAAAGAATTTCTTCCTTATATCTAATTGAAATCTACCCTCTCACAGCTTAAAGCCATTACCCTGTGTCCTATCACTACACTCCCTGATAAAGAGTCCTTCCTCATCTTTCCTGTAGGCCCCCTTTAGGAACTGCAAGGCCTCTAAAAGGTCTCCCTGGAGCCTTCTCTTATCCAGGCTGAACAACCCCAACACTCTCAGCTTGTCCTCACAAGGCAGGTACTCCAGCCTCCTGATCATCTTCTTGGCCCTCCCCTGGACTCACTCAAGCAGGTCTGTGTCCTTCTTATACTGGGGGCGCAAGATCTGGACACAGTACTCCAGGTGGGGTCTCATGGGAGCAGAATGCTACAGCCACACCCAAATTTTCTGTTTCTAATGTGACTGCCCAGGGAATCTCAGCCTTACAGGTTTTACTTATAGTTTACCTAGATGCTGCTGACCTTGCAAGACTCTGCTCCTCCAGTACCACCCTCCAATTTTTTGTGAGGTTCATTTGTCCCTCACATACCTTCCCCCTAAACCAACTGTGAGATCCAGTAATTGTTCATGGAGCTACCTGTAAGGTTGTTCTTGTTATCTGTCACATCCAGGAATTTCTCATGCCCTGTTTAGCAATTACTCATGTCCTACTCTGCAGTGTCCCACATCCTGTTTATATGCTTCACTTCAGGCCAGGATCTTTTCAGCAGCGAAGCCCTTAGCCTGCTACCCTAGTACAGGTGTGAACTGCAAAGTGCAAAAGATTTACAGGAACTCATTCTTGAAGCTTTAACATCAGAGTCAAAAGTTTCTAACTTTGTTGAATCTGCTAATGACAGAAAGACTTCTGATCGCAGTGGCAATGCTATTTATAGCAAATATACTTACAATTTTAATGCATTCTTCTTTTTTTTGAACGTCACCTGCCATCATGCAGTGTAATCCGATGATTTTTGTGAAGTGCCGAATAAACTTTATCAGGTACAAGAGAAGAAGTTGCCATAGATGCTTAGAATAATAGAGTAACTGTATCAAAACTAGTGTAAACATTAGACAAAGCAAAGAGCAATACTAACTTGGCTATACTATTCTTGCTACCAATGACAGTTTTTTTCCAGAGCTTTCTCAGCTGTTTCTCCATTGCAGTAAATTGCATCATAACAACATACTTTCTACTGCATCAGTGACTTCACTGATTCTAATAAAGCGTATAGTCACTAAAATGTCATAATGGAGATTGTGTAGATATTTGCTCTGGTTTTCTTATTTTTCAGAACTGTCTGTGCTGGTAAGACAGAGTCAAGAGCTTTGTGGTAAAAGAGACCTTTATAACATGAATTTAA
The DNA here is from genome assembly GCF_018691265.1 of Tyto alba. Taxonomy (NCBI): domain Eukaryota; kingdom Metazoa; phylum Chordata; class Aves; order Strigiformes; family Tytonidae; genus Tyto; species Tyto alba. The sequence goes on from NW_024881321.1 coordinate 24,253,546, forward strand.
AAAATATCATCTGAATCTATCAGACATATCTAAATGTAACTAAAACTAGATAATTCAATTTCCACCTACCACAAGTCCAGCTTTGTTATGTATCTGTGACTGCAAGTAAGACTTAATTTCTGAGCCATGCACTTATCTATGAAGGTCTATTGAGTAGAGGTTAATTTTGTGAACATAATGTATTTCTTGAACTACAATTAAGCTATGATATGTAAATCAAATCCCCAGAGTTAGAGAATGATGTATGCTTTTCCTAATAATTTTCAACCAGGAGCTTGTTTAACTGTTAACAGACAACTTTCTGAACTGATAATTTATGCCTCTGTTTTCTTCTACCTCACAAGAGTAACAAAGAAGGGACATCTGCACACAGAGTTCCTCATCATGAAGATAGCCCTTATCAGCACTGATGATGCCTTATTACAGTGTTTGACACCACTGTCCAGCAGTGTATCTAGTGTGCATAAAATAGGACAGGATCTATAAAGAAAAACTTTAAATGCTTGACTACCATTTCTTATTCAACTGAAACTTGCCTTTAATTCGCAGGTACCGCTCAAGATGACAAAAAGATACCTACATTAGAAAACTGACATCTTTCTATGAGATTCATCTTTGAAATGTCAGAATGCAGCACAAAGTGCTGTACGAAAATAGGTCTGGAAACCTAGTGAGGAGAGGTTTCTGCATGATTTTTTCAGTAGTTTAGAATAGGAGTAGCATTCAGAACAGAACTAAGAATGCTTTTACACAAGCTATTTTCATTTTTGTAATAATTATGTGACAGTTACTGCTTCTAGTATACTCCATTTTAAATTTATGTGATTTCTATTTTTTTCACCAGACTGATTCTCTGTCCTTTTCTTGTTAACAAAATTAAACTGATTGGTTAAATCTGATGAGACCTATTCAAACTGGATGCCTCTGCCAAGCCACATCGGTCTCACATCCGACTAGACAAGATAAATATTTTCATTACAAACAGAAAGCCAAAAATCCATTTGCTTTTGCATAAAAAACTGAAAGTCATATCATATTAGAAATTTTATAAGGATATGATAATCAAGCAAAAAGTGAAGAATAGAAAAGGGGATCCAGCAGTCCTGAAGTTCACACAACTGGAACATGCAAATAAATTTCTTCCAAAATTAATGAGAACGTGTTGTCAAAAAATACCTGTATGAACCTGCATATTCATTTTGTATTTCATTGCTTTCTAAATGTGGCAACACACTCTAACATTTAAGATATCTAATAATTATGATTTAATCCCAATCATATGTATGTGTCTATTCAATTCTACAGCTCAAGAATTAGGTGCTAGAATACCTCAACTTCAAATGTCCAATAAATATGGCTGCATTTAAAAAATGACACCACTGTTTTAAACTCTGACAGTTTTGCATTCATAATGGATCTGCTTTGAATTACCAAAGACTTAGATTCTGACCATATTCATGGTTTTGAATCTTCCCTTGAAGGTCTGGCACCTGATAGAATTTGAAGAGTTTAACATTTTTATTTATTTGATCAAGACCAGTCCAGTGTAAACATTGATCTGGTGTAGAACTGTATGTCAAAATTACTATATCGTTGCTACAATGTTACTATGAAGACAGTAATTTAACTGCAAACTATAACATAACTACAATCGCTCAACAAAATGTCAACAGCAGGCATAACTGAAAGGTTCATTTATACCACAGTCACAACTTTATATATCATGCAATGATATCAGGAGACTGTGGTTAGTAAAAGAACTGTAGCATGAAAACTTTGCCAGCTGATAGTGGATTCCATCTGTGACCACCTGCAGTCACATCCCTTAATATCATGCCAAATATCCAGTGGAATACTTGATTCTGTCTTTTTCAAAAGTCCTTATGTTCCTTTTGTTTATTTATTTGTTTTGTTTTGTTTTTCAGAACAACTGCCACTTATTTAGAATTAAAAACTTCTCTAATTTTACTCTGTGATTCTGACATTTTGCATTTGCTCTACTATTATTCATATAAGTAGACTTATTTAATTCAACATAATGTTCTGATGTAGGAAATGTAGTTTTTCTCCAAAGTACACTAGATTAATATTTCTATAGAAATCACTGAAGTTACAAAGCATGAAAAGATTCAGATGAGAATTAGAATCTTGCCCACTATAAAAATCTGTGTTATTTTATACACATTGTAATACTACAGTTTGGATTTTTAAAGGACTCAGGGCATCAAATTGCAAGTGGTTGGGATTCAAGTTAGTAACACTGACCACAGTGTTTTTACAATCCTTAATCTAAATCATCATTCATAGTAGGAAAAAGTGGCCAGATACATAACTAGACAATTATAAATTGGTAAAACACATTGTGTGGATTCTGAATGGGGAGGTAAGTGGTGAATAATTCTCATGTTATTTTCTGTCATTATGTTCTCCAAGAAATAGTGATTGAGTACTCAGGCAGAATACTGTGGATTTCTACACGGCTAAGTAGCAGAGCCCAACACTTTATATCATTAAGCTGCAGCTCATTTGCATGCTATTGTCAATGATAGCTTTGAAATCTAGCTCTAATAAAACTGTGTGCTTTTTTCATCTTTGCCACCACTCCTCTACACCAAAGATTCATTGTTCTGTTCCATGAACTACTTTTATAACACCATTTATTTGTTGATTCTCTTCTCTGCTGTAAAAAAAAGATTGTTAAGTATGTGCTATGGAAAACTGTTGACACTTTCATAAAAATATCTGCCATGATTTCCTCTCTCACCTCAGGGATCTGCACCATCCTTTTCCAATTTTGTTTTTGAAACTTTTCAACATGACATGTCTAGGATTTTGAAACCGTCTTTTCATATCATTGATATATCAATGGCAAACTCTGTCCAAATGGATTCAGGCTCAGCATTTAAAACATTTTTTTTTTTTTTTTTAACCAGGCCTAGCACATGTACAGACATTTTATGTGAAATATCAGGAGTCTATATTATATAAAAGATCAAAATGTCCTTTGATAATATACCTCATCAATTGATTTGTTTTGCACTGAAAATAAAGAAGATATACAAAGAACTTTTAAACCCTCCTTTGTAAATTTTATTTCATAACAGTCATTACATAATTGAATTTAATAATATAGAAATTGAAAAGTGATTACAAGTAAAGATCACATTTTCTACAAGGGTCAGCATCTAGTAACTTCCAGTTTTCTCAGAACAAACTCATAAATACGAGCATTTCTGAAAGTATCAGTATTTCATAGATTCATAGAATACCAGCCTGGAAGGGAACTCAGGGATCATCTCGTCCAACCTTTCTGGCAAAAACATGGTCTAGACAAGATGGCCTAGCACCCTGTCCAGCTGAACCTTCAAAGAATCCAATGTTGTGGAATCCACCACTTCCCTGGGAAGATTATTCCAGTGGCTGGTTGTTCTCATTGTGAAATATTTGCCTCTCGTGTCCAACTTGAATCTCTTCAGCAGTAACTTGTACTCATTGTCCCTCATCTTTTCCATGTGACTCCTTATAAAAAGGGAGTCTCCATCTTCTTTGTAACCACCCTTTAAATACTGGAATATGGTGATAAAGTCCCCCCTAAGCCTTCTCTTTTCAAGACTGAACAAACCCAGTTCTCTTAGCCTTTTCTCATACAGCAGACTTCCCAGTCCCTTGATCATCTTTGTGGCCCTTCTCTGGACCCTCTGCAGCCTGTCCACATATTTTTTGTACAGCAGGAACCAAAACTCAGCACAGTATTCCAGGTGTGGCCTGACAAGCACTGAGTAGAGTAGAATAATGACTTTTTTATCTCTGATGATGATGCTCTTGATGCAACCCAGCATCCTGTTGTCTTTCTTTGCTACAGCAGCACACTATTCATTCATATCAAACTTGTTAACCACCAGGGCCCCCAGGTCCCTTTCCACAGAGCTGCCCTCCAGTCAGGTAGATCCCAGTCTGTACTGCACTTTGGATTATGTTTCCCCAGGTGCAAGACACTTGTCCTTGTTGAGCTTCATAAGGTTAGCCCACTCTTCCAGCCTATCCAGGTCTTCCTGCAGGCTGGCTCTCCCTTCTGAAGTGTCCAATTCACCACTCAGTTTGGTATCAGCAGGGAGCACTTTTCCAGATCACTTATAAAGATATTTAACAACACTGGGCCCAATATTGATCCCTGGGAGACCCCACCTGTGACAGGTTACCAGTTTGAAAAGGAGTTATTTACCACCACCCTCTGGGTGCAGCCTGTCAGCCAGTTCCCCACCCACTGCACAGAACACTTGTCTACATCATCACACATCAGTTTCTCCAGGAGGAGGCTGTGGGAAACTCTATAAAAAGCCCTGGAAAAATCCAGGTAGACACTGTCCATTGTTCACCCCACATCAACTGAGTAGGTTACTTTGCCATAGAAGGCAATCAGGTTTTATCAAGCACAATTTGCCCTTGGTGAATCTGTCCAGGCTCTTCCCAGTCACATGTTGCATTTGACTTGTGATAGCCTCCAGGATGATTTGTTCTATAACTTTCCCAGGGATTGAAGTAAGACTGATAGGCCTATAATTTCCTGGATTTTCCTTTAAGCTTTTCTTGTATATGGGGGTGTCATTAGCCTTCTTCCAGTCTCCTAGGACATCCCTCATTTCTACAACTTATCAAGGATTTTGCAGAGTGGCCTTGTAATGACATCACCCAGCTCTCTTAACACCCTCAGGTGGATAACGTCACGGCCCATTGATCTATAGGGGTCAAGTTCCTGTAATGGTTTGTGTACCAACTCTTTCTTCACTGATGGTGGATCTGTGCTTGCACCAACCTGGATTTCTGTTCCCAAGTCCTGGGGCCCAACAGTGATGGTAAAAACAGAGGAGAAGAAAGTGTCAAGAATTTCTGCCTTTTCATCATTGCTGCTGACTAATTCACCTCTCCTGTTTAACAGTGGGACAGTATTTTCCTTCTGTTTCTGCTTGTTGTTTATGCACCTGAAGAGCCCTTTATTTTAGCTCTATCCAATTTCAATTTGAGCTGAGCTTTTGCTTTTCTAACTGCATCTCTGCACACCCTGTCAAAGCCCTTGTAGTTCTCAATGAGTATTCACACACTTATCCATCTCTGGTACACATCTCTTGGTTTTGAGCAGACTCAGAAGCTTGCAGTTAAACCAAAGGGATCTCTTTCTCTGCCTACTTTCCTTACTTTTAAAGAGGATGAACTGGTTTTGTGCTTCCAAGAGAGAGTTCCTGAAAACCCCCCAGCACTTGGTAGCTCCTTTATCCTATATGGAAGCTTCCCATGGAATATCTTCTAACTGACCTCTGAGTGAGCTGAAGTTGGCTCTTCTAAAGTCTAAAACCTTTGTCAAAGTATCAACCTTCAGTGTGCTCAGCTGGATCCCAAACACCACAATATTGTGATCACTGCAGGCAAGGCTACTATTGACTGAGATATTACAAAGCAAGTATTCTTGGTTTGCGAGTAGCAAGTCCAGTAGTACCTCATTCCTCGTTGGCACATCTAACATTTGTATGAAGAAGCAGTCCTCTACGCATTCCAGGAACTTGATGGATAACATCTGAGCTGCTGTATTATTCTTCCAACAAATGTCTGGGTAGCTGAAGTGACCCTTAAGAACCAGGTTCTGTTGACCCGAAGCTTGCTTAGTGACCCAAATATTGCTTCGTTGGCCTCATCATCTCAGTTGGAAGGTCAGTAGCAGATGCTTACTGTAAGATTCCCCCTTGGAAATGATCCCCCTGATCTTGACCCAGAGGCATTCAATAGGGCTTCCACAACCACCACAGCTGACTTTTATAATTTCAAGATTCTCCTTAACATAGAGCACAATTCCTCTACCTCTTCTTCCTTGTCTATCTTTACGAAACAGCCATCGCAATCCTCCAGTCATGTGAGTTCTCCCACTATGTTTCAGTTAGTCCTATGATATCATAACTTTCAGACTGGGTGCAGAGCTCCAGTTCCTCCTGTTTGTTCCCCAGGCTGCATGCACTGGTATACATATGCTTGAGGTGGTTGATCTTCTGGTTCTCGTATTGAGAAGCAAATAAGGAACATTCATCACTGCTCTGGTTGGCCTGATTTATTCTACAGTTGGTTGCAATGGTGTGAGCATTGCTGCTCTGGACCCTGTCTGCCCCCGAGTCCTTAGTATTATCCATGTTATATATATATTAAAAAAAAAAAAAAAAAAAAAAAAAAAAAAAAAAAAAAAGATTTCCTATGTGTGAGATCTGTGTACACACTTTAACTTCATTTTGTCTCTGGAACTGAAATCTATTTCTTCACTTAGTGTTCTGCCTCATGTAGGTCCTTGCCCTCATTACCATCTTCAGTAGTTGCATTTTTACCAGCGGGAAATATTGTATAAGAAGTCAAGAGCCTTTGTACTATAGAAATGTACTGATCAGCCTTACAAAATCCACATTTGTACTCCACTCTAATACAGAAATGCACTAAGCTTCATGTATAAGTCAAAGATTGTTCATATATTAGGTATTATTCATGTAGTAGGTATTTTTACATCTTAGCTGAGCATGTGCAAATCAGCATGTTACTCCTTTTGTATTCACATATTCATCAATTTCCCACATTACTTATAAGAGAGTATCTTTTCTGGATACACCTTGTCAACTCACAGAAAACTGAAATACAGTTCCCTGCAGAGATGGATTTGTGAGTGCTTTTGAAATTCTGCAGGAAAATAAGTGTCATTGTTTTACTTGAAGTACAGTTCATACTGCATTGATTTGGAAGATTAGTACCTCACTCTTGCTTTGCAAGGGAGTTTCCATTTTGATTGAGTATTATAAGCTGAAGATTTTATTGTAAAGGTAAATCTTACCTGTGAGGATATAAATCTTTACTTCTATCTTCTGTGTGTTCTCAGAGCATAACTGAACACTAATTTCATTCATGTCTTTGAGCTCATTCTTTGTCTCATATGAAAGAGGAGGGACAGTAGGCTTTCTATATATCCCATTATATATTTCATATTTTCTTATTTTCTTTTTTTTTCCTTGCTTGCTGTTTCCACATCTAGTAATAGGGTAAGACTTAAAAGCAGGAGACTGCATGTCCACTTCTATACCTCTATTTCATGTATAGTTGGTCCTGAATCTTTTCTAGTCAAAGGGGTAAAAAGACACTTTATAAACAGTTATTTTATATGTTTTATAAGTCTGATTTACAGTGAGATTAATTGTAGTGATTTCTCTGTACTTATTAAGAAAAATAACCTGATCTAATAACAGAAAAATATAGTACAAAGCAAAACTTTTTTCAGTTCTGGGTAAGTAAAGATGTAAGAATAATTTTAAGCCCTAGACATTTAATTTTCAAGTGAATTAATTCTCAACACAAAATAATAGGATCCTGGGCTGAATTTAGTGAAATAGACGTAGCTGTGTGTAGAAAAATGGAACAGTGATGGAAGGTAGGGAATTTAAGTTAACAAATGTTACCACCTATGAAACAGACTGTTCTTGTAAAATTTTGCGAAACACACTGTATTTAGATTTCTGTGTAGCAAACATTCCCACATCATGAAAGGCAATTGCATTTGTCACATTGTTCACAATGCAATGAAGCATGCATGTAAACATCTGCCCTGTGATAGAGCAGCATTGAATATTAATGCAGTTAATGACTCCTTGTTTTTAACAAAAAATCTAGAAGACAAATTGTGTTAAGTGTGTACAGTGACAGCAAAGTCTATTCTCATCTGTGTTTTATTTCAAGAAGAAAGAACCATGAGGTGGGGATTTTTTTTGTGTGTTTTTTTTTTTTGTTTTTTTTTTGTTTTTTTTTAAAGTTGCCATGGTTTAGGTTTCTTTCCTGTTTTGTAACAAAGAAAGTTTAAAAGACTAGTGCTCTACTAAGTCCAAAATGCAAACTGCGTACCACTTCCCTCTTATCCATATGCTTTTTTCTGTCCCTGTCCTGAGAGGAGCTAACTTTTTATTACAGAATCACAAGTGCCCAGAATAACCTGTAGGTTCTGAAGTCAAAATAATAAGAGTCTGGATTCATTATCCTATTTAACTCTGTACATCACTGAAACTGAAAGACAAAATCTGTCTGAAATTTCTCACTTTTCTTAAAAAAAAACCACAAAAAAACGAACCCAAATCTATTTAAACATTTGGGGTTGAAAAAAGCAAGAGAAGAAGACACAAAGGATTTTAATTAATAGCTGATGTGGAAGATTTTAGTAGAAACATTTTACAGTAATTTAAAACAAAATTTTGAATGTAATCTACATACACAGTCTATGGAATTTTGTCAGTAAATGTAGCATAACAAAATTAAGATGTGCATATACATAGTCAGAGTAATACAGACTCAGATCTGGATTCACATGTGTTGAAGGTAGAGAGGGATGACATCCCAGTTTAGACATCTAGAGTGATTTTATATCTAAGCTAACCACCTTTGACTTCCTTTGTAGTCAATGCAGAATAATAAATAACTTTTTTTTTTGCAATTTTTTCTGATTTGTTGTTAGACAAATATCTACTTTATGCTCAGAAAATTGCAGACACAACCTCCCCATTGGTAACAAAAAGAACACAGAGTGACATACATATGTATATATTAAAGATGTCCACTCTTAATCAGATTATTCCTACCTCTGGAACTTATTTGTCTGGGCTTTCTATAATATCAGTGGATTTACAGAACGTCAGCAAAACTATGATCAAATGACTTTCATAAAGTCACTGGAAGTTATGACCATATTCAGTAACTCTAAAGAATACTCCACAGTACCTAGGACCCTAGATCATGGTAGATGTCAGTGAGTAGATCTTCCATTCCTTCACCACCTCATTATTCACCTTCATTCCTTCTATGCCTTCACTTTCACCATTTTAATGCCATTAAAATTAAGAGGGTTGCACTGGCATAATGCAGAGAAGGACTTGAATGATAAGGTACTACTTACTGACATTATATGTCACTAATTTTAAATTGTCTATTTCTTTTTTGCTAGGGTAAATCAAAGGAAGAAAGTATCTGACAAGGATTAAACTATCTCTTCAATAGGTCATACTTATTTTTTTATCAAAAGACAGTAGTTTAAAAACTAGACAATTTTATTATTGGTCCTTGATGTTTTATACTCGGAAGTCATTCAGTAGATCATCAAACAATATGCTAGCTGTAAAACCCATTGACATAAATCATTAACTGACTTCTGAATATTGGTGCTATTTCTTCAGACTGTATCACTGCTTCCTAACTATATCAATCAAGGCTAACATTAGAGTTCACTTCAAAATTAAAAAAGTGAGAAATGAATCTGCAATTAACTTGGGATTTTGTAAGCCAGTAAACAAAGAATGTTCATCCCAAATGAACTAGAAATGTACAGATGTTGTTTTTGGAGTACTAAGTAACTGTTATATTGTGATAGCTAAGTGGTTTCAAATAAAGTGTTCACTGAAATGCTATTTATATGACAACTTTTGGTCATGAACACTAAAATGATTAGATGACTTTCACACAGATTATTCCTACAGAAATCTTTAGCCTGAAATCTTCAACAAAAGCAACATCTAAAGATACTTCCTTTTTGTAATAGCAGAATACAGCTCTTCTGCATCACTTATTTTCTGCCATGCACATTCGATGAAAGAAGGAGCAGGACCAAACCTATATGGAAATACAACCATGTAACATTCATTTGTCATTTTATCTACTTCAAAACAAAGACAAAATTATATTATACACTATTATGATATTTGTTTTTTCTTTATTTTAGTTGTTAATATTTTGGTAGCACAGTCAATTATTTCAATGTGTTCCTGCCTGTATTGCCTACTGTCTTTGTTTCTCATATATTTTTATTCCTAGTATTCCTTATATTCTGTAGAAGATCAGTCCTGACTCCTCCCCCCTCCCTGCCTTTCGATATATTTATATTGAAATTGACATAACCTCTCTTTTGGTTTGTCAGGATGCAGTAAGTGTTTGGTGTGTCTACTTGTGATCTACTTAGCCCTATTCCAATCAGAACACTTTTATGGAATGTATGATTATATTTTCTATTAGATTCACTTTTATCCCATGAGGAAGAGTGTGTTTTTTAAAATTAATGTTTGGGCCACAGTCATAATGCTTCTCTATTCAGTAGCACTGGCATTGAGTGTCTTCTAGGGGGCACTCCTTGCTTTCTTACCTATTCAATGGAGAAAAACAAGGTTTTCCAGAGAGAAATTTAGAGAACCTTTATTAGCCTCTGTCTCTGAATGATTCACTGGAAAAGGCTGTCATTCTCTCTTTCATTATTAACCTTACTAGCTACCTTCATTAGAGAACTTCAAATACATAGTGTAAGTATGGTCTGTAAAAGCAAGGAGAGGCACTTCATTCCTCCTCTCTCAGAATGCCTACAGTGTTGTGGATTTATATGAATTAAAGTATGTTCTTGCACTGGGGAAAAAAAAAAAAAAAAGACAAGTGATATTAGAGCTAATGAAAGTTAATTATGTAGCTAGCCGTCTGGCTCCTTGCTTTATGATTATCTATAATCAGAATGTTACAATTCTATTCAGACTGCAGCTTCTCTTGTTATTTATCTCAAGTATCCTGGATAAAAAGATAGAGATTATTCTTTTTGTCTATGACAAAGCATAAGGGATATTTTCCTAGTAGCTTCTTGTTAAGAGCATCAGCCCTATACATGGACAGACATTATAAAACTTTTGAGTTTGATAGGATTACTTCTGTAGTCAAGATATACCAATACTCATGCTTCCTATGTATCAAACATTTCTGCCTTAGATTTTCCCTTTTCATCTCATAAAATTGACTTAATTGGGTCCATGGAGATTCTTTAGATGCAGGATAGTGTCCAGGTGATATAATGTCTATATAAAATACATGTCTTTATGCAACCCTACCTTGACATATCCATTCAAAACCCACCATAAGGGACATACCAGTGTCACACTGTAGCAAATATTTGATTATTGTAAAGACCCAAATGGGGAATTGTATCAGCAGATGCTGTATACCTACTGTACAGCATTGCTGTACAAGGTTTATGAATGGGCTGAAATAAACTTGACAAAGAAAAACAGAAACATCATCTATTGCCTGAAAAAAAAAAAAAAAAAAAAAAAAAGAAAAAATGAAGATGCAGCGCTGAATGAATGTCAAGGAGTAAATTAAACTTAAAACATTATTTTGGGTTTGGCATGAGTTACCAAATTTAATGTAGTCGTGTAGCTTTTATCCTGTAGAATATATTACTAATTTTCAGAGGATATTTGCAACAAAAGATGGACGTTCTCTATTTTGATGTATACAACCCATTGAAAAGCCATATTTCAACTACATGTGTCTCTTCCTAGACACTCTTTGAGGAAATATTCCATTTCTGCTTCACAATTCCCTATACATGAGAAAGTCCTTAGCATTTTCTGTGAGGTCACAGAGTGATAAAGTGTTAGTGTCTGTGAAACATGCCCCAGTCCAGACTTTTTGACAGGAAAAGGTGCTTTTCTACTGATTTGAGTTTGGAATCCTAAATTTCTGTAAATACCATGAAAAGGCAGCTGTATAGCATAAACACAGCACAGAAGTTTTTAAGCACAGCCACTACCTTATCAGCAAGATTCCTACAGCAGCAAATGAGAAATTCAGTTTTGCACAAAGGGACAATCACACAGGCAGCAATTTTATTGTATAAAAGAAGAAAGTATTTGGAGAATATATTTAGTTTGCCAAGATAAGATGTCTCACATAAACTGGAGGAGCAAATATTTCTTTCACAAAAATCTCAAGTGTGCTATTTTACTTAAAAAGGAAGTGATTTAAACAATTTACTCTAGCTCTGCTCACTGAGGCACTGGAAGATTCATGTAGATGTTAAACTGTACATGAACAATTAAGGAAGAAAATGTGCAGATGTGACAGCCCTTCAGATTTTTCTCTCATAGCTTTTCAAATCAGTCAGAAAATTGTGTCTGTTTCTGGAAGTAAGTACAATATGTTACTCTCCAGCAGCAATTGCTTACAAAAGGTTTGGGTGGTTTCTATTGTTTAACCAAGCTCAGAATCACAGTCAATTCATTACAGGATGCATGTCAGTCTTGTGATGTGGAAAACTATGCTGCCAACATGAATGGGTCAGACACTAGATAAAATCTAGAGGGATCTGAGCTGTGAAGTCTAGGTGAGAAGAAAATCTTGGTGTCTTGAGAAATGACCGAAGAGAGATTGATATTAGTATGTTTTATCCCTTGATCTGGCCACAGCAGATGGCACTGGCAGTTAGCTCTAGAGAAGTCAGCCTCGAAAATAGTAATTTTCAAGGAGAGACTTGCTTAAGAATAACTAAGAAACCACTCTATAAGTAATATAGCACAATTTAATTGCTTGAAAGTGTTATGAACAGATTATTACTGTCTTGTACATTTCAAAAATGTTGAGATGTCTGTCTACCTGGGAAGTGTAGGGGACTACTAAGAAAATTAAGTTATTAATTCGCTGAAGTGTTTTGTCAGTGTGCATCTACTGAGTTTCTTCATAATTTTTGCCATATATCACAATAAACTGGAAGGAAACATTAGATGAAGCTTTTCAGTCAGATTAGAAGGAAGATTCACCTGGATGTCAGCATCGCGTAAATTTCATCACACTAATACAGAGATTCTGATATTCTGTCTTCACATATATATTTCTGTGGTTTCACTATTCATTTTGTTCACAAAAGGAAGGTATGAGGAATAATAACTACTAAAGTAAATCTGTGGGTAGTGAAATGTGAGATTTGGTGACATAAATTAGAACTCAGGTACAGAGTTCAAATAAGTAGGTCTGAGATTTTTCATAGTTCTGTATCTACATTTACACAGGCAAACCCATTGTTTCTCAAATAAAATATCAGTCCCATTTAGATATCAACACAGTGTCATCTTTCTGGTGGCTCTCTGAATTTTCCACCTTGTCTTTCTTTCAGAAAAGCTGTTCACATAACAAACTTACTCATTTTACCTGGATCAGAACACAGGGTTTCTGCTGCTGTGATGTGCAGATGCAGTAGGCATCTACTGTTGAGTAAGTAGCCTTTTCTTCTAGAGGCTACTGCAGCCAGCCTGCCAAATCTTATCAGAATCAGTGACAAGTCTATCCATGGTAGGCAGAAATATGTGGTTCCCGTTACTGCACATACTGGAGAGAAAGTGCTGTCTTTAATGGAAATAAGAGTGGAAAGAGCTGTTACTGGAGGCACATTAAGTGCAGTGGGTGGTACATAACTTAGATCCCATCTCCAAGACTTCTCACCTATAATGTATAGTGTTGTAAATACAACTGAGTCTTTACAAAGACAAAATACCCAGGAATTGGGTTAGGGAACATCTGATTTATTAGAAGCAAATCATACGCAAAAATAGCCTGGTATGTGCTGCTGCTCCAAGGTAACATTCAAAATTTTGGCCTGACTTCCATTTAAGCTGAGAGAAAGCAAGCTATTTAAAAAAACAAACAAACAAACAAACAAACAAAAATACAAAAAAAAAAAAAAACACCACAAATATTTTCTAGCTTTAGGTGCAGATTCTACAGGCTTTCTTTAATATGGTTAATTGATCCTTGTCAAAAATACAGCTACTGGATTATTTAAAATCTTTTGACTATTGAATTAAGTCCATAAAAAGCCTATGGCTTGCTTTCTTTGACAATGAATCCCACATGACATAGAGACAGAATTTCTCATTCTTTCTCTAATTTTTCCATATTCTTTTTCATATAATCTGCTGGATGACATGAAAAGGAAATTAATTTTACTTTTTTAGAAAAAAAAATCACAATTTCCTTTTTGTTGTTCTCATTTTTCAGTCAGCACTTGTTACAGCGGAATCACATCAAATGCAAAATCTGAAGTTCCCATAGTAACATTAACATATCCACAAATGACAATAAATCCTTTACAGTAATTCATAGTACTGTTTACTTCATTTATGTCTTTAGTTCTGTTCTTCATTTTAATCTGTTTTTAGTATTCTTATACTATTTGCCCTATGCATTATATTAGTTGCTATGAAACTAATGTTGTAGATAAGGATGAAACATTTTGGTACCCACAAGTATAGTATAAAATCAATTTTCCTGAAATCTGAAATATGTATTTTGGAATGTGAACTTTCTCCATACAAAAACAAAGACACATACACACATACCTAAAATCAGTAGTTAACACTGTATACTCCAGACCAGAAAAAACTATTTTAGAGAATAATAAAACAGAATAAGCAATGCGTATTTCAGTAAAGTTCAAGCGTGATATTATGCTCAGTGAGCATAACAAAACGTCTTTAGCTAGAGACTGGCCTACAGAGGATCCGAGCTTCTAGAGACAGTAACTTGAAGATGCTGCTACCATTTAAATAAAGAAGATTTAAGTAAAATAGGAAGGATTTGAGACTTTTTATTGGCTAAAAAAACCCTTCATCTTAAAATTTAAAGATTTCAGGATTTGTTGTTTTATAGAATGAGGAGTAAAAGGAAACATCTGTGTTAGACTGATAGTGCATGATACAGAATATTTGTGGGGGGCTATTAAAACCAGATTTAGAGATGTGAGAAGGAAGATTTGGATGGTTTATCTCACTACTCATGATATAAATTATTGCTTCAAGAGAAACACAGAAATCACAGAATTGCACAAAAGTCAGGTTTGAAAGGGACTTCTGCAGATCAGCTGACCTAGCCTTCTGTTCAAAACAGGGACTTTGGTGAAATTATCTATGACTCCATCAAGGCAGGCCTTAAATATTTCCAGTGAGGGAGATTCCACCACTTCTCCAGGCATTCTATCCCAACATTTAATTGTCCCCAAGTTGTTTTGTTTTTGTTTTGTGGTTTATTTTTGTTTAGTTGTTTTTGCTTTTTCTTTGGTTTTTTTTTTTTTTTTTTTTTTTTTTTTTTAAATATATATTCAGTCACTTCAGGCATATATACATACATTTTTATATACATGTACATATATATATGTATATATTTTCAGGCATTTCCCCTGAAGGGACTTGTCTGTTGCTTCTTGTCCTGTCATCAGGCACTTTATGAAGAGCGTAGCTCCATTTCCTCAACTATATTTTAGGTCCTGGAAGACTATGATTAGGTCTCACATGAACTTTCTCCTTTCTAAATTGAACCAATCCAGATCCTTCAAGCTTCCTTTATATGTTAAATACCTTCCAGTAGCTTTCCTTGGAACACTGTCAATTTTTTCAATGTCACTCATGAACCAGGGGGAACAAAACTGGACATAGTATTCAAAGGGGAACAAATGTCAACATAGTATTCAGTATGTGGCACAACACACACTAGGTAGAGTAGAATAGTCACATACTTGGAAGAGCTGATGCAGCCCAGGACATGAGTTGCTTCACTGTTACACTTTTCTACATTGCTAGACCCAATCAGGTCTACCTCATCATGTACTGATACTGGAGATTAGTCTGTCCCAGATGCAGGACTTGGCATTTCCTTTTGTTAAATCTCACGGAGTTTTTGTTGGCCCAGTCTTCCATTTTTTCCTTCTACCCTATCTACCTTTCCCCTCAAGTTGGTGTTACTTGCCAATGAGATGACAATGCTGTTATGCAGATCATTTATAGAGATATTGAATAGTACTGAACTCTGTATCAACTTTGGAGGAACCCCACTCTTGATTACTGCCATTAACCACCATTCTCTGAACTTGTCTGTTTAACCAGTTTTCATATAAATTATGGCCCATCTATCCAATTCATTTTACAACAAAGGTGTCATTGGGAGACCAGTCAAAAGCCCTTCATCCTTTCCTTCAACTGTTTAGCAAGTTGTTTCATCATACAAAGAAATCAGGTTGGTCAGGCACAATTTGCCCTTGGTAAACCCTTATTGCCTTTTCTCAGATTCCTGCATGTGCCTGGTAATAACTGCTGTGAGGACCTCTTCCAGCCACTGAAGTGAGACTGACTGTTCTGTAGTTTCCTGGATTTTCATTTTTGAGCTTTTTGTGCAAGTGCACAGTATTTATCCCCTGGTTTCAGTTGCCTCATACTTTGTGGGGGGAAAACATGTAAGGGGTGGTAGCTGATCCAGACTTACCAGCAGCTGATCCACAGACCTCACATTCTCTCCAGTACTTGGCTTGAACTCCCTTGGTTCATCCAGTAGTCAGTGTTCAAACAGCTCTTGACCTCTCCAGTATCCAGGACAGACTCATGGCTCAATGTCTGGCTTCCAAGACACTTATACTATGCTCAGACTAGTTCATGTTGATGTTAATTAGTGCTTACACACTGACAGACATACACACAGAATATATGGGTTCCTCCAGTTGCTGGCTCCCCAGACACACAGGCCCCTATAACCTACGATCCCCACTCAGGCTGCTGGAATTTAGACATCCATATACACTCATGCACACTGAACAGAGAGTCCTGCTCAGGAAAATATTCATAAATGGAGCTGGACAGATTCTAGTGATCATGTATAGAGCATGACCAGAGAAGTAGACTTACCATAAGTCTGTTTACACGTGATTGGCTCCTTAATTCCCCTATCCCTACATTTAACTATATTTGTTCCTCTCCCAGGCACCTCTACCTCTCTCTTTCCCCACTTTTTTTTTTTTTTTTTTTTTCCCAAAACACCAAAAATTGTACAAATTGAGTCTTGTACATGCTCAAGATGATCTTCCCCTGCAACCTGTGTCTGGACAATGCTCTTAATCACATGGTCCTCCAGGACCAGTGATTTGGACTCGATGATCCTTATGGGTCCCTTCCAGCTCAAGAGATTCTATGATTCTGTGATCCGACAATGAGTCTTTTACCTCTGAAATCAGTAATCCAGTTCAGTCTGTACAGTGATCTAGAGACCCTCTCCAACTCACTTACGGTGAAGGGCATCAACCCTGACCCATGGGACTGATCAGCCTGTGACAGCTCTAGGAGAAGTCATGGCAGTTTTCTTCATTTTCTCTGATCAGGTTATTGGAGTTCTATCACCTGTCAATGCTCTTCTATGCCCCTTTGTATTTGCCAAGATATGTCTTTAATTCCATAACCTAACCCCACATAAGAAGAATATTTTTATATTCTGCTTTTGGAGTCTGTCCCCTTTACTATCTCTCATATGCTTCTTTTTTACTTGTATTTAAGCTCACTCTTTAACCAGGTTGGTTTCTTTTTATGATTTCTTGTTTAGGGGGATGGACCACTTCTGTGTTTTGAGAAGATCCCTTTTCAGTATTCTACCACTCCTAAGTTCCTTTTCCCTCCAAGACAGATTCCCATGGGATCCCTCCTAACACTTCCCAGAGCAAGTTAAGGTCTTCTCTTCTGAAGTTCATGGCTTTTATTTTGCTACTTCCTTTCTCACGTGCCTTAGGATATTAAATTCTATGATCTTATGATCAATGCTCAGTACAGCCTGGGCTGCCACCTAGGATCACATCTGCCAGGACTTTCTTATTTGTAAACAGTAGATCCAGAGGAGCATCAATCCTTGCAAATGGCATACCCAGTCATGGCATTAGGAAGCTTTCCCTGACATACTTCAGAAATATGTTAGATTTGCCTGTACACTGCTGTGTTGATTTCCCAGCAAGTATCAGGACAGTTGAAGTCTCCCGTAAGAACTAGGGCCCACAGACCTGAGGCTTCTTTGAGTTGTCCATGTATTCTCCCTTATCAGGGGATCTGTAACAGACATATAAGGTCCCAAGAAATGATAATTACAATCATGAAATCATAGAATGGTTTGGGTTGGAAGGGGCCTTAAAGATCATCTAGTTCCAATCCCCTTGCCAGGTGCATGGATACCTCCACTAGATCAGGTTGCTCAAAGCTCCATCCAACCTGGCCTTGGGAATAGGCACACACAACTTCTCTGGACAACTGTTCCAGTGTTTCACCACCCTCACAGTAAAGAATTTCTTCCTTCTATCTAATCAAAATCTACCCTCTTCCAGTTTAAAGCTATTACCTCTTCTCTTGTCACTACACTCCCTGACAAATGGCCGCTCCCTATCTTTCATGTAGGCCCCCTTTAACTACTGGAAGGCTGCTATAAGGTCTTCCTGGAATCTTCTCTTCTCCAGGATTAATATCCTCAACTCTCTCAGCATGTCCTAGTAGGGGAGGTGTTCCAGTTCCCTGATCATCTTCACAGCCCTCCCGCTGGACCCACTCAAGCAGCTCCATGTCTTTCTTGTGCTGGGGGCCCCAGAGCTGGATACATTACTCCAGGTGGGGGTAATGAGAGCAGAGTATAGGAGGAGAATCACTTCCCTCAACCTGCTGGCCACACTTGTACCGATGCAGCCCAGGATACAGTTGGCCTTCTGGGCTTCCAGTGTATTCTGCTGACTCATAGTCAGTTTTCCATCCATTAATACCCCTAAATCTTTCTCTGCAGGGCTGATCTCAATCCAGTCATTGCCCAGCATGTAACTGTGCATAGGATTACACCAACCCATGTGCAGGACCCTGCACTTGGCCTTATTGAATTTCGTAATGTCATTGTTTGAGCCTGGTCAGCAGCTAAATGCCACGCAGTCAGTCACCCACCCTCCCCTGACTTGGGAATGGGGAGGAAATCGAAGGGGCAAAGGGAGACTCGCAGGTTGAGATACAAACAGTTTAACAACAGTAACAGAACAATACGATGACAGCAGTATCAGTTGGTAATGTACAATACAGCTGCTCACCACCCACCGACTGACACCTGCCTGCTCCTGGCCAGTGATCCCAAACACAAAGGCCCCACAGCAACACTCCCCAGAAGTGAGAGCCCCTCCTGGCCCACTCCTGCCTTATATAGTGAGCATAATGTCACATGACATGGAATATCGGCCAATCCGGGCCCAGCACTCCAGCTGTGCTCCCTCCACCCCCACACATAGGCAAGGTGTTGTGGTTTAAGCCTGGTCAGCGACCAACCACCGCAGCTGGTCACCCTCCCTTCCCCCTCCCCACCTGGGAATGGGGGAGGGAATTAGAGGGGTGAAGGGAGACTAGCAGGTTGAGATAAGAACAGTTTAATAATGGTAATAAAATGAGAATAATGACAATGATAGGGGGGAAAAAAAAAAAAAAAAAAGAAATATATACACAGGCAATGTACAGCATAATTGCTTACCACCCACTAACCAATACCCAGCCCGTTCCCGGCTAGCGACCCCGAGATACCAAGATCCTGCAATCGCAACCCCGGAAGCGAGACAGCTCCTTCCCAACCACCCCTCCTTTATATAGTGAGCATGACGTTCCATGATATGGAATATTTCATTGGCCAATTAGGGTCAGGTGCTGTGGCCGTGCTCCCTCCCTGCTTCCTGTGCCCTTGCGCATGGGCAGAACATGAGGAGTCAGAGAGTCCTTGAAGTCTCGGTAGCAGCTGAAAACATCAGTGTGCTATCAGCATTTTTCCCATACCAAACCCAAAGCTAAATCCAAAACACAGCACTCATCTAGTCCCTGAAAAGGAATATTAACTCTATTTCAGCCCAAACCAAGACACAAGGGCACTCAGACCTGGGGAACCCCTGGGGTCTCAGTGTGCTGCAGCACTCCTCCAGCTACCAAAACGAACATGAACTCTATTCCAGCCTGAACCAGGACTCATAAGGTTTGCACGGGCCTGCCTCTCAAGCCTGTCTGGGTCCCTCTGAACAGCATCCCCTCCCTCCAGTGTATTGACTGCACCACACAGCTTGGTGTTGTCAGAAAACTTGCTGAGGATGCACACAATCCCACTGTTCATGTTGCCATCAAAGATATTAAACAGTGCTGGTCCCAACACTGACCCCTGAGGAATGCCACTCACCACTGGTGTCCACTCAGACACTGACAGACCTGTCCTTTTCTCCATAGCTGGCCTCCATGCACTTTAATCTACTCTTTTCTATAGTGCGCAAATTATACTCTTCTACCCTTTTTTGTTGTTTCTGAATAGCTTGTAACCATCCACTGCCATCCTCCAGTCATATAAGATATACCACCAATTGTCCTGGGGAGCTCATAACTGGACACAGTACTCCAGGTGTGGCCTCATCAATGCTGAGTAGAGGGGAAGGATAGCCACCTTGGACCTGCTGGCAACACGTCTCATAATTCAGCCCAGGATACCATTACCCTTCTTTGTCACAAGGTCACATGGTTGGCTCATTTTCAACTTGGTGTCCACCAGGTTCCCCAGGTTCTCTTCTGCCAAGCTGCTTTTCAACCAGGCAACCCCCAATATATAATGATGCATGGGATTATTCTCTCCCCATATGCAGGACTTCACACTTCCCATTGTTGAAGTGCATGGGGTTTCTTTCAGCCCATTTCTCCAACCTGATCATCATGCAGTTTTACATTGTCATCTGGATCCTTGCTTTGGACACAATTCCCCAAGAAGTCTAGTTTAAAAGTCACTTTATTAAGTTATCCAACCTTTGGCAAATATGTTCCTTGCCATCTTTTGGTTAGTGGATCTTGCCTCTCCCCAGTAGCCCACAGTCTTCATATGGTGTCTCATGGTCATTCCAGCTGAAACTTGGCTGGTGACACCAGCCATGCAGCCAAGGGTTGAACTGCCTGATACATCTGTTTCTCTCTACACTCTTCCATCTGACTGACAGGATGAAGCAGAAAATAACCTGAGTACCTCATCCTTTTATTTTAGTCCCAAGGACTCTGTAGTCCTGCTTGACTTTTTTCCAGGTCACATTTCACAGGATCATTTGTGTCCATGTAGAAAAGGAGTAAGAGGTAGAATTCTATGAGCCTGATGAATCTAGGCAGTATGTCCATGACATTCTGGACCTCATCCCCAGTCAATTAGCAAAGTTCCAGAGCCTTAGGGTCAGATCAGCAAATGGTTGCCTCAGTTGTTTACACAGGGGAGCACTCCCTACTAACACACACTGCTTCTTCTTCCTGCTGGTTTTAACATGCTGAGCAGGAGCTGTTGGGCAGATCCATGTCTTTTCTTCATCTGAATTTTCCAGCTGTAAACACAGATATGTTGTTGCTATGGGGCATGGGCCCACTGGGTGCCTGGTTCTGTGAATGACTGTCCCTTCCCTATTCAGGCCTTGCTTGTGATGTTTTTTCTTTGTCTGTGCTTCAAGGCCTGAGCACATGCACTTCCAGAGATACTGGTAGTAGCACACCAATTTCCTGTTCACATTCACAGATGCTGCATAGCCTATTGACCTCTTTCTGCAGCTCTTTCACCTGGTAGCTCAGATAACACCCCCTTACACATTTTATGTTTACAGTACAAAAGACCTTTCTCACATTTTTATGTCCTGCATCCTTTCCTAATATAAGTAGAAAATGGATTTATAAAGCAAAATGGCTTTAAAAACCCAAAAAGGATTTAAGTGTAGTGGTCCCAGCACGTGAATAATCCAAATTTACACACTAAAAACTCTATTTGGCTGCCACATATCGCTTCGTTCATGTAGCATATATAAGTTTCATATATAAAGTTCTGAAAATACAAAAATGTTTGTGTCTACACACAACAAGAACAGATCACAGAAGTGATCCACAAAATTTTGGTTGGGGTTTTCAGATGTGATGTATTTCACTTGCACTACCCAATTTGGTAGGTACCATATGAGTTCTGTTAAAACCAGAAAACGGAATTTGAGATTACAAATTATGTAAATCATCTTCACAGAGTTGGCAGATATCATACAGGGTCTGTAGAGGTCTGTGTCCTTCTGGAACAGCAGCTGAAGGCCAGGCATGATATTTGGACTTCTCAAGTGTTACTCATTCCATATAGCTGAATGAAAACCACAGTGAAGGGGTTTGTAGTACATATAGTCAATTAAATCTATCAATCTCACTGTAAAATGCTACATGTAGTAACCCAGGTTGTAGAGGTTGAAAGTTAAAATGAGCTTAATCCCACCTAGTCTGTGTTTCTACTCTGGGCAGGGGGCTTGCTATTCTGCAGACTGGCAAAACAAGGATCTTAAAAACAGATGCCCTAGAAGCAAATGGTTTTTCCCAAGGCACACAAGAAATTTGTCAGATTTTAAATTTGTATCCAATTCTTGTTGACTGGAGCCTAGTTCCTTAACCCCTATCCTTTTTGTCTGCTTTTACTTTCCTTTACACTATTACTTTTGGACACACATAATATCATCACTTACTACAATATTATGACCACACCATATTTTATATCTTATATATTTTTAACATTTAAATGCTACTAGCATACAAAATGAATTATATGTATATAAAACACTTGATCTAATCAGTTGAGTTGTCCCTTTAATTGCAAACAACTGATCACATAATTTAGGCTGTCATGTACAAGAAGTTGTGGGTTTTTTTCTATATTTGTAATATACTTTTTGTCAGCCTGCTGTCTATAAAAGAACAAAACAAGTAGCACCAACATATTTGTGCATTTCAAGAAGCTCAGAAAATTTCCTGATGAAATCAGTCAGTCTCTATCTGACTGATTGCAGGTAGCAGTAAGAACCATTTATTTTTTTCTTTTTACTGTGATGTTAAAGCCCTGAAAAATGGAACTGTATTTTTTACTTTCACTGCATGAAACACCATGTGTATTCTTCATTCTGCCAATATCCCATGTGTAAAGGCATCAGACACCTTGCTCTTGGCCAGATGGTAAAAATGCACATTTGGCCATTTTCCTATGTTTGGAGTTGCTTGTGTTACTTCGTGTTCTGTTTCCCTTTTACTTATTTGTTCTTGAATGGGTTCCCCTGTGCCCTCGCTTTGCCATAAAATTGCCTTCACTCAAAGCAACAGCAAGCTGTGTGTTCATGTTGTATAGGTTTGACACTGTTTTTTCTCAGTGGGCTTCCCAGCACCTGCTGTAATATCCATAATGTAAGCCTCCTTTTCCTCCATTGTTGAAGTATTTTTTTATTTTTGGAAAGTAAGTGTCAACAGATGTGATTGAAGATAGTGAGCCGTGGTGCTATTGGGAAATAACAGTCATGATTGGGCTAGAAATCGTGCAGAATAGATGGCCCATGCAGATGTATTCTGGTTGTCCACTTGTAATCAGGATGCTTTTCAGTATACTGTCTGGATTAGATGAGTAAATTAGCTAGGGTAATAAAATAATTAAAAGGTAACAAAAAACCTCAGATATAAACTATAAATGCAGACATTAGTTGGAGAGCTTTAGAATTTCCTTAAACTCCAATGAAAACATTATATGACATTATGATTGCCTGCTGCAACACACCTTCACTAGACTAAATACAACACAGGTAATTGTTCAGTAGTTCAAGAAGGCTTATGCTGATTTAAAAACTGAAGATCAAGTTCTCCCCGTTTAAGTTTACACACCAAAATGGTGTCTAAATCAGAAATATAGTCATTGCAGTTTCCTTCTAATAGTTTAAGAAAGTAAACACTTTCAGGAAGCTTTGTATCTCCAAGATCTAAATCTGAACGCAAAACTGAAATGAAAGAGGGCAACAGTTATACAGAAATTCTGAGACTGCAGTTAGGCTTTGGAATGTTTTCTGTCAAAAACACAGAACAGAGCAAAAGTTACGTGCAAACTCAACCCCTCCCTGAGATACTCCAATGAGTGAATTTGGGGGAAATTAGTGAGAGGAATTAATTTATGTCATTAAGCTTTAAGATTGAGGTCATCTTAAATTTAGGTGTTAAATACAGTTGTCCACAACAGTCATCTAAAGTAACATTTTAGTTAACAAAGAGTTAATCAGTGCAGCAAATGGAGTCTTTTGCAAATTAAATAACTCTCTATATCATACTCGCCAGATTTTTACTGAGTATGATGAGTTCTCAGACTCTTAGTCCACATGAATACAGCTACCCTGTAGACAGCTACACAAACTCAGTCCCACCCTAGGAGTGAATTTTGCTTCTTACAGGTAGATTTCAACTGCCTAAACATAGTCATCTAGTGGACAGTGTAGATATGACATTCACTCAGATATGGAAGATAAGGGACAGAACATGGAGGGGAACAGTGCTTCTCTGAAGCAGCTGACATAGGTTACACCAAGGAGCCTGAAATTATACCAGATATCTATGTATAGGCAAAGGGAACAATCTCTGCATGTCTACACATCTAAACCTCTGCTGAACAAGTTACTTGAGATTCCTCCTTGTTTATAACAGAAGGTAATAGGTACATTTCAATTTGAATAATGTGGCCAGATAAAGATCTCTACCCTTGGATAAGAAGGATCACTTCCTAAAAGTCCTGGTCTTTCTCCACTGATTTAAAGAAACAAAACCCCCAAAAAGATTCTTGGGTAAGGCGAAGTTAAAGCTAAATTTTGGTCATTATATTTTGAAATAGTGTGTCAAGCATTGTTCAAAAAAATGGCCCTAATATTGAAATTAGCAGATATATTTGTCAAAAGTTTGATGTCTAAGCTTTCTAAATCGGAGAAATTTCTCCTTCAATAGCATCTGTATTTTTACACATAAAAGAATTTTACGTGCTTCAGGCAATTTCCCATCTAGTCACCCAGTGATTCTGCTCATAATATTTCAATAGTAAGATCTTTCCCATAATATTGTTGTCGCTGATTGTGAGTGGTAAGAAACACCAGACAACGTGAGACTGCTAAACTCAGTTTGTGAAGTAGCAGAAAGAAAACACAGGCTGTATCAGGAAACACTGCACTCACACAGGCACACATAGACACACAAGTAATAAAACCACAACTTTTACCCGCCCAGCAGAAGTCCCACCACCTACAGGTAGCCACGAGTGCCACTCCACCCAGAGGTCACACCCCTCTGATAGTCATGGGGGTCTCTTGTGACTGGCTGGCAGGTCCAGCTGCCCCTGCCAGTTTACCTGGTAGTACATTGGAGCAGGAAGTCCCTTCCTTACACGGGTGGGGGAGGGGTGTCGGGTGGGGTGGGGTGGAGGGGGTTGGGTCGTGGCGGGGGGTGGGAGGGCAGGCATGCCGTTTTGTTTCAGTCAGCATTTCATGACAGGCTGTTGCAAGTCGCTGACATATATCCTAACCCACATCTTTTTTGCAGGGATTTTTGGTGTGTTTGCTCTAACCTGGCAGCCATGGATCATGACACTCAGTTACTCAATTCTTGACTAAGGCTTCTGTGACAATTTTGCTCTTTTTCTTTTGTTTTTTTTTTGCAGGTTTCTTTGGTCTACATGCTGCATTATATGGAATTATATCTGTATCATAGCGTGTTTCTGTACTGTTTTCCTTATGAATAAAGAAGAAGGGAATGGAATATAATTATTTGATAGTGATTAAAATAAGCATAATTGATTAGGCTAGTACAGTATAGTTTAGATTTTTATAGCTCAGTAGTTCAAGACTAGAGGGAGTTGCCATGCTGTCATTGTTATTGCATGCAGCACACAGCTATTGAGATTTTTCTGTGACAAATATATGTCTACCCAAGCTGAACTGTAGTTGAAAGTAAAGAGTAAAAATAGAAATGCTGTGTGATCCCAGCCTTTATTTCTTTGGGGTATTTACTCAGTAAGTTCTAATTAATTGTAAATGTGACCTTCAAAATCCATCCTTATAAGTCAAAAATGCTCTTTAGACTTTGAGCTTCAGTAGACAGGATAGAAAAGCTGTGATGATGATATTTTTCAGATATTTTCTGATGTGATTTGTTCCTGTCAGATGTTTAAAAGACTTTCAGGTGCTCTGTAAGTATTTTTACTTTTCTTGGAGGCAGTGGTTACATCTAGAGGAAATTACTGTGGAAACCATTTTAAATGTCAGACACATAGTCAAAAGAATTTTTGATATGCTAAAAGTGCTTCTCAAGTGTCTAGGCTGTATACAGGATACCACATACACACATGCATGCGCATGCACAGTGGGAAGTACTTCACACTGTGAAGTATTTCAGAAATACTCCATTTTGCAGCAGATTGCTCTATAGTCTTAGTGTTTAAGCACTCAGGTGTGTGCAGTTCATCTGTTAACTGAGGTGAATAATTAGGTATCCCTTACTCAGTTAGGACAATGAAGCAAACATTCCAATTAACTGTCTTCTCAGAGAAAGTCCAAAATAAAGATTATTCTTAAAAAAGGATGTTTAAAAATTACATGTTTGGTATTTTCACCTCACATTTTACACAAAAAGTCACTGGTTTCTTGGGCATTGTGAGTGTTCAGACTTCATTATGTCATTTTTCTAATCTCATTAAAATAATACTGGAATACGTTTAGTGCACTGTTTTGTGGAGTATTGCAAGGAAGACACCTACTAGAGAAATATTAGTAAGTACTGAAAGGCGAACCTCACATTTTAGGTCACACAGAAAAGCAACCAGTTGTTTCTCTTACAGCATTTATGTTTCTTATTGCATGTGATTTGTAATTTTCCAAAGAATTATTGGTTTTCCATGTAATTAACTGTAATACATTGGCATGAGATCTAACTCATAACTCTTCAGCCAGACTTGTGCTGTCACAGCATTACCAAGCAGTAAATCACATGTAGGTATAAAGATAGAATCTTATAAGAAACCCTATGGCAAGTTTCTTGTCACTTCACACTATTGTAAACTTCAGAAACAAAATGCATGGAGAGACTGGATTTTTCTTATTTCTCTTTGATATACTAGAAGCAAATAAGTAGAGTCTTTAAAATATTTGTTTGATATCGGCTGTCAGTTTTGGTTCTCTGGAAAATAAATTGCTTACTCTAAACTTTTGTTAAATTGTATAATTTAAGGTTCTTATGGCAACCATAGTTCTCCTTTTGTAGCTTTCCATTTGTTGCTCTGTCTTGCTTTATTTGCTTCTGCATAGAACCAAAACTGATTTTTGAAATGCAGAACTCTTCGATGTTAGCTTATCATTTCCTAAAGCTTTTTCAACCGATACCAAAATAAAAATCATCCTGACTGATTAACAATATCCAGTTATGACTATATTGGAAGGACTTTATCAACATTCACTCCACTGCATTTCAGTTTTTCAAGTTTTTCCTGCTCTCTTTATTACTTTCCAGTGAAGGGGTAGAAGAGGGGTGTAGAAACTGATTTTTTACCTCATGTATCTTCTGGTGGGGAAAATGGGGACTATGCTGATAGGGATCAGATACAATACCAGAAACATTTATTAATGTTATTGTTCATCTAGAACGCAATCTGAAGCTGTTCCTGTCCAAGCATAAGCCCATCCAGACCATACCATAACCCATCAATATCTTAGCCTCACACTGCCACTCAATCCTTTTATACTGGTAACTCTTTCTTATCAAAGATTAGAAAAAAAAAAAAAAAAAAAAAAGCAAACAGAAGAACAAAAGAAATAAAAAGTCTGAAAAAGGAAAAAAATGAAAGTTCAAGAAAATGAGAAGAGAAGGAAAACTTTTCAGATTTGTGATGATTTTCAAAAGGATGATTTGAAAAAATAAATGTATTTAATGTAAAATCTCCAGATTTTTCTATCTATTTCTGTGATAGAATACTTTTAGTTTCCTGTATCAATTACACAATATTTTTCATTAGCAATGTCTTCTGGGTTTTCTAAGCCAACCTGTGAATGGAAATTGAGGAAGAAATTAAAAAAGGCAGGGCAGTTTCTACAGTAGAGATTCCTGAGGACACAATACTAAAATCCTGCTGGAATGCTCATTTACTTGTTCACAGAGACTTGATCAAATGTAAGCCTATAGAGAGAATAGATCAAAGAAGACATGATGCATTGCCTCTGTACAGATTTTACACTGACTACCATCTTGATCTCTTTATCAAGTGGAGGCATATTCACATTAAAATTCATGTAATGCTTTTAGTTTTGACTTTACTTCACAGCATTCTTCCAAGTTTGCAATGTGGAAGTTGCACAATAGCTGCCTGTTGTGGTTTATTTTTGCAGGCAGCTAAACACCACACAGTCACTCCCCCCCCCCCCCCCCCCCCCGGGTTGATGGAGCGAATTGGGGAAAAAAAGAGTAAAATTAATGGGTTGAGGTAAAGACAGTTTAATAGAACAGAAAAAGAAAAGATAATACTAATACTAGAATTAGTATATACAAAACAAGCGATGCACAGTGCACAACTGCTCACCACCTGTCAACCGATGCCTGGCCAGTCTCTGAGCAGTGGACTCTGGCCAGGTGTCCCCTAGTTTATATGCTGAGCATGACATCATATGGTATGGAATATCCCTTTGGCCAGTTTGGGTCATCTGTGTTGGCTGTGTCCCCTCCCAGATTCTTGTGCCCCTCAGTTTACTTGCTGATGGGGTGGTGTGAGAAGCTGAGAAGTCCTTGACTTAGTGTAAACATTGCCTAGCAACAACTAAAACATCAATGTATTATCAATCAGCATTCTCATCCTAAACCCAAAACACAGCACTATACCAGGTACTAGGAAGAAAATTAACTCTATCCCAGCTGAAACCAGAACACTGCCTCTGTGTGTTAAGCATCTGTGGGTGGGAAATCTGTAGGATCATTTGTCAAAAACCACACTTAGAAATAATTTTGTTTTGGAATGCAGGAGAGCATTTAATCTTAAACAGCTGTAGGCTGAAGTTATTTTCTCCTACTCTCTAAGCACTAAGGGAGACTTAGTCCACATTCCTGAAAACACCCACTCAATATTATTAATACCCTTAGTAGAAATTCATTATAGTAAAATTAACTATGATCAAGTCAATTCAAAGGTGGATTATCTTTTTAAATTATTTTACCAAGTGAATTGGGTTAATATAACAGAGAACAGATAAAATAGATAATTGTGTCAGTTTATACAAAGCACAGATGTCCTACTGCATCTTATTACTTACTCTGCAGCAGGATTCCTTTCTCTTAGACATTAGAAAGGCATAAAAAAGTGGAGGAAGGTCAGTATATAAGAGGTAGCACAGACAATATTTCTACAGCTGGGAAGTGTTCTGATCTGACAATGACAGTCTCATTTGTAAACTAGGAAATCTTAACAGAATTATAATACTTTCCAAGCAAGTATTAAGAAGTCAGGTATTGACCATCCAGTCACCAGACAGCTCTTGCAATTAAAATTACAGGAGTCATGTGAAACATCACACAGATTATGTGTCCTCTTTTAGACATGGAGTCAAGGAGACAATACAGATGTTTAAAAATCCATTGACCAGAAGTACGAACATGGGCAGACAGATGGTCATAAACAAGCTGTACAAAATATGGTAGGCTGGTCAGGAAAGCTGCTTATAAGGCATTGTAATGACCAGGACTCCTGGTATTTGCAAAGCAAAACAACATTGTGAAAGGAAGCCCACCTGAGAAGATGGAAAATCTGTCAGTTTTATGGGCACAAGGAATGCTCTTCAACAGACAACGTACAGAAGCAAATGGGATGATCACAAAAATCTTTGCACTCCTCATTGAGCAAGCCTCATGTGGTAAAAGGCAGACTCTCACTGTCTTTTCCTGTTTAGCTGCTTGAAATTACATTGGAATTTTGAGAATTTATGTGAGGAACTAAGCAGTCTCATTTCTCTGAAAAAAAATCACTAGTTTTGAAGTAGTACCTGGTATCAGTAGAATGCTTTGCTGAGTGATTCACCATTGAATTGTGTGGCATAGTGAAATTTTATACTCTAAAACCTTAAAATCTCTGCAGAAACCATAGCAAATAAATTTATTTTAAAATTATATTTTATTGAGAAATGAATATGAAACCACAATGTAAACTTTTCATATTCTATTCATAGTAGATGTCACATAAATACTATCATCTAAACTGTTTTAAATAAAATACAATGTAATACTTTTTGTTGTTGTTATTTAACACTACCACTTGGCATTTCTATTGTGCAATTCATCCAAGGTTATGAGAATGCTTTATAAACTTGAATGAATTACACACACTGTAGTCTCATGTTTAGGGAATGGAACAGAGGAGTCATTTTACATGTGACTTAAATACAAACACCTTTGTGGTGAAATGTGCCAGCTCTTTAAGTTTTCATAGCATCATTAGGCAGTAGATTAAGACAAGAAGTGATTAATATTCAACTAAAACTACTGAATTAATGTACTTAGGTAAAACCTGCTTGCTTATATTGTGGTTTAATCAAAACACTAAAACCAAGTCATTAAATTCTATGTAAAGCATTTATACTTTTATCTGTTCCTTCTGCCTGTGGGTAGACAACCAACCTGTGGAAGGAAATCCCCCTGAATTTCCAACTCTTCTTATTGCTACTACTTATTAATGTACATTATAACTAACATGTTGGACTATTGTAAGGTAATAGTAGTGAAAACATTTTCTGCTTTCTAGTCTCTGTAGTCAAAACATTTTACAGAAAATTCCTTTATAAAAAGGCTTTCTTCAGTTCTATATTAATGCCACCTATCTGTGGTTTGTTTTTTTTTTTTTTTTTATCTGATCTATCATACTGCAAAATGATTTCTGCTTTAATTAATCTCTTATAAAAATAAAAAAGTCCAACACAACTGTTCACTTATGAAAAAGCTAAAATTTCCTTCATTTTAGACAGCAATTCAGTACAACAGTTGTGGTAAAAGTAGATATTTTCAGGACATCATAAGGGCATTCCATGTCCTAATCAGAGTGAAATAAAGAAACATGGAACTCAATGAATGTGTAAAATAAAAAACTAGTTTAAAAGCCTAAGTATGATAGAGAATTAAAAAATGTCTCCCTAGAAGCATAGTATGTGGTAATTTGATTTGACAGAGGACCACCTTTGAAAATTACATTCTGTAGCCAGAACACATGGGGGTCAGCAGGTCAAATAGCCTTGGCATATGATTTTTTGCAAAATTTGCTATGTTTACATTTAAGTAGTATAATTTCAGCCACTTAAGAATATTTTAATGTTTAAATGACTTAGTTGCCTGAACTTATTTCCAAACATTCATAAACTCCAGATTTTGCAAAAAGTATCCCATTCTCTTGTATTCTGGTCCCTATTTCATTGTCTTAGCCCTAACAAGTGAGAAAATATAAGACTGCTTTATGTTCCTTCTATTCAATAATTTTAATTAATCTCACAAGCCTGAAGTTTTGAAGCACACATTTTTCTGTGGAGTAAGGGAATAATTATTATTTCAGTTTTATAAAGGAATTGAAATCCTGAACCTGACCAAAATTCTGTAAGAATTTAACATAAGTGCTATAATACAGGAAAGAAACTCCTGATACATATTTCAGACTTGCTTGAAATATGTTTGCTCTTATATCAGAAGAAATGAAGAGCAAGAGACCTAAGAAAATTTAATTCATGATCCACCAAGTTGCAAAATGTCATCACAACAGATCTAGAGATGGGAAGGAGCAAAAACAACATGCAATTTTGGATGATTGAAATGATGGTGAACTAAAATAAAACATGTCAGGGCTTTGAGTAACCTGTAAATAGTTGTACAATAATGACTTGTATAAATTATTAAAAGAGTTAACAAATTTAATTTTCTGGACAAAAGCCACAGAGGCTTTTCATTGAGAGGGCTTAGAATCCTTTGTCCCCACCTCAGACCTTATCACTTCTTTTTGTGTTGTCACCATGAACATTTTGCTTGTTTTAAAAAAAATAATTCTATATATTGCATCTTGTATCACAGTGTAAGCATACACACAAGGAGTAACAGTAGGCCATCTATAGATTATTTCAGGCTAGCACCAATCTTCCCAAGTATGTAAAAAGAAACTAAATTGTTGATCTCTAAGGTACAGACAGAAATACTCATTGTGAGCATGAACGTTCAGTTTCAGATTGTTGGACTGGTAAGTCATGAGGTAGAAGAATGTAATGTATGATCATATTGATCATTCTGGGAAGATGGTTTGGATTGTGCTTTGACAGCAGCTTGGGGCTCTGTTATGCTAAAGCATTGGACTGTCTTTTTGGAGAACATGTGGTCAACAATCTGCCAGTTTAGTAAGTGCTAAAGGACATCATCTCCCTGCCCATTTTCTTCTGGGACCTACTCCTCTTCCTTACACTTTCCTCCATGAGATGGGACTTTGTCTCTCCAAGCATGTTCTTTCATGCACACACCAGTATCATACACACATTTGGTGCAAGTTAAATCCCTGCCTATGTCTCTGCCCTGGTTGAGAACATCAATGACAGTAGAGAAGAGGGGCTGGATGGTATAGTACAAGGAGCTCCAGAACCTATTTCTTAGAAAGAAGAGGATTCAAACAAACAATTCTCCACTTCTCTTGGAATCTTGAAATTATGGGGGTAGGAGGCAGATGACAGATTTATTGCTCTCTATTATCCAACAGTGGTGCATTTTGTGATTTGGGATTTTTTTGGGGGGTGGATAGGTGTCTCATTTGAGCCTGAACCTCGAAACAACAAATCAATTTTGGCACATCCGTGTTCAGAAAATCATGAGATATGTCCTAAATTAGTCTCAGATGCTTGGGGAAGGGGTAGTGGAACTTCAGTTGACAATTTAGTTGTATTAGGTTTCCCTCTAAGGGGAAAAAATAATTGAAAGGTCTTTTGAGAGGATGACTCAGACTACTGTCCCATTCAAAATCCTGTTATGACCAAAAGCGATCACACACAATGTATATAGAACCAAAATCTCAGTCAGTCCAATCAACATTTTAAAGAGAAAGACTTTGCCCCAGCCCCTGACAGGCCACTGCTGCCATGGGGGTCATGCTGCAGCAAGGGTGGAGGGGATGGAATCAGAAATCAGAATTATGTTTTCCATTTACTGTAGATGGTGGACAATGCCCTCCTAAAATGGCACAGTTGTGTGCCCAAAGTTTGGTGGGATTAATCTAATCTAAAGTGTCTTAAAACCTTGGGGAAGGGGTGTGTTTGGGGTATTTATTTATTTATTTGCTACTTTTTTTACCTCTGCTTAAATTATTGCATTACATTTAAGATGTCCTTTCTAGTGACTGTGAAGTACCATGAAGGTTAGACAAGTTATGTACCTTTTCAAGGGAAAGCTTTAATTTACTATGGCTCCACAAATTGGGCTGTGGAGAAAGTAGAAATGATGAGAATTTTCTGTCCTTGAAACTAGGGAGATTTTACTCAATATCTTCACTGTAAGCAGGTACTTTAAAGAAACACTGCAAAAGTTAGAAGAAAATTTAGGTGGCATAGCTGAGAGCTTAGCATACTTTGTCACTTTTTCTTCTCCCCCCCTCCTGACAATTGAATGCTTAACAAAGAAAATGTGGTGTTCAGTTATTACACATTCGGTATGGAGTAGTATTAAATCATACATACAGAATCTTTCCTTGGAAAGCTGGTTTTGAGTTTGGTCCTCCCGTAGGCTGTGACAGGTGGAGAGAGATTTTGAGAGCAACACGTGAGCAGCTCAGGCTCCCACCAGTGGAGTCTCCTGAGCTCCCCTTGCTCTGTTGCTAAGGAACAAGACAAGCATACAGCTGCCTCTCCTCTCTCTGAAAACTGCAACACCTAAAATGTGATTAAGAACTGTCTGTTTTCATGTTGAGGAATCATAATTTTTAAAGCTTCAAGCCCAGGATTCTCTGAAGCATAATGGAGAAAGGAATAAATTAAAGACAGCTGAAAAAAATTCTTACTAAAAATGTCTCAAGCAAGCTGCTGCTTTTTTAGTTTAGAGCTATGTATAAATACAGCTATTTATAATCTGCTGCTGCAATCATTATGTCAGTATATTCAGTGCAAAACTCTTTGCAAATAGTGCTGTGACTCAGAAGATACAGAATTTTTGTCAAGGGCAGGCACTATACAACTTGGGTCTCCCTTATATCTTTGAGAGTTTTGTGACCCTAAGAGTCATTGGTTGCCAGACTTGCAATTATGAAGGGCATAAGTAATACTATGGCCTATTATTATTGATATTTAGAATACATTATAAATTAAAATCTCCTCATACTGTCACAGTACTGACCCAGAACTTTCCTTGCCTCATATAGCTCATGATTATGAAAAGATGTAACAGACAGTTAGGTTGATATATAGGTTTGTAGTTGGAAAGAAAGGTCACAGTAAAGCTGAGAGTTTTGCCTAAATTCATAGTCTCAAACATGGGATTATAAATAGGATTTTTCTTATAAAGACAATATCTACAGCTTGAAAGTAATGACAGCACTCTGAACAAAAGAACACCAAACAGCATTTAAAAAGAGGGCACTGAAGTTATGAGTTCATTCATAATTCTTATACTGGAACATGACAGACATTTTCATGTTGCCATATACAAAGTCTGAGTTATTATATATGTATATAATAGGCAAAAATTATGTCACTGTTATGTATGTGTTTGTGTGCATGTATAAGAAAAATATATGCACATATGACTTATACAGACACCAATCACAAAAATACTTTCTTGGTTTTATACTCAATACATCTAAGAAATTACTGTCAATTAAAACAGTCCTGCTGAAATGATGGACCAAAAGCCAAAGTGAATAGTACTAGCAGATGTAAAAAACCTGCTATAATTAATTTTCTTGAAAAAAAAGAGTACATGAAAGCATTCTTGAGCTGAACACTAGTTTCTTTTATGCATAAAATAATGCAAAGTCAAAGCATCTCTCACACTGAAATGCTTTTTAAGAACTGAAGTAATGTATCTTTTAAAAAATATCATTAGTTATGGTATTACAGATGTGTTAGTCTTCTCTTTGTGATTCTGTATGGAAAGACAATGAAGTGTGGGTGACTTTTCTGTTTTAGGACCTCATCTGTATACTCTGTATCCACATGCTGCACAGTACAGCCATGTGAGCATTATTTCCTATGTAGGAGGACATGAGGCTTCATCCTCAACAGTTCTTGGTCAGAGAGCTACCTTTTCTAGTGGAATGCTGGTGGGTTACAGTCTGGGTTGTTATGGATGCTGAATAATGGGGCATATTGTCATATTTAAATATACTGTTAAATATTATTCTGTTGGTTTTTTTTGGTTCCCTAATCTTAGTCTTTCTTAGGCTTTGCTTCTGTTATAATCTGTTAAAATATTTCTTTGTCTTGGAAACCAAACCACATTGTCTTTCAGAGAAGTAAAGAGGACAACTCAGATTGCATCTGGTCTTGTGTACAATTTTTGAGAAAGTAAGATCTATAATGGAAAGTATAGATTTACAAACTGTCTCAATTTTTTGTTCTGAATATACTGAAGTGCCATTGATTATGGTGATCATTCCAAAAGCAGGAAGTAGGAGACAAAAACATAGCAACACCAGCTGGAGTGCAGTCAGTAGAACTGGCTCACTTCTGAGAGAATGTACGAATAATTTTTTTTTTAAAGAGTATAGCAATAGAAGTGTTTCCTCTACATGTTAGGAAGATCCAACAGCTTTTTTCCAACACATTCATATGTAATTTCCAGGGATTTAGACACACTGACAAGCTGTTAGCATACTACAGCTGATCTCTAATATCCTGACATGTTGACAGATTTGGAAATGAAAGTTAAAGCCCAAACACTCTTATGTTTTGTGTCTGCCAGGACCACAGATGACTCAAGCATAATGTACTAATAACTAGATACCTGCAGTGATCCTTCAGTTTAAGATTCTCGATGAAACAACATATAGAACAATATATCTAACATCTTTCCTCAGATACTGGTTACATGTATAGATAGATCAATCACAGATCAATTGCTTAGATTTTGTCAAGGAGCCAGGAGTCTCATACATTTTAAAATTGCCTTTTAATGGGGCCTAGTGTGCTGTTACTGTGTGCCGTAGTGCTGAAAATACAAAATCAGTGAGCATTAAGAACATTTCACATTCTACAGGATAAGGCCTCAATTACTGTTACTATTAATTAATTACATATTGACCTAATTACTTATTTTTTAATTGTTACTTTGACCATAGATTGACCACATACTGACCAGATATTTATTAATATGTATTTTTGTCTTAATTTTCAGTAAGTCAGATCTTTACTTCCATCTGACTGCGGGTGAAAATCTGTTGATCTAATAATTCAGGATCAATGTGTTTCTAGGCATTTCTTGGCAGTTTACAGTTTACCAGCTTGCCAGTTATCAGACTTGACAATCTTACAACCATCAGCATGTAATGCCATGTAATTCTCCAGGTTTCTCTAACTGATACCTTTTGATTAAATTGACACAGTAGTTTTGCTGTATTTTCAGACAGAGATGCATTGCTTTGACTTGCTGATTATGTAGTTGCTGATAAAGAAGTTCCACTTCAGCAGTTTCAGAATCAATAGCAAGAAATGCAACTGCATGCCATATGCTTGCTTCTTACTTTATTACTTTCCTTTTTGGTATTATTGCAGTCTGGGGGCTCCCTAGACATCGAACATGGTAGTTTTTGATCTTTCAAAATGTCAAACTGCTGCCAGGACACTGTTTGAATGGTTTTACTATCATCACTTTGGAAAAATAGCAATAGCAAACGAAAACCTGGAGAGAAAGCATTTTCCCTCATTGATTTTTGACCCAAAGTGTCCATGCAATGCACATCTGTTCTCCATGAAAAATATCAGCCAAAATATTCACTGATTGCTCTTACTTTTTAATGAATACTGGGTAGCGAAGAAGGATTTAATTTTCCTGAGAAATGGTTTATATTTTGCAGAAATATCTTCAGTTTCATGTGTTACAACATAAAGGCTTACCCTGTGCCTAGCAGTGAAATTGTATCCACAGATATTCTAGAATCCAAAAAAATTCAAAACCACCTTCACCTGCTCTTGAAGATCTCTTTACATAGTTACATAAACCAATTGCATAATCCAGCTGCTCTCAGTTTCTCTCCGGGTCTTGTCAGAAGTATTTCTCAATGTACCTACTTTGATGGAACCTTTCTATTCTCTTCCTTTCTTCTCAGGTGACACTGTCACTCTCAGTAAGCCTTGATAACCCCTTTACCTTTAAATGAACAGAAAAGACATGGTTATCGAGGGAGAGGAACATTTATGAGGAAAGCAGAAAATGTTTAAGTTTTAATTGAAAATATTTAAATCTTAAATAATATAAATAGCTTGTGCAGTGTTTTCAGGCTACCATTTTTATGTACAATCAAAAGTACAGTTATTGAGAACTGAGAAATAAGATCCATTATTAGGGATGTGGAGAAGTATCCTGTTCCCTGCTCCTTTCTCTAGATTCTGTGAATCTGTGCATATTTATTAATGTTTTAAAATATTAGTTATTGAAAAAAGTCACTCAATATAATGAAAATAAAAAGTATTATCAATCAAGAAAAAAGATTTTTATTTTAGGGGAAAAAATAAATATATAGTGATATGCTTTTAAACGCAACCCCGCAGGTAATTTTGTCTGTGTCAACTTTTGCTGTGATCAGTATCTAGGCAGGTAGTTGCATGTATATAAACCATATTTAAAATTACTTTAAGCAAAAAGCCCTGTTTTAGCCACACTTGGTGCTCTGAACTGAAACAGAATTAAGAATGAGTATTACTTAGTCAGAGGGAACAAAACAAAATGTTCAAATAAAGTATCAGAACAGGTAAACAGAACTATTAGCTTATCAGTGACTTAACTGAATATTATCAGGTATGAAAACCTAACTGATAATCCATGAAGATGATTAACTGTAAACAACCAATATTAAATAGTTGATCAAACAGAAATTATATGGAAATCCATTTAAAAAAACCCTAACCCTAGCTGTATTGGACATATTTGGTTCTTCGCATGTCTGATAAATTTAAGCAAAAATACTCTGATGAAGGATGTCTGAAGGGTATTTCATGGACAGTATCTTCCTGCTACACTCTTCACAATACGATATTGATTCATCAACATGTCTTGTACTCAAAGACTTACATTGGTAATAGATTTAGCAATTTCAGAGTCAGCAATCATTAACCTAAAAGGTCTTCCAAACAATGTTGGATGAATATCTGGTCAAAAATCTTTGTTTTATTACACTTACTAGATTGTGACAATGCCTTAGATTAGAGCAAGAAGAATACAGGGTCTTTGAGGCAAACAAGAGGAAGTATTTCCTATTCATAGCCAGGATCAACAGTTCAACTATGACCTTTTATCTCTTCTGAAAATGGGCCTAAGGTAGGCTTTCCAACATACGTGGAATACAAATCTAGATATATTAAAGAAGCCATTGGATTTGATGCTGTTGTAGAGTGTATTACATAGACTGAAGAAGTTGATCTTCCACCTTCACATGTGATTGATAAAGGGGAACTACACAAAATTTGATTTCTGATCTCCATCCAGATTACAAGCATTATCTTTATCTTTTTGGAGTCCCAGAGGTGTCCATATTTGTGTTCAGTTTATACCTTGTTTTCCTTAGTCTCCTCCTAGGTAATCAAAACCTACTGCAGTTACAGCATCTACAGATTCCTGCTTCACAGACAAATAGCTCAGCCTAAGCAATACCTTCTCTTGAAATTATCTTAATAAAATTATATAATAGATAGACTTCAATAAAAAGCAGTGGATCTCAGTAAAATTGCCTAGTGGGTACTAGTAAAAAATCATCAAATAGCTCTGTATTATAAGGAAAAAAAGTTTATGAAAACATGGTCAGAACTGATTCTTTTGGTTTTACTGTCACCAAGGTTCAGAAAAGAGCACTTGGGAATGCATCAGCAGGGTGATGAAAATAATATATGTTCTAGGGTATTGGAGTCAGTGTAACTGATTTAGAACAAAACCAGAAAGAGCACAAAACATGACAGTTTTCTTACAGAAGTTTTTTCCAAGGATAGTAAGTCACGAAACACTTAATTTTTCATCTATTTTACCCCCTGAACAAGTATTTTTGCAATTACAAAAGGAAGATAAACAGATTTTTGATGATGTTGAGGATGTGAATTAAGGATTCAAAAAGGAAACATCTAACACATTATGACCAAAAGAACTCATTGCCATTCCGTAGCATAATTCAAGTGATAATAATGTAGAAGTTTCTTAATATATATTCTCCATAGCAAAACATTTAGGTTTTTAAACTGAAATACTGTGTCGATATTTTAAAGTGGAAGTTGGTTTAAACCTTGACTGATGGCATAAATTTCTAATATAGCAGTGACCAGTGTATACTAAACATGAAAAAATTGTGTTGCCTTTTGTGCTCACCTCAGTTCAGTGTCAGAATGTTAACCATATTTTCTTGTTTATTATGAACTAATATTTAGATAACTATTTTAATGAGATACCTGACAATTATGGATTAATGTAGAATTAATATTTACATTTTCTAATATACATAATTCTGAAATTTACATTATCATAAGTGTCATGAGTCTGAGTGTGTGGAGCAGTTTTTGGGTAACAGGGGAGGGGGCTATAGCAGTGGCCCCCTCTGAGAAGCTTCTCAGTTACTCCCGTAGCTCCAAGTCAGCTCCACCTCTGCACCAAGGCTGAGCCATTCAGCTGCACCTCTGCAATGACGTATTTAAGAAGGGACCTGGGAGGAGCAGTTGGAGTTGTGAGGAGGAGTTGTGACAACTGCATGAACACCAAGGTCAGTGAAAGAATGGAAGAATAAAGGGGGCAGAGATGTGCCGGAGCAGAAACCCTCGTGTATCCTGTGGTGAGACAGCAAGGCCGTCCCCCCTACCACCCATGGAGGTCTACGGTGGAGCAGAGACTGATATACATCTCAAGTGACTGCACCCAAAGGAGTCCTGGACCCTGTGGGAAGAAGCAGCCCACACTGTTGCAGTTTGGCACTGGGAGGATTGCAGCATGTAGGGGTGTCCCACACTGGAGAAAGCATTTAGGGGTGTCCCATGCTTGGGAAACGCTGTGGCCCATGGGAGGGACTCATGTCAGAGAAAGTTTGTGAAGGACTTTCTCCTGTGAGAGGGGGACCATGCTGGAGCAGGGGGAAGAAGTTTAAGAAGCTCCCCCTCACTCAGAGATGGAAGAAATGGCAGCACTGACTGAACCCCCCCATCCCCTGCCCCCTAAACCGCTGCAGGGAGGAGGTAGAGATATCAGGAGCAAGGTTGAGGGAGGGGTGGGGAAAGGTGTTTTCAAGATATGGCAGTACTTCTCACCGTCCTACTCTGTCTGTTAAGCATTGTTGTTGTTAGTGTCTGTATTAAATAATGTTCTATTTTCTTCCCCTAATGAGTATGTGCTTTACCTGTGACCATAATGGGTGAGACATCCCTCCCTGCCCTATCTCATTTCCTAAGCCTTTGCTTATTTTCTTCTCAGCACTGGGGTAGAAGGGGGAAGTGAGCAGTTGTGTGGGGCTGAGTTGCCCTCTGAGATCAAACTACAACTGTCCTTTTTGGTGCCCAGCATGCAGCAAAGGAATGTGAGCTGATAAAGATATTAATTGGGAGAGGTAACAGACAAAACATAGGCTGAACTCTGTTAGAGGAATGATCTTTGGAATTTCTGTAGTTGTGGAAAAGTTGGAGGGTTTTTTAGTGTGGTGGAGGGACTAGGGGGGGATTTTGTGTAATGTGTCTTGGTATTTTGTTAATATTATTTTTATTTTGGTGAGGGTAAGGTGATTTCTTTCATCTTTTGGTTTGGTTTTGTTTTCTTTTTGTGTTGATATGAGTATTGTCTTGTGTAGTGAGGTAGAGATTTGAGGAGCAAAGTTGAGTCGAGTAAGAAGGGAGGCATCGAGGGGAGGTGTTTTCAAGATGTGATAATGCTTCTCACTGTTCTTCTTACAGGGTCCCAGCCTCCTTCAGGTGCAGTCAACTGAGATGTATATCAGTCTCTTCTCCACCATGGACCTCCATGGGTGGTAGGGGGGATGGCCTTTCTGTCTCAGCACAGGATACAGGAGGGTCTCTGCTCTGTCACACCTGCCCCCCCTTTATTCCTCCATTCTTCCACTGACCTTGGTGTTCACGCAGCTGTCACAACTCCTCCATACAACTCCAACTGCTCCTCCCAGATTCCTTCTTAAATATGTTATTGCAGAGGTGCAGCTGATTGGCTCAGCTTTGGTGCAGAGGTGGAGCTGACTTGGAGCTAGGGGAGTAACTTCGAGAAGCTTCTCAGAGGGTGTCACTGCTGTAGCCCCCTCTCCTGTTACCAAAAAATCTTTAGCACTGACTCAAACCCAGGACAATAAGAAAGCTTAAGCATTCTCAAATAAAAAACATTAATATGCTGAATATAAACCAAAAAAATATTCATACAAAAAATCTAAGACTATTGAAGAACAGAGATGATCTATTTCTTATGCTTCTTCAGTGTATTATCTTACATGGGTCTTATTTGAACATTTGCTACCAAGGCTGAATTCTGCATCCTCAGTAAAGTTTTGCAAACTGGAAAATCCAACTACATATGAAAAGATCTATTTTGAATATGGAATTCTGGTAAAGAATTTTGGCTCTTTAAATATAAACAGCAACCTTTCACAATAATGCCTAAGCCTTTTCTTTCTTGGAGATACTGTTCAGGACTGGGCAAGAATTCCTTACTTCTGTCAAAGAGAACATGTACCTTTAAGTGGCATAGAATCATAGACTCATAGAAGAGTTTGGGTTGGAGGGGAGCTTTAAAGGTCATCAAGCCCAACCCCATTGGAATGAGCAGGGACATTTTCAACTAGATCAAGCTTCTCAGATCCCCGTCCAGCCTGACCTTGAATGTTTCCAGGAATGCAGCATTTACTACTTCTCCGGGCCACCTGTTCCAGTGTTTCACCACTCTCATTATAAAACATTTCTTCTTTATATCTAGTCTGAATCTACTGTCTTCATTTTCAGAACATTACTCCTTGTCTTATTGCAACAGGCCCTACAAAATGTCTGTCCCCATATTTCTTTTAAGCCTCCTTTAAATATTGCAAGGCTGCAAGAAGGTCTCCTTGGAGCCTTCTCTTATCCAGGCTGAAGAATCCCAACTCTCTCAGCCTTTCCTCATAGGAGAGGTGTTCCATCCCTCTGATCATTTTTGCAGTCCTACTCTGGACCTGCTCCAAGTCCATGTCTTTCCTGTGCTGAGGACTCCAGAGCTGGCAGTACTCCAGGTGGGATCTCAACAGAGCATAGTAGAGGGAGAGAATCACCTCCCTCGATATCCTGGCCACACTTCTTTTGATGCAGCCCAGGATACAGTTGGCTTTCTGGGCTGCAAGCACACACTGATGCCTCATAGTCATTTTTCCATCCACTAATGCCCCAAGTCCTTCTTGGCAGGGCTGCTCTCAACCCTTCATCCCCCAGCCTGTATTAACACCAGGGCATGTAGTCCCTTGGTCAGACCTAAGGAGATTGTAAACTGAATTTTAAATGTATGATGTAGAAGATC
Source organism: Tyto alba (assembly GCF_018691265.1). Taxonomy (NCBI): domain Eukaryota; kingdom Metazoa; phylum Chordata; class Aves; order Strigiformes; family Tytonidae; genus Tyto; species Tyto alba. The sequence goes on from NW_024881321.1 coordinate 24,295,740, forward strand.
AGGGAAACAAAACTCATTCCCCTACTCAGTGAGTATTTTTATTTCTTGATTTTTTGAAGCTAAACCAAAGATCCTTGAAGTTAGCACAAAACAACTTCAGGAGACTCAAAGTTATTTTTCACAGTAGTAAGGTGTTTCCTGTCCTTCACTAGCTTGTAGAAGCACATTCTGATTATTTTAACATTATAATTATTACCTGAATATCTAATTAATTTAATAGTGTTATATTGTCCATGCTCTATTATGCACATAATTTAGTTTTTATTTATACACACCACCAATTTTATTTAGTGTTCCATGTAGTTCTACTTAGAAGCATAACTATCAGGGAAACATCAGGCGGTAGTATATATTACTAAGTATATATTTTATATTAAGCAGACATAATGTTCCCTATATGCTCTATACAGACCAGAGTCAGAATACACATTCTCACTAACTAGATTAAAGAGCTTAAAATCAGTATGTTGAAAAGTAGCTGAGAGTCTAGACAACAGAAATTGACATTATAAGCAGTACCACACACTATTTCCTGTTGCCTTTAACATTTTTAAAGGATTTTAAAATGCTTCTAAGTTTACTAATTCTGCTTACAAGGTGGATAGTGGTCCTTAGAATAAACCCTTTTGGTTCAGTATTTACAATAGAAGGTTGAAAAGATTGTTCTTATATCTCACATAAGGATTGTAGATTTTAAGTTATTCAGGAAAAGTATGAATATGTCTAAACTGAGTTTAAAAAGTTATACAGAATGCGGGGAATAAAAAGTTGTTTAATGGAGCCAATTTTTATCAATCCAATGTCATATTTGACATATTCTAAAATATTATACATCAGAGAATAAAAGGGTAGAGAAGTAGTTAACAGAGCATGGCTGTTTGAACCACAATAGATGAGGAAAATAAGTTTTTCTCTGTATAGACAATGATTTCCATAGTAAATTTGTGAATAGAGGTGCACAAACTAGGCACAGAGGAGATAAGTGGTTCATGCAAAATTAGAATTCAGTCTCTCCAGGTCTGACAAGTTAGATACATTCATGCTTTTTGCAGCATACATTGATCATCTACCATATCTAAGAATCTCTGATTTCATTCACGTGGAGATTGAAGTGAAAAATGTATCTCTTATGTCATGCACATGTATTACTAACAGGCTGGTTCTTATGTTTCAATTTGAAATCTTACTGGGCATTTCCACTTCAATATTTACTTATTTTAAGTATAATGTTCAGATACACAGTAAGATAAAGTTCAGTATGGACAGCTTTATTTTCAGTATTTTTTATTTACAAGAAAAAAGTAAAAGTCTAGAGTTTGCCAATTATACAGTTTGGAAGTTCATTTAAACTTCTTACACAGTGTAATTGTGTTCATTTCCAGGAATTCCTCTCATATTTTGACATCTTGTCAGATGATTGTTCTATAAATATACCAAATTGATGGAAGCTGGTTTTCCTCCCCCTGAAACCAATCTTTTCATGTTGATAAGTTCAGATTCTGCTACCTACACATGACTTTTATTTTCTTGTGGTTTTCCTGATGGCATTCACTGTTTATCTGAATTAAATAGACATTTTAGATTAGTACTATTTTTCAGATTAGTATTTTGTAGTAGATGTAAGAAAGCTATTTGAAGGAGTTCAGTCATTAATGGTGATATTCAACTTGAGATTCAGAAACCTAACTTCACAAACTTGAGATGTGCATTTCCATTTCCATCTCTAGTTCCACTTGAAATGCTCTATGATCCTTGAAAGTCCAAAGGAGGCTGGCAGGTACAAGAGGCAATCTTTGGGACCTCTGTTCTAATTCTGGGGCTTGATTCAGCTGTTGACAACTAGATGCATAGAGTCACTTGCAATGTCCTCAGGTATTATAACTGTGTTGAAGGACCTTTTCTAGGTTTGTGCAACTCTCTAGGAACAGCAGCTAGGAACTAGCCTGACTAGAAAATACCTAGTCAGATCCGCCTCAAAACTTTTGCCTCCTTGGTCTCCCTTCACATGTAGAATCAAAGTTAAAATTTGTAATCTATTATTACACATGAAAAATACATATGTGAATGAGATGAATATGGAGCTTTCCCAGACTGCATCCTGCTATTACGCATAATGTTGTTCTTTTATTTTGGAAACTCCAGTACCTTGATTAAACTACTGTTCTAATGTATAACTCATCATTAAGGGCAATGTTTTGACAACAGTTTCTTCAAAGTTAATTTGCAGGAAACATGCACATGATTTTATGTATTGATTTATTTTAAATGAAGAAGCCTTAAATAATTCATGTATGTCAATGAGTAAGTCCTAAACATCCAGTCAAATGTTCATTGCTATCAAAAAGATTGATTTAGAAAAACCAACTTCATAAAAACAGGAACAAATTCTCAATATTGTCTTATAACACAGTAATTATTGTAGTAAGTACAGCATATTTTCCACAGGAAATCTCAAAGATAAAAGTTAATATCATACTTTTTTTCCACAAAATGGGTAATAATATTACTATTTTTTTCTTCTTTCATTTTTGATTAAGTTTCCCTTATGAGATAATTTGAAGAAAGCCCAACCAATGAGCCGATTAATACATTTTAGCACTACATATAAAAGGGACATAGCACCTTTTTTTTTTTTTTTTTTCTTAATTAATCAATTTCGTATTATATCATTAAAAGCCAATATATTATTATTGTTGTGCTGGGGTGTGGGGGGAGGTTTGGTAGTGGGGGAGAGGGCTACAGCAGTGGCCCCCAGTGAAAAGCTTCTCAAAAGCTTCCCTAGCTCCACATCACACCCACCTCTGGCCAGGGCTGAGACAATAGCGATGGTGGCTGCACCTCTGCGATAATGTATTTAAGAAGGGGGACCTGAAAGCAGGTTGGGACTTGTGAGGAGGAGTTACGAGAATGATGAACACCTAGGTCAGTGGAAGGAAGGAGAAGAAAGAGGGGGAGGTGTTCTGGAGCAGAGCTCCCTGTATCCCGTGGTGAGATGGCAAAGCTGGCCACCCTGCCACCCATGGAGGTCCACGGTGGAGCAGAGGCTGGCCTGAAGCCTGTGGAGGAGCCCACACCAGGACAGGCGTCTGCACCTAAAGGATGCCTAGACTCTGAGGGGAGAAGTGGCCCCCATTGCTGTAGTTCAGTGCTGGGAGGACTGCAACATGAGGGAGTGATGCACACTGGATCAGCATGGAAACGGCTGTGCCCCATGGGGAGGAGCTCATGCCAGAAAAGGTTCCTGGAGGACTGTCTGCAGTGAGAGGGGAGCCACATGGAGCAGGGGAGGGATGTGCGGCGCTCACCCCACCTCCCGAGAAGGAAGGAGCAGTGGGACTAGCTGTGACCCCCATCCCCTGCCCCCTGCGCTGCTGGGGGAGGAGGGAGAGAGATGGGGAGCAGAGCTGAGCCCAGAAGGAAGGGAGGAGTGAGGGGAGGTGTTTTTGGATGTGGTGGTGCTTTTCATTGTCCCTCCTTGTCTGTTAAGTGTTGGTTTTGTTAGAATTTGAATTAAAGTGATTTTATTTTTTTGCTTCCCCTAATGAGTTTCCCTTTTGCCTGTGACAATAATGCATGAGCCATCCCTCCCTATCCTTATCTGGATTCCTGAGCCTTTTACTTTATTTCCTCCATTCCATTCCTGAGGGGAGAAGGGGTGAGTGAACAGCTGAGTGGTGCTCATTTGCCCTCTGGGCTCAAACCATGACTATTACTCTTCAGAAATCATTTTTACAAATCATATAGGGTTATTCTCTTACCTTACTCTAGTTCTTATTTATGTATGTTTTAGAAAATAATACTGTAAGCTATAGTAAATACACTTTAAGTGTATTTTGAAGATCTGTCCTAAATATACAAATGAAAATGTCTTTATGTTAAAACCATCTAAGTTTTCTCATTATTTAAGGGTAATAAGCTTCAGCACTTTAGAAGTTCATTTTATGCAACTATCTGATGTTAATGTTAATGTTAATATAACAGCAATAGAAATAGTAATAGTAATGTTTCCAAATTTTACTTTCTAACAGTAATGATATAATTTGACTTCTAGGATGTAACTTTTTCTTTCTTCTATGTCTAGTTACACTAATGAACACTCAGGTTTTTTGTTTCTGAATTAGCTGCTTTTGAAAGATTCTTGTTCTGTTATTTTAATGATGGGAGGTGAGAGGTAGAAGGAAAAGAAAAAGATTAGAAAAGCCCCTTGCTTTTTATTTGTTAAATGTTTGTGACTCTAAGATACCTCTTCTTATGTAGGACATTTTAGGGCCAATTTTCATGGCAAAATAGATTTCTCATTAATTCTACTTCAGTTTTTCCTATATTGCACAGCAAATTTATGACAATAGTAATTGCTCTGTTTTGGTTGTACACATGCAGTCATCCAAAGGAATTGGTTAAGAAACAAAATACCTGTCTATGCTAATGAATATATGTAAATTATGCTCACTTGTCTTTTGAGTCAAAGAATGCAGAATCTCCTTTTTATGGCATTTTATCATACCTACATTTTCAGATTTTCAAACTTTCTGGTTCTACTAAACATACACACAGATTTGCCAACTACTAAATATTTTGAACAGTATACATATTCATTGTCAAGCCAAATAGCATTTTTTATTTTATGTCAGCATACATAAATTTAGGTCCTACAATTAACGTACAGTGAAGCACGCCTTGCCGCCATGAAATTTTAAGTTAATTATCATGGAATGGTAGACTGGGTCAATTTGGAATGCAAAATCACACTTTCTGTAATAAATATTGTTTGTGATTGCAAACATCTTTCCCTTTTCAGTGTGAAAATGAGAGCTTTATAATTTCCTTGTCTTCCTTTTTGATGGTGTGGCATTCCCATGAGATATATAATTTTGCCTTTTACATAGAAATAGTTCTAAAAATCATCTAAGAGCAGTGAAGTTTACATCTTTTTAAGTGAAATACCTCTTCTCAAAATCATTTTGTCTTTAGAATCCAAGATTATGATTAATTCTGCCACATTGTTTTAATTTTCCAGTTTATAAATTAACTGAGCAATTCCCTCAGTGTCAATAGGTAGGGACTACTCAAATAAATTACTACTGATTAAGATTAAAGGATTAAGCTCTCAGGGTGTCACAACCCACATTATAAATTTACTTATGAGAACTGAATATTTATGTGAATATATAGTTATTGTCAAGTTTACATAGCTATAACTGTTGAAGGAGAATAATGATGGCCTACAGAAGAAGGTTGGATTATTGCTGGCAGTGTCAAAGCTTATCTATGATTCATGTTTTGGTATATCTTAGGCTGTAATTGTTCCTGCAGAAACAGGTTTATTATATTAATTAATAAAAGAATTTTGTTAATGGACAGGCTTGAACTATTTATCCCTGGATTACTGCAGTGCTAGCTCTTTTCCTGGCTGTGCTTTACACCACTCCAGTTTCCTCTTTACAGGACAAATCCAAAATGGAGGGAAGTAGTACTCAGTAGTAGCTGCAGATTTCACCCTGATAGTCCTGCTTGGTCTGAGGTCCAGACATTAGTGCTTGCCTTTCATTACTTAGCTGTAAGAGACATAGCCTTATTGTGCAGACTGAGGACTGGAGCAGATCATTACACAACTCCTATCATTATTATCTTGGTGGTTGTTTTTTTTTTTTTTTTTTTAATTTTATTTTCCTGTGGAAATCTGTCTGTCTATGTCAGGAAGGGATACAGCTCCTGCATGGCTGGCTCTAGTCTCAAAATAAGGATGCACTCTCAGCATGCAGTTAGATACAGAAGCTTAAAAGCATTCCTAGAAATCCTCCAGTTTATGTATAGGTAGTTAAGTTACAGACTAGATCAAAAAGAAATAAGCAAGTGTTGATAAACTAGGTCATTTAGCATAACCTATTGTATACAATGCCTACCCACAGTTTTATGCTATAAAAATACCACTCTGAAAGGCTGCAATACAGCTTTCATGTTATTTCCGGTACTCTGGAATGAAGGTGTATGATCATATTTATGTCCAAGGCCTATAGGGCACCACATGGGACCCTGGAAGGATTCAGAACTAGTTTCTTCTTACTTGCATTCAATCTGCTCTTCAGGTAGCTCACCCTGAGCAGTGCTCATGTGAGACAGTATGAGCCTCAAAGCCTCAGGGAAAGAGGTTGCTTCATGGAGCACCTCTCTTATGTAGCAACACAGATGCATTCTCAACAGAAATTGAGACAAGATGTATTTCTTTTGTGACAGCAAAATAAGGCATTTTCCACCCTAGAAACCTAAAGTTTCTGGTGTTATCATCACAGGCAGTTTTGTCTGAACAAATGATTGATGTTTTTTGGATGCTTGCCTAAGCATAATTACTTACATAATGTTGCAACTTTCTATAAGTATATAGAAAAATATAGGTTAATGTAAAATCCCATCCAGCAGCCAATGATTTCCAGTTTGTTAAGTTAGTAAAGTTTTAAATGTAAAATTCAGAATTACATTTTGGCCCAAAAGTTTTTATGATCTTTTAAATTTACTGCTTCTTTTAGATTCTAATAACTGAAATAAATATATTTTTAGAGAGAAGTAGAATAGATTATAAATCTTTTTTTTTAATGTATTTTGCAGTTGATATATCAGTGATGAGAGAAAGATAAATGTCTGCCTTGCTATCGTGTTTTTCTAAATAATTTCTTTCTACACAAATTTCCATTCTGTTTGCTGATCTAGCTAGTTTTTAATGTAAATAGAATTGCCGCAATGGAGACATGATGAATCATGGTATGGACAGAGAACGATTATCATGATACAGCTAAACCTTGCAGAGAGTCTTTTTAGCTGTAAGAACAGAGTGCCTGCCAAGCTCTGTTGACTAGTGCTGCAGTAGTTCAGCTCTGGCCCTGTATTCAATCTCTATGCATATATATGGGAAGAGTGATTTGTGGAGCATCTGATGTTTGCTGTTCCTCATTAGTAAATATCTAAACTGATTCTTTGCTTTTCAAAGCAGTGATAACAGCAGTTACATCATATGACCACTTATGAGGAACAATATCCCTCAGTATGATCCTACTGACCTGTTGGCAATTCACTGATGATACAAATAACCTTGGCAAGTCAACCTAAAGAGAAAAGACATCAGCTTTGGAAAGAAGGGCAACTCTGAAACAAGGATTAAATTAAGCTTCTATGGCATAGCAAAGTAGGTGAATATTGAATTGTGTAGAGCGGGATAGAAAATGCTAGTATAGAAGTATTAATTTTGTCAAAAACATAAAATCTCCAGTTAGTGAATATTAAGGTTGCTGTGGGATTATGCCAGTGTGAATGATACTTCAGTAAAGAAATACTGGCAGGAAGGTTGGCTGACTGCACATCTGCTTGATCCAGAGCCACTAGCAATGATGTGAATAGGGTGTTCAGATGTACTTTGTCTCTTTTCTGTCTGACTTAAATGTCTTTCTTTTCTAAGCAGACATTTGGCGATTTTGGAATATCTGATTATCAATTTCTTCTGCTTAACCTCTTCTATTTTGTGTAAATATTGAATTATTAATTAGAAAATAAGTAGGTTATTCCATTCCATATCAAACATGAGTATTGTAAACCATGGGTAAAATTGGAGGAAGATGAGGATTAACTGCCTTAGAGTTAGGTCTTCCTTTTTTTTTTTTTTTTTTGGTCCTTGAAAACTTTGGATATTCCCTCATTATAACCATATTGGTAAGTAGGAAAATCCACCAGTGATGTATTTATACAAATGTTCTGGACAACACTGCATAAAAACATTTGGGAAATCTCAAAAATTTTCCAAGAGTGGGAAAATTATGTCTCTCTAGATCAGCACATTACATTTATATTGTCTAGCAATAAGAAGATGAAGGAAGTTTACCATCACATGCGACTTATAGACTCTCATGAAGTGCTCATGTTTTATTTACAGTTCTGCACAATTTGAGCTAGTATTTAAAAAGCAGATGTTATAGTAATTTCTGTAAGCCTTCTAGCAGTGTCTGACTGTCATCAGTAAGTTCTAGATTCAAATCTAAGACATTGTCTTGATTCTCTGGGTAGACATTTAGAAAAATAAAATTAAATACTCTGATGATCAGCTAAATAATTTACCCCACCTAAAAAACATGAATCAGTTTGGTAAACAATATTCTGTTAAAGGGAAGAGGAAAAAACCCTCAAAACCCCAGCAACAAAATAAGTATATACTATCATAAGCAGTGCATAACTCTAATAATGGAATCAAAAGTACTTCATAGTCTGTGAAACACTTGCATGAGGCTAGTTCAGTCCAATGCTGCTTTACCTCTTAGGTTGGAAACTTTTCACTTTAATAGGTTTAAAAAAAAAAAAAAATCAGTTTCAAAGGTAATCAAACAACAAATGGGAACTAACAATTTCTAAAATTTCCACTTTGATTTATTCATCAATATCTTCTATTTTTCAACAAATGCCATTAAATTGTCTTTTTGGGTTCATCTTTCTTGAATAATGATTTCTGTCATGGGACAGAAAGGAGGGTATGGTTGTGGATGTTTTACTTTTTTGTCTGATGCCTTAACTACCACCTTATATTTCCATAGAAAGCAGCCCAAGAGAACACAAAATTATAGAACTGTAGGTCTGGAAGAGATGTTTTAGTTCAACCCTTGCACTGTGACAAGGCCAGAAATGCTTGGATGACAATACCAGATACTGTCTTATCTGTTTAAAAATATTATCAGAAAATTCCATGCTGCCTATCAGCAGTCCTTTCCAGTCAGCTTTAGTGTGAACATTTAGAAATTTCTGGTTTCAATTGTCCTTATTTCAAATTCAGCTAACTTCTTCAAGCTGTTTTCTCATTTTTCTTTTTCAGAATGAATTATCTTGATCAAGAAAGCTGGAGGTTTCCTATCTGCAAATCCATGTTTTAATTTCCAGAATTCTTCTCCAAGAATTATTCTTCTATGCTTAGCTGAGACTAAAGGCGAGAATCTAAATTACACTCACAAGGAGATTACATGAATTACAATTACTTAATAACAATATTGGGGAGGTGACAAATGAAACATATTTGTCTTTCTATCAGGGAATAGCAAAACATTCATTAAGTTTCCCTTCCCTTCTCTCCTAGCTCATCAAGTAATTGTGACTACATAAAGTATTTCTCAAGTTTAATATATGTGCATGAATGAGAGTGGCACTTCTTGAGTAGAACTGGAAGCTGTACATTAGAATTTATTAACTGGTGTCTATGAACAACTCACTATTCTCACATATATTAAAAGGATTCTGTGATCTTGTTGATTATGAGTGATATTTCTCTAGAGAAGTCACTGTACCTTCATATTCTATAGAAATATGTTTTCTGAAAGTATTTTTTACCACAGAAATCAATTTCTGACTGAAATAAGTAGAAATGTCATATAAATCCTTAAATTCAGTGCACCCTTCACTGGAGATGTGAGTATGACCAAGATGAACCTCAAGGGATGATCTCTACCATATTGAAGATCCTGTCCTGTGCTTATCAGGAAAGTGCACATTAACACCAGTTCATTCTCAGTCTGTATCATTCTGTCTCTCAACGAGAACTAGACTGTTTTATTGTACTTAGGAGAAAAAGGGTAGTTTTCACAAATAATATGTTTGTATATCTAAGGCAACAAGATTTTCTCACACTTGCTACAGTATTACAGTTATCAGCTACATGCTTCAGTATTCTCTGGAACAATAGCTTATCTGACTCCTTAACAGAGCCTTCCTGACTTTTTCTAACATATCAAATCAAACTTACCAGAGCACCATTACTGTTTAGAGAAAAAATTCCATATTTTGAATCAGGGATGAATGTATGATGTAAAATACTCTGAAAGTATTATATTATCCATGTGTAAAAATGGTAGTATTTTTCTGTCCATCTGGGAGCTGAACTAAATTTTTTACTTTTCTGCTTTGCCATTCTGCTGTTCACATCTTCCCTTTTTCCTTTTCTTTTTTCTCTTCTGTTTTCCACAATTCTTTACATGTACTTGCATTGTATATTTTATCATGCTGACCCTTTTTATCTTCCCCGTATGTTAATCATAAAGATGTTAATACTGTTATTTATATACCTTAATATTTTCAAGTGCACAATTTTTCATACAAATGTTTTTCAGAGTCCACGCTTCCTTCCTCCCTCCCTCCCTCCCTCTTTCCCTCCCTCCCTCCCTTCATCCCTTCCTGGCTCCCCTATCTACCCCTTTCCTAAAACTATAATAGGAAATCATTGTGGAAAGATGAAAATTCAGTTTTAAGAAAATGCTCGTGAATAAACAATGACAATATTAATGAACACCAGAGTTTTGTGAAAAAATGTAGCAGGATTCTCAAACAATGCAAACCAAAACAATTTCTTAATTAACCAGTTTGTATCTAAACAGCTGCAGAATAACACCTACACAAAGCATACAAAATGACATTGCATATAAAATATAGTATGTGATGGGAAACTTTACTCTCAGGCAATCAAGACATCTAAACCAGGCTCATATTACTCATGACAATACTTCAGATACATGTCTGTCTGCTTTAGTGTCTGTAATTGAAATAAGTTATGTGTCCTTTTTGATGGTTACCTCTATGTCTTTATCCTTCACTTGATACTATAATCCCCTTGCCACAACTTTCTTCCCACTACCCAAAAAAGTGGATTTATGCTTGCAGCAAGAAAAGTATGTAAAAGAGTGACAGGTCCTCTATCTGGAGATTATTTCAATGTGTAATGCTCTTGCATATAAATGTGAGTTTGAATGAATATCAGCTTTGCAAAATTATTGAGGTGGCTATATTTTTGACAGGTAAGGAAACACATAGCACTGTAGTAACCAAATAGTTGAAAAAACATGCTGTTTGTGAATGCTGAATAAGCATCACAATGATTCAATTTTTTATTTTACTATTACAGTAAGATTATGTAAATTGTATTGCTGGGATAATAGTATGACAACATAAAACATTGGATTTGTTACGATAACTGTTCTACTGTATGAGAAAATCTGGAGGGGTGATTTTCAAAATAACAGGCAGTCAAAAGTATGAAAATGTATACAAATTCAATGCTAGAGGTGGGTTCACAATTGTGACAAAAATAGATGTATGAATTATGGTTTACAGGTTTGACTACGGTAACATTGAGTGCTCGTGCAGATTGTCTACACAGATGGACACCTGGTTTTGCTCATGCAGTTGATAGCCTGGCCTTTGGTCCTTGGTGCCTACTCTCATTTAGAATCTACTCCCTGTGCAAATTAGACTCTGTTGTATGAACTGTAATTTTCTTATTTATTCTGGCTGAGGCTAGTGTTATATTATCTGAATGACTATGCAAGAGGTCTTACCTTTTCTCTCTGCACATGACTACCTCCAGACAACACTGTAGCTGTCCCATCCAGGAGCATCTGCAGACCTCATAAACTCTGCAGAGCTTATCAAAGTTGAACCTTCAGTGGGGAAGTTAGGAAATACATAAACACATCAGCCACTTTTTTTCTGATTATTTGCCTGATGATGAATATTCTTCCATCAAAAACTACTTTAAATACACATTAAAAGTACAGAAATGCGTAAGGCAGAATGTCCCTGACTCAGCACTTCCAATGTTAATCTGTTAAAAGCTACCTCTAAGTACTCTGGAAAAATGCTTACTACGGTCAATAAGACTTTTGACTCATTAAGGCCAAAAAAGCAATACTAGACTCTGTTACTAAACCATTTTGAAATTAAGTAAAACAGAAAAGGGTAAGTTTTCTTTCTGTGTAAACTCTTGAATATGAAGAATTCTCTCCCATCTGTATATCAAGAATAACTAGGACAGAACTGAAAATAATTTTAAAAAATAACCAAAACCCAATATATAACAGTTAAAAATAGTGGTATCTGAAAAAATGACTGTAATTTATACAATAATAGCTGTGGGAAAAAAAAGTTAAATCAGAATTTCAAAATCTAACAATAATTATGTTAGATAAGATAGATCCCAAAACAGCATTGTTTTGCATACCCCAAATAAAGTATAACGTATCTCCTTTATAGCTATAATGAAATAGTGTAAAAAGAGGTGAACACTGAGAATCAGACAAGATAAAAGTATTTTTAGATGAGTTTTGAAACAGATGGAGAATCATGTGGCTAAAACCCCATTTCAATATATGTCACTAAAAATTCAGGAAAATGTTGGTGGTGTTAGACTGAAAATAGATAACTATGTATCAGGACAAATTCAAAAAATATGGAGAGAAGTGCAACTTACATGATGACCTGAGGGAGAGAGAGTGGAGGGGGGAGAGGCAGAGGGAGGAGGGGAGGGGGAGAGAGATTGCTCCTTATAGCTACTTACAATTCCTTGTTGTCAATTAATCTTAGTTGCCAAGAAGCTCAAAAAATATGAGAAGGTAGAAATTAAAATTATCCTCTCTTCTGCCTCCATTCAAAACTTCTATTTCTCCAACCTCTTAAAAGTGTAATTTATGCTAATTTACTCTTCCAGAGATGTTTTAAAGCACTTGTTGAAAAGTATACACTACTGTTAATATCCTTCAGGACATGAACAATCACAGTGAAAAAAAATTATACATATAGTCATTAAGAATTTGATCAATGATATTTTTCTTGTCATATTTCTGAACATAACTAAAATTCAGGACCTCAAGTTATTTTTTTTCCACCCAGGAAATTATTATCTGTCTGGTAAGTAACAAGAAGCCTAGATCAAATGTTGTTAAACTGCTAATACAATTGTAGGGTGCTATTTCTGATACATGTTCCATTGTTATTATTCTGATTCTTCAGTATTAATACTATTGCATAGAAGTTCCATTTGGCATTTGGGCCATACTTTATTGAGTGTTAAGAGTATATTTGTCATGAATTGACTTTGGATGGCTGCCAGACACCCACTCAGCTGCTCTCACTCCCCCTGGTCAACAGGACAGAAGAAGAAAGTAAGATGGGTCAGGATAAAGACAGGGGCATCACTCAGTAATTACTGTCATGACAAAACCAGAACTGACTTGGGGAAAATGCATTTAACTTATTGCTGATTAAAAAAAAAAAAAAGAGTAGGGTGGTGAGAAACAAAGAGAAAAACTGAAACTTCTGCCCCCCACTTATGCCTTCTACCCTGGCTCAATTTCACTCCTTCATGTCCAGGTCCTCTAACTCTTCATCCCCAAGCAGTGCATGGAGGGGAGATGAGTAAATGGGTTTGTGATCAGTTCATAACACTTTAGAGCTGCCTCTCCTTATTCCTCACACTATTCCTCTCCTTCAGCATAGGGTCCCTGACATGGGATACAGTCCTTCAGGGAAAGACTGCTCCAGTGTGGGTCCTCCATGGGCCACAGTAGAATGGTATATCCACCTGGTCCGGTGTAGGGTCCTCCATGGGCCGCAGTGCGGATATCTGCCCTGACATGGTCTTTGCTATGGGCTGCAGTGATTACCTGCTTCACAGGGGTTCTCACAGGCTGCAGGTGGACAACCTGTGCCACCAGGAGAAGGAAAGCACGTTTCAAGCAATATAATGACATATATTGCTTTTCAGCAATATATGCATCCTTTTCAGAGACTGAATCATCCAGATTATAAATTTCTAAGCTTTAATTTAGAAAGGGTAAGAGTCAATTGCTTTTAAGGAAACAAATTAACTGCTACTAATTACACAAAACCTATTGCACAGCATCTAAACTTTCCATCAGAAATTAATGGTCAAAGATGCATTCTTATTATGATTGTGACCATGTTAAACAATTAAAACCCTTGTATGTTTATGACGCTAAATAAAATAATATGTAATAGTCTATGGTTGAGATGTGGGAAATTGTATATAAATCATGTCTCTCCCTCTGGAGATTTAATTCTAGACTGTTTTTATGCTTATCCCCCCAAGTTACTCTTTACTTTTCTTGTTATTGTTGGAAATGAATGCCTATTACAGTAAGTGATATCTTATCCATACCACAATGTTAAAAAAAAATGATTGAGCTGGATCAACACGTTGGATTTGCCCTAAACAAATTAGTTTTAAAGACACTATCGTTCATTGTACATTGAGAATATTTAGTATTCATCTATCTGGTTTCTATCCTGAATCCAACTTGCACATGTGCTCACCAGAGAAGGACATGAAAGGCCAATATTAATTTGGCACTTTTCCCTCGAACTTCCTCTATACATCATGCATTTTCAATATTACTCAGTTTGAGGTTGTGGGCACAGACCTAATGTGAATGTTGTACAAAATCCAGATAAACCAGAAAAAACAATGCCAGATACATGACAATGTTTTCATTTTCTGAACAAATATCTTAGAGTTCCAGAATTCCAGAGACATTTAATAAGATAGTCTGGCAAGTAGGATCAATTTGTATGTTTAAGGGATCTAGGAGAAGGAAGAATTTAATGAAGATATATGTATCAATCAATTAATTGAAATAAAATGGAAAGTAAATGCAAAACATATTAATGAAAATTCAGGTTCCATAAATTAAAATTGTAAGTTATATATTTTAGCACATAAAGCTAATGTATCTTTCAATGTACAGAGTTTTCCAAGCAAGAATAAAACAGATGATGAACCTAGTTGAAATGAGGCTAGGACCATCTACTTTCCATATTTCTAAACATTTTTGGTAATTTTTTACAAGTGTGTTGTGGTTTGAGCCTGGTTGGCAGCCTAACACCATGCAGCCAAGCTCTCCCCCTTCTCCTCCGGCAATGAGAAGGGACAGAGAGCCAGGCTTGGAGTTTGAGATAGGACTGGGATGGGGAAAAAAATCACTCTTTATGGTCATGAGCAAAAGGCAGACTCATTAGGGGAAGGAAAAAAAGAACATACATTTATTACAGACACTAACAACATGTAACAGAGTAGGACAGTGAGAAGCATTGCCACATCTTGAGAACACCTTCCCCCCACCCTTCCCTTCTTCCTGGGCTCAGTTCTGCTCCCGATATCTCTACCTCCTCCCCACAGTGGCGCAGGGGCAGGGAATGGGGGGGTGCAGTCAGTGCTGCCACTTCCTTTATCTTCGGTGGGGGGAGATTCTGGAACTTGTTTCCCCTGCTCCATCGTGGTCCTCCTCTCACAGGAGACAGTCTTCCACAAACTTTTTCTGACATGAGTTCCTCCCACGGGCCACAGCGTTCCCCACACTGCACCATCGTGGGTCACCAACTTTCTCCAACTGCAGTCGCTCCCATGGGCTGCAGCCCTTCCCGAGCTGCTCCGGCATTGGACACCCCCACGTGCTGCAATCCCTCCAGCGCTGAACTACAACAGTGGAGTCTACCTTTTCCCACAAGAACCTGGCCATCTTTGGGCACAGAACCTTGATCAGACAGGCAAAAAACACAGGCCATAAATCCGTGTCTGCTCCACCATAGATCTTCATGGGTAGCAGTGGGGGGCTGCCCTGCCATCTCACCACAGGATACAGGGGAGTCTGCTCCAGCACACTTCTCCTCTCCTTTCTTCCTTCAATCCTCCACTGACCTTGGTGTTCATGCAGCTGCCACAACTCCTTCTCACAAGTCCAACTGCTCATCACTATGTCCCTTCTTCAATATGTTATCACAGAGGCGCAGCTGATTGGCTCAGTTTTGGAGCAGAGGTGGAGCTGACTTGGAGCTGGGGGAGGTTCGAGAAGTTTCTCACAGGGGGCCACCACCCCTATATCCCCCTCCCCTGCTACCAAAAATCCCCACCACTCACTCAAACCCAGGACAAAGTGTAATCTTAAACATTCTAAAAAAATTATTCTTAGCTTAATTTCTAATCATTTTTTGCATTTTACTTAATAATTGAATAGAACAATGCATTTTCTATTAGAAATTACTACAAGGATCCATATCAATACAAGTGCAGATTCCTTCCTAGGACATGAAGTTTACTCTTTAAACACCTGAAAAGATCCAGCCTCTTTATTCAAATAGAATACAACTAAGAGAATTTTTAAGGCTTTAGAAGAACACTCAAAATTCTAACTAAAAAGAAATAGATAATGAGTGGGAGAAAGAAAAAAAATAATCTGTGCAAGTTCCAAGACACGATCAAGACTTTTAAAGAAGTTTGTGTTTATATTAACTCTTACCAAACAACAGCATGCAACTAAAAAGAGTGAATTTTTTAGTGCATAAAATAAAATTGTGAAAAAAAAGATAAAGGTATAATCAAGGGTCTCTACTGGGTTATCTAATGTTTAAAGATATGCTTAAAGAATATCTCTTGAATTAAATGGGATTTAGACATGTATCTCACAAGAAATAAAGTAATGAAAACAGAATTCAAAGTATTCATAGTGAAGTTTTTATATACTAATATATATGCATATTTTTCATTTTAAAATGCTTATATTTTTAATTTAAAATATGTTTCTTCAAATAAATACGGGGAGAATCTTAAATTTCATTTCAGAAAAAAATAAGAATTCCTTTTGTTTTGAAAAAGGTAAGATGCAAGTTCATTTCTTTTCAATAGATATAAAATAATTGATTCAGCTCCCCCAAGTCAACTTTCAATGCTGCATGAAAGGACAAAACCCATAGTCATTAATAAATTACTAAATTTTAGCATAATAAAACATCTCACTATGGTCAAAGACAATTTGTGACCTGATCAAAATAAACTGTTTTGATTTTTCTGCTATAGTTTTTGCACATTTAATAGATTCTTATAGGGCACATCTTTTTAATTAAAACAACCTTTTTTGATTGACCCCTCCCCCATCCCAATGGGGATGGATGTGATTGTATTAGCATTTGTAAGGCTATCAGAAGTACAATACATAGGAAGGGACCTCCCTGTTCAGACTAGTTACATCAAAATACGATGCACCCTCCCATGCAAATTAGAAAATAAAACAAGTGAAACAGCATGTATGGTGGTAGTACTAATTAACTTTGAAATATAGAGCAACTCATGAAGGAAAGCCAATTACATTAGCTTGTAATGTAAAAGCTTTGCATACATTTATAATATTTTGAAAGAAATGAAATTGTGTGATCTCAGAAGGCATTAATTGAAAACTTCAAGCACATTCATTCTTTTTAATAAAGTTAAGCCTGAACTATGTTCACAGAGCCAAAAAGCCTGGAACTAATGGATTGTGTAAGTGTCCTGAAACAAAGGTCCATGATACATATTTTCAAATTGCTGGCAGCTTTAAATCCAAAGCCAGTTTATGCTGTTTGAGATCATTTTACCAATACAGTTTGCAAATTGATCATGGTTATTCCAAGAGTTTTATAAGTCTAGTGGTTATATCATTTATTCGTATATTAATTTAAGTGAAATAATGTCTAAGTACAAATACTGTACAGCTAGAGTTGTCTCCAAATCCATTGAAAAGAAGATAGACATTTCTTAAGATGTTA
Source organism: Tyto alba (assembly GCF_018691265.1). NCBI lineage: Eukaryota > Metazoa > Chordata > Aves > Strigiformes > Tytonidae > Tyto > Tyto alba. The sequence goes on from NW_024881321.1 coordinate 24,313,125, forward strand.
TAATAGAAACAACCAACGATCTAGTCAAAAAAAATCTTAAAAAAAAAAAAAAAATTGAAGGCACTTGGATAGTTTCTTCAAAGTTATGAGTTGCTTAATCAGCTTTAATAATTTAAATATTATATGAGAAACACTGTCTCATATAAATGGCATGTTACCACTAATGCAAAAGTACGACTCTGAAGTGTTCAACAGTGAATGAGTAAAGTTCAAACCAAAAAGCCACAACTCGTTAAATGTGTGTAGTTTATACTGAAAAGTCCTAGGGAAAATAATCTCAAGCAATAAATAAATACTGACAGCCCTGCATTTGTGAAGCTTGTGGAGAGACAAAAGTGTAGTTAGAAACACTTGTGTTGAATACTAACAGCTTTAAAAGTTTTCAGCTAAAACTGTTGTCTGATGTTATTTAGAAGACTGGAAAACATTTTTGGACAATTGAAAGTGACCATTTTACAAACACTACAGGCAAAAGGAGGAAAAGCAGCACTACAGATGTATCCTTGTTTTGTTCTGGAAACTACAAATTATGTCTTTCATTTTAGAACCAGACAGAAAATTTAAGTGCTTCACTAACAGAGCAAATGAATTTCTGTTATGGTTAAAATCTAGGATGAATGTTAACTGCTTAAGAACAATGATGTATTTTTATAATCATAAGCCATTATAAGTGAAGAGACTAGAATTTACTATTTTTAGTGCTGAGAAAGTTACACTGTGGTGTCTTCTATCTAGAGCTGCTTTCACTTCATCACTATTAATATTAGTTTCCATCAAAGTGTGTGCTGTTGATTACAATCAATGGATGGCATGAGGTCAGTAATGAATGCAGCAGAGGATTTAACGTGCCTCAGTAAAATGCAGAGGTTTGTTTTAGTTTTAAATTCAATCAGTTCAAATAGAATCTCTATCTAAATCCCTGTACAAACCAAGGTGATGATATGTACTAATGTATTTAAACCTATTTGATTAGAGAGTTTCGGAAACAAATCCATACAAAAATAAAATGGATAGAATATAGTAAAAAAAAAATGTTGGAATTATACTATTAACAAAACTTGTAAAACTGTCTTATTTTGACATTCTTTTGCTTTCTAGTTGACTTAAGAGGTCCTTCAAGATGCTCTGCCCATGGGAGAGCTCAGAATGAACAGTTCCTACCACGAATGAAGAAGAAGGAATAAATAGGTCTAGAATATATTGCTGTTTTTTGGCGGTCTATTGTCAATCTTAGTGCTCCCAAGAGGCTCCTGAAGAAAATAGATTCTGATGATAATTTTAACATTTCTCCAGCTGAACTAGTGAGTAGATCTCCTCTGTACAGACATAAAATTGTTGAAATGAAAAATCCTATTAAAAAGATGTAGTTTTAAGGACAGGGAAAGGAGACAGTTACATGAAAAACTCACCCAACTAAACAAAGGAAAACAAGACAAATGAGTAGCATAATATTAGCAGGAGTAACTTAAGTGTATATTTCAAATCAAAGTGGACAGAGTTATAGAAGAATTGCTAGCAGGGAGTGGTTTTGCCTAACAGATGGTCATTTCTTCCCTCTCTGTTAACCCCTTAAATGGCAGTATTCTTTTCTATGTGCAGTCCATGGTATTTGCTGACATGACTGGCACTTCCCAGTTCTTCACAGAATACCTCTATACCATTCTGTAGCATGCACAAAATCTTTGTTGTGCTGATTTCCCTTGCTGTGCATTTGCTATGCACTCGAGTGTGTCACTGGTGCATTTAACAATAGTTTCCTGACATGTAGTTCCAGGACTGAAGTTATGCACTGGGGGACCTTAGGAAATGTCCCTATTACAATGGGGATGTTCAGTCATTTAGCACTTTGCTATCTGTGTATGTAGGGTGCATGCATCAGACCAACAGTTGACATGAGCATCGTTGCTGATAAAGTTGTCATCTAGTTGTGAATGTGTGGTCACAGTGGATCAACCCCTGATCCTTTTATCTTTGCCTTTCATTAGTTGTTAATGAAGATGCATCAGGGGTGCATTGTCATGTTTTTCTGATGTCCTGCTCAAAATAAAGGTTAATAAAGATGGTTTATTGTGCTTCATTTTGACATTAAGAATGTGTCCTATTTTCATTCAAAAGATTTTACTTTCTACAGTTTTGGCAAAATGAGTGTTAATGACTAAATACTTTATATTTTTGTGTGTATTAGTACCACTTTAATCACTAATTGCTTCTCAGAGCTGATAGCCTGTTTCTCAAAATTAATTTGTTTGTGCTCCCAGAATGGAAAACTTCACCAACTTTTTCATCTTTACTTCTTTTTCTCCAAAGGTCATATCTTCAGAGAATTGCATCCTTGAGACCCACTATAAGCAGTTACATTTATTACTTACAATGAAGCAGCACACTACATGGTCTGAATTGGAGAAGTGATGCTACACATTATTATTGGAAAGTCTGCTGTGTACAAATCAAACATAGCAATTTCTACCCACTGCTAGCAGCTGCAGCTAGGGATTATTGGTAGAATATCCTGAAACAGCAGGAACACAGGTAAAGTAATTCATAAAGGAAAATGAAGAAACATTCTTAGGTAACCTCTAGTTCAGGCTAATATGAGGGAGAACATAGGGAAGTCTTCAGAATTTTCATTAATTCCCAGGTATTTCTTATTGCTTACATTGTGTTATAGGTCTCAGAGGAACACAAGTAGCTAATTATCAGAAGGACTTTCAGTTTATATATAGATAGATATATCTATCTTTCTTGAAACCATACTATACACAAGCTGTGTGGGAGAGTACCTAAATGAATTAAATCTTTAAAGTGCCTCAAATATCAGAATTATCTTATTACAACCAGTTATTTTGTCCAAATGGACAGAAATTCTCTAAAAAAATAGTAATTCTCTATCTTGTCACATAGATCTCTGCTTATATGCATTTCTTTTGCCAAGAGCATGAGTGCTTGTTCTGCTTCTCGTACGTTATCTGAGACTTCCATAACTGTATTCTAGGATGTCATAATAAAATCTCCATGGATTTTTGCAATTCTATGTGCAATTGTAATGCATAGTAATGAACTACCTGTCACACTTGAACATTTATTATCTTAATCTGATGGAAATTAAGATTTGGTGGGTGGTATTCAGCTCCAGATTAAAAGGTCAAAATTTGGGTTTCTATATGTAGATGTTTATATCTACATGAACTAGATGGAAAAAAATGAGTCACAGTCTGAGAACTGATCCTAGAATATGTCCTGTAAGGTGTTTAGTACATATGATGTCCAGTGAGGAAACATGAGAGAGAACAGATTGCAAACTGTCCATTTCAGTGCCCTGTGAAGAGTGTAACTCTGAACATTGCAATACTAGGGTGACTGAGATTAGCAGTCATGACATCGTATGACATAACATGGCTGGTCATTCTGCATTTGGGTCCAGACAGGTCTAACATGTACAAAAAATACAGTATCACTGAATGGCCGCAGTTGTAAGAAATAATTTTACTTCTGAATTCTGTGAGGGATTATTTGATCAGGAAATTGATTGTTCATTAGGCATTAATAGACCTTGCAAAATAATTTACTTTTTTAGTTTTTCTCTGAAACTTCTCTAAAGAAAAATCTACTAATTGCCAGATTTAAATTTATACCTTTAAAGCTGTTACTGGGCCACATCGTATTATATGATCTCATTATCTATGGTAATTATAGCAAATATATGTATTTTAGATCTTTTTTTTCCCTCAATAAATTCTGTATGATATTCAACGATTTTAAATACATAATTTTCCTGTTATAAAGATGTGACTGTAGGGAGTATTCAAAATATATAGTTTAACATGACATTATGTTTATACTGGAAGTACAAAAAGAGAAAACGAAGTTGGGTATACACAGCAATGAAATCAGCTATGCAGAGAAAGCAGGAGCATATTAAAGAAGGAAGCAGATAGAAATTCTTTGGGAATAACATTTAAACCCTAGAGGATCAGTAAGGCCCATGGAGGATGGAGGACATTATTTGCTGTTGGTTTTAGTTGCCAGAATCACTGGGCTACTATGGGAAACTAATAGAATCCCTGCTGTTGATCCATCTGCAGAATATTCCACATGCCAGCTTGCTTCATTGGGGTGGGCAAGTGAGGTCTTCTGCAACAAAACAAAGTAGCAGTGTGGATTTTTCCCTTCATTACATTTTTCCAGGTGTTCTTTCCACTGAGACAATCGTAATTCTTGTGCTATTGTTTTTGATGCTAATGTCAGCTGGTGCTAAGACCAAATTTATTTATTTGCCACCTGGTGCAGAATCTACTGAATTCTTTTGTTTCTTCTCCATTACTTAGGAAGTTAAATTGCTAATCATAGCTTGGTTCAGCTCATGAAAGAATAAAGTACATTATCATTAAAATGATCACACAAATAAGCAATCAAACAAGCAAACAAAAATACTCATGAAAGCTGTATCTAGGAGAGTTTCTTCCAGCCACAGCTAGTAATGAACAGAGTCATATTCTCTTGTTATGGATTTTCCATTAGCTTTCAGAAGAGTAAGCACCTCCTCATCAAGTTACATATACTGAGATAATATGACACCTACATTACTTGCATCCTGGAAAATGTACCGTTTTGAACTGAGAAGAGCAGGATCAAAACATTCAAATATACAAGCTCTTTTCACGTGGTCTGCACTTGATAGCTGTGCTTCCTATGCTTTTATTTTTTTTTTCCCCCCTTGTTTGAATACTGGTCATAGCAGCAAGCATTACTTAATTTTCCTCCACCAACAGAAACCTTTCCTCCTCCTCCCCTCCCACCACCCCCCTGCCCCAATTCTTAGATAAGAATTTGACATCCATGCATCATCAGAGAAGCAGAATGACACACTGCTAGTGTAGAAGCAGATCCAAAACATATTAAAGACAGTGAAGAGATTCTCAGTGAGTTCAGTGGGCTTTTAATAATGTCAAAAATCTTGATAAGAATTATAGGAACATTTTTTATTTCCATGTATTTGTATATGAATGAGTAATGCATTGTATAAGTGACTTATATTATATGGACCAAAAATATGCTTCAGTTTCAGTCATATTCTGTGCATTCAACTAATTTACTCTGCTCAGTTGGTATGATATTTAGAGAAAGTTCACTGAAGCTCTTGATCCAGCAAAGCATTTTGTTTACCTTACTCTGGGCACATAATAAAAACCATAAAACCTTTGTCATGACTGATTTATACTTCAACTTTACTTCATGTGTTCTTATTATTTCAGGGCATATGTACACACATTACATATTTCTCTGTACAAATTAACGTATTTTAATTTTAATAATAGGAAAATTATTATTATTTCTCTAAATGATATTAACAATAGACACTTCAGCAAGAGCTATATTAAAAGAAGCTCAAATTCCATGCTTAGTGGAAGGTATGCTGAATGCATCTAAAATGCATCTAACAAACATATGTAATCTTTCCATCCACTAGCACAGTTGTCACTCAGCAGTCACTGCGGAAATATTGTCCAAAAAGATAAATGATTATTTCTGTGGCAAATCACCATGAAAACAAATTAACAACTATGTAAAATGAAGATTACTGGCAACAGTTCTCAGAATCGTTCTCAGAATCTGGCACTTGAATTTTTGTTTTTTTTTTTTTTTTTTTTCAGTTATCTTTCCCATCACTTCAATATTTCCTTTATCAATTTAGACAGGTGTATCTATGAATGGATTGTTATACAGGAAAATAAGTTGTTTCCTTCATTTACTTCTTTGGGGTTTTTTTGTTTTCTTCCTCTCATACAGGTATCCTGGGAAGAGTATAGGGACGCTGCCTAGTTGTGTAGAGATGTGGTCAGGAAGACCAAGGTGCAGCTGGACCTGTACTTGACAAGGGATGCAAAGAATAATAAGAGCTTCTACAGATATGTAAACCAGAAAAGGAAGGTCAAAGAAAGCGTACCATCTGGATGAACATGACTACCAAACTGGTAATAACAGACAAGAAGGAAGCTGAGGTACTCAACAACATTTTCCCTCAGTTTTCACTGACAATCTCTCTTCCCATACCTCTTGAGTGGATGAACCACAAGACAGGAACTGGGGCAGCAAAGTCCCTCCCATTCTAAGAGAAGATCAGGTTCATGACCATCTGAGGAACCTGAACATACATAAATCTGTGGGGCATGAAAACTTACATCCTAGAATCCTGAAGGAATAGGCTGATGTGATTGCCAAGACACTCTTCATGATATTTGAAAAGTCATGGCAGTCAGATAAAGTCCCTGGTGACTAGGAAGAGGGAAACATTGCACCCATTTTTAAAAAGGGCAGAAAGGAGGACCCTGGGAACTACTGACCTTTCAGCCTTACCTCTGTGCCTGGGGAAGAGCATGAAGCAGATCCTCCTAGGAGCTATGCTAAGGCACATGGAGGACAAGGAGGTGATTTAAGACATCCAGCATGACTTCAGCAAGGGCAAGTCTTGCCTGACCAACCCTAGTGGCCTTCTATGATGGAATGACTACAACAGTGAACAAAAGAAGATTACAGGTGTCATTTATTGGGGCTTTTGTAAGGCCTTTGAACCAGTCCCCCACAACATCCTTCTCTCTGAAATAAAATGAGATGTATTTGATGGATGCACTGTTCAGTGCATGAGGAATTAGTTGGATGGTCACATCTAGAGCGTAGTGGTCAATGGCTCAATGTCTGGATGTAGGTCAGTGATGAGTTATGTCCTTGGTGGTCTCTATTGGGACCAGTACTCTTTAATATCTTCATCAGAAACGTAGACAATGGGATCAAGTGCACATTCGACAAGTTTGCCTATAACACCAAGATGAGTGGTGTGGTTGACACACCTGAGGGATGGGAAGCCATCTAGTGGGACCTGGGCAAGCTCAAGAAGTGGGCCCACATGAGCATCATGAGGTTCAACAAAGCCAAGTACAAGGTCCTTCACCTGGCTCCGGGCAACCTCCATTATCAATACAGGCTGGGGGATGAAGAGATTGAGAGCAGCCCTGTCAAGAAGGACTTGGGGGTACTTGTGGATGAAAAGCTGGACATGAGCTGTCAATGTGTGCTCATAACGTAGAAAGCCAACTGTATCCTGGGCTGCATCAAAAAAAGTGTGGTTGCAAGTCAAGGGAGGTAATTCTGCCTCTCTAATCCACTCTGATGAGACTCTACCTGGAGTATTGCAACCAGCTCTGGAGTCGTCAATACAAGAAAGACATGGACCTGTTGGAGCAGGTCCAGAGTAGGGCCACAAAAATGATCAAAGGATGGAATACCTCTCCTATGAGGAAGGCTGAGAGTTTGGGGGTTTGTGGAGCCGCGGAAGAATGACACGCTGAGACGGGTTCAATGTGGGTGATAGAGCATCAATCTACGTGTGACTTTATTGGTCCAGGGTACATATATTTATACAGACAATGATAATTATTATGCCTACTAGTCACTAGCTGATTGGCTTAAGCTCTAAAGGTTGTATTCACACGGTACACCTACTTGCAGTTAGCTAACAGCACAAGCTTCTCATAACACTAAGTTTCTCATGCCACTATTTCTAATTCCTGTTTTCGACACACCACGGTACACAAGGCTGAAGCGTCCTTGACATTCCTCATATATCAGCAGCTGCGAGCAGCTGCAGGCAAACCCTAGTGAGGCCCAGCATCAGCGAGGCAGCATCAGCCCTTAGAACAGGCTCTGATCGTACAATTGTTCGGTGGGCTCAGGACACTTGTCTCTGAGCCATTCTCCAACAGGGGTTGTTAATCCTGGAGAAGAATCTGGGAAGACCTTCTTGTGCCTTTCAATAATTAAAGGGTGCCTAGAAGAAAGAAGGAGACAGACTTATTAGTAGGCCTTGTAACAGTAGGACAAGGAGTAATGGTTTTAAACTAAAAGAGGCTAGATTTAGACTAGATATATGGAAGAAATCTTTTACCGTGAGGGTGGTAAAACACTGGAAAAAGGTTTCCCACAGAGGTGTTAGCTGCCACATCCCTGGAAGCATTCAGGGTCAAGTTGGACTGGGCTCTGAGCAACCTCATCTAGTTGAAGATGTTGCTTCTCATTACAGGGGACTTGGACTTGATGACCTTTAAACATCCCTTCTAAGCCAAGCCATTCTATGAGTCTGCTTTTAGCATTCTTTCCCCCAGTATTGCTTTTAGAATACTTTTAGAAATACTTAGAAATACTTTAGAATACTTAGAAAACTTTTATAGTTTTTTTTAGTTCTTATGCTTTTCAAACCTTTCTAATTCATTAGTGAAATTGATAACAATACTTATCCCAAGAATGCATGAGTATAATGATACTGAACCTTAACTCATTCTCTGGAAAGATTAAGGAAGATAAATAGCCATTTATATTTCTAGAAAAAAAAAAAAATGTATGGCATTAGAATGTGACACACTAACATGCTTCTATCTTTACTGAATTAAAAAAAAAAAAAAAGTAAATTCGAATCGTTACCCTGAATGAATGTAAATTTTAACTTCAACTTATTAATGTGGCTGTGAAAATTACATGACTCAGACACTAGTGCATGGAAATGTACCTGAATTTATTTTTGTAAGAAATTTTGGTCATACAGACCTCCTTTTTAATCTAGCAACACATTCAGTTCAGATGAAGTGGAGCTGAGATAAAAAGACTCAAATGCATTAGTGGGTTTAATTTAATGCATTATAAGCATTTCAATTTTTAAGGATTTTAAAGAGCCATTGTCTGTATTCTTGAATTTTAACTATTCATAACATCATGGAATCATAGAAAGTTTGGGTTAGAAGGGACTTTAAAGATCATCTAGTTCCAACCCCCCTCCCATGGGCAGGAACACCTTCCACTAAATCAGGTTGCTCAAAACCCCATCCAACCTGGCCTTGAACACTTCAAGGAAGGGGGCATCCAGAATGTCTCTGGACAACCTTTTCCAGTGTTTCACCACCCCCACAGTAAAGAATTTCTTCCTTATATATAATAAAAATCAACTGTGTTTCAGTTTAAAACTGTTACCCCTTGTCCTGTCACTTCAATCCCTGATAAAAGAGTCTCTCCCCATCTTTCCTATAGGCTCCCTTTAAGTACTGGAAGGCTGATATAAGGTCTCCATGGAGCCTTCCCTTCTCTAGGCTGAACAACCCCCAGCTCCCTCAGCCAGTCCTCACAAGGGAGGTACTCCAGACCCCCAGTCATCTTCATGGCCCTCTGCTGGACCCGCTTGAGCAGGTCTGTGTCCTTCTTATATTGGGGGTCCCAGAGCTGGACACGGTATTCCAGGTGGGGTCTCACAGGAGTCGAGCAGAGGGGAAGAATCACCCCCCGTGTCCTCATAACCACACTTGTCTTGATGCAGCCCAGAATACAGTTGGATTTCTGGACTGAGAGCGCACATTGCTGTCTCATAGTAATTTTTTCCATCCACTAATACCCCCAATCCCTTCTCTATAGGGTTGCTCTCCGTCCACTCCTCACCCAGCCTGTATTTATGCTTGGGATTTCCCTGACCCATGTGCAGGACCTTGAACTTGTCCTTGATGAATTTCATGAGGTTTGCATTGGCCCACCTCTTGAGCCTCTCAAGGTCCCTCTGGATGGCATCCTTTTCTTCCAGATGTCAACTGCATCACGCACCTTGGTGTTGTCAGTGAACTTGTTGAGGGTGTACTTGATCCCACTGTTCATGTTGCTGACAAATATGTTAAACAGCACTGATCCCAGCTCTGACTCCTGTGGAATGCCACTCGTCACTACCCTCCACCTGGACATTGAGCTGTTGACCACAACTCTTTGAGTGCGACCATCTGGCCTTTTTCTTATCCACCATCCATTAAATCCATGTCTCTCCAATTTAGAGACAAGAATGTCATGTGGGACAGTATCAAAAGCTTTATACCAGCCCAGTCAAATGATGTCAATTACTCTTCCCATATCCGTCAGCATTGTAATCCTATCATAGAAGGCCACCAAATTCATCAGGCATGATTTGACATTAGTGAAGCCATATTCACTGTCACCAATCACCTCTTTATTTTTCATGTGCCCTAGCATATTTTTCAGAAAGATCTGCCCCATTCAGCTCGTTCTAAATAATATTCAGATGTCTCTGAACAATAATCTTTCAAACTATATATCTGGAGGAATCAAGGTATGTTTATTTTTTATTTTATTTTGTTTGTTAGCAGTTCACTTGCAAGGGCAGAAATATTCTTGCTTACAAAAAAATTATCTCTTACCTACAAAAAGTAGCCACTGATTAATTTTCAGGAAAAAACAAACAAACAAACAAACAAGCAAAACCAACCTCTTTAATGTTCTGTAGCTACTTTCATGCTACCAAAACCACCAACTATAAATCCAAAATATAACTTGTTAGCTGTGGTAGGATTCCTGCTGTTCCTTTTTTGACAAGAGAGCAGTCAGGTAGCAGAAGTCCCAGTTAAATATAATTTATGCAATTTAGTTTAACAGAATTAAGTGACGAGCTAACTAACATTTCAATATCTAAGGCTGCTTTTCTGTGCAGACAACCCTCTGCAAAATGGGCTACAACAGTGCCATCCTCTTGAAGGCTGTATAGTTTGTGGAACAATATAAAACACTTACAAGAAGCTCCTGATAATACATGTTGTAAAAACAAGCCAACCATACAAAGGTAACATAAGAATATTCTAAAGTTATGGAATCTTGTGGGCCTCATACCCCTATTTTGTATGACAGATATTGAAAGGTGTCTGCCAAGACATGGGATAGAAGCACATTTCAACATACAGATGAAAAGATTGTTTACAACTATTTAAATGCAATAAGAAACCATAAAATATTATTCTTTTGTTCCCTCAAGGAGGTGAAGGTTTTTGTTTGTATATTTATCTATTTAGAGACATACCTCACTTGACCTTTCTCTGAGAATTTGAAAAACAATTTGAATATGTGAATATATTCATTCTATATTTTAATGTACTGAGTTTCTGTGTTTAAACTGCAAATGGTATCAAGCTGTGTTTCCAATTAACTTTTAAAAAGAAACTCCTTGAAATTGCTGTGGCTAGGATTCCCATCACAGAGGACTAATACCAGAAATCTGTTTCTAATTTTAAAATTATATCAGAAAACTTTTGGCAGTGGAGGAGTGATTTTTCATGTAAGACACAAGACAAGACACCTAAAGTGATATTGGGAATGTTATAATATTTTATCTTAAAGACATTTTCTGAAATTACTGTCCATTGCTTATTTTTATTTTTGTTTTCATTTTTTTTTCTTAAAAGGCCTTATAGTTCACCCAAATTCTTCTTATTTTATTCCATGCTATGAATTTCTATTCACATTCATGCAATTACATCTACATTAATTTTTGCCCTGAGCTTTTTTAAAAAGTTCTCCTGTTGTTCCTTGCTGCCTATTTTTTTTTTAAGAACTGAGCTTATTTTATCTTCATGTCTGTTCTCAAAATTGTTTCCTTGCTCTCCCTAGGAAAAGAAACTATCTTTTAGTTTTGTTAGAACACCTTTGAAAAGGGATCAGTTGTCTTTTTACAAAGACCTAAAGAAACAAGTAGTTTGAATATTTTTATTTGTTTCCCTTGAAGTTTTGCATTTCCAATTGTGCTTTAAAATGTATGGGAAGATTAAAGAAAATAAGAGTGATAAACAAAATAAATTCTACAATTTTGTAAAAGTGTTTGGGGTTTTTTGGGGGATGAGGAGTGGGTATTTTGTTGTTTGGGGGGTATTGTTTTTGGGGGTTGTTTGGGTTTCTTCCTTGAGCTGAAGGAATATGTTGTACATTTATTTTCAAATGTATTAAGTCCAAGGGATTCTAAGCACTCTTCATTTATCATGTGTGAAGAGACTGCACATGTGGAAAAGACAAGTGACCTGCAATATACTCAAGACCTTTGCTGCAATGTGGAGATGGACAGAATGTCACATTCATGCATTATGGACATGTGGATGCATCCAAAGACATTCTTGGGATTTCCAAGCATTTTTAAACCTGGAGAGAACTAGCAAAGGTTAAACAAACAATATGTCCTGGTTTGGGCTGGAACAGAGTTAATGTTCCTTTTTGGTAGCTAGAACAGTGCTGTGGTTTAGATTCAGCATTGGGTTTGGTATGAAAATAATGCTGATAGCACACTGATATTTTCAGCTGCTACTGAGATTTCAAGGACTCTCTGACTCCCCATGTCCTGCCCGTGCGCAAGGGCACAGGAAGCAGGGAGGGAGCATGGACAGAGCACCAGACCCAAATTGGCTAATGAAATATTCCATATCATGTAACGTCATGGTCACTATATAGAGGAGGGGTGGTCGGGAAGGGGCTCTCTCTCTCTCTCTCGCTTCTGGTATTGTGATTGCGGGATCTTGGTATCTCGGGGCCGCTAGCTGTCAACAGGCTGGATATTGGTCAGCGGGTAGTGAGCAATTGCATTGTGCATTACCTGTTTATATTCTCCATTGCTGTCATTGTTTTCATTTTATTACCATTATTAAACTGTTTCTATCTCAACCCTATTCCCAAGTTGGGGTGGGGAAAGGGTGGGTGATCGGCTGCAGGGTGGTTGGCTGCTGACCAGGCTCAAACCATGACACAACAAAACAACAAACCCCCCCCAAAAAAACCCAAAAAACAGCAACAAAAGAGGGAACCTTTTTGTTAAAACTGAGGTGCATTCTGCAGGCAAAGTAATTTTAAGAAAATAAAAAATATTGGTAATGAAATACTCTTTCATTATGATGAAGTTGCTGATATATGTAGACTGTGTAGTGATAGGTTTGAAAATCATAAGTGTAGCATGGAACTTGGTACAAACCAGACTGAACTACAATAAATAAATTTGCTTTAAGTAAATAGTACTATACTCATATCTTGATCTCCTCTATATGTTTAATATAGTCTTTATGATATCAGATATACAGTTATGTGTGATCAATATTTTGTCCTTAATAGCATTTACACAGTCTAATAACTTTTAAAACATTTGGTCATGGAGACTGAGGAAGTAGGACACACCTTTGAAGGGCAATGAAAATTAAGAAAATATATCCATCACTGTTATTCAAAACATTTTTAAATGGAAAAATGCAGTGCCTCTTCAGTAAACAAACTGTGGCATGTGAAAAGTTCAGGAACACCATGTGGGTAAGAGCTGGAAAGTGAAAAGGGTATGAGCATTCTTTAAAGCCACAGTCAGTATGTATAACTTTATGCAAGATGGAAATCCCAGAATAATCGCACATTATCAATGAAATACTTCATGGTTTAAAGAGATGTAAAATGAAATGTATCACAAAGCTGAACCAGAAATTGTTAAACATATGGGTTTTCTCCTATTGTTTTTTGTGGATATTAAACTAAGGAAAAATTGACCATTTTTATAATTTCTGTTCTAATCAAGAAGAAAATAATTTACTAGTTGCTGGGTTTCAAATGTACCCTAACATTCTTTTAGTAAACCTATCAAATATGCAATCTGTAAATTAATTCCTCCAATAAAAGAATAAAAATGATACTTTTAAGAGAAATCATAGGACAACAAGTTATATTTGATAACAAAAATTTTTTTTGGACAATGAGTACTTCCGTATTTTTCAGTGGGACTAGGATTAACATATTTTCAATAAAAGCATATCCAAAAGTAAATGTGCCATCAAATTCCTTGAAAATATTCTCTTTCTGTGAAATGTTTCACTCAGTGCCACTACATTTCTCATCCAACATCCCAAAGTATGAAAAAGCAAGAAATTGGTTTCTCATCACTAAAAAAAGGGAATTATATTTTGTGAGTTAATTGCTGCTAAAGTCCTCACATGACTATCATAAAAAATGCTTCAGATTAATGCTTCTTACCTCCCTCTCTCACCACATTTAAGATATTTCTTATTTAAAACGTTGTGCACAAATGTCTTAGGTGGCAGAAATAACCTAGCACACTTGATTCCAACTGTAGATTTTACCAATAGCTGACATTTTTGTTCATTTCTTCTTGATAAAAAACCTGTGTTCCATTTTTATTTTGTATCAGCCATCAAAAACATCTTTCTGATTTCATACACTTTTATTTATATAGGCAATTTTTTAATTAATTGCATCTGGAATTTCAAAGGGACAACTATTATGAATGAAGCCAAATTGAAATAAATGGAACAGCAAAAATGTTATTTGATTTCATACCTTTAATCATAAGTGAAAGCTTTACCTATCAGAATACAGATGCAGTGGATGTTGAAGCTATAAAGTCTAAACAGTCTTCAGAGACCGTGTGTTACACACAGAGGCCTCCTGAATTTGCCTGGTAGTTTATAATTAAATATTTTTTATTAGGAAAATTACATCATGTTCTACTTAGAAGTGATTTAAATGTTTCTCAAGAGAAGCTAATCAGCTAATTACTTCCCTACATTTTCTTTCAAATAATTCAATAATTCTAAATTAAACTTTGTTTCTGTGTTGAAAATTAGTAAATAAGTTAGAATTATTAATAAAGTACAGATAGAAAGTATCTAATTTACTGACAGCTAGCTACTCTTTCCATCTTTGATCACACTGCATCACTCATATCAACCCACTTTGTTTCTTCATACATGGCCATTATACATATTAGTGTCAGACTTGCTACGGAAGAGCAGGAAAAATCATAAAGAAGTAACACCTGATAAGAATTCTGTGTATTCTAAAGATATATTTGGGTTTAAAAAATGCTATTGGTGTTAATTCATAGAGACTTCTTAACTAGTATGAAGGCAGTCTCTATGTAAACACAACACATATCATATAATAAGGTTTTTTAGTGCATCACAAACTGTGGTTCCTCAGGTTCAGATGTGCTTTCCACAAACAGCTGTGTCCCATAGAGCTTTTTTCATTTTGAAGGTCAATCAAAGTTTTCACCACTTATTCCTGTGATACTATATCTCAGATTAATCCAAATACCTTCCCTCACAGTAAATTATGTGCGTGAGAAATATGCCTTCTTAAGTGTCAGATTACCCAGAACCAATTTCATTATTTGCTAAATTTCAGGGCAATAGATTACCAGTTTGCAGTGATGGAAGAAAAATATATAGAAGTAAGAAAACAAAAAAAAGCATGATTGAAAATATGTTTTTAGAAGTTGATTTTTGACTTCTCCAGTGTTTCTACATCTCTCTTAGACTGAGCCAGAATTCCCATATGGGATGCAGCTCCAGCTTTTAGACACCTCAGTTTATTTATTTGACAACAGATGTATACATGTGAAATAAGCTATCTAAACTCACACTGAGTTTAATGGAAACCTGATCAAAATCTACTTGTGCCCACACACAGGTGTCTAATAATATTTGATAAGATTTAGAGTTTAAAATATATCCACACAATAGAAGGAGATATAACAGAGGATTTATGGAAGACCCATGTGTTCCTGGAGTGACAGGTTGATATTAGTCCTCATTTGCTGGACTATCTCAAGCACAGTTCTGGAGGCCTATGTGTTTACAACTACAGTGAAGCTTCTTTGCTAAAGAGGATTTTTTGGCTACTGTGACCATCAACAGCAAAATGTTACTAATATAATGCAAAAGGATACCCCTTTCAAACCTAATCTGATATTCTTGAATTTTCTTTATTTTCTTTCATGTTTAAGAAAATCTTTCCCTATTTCTGATAATATGCTGTTGATAAAAAATTATAAGGCAGAAGATGTTACTTTCTACCCTTAATTCTTTGCTTTGGATTATTTATTTCTATTACAGTCTGAAGGCATACTGCTAAAATTTTATGAATTTTGATATTAAAACTAGGGACTCTGCAAATTTATTAGTAGATTTGTAATTAGGATTATTCTTTAAGACCCTTAGAAAGACTAAGTGTGGTATCCAAACTGCTGACATTTTGAAAATAATATTTTTTTTTGGTAGGAATTCTATAACTTCCCACTTTTACAGACCCTTGTTTTTATAGGATGTCTTGTTGAAAATAATCATCAAATAGTGTAATAGTGTTTAATGTCTGCACATCACTAATTTAGCAGTCACAATATGACAGACTCACACTATCTACATTATGCTTCTTATTGCAAGATCATCATTTGCATATGTTGTGTGTATTTATTTATTTTAGAAGCCTGAACCTAAGAAATTAGTTTTCTCTCTTATTAGGACTTTCCATTCATGCCTTCAGTGGCTTCTCCTTCAAATAAGGAAGGAAAACATTTTTTACAAAATTGCTACCTCTTGTTGTGATTTAACCCCAGTAGACAGCTAAGCCTCACACAGCTGCTCACTAACTCCCCCACAATGAGATGGAGAAGAGAATAAGAAGGTAAAAGTGAAGAAGATAAAACCTTGTGGGTTGAAATAAAGACACTTTAATAGATAAAGAAAAGCTGCACACACAAGCAAAGCAAAATGAGGACTTCATTAACTAATGCACATCGGCAAACAGGTGCTTAGTCATTTCCAGGAAAGCAGGGATCCATCACAAATAAGAGTTACTACGTGGGCAAACCAAGTAACTTGGTGTAGAATATCCCTTTGGTCAGCTGGAGTCAACTGTCCTGGATGTATCCCCTCCCAACTTCTTGTGCACCCCCAGCTACTCACTGCCAGGACCTCATGAGAAACAGAAAAGACCTTGACTCTGTCTAAGCACTGATGAACGATAGATAATTCATCAGTGTGTTATCAGTGCTGTTTTGGTCACAGATCCAAAACACAGCCTCATATGAGGTGCTGTGAAAAAAATTAACTGTATCCCAGCCTAAACTAGTACACTCCTAGACTTCTAATAAATTGCCAAGACTTACAAGAGACAAATTAACTTTCCAGATAAAATGGAATTAAACAGAAGATCACTTCGTTCTGTTTTTTTTTGGTTTGTTTTTTTTTTTTTTTTGTTTTTTTTTTTTGTTTTTTTTTTTTGTTTTTTTTTTTTTTTTTTCAGTAACTGAGACATCTTTTCTATTACCTTTTGAAAAAATGGAGCTACAGGCTTATGAAAAATTATGCCATATAGGAATTTATGAGAGGAAGAATTAGAACCTCCATTTCGAATGTGGAGGTAGTTATTTGTTTTGCCTGAAGTGGTATGTCCAGTGTTATTTCAAAGTAGATTTCCTGATTTCCACTGCAATCAGATTTCTTTTATCTCTTTAACCTGAAGACTTTTTTTGACACATTAAACTTGAATCGCTGTAACTAGGCATCTTCAAAGTCTTGCCTTCAGATTCTCAACCCCATTGAAACATTTACATTGAATCATAAAATAGAATGTCAGAGAAAAAAAAAAAAAAAAAGATTTTTATTTATTAGACTTGATGTCATTTGAAAACTTCTCCTGCATCCTCTCCAAAATAACCTCAAAGCATATTAATTCTTATTAGCATGTGATGTTTATATTTCAGTGAAAACACTGATATTCACAGTTTTTATTGTAGCCTGTTGTACTAGTTTCTGTACAAATATGTAAGAGGAAAATCAACCTAGCAGTGAAATTTGCTGTTTGCATTATCAATCCAGATTCAGCTGTAGGCTCGTAATGTCAGAAATACTTATTTTAAGTATTTTTTCTTTATGTAAACAGATGCAAGCCACTACTTTCCACAGCTTCAACCCCCAAACAAATACTAAAACACAAAAAAAAACCTAGCTGCCCAAATCTTTCTGGTCAATAAAGAAACTAATTTGTCAACCTGAGCTAATTGTTTTACTGTAATGCCCATTAGGACTTGTTAAAGGTCTTCAAGATCATTTCATAGAGTATTGGAAAAGATATGAGAGAACAGTAACTTTTACAAGAAACAGACATGGACTGTATTCAAACGAATGGACTAATGTCTTTTTTTTTTTTTTTTTTTTCCTCTAACTGTTTAGTAATAATATTTGGTTTGACAGTGATAACTCTGAAATAAGAATTTGTCTGTAAGACACGAATGTCACTGGAAAATAACTGAATTTCTAAAAAAGATTTAATTTAATACAGTGTAAATAGGAATGATAAATAAAAATATTAAATCAAATACTTAGAATTGTGTAAGGCTGTAACGTGAACATTAAAATATGAACATTTTAATATGAACATTAAAAAATGCATGACACTATAATACATTCAGTTTATGTGGAGCTGGCACATAACTCAGACATGATTTACGTTTTCCAATATTTACTTGGAGTATTGTGGAGGTATGATATACAAACTACAGAAACCATTAATCAGGCTATTTGGTTATGAACACTGGTATTAGCTCATTAATTTTCCTGAAATTTAAATGTGTTTTCATTAAGCCAAAATTTTCCCATTAGCATTAAGTGTCAGTCAAAAGGTTGCTATTCCAACTTCACTTACATTGTATTCTGTGAATGTTCAATCTGCAAGCTATTAAACTGAGATGTACCAATCAGAGTTAAAAATCAGGTACACTCCAAGTCCTGGCTGGGTGCATTTGATTGCAATCAGGAATCATCTGATCATCCAACCAAGAGTGCTAGAAATAAAATATAGTTTGAATTTTGTGGTATCTCAGTAAAAATATGTATAATTCTGTCCTTCATTCTAAGGGATTTGGTTTGCAGTCTGGTTGTTTTCCTACTCATGCAATGATCCCTGAACAAAAAATAAATTATGTCTGTGTATACATCTGTATATCATACATAAATGTCAGAATTCATACAAACACACCATCCTATAAATGCCATACCTTAACATATTTAATATTATACACAAAGCAAACACATTTAGAAATCATTTTAAGAAGAATGGAATAAAATATTAATCTATAAATAATATACATTTTTGGATTTTAAGACATTCTGTGGTTAACCAGAACTATAATCTGTGCTTATATATTGTCTCAATTCTTCCTGCTTTTTTCTTAAATTCTGATTTAGAAACTTTTAGTAAATAATAAAATACATTCAAGACATGTTTAAACATTATACAAATTTTATAATTTTTATGCCTTTTTATGTCTCAAGACATAGAAATACCAATACAAAAATATTTAAATAAATTGTATTTTTAGCATACAGACATCATTTGATGCTAATTTTACTCCCTATTTTGTCTTCCTGACTTTGATGTGCAGATTTCTGTTATTTTAAACACTTGTTATATAAAAAGGATATTTTTACATCACAGCTGTCCCTCTCATCTGTAATGATGCTGTCCTAATCTGAATAAGATTTCCATTTCCTTGAGATTAGGAAAATGAATTCTTATAATAAAATACTGTATTAATATCTGTATTCCTTTACAGAAGGGTAAAAACCTCACTGTTTCATGGATATTTTTATTCATATATTACCAAGCAGTAATAGAAGCTACTCAAAGATGACACCACTTTTTATTTCTGTAAGAAATCCATTTCAGAAAGGAAAGAGAATTAATAAAAGGGAAAATGTTTAGTCCAGGAGGAAATAAAGTCTGACTGTGAAAACTCTGCAAATATTCTCAGTAAAAATAGAGACAGCACCTCTTTTCCAGACCAATTATTTTTATAAGATGGTTATCAACACTTTGGTTTAGTTTAGACATCAGACATATGTCACAGAGTTCTATTAATACAGTGAGTTGCTCCATAAAAAAAAAAGCCATGTAAACCCAATTTTGGTTCATTATCCAGTTTGTATACATGTTTTTTATTCAAGCAAACTGCATTCTACTCCTCTTTACAAACAATTCTCACAATTTCTTCAAAAAGATGGACTTTGACGATACAAATAATATATTGTACAATTGATCCTTCTTTCTGAGAGGAGTAAGAAAACATGGAACTGTTCTCCTATCACTAAAGTTTAAATTGTGCTGTTAGTTATATAGGCACCTTCAGAGTAAAGAACAAAAGCGGTGGCTATGGGTAGAAAATCTTTCCCCTCTGTAGCATTCTAATCCTACTGTGGATTAATCTCAGAATTATTTACCTTTATTAACCACAGCAGGAAACTGGGTGACTAGAGAGGTAGTAGATGGCCAGATACATGAAGAAAGAAACCCCCTCCTAAACAGAATAGACTTCCAGAAACATTCCTTGTATATGTCAGATTGATCTTGAGGGTTTGTGTGTTAGATTTGAAGTAAACATTTTCAAACTTAATTTTAACACTAGAATTTTCAAGAAAGAAACCACTGTTGCCAATAACATCTCCAAGTGTTCCTTTATCTTCCAGGTCAGACCACTAGTGTATTTAACATCCCTCTGCCAAAATCATTAATTGTATGAAGTCTGAGGATTAAAAATTCTTATAGAAAGAAGGAAAAGTAGGTATATGATTATAAGAGTGTAAAAAAGATGACTTTTTTCAAGTCTGGTATATATGCTTTCTATTTTAAGGAAAGTTGCAGTCAAGAAAAATAGCTTGATGTGTAACAAGTCACACATGGTTTTGGTTCACTGTGACATATCACCTTTCTATCACATCAATTACTGCATTTCAAGGTGAAAAAACCAACCCTTTTGAAAGCAGAATTGTGATCCCTACTTATTAGTATTTTAAAATAATATTTAATGTTTTTGCACAAATTCTTTTACTGTTCTTGTTTATAAATAAAATGCTCACTAAATCTGCCCTACTTAGATAATATGATTAAGAATTCTTGATAGATGCTGTAGAAAATACAGGTAGTAAAGCAGAGGCAGAGGGAATTAACTTAGAGTGAATTATAGAGTGAATTAACTTATTAGAGTGAATATATGAGTTTTTCAAAATGTTCAACAAGCCAATGAATTTTCAGTACACATAAACTTTAAGAAGTACACCTTTATGATCTTTCCTTTAGATTTAAATATCAATCCAATTAAATATTTAACCTGCTCAAGCAGGTCCAGCAGAGGGCCATGAAGATGACTGGGGGTCTGGAGTATCTCCCTTGTGAGGACTGGCTGAGGGAGCTGGGGGTTGTTCAGCCTAGAGAAGGGAAGGCTCCATGGAGACCTTATATCAGCTTTCCATTACTTAAAGGGAGCCTATAGAAAAGATGGGGAGAGACTCTTTTATCAGGGATTGAAGTGATAGGACAAGGGGTAACAGTTTTAAACTGAAACGCAGTTGATTTTTATTATATATAAGGAAGAAATTCTTTACTGTGGGGGTGGTGAAACACTGGAAAAGGTTGTCCAGAGACATTCTGGATGCCCCCTTCCTTGAAGTGTTCAAGGCCAGGTTGGATGGGGCTTTGAGCAACTTGATTTAGTGGAAGGTCTTCCTGCCCATGGGAGGCAGGGTTGGAACTAGATGATCTTTAAAGTCCCTTCCAACGCAGACTGGTCTGTGTTTTGATGAATAATCCAGCTTTTAAGTATACATTGTATTTAATCCTTCACAAATTATTGATAGTTTATTTGCTGTAACATTGAAGTATTTTAAAATACATTAATGTTTTTAATTGGTGATCTCTATTCAGCATCTACTTGAAGTGAATATTACTACAAAGTAATAATCTGTAACCTCTCACTTGTTCCACCTGAACATAAGGAAAAAGTTTCGTATTGTGTAGGTGACTGAGAACTGCTACAGCTTGCCCAGTGAGGTTGTGGAAACACTGCCCTTGGAGGTACTCCAAAGCTGTCTGGACATGGTTATGCGCAACTGGCCCTAGGTGATCCTGCTTGAGCAGGCAACTGGACAAGATGATCTCCAGAGTTCCCCTCAAACCTCAACCATTGTGTAATTCTGGCATTCTGCGATATTCTATGACAGACTTAAAAAAAAGTCTGTTTCCTGAACTGTACTTTTTCACTTATCCATGGCATCATGCTTACTTACTGTTTTTGGTCTTCTTTTATACCAAATTGATTTCACTGATAAGGTTTTATTGGTATTTGTTAGTAATAGTTGTCATATTTTTCTCCTTTCTTATTTAGATATTAAAAAAAAAAAAAAATCTTAAGTGGAATTTGACTGACTCCATACATATATCAAAATCAAATCTGTGATTCATAGCCAGAAAGTCATCTATTTCCTTTCCTGATTATAAAATGACCTGATTTGACAACTTCACCTACAGATGTCCAAATTTAAGCAGATCAATTTCACCTTACTAATCTTCTATAATATAGTCAGAGTATTATATGAACAAAAAAAAAAAAAAAAAAAATCAATCATAGAATTATAGAATGATTTGAGTTGAAAGAAGCTTTTGGAGATCATATTGTCCAATCTTTCTGCCATGCACAGGGACACATTCCTCTAGATCAGGTTGCTCAAAGCCTTATCCAACCTGGCCGTGAACATTTTCCAAACACTGAACATGTACAACTTCTTGGGCAACCTGTTCCGGTGTCTCACCACCCTCATCATAAAAAATGTCTTCGTTTTATCCTATCTAAATCTACTCTCTTTCAGTTTAAAACCAGTGCCCTTTGTCCTTTTGATACAGACCCTACTAAAACATCTGTCCCCATCTTTCTTATAAGCCCCCTTTAAGTACTGAAAGGCTGCAATAAGGTATCCCCAGAGCCTTCTCTTCTTCAGGCTGAACAGCCTCAACTCTCTCAGCCTTTATTCATAGGAGAGGTGTTTCATCCTTCTGATTATTTCTGTGTCCTTCCTTTGGATCCACTCCAACTGGTCTTTCCTGTACCAAGGACTCCAGAGCTGGATGCAGTACTTCAGGTGAGATCTCACCAGAGTGGAGTAAAGGGGGAGAATCACCTTCCTCGAACTGCTGGTCATGCTCCTTATGCAGATCAGATAAGAGATGGAATTCAAAAATTAAATTTAATCAACTTTAAACACACACAAATGTTATAAAAATAATAAATGTATTTTTTTTGTTATTTTAAAAATTAAATACCTCAATTTTTTGTTGAAAAAGTCTCAGAATATAAGTATCTCTCATACTTCAGAGGGAAAATTATATAAATAATAACCAAATTCAACGATATGGTTCATGATTCATCTCTGATATACAGAAATTCCACTATTTGAATATAAATTAAAGGAAACTGGAGTGTAAAGTAATTACTTTACTTTACTTACTCCAAAAAAGATGAAAGGAACAAACAAAACCCCAGCTTTTGTTTGGGTGTTTTGAAAAATAATTGTCTAAGTGAAAACAATATACCAATACAATCATCATTCTTCGAAACATTCACATGCTTTTTTGGTTTTTTTTTGTTTTTTTTTTGTTTCTCTTTCTTTTTGTATTCTTGAAACTACTTTTCTATTAAAACATTACCCATATCCTGAAGGCTAGATGAACTATTCAAATATCAAACCTGCTTGAAAGCAGGTCTTGAAATTTGTCATGTTCTCTCTGCTATTCTTATACAAAGTGAGAATTTCAAAAACAGTTTAGAATAAATGTTTCACTCAAACGTTGTATAGATATGTATTAAAATCAAGCAAGATAATAAAATATCAGGCTTGCTTATTTCCCCCAAAGCCCACAGTGCTCTGTTTTATCTTCCTGCTTGGTTCTGGAAGAGACAGGCATGACTGCATCCTTTTTTAAAAATACCTTCTGTGACTGCAGAAAAGCTCTTTCAGCTTTTCTGAATTACTGTCTAGTCCAGGATAAAAAATATGAATATTTTTCTACTGCCATAATTCAATGAATGTGCCTGACAGCTAACAGTTAAGAAGGTAGTTAAGTGAAAGAAGAGTATTATTACTATTTTTTCAAATCTGTTAAGATATGAACCACTGTTGTGGTTTGAGCACAGAGGGCAACTGAGCACCATGGAGCCATTCACTCACCCCTTCCCTCCTCAGGAATGGGAAGGAGAAAATGAATTAAAAAGGCTCAGGAATCCAGATAAGGACAGGAAGGGGTGTTCACCCATTACAGTCATGGGCAAAAGACAGAGTTGTTAGGGGAAGAAAAAAAGAACATCACTTTAATTCAAGTGCTAACAAAGACAACACTGAACAGACAAGGTGAGACAGTGAGAAACACCACCACATCCAAAAACACCATCCCCTGACCCCTCCCTTCTTCCCAGGCTCAGTTCTGCTCCTGATCTCTCTACCTCCTCCCCCATCAGCACAGGGGCAGGGAATGGGGGTTACAGTCACATCACCGCTCCTTCCTTCTTGGGAGATGGGGTGAATGCTGCACATTTTTCCCCTGCACCACGTGGTTCCCCTCTCACTGGAGACAGTCCTCCAGGAACCTTCCCCACAGTAAGTCCTCCCCACAGGCTGCAGTTGTTCCCATGCTGATCTGTCGTGGGTCACCCCCCTGTGTTACAATCCTCCTCTTGCAATTACCATAATAAAACAGCTTGAATCCTAGAATATTATTTTGATTTTACTTTAAAATATGACTTTGATTTAAAATGAAGCTATAGCAGCTATGAGAACGTAAAGCACACTAAGGCCCTTAGGATTAGGTAACTAGTATGGTGTGTGCCTTGAACACTATAAGAATCATTATGGACTCTGAATCAAAGCAATGGGTACTGGTTATGGATCTTGATTTGAAACAGTAGGTACCAGAAGAAACTGGTTGTGGTTGGGAAGATCAGCCAAAGAAGAAATGGGCATTAACCAAAGATGAAATGAACTTGCACAAGGATGGAGTTCGATCAGTGGACACAGTGATGAAGACTATCAACAACCACCAGAGGACCCCCATCTAACATAACCACACATGCATTAGACACATTTGCATATGATATTGATTTCCAGGAAATAACATGAATATGCTAATCCTTACCCTCCCCCCATTCTATTTAAATTAATCAGTAAAGATGACCAATGATTTCTGTAGACTAGGAATATAGGTTACGTGAGGTAACTGAAAGCCAATCATTATTAAGGTCAAACTAAACTTTATGAATTTTGTTGATCTTATGTAACCATGAATCTGCTGAAAAAGTGTATAAATATGTTGTGCTTTCTATCTGTTGGTGAACATGTCTTTGGTGGAGCTATCCCCTGTGTTCCCCAGTGCTGGAATAAAGAAGTGCCTGCTTATCTGCTTTGTGTAGATAAGTTCTATTTGCGATTGTGACCTCTAACACTCCCAACACCAAACTATAGCAGCAAGGGTTGCTTCTCCCCTCAGAGTCCCAGTTTCCTTTAAGTGCAGCATGTGTTCTGGTGTGGGCTCCTCCACAGGCTTCAGGTTGGCCTCTGCTCTACCATGGGCCACATGGCTGGTAGCATGGGTGGCCCTGCAGTCTCATCACAGGATACATGGGTGTCTGCTCTGGTACACCTCCCTTGATTCCTTCTCCTTTCTTCCACTGACCTGGGTGTTTGTCCTCTTGTAATTCCTCCTCACAAATCCCCAACCCACTCTCACGTTCCCCTTCTTAAATGCATTATCACAGAAATGCAGCCACCACCACTAATTGTCTCAGCCCTGGCCAGACATGCATCCAACTTGGAGCTGGGAGAGCTTTCGAGAAGCTTCTTACAGGGGACCACCACTGTAGTCCCCTTCCCACTCTACCAAATCCCCTGCCACAGAAACCCAGCACAATCACCTCATCAAAAGGTCATAAAAATGTAATTGCTGCAGGTTGGTGGTGCAACTCTCCCCCTCGTGAACCACTCAGTGCTTGGTGGCTTTTTCCTCACACACTCAATGCTTTGGTGTATGATTTATACCAAACAATTCCATTAGGACTGAATCACAGTGAAACTGTACTCAATCCCTTAAATCATAGAGTGTCAGCCCATCAAAAGGAGGGGAAGTGGCGAACAACTGATGTAAATGCATACACTGTGTGAGGATGACAGGATTTAATTTGTGAAATAATACTCTTGAAGCTCAATACATCTGTCTGGACACAGAATAAAACTTGTCAATTTGAAATCCACCCGAACGAGGTTCTTGAAACCATAGTCATATATGTTGGAAAAGGATGTGTCTGAATATGAACTTTCTGTAAAACCTTATTAATAAATTAACATGTTTACAACATAACCAATCACATCAATCTATGTGAATGTAATTTCTCTATGATTAGTGGCTGTAATTTTAATTTCTCTGTACCAATAACTACTCATGATTACTTGTCTTTTGATTACATACTGTATTGCATGCTACAGCCTACACCTTTCAGAATGAATCTAACTGTAATCAAACAACTCTACCATCCTTATTTAATCAGCTATCTACAACAAGCACAAGAAACTAGACAAAAGACTCTTATCACAATCCATCAGGATAGTAAAGAAATACATCAAGTGTTAAAAAGGGTCAAAAGGAATGGAGAATACTCATTGTGGGAAATCCTATTTGGATGGCTTCCAGCATCAACTGGAACACTGAACCTAATGTTACCTACTTTAATTTTATTGAGAGCTGTTATATTAAGCTTGTTGTTAAACATTGTTTTATATGTTAGAGTTTGGAGGATGGCTAAACAAGTTATGGTAATGCAAAAATTTCTCTGTGTATATATTTCTCATAATATTGGTTTAAACCACATTTAATGAAACTGTAATGAGTTAATAGAGGCTAACCAAACACAAAAATTCCCTCACATCATAATTAGATGATTGTATTATCTGTTTGTAGGCACAGAGGCAAAAAGCAACCATGCTGCCACTTTATTGTTGTGGATTAAAATATTTGACACAGTTATGATTTAGCAGAAATTCAGGATTTATTAATGGATAGATTTACCACATCTATAAATGAGATAAATTGACTTTAGTCATGAGGTAGATTGTGGTGGTACAACTCATCCCCCTTCTTGAGTCACTCAGTGCTTGGTGCAATTCACCCTCCCTGGGCACATATCAACCCAGGATGGATTGTAAAAAGCAGCAGACCAGAGAATTAAGGCAACCCCTTAATGTAACTTCCTGCTTCCCCTATTGCATGGGAATGATAATGACAACCACCTCCTGACAGCCTAGTACATCTGTACCTGGGCCATGGCCCAAAGTGGGTGATACCAGAACTCCAAAATCTAAGAAGTTCTGGGCCTGTGCAACTGATGGGAAGTACCAGAGTATTTCACCATCCAAGTTGGGCTGAAATGGAAAAGTACCTGACAAAAATCATTTATTTCAGACCCTATAAATAGCAATGCCAAGCGAGACCCTTTGAGCTCTCCTGGATCTCGGAGGACTATGACCAGCATCTCCCCTGTGTTGGGATGCCTCTCAGGCATAGACTCCTTGAGGTTTAAGGACTGTCTGCCAACAAAGCTTACAGAAGGACAAAGTGAAGTCAGACTTCTCAAGGCTCAATTATCACTAGTTGAGAAATGCTGAGGCATTGTAAGTATTTACTCTAAATTCAAAAAGAGGGAAATTTTAACTATAGGCTAGCCTCTTTCATCTACCTCTCTACCTACCCTTGTGTTTGAATGTACACAATTGCCTTCATGAGTGTGGATATCTACATATTTCACTGGATCCAAATATTTCTGTCTGTGTGTGTATGTTTTGTGCTTATACATATGTACATATATATACTTTCATTTAGGGTACCTTGTAATAAGTTAGTGTGCATGTTGTCATTCTCAAAGCTGTAATTAAGTCTCTGTTTTAATTATAACATTTTACCAAATCACCTTGTTAATCCTTAATTTGGTCAATCATTAAGTGCTGCTAAAATTCAACCTTTTGATCCACCTCACACTATTAATACATCTTGAATTGCTGCTAAATCATAACCATGTCAAAGATCTCATCCACGACATGCAGCTAATATGTGTAAATGTGACATTAGAAGTCTCAAGAGAATCATGAAATAGCCATTCACACATAGATTTCAGTAAAGTAGAAAAATAGAGCACTGAAGCAAGACTAGCTCTTGAGTGAAGACAGATTTTCCCTCAGTTTGCATAAAAGGTTTCTTTCAGAAGAGAGAAACCAAAAACAGAACTCAACTTTCCATAGGGTATTTTTGAAAAAGACAAATTTGACGTAAATCAAGAATCATAATTTTGAAAATAACGCACATGATTCTTTGCAATTGTGATCACATCAGAACTGATTTATCTATATTGTAAGAGAGAGTTAAGGCAGACATGAACTGTACTGTTCAGAACTGCTTGTCCTCAATAAGGATTATTCAGCCCTCTAAGCACTGCTGGCTGCTCATCACACAATGAAAGTTGTGCTGACGCAAAAGTAGCTCTGATGATGTCCCACGTATACATTCATGCAGCTCCCTTTCATTTTGTTACTGATTGACTGCAGACACTTTACACAATTTCTTTTAAAACTGTTAAATTGATCAAATCCCAGTAATGTCTTTCATCACATTTCCAGCTACTAATTCTGTTTGATGATCAAGGTAATGAATCAACCATAAATTTTGGAACTTTTTTAAGCCCTGTACAAAGCCTTTTCTTATATATTCTACTATTAGTCATTTCACTGATTTCTTCTCTGTTGCATTGCAGTAATATTTTCCTTGAGAAGTTAATAGATTAGGAAAAATAGAAACAGGCTTGGGTATGGCTTCTATTGTGAGGTGTTGGGTTTTTTCTCTCCATCCAGAATATTTAGAAAGACATTATAAAAGTGTTTGAATATTCATTTTCTTACAAATGAAGTCATCTTGTCAAAACATTAAAAACATCAAAGAAATTTAGTGACAAAGACATAATTCTATCAGAACACACAATGCATTCCAGATGCAAGACCAACCTTATTTTCAATTAAAACAATAGACTGATTAATCTTAATGTTCTCTGACATTTTATCAATACTGTGAAAATCCCTTAATGTGTGAAAATACATTAGAGAAAGACATATCAAAATAAAAAAGACTGAGAAGAAATAAGAAGTAGGTTCCCACTTATTCCATTGGGAACAAAATTGACTATGGACCACAGGATTCAATTAAGCTTATGACATTTTACTGTATTTATAGGAAAATACATAATATTAATTATAAGAATGTAAGGTAGGCATACATAAACAAACTTGATATCAAATGAACTTGAAAATTTTTTCTCTTTTTATCCTTTCTTGCTTTTCTTTTGATGAAAGTTCAAAAGAAAGAAAAATAAAGTTTGTTTATTTTTCATAGACAGTGGAATTCACTGTGAACAGTTTGAGGTTCTGTGAAGACAGAACATTTCCATTGTCTAAATATGGGTATCTAGAGCCATTATATGAAACATATATATCTGTCTCTGTGTGTGTGTGTGTGTGTATAACTTTGTCACAGGAGGGTAGGACTTACAGGAGCCCCATAGAAGAAGCAAGAGTTCAAAAATGAGAGCCAGGGCATCTAAAATGGCTCTGGATTTACATTTTTAATCATCTTCCTCACACCTGAGAGTCAAATTTCCATCTGCTGAGGTGATGGAATAGTATAACTAACCTTATTTCTGTCTAAACCTTCAACTGAATTCAAAATGTATAGGGGTATATTGTATAAGCAAATGTGCAAACATAAATTTTTTCCCTATTTGTTTAAGGGGTTTGTTTCCTGCGATGAGATTTTCACAGGTTGTCCCATCCTACTCTGTGGATTAGGGTGAAGGTATTTGTAATTTTCTGTGCAGTATAAGGAGTGACAATGATCACCCCAATTTTTTCTCCAAATAGCAAGTGTTTAATTGAAAATCAGCAGTGGCACAATGGATAGTATAGTGGCTAGGCACAAACTTGAATAATAGCCAAAATTTGTGAATACAATGAAAAGAGTGTCCGAAGCAAAACTTACAGCATATACCGACAAACCGTAAATACACCAACAAACTGTACAACATGTCATCTATACCAATAAGCCTTAAATCTTATAACATGTATCAAGAAGCCATATATGCAGAAAATGGAGAATGGGACCAGTCCTGGTTCCAGTGTTGGTCCATCCAGCCTAGAGGCCCAATTCTTGAGGGGTGTCACATAGGGCTTTCATTAGTGTCCTTTTATAATCATTTTCCCCTCCTCCAGGTAAGTACTTGGATTAATTGGGCTAATTAGGTGTCATGTACAGTTCATGTTTCTAGAACCCTCCAGGCCCAAATGCACGTGCAGTTTGTACCCCCAGAGATCTCTGGAAATGGATCCGTGGGCTTGGGGTTTGTTGGGGAGCTACTTTCCCCTCCCGGCAGGCATGATTGCCATCTGACCCTTCCTCTCGGCACACATGTCATGAAAACAGCCTCTCCATTGGCTCTTCACAGAGCCGCTCAAGGCCTGGAAGTCCACCCTCAGAAAGGTGCGGTCCCACCCCTGTGGGACAACCTCGCTCCTCCCACCTCATCTCTCTGTCGTTACCTGCATGACTCTTGACATTTCCATAGAGACCATCTCCTTTACCGTAGTTCCCCATTGGATGTTTGAGGCATTAAGTATGATTTTGGTCTGACTGTCACACAGGTACATTGCTAAATGTGCAGTGGTTATCAGAACATCTTAGGCTAGAGGATGCATTTACTTTAAAATATAAAGATCACATTTTAAGGGAATATTTTAAGGAAAACAAGCAGTTTTTATTGGATTTATGATTTTCCAGACATTTGCCTAAGCCCATATTACCCTGATGAAGTATTTTAAGATTTTTATATATCTAATTTACTAGTCTTGAGATTCTGAGATACTGACAAATATGGAGATGCACAGATATATAAATCATCCTGTTTGTTCTGGAGGTAAGGATGTATCTGTAGTTACTGTGTTTGGAAAGGTACATAAGAAGATTAGGAAAAAAACATTTATGCTGTGCCCCACTGTGAGATGTGTATGCATTTGTCCAAAATCTAAAGTAGACAGAGCCATGGGAACTCAGGCTTCCTAAAATAGATTGAAAAGCAAATAAAACAAGAAGAGATTTACTCTGTTTTATTTTATGTTGGTTTTGTCCTTTGTCTCATCTAAAATGAGGTGGGTGGAAGAAGGTTTTTGTCAGCCACAATAAATGAGACATCCTAATTAATACATGTGCAATATATGCATGGATTTGTCTCCAAGTAATGTTTGCTAAAATACATTAAACAAGAGTCAAGGCTAATGATCACATATCTAAATAAATAGCACTGTCATACTTAAAGCACCATATCAATGACAAATATAGTATATAGTGTACAGAAAGTAATTTCATGCTTCAATTTCCACTTATTTGCATTTTTAGATAAGCAATTAATGTCCTTCCATCTGTTTCTGGATATTGTAGTTACTGGGAGTAGTACTGTGTGTACTTAAACTAAATTAAATAAATGCAGTAAAATATTATACTTGTTGAAACAGACTTCCTAAAACAGATGCAAACAACTGCATTGATTAAATGCAAAGGTTTATCTGGATCAGTCTCTAGAGTCAGTCAAAGGAGAAAATCTAGGGGAAAATATGAGAAAATTCCCATAAGGATATTTCTCTAGAAAAATCCCCCCAAACTGCATGCAATACAGAGATTTCCTCAGTTAAAGGATTTATCTTTGCAGTTAATTTCAATATATAATAAAGTGGAGAGAGAGACAATTTTCAAGAAGTTCTGAATTTTTATTAAGATAGAGAAGTTTGGTTGACAGATGAATTCTGATGTAGTTAAGAGCAGAAGTTTGCTAGGCCTTTTAAGTAGATGCATAGGTTAAGTGCCTTAACTAGGTGATATGGTCCTATTTTAAACAAATGTGAACCTTTTTAAAGGCAAAATTTTACAAAGGTCCTTATTTTTTTTATTTTACACCAATGCAAATAAGTTATTTTAAGCAACTAAACACAGACTTTGAAATACACACCTTAGAATTTCTTTCTCCTATTTTCTGCCAAGATGACCTATTTTCCTTTTTTTTTTTTTTCCTGATACTTTTAGAAAGGAAATGGTTGTGGAGAATGTCAGAATTTATAATATCTTCTGACATTATAATGCACATACATTTCCTCTCCTTTACCTTTTCTGAATTTCCTGGCTTGGAGTACTGTAGCAATCATCTTTAAGTTTTTCAGCCAACATACACTGAGAATTTTTCTTCAAAGTTAGTCATGTAAATCATAAGTTTAAAGTAGTAATTTTCCCCCTCCCTCATTATAGAAGTTCACTTCCTATGTCTTTGTTATAGTCAGACCTGTACACTGAATATGAGCTTTGGCATAACATCAGAGAATGGCATGCAGATGCAAGATAAATATTAACAAGAAGAATCAAATTTGTATCACTTTTACACATCTATCCATAAAAGAATAAAAGCAACTCCTAGAATCAGAAATTAAGGAGGACAGATACTAGTCTGAAGGAGTACAATAAACTCAGGTGAAAAAGGAAATTAGAAAAATGGAAAAATCATATAAAGGCTGACATTAATTATATCAAACAATACAATTCCACCCAATAGTGACAGAATCTAGACAAGTTATACAGGTATGGAGAGCTGATTTTTCTCTTGTAACAATCTTTGGCAGCATACTTAGCTTAAACAGAATGGTCCTATACCTACAACACGTACAGTAAGCAGAATAGTCCTATATCTAGGACATGTACAGTAATTTCAGGTTCATAAGAGAACCAGTAATCCTGATACATCCTTTTATACAGTATTGATGCAGTATTATTCACAAGATTTAACAAATGTCTATGTGTAATTTCTTCCCACCCACTCTTCAGAAAGAGACACAAACAACTATGATAGAATGCAATAGTTTAATATGTATTTTTTTTCATATGATTTGGGACAGAACTGTTTGGGTTTTGTATTTTGCTTTTTGTTGTTGTTGTTGTTGTTTTGTTTTATTTTTTTTTTTCATTCAATGGCATTGGACAGCATATCAGAATTTATTTCATTGATTCCTAAATGCTATTTGCATTCAGCATCCATAAAGCTCAGACTGATCATCTGTCTTAATTTCTCTTTATTGATGTACACCATGTACAAGCACTGTTAAAATGTCACTAATCCTACAGCTACATAAGCAATACAATAACGTGATGACAAAGGGATTGTCTTCATTATTGTCAAGGAAAGTACATAATCATGAATTGTGGGAAATTTTCTTTCAGAAAACCCCTAAAAAATATTGGAATCTGTGTTGTATAGAAATAGATACAAAGGTAGATGAAATATGGAGCCAAGTTTATACACAGATGTGAAAAAGGTGTGAAGAAACACAGAATTTTCTCTCCCTGTAAAGCCAGATGTTAAACAACAGACTGAACCATATTCTGGAACATGAAAAATCTGAAAAAAAAAAAATGTTAATTGTTTTGCATTAGTGTGTACTAGTATTAAAAAAAAAAATAAAAAAGGAGTAATTTTAATGATTACAAGAAAAG
Organism: Tyto alba; assembly: GCF_018691265.1. Lineage (NCBI taxonomy): Eukaryota > Metazoa > Chordata > Aves > Strigiformes > Tytonidae > Tyto > Tyto alba. The sequence goes on from NW_024881321.1 coordinate 24,346,242, forward strand.
TCTTAATATATATACATTTCTCTACTGTAAATCAGATTAATCAAATTAATATTTAAAGATTAATTCCAATCACAGACAAGAAACTCATCCCTAAAAATACCAAAATAACAACAAAACCAGTGAACATGTTTGGCTGAAAGGCTCTTAAGGCTGGTTTCATGCAGTCTCGATGAATTTCTGGTTTTGAAAACACCAGATATCTGAACTGATTGTGGATGAAAATTAGAATAAATCAGAATTTACTACCTGGGGCATCAAGGATCTCCTTTACAGATAAGAATCAGAAGTTCACAGATTGGTGACCTATGACAAGGACTGGGAGACTTTTCTTATAAATCTGAAATGGTTCACCAACAGTTCTAATCACACTCATAGGAAAAAGTCCAATTTAAAGTGTCGTTTGCAGAAGTGGTTGCAGACTTAAGCCTTTACTCCACTTGAAAAGATAGAGAACAGTTATTTGAAGAGAAAAGCTGTCAATTCCTATCACAGAAATATCTGAAAATCTACCCAAAGTCATTTCCTATATAACCCACAAATATTCTAGCATTCTTTACCCTCACTTTTCCTATACAAGAAGCAGAAGCACAAAGAGACTTCCTGGTTATTAATATGAAACAAGACAGAGGTACATTATATGATTTAATTTGCAGTCCTGATATGGTACTTATACTAGGCTAATCTCCTAGATGCCAATTGGAATGAGATCTTTTTATTTCCTGTATTTTTCTGGCCATCCTTCTGAGGAAAAGGCAGAATGGTGGTTCTAATCTGGTTTATTTTTTTCTCCCTTACCAAAGTTACTAGCTCACCTATGGTTATTTTTCCCTACCCTTAGCTTGCAATTCTTAAATAAGGAAAACCCAAACTGCTTTTTATCCCTGGCCTTTGTAACCTAATCTCTTTTTCCGAGACATATTTCCTTTTAACTTTCTAATTTTAACTACAGTGTGTTCTTTGGATGTTCCTCCTTGTTAGCCTTAAAACTTTTGGTGCAGTTCCACTGCACTCTACTTTTAATTTTCTTCTCCATCTACAACTTCTCTTGCAGGAGCACTATACTCACAAATATTTCAAGCATTTCCTTTCCTCGCCTCCCCTCCCTCCCCTCCATCCTGCTCCCCACTTGAAATATTATTCTAAGCTGAAGAGATTAATAGAAGATGATAGATGAAGCCTAAAAAGATTAAAAGTTAGAAAACAGTGAACAAGAATAAAATGGAAGAGTTAAGTCTGAAAGCAGAATACAGTAAATTGACCCAAGATCCAAACCAGAAATTGAATACAGGAGCAAATGATAAGCACAGGATGTAAAGCAACAGAAGAATATGGGAGTAAAAATGTGACACAAGCCTTGTATGAGGAGATAAGGCAGATGACTGGAAGATCTGCATTTAAGATGTCGGCAGTGAGATACAGGTGTTAACAAATTACTAAGAATATGAAAAGAATAAATGATAGAAAGAAGAATTTGAAAAGATGTACAGTGTGCAATCACAGTAGCTGAAATAAACCTGGAGAACTTTCTCTCAGGAGAGAAATTCCTCAAGTAAATGAGGGAAATAAAGCCTCAGAATTCTTTTAAGAAAAAGTAAAAATATCTCTACAGAACCTAATAAATACAAATCTAGCAAAGGGAAATAATGGGGACTAAAAAATATGAGACTTCCTCAGTCAAGCAAGAAAACATGAGAAATACAAGAAATACAACATCGGGAAGTTTAACAACAATTCTGGGAAAGAGCAAGCATAAAGAAATGAGAAAATCTATCTACAGGAAAGGACAGAAGAACAAGTGAAAGAACTATTGAATATTTACTTATTAATTCTGTTGACATTTACAAGGATGCTAGAGAGGTGAATGAAGAAGTACCTGTCAGTGATTTTCCCAGAGAAGTGAAGCATAACATAGATCAGATTTTTGTGATAACACAGATTCTAGAAAATATCACCTATTAGATAATCCACTACAGTAACTCCACATGACTCAAATAGGCCTTAGATTACATTTCAAATAAAAGAATATAGAATTCCCAACAACTCAAGAATGGGTAGCATTTCCAAGCAGATAAGCTTGTTGACACAAAACATCTTTAGAGAATTAGTGAAATTAATAAAAGTAGATGAAAAGCTGACTTAATGATTACAGGCCAACAGACAAGAAAGACAGAGATGTTATCAGATTTGTCCATTTTAGTGATTAAAGAAGAAAAAGCTTCTCTAGTGGGAGCCAAATTAGGAATATTTATGTGAAAAGTCAGGGAGTCAACCAAAGGAGAAACCTTAGATGTACAAATGATATTGACTTCATAGTGCTGTTCAACAACTCTTTACAGAGAATGACAAGACAGACTCATTAAAGCCTTGAAGAAATTACTTGAAATCAAGATAAAGTACTGAATTAAAAAGAGCTGAACCAATCTTAAAAGTTAGATGTGTGCTGAAGTACTCAGGAGGAAGAGGTCCCTCCAGATACCAAAAGGAAGGGCATAAATAAGAAAGCAATTAGCTAGGTTCATACTATAAGATTCAGGAACACTTCAGCTTTTCAGGGACATGATCCATGGATGAACGGTGTCCACAATGCATAGTGAGGGTATCTTCAGATGTACACTAGTCCAATGCATGCAAGTTAGTGCATTCTCCAAAAAAAAAGTAACTCTCACATTTCCCTTTTCTTTCCTCACCTTTTCCTTCTAAAGATGTCAGAATTTTTAAATAAGCCAAACCCTAAAAACATCACAAATCTGGGGAAAGATGAGTCAGATGTGTTTTATTCTCTGGGCCTCACTGGTCTATTACTGACTTTGACTGTTGTAGCATTCAAATTAATCCCATCCTTAAGAACATACTCTGCAGTATTGATGTACATCTACATTCATCCTATTTCATCCTGTCATGATTGTAACATGACTTCCCCTTTTATCTTTGGTGACAAAAGCAATACTTTTTTTTTTTTTTAAGAAATACCCACATTAATTGTAATGGCTTCACCTTGGCTGGTCATCAGGTGCCACCAAGCTGCTCTGTCACTCTCCCTTCTCAGAAGGACAAGGGAAGAAAATATGATGAAAAAGTTCATGGATTGAAATAAGGACAGGGAGATCACTTATCAATAAAATGAAGCAAAAGGCTTATTTGTTTGAGCTCGGGGACAACTGAACACCATGTAGATGCTCATTTCTCCCTTCTTCCCCAGTTCTGAGAAGAAGGAGGAAGTAAGCAAAAGCTTGGGATTTGAGATAGGACAGGGAGGGATCAATCACCCAAGACTCGTTAGGGAAAGAAAAAAAAGAACATAAATATGTCACAGACACTCACAACAACACTTAACAGACAAGAGTAGGACAGTGAGAAGCATTACCACATCTTGAAAACACCTCTCCCACCTCTCCCTTCTTCCTGGGCTCAATTTTTCTCCTGATATCTCTACTTCCTCCCCTCAGGAACACAGGGGCAAGGAATGGGGGGTGCAGTCAGTGCTGCTTCTTCTTCCATCTTGGGGAGGGGATGGAACTTCTGAAACTTTTTCCCCCTGCACCAGCATGGTCAACCTCTAACAGGTGACAGTCCTCCACAAACTTTTTCCAATTTGAGTCCCTCCAATGGGCCACAGACTTTCCTGAGCTACTCCAGCATGGGACACCCCTATATGCTGCAACCCTCCCAGTGCCAAACTGCAACAGCGGGGGCTGGTTCTTCCCATGGGTTCCCAGCTGCTTTCAGATGCAGACACCTTAATTTATCATGTGGGACCTCCCACGGGCCATAAACCAGTGTCTGCTCCACCATAGACCTCCATGGGTGGCAGGAGAGGGCTGCCTTGCCGTCTCGGCACAGGGTACAGGAGGGTCTCTGCTCTGGCACACCTCCCTCCTCCTTTCTTCTTCCATTATTCCACTGATTTTGGTGTTCATGCAGATGTTGCAACTCCTCCTCACAAGTCCAACTCCTCTTCCCAGGTCCCTTCTTAAATACGTTATCGCAGAAGCGCAGTCATTTGGCTCAGCCTTGGTGCAGAGGTGGGTCTGACTTTGAGCCAGGGATGCTTTGAGAAGCTTCTCACAGGGGACCACCTATGTAGTCCCCTCCCCTGCTACCCAAAAACCCCACCACTGACTGAAACACAGGACAGAAGCATTAATGGCAACTGGAAGGAACAGTGTATAATAAGGTATGCTGTCAGTCTTCAGAGATAAAAAAAATGTTTTGGTTCTCCACACCTCATTCTTCCCTGTTAAGCCCCCATACCCCCTTCACTTCTTCCACTGAGGTATAGCTTAATCTGGTAAAGCCTGTGATCAACATATACAATGAAATGGTAGAAGATCCATGATTCCTGGCCCTAGACATATTCGTTCTATTGGCAATGAGAGATAGTCAGAAATAACACCTTGATGTCTGTCCTCATACAGAACTGCCAGTTGTGCACCAACCCACATTTTTAGGGATGTTCAGAAAACAGACCTTATCTGCAGGTAACAGCAGGGTAATGGGGTGGGGTGAGGGGATAAAGAAACATTTGTAAAGTGCTGAGTCACTCTACCCATACTTACTGTAAGAATTTATTCAAGCTCAGAGCCAAGGACTCTGAGGTGCCAATGAGGAGAGAAAGGAGAGGCTGGTATTACTTTCAATATCTTCCCCTCTTCCTTTCCCTTTTCAGTAGCTGTATTCAGTTCAGACCAGGGCTATATTTTGACCACTTTAATCATACCAGAGCTACACAGGAAGCACCCTGCTGTGAACCTGACCAGAATGATTTATTATTGCAACAAATCACCCTATGGGCTTAAAATGCATAAAAAGTGATTTTAGCAGCTCTCTGTGAGATGTAGGCAATATAGATTTAATATTGCAACACAAACAGAATAGCTGATATATCTGTCTATACTAAACCTGTCTAAGCAGCTATTGAATCTCTTGCTGAAGGAGGATTATCTTCTTGTCAGGTATTAAAATCTATAATCAGAAACACAATAACAGAATGGCCTTGGTGAGTCTTCTTGCACAATACAGAAGGGATCTAGAAGGTCTTTCAAGATGATGAAAGATTTGAAATGAAAAACTGATTAAGTGCTATCAACACTTAAGCAGTTAAATGTTGAGACCTGTGAGTTAAAGTTGTGGATTTAAAAGTTTGAGAGGGGTTAATAAATATTGACAAGTAAAATATTATTATTAAACCATTTGTATTTGTCAGAAATTATACAATTCTTTTTTATTACTAAAATTTCACTGTATTCCTAATTCATTGTCCAAGTGCACTGAAAAATATTTATATACCACTGAATAATAATCATCTTTTATCTGGGTACTTTTCATAAATGTAACTGGACATCTATTTTACAAGAGATGCTTTTGATGTAGGTGTCACTGCTTATTGTAGTTGTCTTAAGAATGATACTTTATGGTAGTCTTCAAGGTTTCAAACTTGATTTACGCTTTATATTGGAGCTTTTGTTTTTAAGACATAATTAAACTGAAACACCACATTTTGAATATTTTCAGGTAAGGTTGCTCACTCCCTTCTTTTTAGTGAAGTTCGGTCTAGGTGTTCAACCCTTGATAAACTATGGGGGCGGGAAAAAGAAAAAGAAAAAACTAATCTCTAATTTGGCTTAATGAAGTAGAACATTTCAAGAAAAAAAAAATATTTTGAAAATATTTTGATCTAAAAGCTTTGTTCTAAAGCTTTGTTCATTTAAATTTTATTTATGCAACAGAAAAAAAGGCTTTTACTGGCAAAATGTCAACAGTATCCATACTCTACTATTCACTCAGTGAGCAAACACTACAAAAAGATTTACTTTGTGTGAAAAATCAGCTAGGAAACTCTATCATTCTGTATAACATTTATTGGAACACCATGAATGCAACTAAATAGCTATAATTATCTGATTTCCCCCCCCACCTGAAATGAAATGGTTACACCAAAATGAAATGATTGCACCATTAGGGTTTATTTTTTCATTAGTTTATCTTATCTAGTAACAGACAGAAGTACCTGTAAATCAGTGAAAATGAAAAATGCAAACTAGGATTAGTAAATATCTGTGGGTCACATCAATAAGTTTACATCAATAACAGAAATAATCACAGCTATCCTACTGATTTACTAGCTAATGACAATGTAAAATACTGAAATAAGTCTGAAAAGAGTTTTAAGGCTTTAAAATGCTAAGCAAGTGCTAAACTATAGAGTGATTAGTAAGCTATATTAATAATTTTTTACTGAGAATGGAAATATAAAATTTGCAAGTGTGTTTCTATTATGATATTGCTTGGTAATATTTTACAGAATTATAAGTTTCCTTATTAAAAGCACAAATATGTTTTTCACTATGCCATAGGACTTATAAAGACCATTTTCTTTTGGGTTTATATTCCCTGTTCCCTTCATGCTCTGCTGCAGCCAAATGCCTATGACATGATCTTATAACTAGAATGGTGTTTTTTCCCATGTCCCTCAGTCCATGCTACAGAATGTATGTACCTTCAAGATCCTCAGCTGGTTGAGCAAGCAATTACAGATCTGTGTCTGCTTTGGAACTGTGCTGCTGCCTTCCTGACAAATATATGTATAAAACAAAATAAAGGAGGATTTATTTCTCCTAATACCTTTCTCAGTGCAGAGATAATAATAGCTCTATGCTCTACTTCATTTTTTAGACCCTTGAAAACTTTTAGAGTGGGATTTAGGTCTGTAATGGCTCAAACCAGTTACCCTAGAGCAGATTCCTACTATCAACTAAGGTCCCTATGATATCTGAGAAATCAGAGGAGATTTGAGACAGAACATACTGAATATACCAGTACACTTCTGGGCTGGTAGACAGAGGTCAAAAACGATAATTTAGGACACTCCATATGTCACTGCATGCTTAGGGAACACTTGACAAGAACAATGAATATAGGATTCTGCATGATAACCAGGTCTCTGAAATCTCATTATAATTAATGGTGATAGTCAATATAGTTAATTACAGCTGAAGCTGGAACACTACACAGTCTAAAGTAAATATTTGCTAAGAGACTAGACAACAATCTTACATATAGATTTGTAAATTTGGGAGTCTAAATTTAGATGTCTATGGTCTCGATGATGAGTCCTTCCTTATTCAATTCAGCTGTGTGTCTACAAGTGGGGAAAAAAGCATTTTTATCAACCTGGTCAACCTGATGAGAGCTTTGAACAAGGCACATCAAGGGAGGGAGATGATGATTCACAGTCAAGTGAGGAAGCAGTGGACCAGGTTAGCAAGCAAAGGATGAAGGATGATGTGAGCAAAAGAGATCTTGAAAATAATTAAAAAAAAAAAAAACAACACAGCCAGGGCTGAAGGGGAATCACCTTGAGCATATGCGCATAAATAAGGATGTGTTGAGAGGTCAGCATTATGATGAAAGCTGTTACCCTTCTTCTGGGAAATCAGCATGACTTGGTGCCTCTCTGAAGCTCCTATACACTGAATATCGGTTATCTTACTGGTTATCTCAATTTTAACAAATCTTTTGGCAGTACCTCCCATAACATCCTCATTGACAAACTGATGCAATGATAAATGAGTGAAAAGTGGATTGAAAACTTCCAGGCTCAGAGAATTGTGATCAGCAACATGAAAACCCAGCTGGAGTCCAGTCACTGGAGGTATATCCCAGGGGTCAATATCAGGGAAAATGGTGTTAAATATCTCCACTAATGATCTGGATGATGGGATAGAGGCATCCTCAGAAAGGATCTTCAGATAGCACTAAACTTGGAGGAGTGGTTGATACACTGGATGTTTGTACTGCTATTCAGAGGGACTTTAAAAGGCTGGAGAAACGAGCTGACAGGAGTCTAATGAACTTCAATAAAGGCAGATGCACAACCCTGCCCTTGGGAAGGAGTAACCCTACATTCTAGGACAGGCTTGGAGCTGACTGACTAGAAAGCAAATTTGCAGTGATGACCTGGAGGTCCTGGTGGACAAAATTTGAACATCAGATAACGTGTTCTTTTCTGACAAAGAAGACAAATATCAATCTAAGTTACATTAGGAAGAGAATCTCCAACAAGTCAGGGGAGATGATCCCTTCTGTTCAGCATTGGTGAGACCTTATTTAGAGTCTTATGTCCAGTTCTGTGCTCCCCAGTAAAAAGGAGACATAGACAGACAGGAGTGAGTGTAGAGTAGGGTCACGGAGACAATCAAGGAATTGGAACATCTGTTACATGAGAAGAGGCTGAGACAGCTGTGGTTCTTTAGGTCTGGAAAAGGATCAGGGGGATCTTATCAATGTATCTAAATATATAATGGGGGGAAGTAACCTGAGTCTTCTCAGTGGTGCTTAGTGAAAGGACAGTAGGCAGTGGCACAAAACAAAATTCAGGAATTCTTCAAGAAATACTCCAGTGTGGGTCCTTTTCATAGGGTGCAGTCCTTCAGGAACAGACTGCTGCAGTGTGGGTCCCTGATGGGGTCCAAAGTCCTGCCAGAAAACCTGCTTCAGCATGGGCTCCTCTCCACAGGTCCACAGTTCCTGAGTGGGTTTCCCACAGAGTCACAGCCTCCTTTGGACACATCCACCTCCAGTGTGGTGGCTTGCATGGGCTGCATGCGCATATTTGCTACACTCTTAACCTCCATGGGCTGCAGGGGACAGCCTGCCTCACCATGGTCTTCACTATGGCCTGCAGGAAAAGGAAAATCTCTCCTCTGGTGCATGGAATGGAGCACCTTCTCCCCCTCCTTCTTCACTGACCTTGGTGTCTGAATAGTTGTGTCTCACATATTCTCATTCTCTCCTGGCTTCAATTGCACTGTTTTGGGGTGGGGGTTTTTTGTGTGTTGTTTTTTTTGTTTGTGTTTTTTTTTTTTTTTTTTTTTTCTTGGTTTGGTTTGGTTGTTTTCATTTTTGTTTTTTTTACATCTTAAATATGATATCACAGAGTGACTACCACCATTGCTGATGGGCTCAGACTTTGCCAGCAGTGGGTCCATCTTAAAGCCAGCTGGCATTGGCTCTATAGGATTTGGGGGAAACCTCTAGCAGCTTCTCACAGAAGCCACCCCTGTAGCCCCCCTGCTACCAAAACCTAGCCATGCAAACACAATACAAAGATACAGCAACAATTAATAGAAATGACAGGATACTTTAGAAGGTAAGGTATTCTTTCCCATATTAGACAGTTATGATACTTAGGTTGAATGGCCATCTGGAGAAAGCTATTTTCCATTTGAGTATATATTCTGTATAACTAACCTAAAAAATTATTAATTTATTGGATGCCTAAACTTAAGTGGGATGAAAGTCAATGTTAACACTTAAAACTGTTATGTAATTCACTATTACTGGAAACTAAGGTTTAGAAATCGGATTTGGCATACTGCTTGAAGTTTCTTACCCAGAGAAAAATAAGTGGAATCCATTTGCTCTACTAGCAAGTTGATTGTGGGTTTTTTTTTTTTTTTTTTTTTTTTTTTTTTTTTTTTTTTTAACAGTATAAAATACTTTTCTCTGTGACTTCAAAAGCTATTATTTTATTTTCTCTGAAAGCAGAGTGTCTAAGTTGAATTCAGAACTAGATCAACAATGGTAGATCCTTGATCCAAATACTGCATGGTGTAAACAGCTATTTGAACATTTCCAGATTAGAATCTTTCCCTTTACAAACATATTTGATACATACAGAGGGCCTGTTGGCAGATTATTTTCTATCACATCTGTTTGGATGGCATCATGCCCATTCACTAGCACGTCAAACTCTTGCCCAAGGGCAAAGATGCCAACCAAGCAAACACTAGTTAAAAAAGCCCAACCAAGAAGATACAGTAGGCTAAAATAGTGAACTGGGAGATAAGGAAAATAGGATGCTCTATAGATACTTCAAATAGAGAATAACCTTTGGTAATGTTGAACATGAAACTTGGAGGAGTAAGAGATACTTTTTTTTTTCCCCAAGATAACAGTACACCAGATCTGCTGAAATATTAGCTGAGATAACAAGAAACATTTTTTATTAAAGGAATCATGGTATGGGCAAATATGTCTGCAAATAAGTGCAGAAATAAATATTACCTTTGTTAACAAATCATTTTGGAAACACAATAATGGTGCTACTGGTAAGATCAGTAAGCAAGCAGATGGTGATGCACATATTTGTAGTACTTCACTCAGCCAGCATTTGAAGCACTTTAATTAGTTCAGCTGTCCAACCCTCTTTCTCCCCCATGTCATTCTTCATGTATTATGTCAATAAACAAGGAAATATTAGATTTATTATCATATGGTACAGATGGAAAAAGTGGGACAGAATGATACAGAGGTCATAAAACAAGACAGTAGAAATGCCTTGGATAAAATACCATTTTGTTTCCAGTCATGGAAGAAAATTTCAGAGAAAAAAATCAAAATTGTCACACTGCTTAAAGCTGTAGTGTATGAAGAAATGCAGATTTATCTGGATAGATAGAGATTTAACAAAAGCAGAATTAAATTATGTTTATAACCACAGTAATGAGTTGTACTTACTGTTTATTTTAAGTTAGATTAATAAACAGCACAGATATTAAATAAAATTATCTAAGATAGTATTCTTGAAGGTATTAGCAATACTTACTAATAAAATTCACAAAACCTGTTGTTTGGAGAATAGTTCTGGGTAGGAAAACGCTATTGCTCTTGTGATACATGCAGTATTTTGGATGATCTTCTATCTGGTATTAAATTGGACTGATGCAATTAAGAATACAAGATATACAGATCTGGTAGGCAAGCAGTCAAAAAGAAACTGCTTAAGAGATCCAGCCACCTCAGGTTGGGAGGTCAGTAACTCCATATTCCTTTATGTATCTACATGAGAATATAGTATGTATTATAATCTTTCTAAAGGAATCTTCTTATGGAGTATTCAGAACAATGAAAGCAGGGTAACCTTAGAAAAACCTGCTTAATTTTTCAGAAACCAAGCTGAGTTTAAATTTATAGGTCCCACTTTTGCAGACAGTGGTGAATTTAAGTGAGGTTATTACTGTGGAAATAAGATAGGATCATAGGATATGGCATCAAGGTCCTAGAACATAGATGTATACTGGAGTTTCGGGGTTTTTTGTATCACCTAAGTTATTCCACACATAACCTGTTTCTAGTCTTTGCCTTCAGCTCATGCTAACACGCTGCCATTTCCTCTTCAAAATTGCATTATGTGTAACATTAAGTGTTTCAAAAGAAAAAGTAACAAACTCTAATTACAGCTGGGGAATGTTAATACTAGCAATACATGATTCAGTATTACGAGAAGAAAAGTCTTTTGAGATCACCAAAAACTTAAAGTTTTTAAGCTACTAAAAAAAGGTGGGGATACTGATGTCATATTTTAACTTTAAAATCTCCTGGGAGTCATCTCACATAGCTCTGTTCACTTACATGCTGTAAAACACAGAATACAATAAACAAACAAACAAACAAGCAAACAAAAAAAGACAAAGAATGTACACAGATATATACAGACTTGTGGACAATAATTTTGTTCACAATAGCTTTGCTTATCTGAATAGTGTTTACTTGTTTGGAGTTTTACTAATTTCAGTAATAATTCCATGAATAAAAGTTGTACTGGGGACAGAATACACTGTTCAGCCACTATTTCCTGTAAAGAACTGCAAGTTCTTTAAAGAAAAAAAAAAAATGTAAATCCTCAAGAGTATTTAGGATATTCTATTTAGTAACACAATCTCTGCAGGATATTAGAATTCTTGATTCTTGCAGTTTTAAAATTTTTATAATATTAAGTCTTATTTAAAAAAAGTAAAATTAGTCTGCACCAGATTCTGATAACCTGTGGAAGAAAATAGGGAAAATTGACTTAATCAATTCCTCCAAGGTCAACAAAGAAGCAACAGCTATGAAATTTAAGTTATGGGATTGAAACTCAGGCTTGTCCTATGGTTATAATGGTGGTGTGGTTGGGTATCAGGATTGTGCCTGTCCTTAAGAGCTTCTAGTTCTCTTAAGACATGAATTCCCTGAGTGGTCTGGGATCTCCTCAGCTAGTAAATTGCATATATGAGCTAATGGACTTGTTTGATACAGTGAATGGATGTGAAACAAGGTAATTGACTGAACTCCAGACCTCCATAATAAACGTTTGAATTGGCTGTTGTAGGAACTGTTCGTATATGAGTTTTGGGCTGTCCTGCAGATTGCCTCAGGCAGCTCCCACTGTACCTAGCTCAAAGTGAATGTTTCAGTATTTTGAGCAATACCCTGGAAAAAATCCCCATGAGCCTTCTCTTCTCCAGACTAAACAGTCCCAGATCTCTCAGCCTTTGCTTATATGGGAAATGCTCAAGTTCTTTTATGAACCTTGTGGACATTCTCTTGAGTATGTCCATGTCTCTCTTTTACTGGGGAGCACAAAAATGGACATAGTACTCCAGGTGTGACCGTACCAGTGCTGAATAGAAGGGAAGGATCACCTCCCTCAAGACGCTAATTCAGCCAAGGGTACCTTTAGCCTTCTTTGCATCAAGGGCACATTAGTGACTTAGGTTCCATCTGATGTCCACCAGGACCCCAGGTACTTTCCTGAAAAGTTAGTTTCCAGATGGCTGTCCCCCAGCATGTAGTGATATATGGAGTTAAATTTCTTGAGCTTCCTGTCAGCCTATTTCTACAGCCTGCATGAAACATTAAGAAATTTAAAATCTTTTCCATTTAAGAGACATTTGAAAATTCTTAGATTTGTTTCAGGTAGCTAAGAATCAGTTCAAAATCTCAACATCTTCACTGAACCATTTAACACATCCCTAATGAAAAATGTTTTCAATCTGCAAGGTAAGTTTGCATAATAAATCATTTCAAGTATTCTTGTTTAATCTGTGTTAATTATTAATTATTTTTTGCTGTCATTATTTTTAAACTCCTGTCCCCATTTCAGTTTCTGACCATTTATATACTCAGCACCTGGATACTAATTTATTTTTCCTTTGCTGAAGCACATTTAGAAGTACATATCCTACTACAAAAGGCACAATCTCTTTGTCTTCATTGGAGTATTGTACAGATTTCTCTTTCACTACTGTTTCTACAAGTACTACATAGAACTCTACATAAAGTTGAGCTTAAGGAAAATCTTTAAAAAGAAGCTCTGGGTTTTTTTCAATATGTAGAAAACCAGAAATCAGTTTCTGTATTTTAAAATAATTGAAAATGCAACTTTGTTTTCATTCTTTCTAATACTTTTGCTCTTCAGTGAGGCACAGAATATGAAGCTGTTATGATAAATTAAAAAATACAGGCATGACATAATTAATCAGACATTTAGGATGAAATAGAGAGTGGACTAGTTAGACATTGTTGCATCTGGTAGCTGGGTAGAGGCAAGGATTTTTCATCTCCCTATTCCCAAGTCCCACAAGTAAAGAGACTAGACATATGTTCTCAGTAGGCACATGCAAACACATTTATACAATATACATCTACTTATAAGTACAGCGAGACACACAGATTAACAGTTAGGGAGCAGAGCACTCATGCAAGCACAAACATCACCAAGATCCCTGTTCCATTCTGCTTTATGGCAGTCCAAGATGAAGATTTGTTAATGGTTCACTTTGATAATTGGACTTAGATGTTCAGTATGTCCCTGTATCCTGTCTCCCCAGTTGCTGGCATCTTGACATGTGAGTCACTGAGGCCTGCAGCCACACTGCTCTTCCTGGAAAAAAAGTGTTGTGGTTTGAGCCTGATCAGCAGCTAAACACCACACAGCCACTCACCCACCCTCCCCCCACTTGGGAATGGGGAGGGAATTGGAGGGACAAAGGGAGACTCGCGGGTTGAGATACAAACAGTTTAATAACAGTAACAGAACAATACGCTGACAGCAGTATCAGCGGGTAATGTACAATACAATTGCTCACCACCCGCAGACCAACACCCACCTGCTCCCGGCTGGCGATCCCAAACACAAAGGCCCCACAGCAACACTCCCAGAAGTGAGAGCCCCTCCTGGCCCACTCCTGCCTTTATATAGTGAGCAGAATGTCACATGACATGGACTATCGGCCAGTCCGGGCCCAGCACTCCAGCTGTGCTCCCCCTGCCCCCCACACGCCTGCACATAGGCAAGGGAACACAGAGCTGGAGAGCCCCTGGAATCTCAGTGTGTATCAACACTCCTCCAGCTACCAAAACAAACATGAACTCTATTCCAGCCCGAACCAGGATAAAAGGTCAACTTGCACACGTACACACACACACACACACACACACAGAGGATACCTCCAGTAACTCTTCCTACTTAGTAACAAGCCCTTGGATCTTACTGTCTCCAGTTGACTCATGCATGCACACACACATGCAAATAGGTTACTCAGTTGACCTAATAGCTTCTCCAGTAGTTGACTTGGACTTACTGGTCCCACCAGTAGCCAATTTACAGACATTCTCATCTATCCATTATCTGGTCTGGACCAAACCTATTGGTCCCAAAACTCTTACCAACCTTTCTGGCTAGTCTATTTTGGTATTTTCTAGTGATCACACACGAATGTATATACCCTCCTTTGCTCCAGTTGCTGGTACTGGAAACAGATTGTCTCCTCTGATGAATGATCCCAGTCCCTCTGCCGGCATATAAACCTCCAGACACACAGAGAGATGTACACAGAATATATAAAAGAATATCTCACCCAGAAAAATAGAAGTGGAGTTCAAGGCTACAAACTGGCCATCATGTGCAGACCATGGTCAGACAAGTGTACTTACCAGCAGCCTGTTTACTGACAGCCATACCCTTTTAACCCTTTATCCATCAATTTTCCCATGATTGATCATTCCCAAACAACCTCAATGCCTCCTTTTCCCTTCCTTTGATTCTTCTTCTAAACAACACATATGTCCTGTACAATCCCCAAAGGCACCTCCCCTGCATCTCATACTGTATTCCATACCCACTAGACGGTAACCTTCCTCAGCTTGTAAGGCGATCTGGAGAACCTCTTCTATTTGCTCAAGTTGATTGAGTGTCATTCCTGGCCCATGAGGCTGATCATCCTGGAGGAGCAGAATCAGAGTTCTTGTTTCTCTTATTAGGTTATTAAGGTTTCCCTGCTTGCCATTGTTCCTCTGTGTTTCTTCAAGTTTAAGGAGATGAACATTTTATCATATATCCTATCACATTAATTGAATAATTTGGGGCCTAAAAGCAAATTGTTAAATGAGAAGAAGTAGGACTTTATAAGAATTTTGGCTAAGACTTCCAATCTTCTTGCAGAGGCACCAAGCAAAGGCAATGAAGTTTTTCAGTCCTATGTTGACAAATAATAGCAGCAGATTCCAATAATCTGTACTAAATCTGGGGATGAAAATCAATGGAATTAGGGTCTTCTGAGAAGAAATTGAACAATTAAAACAAGTAATGCTCATGTGATCCCTCTTCTCCTCCCTTCCTTTTCTGCCTTCCCCCCTTCCTCTTTATGCTTTCTTCTTTTGCCCTGCCTCTCTCTCTTCCTTCTCTTCCACTTCTTTATTCTCTTCTTTCAATATGGACAGTTAAACGTTTAGTGGATTTAACATTGGTTTTATCCACTCTGTTTACCTACACTCCTTATTGCCAGATAAAAAAACACTTCTAATCTCTTACTCCTCTGAAATGTCTTTGAGATTTGAGGTTCTGTCCTTAACATTGAAACAAATTATTTAATAGTTATCATCTCTACTGAAACATAACATGGAAGCTAATTTGAAACATGCCTACAGATTTTTTTTCCATGTCTAGTATCAACAATTTGTTAGCTATATCCAAGAATAGGAAAACAGGAATTAGAAAAGATTAAAAGTATGTTTTTCAAATATTCCTTATATTATTTGTATAATATCCCTTTGATATTATTTTATTTAGAGATACAACCCAGTGCAGATATAAGTGATAATGTGATATCTAACTGCATTAACGGTTAAAGACAAAGAAGTAAGCCCTCATAATTAATGTAAGACAATGGCAAATATGTTTTATAATGTAATACAAATAAACTAATGTATAATTTATTTTGTGTATGAAAAGTAAATAGAGATAAGCTGCATAATATAAACATTGTCCAAGTGACCTTTGAACAGCATAAAACACTGACAAAAGAGAAAATTCAGCCTCAGATAGGGAATAGCATCCAAAGCCACACTTCAGACTGAGAGTATATTATTTGAATAGTCTATCAGGGGGTAGGAAAATAAGACATGATTATCTTACATTATTATGAATCTGTACAGTCATCTGTCTGTGTCAAAAGAAGCATGAATACATAATGAGATGGGAAAGAAAATATTTATAATACTTTGATACACTTCTAGTTCTGAATTTTTCTTTCTTACACTTTTCCTTGGCATGTGGACAGCTGAAGAGCAATAGTAATAAACCCCAAATTAATTCCAAACTCTCTCAAATTCCCTCATACAAACAATTGTTCATACATTGCAACTAGAGGTTCAAGTTTTACAGCCCGAGTTTCTAGTTTTCCACAGTGACACATCTGGGAAACTCCAGTGCTCTCCTATTCTACAAGTCATATTTCTTAAATTAAATTCTGGGGGAAAAGTATGTAGTGACAGTCTTCTAGTCAGAAACTGTTTAAAGATGAAGTCTCCAGATTGTTCTCCAGAGTTAGGACAATCTTTTGGGATGCTATGGAACAGGTCCCCATACATTCAGTACTAAATGGATACCAAAATGGATACACCAAAATGGATAAAAAGAGGAATTTATAGAATATTATGGAAATATCTGTCTTAAATCTCTTGATCTATGAAGATGCTTCTGGGAACGAATGTAACCTTCTTCAAACAGTTCCATAAAATATCCTCTAACACATTGCCTTTTCCATTTTCTGTTCCTTAAATAGGCTTTCAAAAGGACATGACTCCAGCTTTTTCTTTATCCATTATTCTAGCTATCCATTAATTCTAGCTAAGAAAAATACAAAATGGAATTGCCATCATGTTTCTCTGATTACTATGGATACTCCATAAAAAATGTTACTGGTAGAGATCATTAATATGATACTACTAATTTAATATGTCTGTGAACAGGCCACTGTGTGATCTGCAAAATTAAACTTACAAATCAAAGGACTAAATTCTATCCTGTAAAGCATGAAAATAATTTCCAGTTGACAAAAATGGGGGGCAGAAACTTTATCTAGTACTAATCATCTGAAACGTAGTCATACTTGGGCATTTTGACAAAGCAAGTTTTCTGCACTCCTTCTCATGAAGAAACAGGATTTTCTTTCCAAAGAAGGCTCAGAATTGTTAATTCTCTTGTGCATCTCTATGCTCAGAGACCCTTAATGTCTAGATACCTGTGTTTTGCAGTGTTGTTAAGTATGGAGATTCCTATCTAAATATATGTTTTGGCAATACTCTCTCAGTAACTTTTTTTTTTTTTTTTTTAAATTAAAGAATGAGTTTTTAAATGGAAATGAAGATGAAATTGATGGAAGTGTTCTGTAACATGTCAAATGCCTTTCACTTATTCTTACAATATAAAAGCAAGTGTAATGAGGTAAAAATGATCTACATTCAGAAACAAACTATTATGTTTAGGAAAAAAAATCCTCTTAGAAGCTATGAAAACCATAACTTTAAATACAGTTAAGCTATGAAAGCTGTATATCCTTCCTGAACAGAAAGTTGAAGATATAAAAGATTTATTTAATAACAAAGAGGTTTTGAGGTCTAGAGGAAGTGATTGGTGACAGCCGACATGAATTCACTAAGGGAAAATCATGCCTGACAAATTTGGTGGCCTACTAAAACAGGGTTACAATGCTGGTGGATAAGGGAAGAGCAACTGTCATCAGCATACTGGTTTTGTGCAAAGCTTTTGACTGTCCTGTATGACATCATTGCCTTTAGATGGGAGAGACATGGATTTGATGGGTGGACCACTCAGGATAAGGAGAAGGCCAGATGGTTGCACTCAAAGGGTTGTGGTCAATGGTTCAAAGTCCAAGTGGACAGCAGTGACGAGTGGTGTTCCACAGGGGTTACAGCTGGAACCAGTGCTATTTGACATCTTTGTCAGTGTCATGGACATTGGGACCAAGTGCACCCTCAGCAAGTTCGCTGATGACACCAAGCTGTGTGCTGTGATTGATATGCTGGAGGGAAGGGATGCCATCCAGAGGGACTTTGACAGGCTTGAGAGGTGGTCCAATGCAAACCTCATGAAATTCAGCAAGGACAAGTGCAAGGTCCTGCACATAGGACAGGGCAGTCCTAAGCTCAAATACAGGCTGGGCGATGAATGGATTGAGAACAGCCATGCAGAGAAGAACTTGAGAGTAGTAGTGGATGAAAAACTGAATTTGAACCAGCAATGTGTGCTCTCAGCCCAGAAAGCCAACTGTATTCTGGGTTGCATCAAGAGAAGTGTGGCCAGCAGGTTGAGGGAGGTGATTATCTCCCTCTACTCCACTCTCATGAGACCCCCACCTGAAGTACTGCATCCATGTCTGGGGCACCCAGTATAAGAAAAATATGGACTTGCTTAAGTAGGTCCAGTGGAGGTCCAAGAAGATGATCAGAGGGCTGGGGCACCTCCCCTGTGAGGACAGGCTGAGAGAGTTCGCAGTTGTTCAGCCTAGAGAAGAGAAGACAAGGCTCCAGGAAGACCTTGTAGTAGCCTTCCAGTACTTAAAAGGGGGCCTACAGGAAAGATGGGGAGAGAGTCTTTATCAGGGAGTGTAGAAATAGGACAAGGGGTAAAAGTTTTAAACTAAAAGAGAGCAGATTAGATGAGATAGAATGAAGAAATTCTTTACTGTAGGGGTGGTGAGACACTGGAACAGGTTGTCTAGAGAAATTGTGTCTGCCCCCTCCCTGGAACTGTTCAAGACCATGTTGGACGGGGCTTTGATGAACCTGATCTAGTGGAAGGTGTCCCTGCCCATGGCAGGGGGGTTGAATTTAGATGATCTTTAAGGTCCCTTCCAACCCAAACCATTCTATGATTCTGTGAAATAAGCAGTGTCACCCCAGGAAGAGTGAACAGCTCCATTGGATAATTGATCTTACGGGAGTCAGTGTTGTACAATCAATTTGGGAATCAAATGTAATTTTCCATAAAACATCTGATTCTATTGAAATTAATCTATCTGTCTCTGTTTTACACAAAGTTAGGGATGTGCAAATCAGTTATATGATAATCTTGTGTAAATTATTCAGAAACAATTGATTTTATATATATTAGCCAAAACAGAATGGTGAATTTATTTTTATTCACCCTTATACCTTTTTAAAACTAAACTCAATTATAATTTCAATATTTTTTTATAGCAGATATATCTAACCTAATACAAATTAGTTTAGAAATAAAAATAGCTTTTTCACTGCTAAAGTGAGTAATATTTTTTTTTTTTTGTAATTAACAATAATCTAAATATTTGGCATTTACAGAGTAAACATAAAGTCTTTATTTTATTTTAAAACTATTATTTTATCTAAGATTAAACAGTCAGTGTAGCATTTAGCTGTGTACCCTTCTAGCTTGGGCTTTTTGCCAGTACACTGTGCAATCTCTTATTATATTAGGGGAAACAACTTAGTGACAATTATCAGACAGTCTTTTTCTGAAATAACCTATTTTTCTCTGAGGCTGGACTTTAAAAATGTACTTATTCTGATAGCTTGTTTTGATTTGGGTTTGATTCAGATAATTTCCAAGGAACATCCATCTTTTCTGGAAATAATAGATTTAGAGACAGCAGTTTTCTAGTATCTGCTGTTAAAAGATTTTAGGCATGAGGTTCATGATAGTTTGACTAGTCAGTGGATACTAGGATGTGCAAAGTGTGTTCTAGGAACATGCTTCATTTTTTTCATTTTTCTACTTTATTTAGATTATAATAAAATCTTCAGCTGGTGGTCATCTGGATAGTAATTTATGCAAATTTAGAAGATTGTGTGTCATCATTTGAGCCTGCTCAGCAGCTAAATGCCACACAGTCACTCACCCACCCTCCCCCCACTTGGGAATGGGGAGGAAACTGGAGGGGCAAAGGGATACTTGTGGGTTGAGATAAAAACAGTTTAATAACAGTAACAGAACAATACGCTGACAGCAGTATCAGCAGGTAATGTACAATACAGCTGCTCACCACACACCTGCTCCCAACCAGCAATCCCAAACACAAAGGCACCACAGCAACACTCCCAGAAGTGAGAGCAGCACCTCCTGGCCCACTCCTGCCTTTATATAGTGAGCACAATGTCACATGACATGGACTATCGGCCAATCGGGGCCCAGCCCTCCAGCTGTGCTCCCCCCTGCCCCCGCACACAGGTGAGGGCACTGGGACCTGGGGAGCCCCTGGGGTCTCAGGGTGCTGCAGCGCTCCTCCTGCTGCCGAACCAATGGGAACTCTAGTCCAGCCCGAACCAGGACATTGTGATAGACTACGCTGCCCTGAATGCATGCAAGTACACCTGCTGATGTTTCCTTAGGTTTTAAGCAAGAACATCATGATAATTCATTGAAGATTTGATTCTAAAAGTAATAAATTCTTAAGACATCTAATAAATGTTTCTGGGAAGGAAGCTTTCTCTTCTAAAGAAGATAACCTTGAATACACATGACAGTATTTAGTCATAAACAAAAATAATATAATCAGGAAAAAACAGCATAAATTATATCTTTCCTTTTATTTATGAAAAAAAAAAGAGTTTAAAAGTTTCTCATTTTTCTTATCTCAGCCACTGAGGCTATCTCACTTGTTAGAAGACTAACATTGTCAATTAGATACAATACTGAATACAAAGGCATATATAGTCATCAGTGTCATATACCTACTAAGTATACTTGTATTCTGTGACACCCATTTTTTATAAGCTGGATTCATTAAAAAAAAAAAAATATTAGCCCCCCTATCTGCATGTGCTGCTCCGTTGGTGTGTACAAACAGTGTGTTCAACATACTCAAGCCATGCTGGATTTATTCAACTTATACAGATTGTTGGCATCAGCAACAGATCTGATTTACACCCAATATATTAGATATATTTCATGTATATTGTGCCAGCAAACTGTGTACTATAGCACGTTTGACATTTCTGGTTGTCCTGTGGCCTTGTCAAAACTGCAGATTCTGAACAACATGTCAAAACTCCTCAAGCTCCACTTGAACAAAATTTATTTGTAGAAAGAAAAAGAAATATCTTGGCAAACGTGAACATATGGTAGGCTGAGTCTTATTTCCTGCAATCTTACTTTCTCATAGAAAATGATGAAGCTGCAGGACGCTGAGTGTGAATCAGCTTCTCAAGTGTTACCTAGGAAACTCTTCTAGTCAGAATTCATAATTGTTCCATTTGCTCCTCTCTATTTGGATAGTCCTATTTTATCCTTTCTCCCCACACCACAAACCCAAGACAGTGCCAAGGCCTAAATTTTTATAGCATACATTTAGGTAAAGCTTGAAGCTCAAAACACTTTTATTGCAAATGCAAACAATTAAGGTGTTTTTTTTTGTTTTGTTTTTATTTGTTTGTTTGTTTGTTTGTTTTTTTGTTTGTTTGTTTGTTTGTTTTTTGTTTTTTTTGTTTGTTTGTTTTTGTTTGTTTGTTTTTAAATTAATTGCTAAAGCATTTTACTTGTGTTATTCTTCATTCTTACTATTCTAAAATAGTCTATCTACCTTCTTAATTTTTTTAATTCAGTACAAGTTAACTTTAAATTTTAAAGGTATGTAGAAGAAGTGTATATTCTCCTTTAAGGGTAGCCAATCAAAGGAACTATAAACCAGAAGACATAGAGAGAAACCTGACCAGAAAATGATAAGGGAGGTCATGATAAGAACAAACCTGGTCAGTAGCATGAATTGGTAAGAGTAGGTGGGGTGTGAAAATGGAAAATGTTTATTTTTTCAACAGGAAGGGTAAGGACAGAGCAAGAGACAAATGCACAGAGACATAATTAGAATCAACAAAGACAATAACCAGTGTACTGGTTTCATCTGGGATAATGTTTCTTCTCAGTAGCTAGAGTAGTGCTGTGTTTTGGATTCAGTATGGGATTTCGTATGAGAAGAATGCTGATAATACACTGATGCTTTCAGTTGTTGCTAAGAGACCAAGGACCCTCCAACTCTCCATGTCCTTCCCATGTGCAGGTGCACAAGAAGCTGGGAGGGAGCAGGGCCAGAGCACTGGATCCAAATTGGCCAGTGAAATATTCCATAACATGTAAGGTCATGCTGAGTATATAAAGGGAGGTCAGCCAGGAAGGAGGGGGTTTTCTCTTGCTTCAGGGATTGCAATTGCAGGATCTTGATATTTTGGGATCTCTAGCCGGGAACGGGCAGGATATTGGTGGGTGGTGAACAATCACATTGTGCATTACCTGTTTGTCCTTTTTATTATTGTTATTTCTTTCTATTTTATTTAAATTATTAAACTGGTTTTATCTCAACCTATGAGTCTCCCCTTACCCCTCCAATTCCCTCCCCCCATGCCTTGGGTGGAGGGTGAGTGAGCGGCTGCATGGTGTTTGGCTGGCAACCAGGTTTAAACCACAACAGCAGAAACAAACCTGCTCAGTCGCACACAGATGGGCTACCGAGAAACTGCAGGCAAACTGGGACTTTGAAATGGGTGAGGATGCAAAGCTGGGGGTCCAGGATGTTGGAGGGGATTGGTGAGACTGTGACAAATTATAAGGGAATGTACAGGGGAAGGAGGAGCAGGGAGGAACAGAAAGGCAAGTAGGCAGAAAGGGGTATAAAAGGGAACAGCTGTGTGTAAAACAGGACCTGTTGGTACTCTTGTCTGGCTGAGCTCTGCACCTGATCACTGCAGTCTGTCCTGTCTTATTATATCTTCTTATTAAATCTTTTCTTAACTACCTCTCACCATAATCTCACAATCTATCCCATGTGTGTGTATATGTGCTGCAAGGACTCTGTGCCAGCTGCTGGTGAGACCTGTGTGTGAGTGAAATTTGGTGCCAGCTACTGCAGTCAGACCTTGGGGTGGATGCCCCTGGCTACTGGTGTCAGCTAAGGGAAAGCATCAGTTGTGTCTGTAGCTCACACCCGGGTTCCAGGCCATGGATCTGGACTCCAGTTACTTGGGCAGGAGGGGTCCTGAACTGGAAAAACTGGAGAAGGCATCAACAGTCCTAACATACCTAACAAATCATCATCAACTTCACTGGCTTGTAGATGATTAACTGTGGACGTATTTTGGATGAAAGAACAATTGCTATGGTCAAGTATAATCTCTCACTAGTGCCCTAGTCTTCTATTTCCAAAGTATTGATGTCATTGTGTTTGTTACACTGAAAATCCTGCTACAAGCAAAAAAGAAACTCCTTGTAGGTGGATCTGCGAATCTACTGTCAGTCCAATCCATGTTTTAACAGTACAGTTAACCCAAATTACTAGTCCAATTACAGACATATTCATTCCCGATCAAGAGTAGTGCAGTAAATTTCGGTAACAAAGATCCTTGTGCCTGGTGGGGTGTGAGGTTCACAATAGAGTTCTTGTCTCCTCTGCTTGGAGGAGTATGATGCTGATGCTGACATTGGTCCTTACTTTCTTCTTAGCCTGGGGTTCCTGCTTGGATGTCTGGGGGTGCATTGTCTGACCCCTACTGGCTGCCTTCTGGGGGTTCTCACAGGGGAGGGCAGCAGGAGGGAGAAACCAGATCCAACCAGCCAAGGCTGTCCCAGCCCCCTAAGAGATACCTGCCCTGCCCCTGCTGGGGGATCCTGCTGCTTTTTAAATCTTCAGAAGCACACTGATCTTTCTTGAAATCATGCTCACCAATTCATACCCTGCATGGAAAAAATGTCAATGCCCAGACTATTCCATTTGTTTTCTACAGTTAACAGTCATTTTGTTCCTGTTTTGTTTTTCATAGCTATAAGCACATAAAGGAGAAGAGAGAACTCTTTCTATGGGAATAGATGAAAATTTATTAACAAAATTTGAGTTGTCATGTATTTCTATCACTAATATACAGATTGCCTAGTACTGAAAAATACTCACAGAAATGATGAACCTGTGTTATTAAATTTGCAGAATGATGCATCATCCCTTGGTTGAGGGGGGAGGGGGTAAGGACCCTGTGTCATTTGTGAGCAGAGCTTTGTGCATAGCTCTCATAACAGCACTATTCTGAAAACTGACTAATTCTGCTACAAAACTCTTTGAAACACCTCTAATCATTCCAACACCTGGAATCATTCAAGATTTATGACTGGTTTCCTGTCTAGAGGTGCAAATTCTCTATTGTATGAAAACATGCAAGGGGAGCTGAATCACACCATTTTGTCAGAGAGAAAAACTATTAGTTTCCTAGAGAATATTGTTACACAGATCAATTTCTTGTTCCCTGTCTTATCCTACAACTATTCCCACAGGCTAAAACTTTCACACAAATGATTTCTGTTGTCTCAAGGAGAAGAAGAAATAATTCCTCATTGACCTTGCTGTGTGTTTTTCAGTTTTGAAAGCTGGATATGCAAATGGGTTCTGTGAAATGCTAGTGGCAATGTACTATATACGTGTACCATGAATTTATAATTATTATTTGACATTTTTTATTGTTGTAACATCTGATGGTTTCAGTTGGAGTTCTGTACTACTTCTAGCTTGACAACTCTCTGGAGTTAGGAATTATGACCTTTTACTAATTTCATGTATCTTCCTAAATGCAATGTATAATGACAAAGGATTCTTTGTTGGATAAAATGTTCAGACAATACTCCCATCTATTCAAAATGATGTTCTGCTGGCTTAGGTAGTTCAATATTTCTGAAGCATATATTTCTAGGCATTCATTTTTCATACTGACCTGGAAAAAAAAAAGAAAAATAAAGATGGAAAATCATAGTTACATGGTAAAATATCTGTTTATACTGGTTTGAAATGCATTCTCTTTAGTCTTACCTCTACAATTATTTTCATCTAAGTACGAAGAAGAGATAGATGCTACAGGGAGATAGGCATTTATGACCTTTAAACTCAAAAAGCTTATGTTTCAAAAGTAGCATCCTTTATTCAAAGGTACTTCTTTTTTAAAATGCTTGGATAACACAAAAATCTTTCAGAATGTACAGAATCTATGTTATATTATACTTAAAATAATTTCATCTTCTTTGTCTGTTCTTAAAGCAATTCAGAAAAAACAATATATATTTTTATTACTGATATTTTTATGGTCTTTTTTTTTTTTTTCCAGAAGTTCTTTCATAAGAATGAATACACAAGAAATTATGTTATTTCAATATAAAACATGTCTTAGATACAATATGTGTCTGTGTTCTTTATTATTACTCTAAGAAGAATATTTGTAAACAACATCTATTGACATTATTTAGAAAAATATGGCTCTTCCATTTACATTGTATCTTGAGAGAAATTAAATAAAGTTGTTTGGAATCAAGTCAACTTAGTATGTAGTTGAATCAGATAATAAACACCTGTGATAAAGGATACCTTTGATATTCAAAGACATTTCCAGTTTACAGTGATTTAAAAGGAAGTGATGTCATTCAGAAGTAATACAAAAGACAGCTACTGATTTTTCATTGTCACTATCCCTCCTTGGTTTTGAAATTAATCTGACTTCTTTAATTCTCAGGTATGCAAAGGTAAAGAAACAATTAATTTACATATTTATTGTAAACCTCAGGAATATCTACAACACAGTATTTCTATTCTGGTGTTAAATTTGTGCTAAAGGTTACATGATTTTGTCTTCATGGAAGCTCAGAATCTAAAGTGTCTCATGATATGTCCCAAAGCATACAAAATAGTGTCAACATTAACGTAATATTTTACCCTCAAACATACTGCGTGGTAACACATCAGGCAAAGGACTTAATTATAAGAGAAAAAAATGCTGTTGGCTAACCAAGAATACAAGCCATCTAATTATTCAAAAACTCGACTATGTTTCCCGCATGAGGTAGTTCCAAGTAAACATTCTACATGAAATTCCTGTTCTTCAATCATTGCTATTCTGAGAAAGGGTAACTGTCCTCTCTTATTCCATTTTGATTTATTTAAGAGATAGCAGTTTAGCAGGTGTGAAGAAAAAAAAGACCCATTAATTTTTTTTATATAGTTAATGTTTCTGGAGAACTAGATTAGATATGATTTACATATTGGCGATATTATACCATACTTCCAATTAAATATTCTTTAACTAGAGCTTATTACCTAAGACACAACAAATCACCTAAGACTCCACTAAACCTTTTCTGTACTGGAGGAAGAGTTTCTAAGTCCTGCTTCTCTATTCATTGTTTTTTTCTGTTTTCTTTATGAGTTATAAGGAATTGCTCCTCAGTACTACCCTTTATATGACCTAATTAATACAGTTTTCAAAAGGTAAAAGATATGCAAAAGAATCTTGAGGGTTTTCTTAGCTGCATGAGAGGGAACTATTTTGCAGCTATCTATTGATAGCAATTTCAGGATCCAATGTGATTTCAAGGAGTCTATGAACCAGTGACTGTATGACATTCTGTCGTATGCTCATATAGATGGAGTTTAAAACTCAATGTTTTAAACTCCATGGAAAAATAAATGTATACTACAAAACCACATGTGACGGACCTGATTTATTAATTCTTCTGGTTTCTTATTTTTCTATTAGTTGCCTGTCATGCATTAAATCAAGCAGAGGCATTTAACATTATATTTCGTGGATGGAAAGGGAAATACTCTCTTTAAAACACTGACAAGGCCTTCAAAAGTGTTTAGTTTTCTTCACTGACAATAGAGATTGATTAACACCTAAAATAGGAATGCAAAGAACTAGTTAACAGTGAGAAGATAATCTTTGACGCTACAAAACCAAAATTAGAAATTTAATGTAGGATGTTAAAACTGGTTTAGTGGTTTGTTTTACTTTCAGATAGCTCCTCCCTCTCTAACCCAAGGATATGAAAGTGAATCTGTAGAGTGTAATCACAAAGGCTCCTTCTGGGAAATTCAGGTGAACAACCCACTGCTATTCTGTCTGTTATTATTTTCAACAGAAAAGAAAAAAGACGTGTTTGGTCTATCAAAAGGTTTTTTTAACCACAGATAACATTTAAAACAAGCCACAGAATTAGATTTGGTTTTGTGTTTTGTTTCTTTCTTTTTTTTTTTAATGGAATTATCTTCTGGCTATGAACCATAGTGTGGTTGAATAATCTGGATATAACAGAAGCTAATTTAGCAATGTGAAACACTCCAAGTGTATGTCTACTTCCTTCCACCTATAATCTTTCAGGAAAGGGAATGAGGACAAGTTGTCTCATTTTCAATATCAGAAAGGCTTATGTCTCAATAAACTTATGAAACTTTTCTCCTCTTTGGTACTGCTGATACTCACAGGAAGAGAAGAACTATCAAAATTATACTTACAAGTAAGACTTCAGACATCTTGTGATATCATGAAAAAACAAAACAAAAAACAAAACAAAACAAGAAACAAAATATTTAATTTCAGTATGATGCAAGGTACACACACTGAAAGAAATTATGCAGGTTCCAATAAACAGTTTAGAGCAGTTATAAATAGTTCATAATTATTTATACTGGTAACTGGTAGTGAACCTGAGAAACCAGAAACCCAGAAGAGGAAGAGAAAAAGTATTCTAATATTTGACTTTTCCTGTGTACAAATGAAGAAACATGCTCTTTTATTTTTCATATGAAAAAAATTAGATGAGAAAATTTCTCAACAGTAACAAAATATGAAGCAGTCAATAATCTATTTTGTTGAAAATTGGTAAAATAATTTTGATAGTGAGTCAGTGTTTTTGTAGTAATTAGTAAAAAATTAGTTGCAGGTGTTTACCAGGGCACTCTCTGTCTGTCTGTGCATGTTTAAATGAATGTGTGTCTTCTAATGGATTGTGTATTTTGTACAGTGGACTCTTCAGTAACCTTAGAGCTGTACTTATGTATAACTGGATTGTGCTAATAAAACCACAGTGTAAAGGCTACTGAAGAAATATGGGATTGTATCAGGTACTCCCAAAAGAGCAAGCACAAGCTGACAGCAATAGCCTTGAAAGTGCAAGCATAGGACAATAGCCAAGGTCCCAGGCTATAAACACAAATCACTAATGAATAATTACTGATCCCTAAAGGAACACAAACTTGGCAGCTGGGTGAAATCCATTTCAAGGTTAAAAAAGAAAACAGAGAAGAAATCTCGAGCATTTTCAAAGCACACCATGTAGAGTAAAACTTGGATACAACATGGAGTTTATGGATGAGAGAACAAAGAGGAAGTAAACTGTTAGCAAATGTTTTTCAGAAGTGATCCAAGCAAATGCAACATTAATGAGGAAGAGCACTCATCATCAGTGCTACATCCCACCCAGTAAGATGTAGAAGGAAACATCAAGTATCGCCTTCGATACTCCTTCTGGTGAGAAACAGGGGTGGTAGTTCCATGAAATAACAAAGCTTTTGAAAGGTGAACAGGCACCAGAGAAAGGAGTAAGTAGTAGATCTTATATTTACCAGTTTATGTTTGCCAGTTGCAATAGGATCAGTTTTTTAAATGATTGATGATACCTGTATCCTTTTGATTGCTTTGTAACTGTATTGTAGAGACTTAAATACACCTACATCTATGTCTTAAGTGTGCTTCCATAGCCCATGTTAAATTGTGCAGAGTATGTAATCTGGTACTCCAACCTTAAGAACTAGTTGTTAACATTTGAATGAAACAATCTATTTTCAAGTAAACTGGCTGTGTATTGTAATGCAGCAATATCTACACTTTACAAATCCCTTGGCTTGAATTCCACTTGCTTAATTAAAATTAACCTTTTCTAGAGCATAAAATCTGTAATTTGAATGTAATTCATGTAAAGATTCTTGATGGAAGATCACACCTCAGAAATACATTTTTACATAAAGTAGCTCTAATCCACAGTTACAATAGTTAGTCTTCCCGGCTCTGCCTTGCCCTGTGGTGCCCTGCCCAGCCCTTCCCTTTCTTCAAAAATACACTGAAAAATGGCTTTGTATGGTACCTAGATTTACTGGGAAACCAGCTAATAGAAAATGACTTCCAACAAGGCCTCTGAGGAAATAAGCACAATACTGTCTTTAGAGAGTTATCTGAAATTATTTGTATGACATTCCTGAAACAAGACTATGTTAGGTTATATCCCTGTGTTACCTAATCTAACAGTGTTTGAGACTGAATGCAAGGCATTGTTGTTATGGTAACTGAATGCATCACAGCTGTTCTAGTAATTTTCAGCTTCAGAATGTTCAAATACATTTTTGGTTAAACTCTTTCAGAGAGAAGTGATGAAAGAAAAATTTATGACCATATAAAATTGTTGCTTAGATGTGGTATTAAGCATCAGCATTCTGTTGTTTTCCTCTTTTCTGAGTATTTTAATGTATATTGTCTTAATTGTTTTTTTTTGTTGTTGTTGTTTTTTTTTTTTTTTTTTAATTAAGAAAGGCCTTTTTCTGTTTTATTTTTCTCCTAGAACGTGGATCTTTATGTCACTGCTAAATTAGAAATACATGAAATTTGTTTATTTTAATTAATAAGTAGCAACTGACAGTTACAATGAAATGTGAAATATATTTTTTCATATTATTTGAAGGAACATCTGGCAAAATAAAGTCTTAACAAGATGCTCAACATGCAAAATCTGCCCAGATGTGAATGTGAAATTTCATAAGTTTCAGAAGCAGAAGAGCTTTACCTATATTTTTCCAGTAAATTAATTATTCTATTTTTCATTTTGATATATATGATAAAAATAACTGAAATACACAGGTTACTGGAAATATAAACTGAAATGATATGTGAAATATCAGTCCCTACGCTGAAGAAAGAGCTTTGCAATACCTAACCAAAATGTCTTCCCAATCTGACCGTGATCACTGAGACATAGTTAGCATGTGTACTTTTCCCTCTAACCTCTTACACATTATCATAGTGAGATGATACTTAAGCAACATTTCCTAAGTTTTGTTGTGAGATGACATGTGTGACAGTAACAGCTATGGAAAATAAAAAGCTGTATCACATACATAGTTCCCCCTACATATTAGAATAATTAGGCTGATAAGGAATGAAGCTGGTTAATTTTTTTTTTTTTGACAAAGCTATCATTTTTCTAATGTTATAGACTTAAAAATTTATTGTTTAATAATATATTTCCAAGTAATTCCCTGATAAAAAAATTAGGCTGATAGGTATTTAATTCCTCCAGTCCTCCTTTTCTTTAGTCCTTAGGGCATACACATTCTTTTTCTATAAATTCTATAAAGTAACAAACATTATTTCAAATGTCCTTCTGACTAGTTCTGTTGCTTTAGGGTCAATTTCTTTATACTTTGTTGTACTTGACATAACAGAAAACTTCTGTTGCTTACTCTTTCTTTCTTCTGGCCTACATTCTTATCTCTTTATCAAAATTATTTGTATGCAGTATATTATTGAAATTAACCTTTTTTTTTTTTTTGTGATACCTAAGCAAAATAAATGTAAGAAGCTACTGAAGACATTTCCATATTTGTTACCTTTTTTCCTTTCCTCTTCTGCACTGTATCTGTACTATTCTTAGTTTACCTACAAAACCTTTCCTTGTTACATAATTTTGAATCTTACTCTTTCTAGCTTTATTGTCACTTACTTGATCTATTCCTTCTTACTGATTCTTCATAATGTGATGATCATCCCACATTTGCAATCTCTTTTTGATTTCCAAGTCATTGACCAACTCTCAGTGCCCTCGTAATGATATCACATTCTTTATTTCATAATTACAGTTTGCAATTTTCAAGTTAATATACCTCATTAAATAAATTCCAATTCCCTTCCACTGTTTTAACCCACAGATTATTTTTTCAGTGATTCTATAAATAACATATTTCAAGTATTAACTACAAATCTGGTAGTTAATCTACTGACTGTGTTTGTTTTGAAAATATGTGGTTTGTTTATTCCGACAGGACTTCAAAATGAACACTCAATTTATAATATTCTCTTTAGTATTTTAAAGGGATTTCTTTGTGTTTTATTATACTTCTAAGTACAGAAGTAATTGTCTGCTTGAGAACCTGTATCTTTCAGTGAAGCGGTTGACATCCTCAGATAAAAGCCCATACATATGTCTTTGCGAAATAAAAGTATTTTGAAATTGTTAAAACAAAAAGTCTTATATTCTTCAGTTTAAGCAGACAAAAAAAGATGACTATAGTTGTATTTAATGTATGTGGTCATTAAGAAAATTGCAGACTCATGTACTACTTTTACAGATTACATCTTAATAATTAAGAACAATCATATACTCATTTCTCTAATGTCACCAAAGGTGCATGAACTCAGAAATGACAATACCTAACAACAGTAAGAGCACTTGGTGTCCCACTAAGCCTCCTTCCACAAAGTAGCAAAGTTACAATTTATTATGTGTCATTGACTGTTCTCTGTTCACGTGACACATGTGGTGGGATTCAGTTCACAGATGAAAACATATATAATCTATAAAGAATATCTATACAGGACACATACAACAGTGGCGTGTGCATGTAAGCTAGTCATTTAACCTCTTATTAGAGCCAAGACATATGGCTCCAGTACAGTCAACAGTCTAGAAATCTGGTTAGTTGATTGGATACATTTTTGTTTTAGGGAGAGCGGTGTAATTCCACTGACTGTTCTGATTAAATATCAGTGGCTGATGGGAGCTTAACAAACCTAGCTCACATTTACACATCTGTTTTCAATGCTTTACTCTGTAAATAAAACCTTATTTTTAAGTCTTACTTAATTTCCCAAAGCATAGATACCTCATGCTATCTTAAATAGCCTGAGAATTACCTCTTGGCTTTCATCTTTCCTTCTAAAAGGCCTGGATCTACCATTGATTCTGTGTCATAACTGAAACCTTATGGAAATATCTTTGCCAATGTAGAGCATCTCAAGCTGTATTGGATGCACCCTTATGGGTGATTGACTTCACCCATTAGTCATATAGAATTTATGTTTTTCAAAATCTGGATTTTTATCATGCACTGTAAATCCCTCCCAAGATTTCTCTCAAAGTTTAACAAGTATGTCCTAAACTATTAACCCAGACAGTCTGATAATTTGTATGTAATTATCATAGTCTCTACTGTGTTAGAGTTGATTTTGCATGACAGAATTCCTACAAATTACTAGAAGTGATCACTTCTTGAACCCTTACTGATTAATCATTTTCTCTGTCAAGGACCATGTAGGAACCCCCTAGAAGTGGTCATTAGACTAGACTTGATTTTCAGGTGATTGATTTGAGAGTTCATTGAGTTTGATTCTGTTTCCTGTCTAACTGAGCTAGTTTTGTGATAGGTAATCAACAGAAGAGGAGTTATGAACCTGGGGGGGTGTGGAAATGCTATTTAAATCTAGGCTGTTGAGAGAATGCAAATATTGAACTGCATATTTTTCAGGAAACATCAAGTAGAAAAAATGAAAAGTATTGCAAAATTTCTTTCTTTAATTGAAGTTGTTTTCTCACACACAAAAAAAACACTTAAGTCCTGTTGTAGTTGACTGGAAATGTTATATCACATCACTCATTTAATCTTGTTTTTGAATATGACTCCTGAAAGAACTATATTACATTCTATAAATAGAACTCATTGTCAAATTAAATAATTTTATGGAAAAATTTGCCCCAAAGTAAATTACTTTGAATAAGTTATAAATCTTTGCAAAACAATATCCTTAGCCTCTTTATTGGCAGAGCCCCATAAACATATCCAAAATTCAAGTTATAGCTTTGTTGTGTTTTGGGCCTGGTCGGCAGCCAACCACCACGCAGCAGCTCTCTCTCCCTTCTCTTCCGGCAATGAGAAGGGACAGAGACCCAGGCTTGGGGTTCAAGATAAGACTGGGATGGGGAAAAATCCCCCTTTATGGTCACAAGCAAAAGTCAGACTCGTTAGGGGAAGAAAAAAAAAAGAACATACATTTATTACAGACACTAACAGCAACACTTAACAGAGTAGGACAGTGAGAAGCATTGCCACATCTTGAGAACACCTTCCCCCCACCCCTCCCTTCTTCCCGGGCTCAGTTCTGCTCCTGATATCTCTACCTCCTCCCCACAGTGGCGCAGGGGCAGGGAATGGGGGGTGCAGTCAGTGCTGCCACTTCCTTTACCTTTGGTGGGGGGAGCTTCTGGAACTTCTTCCACCTGCTCCATCATGGTCCCCCTCTCACAGGAGACAGTCCTCCACAAACTTTCTCCAACATGAATTCCTCCCATGGGCCGCAGCGTTCCCCACACTGCTCTGTCATGGGTCACTAAATTCCTCCAACTGGATTCTCTCCCACGGGCTGCAGCCCTTCCCGAGCTGCTCCGGTGTGGGACTCCCCCGCATACTGCAATCCTCCCAGTGCTGAGTTACAGCAGCGGGGCTACCTTTTCCCATGAGACCCCAGCCTTCTTCAGGCACAGCACCTTAATCAGACACATGAAATGAAACACAGGCCACAAATCAATGTCTGCTCCACCGTAGATCTTCATGGGTGGCAGTGGGAGGCCGCCCTGCCATCTCACCACAGGATACATGGGGGTCTCTGCTCTGTCACACCTCCCCCCTCTTTTCTTCCTCCATTCCTCCACTGACCTTGGTGTTCATGCAGCTGCAGCAACTGCTTACAAATCCGACTGCACGTCACCACATCTTTTCTTAAATATGTTATCGCAGAGGCGCAGCCGATTGGTTTGGTTTTCCAAACAGAAGTGGAGCTGACTTGGAGCTGGGGGAGCTTCGAGAAGCTTCTCACAGGGGGCCACCCTTATAGCCCCCTCCCCTGCCACCAAAAAAACTCCACCGCTCACTCAACCTAGGACATTCCACCCCTCGCGTCTGCAAATCACGTATTTAAGAATTAAGAGATCCAACATTCAGTATAGAAGATAGTATACACAGCAACAACAGAACAAAGAGAAAACAAAACCGAACTGAAACAGAGGGGAAAAAAAAAACTTCCCCACACCCAAATAAAAAATAACATTGACAAAATACTGAGACACAATACAGAAAATCCTCCCATAGTCCCTTCATCACACCAGGAAAAAAAATCTTCCCCACAATTACAACTACAGACATTGTAAAGATCATTCCACTAACAGAGTTCGGTCTGTATTTTGCTTGTTACCTCTCCCAATTAATATCCTTATCAAATTGCAACCCTCTGCCCCATGTTGGGCGCCAAAAAGGCTGTTATGGTTTGAGCCTGGTCGGCAACCAACCACCGCAGCCGGTCACCCTCCCTTTCCCCACCCCAACTTGGGAATGGGGGAGGGGATTAGAGGGGTGAAGGGAGACTCGCAGGCTGAGATAGGAACAGTTTAATAATGGCAATAAAATGAGAACAATGATGATAATAGGAAAAAAAGGAAATATATAAACAGGCAATGCACAACGTAATTGCTCACTACCCGCTGACCAATACCCAGCCTGTTGCCAGCTAGCGGCCCCGAGATACCAAGATCCCGCAATCACAATACCAGAAGCGAGAGAGCTCCTTCCCAACTACCCCTCCTCTATATAGTGAGCATGACGTTACATGATATGGAATATTTCATTGGCCAGTTTGGGTCTGGTGCTCTGTCCGTGCTCCCTCCCTGCTTCCTGTGCCCTTGCACACGGGCAGAACACGGGGAGTCGGAGAGTCCTTGAAGTCTTGGTAGCAGCTGAAAACATCAGTGTGTTATCAGCATTCTTCTCATACCAAACCCAATGCTGAATCTAAACCACAGCACTGTTCTAGCTACCAAAAAGGAACATTAACTCTGTTCCAGCCCAAACCAGGACATATTGTTTGTTTAACCTTTGCTAGTTCTCTCCAGGTTTAAAAATGAATGTCTTTGGATGCATCCACATGTCCATAATGCATGAATGTGACATTCTGTCCATCTCCACATTGCAGCAAAGGTCTTGAGTATATTGCAGGTTACTTGTCTTTTCCACATGTACAGTCTCTTCACACATGATAAATGAAGAGTGCTTAGAATCCCTTTTGCCATGTTCATTCCTTGAAAATTGAAGGCATCCCAGAAAAACAGTTTGTGCATGTAAAAACAGTAGTTCCTGCAACAGTACCCAAAGCCATAATATATTTTAATGAACAGTTGGTATGCACACTAATTATTGTTGTCCATGGAACTATAATTTCAACATCAACAGACATAAAATTTTATGGTTTTAAAGAAAAGAAAATGTAAAACATGCTTAAGGTTATTGGACCCATTTATTTATTTTCCAGTAAAACTTTTGTTTCTTCTCTTATTTTTCTCCTCACAGCTATTTCTTAGTATAAGGAAAAAGACTCTTTGATGTCAGCACATCTTACATCCGTAGACAAAACCCAAAAGCAGTCAGCCTGACACAGGCAATTCCCTCTTGTTTATTTTTAAAGTACTTTTTTAACCTTTTTCATATCACTGGTCAAAGTCGTTTTTTCCCCATGTAATTTTAAAAAATGCATTTATTTTAAAATTAGGTAAAATGGGTCATCCTGTCCTGCTCTCCCTCCACTCTTTCATATTTTTTTTATCTTTGTGTTTTCTCCTTAAAGGCTTTAACTTTTTGTGTGGCCATACATTTCTAAAAACTTGTAAGTGTACACTGTGTTAGTTGATTATTTAATACATAGGCCTTGTTTTAGAATGGCATGTTCTGCAGATACTTCAATGACTGTTAAAGAATACATACCTAGAACTGGAACATCATTTCTGGTTTACACAATAACCATCAGTTACATGAAAACAGTAAAAAAAGCAGTATTTCAATGTATGTATATTATTATATTATCTGAAAATAATTATTTTACTAATATGATGAAAGAAAAAATAAAACTAAAACATTGTGATTTACTCATTGACAGAACCAGGACAAACTGCCACAATAGTTTTGGCCTAATTATGTCATTTTGCCTCTTGCCTTGACTAGCCCTAGACATCAGGGTGAAAAAAACTAGCATTGTATATGTTGAATAGCTAAACAGAAAAACTGTTTAATTGACTATATCTCTTATTTATTCAAATAATAAATACATGTATATTTGATTTCAGTGAAGTTAAACAGTTTTATTTTTTTATATACAAGCTTAAATGAGAAGATAACTTTTAATGGAACCTAGAGCTTCCATAAAGCTTTTAGGTACTGAGATAATTCCTATGTCAGTTCATTTTATAGACCTTGTGTAGAATCTTTCTTCAGTTTTGTTTTTTCTTTTTTTTTTTTTTTTTTTTTTTCCTTAAGTTTCTGGGGAGCTTTTGCAGTACTTATTAGTCAAAACTCTGAAATCATTACAAAAGGTTGATGTACAACACATGAAGTTCATGGAAGCCATCACAATGATTAGGGAGAATATTTCAAATAAAAGGGTGTCAGTTCCTCCTTGTGACTGGAGCTCCCCAAAACTCAAAAGAGACAATTCCTTTCCTTTAAGAGACTACCATTGGAGATGGAGTCTTAGAGGAACAGAATTCAAACCTGAATCTTTAACCTTCCAGGTATATGACTAGGTTGCCTAGTATTGTGTCCAGTCCAGTCTTGAAAAACCCTAAGAACTGAAAATCCACAACCTTTATAGACAACTTGTTCCAATTCTTGACTGTCCTCATGGTAGAAAAGTCTGTTCTTATATTCCATTTGAACCTTTGTTGTCACAATTTATGACCATTATCTCATTCCTGTGATGCATGTAAGGAGTGAGTGTCTCTCCCTCTTGTTTATGACCACCACATAGACACCAGAATACTGCTGTTAGGTAACCCAAAGCCCATCTCTTCTCCAGGCTGAACAAGTTCTGGTCCCTCAGCTTCTCCTCCAGGGCAAGTGTTCCAGTACTGACAGTCACAGAATCACTTAATATTTGAGGTTGGAAGTCACCTCAGGAGGTCATCTGGTCTAATGCCCCTGCTCAGGCTGAGTCACCTAGATCAGGGCACGCAATACCATGTCTAGAATGCTTCTGAATATCTCCAAGGAGGAAAACTACACAACCTCTCTGGGCAACCTGTGCCAATGTTCAGTTACCATCAGTAAAAAAATGTTTCCTGATGTTCAGATGGAAGCTCCTGTGCTTCAGTTTGTGCCCTTTGCCTCTGGTCCTGCCACAGGGAGTCACTGTGCACCAATGAAAAAAGCTTGGCTACATCTTTGCACTCTTGATTCAGGTGTTATACACATTGATCAGATTCCCCATGAGCCCATTTGATCAGAGTTCATATCAGCAGAGGTGGTCATTCTGCTGCTCTGTGTTCTCTTCTACAGCTATAGGAATGAACTGCTTCTGTTCTGTTCAGATCTAAATTGTATTCCAGGCTAACAGTATCAGCTCTCTCAGCCTTTTTGCATATGAGAGGTGCTCCAGTCCCTCAACCACCATTGTGGCCCTTTGCTGGACTCTCTCCAGTAGCTCCATATTTCTCTTGCACTGAGGAGACAAAAACTGGACACAGTACTCCAGGCGTGGCCTCACCAGTGCTCAAGAGAGGTGAAGGATCACCTCCTTTATCTTTGTGATTCTCCCCCTCTGCTATTCTCTCATGAGACCTGGAGTACTGCATCCAGTTTTGGGGCTTCCAGCACAAGAGAGACATAGACCTTTTAGAGTGGGTCTGGAGGAGGGCCATGAGAATGATCAGAGGGCTGGAACACCTATCCTTTGAAGATAGGCTGAGAGAGTAGGGGTTGTTCATCCTGGAGAAGAGAAGGCTCTGGAGAGACCTTATTAAGGCCTTTCAATACTTAAATATGGCTTATAAGAAAGATGCAGAGAGATTTTTTACCAGGGCCTGTAGTGACAGGATACAGGGTAATAGTTTTAAACTGAGACAGGGTACATTTAGACTGGATATAAGGAAGACATTTTTATGATGAGGGTGGTGAGACACTGGAACAAGTTTCCCAGAGAAGTTGTGGATGCCCCATCACTGGAAGGATTCAAGGTCAGGTTGGATGGGGCTTTGAGCAAACTGACCTAGTGAAAAATGTCCCTGCACATGGAAGGGAAGTTGGACTAAATGATTTTAAAGGTACGTTCCAACCCAAATCATTTATGATTCTATGATCTTACGAGGAAGTATTGAAAGCCTTACTGAAATCAAGGTAGATAGTATCCACTGCTTTCTTCTTTCATCTACCAGGCCGGTCATTTGTTCATAGAAGATTATCATGTTGGACAAGCATGACTTTCCTTTGGTGAATCCATGCTAATTACTCCTTATCATCTTCTTGTCCTTCATACACCTTTTTTGAAGATAGGGGTGAGATTTCCTTTCTTCGAGTACTCTAGCACTTCTCAAATAGTCATGATTGTCTGAAGACCTTGCAGTGACATCAGCCAGCTCTCTCAGCACTTATGGGTGCATCCCATCAGGGCCCGTGGACTTATGTATGACCAGTTTGCTTAAGTATTCACTGATCTGATGCTTTTCCAAAAGAGGTACATCTTCTGTGCTCCAGACTTCCCTCCTGGTCTCTGGGGCCTTTGATTCCTGAAGAACAGTCTTACTAGTAAAAGCTGAAGCAAAGATGCCATTCAAGGACCTCAGCCTTTTCCATATCCTGTGTCATCAGATCCCCTGCCTCATTCAGAAGCAGGTGCACATTTTCCCTAGTCTTCCTTCTTCTACTTATGTGCTTACAGAAGCCCTTCTTGTTGCCCTTGATTTCGCTTGTCAGATTCAACTCCAGGCTTTGTATTTCCTAACCATTCCTCTACATGTTCAGACAGTGTCTTCATTTTCCTCCTAGATTACCTATGCCTGCTTCCACTTTCTCTATACTTCCTTTTTGTGTTAAGTTTTTCCAGGAACTTATAAAATCATAGAAAGTTTTGGGTTGGAAGGGACCTTAAAGATCATCTAGTTCCAATCTCCCTGCCATGGGCAGGGGCACCTTCCACTAGATCAGGTTGCTCAAAGCCCCATCGAACCTGACCTTGAACACTTCCAGGGAGGGGACGTCTACAACGTCTCTGGGCAACCTGTCCCAGTGCCTCACCACCCTCACAGTGAAGAATTTCTTCCTTATATCTAATCTAAATCTAGATTCTTGTAAGCCTCATTTAGGTACTGGAAGACTGCTATAATGTCTCCCTGGAGTCTTCTCCAAGCTGAACAACCCTAACTCTCTCAGCCTCTCTTCAAAGGAGAGGTCTTATAGCCCTTTGATCATCTTTGTCATGCTTCTCTGGATTCGCTCTAACAGGTCCATGTTCTCCTTATGTTGGGGGACCTAAAGCTGGACACAGTATTCCAGGGAGGGTCTCATGAGAGCACAGAAGAGGGGGAGCATCACCACCCTCAACCAGCTGGTCACACTTGTTTTGATGCAGCCCAGGATATGGTTGTATTACTGCTTATCTATGTAGGCCTCCTGGCATTTTTGCCTGACTTCCAGATCTTTGAGGTGGACTGCTCATAAGCTTCAGGGCAGTGATCCCTGAATATTGACCAGATTTCTTGGACCCCACTTCCACCCAGGATACTATCTCATGAGACTTCCAATCAGATCCCTGAAGAGGCCAATGTCTACTCTCCTGAAGTCTAGGCTTATAATACTGTTTTTTGCCCACCTCCCTCCTCTCAGGATCCTGAACTCCACCATCTCATGGTCACTGCAGCCAAGGTTTCCTTCAACTTTCACTTCTCCCAATAAGCCTTTCCTGGCCTGTAAGTATTAGGTCCAGCAGAGTACCTCCTCTTGTTGAGAGGAGACGCACCATCCTGGCCTTTGATTAGCTTGCTCCAGTTTATTGATATCTTTTCTGTACTGGGGATCCAGTATAGTCACATTTTGCTGATCAATTTACTTGACAATTTTCAATCTGATCTTTGTTTCAATAGAACTGGGAGTCCATTATAGCTGAGAAATACTTTGGGTTGAATACAAAAAATGTGGTCATTGAAGAGCTATTTAGGAAGTCAATACAAATTCAGAGTTAATTCTGAAAATGGTGATGTTCTTCTTTTACAGGCATCTGATAACAGTGTTAGAGTCACCAGAATATTAGAAAATTTTCTGAGTAGTATTTTGTAGTTTGCTGCTAAAGGTTTACATTTCAGAAGACCACATAAAACATCATGCCATCGTCTATTTTGAGTAAATCTTATCCTAAAGCTGTTTTAGTTTACAAAAAATACACAAGTTGTTTAACATTATTGTTCAAATCAAGAGCTTCTTTTTACAGGTTATATCCTAATTACAAGTTTATAGATGTGTTTCCTGTATTTGGCTAGATAATCTCTGAAACATCTCCAAGACATTAGATTGAGATAGGTTGTCTTAAATGTTTCAGATAAGATTAATTTCAGTAATGAAGAACATTTTAAAACCTGTTCTGAATCTGAGAAAATCAAATTTATATATAGTCAGTTATGTAAACAAGTATCCTAATCAGTGGGACATTGAATAAAAAGAAAAGAAAAAATAACAACAAAGAAACAAAATCAACAAAGTGAAGTTATCAACTATTTGCACAAATATAAAACCCATCTCTGTAGACTCGATTACAGGATTAGATATTAAAATTACATTTAACATTTGTTAGCATCTTTTATACATACTATAGGCTAAGTGACAATTTAAGAATATCTTTACAGGAATCTGTTGCCTATAAATGTAAAGTATTGTTGACTTTTCTGTTTCAATTTGTACTCTTCACCCAACATAAATCAATTCACTTACAAACTGAAAATTTTGAGGAATAGAACAGAGATCTATGACTGGATAAATACAAATGCATTCCCTAATATCTCACTAAAGAGACCAGTAAGTAATACTTTTAGCTTACAATTCTTGGTGCAGCTGCAAAAATAGCAGGTAAAAAGTTGTTTGTTTGTTTGTTTGTTTGTTTGTTTGTTTGTTTTTGTTTTGTTTTGTTTTGGTTTGGTTTGGTTTTTTTTTTTTATGTTTAAATCATTGATAAAAATATTAAGCTTTGTAAGAGCTTTATAGTTTTATTACCCTTTTGTCTTCTTGCTTTCTGACCTATTATTTCTTCTAATTGTTAACATAGTGCTTTTGCATTCCCATTTCACAAACACCTACTTATGATGCTTCCTAACTTCAGGAGATGTTCTTGATTCTTTTAAATGAGTATTCAGGTCAAGGAAGGTGTCAACCATAATGCTCAAGTCTAGTGTTCTTTTAACAATAGTACTTCTAGTAATTTCTGACAGCAGGCACTGATATGTAGACTATAAGAGGTTGTTGACAAATGTCAAGGCTTTGAAAGAAATACTTTAATTACTTTGTATTTCTCATCTTCACCAGAAGACATGATAGATTTTAACATAATGTATGTGTACAGAATTATTCCTTTTTCTGTAGTTTTCTGTCTTGAAATGCTAAAATAGCCAACACTGTCCCCAAAATATTTAACTTAAAACAGGACATTATTTTTTATTTCAACATATTGAACTGTGGCATAAAGCAACATTATTTTTTATGGAATAGGTACATAGCAAAAACACACATACAAACCACAGCTGCCCTTATTTTGATTAATGTAAAGTATTATGCAGCTTGGGAAAAACAAAAAAATATATTGGACTTTATTAAAATAAGCATTATCACTCTATATTTTAATAAATAATTTAAAATCTGAACTAATTTGTATCACCACGTATTAAAAATAGTTGTTAATATCATTTGACATGTCAGAAGCTGTGCTTCACTCTCTCAAAGTGTATTAGTAATTGTACTAGCATAATGATGATATGAAATAGGTAGTAACTTCTGAAGATAGTAATACTATCTTTCTTTTAGTCCTCTTGATGCAATTTGCCATTGAACACTGATATTATGCTATAGTATTTCCTTTGTTCACATACTCTAGATTACTTTTCTGAACACACGTGAAGTAAAACATTTCAGAATTGAAAGTGACTTCTTGAAGATCAGTCCAGGACCTGTCTTAGGAGCACTAGAAATAAATGATAAAAAGCCATGAACATTTCCCTAGCACAATTTTAGAAAAGCACTGGCCATGCTTAGCAGTCTTGTTGTTTTTTCTGTTTTGTTGGCTTAAATTTCAACCTCTTGATTAATATTAAATGAAATTGAGAAAACAATGCCTAAATCTCAATTATTTGAAAAATCCTATTTTCTAGATTGGCTTTATTTATATCTAGCTGGATTGCATTGCATTGAATTCAACCAGAAATCAGAAATACAGACTAAGATTACAGAATTCTCCCTGAAGAGAAAAACTGGATTTTAAACTCTCCTAAAAGTGTATTGAGCCTCCTGCATACTAGGAGACAAGAGAGGTTCTAATAAAAGCAACACTATTTTCAGTGCTCTAGTCATTTCAACAATTGTTTATTGTGTTCTTAACTAATTAAGGCAAACACCAGAAATACAAATTATATTGTTGAAAAGACAGATGGCTCCTGAGTACTGCAGAGCTACATAACCCTCACATTGCCTTCTAAACCCACTTTCTCCTCTCTTG
The DNA here is from genome assembly GCF_018691265.1 of Tyto alba. Classification (NCBI taxonomy): domain Eukaryota; kingdom Metazoa; phylum Chordata; class Aves; order Strigiformes; family Tytonidae; genus Tyto; species Tyto alba. Next base: position 24,388,746 of record NW_024881321.1, read on the forward strand.
TGTCTCACAGCCAACCCAGAATGAAGTCAGGAATACAATATGAGTTTTGTTAAAGGCAGGACTCTTATTCTACTGGATAAGATCCTAATCAAGAAGTATAAATTGTTGAGTTTCTGATTCTTTAACTGTTTCTATATTCATCTTATTCTCTGAGTGGATTTTAAAAGGTGAAGCTACACATTGACATAGTTGCTGAGGGTATGTCTTTTCGTCTTTCAAATTCTAAAATTTTGTATTCTTTAAAAAGGTATTGTATTGTAAAAATTTTGCACTTACTTATCAGTATCTGGGTTTCAGCTGGGCTCATGGGGTCCACCTATTCTTAAAATAGTTTTTCTGTATAGATGAAGACCATCTCCTGAAATGTAGGAATCATGGGCCATTCACACTCAGTCTGAGGATCCCCATATATCAGACCCCACATTTCTGAACAAATAGACTATATTCTAAGTTAAATTCATACAAAAGAAAACAATTACTATATCAATACTAAACAATATCTAAAGTAACAGCAAGAATTTAAACAATTAAAATTTATCTGGTAGATAGACCTTGTCAGAGTACTTAAAAAGAATGTAGAATCTCAAGTGTATCAATCCATGGCAGCAAAACAAGTTCAAGCAGTCAACTGCTAGTTTTTCTTTAAGCTATTCTAAAGTCTTAGCTCTTCCCATCAACACTGTGAGGAATTTAGAGGACCTAAATCGTCTTTACAAATTCCATTTTTGGAGCTGGGACAGTAGTTTTCAGGTATTGAAAAATAATACTCAGTGCCTGATGTTCTTTTGTCTATATCTATACTACTAAATTAGAAAGGTCCACTAAGTGAATTCAGGCTCAGAGTGACTGCACACATTTATTTGTTGCTAACATACTTGCTGCTCACCACTACCTGGTAGAACTCTGCTATAAAGGAAAGTAGCCCTGAACAGTTTTCATGAGAACTAGTTAGTTCCCTTTCAGACATATCTACTGACTAATAGTCAGTCCAGTTCTTTTTATTTTTTTCTTTTCTTCTTTTCTTCTTTTTTCTTCATTCTGCAGCAACATAACAGATTTATTCATCTGTTGAACTGTGATCTTATGAAATGTTTTCTTTACTGTGTTTGAAGAAATTTATAATCCTGGAAACCAGTTATTTCTTACCATGTTAGTGCTCTGTTAGTGCATAAAGTGATAACAATAAATTCATTAGAAATACTCACAGATTGGTCATAAATCATATAGTTACCCGATAGAAACAGTATGGATTTGCCTGGCATTAAGAAATGGAAACTGAAAATACATATCACTGTGCCATGGAAAGTATGATGTTATTATATCAACATTTCTAAAATCAATGTACTGTGGGAAGATAAAGTATAAAAAGCTCATCCTTCCACATATAAAATATATTAATCTTGATTAAACTCCTCAGAGGAAAGGCACAAACAATTTGTGTCTGTGGTTCCAACCATGACTCAAGAGATTTGCATTATTTATACTACTAGTCTCATTGAATTCAGTGATATTATTCACATGAGCAGATAAACAGGTTTGGTTCTTTATTTTTCTAGCCTAGTCAGAAATGATCACTATCAGCAAATATTTGAGGATTTTGAACACTGAGAGATGTACTATAACTTCAGTTAGATCTATTCAGCTGAATTACATTACTGGAAATACAATGATAAAAGAGAAGAATTTACTCTTGACTGAAAAAGATGGCCACTTTTTTTTTTTCTTTTTTGGCACTTCTGCTGACTGAATCTGCACCTCATTCGAAAAACAGAATATGGTCATGCGGAAAAAGAAAATACTTGAGATAAATTCTTTGAACATAAACTCTGATGGAGATGAAAAGTTAAAAACATAGCTAATTTTGTGTGTGAAATTTTATCATAATTTCAGGCTGACTTTACATCATTTATTGAATATTTAGGAGCAATACTGTAATGGTTATGGTAAGAGTAGGTTGTAGGGAAGAGAATGAATATGAGAAAATATATTAAAATTTTAGATATATTAGCTTTTACCACTGGCAAAAGAGCTGGCATTAAGACCTCTAAGTCATTTTAAAATGGATTACAGGAGGTTGTAAGGAATGCTGGTATAGCATAATCAACAATCCTGCACGTGCACCAGAATAGAGTGGGAACCCACAACAGTAGGTCTTCTTCATCTCTAAAATCTCTGATTCTCTGGCATAGTTACATAATTACAATTATGTACAATTACATAATATATAATTAAAATTATGTATAATTGTAAGTGCATGTGTGTAATTACAATTATGCATAATTACATAATTATAATAACATTCATGTTTCTGAAGATCTAGCATCAGTTCAACTGCAATGAATTCCGTCTCTTTATTGAGTAGAAGGAAAAAAGTACAGTCATTATGAAATAGAATGTAAATTCAAACTAACCACATTAAAAGCAAGAAAAACTTCCACAGTTAAGAAAATTCAAAGAGTAATTCAGATCAGTTATTTTGAGATGTATATAAAAAAACAAATGTCATTCATTCAGCCCAAGGTGAAGAGTGTCAAATGTTTAGAAACTTCTTTTGGCCATTCCTCCTTTTTTTTAATTTATTTATTCAACTAATTTTGCTGCAATAAATTAGTTAATAGAATTAATTTCCAATTTATGGAGCTTAAAAAAGAGAATTTTTTTATTTTTGTATTATTATTATTATTATTATTATTATTATTATTATTATTATTATTATTATTATTATTATTATTATTATTATTATTATTATTATTATTATTATTATTATTATTATTATGGGTAAGACTGACTTAAAGCATTAATTATACTATTTATAATTTTTCATTAGAATATCAATTAATATTCCAGGACATAATTAGAAGGATATCTAAGAATCAAACTAACAGAGTTTAAGAATAAAATTGATTTGAAATAAAATTTAAATGTGTCAGAATATTAATAAGTTAGGTTCTGGACACATAAACTCTTCCATGTACAGTTCTGGAAGGAGGAGGTGTTTTCCTGCCAGTCCTCCAATGACAACAATCATCTCTGCCGTTTTGGCAGTGGTACGTACAAAATTCTGTGTCAGCAAAGACAAACTAGGAAGTAATTGGACAGAAAATCACTAGGACTGACCAAATGGACATGCATATGGTGGAGACAAGATAAACAAAGTTACTTATGCTGCAGGAGATGTTAGGATGTTTAATTTATTAGATACCGTCTGGGAGAGTAACAAGCAGCAGTTCCCTCCGTCCTATCTCCTCAGGGACACCCCGCTCTCTGGCACTATCCCTTGCTTATAGATGTATATATCCCTCCCTTCCTCCCTCTTTCCTTTTAGAATGGAAGCAGCAATTTGACACTACATGTACCATTGTCCTCTCATTTCAAGTCACAGAATTAGATTGCAAAAACAGTACCAATAAACTTTAAAATAAGGCTTAAGATATTAGTCCTTTCTAAACTTCTTCAAAGTGAGTAACACTAGCTTTAGAGGTACAAATGGGAGGTCTTTTTGAATTTGGCTAACTTTAATAGGTTAAAAAATGTTTAAATGATCAACTCTATCAGCAGAAGTGGTGGTGGAAATTTTTCAGTAAATGTGGTTTGTTAAGCCACTCTATCACTCCCTCTTTTCAGCTGGACAGGGGAGAGAAATATAATGAAAGGCTTATGTGTTGTGTTGCTTTTAAGGTGAAGAATTACTTTGGTAAGAGATGAATCTCCTTTTGTTCTAGTCAGTCCTCAGAGATTAGAGGGGCTAGGGGTGACTGGATTTATCTCTTAATAGGTATGCTACTTATTGCTGTGACTATAAGCCTGACACCAGATGAACTAACAGCCTGTGTGTTGTAAGTCCAGTTACATTCAAGAGAAGCAGTCCGGTTCATGAATAGTACAGTTTATTCTTATGCAACATCTACTGATTCTTTGAGGTTGCCTACAATAAATGCACAAACTGCAGGTTGGCTATACAGCACTACACACAAAAACAATTGCAATCACACACTTAATTCCTAGATAATCACTCGGCGTAGCTGAGGGCACAAATCTTATCAAAATGCCTCCCTTCTGATGGAGGGTGAGGAGTACAAACCCGTTGATCTGTCCCTCCTATTTGGTGTTGGATTATCCTCTCTCCAATTTGGATGCAAACTCGGAGTAGTATTTATCTAGATGTGTATGTGTGAGTGGGTGGGACTGTAGTCAACCCATTGTTTATTGAGTAATGGCACAGCACATTCTTTGGTGCAATGTGCACACATCTGTTGTGGGAAAAGCAGGCAGTTGTTGTGGGAAAAGTGGAAGCAAGGAAGATAGTGTCTGCAGAGTTGTGCAAAACATCCCTTGAGAAAAGGGGAAGAGCAGGAGATAAATTTGTATAGTTATATCAAATATTCCTTAAGAAAAGTGGAAGAACAGGACCATGTGGCCTCCACCTCACTTCACTTTCCTCTTTGGTACCATGACAACACAAATCACCAGATCTTCACCCTGTCCTGTGTTTGTTCTGGGCAACATGTGTTAAGGAAATGTATATCTTGCAGTTTTTTCTCTGTTTTGCTTTTCCCACACTTCCAAGAGGTCAAGACAAGGACAGAGATATCACTGAGCAGTTACTGTCAGGGGCAAAACAGGCTCCACTTGGGAAAATTAATTAGATTAATTGCCAATCTTAAATCAGATTAGGATAATGAGAAATAAAACAAAATCTTAAAACACCTCCTCCCCACCTCTCCCTTCTTCCCAGACTCAGTTTTACTCCTGATTTCTCTACCTCTTCCCTTTGAGCAGTGGAGGGGGATGAGGAATGGGGGTTGTGATCAGTTCATCATACATTATCACTGCTACTCCTTCCTCCTTATGCTCTTCCTCTGCTCTAGTGTGTGGTCCCACCCACAGAAGACAGTCTTCTATGAACTGCTCCAGCGTAAGTCCCTTCCATGGGCTGCAATCCTTCAGGAACAAACTGCTCCAGTGTGGACTCCTCTCTCTCCATGTGTTCACAGGTTCTGCCAGAAGCCTGCTACAGTGAGGGCTTCCTACAGGGACACAGCCTCCTTCAGGGACATCCACCTGCTCCCAGTGTGGGGTCCTCCATGGGCTGCAGGGTGGATATCTGCTCCACTTCTACCATGTAAACCCAATACAGTAAAGAAAAGCAAAGAAGAGAAATTTTTCTTTCCTACTACAAATAAAGAAAATCAAAGAAGAGAAATTTATCTTTCTTACTACAATCTAATGCAAAAGACTGATCCTCTCTTGATCATACTTGAACTGGTCATTTATGTTGGCCCACTGTTAACAGTAGCTTTCCAGAGTTGATTCCAAATACCCAGTGGCACAAGTCCAACAAATGCAAGTCACAGTTCTTTTTTATTTAATAATTTATAGATTGTTTCATTCATTTTACATGTTGAGCATCATGTACCTCATATACTTGTAAACTGGCTAATTACATTATACATATGCTGAGCACACACTCAGATGCCAATCACTAACAGAATTTTTTAATTAAAACCCTGTTATATGTCTCAGATTGTCAGTTTGTACATTTTTTGTTTTCTTTCTAAAATATCAGAGATGTCTTGTGTAGGCTTTGTTAGTTTTGATTGACTTCATGCATCCCTTTCATTTAGTCTATTATTTAGCTACTAGTTAGTCATAGACACATCTATGTTTTCTGCATCAGTTATCTGATTTGGGAAAATAATTATTTCTTTTTTTTTTTTTTTTTTTTTTTTTTTAAGCCTGTATTTTTGAGGTCAGGGTGGGATGAATGTAAGATTACCTTCTGGCTCAGCTGGACTTAGAACGGAATGTGTTCCATTCATGACACAGCAGAGTTCCAGTCAAAATATTCACAAGTAGTTTCAAGTGTCAAAAGTTCTCATAGCCTTATGACTTCATCAGATCAATAAGAAAATAAATGAAATACAAACAAGAGAAGTATATGTGCAGTGATAAAGAACCTCATAAACTTTCTCTTAAGTATACACTCAGTGTACTGAAACTGAAGTGAAAGGAAAACTAAAAGTTAATACTCTATCAGAAAACAAAAGGGGAAAGATAATTGGAAGAGGTATAAAAAATGGAGAAAATGGTGCTTGTATCCTAGGGCTGAGTTACAATGGATAAGTTAATATAAGGGTATTATTTGCTTGTTCTGTCTTTTTTTTTTTTTTTTCCCATAGTCACTCATGCAGATCTAAACAAGAATTATACAATAGGGTTTAAAGTTATCACTTTGAAATCAGGACAGAAAAAAAAAATAGGAAAAGACAGGCAATATTTTCAGGGATTTGGAATTCTTCTGAGAGGACAAGGATTTTTTATTCTGATTTAAGAAAACTCTCAGAAACAGACAAGGCTAGTATTTTTCCCTCTACATCACAGCTGGCAGATTGTACCCAATTAATGTGTAAAAGTATCTAGCAACATTATATCCACTTTAGCCCTCTTATTCAACTTTTTTCCTTCTACCTACATCCTAAAATGAGAAATCAACATTTTAATAGGGATTTCAAAATATTAAAAAGCCAAAGTAAAAACATTTATTTTAATTCTTGCTACAATTAGTATTTCAATAGCATCAAAAGACAATAAAGAATTCCTGTTCTCATGTATTTTTTTTTAACCTGTTATGTTGTGGTGTGTTGACCTTGGCCAGCTGCCAGACATCCACCCAGATGCTCTTTTACTCCCCATCCTCAACAGGACATGGGTGAAAATAAGATGAAAATGTTTATGGGCTGTGACAAGCACAAGTTGTTCACTTACCAATTGCTGTCACTGGTAAAAGAGAGTCAACTTGGTGAAAAATAATTTAATTAATGTCCAGTTAAAAATAGAGTTGGAGGGTGAGAAACAAAGACAAAACTGAAACAACCTTCCCACCCATGTTTTCCCCAACTATGGTAGAGTAATGGAGACATCAGCAATTTGCTTTCCACTAAAGCATCTTTATTCAAAACAGAGAGAATATTATTTTATTTTTACATACAAATGTAAGGAGATGTGAAATAGGTTGTCTCTTCACTATGTTTACTGAAAAAAAAACACCTAAAATATCACTAATGCAAGGCTAATAATATGTGTAACATAGAAACAGGTATAAATTTGCTCAATCTTACATATTCAACTTAGATTGGAGTAGATCTTTTAGCATGAATTTAAGGGTTCAGACTGTTTGTTCTCAATGTTTTTGTAGCTCACTGTAATTTAAAAGTTAGAGAGACTTGGAGTCCTTCTCTACAGCACTACTGCTTAAATTAAAGACATCTAATTTAGAATTTAAGAGAATTTAGGGATAATGTTAGGAAAACAAAAGCTCATCTGAAGTTGAGATTTGCAAGGGATATAAAATGTAATGGGAATAACTTTTACCATTATGTTAATATTAAAAAGCTGAACAAAGATGTAGGATCATTACAGAATGGGGTGAGTGAACTTATTGACTGTGAACACAGTAAGGCTGAGATTCAATGCCGCCTTTGACTCAGTCTTCACCAAGGTTTCCCATGGGCATCAAGTCAGGGGTTACTTGGGACAACTCGACTTATACAATTCCCTAACACCCAATGGGATGCATCAAAGACAGCTGAGAGCACTATCATAATTCCCTGTGAGGAAGCTTTCTACCACCTTCCAAAGGCATTGGATACTAGAGGAGGTCCCAGACAACAGAAGCATTGATAATAGTAGAATTAATCACCTAACTGGCATTCCTAGGACAACACTAAATAATATTAATAGGTCTTATACAACATTTTTCATCTGAAGATCTGAAAGTGCTTTACAGTGGATTGGACAAAGTCCCGAGCTTCCTGGTCTCACCCCAGAGCTGACCTTACTTTGAGAAGAGGGCTGGACTGGAGATCTCATGAGGTCCTTTTCCACCAGAACTGATCTGTGAGCCTATGATCCCTAAAGATATAGAGTGGTCAGTTTTCATTATTTTGGAACTACCTATGTTTTTTTAATACTTCTGTGTACTTAAAGTGCAGGTTTCCATTAGAAATACAGTACCATTACAGGTAGTTTGCAGTAATGATCTTGGTCAGAGTTGATGGAGAAAAAGTACAACCAAAGCAAGATGTTTTGATCAGCATTATTATTTCTTTGTGGCATCCTGAATGGCATTAAAACTAACATAAGACTGAGAATTCATAAGAGGTAAATGAGGTAGCAATGTAGATTTTAATTCCCTTTAGGTGTTCAGTTCACTTAAATGTCTTATAAAATTGGAACAGAACATATGCCTCGTGAAGAGAGATTCTGTGAGGTTTGAACACATTATTTCCTCCTCTCTACATTAGATTCCTCATCTATAAAGAAAGATAAATTACATTATTTTTTCTGAGTTATTTTAGACATAATTTAAGAAGTCCTGTAGAAGGATGGACAATTTTGTATAATAGCATTTTTTTTTTTTTTTTTTTTTTTTTCCCCAGAAATATGCATAACCAAGAAAGCATTATGGCATCTAAAGATATTAGTTAAATTAAAGGAGCACTTAGCACACAATTTGGGGGGATGAGATTATTTGGAACATTTATACACTCTAAAGTATGTCTGTAGAGGATGAAGAATCCTAATAGAGGGAAATATTCTGCACAGAAGTAGAAACAAAAGACTAAAGTATTTTATTTTTCTTAGCAGATAGTCAGATAAGTGCTGATTTTTCAAGTGGAACTGGGTCGAAGTTATTATTTGGGTAGATTTGAGCTTCAGATATATGCAAGTCAAATGCCTAAGCTCCCACTACAATCATTGTGAGCTATTAAGTTGCCCTACATTATACTCCTGAATCTAGTTAGCTGTGGCAGGAGTCTGTTCCTTAAACACAGTTTCCTAAGGCCATTTTAGATGTCCTAATTTACTCCATCTGTCCTCTAACTGCTGCTCCAGAAGATCATAGGTAAACTGGGTCCTCTGCTATATCTGCCAGCTCCATGTGAATGCACTGAGTAACCTAAGGTGCCTCAAAAAATAATATTCAGTGTCTAAACTCAGGCAACTGAGTCACACATTTGAACATACTTACTCGCTCTATACAGAATATACTGGTTTTAATGGAAATTAAATCTAATTAATGTGTTGGTCACTGAAATAAGAGATGAATCATCTGTGACAAATGATCATGAGCAGGGAATTGTCATACATGTCTGATCAAAATTCCACTATAGCTTGCTGTAAAGCCTCTATTTCCTCTATTTTTGTTTCTTTTTCTTTTTGAAGATAGTGAAACTTATCTTCCACTGTAAAGTTCTTTCAGATCTTCAGATGAAAAATGTTGCATAAAAACTATTAATATTATTCAGTGCTGACATAGGGATGCCAATTAAGTGATTAATTCTACTATTGCCAATGCTATTGCCAGTTATAGTCACTGCTGAAGCTTTTGATGAGTTTTTTTTTTTCTTAAAAAAAAAAAAAAAAATTGACACCACTCACTAAATGGTTTCTGGGCACAAATACATGTTGTTCCAAAGTGATCAAGTTTCTCAGCTGTGTGAATAAAACCATTGGAAATAGTGTTTCATTACAATCTGTAAATCAGCATGATTATTTATTAAAAGCTTCGGTATCATGACATAGCATAGTAACAATGAAAAAATGCAAGTGTGATGTTTCCCTTCCCTAGAAGAATGAAATTTACTCAGTTACTGAAAGAATAACATAGGCTTTCTTTGTATCAACTGTTTTGAAGGAAATGTTTCAAAATTTCAGGTTACAGTGTTTATGCTCTGTGGTCCATAACTTTGGGTCTACAAGTTTACCCAAACCAGGCAACACTTTCTCCAAATCACTATGAAATCGCTAACCATCAGAGCTTCCATGGAGCTATCGGTGTTCTGTTGGTTTCTTAGTTATACAAGCCCCTATTTTATCCCTTCAGTCTCGAGTTGGAGGTGTTTACACTCAGTAGTCCGAAGCAGCATGAGAACCAAAAGAGAAACATATTTTGATACTTCAGAATATAAGCATGCCTGTGAAAACACACATGCACACATGCACACAGAGATATTTTTTCTAAAAATAGTCATAACTTTTTCTTCCTAACTGAGCAAACTAGCTATTTGGGATTAAGAATTGAAAAAAAAAAAAAAATGCTATCAAATAAGTTTTGCTTACAGTGGAGAATCAGCATACAACTCATAAGATTACTGAATCTCTCTGGGGCATCTTTTTATTTCTGTTCATAAACATGTTTCATGGAAGCATCTAAGCTATCATTTTACTGTGATTCAATCCGCCCTTCTATACATATCATCTAGTGACAGTTTGTGTAGTGTACCAAAAAATCTGGTAATGTACTCTGAATATATTGCAAAATAAATCAGAAGGAAAGGCCAAATGATTTTATACAACTCTTCACTGCTGTGTTTATTCTGATAATGAGATATATGGGTTGTGTGAGTTGAAAGATAGGAAATCTATTCCTGTGCATGTTTTGCAAACTAAGAATCAAAAATTAAAGTGAGAATTTATATATAAAGTCAGATATGTAGATGTGTCATCAAGAAAAATGCCCTTAACCATATAAAATTGTCTCTTTTTTTCCTTATAATGCTCATTCATTAAAAAAATGAGACATAAATAATATTTCATGCTCTTAATATACCTCATAGAGTTTTGCTTATACTTTCTGTCCTCTTTCTTTTGTCCTTATAACTCATCTGTTCATTATTTAATTTTAGCTTTTTAGTACATTTCAAGGGCTGGGTTTTTTCTGCCTTCCCTACCTTCAAATACTTGAAGCCTTTCTAAGGTAAATCCCTTTAGTTCAGATTTGCTATGGTAGTGGAAGACATGACAAGTCTTTAATTACAGCTGTTTCCATTGTATCTTTTACATATGTTTTTACTTTCTCAGGCATTTCTCTTTTAATACCATTTAGTTATTCCATTATTGCTGCTAATTTTACTCATTTGAGAAGCGATTAAGAAATACTAGGCTAATTAAGGAAGATGGATTTCAGTGGTACAGGAGATTTATTTTTTCATTGTGAGGGAAGAAGAAAAGAGGAATAGAAAGAAAAATAATCTGTGAATTTGTAACAAATTATTGAAGGAAAGGTACTGAATATATATTTATAAGCAATATTGTTTCCTAGTGCACAGCACAGTGGACTGCTACTCATAGACAAGATTTTCTATTTGCTGGATTACCTTTAGCAAGTTACCTCACCTTACCGTGTGTCTTTCTTCTAGTCTGTTAAATCAATGTAGTTTCAATGGCACAACAGTTTTAGTTGCATTTAACTAAATGTTGTTACTTTTTTACAATGGAATTTAATTTTTAAAGAAACTACCAATATATCTACTTAGATCACACATTCTAAGAGTGTATTTGAATGATAATAGATACATAAATGGATGTGACTACTGGAGGAATTCCAAATTTAGTAAACAAAAGCAGAGCCATTTTTTTTTCAGTACTGAATTTTAATAAAGTTCATAAAGTCTGAGCTTCCTACTGCATGACAAACAACAATTTTTTTTTTTTTTTTTCATTGCCTGTTGTGGTGGTTCAATGGTATCACAGTTAATGACTCAAACATCTGATAAAGAACTTTGGTAAAGGGAATTATTTTTATGGAAACACCAAGTCTGTGATGGGAAGATGTGATAAGAAGAGAAGGTCCCATAGAGGTGGGACTTCACTTTTCTGAGGCTGGACTTCCCTGTCTTGAGTGACTCCATAAAGAGCCAATAGAGAAGCCATTTCCAGAACATATACACCAAGAAGAAAGGTCAGACACCAGTCATACCTGCAGGGAGGGGGGGGCAGCTCCCCACCGACCCCCAAGCCCACTGACCCATCTCCAGAGGACTCTGCAGGTACAAACTATGCATGCACCAAAACTAAGAATATTCTAGAAACATAGACACTTAATTAGCCTAAGAAGTCCAAGTACCCACCTGTGTGAGGGACAAACGATTATAAAAAGATGCGATTTGAAGACCTGAGAAGTGGTCCCCTTCCAGATCTGGATCTTCAGGCTGGCTGGACCATGCTGGCACCAGGGCTGGTAAAGTCTTTCCTTCTTTTTTCTCTCCCTTACTCTCTTGCCTTCTTTTCCTCTTTCTCTCTCTTTTTCTATCCCATTCTTTATCCCTATATCCCTGCATACATGGAAAGGCTTGTTGGGATGTGTTTAAGGCTTGTTGGGATATGTTTACTTTGAGGCTTTTTAGTGTGAATTGTAAGATTCATGGTTTGCTGGTGTAAATTGTGGGATTTTACCACTTTTTGCAGAGGTTGCAAGGTTTACTGACAAGGTTTCTTGCCAGTATCTGTTGTGAACAAATAAAAGTCAAGGTTTTTGAATTGAATAATCTCTGGTGTCATTTCACCTTAATCCTGCCTCTGTAACCTCCCACCATACACATAAATCTGTGTCTAAATTTATGCAATAGGAAAATTCCGTGCAACCCTAAGGACCTAATGACTAGGAAATCAGTTTCATAAATCTGTTCTTCCATCTCATGAAAAAATTTTTATAAAGTAAAAGATTTCAGAAAAAAAAAAAAAAATTCTTTATTGAGGTAACTGAATCATATGCAAATCTGGTACATTTTAAAGATAGTTAAATAAGAAAATCTACGTGTGTTTCTAATCAGGATTGATGATGGTTGAACACTTTTAACTTTGAGAATTATATCTAGCTTTGTATCATCAACTTGATGACAATACTCCTACTAAATATATTATTAGCAGAATTTTTGCAAGCTTTCTCCTTGAAATTAAATGTAATTTCCTTGAGATCTCCACTTTATACAGGTTGAATTCCCAGTAGAACTTAGCAAACATTAGAACTAAGCAAACATTAGACAAATTTCAAATCAATGCAGAGTCAACTGCTTTGCTTAGAAAACATGAAGAGAGTGGCTTGCATATATATTTAATAGAAGGGCATGCAAACAATTGAAGGGAAAATAGGTAGGTAGAAATACGGGTATGTAAAATCCTCTCCAGAAGCAAAGCTCTTAATAGATTATTTACTTCTATTGGTTGTGTTATCAGTGACCATACTATAACAAAACGAAACCATAAAACTGTCTACTGGTGGTATCTATAAATCTTTACAAGCACATACTCTTCTATTTTAAGATTCGCTAATAAGATTTTAAAGTCAATAAATGAAAAGAACAGGGACAGAAATTTACTTCACAAACCATAATTTGATTATCCTTTTTATATAAGTTCTGATACCATCTTTACTTGCATAAACTTTTACCATTATGCTTATGACATGGACAATGTTTCTTTAAAAGCAGCTTCTCAATTCTTTTGTTTCCCCACTGTTCAAGGTATAGCTGTAGGCTTTACTTACCTTATGCTAATCTAGAGCTGTTCTAAATTAAAAATTATGTCATGTGGTTCCTCTTTACCTTTTGTTACAACAGTAGGGGAATACTCTGTTAATTAGGCAGCATGTGTTATGGCTGCATCTCTGTGAAGGAGATATTATTATCTTGATTTTATGAAGAGTGAAGACAGACCCAAGAGCATTATCTTCAACTACCCAATTTCACAAACCTATGGCATCATTTTTCAGACTATTTAGTGTGCAGTATTCTATACATTTGAAGTCCATTGACTCAGCACTTCTACCAAGTAGTCTATGGCTTTTCATTAGTACCTCATAAAATGAACATTATTATAAAGCCACAAAAGATTGCTTGCATTATAGAGACTATATTATAACAAGGAACTAGTTATAAAAAGCCTTAGGTAGGCATGTATTTGTCCTGGTTGGGGCTGGACTAAAGTTCCTGTTGGTTTGGCAGTGGGAGGAATGCTGCAGCACACTGAGACCCCAGGGGCTCCCCAGGTCCTAGTGCCCTCACCTGTGCGCGGGGGCGGGGGGAGCACAGCTGGAGGGCTGGGCCCGGATTGGCCAATAGTCCATGTCATGTGACATTGTGCTCACTATATAAAGGCAGGAGTGGGCCAGGAGGGGCTCTCCCTTTTGGGAGTGTTGCTGTGGTGCTTTTGTGTTGGGGATTGCCAGCTGGGAGCAGGTGGGTGTCAGTGTGTAGATAATAACAAAACAGAGGATGATGTTTATCCTGACTTTAGCAACATATCTGACACACTATCCCATAGTATTATTATTGTCAGGGATCTGAACTAACTAATAAGACTTAAAGATTCTGATCAGCCTCACCTGGGCTTCCCACCCACACATCTTACCCATGAACACAGGATCTCTATTTAAGCTCAGTCCCGGGCCTTTGGTTCCCTGGCTGAAGTATGTTGGAAGAACATTAACTGCTAGCATGCTATGTCTATACATCCTGTTGAACCACACCTAAAGCTATAGACTGTCTTTTAGCTATAATAATAACCTGCCTGGTGGTTACTTGGCCTGATCTCAATTCTGACCTGTGGGCAGACTTCCTGGGTTGACCTTGGTATTTTTGCCATATACTTTCTTGATGATTGAGACTTCTGGTTAGACATTTTTTTGTTACCCTATATTGTTTGATAGTCCTTGAACTGTTGATAGAACCTATTCCTGTCACTATTCTGTTCTGTTTGTTTGCTGCTGATATTGTGGCCTGTTGGTGAGGTTATCACCTGGTCAGTGTAAGGCAGTGATGAAAATCGAACTGGATTAGTCATACTAATTGATAAGAGTATGTGGAAGAGTGAGAATATTTATTCCAGAAAGGTTATTTGATCAGAAACCTCATAACTGAGAGGATAAAAAAAGAAAGACAAAAAACTCTAAACGTACAGAGACATAGACCTGATGAAACAAACATGGAGACAATGACAAGAAATAAATCTTGCCAGTCACGCTAATTGACAGGCTATCAAGAATATACAGATCCCACTTCCATGAAGACCAGCCTGGACTTTGCAAGTGGTAAATTGTAAACCAGGAGAATCACTGACACCAAACTAGGAGTGAGGGAATCTATAGGATTATACAAATCCATTCAGGGGGAAAAGAGAGCAAGGAGGAACAAAGAGAGGGTATAAACAGCAAAAGGTACTAAAACCAGCAGGTTGTGTGTAAAACAGGGTCAGTCACTATGCTCATCTGGCTGAGTGCTGCGCCTGATTGCTGTGGTTTGTCCTGTCTTAGTAAACCTTTTCTTAACTATTTGTTTAATCTCACTCTCTATCTTCTGTGCATGTGTGCTGCAAAGATTCAGTGTGAACTGCTGAAGGGGCTTGTGCCAACTACTGGAGTCAGACCAGGGGTGTGGATGTCCCTGACCTATGGTATCACCTACTGGAGCCAGTGGGGTCTCAGCATCAGCAACTGGAGTGAGTTGAGGATGTTAGCCAGCAACCACTGAGGCTGGAACACTGTATGTCTTAAAACCAGCTACATGAGGGACTGAGGTGAGAGAAGGGAGTGAGGGGCTCAGCTCTGGCAGCTGGAGTGGGACCACAGGTCACAGCCCGAGTCCCTGGTGCCGGCTGTTGTGTGCGAGTATCTGTATCTTCTCCAAACTGGGTGTGCATGGGGTGTGTATGTGTATTCACTGGAAAACTTCAAGCCTGGTGTGCAGGGGGTCCTTGAGTCCAGGTTGGGGTATCAGGTGGGTGGAGGGTCCATGCTGATATTTGAGGGACCCACAAGTGTTGGGTGCCTGTGGGATGAGTGTGAATGTTGCATGTTTGCAGTGAGCACTGAACTGCAGCAGCTGAAGAATCTGTGGTGTGGGTAAGAAAGAGGGGCTGGGATCCAGGCAGGGGTGCCAGGCAGAAGAGGAGCCGTGCCAGTGTTTGGGGGATCCACAAATGTGTGTGTGCTGCACTAGTGACCTCCTGCCTCTTCCAGCTGAAGAGGAGGAGGGAAAGTGGCTATCTGGGATTGTGTCTGGTGCGAGTCCTGTCTGTGGGTGCTGTTGAGGGTAGCTCATTGTCTGTGGAAGGTTGTGTGACCAGCTCTTTCCATGTCCTCTGTGTGTATCTGGCACATGTGCTCAGCTTTGCTACTGGTTGAACCTGTAAATGGAAATGCAGCAGCCACATCCTTCAGTCTGGGGCAAAGACTCTGAGTCCCCTGGGAACTGGTCTGGATTCCAGAAGACAGCCAAAAGGGAGTCCTGGGCTGGGCCTTCTGGAGGTGAACACACTTCTTCTATCCCTTAGCACAAAGCAAATCATTGTCTAATGGAGAACATATGGTCTTAAACTCAGTTCATAGGGCTGTACATACAAACATGCCAAAAGAGAGAGCATCATTTGGGGGACTGGACTAGATGGTCTTAACAGGTTTCTTTAAACCCGAACAATGATGTGATTTGGCAGCTAAGGTATAAACACAGCAAAGATTTTGCATAAGTTGAGGCCTTAACTTTACAACTGAAAGCAACTTACAGTGCAGCTGAAATCTGAAATTCCAATATAGATCTTCAGTGTGATTACTTTAGCTGTTTTTCATATCTGTAGCCAGAGATATTGTATTTATAAAGGATTTTCTTGCATATGTAGGAACATTGTTCACATGAATTCATTAACTGTGCCTTGTGTCACGGAGTCACTTTAGGAATGTTGGACAAAGATCTTCAAATATAGTAGTGCAGAGGATGCTTTTTAAATTAAAAGGAACAAATGTGTATGATAATAAGACAACTAAAAGTACACATATGACACTGAAGCTATGCTTTTATAGAAGCACTTCAAGCAGGCATGTAAAAGCTTCTCTGCACTGCTGTAGACCTACATGTCAAAACTACAGAATGAAAATGTTCATTAATGGAGCTTTGCAGCCAGGTGTTTTACCTATAGTACTAAGGCAACAGACAAAGCACAGCTACTATTCATAATAGAATGTTTTAAAATTACTGTTTTACTTAATACAAAGTAAAGGGCTTATATGAGTATGTATGTGCCATCCTCATCTTATTTCCTCATAGCAGTAGTATACAAGAGAGATTCAACAACTGTTTATTGCCCATTTTATTATAGAGTTCATAGGCAGTCTGGTAATTTTTAACTGGGTGAGTAGGTAATTAGTTCCATCAATAGTAGAAACAACTTATGGAATATATTTTTCCACATATGAGAATACAGTATGTAAGGCAGAAAATTAAATATACTGTAAACTTATCCAAGAAAGATACCCTATTATTTCTGTTTCCTTATATACCAGAGGAGATAAAGAATTATGGTATCAACATATGATAGGTACTTAGAGAATACACAGCCTTTCGTATGAAATCTAAAAGTTATGCTATTCATAAATATTAGCAGGGACAGATTATCCTTCTCTCTCAAAGGAATTATTCTTTTCTTTGGACCTACACAAGGTAGAACTGAATAGAGAGCGTAGTTCAGAACATGAGTACACTCCTGCCATAGCAGGATTAAAACATTATTACTTTTTGTTTGTTTGTTTTTGGTCACATAAAATTCAGAAAAGGTAAAAAATGTTGACGTTTCAATGGAAATATAAGATGCGTCAAGTAGTGGAGCACATAGAACACAGATATTGTGCAGTCTCCGTTCTTGGAGGTTTTCAAGACTCAGCTTGAAAAATCTGAGCTACCTCATCTGATTTTACAGCTGATCTTGTTTTGAGAAGGAGGTCAGACTAGAGAACTAAGATCCCTGAATTATTCAGATACTGCATGATCCTATGAATTCTTTATTATGTGGTAAACCCTTCTCTCCCTAAATGCACCAACTTAGTATGTGAGCACAATTTTTGAGAGTCTGAAATATATTTTGAAGTGAAATGTGTAAATATCCTCTCCTGTGCATGGAAACTGCAGCTCTCTGAGGTGAACACAGTAATATAAGATAGAACTCAGACAATACAGAAAAGATACCTTGGGGGAAAATCTCTACCTGTTATACATTAATACACATGCAGTGGATTTCACCTGCTAACATCAGGTTAGTTCAACTGATTCTATTACACTGCATTTTATTTAATATTCTGTCACAAGATACTGAAAACAAAGAAGAATGGCGAACCAGTCAACTTTTAATATAATAAAAAGAGATCTGGGATCTTTATAGCAATTACTGCTCCAGACACAATGCCATATCAGGGTAGTGCCTTAGAAACCAATGCAACCCAAGAACTTTGAGTGACTGAACTAAGTGCTTTTTGTCAGCTTGTTTCTCAAGTTTATTCTGCTGGATTGTCATAAAATGTTACCACAGATTGAATTTATAAAAAAATTAAGAACTATGGATACTACAAAGTAATACAACATTGTTGTCTGAAATGGATTTGGGTCAGCTTCAGTGTGGTTTCATTGACAGTAGAATACTTTTTCACATCATCTGACAATAAGGCTATTGATTCTCAGTAGTACATTTGGTTGCATATTTTAGATTACATTGTCAACCAGCAACCAGTTGTACTTTTTATGTATGAATCCTCCTGACTTTTAGTTAGATATCTGCATACTTTCCTAGAGCACACACAGATTAATCTAAGAAGGTCTACTTAGACTCTTTATATACATCTACTTTATATGTCATTAATACAAACAAAAAGCCTAAGGAAACCAAGTGTTCAATTTTTCAGTGTGGAAAAATCACAAATTAGGTTAACAAAACCATCTTGTAAAAAAAAAAAAAATTCACTGGGGAGTTCTCAAACTTTTGTATTTCTCATATGTCATATGACTATCATATAACGTAACTCATGATATTAAACTGAGGTGTAGTATTGAGTATATACAGAAACTGTACTGGATAATATTTTTATTAACAGTTAACAAGTGTTGATAAAAATAATGTAAATGGACAAGGTGTCCTGGTTTGAGCCTAGAGGGCAACTGAACACCACCCAGCCATTCACTCCCCATTCCCCCTCAGGAATGGGAAGGAGAAAATAAAATAAAAAGGCTCAAGAATCAAGATAAGGACAGGGAGGGATGACTCTACCATTATGGTCACGGACAAAAGACAGACTTCTTAGGGGAAGAAAAAGAACATCACTTTAATTCAAACACTAACAAAGACAACTCTTAATAGACAAGGTGAGACAGTGAGAAGTACCACCACATCCAAAAACACCTCCCCAGCCCCTCCCTTCTTCCCAGGCTCAGCTCTGCTCTGGATCTCTCTGCCTCCTCCCCCAGCAGCCCAGGGAACAGGGTATAGGGTTTACACTCAACTCGCTGCTCCTTCCTTCCTGGGAGGTGGGTGAACACTGTACATTCTTCCTCTGATTCGCATGTCTTTCCTCTCATTGCAGACAGTCCTCCATGAATCTTCTCTGGCATGAGTCCTCCCCATGGGCTGCAGCCATTCCCATGTTGATCTGGTGTGGGTCACCCCTATATGTTGCTGTCCTCCCAACGTTGAACTACAACAATGGGGGCCACTTCTCCCCTCAGAGTCCAGGCTTCCTTTTAGCATAGCTACCTGTCCTGGTTTGAGCTCCTCCAGAGCCTTCAGGTCACCCTCTGCTCTACCGTGGATCACCATGGGTGGTAGGGGGAGAGCCCTGCCATCTCACCGTGGGATGCAGGGGGAGGCTCTGCTCTGGCACACCTCCCCTGCTTCCTTCTCCTGACCTGGGCATTTGCACAGATGTCTGTCTTGTAACTCCTCCTCACAAGTCCCCCAACCCCCTTCCAGGTTCCTCTTCTTAAATAAATTCTTGCAGAGGTGTAGCCATAATTGTTATTTGGTGCAGCCTTGGCCAGAGGTAGGTCTGACTTGGAGCTGGGGGAGCTTTTGAGAAGCTTCTCACAGGGGACCACAGCTGTAGCCCCTTCCCCCGCTACCAAAATCTGTCACAGAAATCCAGCACAGAAGTTAACAAAGAGTTCCTAAAAGTATTATGCCATTGGTGTTGAATCTGAATTTTCATAACCTACTTTTTCTATATTCTCCACTAATTTATTGCATTGAAATAACAACTGAGGTTGTTCCACCAGGTTTTTTTGCATGGCAGATAGTGCATTTTATGTGGGACAAAAAAAAGATACTTTATATGCAAATTCACAAAGGCACTGGTTAATTGCAATCTATGTAGTCTAATAAAATAATCATTATTAATCCAGAACTAATTTTTACAAGGAAAAAAAAAAGAAAGTACATAAGATAAAAAAATCATTATTATAAGAAAGTTCTCCTTAAAATTGTTACACAAACATTTGATTTACAGTTTTTGGTATGCTTTACATATATCAGATATTTTCTCTTTGTAAATGGTGAAACACCTAGCTCCTAAGGCTGTATTCCTTCAATAATCATTATCTAACCTTTGGCGATTTATTAATAGTCCTGATATCCCTAGTATCATGCCGTTTTCACACATTAAAAGACACTTTTCTGACCTAAATTCTTATTCTAAGGTTCTATGTGTCTAAAACAGAGGACGGTGACATCTGTAAGTTATAAATATATTAGTATATAATTGGTATTAGTTTGTATTGAATATAAATGGGAGCATACATTTAGACTTGTCAGAATAACTAACAGAGTAAAAACACTCTGTAATATTGTGATGGCATACCTAAACACAACATAAGCATTTTACGAAAGTATGTGAGCAATATGAGCACCAACAGGTCAAAGACTTGTATAATTGCACTTAGGGGACATGCAAAAACATGTGAACAGTGACTCATTCAACAATTTCCAAGATAAAGAACAAAATAAGCACATAAGACTGCAATAAGGCAGGGCATCCTGCTGAGCACACTAGAAAGATGACTGGCAGGACTGAAAACAAGATTAATCAAGATGAAGAGCAGATGATGAGGGGAGGGTGAATGAGGACCACCAGAACACCAGGCATAAGTAAAGAAAACTGGGGAAGAAAGAGGTCAGCTGCTTCAGTTCTCACTTCTTTGCTGCTATTTAACATCACCTCTGCTGCAACATAAACTCACAGCTGATTTAGAATATGTGTCAAGAACTAACATTTTTTTAAACATAGTGATAATTATTAAGAATTAACCATCACCACATAATGTGTTGTTAATGAATGAATAATTGTTTTGCTCTTAAAGCTTTTTAAAACTGGTCTGAATTTAGTTTTCTAAACTCACCTCATCACAGAGATATTTATTTCCAAACTGATATGTGTATATATATATCTACATTAACATACATATATTCAGTTGCGATACATACTTCACTCTCCACAGGATATCTACTTGTCATTGCTATCTAATATCTACTGAAATGTATCAAAATTACTCTCATGGTAGGCTATATACCAGACAATAGTAGAAAATGAAGCTAATATTAAAACAGATTATGTTCTAAGACAATTACTATTACAGCTATACAAACTGAAACAAAAGTACAGACAGGCCAAGACAACTTCAGATAAAAAGCCTGACAAGTCCTTTAGCTGAGGCCTCTCAGAGTGACTACAAAATTTGTGGCTTGTTACTATCAACGTTAATACAATATTTCTTGGCCTACTGGCCTCAGTGTGCAAGAGAACATGCATCTGCCCAACTTCTTTTTTCTGCGTTAATCCTACACAAAAATTTGTCTAGTACGGAGTTGGAAAAGAAATTCACATGTGTGCATCCTGAAATATGCTGAGACTTTGCTGTTCAAATTACATTATTCATTACAGTCAAACCTGTGAAATATATTTTATTTAATTCACATAGGTTCAGAGTAAGGGAAACAAAGCTAAATATTTAGAAATGACATAATTTGATGTTGAAGATATGAATATCTGTGTTATAACATCTAAAAAATGTGAATTTTAGAAACTCCATCAGTAGTCATTGTTCCTGCATCTGAAAGAGCAGTTGTTAATCAGCTGTAAATTATTCTACCTCCCGAAAAGTCCTTTAGCCACACAGACGGAAGATTTCTGTAGGTTACTTGCAGACAGCCCATGGTGTCTGTGCCTGATGGGAAGTCTGTGTGTTGAACATATTCAGGAATAAGAGGGTCATGTGTGTTTTGAAGGATGTGCATTGACTGTGCCAGGAGGCTCAGTTTATACACAGCATACAAGTGTAGTATGTTCAATAGCCTTAAGTCTATTTTTAAAATGCAACGTAGATAAAGCTTACATTTATAGCAGAGACATGCAAGATACGTACCTACAGGAGTATAATTCTCAATAAATAGATAATTAGAGGAAGTAATTTTTAAAGAAAAAATAATGTTTGGAGAAGTAGCTAATCCTTCAACAGCAATAATTTGGAAATGTATTAACTACTTTTGAACAGTTGAACAGCCATTATAGAGAAGATTTCTGCTTTCACTGTTGAAAAGTCTATGATATTTCTACAGTTACTTACTTCATTACCCTCTCATGTTCTCCCAAATTTATATGTAAGCACATTATGTGTAGATAGCCTCAAATCACTTGACTCAATACCTGAACTGTTATTATTTTATTAGAAACACATTTATCACATTGATTACATAAATTCTGTGAGAGTAAAGAGATAGCACATTAATACATATGCTAGAGGAGTCCTTGGAGATTTAGGGATTTAATGTCTCTGAAACAGAGACTTACTGAAAAAAAAAATAATTTCAGAGCTCTTTGTTTGAGTTCTGACTCCTGGTCTACTAAGAAAAATAATCTGAAAATTTTAAGATAAATATTATGTAAAGGACAGTTTAATCAGACACCATTTTTCAATTCAAGTGTCTAGTTTTGGATTTATTTTGTTAAATAAACTCAGAAAATATGTACTACAATGAGATAATTCTTTTCAAATATTAAATGTTTGACACACAGGTGTCATATAAGCTTCAAGAAATCTTTCAGAGAGAGGAGATAAGAGAAGAGAAAAAAGCCTCTTGCAGATACATGCAGGCAAAACAATCTGTGAGTGGGTATATCATTTGTATTAAGATAATGTCATGCATGGCCTCTCTTGAGAGCTGATGACTCATCAGATACCATAAGCTACAAAAAATGTATGAATAATCAATTTCCTGTGTCATATTTAACATTCAAATACTAGTTACTACAACAGATTTCTGCCCAATTTAAAAAAAAGCAGTTTAGACTGGACAAGAGAAATTAGCCTATAGAGGTTGGCCAGAAGTGAAGAAGAAACAGCTGTTAAAGATGATGGGTCCTACAAAGCCATTAATCATGCTTACATAGAAAAAATACAAAACCTATTGGAAAAAAAAATAAGGAAAACAACATTAAATAATTTCAGAAAATAATTAGAACATATGCCCTTGTATAGCAAAATCTCACTCCATAATGATAAATGTAGAAGAAAGAGAAATGTGCTCTTGACAACTGGAGTTTCCAGTTATGAAACATGGATTTCCAACTATACTAGCTCCAACATAACCCAAACAAATTTAGGTTACAGTATTACAGCAGTTAGCAAGAACTCCTGCTAAGTATGGACTAAAACTGTATTTTATTTAAAAGCTTATAGCCACTAATGGCAGCAAATGCAGATAAAGACCAATTACAAAAGCCTTGCAAATAATATTTTTTTAAAAAAATATCCAAACAAAACCAAAAATCCCCAAATTTTGCTTTAGTTTCTATAATGCTAAGTTATAGGAGGGCAAGGATAACCAAGATGGAATACCTCCATGAATGTAGAAAATTAAATTGAAGTCTGTCTATGAGCAATATTTAGAGATATATTTTTGTGTTTGAAAGAGGACCTCATATGATGGAACAGCAATTTACATCTCTGACAGAGGCAGATGGCCGAAAAATAAACTTCTGCTTATGAGGTAAACTTCCAAATATCATAATAAGTGTTTCACTTTGCATGTCTACACAAGAAAATTATTTTCTGTAACAGTATTGAAACTGTATTCTCACTGGATGTGAATTTGTGTAAATATTTTTTTTCTTTCAACTGTTAAACAACATGAAAGATAAATATTAAAAACAAAACAAAACAAAATCAAAATATATTTTTCTTGTTCCAGTCAATCTACTATATTTTGTTTTTCTTCAACCTATGAAATTAGATGTTAGACAGAGAACAGAAATTTAAAATAAACGTACCATTTTGGTTTTGAGATATTTAACATGCATCTTTGTCCCCTTCTTCACCCATATTTAAGAATACATTAGAACCTGTTTCCAACAAAATAAAATATCTCAACCTTTAAATCACATTTCTCCAAATGCATTTTACCGTATTTTGAATGAATCAATAAAGAAGTCTACTTACCTCACATAATCGTATTCTTTAGAGGAATTTTTCTTTTCAGAAAGAAATCTTCCATTTCTAGTTGTGATTAAATATACTAGAGCTTTACTTTATATGTTTGTCCAAACATCTTGCCTTGTTAATCTTTTAGGATCAAAATCTGTTCAAAAACCTATAAAGCTGAGAGAGAATATTTTCCTCCCCATTAAGCTCCTTTACTTTCCCATAATGAAAGCCAGAATAGTTGGCCTGAAGCATTCTTAAAGCAGTTTCCTCACTTCCTCACAGTTAGTTTTCTGCTTCTTTTAGTTCATCATGTTTTGTGCTCTGATATTCATCCTAATAAATCCTGCTCTATCCTGCTAGCAATCAGAAGAAAAACTAAAAAAAAACAAAAAACAAAACAAAACAAAAATCAACCCTCAGCTAGATTTTCTTTCATAACAGCAGAATTATGAGTTCTATCCTGATGTTTCTAAGGAGGCTGGAAGAAGAAAGATCATGAAGGCAGGGGAAACAATTGTTACGGGATTTTCTTCTGTATTAATTTGCTGAAGATTCTCCTTTTCTCACTGACCTTATTTTCCTGATCTCTTCTCTCTTGCAAAGACGTTTGTGGTCCCAAGAAATGGTTACACATGATAGAGCCCTGCTTTCTTGTAAACGGCTAAACACCTGCCTGCTGATGGGAAGAAGTGAATGAATTCATGACATTGCTGTGCTTGCACTTGTGGATTTTGCCATTATTGCTATTAAACTGTCTTTATCTCTAACCACAATCTGTCTCACTCACTTTTTCCATTCTCTTTCCCAACCCACTGGGGGCAGGGAGCGAGTAGCTGTGTAAGGCTTAGATGCCTACTAGGGTTAAACCATGACAATGATGATCCACCTGCAACCTTGAAGCAAAGTGACCACATGAGATAGAACTGGTTCAGAAATAAGGCAGTCAGTAAAAGAGATAAAGGGAAACAAATAAAACTTAATATCGGGAAAGATAGAGGCTGCAAAAGAGAGATATTATGACTACACCTATCATAATAAGCTAAACAGCACCAAGACACTAGCTCAAGTGTCTGATCATCCATAGCATTTTTTTGCTAGCATACTTCCTGACAAGATTCTGGCCTATGCCAACTAGTGTTCTCCCATAAGAAAACAACAGAGGTGAAATGACCCTGTTTTATGGGGGAAAAGGGTTCAGCTATAGTCAAGTGGACAGTACCATGCAGAAAACAACATGGTAAAAGCACTAAAATAATTATGCTGTTGTGTATTTACTTAGATTATCCTGGGCTGCATCAAGAGAAGTGTGGCTAGCAGATCAAGGGATGTGATTCTCCCCCTCTGTACTTCTGAGAACCCTCTTGGAATACTGAGTCCAGCTCTGGGGCCCACAATGCAAGGACGTGGACCTGTTGGAGCAAGTCCAAAGGAGGTCCACAAGGATGATCAGGGGGCTGGAACACCTCCTTTATGAGGACATGATGAGAGAGTTGGTGTTGTTCAGCCTGGAGAAGAGAAGGCTTCAGGGAGATCTTCTAACACCCTTCCAGTACGTAAAGGGGGCCTACAGGAAAGGTGGGGAGGGACCCTTTCTCAGGGAATGTAGTGGTAGGACAAGGGGTAAAGATTTTAAACTGAAAGAGAGTAGATTTAAATTAGATAGAAGAAAGAAATTCTTCACTGTGGGAGTGGTGAGACACCAGAACAGGTTACCTAGAGAAGTTGTAGATGTCACCTCCCTGAAAGTGTTCAAGGCCAGGTTGGATGGGGCTTTGAGCAAGCTGGTCTAGTGGAAGGTGTCCCTGGCCATGGCAGGGAGGTTGGAACTAGATGATCGTTAAGGTCTCTTCCAACCCAAACCATTCTATGATTCTATGATTATTAAAGTGTTATTTAGGCTAACAATAAATTCTTACTATTATGTATTTCAGTAAGAAGAGAGATAGAGCTTTGAAATTAAAAACTGTAGGAAATATGAGAAGTTCAGATGACTGTACAATTTAGTAATTTTGAAATGGAGTCATAAAATTATTTCAGAAAGAAGTGTAAAAAAAGTAAAGATCTGATTAAGTATAGTACATAGAAATAGGTTCTTGAAGCAAGTCCAAATGTATACTTCTGTACAAATGCTACCTGACTAAAAATGAAGGTCTTAGACATTGAAGACCAGTGTTAAATGAAATAGCAGGGTTTATAAGCATTTTAAACATTGGTTGAGAAGATAGTCAGTGACATGCTCTAATATGACTCAGCAGAAGCAGCTTACAATTGCTTTCATTAGGTACAGCAAATTGAACAAACTAAGAAATCACATTTTGTGTTGAGAAAGCAAATACAACATAGAAATTAACTGTATATAATTTTTTGACTTTGTATTTACATGGAAAATATTTGTTATCTTAGACGTAAATTCCACACCTAAATCTGGAGAATTTAAGTGTTGGTATTATACTATCAACTATGTCAAAAGAGCATTGTTAACATTTATAAATAGTCCTAGACAAATAGATAAGCATAAACCTTAATCAAAATTAAATATCTCAGCTACAGGGTCACTGAGAAAAATACCCTAACTGTCTGTGAACACTGAAGGACTCCAGCAGCCATTAAAATAAATATGGAGACAGATTGTAATAGAAAGAGTATGTGGAATAGAGACCTTCTGCTCCCTCAAGGGTATATGGTCTGGGCCTTTTCAGTGAAAACAGAGATAAAAAGAAAAAGAGGAAACCATAAACAAAATATATAGACATAAATCTGACACAAAAATGGTAAAACAAGCAGTAACGAGAATCAGAACTGGTGAGTCAGATTAATTGGTAAGATTACACAGAATGTAAAATTATCTGTTTGAAGACCAATGCAAATGGGGTACTAAGAAAAAGGGAGAAGCCATACAGAAAATATAGAGAGACACAAAGCTGTTAGGCAAACTTGATAGAGACAAAGATAAGAAATAAACTTCACAAGTCACACTAATCAATGGGCTATCAGAAAACTGCAGTCAAACCTGGAATTTTATACTGTTAAAGATGCAGACCTGAGAGTCCGGGATGTAAGCAATATGTATGGGACCTGTGGGTTGGGTAGGAGGAGCTGGGATCCAGGCAGGGGTGCCAGGTGGACAAAGGGGCCGTACCAGCGCTTGAGGGATCCACAAATATGTTTGTGCTTGTGAACCTGGAGAGTTTGGTGTGTGTGCTGCACTAGTGACCTCCTGCTTCTGCCAGTCCAAGAGGAGAAGGAGACGTGGCTGTTTGGGTTTGTGTCTGGTGGGAGTCCTGTATGTGGGTGCTGTTGAAGGCAGCGCCTTGTCTGTGGTTGTCTGTGTGACCAGCCCTTTCCATGTCCTCTGTGTGTGTGCACACGTGTGTGCACACATGTGTCTCTTGGACACATATTCAGTCTTGCTACTGGGTTGAAACTGTGAACAGGAAAGTGGAAGCTGTGTTCCTCAGCCTGGGGAGAGACCTGCATCCCTGGGGCATGAGGCTGGGCTCCAGCAACCAGGCAGGAGGGGACCTGGGACAGAGCTCTTGGTGGCAGTGGCTGTCTATAACATCCCTTAGCAATGATTTTTTCATATACGTGATGGTTTTTGGAGTCTCTAAGCAAGACAACATGCAGAAACTTTTTCAATATATTAGTATATATATAAAGTTTCTGTATGTAAGTTATCATAGAATAGTCATAAACTATATTCTTCTGTAAGAAAAAAATAGTTTGTGAAATGCTTTTTCCTTCATGTAGTGTGATGCATTTTTTTCATGTAAATCAGAAACAAGAATTCTGTCAGAGAATCAAAAGACATGAGAGGTAATCAGAATGTAAAATAGGAATTCAAGGAGTATAAAACCACTGCAAATTAAGCTAAATTAATTATGTGCTTCAAAGTTTAAGAAAGGACAGTAGAAACATTTGAACATTTAAATAATTTTTAATATGGATTTGTCAGATTAGGCATTACACCTGAGTAAAGAGATTTTAAAAGAAATTAATGAGAAGAATAGTAAAAAAATGCCAGTACCTGATAGTATATGCAATGATTTCTAGGAGAACTTGGATATGAAAGCAGCTTTGCAGAAAAGGACCTGGGGGTCCTCATGGACCACTAGCTAAACACGAAACAGCAATGCACCCTTGCAGCAAAATAAAACAGCCTACTGTGGTACTTTAGGAAGAGTGTCACCAGCAGGCCATGGGAAGTGATACTTCCCTTCTGCTTAGCTCTGGAGAGGCCCCACATGGAATGCTGGATCCAGTTCTGGATTCTCCACAAGAGAGACATGGGTATACCAGAGAGAGGGACACCAAGTTGATGAAGGGACTGGAGCATCTGTCGTACGAGGAGAGGCTGAGAGATCTGGAACTTTTGGAAGAGTGAAGGCTTGAGGACTGAGAGGTTCTTGTTAATATGTACAAATAACTCATGGTGAAGGAATAAAGAAAAGAAATCTAGACTGTTTTTAGTGGAGCCCAGTGGCAAGATGAGAGGCAGTGGACAAAGCAGATACACAGGGAATTCTTATCAATAAGAATTTTTATTGTGAGGGTGGATTTATTTGGTGTAGGTTTCAAGGTTTTGGGAGCAGGGTGGGCTGCGGGGGTGGCGTCTGTGAAGAGAGGACAGGGGCTGCCCTGTGCCAGACACAGCTGGTTCCAGCTAGCTCCAATGTACTCACCACAGGGAACGGCTGAGCTTCTCAGCCAACATGTTGGTGCCTTAGAGAAAGTGTATTTAAGAAAGGATAAAATGCAGGAGCAGCTGCATGGGTGCTCGGCTGTCAGAAGAGGTGAACCTACAGCAGGAGTCAAGCATTGGAACAGGTAGCTTAGAGCCTGTGGAATCTCCAGCCTTGGAGACACTAAAAACCTAACTGGGTGTGGTCCTGAGTGACTGGCTCTAGCTAATCATCCTTTGAGCAGGAGGGGTGGACTAGATGATCTCCAGAGACCCCTTATGACTTCAACCATCCTGTGATTCTATGAAACGACACATGGCCCCAGGCCTCTTTAGCTAGAGGGGCCAGTTTTGTCTGGACATATGTTTTCAACCCAGAGTAGCTAAAATGATACAAGAACATTTTTTTTTTTTTTCAGCTAAGCAGACTGTTGTTGTTCTGTTATTTATAGTACCCATTGCAGTCCCTTACACATTGCACGAAATCATGCACAGGAGTTTGAGGTGAAAGGTTTTTTGAGACAAGACTTGAGGAATGTAAAGCACACTGTAAAGAAAACTTTTCCTTTCCCTTATTATTGATAATGATGATCATTAGAATGAGCTTAACTCAGAAGCACACCTGAGTTTTGTTTTAGAAGCATCTCCTTAGTTAACTCCCTGCAAGAAACCGAAGTTTATGAGATGTGTCTGATCAAAGGACTGAAATCTGAAAGTGAATGGGAAAATCAGTTATCTGACATGTGAGCACAATCCACTGTGCACTCTAACTTCCAATAGCCTGGTGAAAAAGGTTACTCACAAATTATGGGGTTAAAAAAAATCACGCCAGGAGCAAACAGAATACAGTTCTTCCTATAGATACATGGTCTAAAACAAATGGTCATTTGTTCTCTTATGATAATGTATATACAGTTTAACAGCTTGGACTAGATGTAAGAGAGCCCATTTGTTCTGTGGGTACCACAATATATGCAGTAGTATGAGCATTAGTAAGTCTGACCATGCACGGATCAAGACAGATTGGCCGGAGGCTTTACTAGGTATAATTGATTGGGCACATGCAAAGTGAAGTTATTCACGGATTTTATAAATCGGCAATATGTACACAGATTTTCACAATAATATGAGGAAGAAGTATCCTTGCTGAGAAGGACAATAGAGTATTTAAGTAAAGTTAAAAACGTATGATCTCTAGCCATTTTCTCAGAATCAGATGAGCATATAATCCAAAGGTTTCCCAAAATTCAGGGTGATGCAGACTATCATACAAAACTTCAGCTTGTTTCTGTGAAATGGAAACAAGGTCTGAAAACAAGAAGACAAACACTGATAATCAGGCACTATTACAAGCATCTTATTATTGTGCCTACATAGTTAATCCATACATGCAAATATGCCAAATTGTATATGACATATGCACTACTTTTACTATTTATTCATATTTCCCAGCACACCTACTTAGAATATAATGTGCAAATCTATACATTATAGACTAAAACCCACGTTAAGGAGTTTTTCACATACATGTCACATTAGGTCAGAATAAACCAGGTTGTTTAAAAAAGTAATTTTGAAAATAGTACTGTGATGTCTCATGTAATTGAAAATTAAGAAGTTTATGGTTTTGTTCCTCTGATTCCTTAGTAATATAATGCTTGCTTTGATAATTGGATACCAACTTCTCCCTTAGTGTTGGAATGGTAGAGTACTTCATAGGCTTCTCCTTACTACAGTGGATTTTTAGAGATGAAATCCAGGTGGCATATCAAAAAACAAATTAAAAAGCATAAAACATATGAATTACATATTTTCTGAGATCCTGCACTTTTTCCAGAAGCAAACTATTTCAGAAAAAAAAAAAAAAAAAAGGTTTTCAGTGATATCAATAAAATCTTCAAAAAGCTGGGATTTCTTATTTGTCTGAACAGTAATTTTTTTTAGAAATTAAAACTTCTGCAACCCTTTTTTTCCAGCCATGTGCAGTGATATTTTGTTGCTGACATGACTAATCTGATATCAATAACATATAATTCACTAATGTTACCTTTTCAGGGAAATAAATCTATATAAAAACATAAATCCCTACCAGTCATCCTTCACAAATAAAGATACTCTATACAACTTGTTTCTTTTAATTTATCTTAGATTTGCAGAGATTATTTGTATACATATGAGGCTTGTCAATTGTTTTAAGAGGTGAGACAGGTAGAAAGAATTGAGACAGACAATATATGATTGCTTTCATCATGCAAATAATTGTGTAGCGAAAGGGAATGACTTTAACCATTTTCAGAAACAGTGGCCTAAATTACTTTGACAGTACAACATGTGATGGGAATATTTTCAAGGGAAAAATCACCGTAGGCTATTTCAACATTCAGTAACTGTTTATTGTCAAACATAGCAAGACAAAAGGTTAGTTCACTATGATGATAAACTGGATATTTAAGTTGAAGGTTAGGCATATATGAAATAATATGCTTTTCTTGTATAAAATTACGTTGGTAAAGGAATTTCTGCATGTTGGTAAAGAAAGCGCACACATATACATATCTTATTGAGATCCATGTTTAATATTTTCTATACAATTTATTCTGAATATAGATTTTTTTCTGTATGACCAAATCAGTGTAATGTGATAATAGAAATATATTATGATGTTTTGTAATGTATAATATATTATGTTCTCAAAAAACAGAGACAATTCTATATATAAAAATATATCTTACTTTTTCATATAGGAAAATAAATAATAAAAAATATAGTTCTTATTGAATAAGAATTCAGCAGTACACAATTTAACAGTGACATTTGTCATAAATTGTTTCATGCATTCATATAAAAAAAAGCTTGAATCAGAAACTAATATATCTAAACATTGCTTGCAGAGATTTGTGTAGGTTAGCAAGCTTAAAATTGATCAAATAAATCAGAATGTTTCAAAGTGTCTTACCAACTTCACAGGGAAAATAGATCTTTCTTTTATAAAAATTAAATTTGTGTTATTTCTGAATGCTGTCAGAGTTTATTCCACTTTATCAATGAACAGGAGACGTGTACTTTTTGTAGCGCATATGTAACTGAATATATGAATAGATCACTAATCTCATGGTATTGAATTAAAAGTCAGTAACAAAAATAAAAAGAACTCTAATAAATAATATCAAATAAGAATAAAATTGCACCATTTATATGTCTGTGTCTATATTTAATTACCTGTAGCAATATATTGAGATATTATTTTTTCCATGACTTTTAACACAACTTTGCTATATGATAATATTTACATTATACTATTGTGTTTAACTTTCAGTGTCTATAGATAACTCAACATTTAGTGCAAAAATTACTCTCACTGTGTGTTAATATGTATCTTCACACAAAATAATTACCAGTATATATAGGCACATGGGCAAAAAACTATGGAGGTAATCCAATAGAAGAAAAAGATATTTTAACAGTTACAGTATGTAGCCACACTGATATGTACACCACTGCTCAGTATTGTTGGGTCTTCTAGTCTAACTCAACATATGTCTTCCTAAAACAGAAAATGTTTTACTGGCCTTTTAATTTTAATTCACTCTAGCACATGGATGTCAATACAGTTCAATGAAGAGTATAAACTGTATAAAACTGTGGAGAGGAATGATAGTTGGGTATATGTATTAGCAAGCTGGTACCTGTGGATAGATGCATTAAATTGAAAGCAATATCTACTTTATCATTGTTTATTATAAACATTATGCATTTAGTCTCACATTCTCACACAGTAATGAAATGTATTCAGTTACACATAAACTGAATATCATCACAATGTTTATATTAATTACACATTCAAAAGATCTCTTATTTCTGAAGTGTACTTAGGGATAAAGCTTCCCATTAAAAGAACACTGAAAATTCAAAGATTTTTTGACTATGTACCTGCTAAAACATTAAAAGCAGCTCATTCCTCATACAAAATTTCACTGTGGTTGGACCTGAGATACCAGTTGCTTTTGCATTGCCTTGATCCATTGCTGTTTATGATTTGACCTGTTCCTCCACTGTATGCCATGCTGCTATTTTATCCTGAAAACCAGGGAGAACTAGAAACTTCATTCAGGTAAAATGATAAAGTAATATAAATATAATATACAGTTAAAATTCAACTGAAGCAAAGAAAAAAAAAAAAAAAGATGTATGATTAGAGTTAAAACAAAGGCAGGTAATGAATGAAGAATGATACCCTTAGAAGGAAAATAATGGTTGTGTCATTACTTGGCATATCTTTTGTTGTTGTTGTTGTTTCTGTTTTGTGGCCTGAACTTAAATGCAAGATTTTATCTGTCTTCCATTTTGTCATAAATTGCATATATTAAAAAAAAAAAAAAATCTGATTGATTGACTCATTTTCCCTTGGAATATTTTGTGTGAGGACTTAAATTTACTGTCTACTGTTTCTTAATATTGTTTTATGCAGAGATTTATTTCCCCTGTAGGGTTTAATGTGAGGTAGGCCAGACATGAACTGCCAACATTCAGTGTATTTAACATTTCTAGTCTGCTGCTGACGTATTTCAAAGGTGAAAATTAGGTGTAACAAGAGTCTCAAATATGTAATACAAACATGGATGCAGCTTTGTATTCCTTCTCCAAACATTTAAATCAGAATGTAAAATATTTTCTTATCTTTAAGTTAGAAACAAATGAATCTAGTCACCTACAAAGGTGTAAATATGGCTAGAACATTTGCTTCAATATTCCCTTTTCCAACAAATAAACTAGAAAAAATGAGGTACATGATAGCATGAGAAGACTGATAGATCAGTAAACTGTTTTGGGTACTTTGACAAAGTAAGCTTTCAAACAATTAGTAAATGTGTTAAAATATAGTTAAAAATACATTAAAAAGTGACATTTGGAAATGGGACTTTTAATTTACTTAATTAGTTTCAACAGAGAAAAACATGTTGAACTAAATGCACATATTGTGTGTTGAAAGCTTGACAAGCTTGTTAGAGCTCTCAGTGTTAATTATAATTTTAATTTTCTCTAATAATAGTAAAGGTTTAAGAGTAGTATCCTGCAACAATGTTTGCAAAATGTTAATGAAAATAGTTCCATATTTTTTTTTAATCTCCAAATTATTGTGTGTGGATTTATCATAGAATCATAGACTGGATTGAGTTGGAACGGACCTTCAAATATCATTCAGTCCAACCCCCCTGCCATGGGCAGGGACACCTTCCATTAGACCAGGTTGCTCAAAGCCCCATCCAAACTGGCCTTGAACCCTTCCAGGGAGGGGTCAACCAAAATTTCTCTGGGAAACCTGTGCCAGTGTCTCACCACCCTCATCATTAAGAATTTATTACTTATATCCAATCTAAATCTACCCTCTTTCAGTTCAAAACTATTGTCCAGTGTCCTTTCACTATGGATCTTCTTAAAAAACCTCTTTCCATCTTTCTTAAAAGCCCCCTTTAAGTATTGAAAGGCCACAATAAGGTCTCCCTGGAGCCTTCTATTCTCCAGTCTGAAAAACCCCAACTCTCTCAGCCTTTTTTCACAGGAGAGGTGTTACAGCCCACCCTGATCATGGCTCTTCTATGGTCCCACTCTAACAGGGCCATGTCTTTCTTTTACTGTGGATCCCAGAGGAGGATGCGGTACTCTATGTTCAAGAACAGGTGTTAGAAAAATTATACAGTATCTGAAAGAGGAAGTTAGCACTTATTCTTTGTTTTAGGCAACCAAAAACAGATTTGCAAGCACTGTGGATGAGCTGGGGATGACCAGAGTTTGCCTGCTTGTCTTTAAGCCATCAACACTTTTAGCATGCCTTGAAGAAGTATCATCTTACTGATGGAGGATGGACAAGGGTTTTTTAGGCTTCTTGGGTGAAATATATAGACTTTGAGTTATGGGTATCGTAAGGCACCTATGTGAACAGATGGAACAAAGGTCACAAAGCATGCTGTGTTTTAGCCTGCTTTTGAGCCATCCAACTGAGGACCTGCAAATATACCTATAAATAAATATATCTTCATTAACTGAAATGCAGCCTTGCTTCCTCTGTGCTAGCTATATCCCTATTAAATAGACATTTACAGTACAATGATATTAAGCAGAAAGTAAATTATTTGACACAGAAAATAATGTATACAGACAAAGCAATTTAGAAAGTTTAATTTAAATTGATCAGAACTATAATAAATAGTACTATCATAATTTTAGCCTATTCTTTTAATTCTTGTTTAAAAAGAATCAGATTGTATTCACTGTTTCTCACTGTGCACACCAAACTATCCCTCTTCAAGCTGATTTCCTTTCATAAATTCATTTGGAGTAAATTATGAATCAAAGTATTGTAAAAATCTTAATTCTAACTTAAATGATCATGATTTAATCAAATGTCAACATTTGCTAATAGAATTATTATTACAATATCATTTTGGATAAACAAAAACTAGAAGATGACTTTGATCTCAGAATATATTCATTCATATTGGCTTTACTTTGGTAAATTTACCTTTCACTCATAGACCTAAAATTTTGACTTCTTTTGTAATCAGTTCTGAATCAACTGTATCCAATATAAATTTTTCTCAAACCCAAGACCATGCATTACTAAATTATAGAAAGTGGGGTCTAAAAAATTTATGTTGGTACTACTACAGCTTTTGGTAGAAATTCCTTCACTGCAGATCTGAGAACTTGACGCTGGGGGTGAATGACAATATATTACTATTCTGCTGATCCACAATTTCCCTACAACGTAGCATTAAGGACAATGTCTGTTCTTATATTCTCACTTACTAACAACTGTTGATGTTGTCATAACCTTAGGTTTCTGCATCAGTGCCTCCAGAAACATTTTTTCTTGTTATACACTTCAGTTATACACTAGAAAAAATATAGTGTCTTCCTTCAAAAAAATGTATTGAAGAATATTGTCTTTCTCTGTGGCACCCATTTTTTAAAAGATTCACTGTGACTATGTGTCCATACTCATACCTCAAACATTTCAGAAATTCTTAATTGAAAAAAGCCAGAACCAAAAAAATGAGCACAATTCTTATTAACTAGCTTCCATTTCTGGAATCCTTATCTAATTAATGAGTTGTCAAAAAGGATCTGGACACAAAAGACTTTTTATCTCAAGTAGTCTCCTCTTTTTGGTATGGTTTTCTGGCCTTTTTTCATATGTATATCTCTATCACTGCATCTACATCTGTATCTGCATCTACATCTACAACATCTACATGTACATCTATGTCTACATCTACATCAATCTGTATAATCTAGCAATAGATATCTGTAACATTGCTATCAAATCACCCTTGGATGGGCAAATAATAAAAATAGCAGAGATAGTATTTTCTGCTGTTTGATAAACAGTGCTGAATGGAATACTATTACAACAGATATTTTTAATCCCTAAAAATTTTGGCTCATTACATCATTGAAATCGTCATCTAGCCAGGCCACTTTTGCCATCATTGAAATTATAGATCTACTGAAATTTTATACCTGAAACTCCAACTCTTCTGACATTACAGATCCTCTGCTCTCAGTTAACAGAACAAAGAGAAATTGGGACTATATTTATAAATAGCTGTTTTCATTCTGTCCTTGAAAGGCTGTGTATGAAAATCAAACTAACACTCAAAATGCAATCATGCACAAGCTAATCATGCTGTGTTGCTTGAGGCTAACAGTTCTGCAGGTATGCATCAAGAAAACACCAACTTCTTTGTTTGTTTCCCACTAGCATGTTGCCAATCTTGTTGGGACCCCTGAAAGCCACCATCCCCACTTTTCCTCTGGGCATTCAGTGGTTGACAATAGCAGTCACTCATTCAGAAGTTACAGGCAGAGTCCTGGTAGCTCCTGTGTCTTGTTAATGAATTGGGATCATAAATACTACCGCTTCTGACAGATGTAATTACTCAGGGAAATCCACTTCACTGTACCCCTGTGTTTGCCTTGTAAGTATCATAAATGAGCTCATCTCAAAAACCTGACATTCAAGGGAAATACAATCCTAGTAGAAAAGAGATGTAACAGCTGACAAGCGATGACAAATGTCAGTAGTTCAGCTACACTGTTGACAGGTCTGCTCTTGTTAACAACAGTATTAGTAGAATGGTGAAATAACCTATTACTCACATGCCAATGGTTTTCTGTTAACAACTTCCCCCTTTCTCTGTAATTCCCCCCACGCCCCTGCCAGCTACCCAGCCAGTACCACTCCCACAGAGGCCTCTTGGACAAAATATTTTATTTTTTTTCACTCAAATAAAAAGGTTAGATAAAACATATAATTTCTGAATCTATCATGTTCTAAAAAAATCCCATGTATACTTCTGACAAACATCTCTTTACAAAGGTATATCTGTTTGTTAATGCACTTATGAGAGGTGTGTAGTTGCTATAGACTATACCTGGAGGATGGATTAAGAGAACGTGCAATGCAACAAGTTTCTCTCTGCAGGTGTGAATTTGTGGCTTGCTAAACAGTCATAGTGATGGAGCGTGGGGAAATCCTGACCTTGCTTTTAAACCCCTTTGTCTGTGGCCTGGAATGATCACTTTGCACTGAGGATGGAGGCAGGGCCTGCACACTGATGACTGTTAATAGAATAGGCCCCCTGGATCTTGTGGCTCCCTCATGTGCCCAGACATCCATCCTTCACCACAGATCTGGGTGTTGCACATCCCAGATCTTAGACAGTGAGCTGCTGTGGCACAGTGAGACACCCATGGGTTGTCCAGCCCCTTTTACAGCAGTTCATGCTCTATGTAATCTGGAGCAAGCCAGCCTGCTTTCCTGGTAGGAGCACTCAGACATACAGTAGGTCTGCCCTGCTCCCCAAAGCTGCAGCACTCCCTGGCAGTGCGGGTGCAAATGGCTCTTGTTGCTTGGCTGCAGCTCCAGCCAAAACTCAAGCATAAGTAGCACAGCAGTGTCACCCATCCCCTACGACTCTGTTCATGAGACCCTCACCCAGATACCCTCAAGGCAGTCATAATTTCTGATAACATTAGAGTAACTCAAAGCTCACTTTTTTCTCAACTGTAGGTGTCTTACCTATGCCTCCTGGCTAGTGCTGCCTTGAGATTTTGGAATGTATAGGTATCGTTTTCCCTGGAGATAAGTACTTCTAGCCCATCTCTAAAAGTAGGACTAGAGATATCCTTTTAATGAGCATATCTGAGAGAGAATTTCTTGAACTCTGGACACAGTCTTTCAAGAGATTAGAAACTAAACCACATATGTCCTTCTGTGGGATGTGAAAGACTCATTTTAATCCAGATATTGTATCTATCATAAGAAAATTTTTTCTAAGTTGGACACCAAAAGCTTTGAATGGTGGGAAAATATTTTTTCTTAACCTTTCATCGTAAATCTTCTCTATATGATAAGAAAATACAAAACAAAAACAAAATCTAGACAAAATGCTTTTTAAATTGAAAATTATTATTTCAGCACTTCCAATCATTTTATGTTCTTGATTTTTCCAAAGACCCTAAATTCTTTTCTGCTTTGTTTTTCTCAAAATGCAGTATAATCAATGACATGTAGGCTATATTTATCCCTTCTTTCCTTCCTGCATTCTGGCTATCTTATTTTGAAAAAAATAATATTGAAATAAAGACTGATAAACTAAAGATACCGTACCTGAAACATTTTTTTCCTTCCTCTCATGAGAAAGTTTTAGTGTCTTCCAGGGTAAGATAGAAAAGGTCAATTGGAAAGAAAAGAGTGTATATTGATGAACATATTCAGTAGCAAAAAAAGTAAGAAAACAAAAGAAAATATTTGAAACATAGAAAAGTCAAAGTGCTGAATAGAATAGTCTTACTTTGTTATATAAAATAAATTCAAGACTGAAATTTGTGTCTTCCTTTTCAGCTACTCGATTTGATTATCACAGCAGCATGAACTGTGAGAATGGTGTTACCAGATACATGTCAACAAGACATAGTTATATACCCATAAGTGGTAAAGTTAAACTGGAACAAGAGACAAATGTTACCCTGAAGATTTATAAAGCACTAAGGTGCTTTTTAATCTTCATGGTGCTCAGACTGATATATGTTGCTTGAAAACCCAGTCATAAAGTTAAGGTCTTCGTTATTTATAATAAAAAAAAAAAATGTTAACAATTAATTTATCTGACAGGTATTACTTTGAAATGCTAAAATTCATAGAATCGTAGACTGGTTTGGGTTGAAAGTGACCTTAAAGATCATCTAGTCCAACCCCCCTGCCATGGGCAGGGACACCTTCCACTAGTCCAGGTTGCTCAAAGCCCCTTCCAACGTGGCCTTGAACCCTTCTAGGGAGGGGGCAGCCACAACCTCTCCAGGCAATCTGTTCCAGTGTTTCACCACCCCTACAGTGAAGAACTTCTTCCTTGTATCTAATCCAAATCTTCCCTCTTTCTGTTTAAAAGTATAAATAAATAATAAATATAAAAACCTAAATATTAGTTTTTTTCTGTCTATTCAAAACATAAAAAAGCCAAATTACTTTTGTTTTACAGACAGGTGTCCTTGGGAAAAGTAAAAAATAAAAAAAATATTAACAATTAAGTCAGTTTTAGCTGGTCAAAAGGAGGTGAAACTTGCCTGTAAAAAGTAAATATTTTAGAGATTTTTCAGAATTTTCACAGACTGAGGAGCATAGGGACCTGCACATACTTGGAAATAAATTTCCCCTTTTCCCTAGAGATGGATTTTTACATAGTATCTTTTTAGCTTTCTCTCTCTCTCTTTTTTTTTTTTTTTTTTTTTTTTTTTCCTCCAGATAGAAGCAATCGCGCAAATCATGGCAACTCAAAAATAAATTTCTCTAGAAGTGGCAATAGTTCTATTTAATTCTATACTATTTTACTTTATATTATTACTAATCCACCTAAATCTTAATGCTTAGAGATTTGAAAAATATAGAAAGAAATGAGAAGTAAAATTTAAGTTTTAAAACATTTAATTTAATTATATTCATTTTGGTAAGTAGAAAAGTGTGTTTTATTATTGTTGCCAAAAACCACACAAAGTAGCTGTTACAAAATCTTCATGGTCTGCATACAAATATCTGCCTTCAAAAGCCAAGAGTCCTTCAGCTTGGTGAAGCACCTGAACTCAGCTGCTACAAAGATTTTTTAGAGTGTTTCACTTATGTTTCTGCTTACTGAGATAAACTCTTCTCTGACTGGCAGATATTTTTTTCACACATAAACATGTCATATATCACTCAGATGCAGCACAAAGAAGATCCCTGCCCTGTACAGTCTAAATCAAACATGACATAACAAGTCAAGCTTATAAACAGGCGTGGTATATGTGGAGGGAAAACAAAGGACAAGGCTGAAAAAAATTATCACATTTAGTCAGCCATTTACTCAGCTTGATGGCTCAGCTTCTCCTGCCCCTATATTTTTTCATCATTTCCCCCCTGCTTTTTTAAGAATTCTGAGGTTGAATGCACTTTCCCTCCCTTTGCTGAGTAGGCAGTAGGCAGACAGACAGGAACATTACTGTGAAAGTTTCAGTATAATCCCTTTTAATGTGATTACTTTCTAACATTAGCAAATTAGCCCTTATTGCTTTCTAATGTATGTGTGGCTGTGTGTGTGTGTGGGGGGGTGTGGTGGGTGGTGGGCTGAATGATATTTTTGATACTTTTTGGTTGTGTAAAGTAACAATGGTCTCTTGGGGTGTAACTGTTATCACAGGGTGGTATGTTGACCTTGGCTGGCTTTCAGGTCCCTACCAAGGTGCTCTGTGTGTCCATCCCCTGCACCAACCCTCCTCACCCCCCCACCCACCCCCAGCTTTTAATGCAAAAGGGCCCTTTGCACTTGCCTTGGGTAAGAGCTGCAGTGCACTCCAAAATGGCTTCACTGAAGCTGACCCTAAACCACACTGATGCACATGCCTGTATGTAATGCCAAATATCACCAAATTAACTGTCCAATGAAGCAAAGTCTGTGAAAATGGAGAACAGGGAAGAGATTTTGGTATGCAGTTGTACAACCCCCCCTGCAAGACTGCAGTACTAGAAGCAGAGAAACTGAAAATAGCTCAGAATTGTGTAACAAAGGTTAAAAATCCCCCCCAAATTAACAAGCTATGAGGAAAACCATGAAAAACTGGGGGGATTTGATATGCTGAATCAAAAACAAACAAAGTAAAGAGCAGACAT
The DNA here is from genome assembly GCF_018691265.1 of Tyto alba. Lineage (NCBI taxonomy): Eukaryota > Metazoa > Chordata > Aves > Strigiformes > Tytonidae > Tyto > Tyto alba. The sequence continues at coordinate 24,429,694 of NW_024881321.1, forward strand.
AATCAGAAAACCAATCCCTTGAGTTTAGCTATGGCAAAACAGACCCAGAATTTGGTATCTGTATTATTCAGCAACCTGTACTCCCAAATAAGCAGTTGTTTTTCTTTTTCAGTGAAGGCTCAGGCACACTGGCAGTGGAGAGGCAAGCATGCTTACTCGTAAGTACTGTGTTTATTATACTATAAACCAATTTGAATTAAGCACTTGAAAACATGCCAGTTTAGATACTGTCTAACTATCCAAAACAGAGACTGTCCATGAATCACTCTTGAACTTCCATTACAGCAAAAACTTCCATTATCTCTGATACAATGGGAAGGTACAAATATCTACTTCCCTCTGTGCTGCTGAGGTTGAATGAAGCTGAAATCTCCCATAGTGAAATAAAATAAATAATAAAAAAAAGCTGTTACGGCTTAAGTCTTTCACTTTTTTTAGGGGACAATTCTTACTCCACAGCCAGACATTATCATCCAGACATTAGCATTATTTTCCTGCAAAAGTATAAATTGACATGCAAAAAAAAAAAAAAAAAAAAAAAAAAAAAGTCCACCAGTGTCAGTTTCAACACTATCTTATAAACTCAATGTATTTCTGAAGACAGTAGTATGTCTGAAAATTTTTTAAGACTTGGACTTAGATTTTTTAAATTATTTATGATTTTCTTATCAGTTCAACATAGAAACTTCAGATCTTTGTAGCCTCCGTGTTTTTGCAGTAACAAGCCTCTGTATAAACTACAGAAATAATCTTGGAATCAAGGAGTAGAAATCAAGTGTTTTTTTTCCCAAGTAAATACTGCAACTATTAGGCTAAAGAATTATCCTCGGTTCTGTTCAAAAACTAGCCTGAGAAATCTTACCTTTTTTTTTTTTTTTTTTTTTTTTTTTTTTTTAATGTCTTTTACACATTCTAACAGCTTTCTAAGAATGGGCAAGGAATACTTCTACTTAGATAAATATATAGTCTGGTTATTGTGATACTCTTGGCAGAGAGAGTAGTGAATCTCCTCAGACTATGACAGGGACTGAACCTCACTTACATGTATGTGGTCTAGATGAATGCATCACTGAAAGTGGATTGAATGAAAGAGGTTACAATTTTGTCATCCTACAGCAGTGTTTTAAAATAAAGTGGTTATGGAAACAGCATAGTTCAGATCTGGCTGTGAGTTTGTCAGTGTATTTTTTTGGTAGATGCATTTTTTAAATGGCAGGAGAATATATTTTTTCAGGCTCGTTGGACTTAAACAGGAATAGAATCCAAGATGCTCATCCTTCTTGGTAAAGTCTGGCTCTATGATGAGATATAATAGTATATGTTGAGGTAATTGCAAACAAAAAGTTAGGCTGCTGACAGGCATTAGTTATTTCCATGTCTAAATCCAATAAACAGGAGTATTCAGGGTCACAGCTGGGCTATGATTCTTACAATCTTCATACGTCCAAACCTCTGGATTTTAAAGCTTGTTATAAAGTATATTGTTAACACCTAAAAGAATCAAAACCACATACAAAATTTACTGGTTTCCTGGACTTTTTCTTTCTAATTATTAATATTATTTACTCTTTTTACTGTATAGTCCTATACTTCAAAAATGCTGTGCATTTACTCAAATGCTAAGTCCTTATTTGGCACTGGCCTCCAATCTTTGAAATGAGTCGATCAATACAGAAGTATCTTGAAACATTTTGTATTTCAGCTTTGTGATCTTCAGCTACTGCTGTTTGACTTTGTGATGCTATATTTTATCATTGTCATGTGCACTGAAAGAAAGAGGCCTATTTTCGATTTGATTCATTGGGATGTGTGGAGAGCAGTTCTTAGAACATTTTAAATATGTCATTTTTTATTTATTATTCAATACAATTAAAGGTTGAATTGGAAGGTAATATTTTTAAATTTTATTTAATTTTGTTCTTGTTCTCCACATAAGTGGTAGCAGTATGACATTTATGGAAATCCCTACAGTTACTGTACCTGCAAAATACCTTCAATCATTAACACAATATGTCTGCCAATATATATTTGCAAAAATATTTATTTTTTATCAAATTTATTCTCAAAAGTAATAACCTTGATCCACTTTGATGGATTTACTTTTTCATGCAGTGGGACAGTGCTACAGAGAAACTTCAATAGATCTACAGGATCTTTTATAGAAAAACATCAGCTCAGACAGTGTTTCCATTCAACATTTAATAACACAAGTTCAGAAAACAATTTTAGACACAGAATAAGGAAGACTAAACTACTGCTGTAGGAATTTCTTTTACTTTGGAAGTTTTTCACAGATTTTAATAGGCGAAGAAGATAAAGTAGACTGTAGCAAGGGAGATACCATTTCACATCTACAAAAACTCAATCATCCTTCTAGAATTGAAAACCGAAACTTGGGAATTCCTTTTGTGATCTCTATTTTGAAACATCCCATTAATAATTTTTCTGCCTCATTTTGCCTCTACATGCAACAGAATAATTGGCATTTAGGACATTTTTTTCTTTTCCCTGTTTTTCAACTCCATAAGAAAACTCAAATATGAAATAATTTACATTAAAATATTAATCTCCACAAATATTTGAAAGCTGAAAGCCTTAATGGGGTGGGTTGACTTTAGCTGGCCTCATGCTACTCTCTCATTCTCTCTCTTCAGCAGGAAAAGGGAAGTAAGTAAGACAAAAATCTCATGGGTTGAGATAAAGGCAATTTAATAAGTGAAGACAAAGGCCACACACAGAAACAAAGCAAAGCAAAAAGATTTATTCTCTGCTTCCCAGGCAAAGTCCAGCCACTTCTTGGGAAGTAGACCCTCAGTATGCATAGCGGTTGCTTCATAAGACAAACGCCTTAACAATGAATGCCCCCTTCCCTCCTTTATTTCTGATTTTATTGCCGAACATGACATCATATGGTATAGAATACCACTTTGGTCAGCTTGAGTCATCTGTCTCAGATGTGTCCCCTCCCAACATCTTGTCCACCACCATCCTACTGGCCTCTGGGGGAAGGGGGAGGGTTGGAGAGACAGACTTGATGCTGTACTAGGATTGCTCATTAGCACCCAAAACATGGGTGTGTTAATCAACACTGTTCTGGCTACAAATGCAAAGCACAGCACTATGAGGGCTGCTATGGGGAAAGTTAACCCCATCCCCGCCAGACCCAATAAATATAATCATGAAAGTGAAAATTTAATTTATTAAAGATTTGTCCTAACTCACTATTAAATTATTAAAAACAGATATGATTTAGCTTATATATAAAATATACATGAAAGATTATATGAATATGAAAGATTCTGAGAATTTTTTCTCCACATTTATTTTACTCACTACTCCTCAGAATATATTAGTTCCCCACACTGCTCCTAACTTGTTTAAGGAGCTACTGTAATTTTGTCATCTCCTTCAAAAATGTCTTTAAATAAATACTCATATTTTAGTTCTTTTTTGTTAGGGTCATTTTTCTCAAACTTTTCTGACAGTTACCAAATAACTTATAAGTAAGAAGCAACATATGTGTATTTGCATATCTGTTATTCACTATAAACAAAGACCTTCATAGAATGCATTCTATATAAAACAAAATAAACTTTTACATAAAAATTTTCATTCTTGTTCATCAGAGTACTCTTAAAATGTTCTAAGAAAAATTTGTTTGTTCAAAAGCTGTTGTTGAAATTATAGTGCAGAAAGGTGAAATGGCATAAATGCTAAAATAATGTTGCTTTCTCTATGCTGTTATCAAAAATATGGTTCACATGAGCCATGATTAGTAATAACTATAACCTGAATTTCTAGTGAAAAAGATACTAAAATTAGGATCTACCTTTGACTGATGTACTTTCAGATGGCTTCTTTTGTCTTTAATCTGGATATATTCTTAGCAAGATGTGAGTTCTCTGATATTGATTGGAATGATGAAAAGTACAGTTCTGGTCTTCCTAATGATCATCTGCAAGGAAATTTGAGCAAATATATAATTGAAAAGGTGAGATGGTGCGGGGATATCTGTTTCTTAAGAGTACATTTGAGGGTATTTTAATATGAGTTGAATGAGTTTTCGGTTAGAGGTAAGTACTTCCTTTAGAACATTATTATTATACAACTTTATTCAAATACTTCATGCATTCAGTCTTCATACAATCCAATCAAGTGTCATAGACAAATGTTTCCTTCTTTTGGGCTTCTTCTGTAGGTAAAGAGTGAGAGAAAGCATGGGCTTGAGAGAAGAATCAAGTTTCCTGTATATTATGTTTCTTGAGTTTCCCCTCTGCATTGTTGATTGTAGAAGAGACATATTTTCCACTCTAAAGATTACCTACATTTGACTTATGCTGTAAGTCATTGTACCCTTCCTCTGTGAGTATAGATCTCCCCAAATGCTTGCATACTTCTCCATATGTTTTACTGCATCATTATAAAGGCTGTTGGTGTATCTAAGGGACATAAAATAGGTTCAACCTGTTAAACTTTTATGTACAAAGTGTGATACTCTCAGGAAAAGGAAAAGGAAAAAAAGGAAAAGGAAAAGGAAAAGGAAAAGGAAAAGGAAAAGGAAAAGGAAAAGGAAAAGGAAAAGGAAAAGGAAAAGGAAAAGGAAAAGGAAAAGGAAAAGGAAAAGGAAAAGGAGGAAAAGGAAAAGGACCATTATAGTGCAGTATAACTGAAAGTGCAAGAAATTAAACTTTCTGTCATTGACAGCCAGAGAATCTATTGTTAAAAACATTAAAAGCTATATATATATAGTCAGTATTTGTTTTCAAAATACATAAGTAACAATCCAATCACTCTCACAGAAAGCCAGTCTTCACTGAGATAAGTAAATGTAAATAGATTACTTTTCTAATTACTTTCAATCAAATAAAATAATTTTGTTTTCAAATTATGGCTGTTATTGTCTATTGTGTAAATAGACATAAAGATAGCATACTTGGCATTTTGAAATTATGTACAAAAAAACTTTATGGAAAATAAGTAATTTATTAGAGATTTACTGAGCCTGGAAATATCAACTATTTTTATGACTAGGGAAATACCTTTATATTCCTATAATCAATCCTGAAAGAAATATAGTATTTTAAACAAACTATATTAAAAAGTTTTTAGTGGAATTTTTGGCAGTTTCTTAGTTGACTTATATCAGTTTAGCTCTACTAATGCCAAAGGTGCATCAATCTGCACCTTTTCGTGAATATATGATAATTTATACCAACTGAGAATCAGGCCTTTAAAAGACTGTAAATTGGTGTAAAGGTTTATAATCCTGGATAATACAAAGAGATCTTTAAGAGGATTATTACAGCCATTTTAAAGATGCAATTAAGCCAAACATAGAGAATTTTTTAATGTCTTTCAACAGAGAATTGATACTTTTAAATTAACTTCTTTTTTTTTTTTTTTTTTTTCTTGAATAGATATATTTACCAATACACTCACCTCACAAGGAACAGTTTAGCTACTTCTTTACTGGTAAAAAGAGTCCAGCACATGGGCAGACTTCAAACCAAGTTTCTTATGTACTTATATGCACATTTATGACACTGTGAGAGGCTAAAAAAGGTCTTAGTCACCATTAATATTAAAGTTCAATAAGATCTAAATTCCTATTAATAGGACAAAAAGCCAGTTTAACCCTTGTGTTTCTTCACAGTTACTCTTATATCAAGTGAAAGTTCTAGGTGCCTTAGAGAGAGATTCTCAGCCTACACATCAGAGAGAATCTTCAGATGGTTTAGACCACCTAAAACTTAAAATTAAATAAAATTGTCTAGGAAAGAAAAAATAAAATAGTGTGCTTTCTTGTAGTCTTTAGGCCTTGCAAATGGAATATGAAAGTTGTTCGTTTATGTACCTGCTACCATTCTCTTCACGGCAGAGCATTTTAAGCTCAGAGTTATCATTTTCATTCCTAATGCTAAGAATTTTGAGAACTTCTATTGTTATTCTGCATAAGATATGACAAAATTAGAGATGATTTATTTAATTACCTTACCTAAGATCATAAATTAATATCCGAGTATCCCAAATGCAACATGAAGAAAAGGTTTCCATAAGTTTTCTCCAGAAAGATAGTGGCAGATTAACCATAATCTGAGTTTTAGTACATTTAATTTAGAATACTCATTTAGAATACTTATAACAAGGCTTGATATAAGGACTATTCAAAGGGTTCTTGAAACAGTACCATCTATTTTCTCTCACTAATATGCAATTACTAAACTATATAGTTATAACGGTTCTTATGCTCTTTTTAGATGAATATTAAAAATCTTCTTTCTGTGCTGTGCCAGCATTAATATAAACAGATAATGACAGAATAATTTAGATTGGAAAGGATCTTTGCAGGTAATCTGGCTTTATCTCCTGTTTAAAGCAATGCTAATTTCAAAGTTATTTTAGATTGCTCAGTGCTTTGTGTAGCTGAGTTTTGAATATCTCAAAGACCAGGTATTTCACATCCTCTTTCAGCAACCTGTTTCAGTATTTGACCATTCTTATTGTGAAGAGTTTTTTTTCCTCATATTTAGTAAGAGTTTTCCTTGAAGCAAGCTATGCTTGTTACCTATTGCCTTTTTCACTTTGCATCACTGAGAAGAGTTTGGCTCTGAATTCTCTCTGAACTCCCATTCAGTAGTTGAAGACAGCAGTAAGGTTCCCCCAACACTTTCTTTTTCAGATCATACACACCCAGATCTCTTAATCTCTTCATATGTGCATCAACCCCTTGACAATCTTGACGGCTCTCTGTTGAATTAACTCCAGTCTTTCTTGTCTTGGGGACATGAAACTGGGCACAAGATTCCAGATGGGGTTTCATAAATGCTAATAGAGAACGAGCACTTCTTTCGGTCATCTAGCTATACTCTTACAAATGCAGCCCAGACTGATTAGTCTTCATCATCACAAATGCACACAATTGACCCACATGTAACTTGTTGTCTTTGTGGAGTCCACAGTTGGGGGTTTTTGTTTTTGTTTGGGTTGGGTTTTTTGTTGTTGTTTTGTTTGTTTTGTTTTGTTTTGTTTTAGTTAAAGGCTCCTTTCTGGCAAGTTTGAGGCACCCAGCCTGTATTTTCCTTGTTTTTTTTGCATTTGCCTTTATTGAAAACCATGAGGTTTCTGTCATCCTGTTTCTCCATCTTTTTTGATGTTCCCTTTCATGATAGTCCTGTCCTTCAGTATATAATCTGTAAACTGAGTGTGTGCACCATCCCATTATCCTTGTCAGTAATGACAATATTGGTTCCAGTATCAACCTTTAGGAAGGCTGAAGGTTGTACTTTGAACTTTTAAAATTTGTGCCCAGTGGTCCAGCAAGTATTTAATGTCCCTTTTGATCTACTCATTTAGTCAATAACTCACCAATTGTGCTAAAAGACTGCTATGGGAGACCACATTAAAAGCCTTCTTAGAGTCAAAGTAAATAACATGATTCCTCCCCTGTTGTTCACAAAGTCAGTCATTCCACCACAGAATCCAACCATGCTGGTCATACACATTGGTAAATTAATGCTAGGTATTCCTTATCAGTTCTTGTCCTCCACATGCCTGGACATACCTCCCAGGAGGATTTGCTCTATTGTGTCCCCAGGGACTGTGTTTAGCCTCACCTGATTTTAATTCCATGCATCCTCCTTCGTGAAGAGAGGTGTGACGTTTGCATTCCTCAAGTTCTGAGGGAAATCCCTGATTGTCAAACTTTTCAAAGATAGTATAGATCAGCTTCATAAAGACATTAGTCAGCTCCTTTAGGTGCAATCCATTCTCCCTCGTCTGCTTAAGTGGTCCCCAGCTTGATCCTCCTGGCTTTTGTCACACAATGTACCAAAGTCATCTCCAGAATGCATCCACCATAATCTCACCTTCACTGCTAACCTAGTCTCTGTTCCTGACACATAAATTCCCATCCGTCCCTTAGGAATATAAACGTACACTTAATATACTCCTTCACAAAGCCTTTTCTTTGTCTCCTTTTTCTGTTATGTTTTCTGAAGAACTTGAATCTATCCATCCATCTATCCGTCCAGCGAGCCAGCCAGCACTTTGAAGCTATCCCACATCACTGAAGCTATCCCACCATGTATTTCTCTTCATAGTCATGTTGTTCTATGACTAGGCATAGCCCTTTAGTTCTTTATTTTTCTTATGCTTCATATGTTCATGTACACACACAGAATATAGGACTTTAGCTGTGCCATTTACCCTGGGGACAGAACGCTGCACTGTCTCACCTGTCATGCCCTCCATCCTGCCCCTTAGGTTCCTTTAGTCACAATATTATAGTTGCAATAGGAAATGTAGCAAATGTTTCTACATCACAAATGTTTCTACCTCATTGTATTCCAAAACAGCTGATGACTTTATAGAACTGGCTTGAATATAATTTTCATTAGAGAGACATTGAAACAAGCATTTTCAGATGCATTCTTATTCATGATACAATTGTATTAAAAGAGGGACAGGCATTTCATTAACTCCTTTCTACTTTAGTAAATTTCAAAAGATAAATTGTGGAAATATTAATAATTAAAGGAAAGATTGTAAGTATTTATCTTTAAGAGAAATTTTGGGTCCATAGATTCTCTGTGATCAGAAGTACTTTCTTATAACCCTAAGTTAAACAAGTGATTTAAAATGTAACTCTGATTTCAACATTTGTAATTAGCTAACAGTATGTAACTGCATGATAAGGATAGCTCTCTGTTCAACATTCAATCTCTTTTGGTCTTAATTCTGTAGTTCAATTATTCTCACACATTGAAGAGAGAAGAAAATATTTCATAATATCTGTCTGTGTTTCAGCAGCTGGGTATTTAAGCATTATAATCAGGTTAGATTGTTTTTGTTTTCTCCTGACTTGTGTTTGAATTTCACTTGTATTTCTAATATGTTTCTTAACCCTGATACTGAATTTCACAAGAGAAGCATTCTGGAGCACACAGCAGGAGAAATGCAAGAAAAACCCAGCATATCAGAGCTGCTTGGTAAAGGCTTTTGTTTGTTTTTCAGTATCATATAAGCAGTCATGCTTCACAGTAAAGCTCAGCAAGGCAAGCACACATACAGAACGCAACTGTCCAAGTGCTTAAACAAACTTTTCCCATGTTCCTCACTGTTACGGAAACTGAATCTGATGATCTTCTAAGCATTGGGGATTCCTCCTTGGTGCACTCTCACATCCTAGGAAATCCCAATCTGGTAGCTGTAGCTGCTACTGTTTCCTTCAGTAGATCCATCCAGTAAATAGGTGTTCCCAAAAGACACATGTGCATATGTGTTCAGGAACAAGCACATGTACACACACACACACACACACACACACATATACAGACATAGAGACCAGCAAAGTCCAGTGCCTTTAATGACAGCAGCACTCACGTGAACATGGATGGCACTGAATCCCGTTCTTACCCTCCAGCTGATCAGGACTGCAGTTTTTTATTGATAATCTCCCTTATTCCCTTACTCACAGTCAAACCCCATTCACGGATCTCTTGAGTATTAGCACAGGCTTTAAATTCACCTAATACCTATGCCTGGATCCTAGGTCCTCAATTCATTCCCTAACTCAGACCCTGGATCTTTGCTAGGCTTCTCCTACCCACTGGCTAGCCCAACTTTATATCTGTATCTGACCTGAAGTTCATTGGCAGTTCACACATGTGCTCTCAGGGTAGAGAGCATACTCACACAGAAAACAGTGAGGAACAAAATTTAATAGACAGAATTAAATCATTAGGTACAGCACTCAACAGAAAAGCAAAATGGCCAAAAGTGGGTTTTATATGCCATCAGCCACTCGTATCTTCCCACATTTGTTTCTCTATCATCCACATTGATCTCCCTTTTCTTCTTCCAACTAAATAGCTCACACCTAAGCATTCCCTTTTAGTCCCAGGTCTGCTGCATCTATACCTAAATTTTGTATTTGTAATAGGGTTACTGAGGCACTTCTAGCCTTGTGAGGTCCCAGTCTCCAAAAATGTTCCCCTCCAATTCTCTGAGAGGTATGCCCATCTCTCACATAACTTTCCTTAATGGCATGCAAAATCCTGACACTTCTCATGATGCTGTCTAAAAATTTTGTCTTATTTGTCATGTACAGCAGTTTCTCATGCTAAGCTCATGTTCTCATGTTTTTCATGTTCTGTTCAGTTAGCTAAATACCAGGTCAGGGCCTGGATATCTTTCTGCATACCTTGACGCTATTATTTATAGATATAAATATGTGTGTGTGTTTATTTTGCTTTAATCTTCTTGTTTAAAACAAAACAAACCCTTATTTGATGTTTACTGTTCCCTGAGATATGCTTTTTCTCCTTTCTTCAAGCAAATAAGAGCATTCTCACAGGCAAAGAAACAGTATCCGTGGCTATACAACTGCTTTTGGAATGAATGCACATTTTTGTAAGCATTTGGAATTGTTTTCATTCTGTAAGCATTTCAAGAAACAAATCTTTCTACATTCAGTATTAGAAAAATTGTGGTCATAGCCTTTGAATATTACCAGTGAAATTTTGTCTTTATTCAAATAAACAGTTAAGCATTATTTTATTTTTCATTAATCAACCAGATCTATTACTGAGTTACTAAATGATGGATTTGTTTTATTTTTGTAATCAAAACAATTTGAAAAATTTCTAATTGAAGTTCTGCAACTGTTACTAATTTGAAATTAGCTTGATAGAACAGGTTGTTTTTATTTGAGACAGGTATCTGACCTAACTTCAGTAAATAAATTTCACACAGAGAAAGTTCACAAGCAACATATCAAAAGAAAAGCACCACATGAAATGGGACCTCTTGCAGAGTTGTTCTTTTTAAGTGGCAGCCAAATTAGCAATTACTGACAATTTAGCAGTTATTGAGCCCAGAATTCAGAGGTCACTACCCTTTATTTTAAAATCACTATCTTAAAAATAGTTTTTGTTACAATTTAGAGACATAAAAAGAAACAGAAACTTACTGCTCACTAAAGGGCAATCTATGACATATCTTTTTATCAAATGTGTGGACAATTATCATTGGAGTGTTGGTTCTTAGAACAGTCTGTGTTTATACGCAGTGGGACTAACATTGGATTAGTCACCATGGCTACTAATAGTGTTGTTCTTTCAGGACAGATGAGACATTGTGATCCTGGTGTCAGTAGGTGACCATGCTGATTTTATTTATTTTTCTTTGTGTAGTTCATGTTCCCAAGTGAACTAGAATTACCACTGTGTATAATCCTACATCCTTCTATTGTTCCCAGCAGACATGCTCCTAGAAAAGTTTCTCCCCACTTGCAGAAGCTCTCTGTTTCTCACTAGGCACAGCCCACCAGGAGGTAGACGGTAGGGTAAGTGTGGATGAATAAGTGCTGTTGATGTTCACCTGTGGAGGTAAAATGGAATCCCTCAAACAAACCCCTTTTTGGTAGACACAGCCTGGCTGTACTGAACCTAGAGAAACAGAAAGTCTACAAACCTGGATAGAAGAATAATACAATTTTAGAAATCCCATCTGCCTTTCAGCAACCACAGAATGAAGTGAAACACAGAAGTGGAGTAAAACCTACTTTCTACCTGACACGAGTATTTTATTTTCAGACACATAAACAGAAAAGTTTAATAGCTGAAATTTCTGTCAATAATTGTTACAGATGCAGATTGTCCAACTTGCATTCTCCTCAGTGTACAATTTTAGTATTTCTGCAAAGCCCAAATTTTTTGTGTGTATGGCTTTCCAGTGATAATGTGGAGCTTCCTTATGAACTGTTTGGGTAAATTAATACTTATCAAATGCAAAATGGTTTATGGCTTTTTGCTGTCATCTGAGGTAATCTGCAGGTTCATTTTAGATTTTCATTTCAGTAGTTTTAATTTAATAGTTAAGTTAATGATTCTTAAGTGTATGATTTCAGATACTAGCTTTTTTATATCTTCCAATTTCTTGCTCGGACAATGTGTAAGAGAAAGATGCATATGTTTGCAACTTATCTACTGTAGAAATAGATGTCAAGTATTAATTCCCTTTGTTCATGGATACACAATACAAATGAAGACTATTTTTTAAAATGACCCTAAAATTAAATGAAATAACTTATATATTCTTTCATAAGCACATAATTTACTTTATGATGGAATGTTAATTGGAAAACTGATTCAATTCACATTATTCTTGAGCATCTGCTATTGTTTGCCTTTGTTAATATTCTTTTGTTGTTCTACACTGTGATACTGTCTATAGAGACTTCTAAAGATATGCTGCAAACAATTAAGTCATTCTGATTACATTTAATAATGTTTCATGATATATGACAGATTGTCAGAATTTCTTCTTTGCGCTTTTGGGATAAAACAGGTGTTGGCCCAAAAGTTCAAGAATGTTAATTGCTTCCTTAGTACCTCAGAAGAAAAAAAAGGGCAGATACTAGCAGCTTAATATAATTGAATCAATACAGAAACACAGATAACTATTCTGGAAGTAAAGGATAAGGGAGAGAAAAATGAACTGCTCTTCTGAGATTTCTAGGATAAGACAGGCAGATACAGAATTTTTTCAAGTGTTGTTTCCTCGCAGATATAACCAAGTCTTAAAGACTATTACACACATTTTTTTTTCTCATAGGTGTGTTCCTTTCTGTGCCTTTCCTATTTTTTTTTCTCATTCAATTATTCAAAAGCTACTTTAGAATACTAGTAGCGTATTTATTGAACAATTTTTCTTCTCACCTTCTTTTTTTTTTTTTTTTACTGCTTTTTTTACCCTTTCTCCTCTTTTTTTTTTTTTTTTTTTTTTTTGCTTCTCCATCCCATCCTTTTCTGTTATTCTGTTTGTTTCTATGTTACTGAAATTTTAAAATACTTTATACATCTCTATGACTCCAAAACTAGCTAACACATTCTCTTCTATTTTTCTTTTTCTCTGTTGTGGTTCAACCCCAGTAGGCATCTAAGCCTCACACAGCCTCTCACTCACTCCCTGCCAAATGGGACAGGGGATAGAATCAGAAGGGTAAAAGTGAGACTGCCTGTGGATTGAAATAAAGACAGTTTAACAGGTAAAGCAAAAGTGCATGCTCAAGCAAAACAGACAAGAAATTCATTCATGACTTCCTGTCAACAGGCAGGTGCTCAGCCATCTCTAGGAAAGCAGGGGTCCATCATGTGTAATGGTTACTTGGGAAGACAAATTCCATAACTTCAAATATCCCCCCTTCATCTTTCTTCCCCTCCATCATCCATTGCTGAGCATGACATCATATGTTATGGGGTATCTCTGTGGTCAGTTGGGGTCAGCTGTCCCGTCTGTGTACCCTCTCAACCTTTTGCCCATCCCTAGGCTACTCACTAATGGGGCAGTGGAAGGAGCAGAAAAGGAGCAGTAAGCACTGCTTGACAGCAGCTAAATCATGGGTGCATTATCAACACTGTTTTCACCACAAATCCAAGTTACATCACCATACAATTTGCTATGAAGAAAACTAACTCTATCTCATCCCAAACCAGTACACTATGAAAAGGAATACAACAACAAAGGATACGGGAAAGTAAGATATAGGCTAAGTAGATGGGAACTCTTCACTGTGTCAGAGATCCTGTCATAGCTGACTTCATCTGTATTCTTTGCAAGTCCTTCTAACAGTTTGGCTCAAAAAAAAAGAGATGAACTTCAGAGGAGCAGCTACAGTCTTTCCATTGATTTCCTCTATGCTCACAGATACTCTAATTCCTGGAAAAGACTTTCTTTGTTGTTTATTGACACATGTCTCCATAATTCTGCTGTGCTCTATACTTCAGCTTGCCTGTCTTGATTGCTTACTGACAAATTCAGTTGTGCTTTCAAAGGCATAAATTATTTCCCAGCATATATATCCAAATAAATTCAATTTCACCTAAGTACAGTTCTTAATTTTACAGAGTTAATTCATATTTGGAACAAAAATAAATTGTATATCAATATGTTGGTTCTCTTTGTAATGTACCTGTTAAGTACTATGAATGATAAACTTTTTATGAATTCATAATTTTCCAAATAGTCAAGAAAAATATTTTGTGAAGTTCAACAGATTTTTGGCCTATAGCTTGGATTTCAAATACAGAAGTTTATTCTCAGCTGCTAACAGTGTATGGTAAAGAGATCAGCAGTAGTATGCTGGAAGAATATAGTTGTATTAGGAAGAATATACTTCCATGATCATGATTTCACACAAAGAAAAACATATTTAGATAGACATGTAGGTAATACTTTAATTGAAAACATTTGTTTAATACCAGGGTCTTTTTCTACAGCTGCTTCCAAAATCACCTTAAATTACAACTGTAGTGACTCAGACATGTTTCTTAAAAACTCTTATACACAGCTATGCATTTCAAGTCATATAACTGCAGCTGAGATCATTGTAAGCAATTTTTTTTTGATAGATTTTATGCCTTTCAGCATTTTAATATCTGGAATTAATTTCTCCTCCTATTAAGAGATAATCACTAGAGGCCAGACTGTATCATTAAGTTTTCAGGAAGGCTCCCTCTTGTGCATGGAAATGATAGTCCCGCCTGTCCTTACTAGCTGAAAAGCATCAGAGTCTTCATGTTTTTCACTGTTGCTATTATCATTATAATAAATATTATTATTGTTGTTGTTGTTGTTGTTATTATTATTATTTTAATTATTTTTATTATTATATATTTACAGTTTGAAACATTCTTATCACTGGCTGGAAACTTGTCTCCCCCACCTCCCAAAAGAAAATTTTTTTTTGAATTATGAGAAATTTTAGTATCTGTGAGACATCCTACATGTGATAAGCAACTTGGTGAATAATATTTAACAAAAGATTACATTTTTTGTTTCAGAAAATTTTTAAACTATATTCTTCTTTCTTGGCATGTATGATTGTGGTTTTCCAGAATAGACATCATTAACCAAGCATCAGCTGAAAATTCAAAGAAATATTGCAAATTTGATTTAGATTTTTCAATAAATAAACAATACTTCTATTTTGTCCTTTATTTAATCTATATTTTCTCTGTAATGTTATATTTTATTATTTTAATGTAAGTATAATGAAGAAAAATCATATGATTTTTAAAACAAAATAGATTTTGCATGGTATCAAATTACAAAATTTATAGAGGATAATTTTAAGTTTTTTGGTTCTTTTTGTGAATGGTAGATACCAAAGAAGCCTAATATCATCTCTGACTATACAGAAGCACTCGAAATGTACAGTAGTTGTACTGAGTATAGCACTTCTAACAAACTGCAAAATATGTTTAAAATTATTGCATTTAGTAAGTGCATAAGCAAACATATATTTACCACAAAGAGAAGATTTTAGCTGGAGGTAAAGTGGCAAACTGTTCAGGCATATTTTTTTAAATTACATTTGGATCTGATATTATTTCCACATTTAAATGACTACATTAGAGTGATTCATTGTATGTGTATAGACATTTCATGTAATAATAACTGTACCTCACTTTCAGATGTTTCCTGAATACCTTCACCTTTTTCATATGCATTTATTCTATTATTTTACAGCATAAGAAATCAATCTACAGGCAGCACTGCAAAAGCTTCCTATTAGCAGTCCTCGTCCTTTGAACTTTTTAACAAAGAAACAGACCTTGAAATTGTTCATAACACTCTTCATTGCCGATTGTTTTTGTTTGCTGATGGTTTGGGTTTTCCTTTGAGTTTTGGTGTTACATATTATTAGATATCAGAAGGAGTTGTATGATTTTAAAGACAGATTTTCTTTTATCCTAGCACAGCTTTCTATGATCTGAAAACAGAAAGAAACCTGGAAATGTGTTTAAAAAGAGACAAACAGGTAGAAACAAGTGTAAAATTAAAATTCAAATCTATAACACCAACTACAAAAGAATCTTTTAATTCAGGAAGTATCGCTTTAGGTTCCAGCTGATATTGATTAGGAATTTGGAAGTCAAGAGGGAATGGATCTAGTGTGCATGTAAAGAGGCTTTTTAAGTATGTAACCACCACAGTTTAAGGTATCTGCCTTAAACATGTATAAATATTTATAAACTAAGTTGCTAGTGAGCACGGAGTTTATAATTGCAGACCCTGTAGGGCTCACCAGAGACTGAAAGCATGACTTGAGGACCTGCAGAGTGAAGAAAAATATGTTTGGGAAAATGTCTGAGATGAGTTTGGGAAAGCAGAGAGACATCAATGACAGAACTGTGAAAAAGACGGATGAATACATAGAAGAAAGATGCCTTATCAGGCTTCTTGACTTTTGCTATCAAGACAGAAAAAGGGAAACAGGACACTAGGGAAAGTGTAGTTCATATACTGTACTGAGGGCTTGACAGAAGATAGAAGGAAATGTATCTGGAAATCAGAAGGGCAATAGAGTTGGGTACAAATGAGTAAAATCTGGAAGTGGGAGCATAGTCCAAGATTGGATGGGATAATGAAGTGAAGGTATTTCAAGATCAACAGAAATGGTAGTAGAGATGGAAATCAAAATGTGATCCTTAAGCAGTCATGAGAAAATGCAAAATGTCTTAATACATCATAAATCAGAGAGAAAAAGGCACAAACAAATTATTAAATGTGACTTCATTCCCAATCATTCTGCTTCAAGATTAAAACAGACACGAACAATACTTTTGTCAAATAAATGCACAGCTGTTATAAAGCTGTTGATAACCATGACAAAAAGTTTGGATATGCATAAAAGTAAATAAAGCAAATCTTCTTAGTATATGAATGGAGGCTAAATGTAAATTAAGATTTAATGTAAATATATTTGATGGTGAAAGACGAACATTTTTAGACCATTTGCTTCTATAAAATTTCATTCAACCTTAACATTGATTAGTGCTTAGCAAAAAGGAAGAAAAAAAACCCATGAAAACCCCAAGAAACATAGACTAAAATTATATAGTCTTAAAACATTCTGTGAACATTTTTTAATAGAGTAGCATTTGTGAAATCTGTTAAAAGATAACACTACTAGGCAAGATTCCAAGGATAAACTTTAATAATGACAAGATATTTCAATGTGATAGAATTCTACTTTCTTCAGTCTCTGGTGAATAATTGAATAATGCATTTTGATAGTGCCATATTAGCCAGTCTCACAGACACTTCTAGTGACCAGTGTTTGAAACTGTCAGAAGCTTTCCCTAGAAGTTACAGGTACTAGATGTTACTCAGCCCTGTTCCCTGAATGTTTTGTACATATTTTCTATATCTTGTATTTACTATTATATTTTCAGATGAGTATTTTTCATCATTGTTTACCATCAAGCTTATACATGAGAAAACTGTGTTTGCAAAGCAAAACATGCCTAGGATTTCAAATAACTCACTCAAATATGTTTAGAAGTTTGAACTGAAAACAAAATATATAAAAGAAAAAAATCCTTACAATAGACAACTTACTGCAAATTTTATTAAAAAGAAAAATCACACACACAAAAAAGACTTGCTGTATTAAGTAATGAAAATCTATGCCAGTTCATTTATTGGAACAACCTTTAAAATCAAAATCAATGTATTTTAGTACACTTCACTTGTGTCTAAATATGTCTGACTCTGGGTACACTTCTTGGACTGGTCCACTGATTGCTCGTGTTGGGGATTTGTTGCGTAGTACCCCCATTTCTGAAGAACTTGCATGTTTTATTTTTCCTGTATAAAAAACAAGTAACAAGCGAAAATGGGAGGGAACTTGTATGTGACCGATCTATTCCTGCTATGAAGCTAGGATGTAACTTGGAGGTATACACAGATTGAAGATCTGGTCTCATATAGAAAGAGAATTATTGCTTATCTTAACTAAGCAATTGTATATGTATTTTACGACCTTGTCCTGACACTACTTTCAGTACCTTGATAAACAGTAATGATTGGTATGGTCTCTCAGCTTACTCCAGTGAAAACAGAAAATCGAAATTCTTGTATCAATATCCTGCATCTACAAAGATATTCCAATTATAATAAATAAAATCTAGAATAAATTTGTGTCTATCTGTCATAGTTTTTCCCCTTCTCCAAAAAAAAAGGGGGATGTCTGTGAAGGTAAAGAAATGGTTAACAATACATAATTTCATCAAGGTAAAAACATTGTCTCACACCACTGAATAAGACACCATAAAAACATGACCTCCAGGCAGAAAAAAGCAATGGTTGGTTTTCACAAATATTCAGTTTAGAGTCCTATCTGCTTTACAGAAACTCTGACTTCTGACTTACTTTGTGTCCTAGTAAGTGAAAAACTAGTCTATGATAGTTTCCTGAGGAGTAAGATATCTAGTTCACTCCTGATGGAGTTACTTTTTAATGGAATATGATTCCCAGTGTCCACATTACTTGACAATGAATTTGTCAAAATAGCAACTGTTGACTTTTTTTAGTATATTAAAGGGGCTTAGATAATTTTGCAGAAATAGAGACTTTTCTGAATATTCCTTATGGGAAAGTCTATAACTTTTTTGGATGAAAAGGACAAAATGTTTAATCTTTTTAGTTTTGTGACTAATGTTTTCCATTCTCCTTGCATTTTTCTTATACATATTTTCATGTTGTCTTCCCTCACGTGTATCAGGAACTGATAAGGAATGCTGTCCTCATTTGCTATGCTATCAATGCAATGCAAAAGGTATTCTTTGATTGCTATCTGAACCAGATTTTATCAACATCTTCTTGGCATTTAGACCATGTCTACGTTTATTTATTAACATACATCACAGTGTTCCAGAGGGCTCTGATCTGTGATCATACTGCCGAGCAGCTGCTTGGAGCATGTCTTTATCACTATATCAGCTGTTTCCCTGGATTTCATTTACATCATTTTATATTTAGACGGTACGAAAGCCTATCACTAGAAATAGTTTTGTAGATATGAAATTCTTCTGCCAAGTCATGACTGGTATCTACAAAGGACAGGTTGAGGTTTCAGGGACACTAATAAATATTGGCTCAAGACATCTCTTGGAAACTTGGGAAAATAAACTGTTTTGATACTCATTGTTTTATAACTCTCAATTTTCAGACAAAGAACAAGAATAATATTGTACTTTATTGGGGGAAAGAAGAAATTGACATAAGAAAGAAAATCAATGGAATAATGTGTGGTAGCCACATAAGTAATTTCCAATATAAAGTAACAATGAGATGAAGATTGAATTAATGATAAACCATTTTCTAGGACAGTTACTTAACTTTTACACTTTTTAGTAAAGCTATTTCAGTTGCCAAATCACAGAGCTCTGTCACCTGAGTTGCTGGGTAACAAAGTCTTATGCAGTCTGCTGCTGAAAAGTAGAGTTAAAATTCTTGCTATCCAATGAAAAGAGTTGAACTTAGGTTTTAGTATTCTGTTTTTTAAGTTGGAGCAAGTAAACATAATATTCATAATTACATATAATGTTTGCCGCACAAAGCCTTCTAAAAGAGATTTTTTCAGTCTTTACATTTTTGCACTCTGAAACTGCAAGTTTACTCCTTGTAAAGAAATTTACACATCCAGTCTGCCCTGAATTTTCATATAAAATGTTTTCAACATAAGTACACTGATTCTTATGAAAAAGCCATTTGAACAACTTTTTTTTTTTTTTTTTTCTTCCCTGCTACTGGTTTACAACATTGTAACAGCTGTTCCCCTCCTGGCTCTTCAACATTCCTGAACTCTAAAACTCCTTTTTTATATCTCAGCTACTAGGCTTATACAGGAAAAAAGCAGGAATTCCTAGCCCAGAGTTTTTCTGGTTTACATATTTCTCATAGAACAAGGTAAATTGCACAACTGAAGTGCTTATTACTCTCCAGACTGTAAAAGGAGTCTGTCTGATGACATTAAATGTTAATGCCAACAAGTTTGGCATCTAAAATTAGATAATATGAATTGAACCAAGATGACAATGAGATATCTTTCTTTTTCTTCTTTTTTACCTTGAGTAAAACATGTGAAAGGAAAATATTCCAAGGCTATCACATATATATGTAGGAAATGGAGCAGGGAAGAAAATGCCTTGAATTAGAAGTTAAAGTTCCATTATCCTGAGATCTGAAATGAATACTATCATGATTTTACAGCTTTTACTGTCTTCTACCCCATCTTTGCTTTCCATTTAGACATAAGGTCTTCTGTGTCTTACTGTGTGTTGTACAGAATGGACATTTTTGGAATACCTTACAAGCAAAGAAATACAGTGTTTGGAGGATATTGTAAGTTGAAACAGATCTCCCTTTTTCTTCTCTTATTTATACTTTGCTTCTTATCAAGTCCAATCTCCCTAATAATGCAAGTACATGGTAAATATCTCTGCCACAGGGCACTGTCTTGCACAAATGCTGAGCTGGAAGAATTGGGCTTTTCTTTTTCATCCTTACACCCAGACAAGTTTCTCACTCCCATAAATCTCGTAGCTCTGCTCGGTCACATTTGGGTGACTAGGAAGTAAAACTGCTAGCTAGAAAAGGGAACACTAATAACAAGGGAGATTACCTCTTATATTCAGTTCCTTGTCTTCCCCATCACAGAGTGATGATACCTTACAAATAGCACTAACCATGGTCTATCTAAGCAGGATTGAGACAGGAAAAATGACAAGAGAATTTGTCTCTCTCATTCAAACAATTCAAATATGTATGTCTAATCTAGTGAAGGAGTAACAATTAATTTGTGTAATAATAAAAGCCTTGTTCAGAACAAAATTAAGTACTTCACAAGAAAAGCCTGGAATATACCATCCATATTTCCCAAGCTCATGCAGAAATTAATGACTTTTGAGAGGTAAATTGTTAAATCCCAGAAGACTAGCATTTTATCGTGATTTATGCAAATACAACTGAATTTATGACAAATACAAATATTAAAAAAAAAAAAAAAAAAAAAAAAAAAAAAAAAAAAAAACAGAAAAAACAGAACAAACTAGTGTGTGGTTGTCCATTTGACAGCATCTGAGATGATATAAAACAGCTTCCAACCTTTGATTTTTAAATTGAAGTGACACTGGAATGTATATTTTAGATTTTTTTCCTGACAAATCTTCTATTTTTGTTTTTGTTTTTGTTTTTTTTTTTTAAATCAGTGGACTTTTTGAATCAGTGAGAACAGACCTGAAACTGGGGATTATAATAATTTGAGACATATGAATCTATCAGGAAAGTATTTTTATGCAGTTTCCTGTAAAACATTTTTATGCAGTTTTCTGTAAATCTATTTATTCTGTAAACACAGAGAGATTACAATTCTCTGCTCTAATGCCTAGAAATTTAGTCTGCTTTTCCCCTCATATTCACTAATAGTACTACATAATGTCAGGGTCAGTCTCTTAACTTTGTCAAAACCAGTATGAATTTTTTTCCATTACTTTTTGCTTTTTTTCTTGTAACCAAAACCAGTAATGCAGAAGTACAATAAATCTTTAAATTCTTACTATCAGAACAAAATGCACATTACTTGCAGCAGCTGATTGTTTAAAAAATAGATGCATAAGTTATTTGATTTTCTGCTCACTAGAATGACTTTTCTTTTTCCTTCTTAACAGAAATTCTCTTTCTATCTTATTCAGAAAGGCAGTAAGAGTCTTTTTTAGGAACACTTGAAGCCATCAATAGATGTTGATTTTTCCATAACATCTGCCATGTTCCTATTTTTCCATGCTGAACAGACATTTTTTAAAAGTAAATGCAGAGCAAAACAGATTTTGCTAAACCTTAATTAGCATTTTTATAAAATGCGTCACCCATAGAATTTAATATGAGAACTCTTTATAGCATGACTGGTTTAGACCAACAGTAGAAGCTGTGTTATCATCTTGTCTACTGGGCAGAGATTGTAGCCCTGACTTAACCTTTTATATGCTTTAAAGCTAAATTTTAAACTAATGCAAAACTATCATTATTGATAATCTACTCTTTGAATTGTATCAGTACTCATTTAACTTTTTATAATACCAAGACAGTGAAAATCTTATACTGTCATACACTTGTTACAAGAGATACTCAATAGTGAATACATCATGCAATACATCATGAAGGCTTTGTAACTCAAGGGAAAGATTTAGCATGAATTACACTGAAATAGATAACTAATGTTCAACTAAAAAAACCTTGTCATAAAAATGTTCCATATATGTTATTTAGACAGAAAAT
Source organism: Tyto alba (assembly GCF_018691265.1). Taxonomy (NCBI): domain Eukaryota; kingdom Metazoa; phylum Chordata; class Aves; order Strigiformes; family Tytonidae; genus Tyto; species Tyto alba. Next base: position 24,451,819 of record NW_024881321.1, read on the forward strand.
TATATTTACAGTAAAACTATTTTCCTTCAAAAAGTGATACCTTTCTAAGAATAATTTCTGTGTTAATAATAAACGCCTTCTAAATATTCACAAATACAGCAGTCATAAATGTGGGGTTTTTTTTCTCCAATTGAAGCTGCCACAATAATTTGAAATATGTTTCCTGATATTATTTTTTTCTCACTGTCACATGCTCTCATATTCCTCTAAGTTATTATGATAATCAAGCTTCACCTTCATGATATGAGAAAGGCAAATTTTAGGTCTCATTTCTCATCACCACCAAAAAAAGCTCATGGGTTTATCTCTGGTCAGACAATATAATGAAGACAACTGCTTTCTAATGAGAAATATGAATTTCAAAAGAGCTCAACACTGCTGAAATGAGTTGCCACTGAAGCATCTCTTAAAATGTAGAGGTATTATGTCAATACCATTGCTGTGTGTGGGAGGGAATTCCAAGGCACTCATGGTGAGGTAATACTGCTATACTGGTAACTTGTGGAGACTATGTCATTTTTACTTGGTTACTCAGAAAAATACTTCAAGTCTATACAAAATCATAATTTCCTTAATGAATCCATTTAAATACCTTTGTGACATATTGTAACTGTCCTAAAGAGTAGTGATGATATGTTGAATTAAATAAAGGAAGCAAAGGTTGATTTTTTTTTTTTAATTTAACTTGAGAAATATATATTTTTCCAGACAATATGAGAGCAACTCAAATCCAGTGAAAAAAGCTTATGATACAAAAGATTCAATGACTTTCTATGTTTCAGTTTTATTCCCAGTTAATCTCCGGTTAATTGATGAAAGAGGGGAAAAAGTTTATTTCTACTATTATGATAATGCTAGATATTTTAACTGTCACAGTTTAAAATATAACAAAAATAAAGAAAAGAGAAATCTGTATATTCAGCTGATGAATTCTCATCAAATTGCATTGTTCCTGACAGTGAATGAATATTAAATATATTCTAGCAGTTCTATTACTTTTCTATTTATTTAGTTTGTTTTATATACTAGAATGCAACTTTTATAATTATAATGAAAATTTATATTTAGTATCCATTCAACTTCCATATTTTCTTGTATTGATATTTACTTTTATAAAAGTGTCTTAAGCATGAACTTTTTCAGTATTTTTTTTCCTAACATTCTTTTTATATTAATATTGTATACTTAAAAGGAATGTGGGGGGGATCTTAGTTCTGAGTCTTTTGGAAGAGGTAACATTTTTAAGGTTTCTTCATCTCTGCATCTCTAAAAGAAATTATCTCCAAGCTAATTCTGTTTCTGTGTTACAGAATAATTGCATTAATTTTCTTCCATCAGTTCCATTTTAGCTGAATGTTGCTTTTTATCTTTAAATTATTACTGTTCATCCAAGTTAATTTCTTTTTCCTTCTAGAAGTTGTCTCACTATATACTATATGATTGTTAGCTAGATGATTTGATATCCAGTTCTTAAGTGCTCACAGATCGTTACCTAAGTTCCTACAGATCAACTCTGCTTTATTATGCTTATTGAAATTTTCAAGACAGCTAAGGGATGCACTTCTGCAGCCTGTCCATAACATTCAATACAGCCAATTTTATGGTTGTGGGTTGACTGACTAGGAGACTTTTTTCATAGTTCATTGCTGCTGGTGGCTGTGGGGTTTTTTTATTTGTTTGTTTTGGTTGTTGGTTTAGTGTTTTGTTTGTTTGTTTGTTTGTTTGTTTGTTTGTTTGTTTTTTCCTACAAATACTTTCAGCTAATCTCAAATGGAGACTCTGGAAAAAGACTGTTCTCCTTTCTGTCTCCCTGGAACCACTGGGGAGTCACTCAACAGAAGTTATAGTTCTGGAGAGTCCCGGGCTTCCCTACATTCAGAAATGTCTTATTGAATGAAAAGTTGTTCTAAAATGTCTCTTTAATTTAGTTTGCTCTCTCTGCGGATCAGTTAACACACTTCACAGGCACTTGTCTATAGTGGTAGGATACTGAAAAAAGAGTACTTTCATATTATGCATTTCCCTACAAGAGTAATACATGCTTATTTTTCTACCATACCAATCTATTCTAAAACCTGTTTTATGACTAATATTAAACTGATGTCTCAACTTAGAAAAAGATTCAGCCTGTACTTATCTATTTCAGTCTCTCTTTAATCTGTTTCTGAAAATATCTGAAACTGTTATAAGCCACAGATTCCTTCAAACTAAACAAAAAAAATAGGAAGGAAATTAGGAGCTTTATTGGTAAGATAAACATTAAACTACCTTGACATACTGGATCCAACATGTATTTTTTCTTAAGCAACTAATTTCTAGGGAATAACATTCTAAGGAATACAAATAATTCCTAAGAATAGGAAAAATGAAACATCATATATTTGAAATTAACTTTACTACAAATTAAAAAAAATAGAAATTGTATGACACAAACATCCTTTAAGTCAGAAATGTCTTTCTTTTGATATTCCAATGCATGTTGGCATGTATATTTTGTTTCCCATATGGACATTCTGACTCAATGAGCTGAATCACTTCATTATCACAAAATGGTCACAACTGAACAAAATGTATTTTAACAAAAGCAACTTCAAAGGAACTTATTTGGAGAGAAGAGTGCAAATTGAAAACATGTATTAGAAATGAATGAATCTTAGCAAAATACTCAAAAATGAGCCCTGTGGGGAAAAAATTCTGATTATAAAGAAGTAAAATAAGATACACTCTCATGAATTTTTGCAAGTTATTGACAAGGCAACCATCAAAACAATGCACATGTCTCTGGGCATCTCCGGATAGTGGTAAAAAGGTCAAGAGATGAAAGTCCAACGTACTCAGAAAATAGAAAACAAAGCTACCAATAAAAAACGAGAAGCCTTATATTGTCACTTTAATATCACAAAAATGTGTGACATTAGGGTGCTTATTTCTCAGTATGGCTGACAAAGCATACATGGGTTGAAGATGGTTAGGTAAATTCAACTATGAAATAAAATACACCTTTCTTTTTGTGACTATCGTTAAAAACTGTATCAGCTGACCAGAGAGTTCAGATAATGTTCTGAGTACATAAAAACAAGATGAACTGTGCTGCTATAGAGAAGTAAACTCATTTATACTCAAATCTTGTCACCATGGTGATGATGGTCATGGTGGTCTTCAAATTATAAATCTATGAATCACCTTAGTTGTGTAATTCCTTCTGGGACAAAAGGAAAATTGTATTTTTTGAATTTTTCTCTCTATCATAAATAACACAAATATGTGAAGATGACAGACACAAAAGATAGTTTTCAGTGATTCATACAGCTGATAGAAGGAATTGTCTCAGATATTTTTGCTTCTTTTCCACAACTACATGTATTCTATATTTTGTCTCCCTCATTTCCAAATCCACCTATCCTTTCAGCAGTATCAGGGGTTTGCCACAACTGTATCTAACACACAAGAAATGCTGGGCAAACATGATAGGATAATATGTTAAATGATGTTTCTGAAATATATGGTTGGTATGCTTTGCTAACATACTCAGGGTTGAAATGATCACAAAATGGATGTCTTTTTTACCTAAAACAGATTGGTAGAGACCTTTCATTTTGTGAGTTTTCTTTTTTGATTTTTTTTTTTTTTTTTTTTGCAAACATCACCATGTCTACTTTTTGGAAAATAATGAAGCCACTAAGTACATAATTAGTAACAATAAAACACTAAATAATTACATACCTTTATCAAGACTCAAATGTCAGTAGTAATCTATTCTATTTCATACACATAAGTTTATCTGCTTTCATAAATAGATACTTCATAGCAAAATCTATCATTCAATAACATTACTTGCTGAGGCTGGAACAAATCATCCCTATAGCTCTTCAGATGCAAACATTTAAAATGTACACATCTACTATGGAAGGAAAGGAGTCCCATTCTGAAAGATTAAACCATGTTAATCTAATCGCATTGTTTAGATATAACACAAGGATATCCAGATTAAAAGTAATCATAGGATCACACCTTTATAGAACAATTTAGCTTGAGTGGAAATTTTGCAGGTCATGTGGCTCAACTTTCTGCTTAAGTGGGTGTAACACTAGGGCAAATGGCTTAGAGCCATCTCCTGGAAAACTTCAAACATCTCTAAAGTTGGAGACTCCACATTATCTCAGAGCAGACCATGCAAATTTTTATTACTCTGAAGAATTTTTCTCATATGTAACTAGAACCTTCTTTGCTGTAAATTGTAACTGCTGCTATTTCCCATTCACTGTCCACTTCCAAGATGAGTCCAGCTTTGTCTTCTTATTCTAAGAAGAACGGTGAGTCTAATACCTTCCCATTAACTGAAGGCAGCCATTAAAACTTCCCTTTAGCCTTCTCATCACCAGTCTGAGAAAATAAACTCACAACTTCTCGTTATGTCATGTGCTCCAGTCCCTGACCATCCTAGTGTCCTTCTGCTGCATTTACTCTAGTCTGTCCATGGGGGTTTTTGTACTGAAGTCCCCAAAACTAGACGCAGCATTACAGATGCCATCTCACAAATATCGAACAGAGAAGGATAATCACTTTCCTAAACCTGCTGGGTCTGGCCTTAGGAATGCAGCTGCATATGTGACTTGTCTTTGTCATTGTTGTAGGTTAACCCCAGCTGGCAATTAAGCACCACTCAGCCTCTTGCTCACTCCCTCCACTAGTGGGATGGGGGAGAGAATCAGAAGGGTAAAAGTGAGAAAACTCATGGGTTGAGATTAAGACAGTTAAGGTAAATCAAAAGCCTTGCATGCAAGCAAAGCAAAACAAGGAATTCATTCACTACTGCCTATCAGCAGGCAGGTGTTCAATCATCTCCAGGAAAACAGCGCTCCATCACATGTAACACTTATTGATGAAGACAAATGCCATGACTCCAAATGTTGCCCCCTTCCTTCTTCTTCCCCCAAATTTATATGCTGACTATGATGCCATATGGTATGGAATATCCCTTTGGTCAGCTGGGGGTCAGCTGTCTCAGCTGTGTCCCCTTCCAACTTCTTGTGCACACCCAGCCAGCTCGCTGGTAGGATGCTATGAGAAGCAGAAAAGGCCTTGGCTCTGTGTAAGCACTGCTCAGCAGTAGCTAAAACATCCCTGTGTTATCAACACTGTTTTCTGTACAAATCTAAAACACAGCCCATACTAGCTACTATTAAGAAAATTAACTCTAGCCCAGCCAAAACCAGTGCAGTCAATACAAGGGTTCTCTGCTGACTCACATTCACCATGTTAATCATATTGACACCCCAGTTCTTTTCTGCAACTATTCTTTCTAGTCAGTTAGCAGCTTTTAGTTTAAATTTTAACATGGGATAATCCAACACCAGGAGCAGGACTTTCTATTTGACTTTGTTGAATTTCTCAGCAGCCCTTTTCCATAGCTTAGTGAGAACACCCCATACGACAGCCCTGCCCTCCAGTATACTGACTACTTAGTGAGTTGAGCAGAGGTAATGTTAGGTCAGATTAGCCAGGGCCTTCTGACAGAAACTAGAATGTCACACAAAGTAAGGAAGGCTTTTTGTTTGTTTTGGTTTATCTTTTAATGAGCTTAATATTTTAAAATACAGCTTGCAGGTCAGATAAGACTTTGGAGGGTTCATCTCAAATCTTATCTTAGTTCATACTTCTTCCAGATTCATTTTATCTGAATAATTCTATTGTTTTATTATGTATTTGCTAACTGGGACCAAAACATCTTTCAACAGATACGCTCTGGGGGAAGATGAGGGGAGCCTGAGAATGAAATACCTCCCTTGTCTATCTTCCAGAATTACACATTCTTCATAAAAATGCTTCCATCTGTTAGAATATGTTAACAAAAGCTCCTTATAAACAGGATGGTATGTAACTTACTTTATTGCGGGAGGAAGGACTGAAGAAGGTGAAAATCTGGACATTCAGGTACCTCTTACCCATCTTGTAACTGGGAATCCAATTTGTTCTGTTAGTGCCCAGAACTTCCTAGAATATCCAATCAAAAAACAATAAACACTATGAAGCTGCTGATGTGATTTCCCTTTGATTCAGGTCACACTGTTACAAGAGTCTGCAGGCATTTCTCCCTCTCATTATTCATGTTTCATGTTGTTTAACTGTCTTAGTTGCATTTAGGTAAAAAACATAGATCAGACACAAAAATAAAATAAAAAATATGTTGGGTATGAACCTCATGTTAATATAGCTATAATCAATTTATTCAGAGTATTAGACTTAATTCCTTTCCTCAATTTCACTAGTTTCTTTATTTCATCTTCTGTTCCATGTCACTGTCTCTTTTTCTCCCAGTTCTTTATATCTTTTTCTTGTCCCCAATGTGTGTGTTATATTTGTTACATGAATTTCTCTCATACATAGAACTCATAATCATAGCTTGTTTTTTCTCACTCAGTCTGTTTGGTGTTTGAAAGCATATATACATCTGATTTGAACATTTTACAAGTTAGTAAAAATCATTCACTGTCACCTTATCAGAAAAATGTAGTTACTCTGAATTTCCATGAGCTCACTCATCAAAGCATGGTGATGCTGACAGAATTCTGATCTTGCATTATAAATCCCAGGGACTCTGCTTTTTAACTGTCCTTTCAGTTCTTCTTGAAGTTCTGCATGACATGCAGTGCAAGTTTCTTAAGGTTATTTGCGGCCAGTATAATAGTGACATGGAGATAGCAGAAGAGTTTTTGCATATTTTAGAAATATAGATGTCCAATTGCAATTCTAATAGAGGTGGATAACAGGGATGTGCCTGTGTGCACATCCACTGCTTTTAGTCAGTAATTTCTGGGACGGTCCAGAACCTCACCAGCCATTTATCTGCAGATACGAGTTAATGGACTGGGTTGAGACAATGGACAGCCTTGGAACTAGGTGACTGACTGGAGCTTTTTATTATTTCACTCACTGTTACAGCAGTCCTGCAGGGGATATTGTTGAGCAACTCCAGAATTCCCTCCGTGCAGTTTCTGCTGTACCCAGCCCAATTTGTATGCCTAAATGTCTTGATTAACTTCCTAAATGGAGAGTCTTAAGTAGACATCATTGTATATTCTATTTCAGTCAATAAAGAAAGGCTTTAGATGTCAAAAGTCTATCTGATTCCAAGCTTGTCCAAAGGAATAGAAAGCTTCTGTAAGTTCTGTTTCATATTCATCATTCTATGTTGATATCTTGGATATCCAGAAACATCTGAACCAGTGATAATATTTTCTTATCACTGTAAACCAAAGTGTGTGGAGTTTAACTGAGCTTTAAATGTTCAAGATTAAAGCATTCTAATGTTCCTCCACTCATGACTTCTATCTTTAACTCCATAAAAAATTTGTACCATTATGTTGGAAAATAGAGTGATACTATATTTCTCTGCATTCAGTTTTTTAACAGCATGAAAAGTATTTAATATTCATAGTAAAAAATCCCCCAAATAAATAAATAAATAAATAAATAAATAAATAAACAAACAAACAAACAAATAAATGTGCCTCAATTTGAAATTCATTCCCATCCCATTTGTTTTCCTTAAGATATCTGGTCACAAAAGAGCACATACATCATGTGTAAATCATCTATCACAGATAGTGTTTTGTGATGATAGAGTGTTTATATGAAATCCAGAAAATTACAGGTGATTTTACTATATTAACTATCTTTTAGTATATAATGTTGTATATATATTTATTATTTTATCTAAATTACCATGAAATAATGGTATAGTTGTGATTTAGTCCTGCAAGTATTTCAGACCAAAGTGTGCTGGAGGCAAGTGCTGTGTGGTACTTATTGCGGTCTGAAGAAAGCATCATGTGCTTAATTCACTTCTCTATAAATAGGCTTTTAGAGTCATCTGAGGCACCCTGGAGTACACAAGACATATGTCAGCATCTGACAAATATGATACATAAACTAAAGGAAACCCAAGTTCTGCTGGAGCAGCACCTAATGGTGAGGAGAAATTATTAAGGGCATCTCAAATGGCATCAGATACCTCCCTGTGGTTAAACAAACTGCATTTAGATGTACTTTTTCTTTGCACCGACATACAATTTGATCAGACTCCAAAGGATGTTAAAGATTAGATAACAATTAACAAAATAAATTTAGTAACGTTTATCTGACATATTGACCCTTTTTCCTAAGTTGAGGAGTAGGTAAGTATATTTTACTTTCATTTATAGCTCAGAAAGGTCTATATAAAGGTGACCTTTAAGATCAGTTTTAAAAACCTCAATAAAGATAACATGCATTTGTCATTACTTATAAAAAAGAAAATAAAATAAAAGCAACATCAGAACAAGATATAATAAAATGGATAATGAATATGATTAATTTACCTTGATTTTTTCTCATCTATTATACCTAATAAACACAAATAAGTAAGAGCTTTCCTCTTGCATAACCAATCTCATCAGTTTTTGTCAAAAGAAATGTTGGGTTCAGAAACTGCAGAGATATGGGCAAAATTCAAAATAAAACTTAGATAAAATCTTTCAAAGACTATACATAATCAACACATCTGCATAAAACAAGGGCAATTCCTTCATAAAAGTTGGAAACATTTTTTTTGTAAGTGTTCAGTCAAATTTTGCAGCTGTTGTTGCAGATTTCCCATCGTCTCTCTGCGGTATTGTCACAGATACATTTTAATAGTGTAATTTTTCTAGAAGGGGTGATTAATAGTGTCTGTATGATTTTACTGGTTTGTGTGACTGTATTACTCCTACACTTCCAAGAATGCACTCTTCTCACAAGGTATGAATGACTTTTCCATCTCCTCTTTTTCACAGTAAATTCTCTCTACCTGAGGATATCATGAAGTTTTAAACTATGATTAACCTTTCTAAGAATAGTCATACTGTTTTTCAGTAACAGAAAATTTGGTATTTCATCAATCTCATGAGGAAATCTTGATCAAATTTCCAAAACCAACCAAGCCTTCGTATCCTGGTAAAGGGAATGTTTAGTACAGGGTTGGTTGCTCTTGCCATCTCTTTGTCCAGTTTATCAATAGATGGCAGCAAATAGCTCTTTTACCTCTGATCTCCAGCCCAGAGGGTTGCACACATTTATTTATTTAGTGTTTTCTATTTCTATCTTTCTTTCTAAAAAGGTCATGTACATGGCTGCATGTGACAATGCAGTTACACTATAGAACATATATAACTTAAGTAGGTAACTTCACCAGCTCCTTGCTAGGGACAATTCACAGGATTTCACTGGGAACTGTAAACAGTTTCTGCCCAATCCAAGTTAGCAAGGAAGTGTGTACATATCTTCTACACAGAAACTCACTGAAATAATAGTCACAGAAAGAAATATCTCATATTTAATTCCCATTTATTAAGGATCAATGAAAAAGAGTCCGTAAAATCAAGGTTGAAATATATCCTTTTGATAAAGTTTTTCTTCTGTTCCTCAGTTTCAGGTTTTGGAAAAGATTTTGCTCCACTTAGACATTTCCAGTATTCCTTGTGCGGCTTGTCTTAGAAAATCCTCTTGGGCCTATCAGTCTGAATAGAAAAGATGTGTAATTATTTCTGAGGGAAAAAAAATGTTTTCTAAACCTGCATAAAATCTTGGCAGATTCCATTGTATGTATTCTGAAATATTTTTCCATTTCCTATAACTGTGTTCTGAAAAGATTTTGCTTCCAAACTTCAGCACTGTCTCTCATTACAAAAAAAAAAAAAAAAAAAAAAAAAAAAAAAAAAAAAAATAAAACTGAAAAAAAAGAAGTGAAAGGAGACTTCAGAATCCAAAATTCAAATGCCTCCCTGCCTCCACTATTATGTAGAGAAAGATATAGTAGGGAAAACTTTGCTCAAGCTCCAGTGAAATCATCTCTAACATCAGAACTAGAAAAGATATGTTAAGCAAAAGGCATGCCTGTTTAAATAAGTAAAAACTTGGAGAAAAACAAACCTTTAATTAAAGTTGACTATGATCTTTCAAAACTTCATATTTAAATATGATTGTGCAAATTAAAATGAAAATATATTCATCTTTAAATGATATCAGACATCACACTCAACTGACACAGTAGTTCCTAAGAAAATACAAGAAAACTACGATGAATCAGTAGAATATGTTCAGAAAACTTTGCTGAAAATCTCCTTTGTAATCAGTTTGCTGATACCCAAGCTAACAACATTTCATTTACCTCCTATTGCAGTAAGAGTACTCTTCCTCACATTGTATTAACAAGATGATACTCTTGGGATATAAAAAGAAGATAGTAAGAGATTAATAGGTAGCTAAAAATATTTTGATATGATGTACATTAGAAAATGAAAAAAAAAAAAAATGTCAGTTTTTGTGTCACCTCTATATAGCAAAAGTAGTTAATTTCTTTCTACTCATCATGGGCCAGACTTAACCATAGTAATAAAGGACAGATGGAAGAAATGCTGAGTGTCTATGTCAGATCTTATCTGGTTTGAGGACTTCATTTACTATCTTAATACATCACAGTAAAGTGAAAATTATACTAATCGTGATTATTTTTTTCTTTTTTTCCCAGACAGTTTTAAATTTTTAAAAAATATAGTTTGTTTGTTTGTTTGTTTGTTTTTCCTATTAGAAATCTGAATTCAGCTTAGATAGTTCTGGAAAAAAAAAGACATATGATTTAACCCCAAAGAAATGTAGATATACTATAAGAAAGGAAGAGAGAAAAAAATCAGAATATGACAGGGCACCATTTAAAATAATTTGCAAATGATAGATTTTGAAAGTGCATTTAAACAATTACCAATGTGAAATTAATTTAACACAGGTTGTGTAATTTATTAAGTCTGGCAGTGCTCAGTTGTTTATTTAAGCCAATAACATTATTGAGACCTGGAAAGGGAAATGAGAGTTTATCTTACTTTTTTCAAGATATCCGTCATTTGTTATTAAAGTTTTCATTTATAAGTACTGCAATTTTTATAAAATTCATTTTCTACACTTGTCAAAATTTTCTCTTTTGAAATTTAACGTCATACATGATATAAATTATAAAAGGCTACATTTTACTGCTGCATTTTGAGCAAATGTTGTGATAAAATTGAAAGTACCATGTTCAAAGTTTAAGCCACTAGAGCTTCTGTCCTTGCTACATTACCTGTGACAGAACACTGATGTTGCCAGCATAAACAATCACTCTTGTATGAAATCAGTGAGGCTGAATTGCCAGTGACCAGTCCCTCACTTCCTGCTAAGTTCTGTTTTCTTTTTTCTTAAATTGTCATGTTTAGATTATTTTTTTTTTTTTGAGAAAATATTATATGAAAATCCCTCACTGGGATATTATTAGGCAAACAATTGTATTTTATCTTTGCAGAGTTCAAGGATAGTCAACATAGATGTTATATAAAGCATGAAACAGCTTTGGTTTAATATTTCTGTGTAGTGTTATCCACCATGAAAATAATAGAACTTAATTTCTGATCACAGGAAAGATAAAGATATTGCTTTACTACTTTTTTTTTTTTTTTTTTTTTTTTCCCTTGAGAGACAACATTGTTTTATTTGAGGCTCAGCTGTATAATTAACATTTTATTGTAAAATACTTATACTGTGTGGAAAATCAAAGATAAAGATCTAATGTAAGGTATATAGCTTAGCTAGAACATTCAGTAGAAGTTGATAATTTCATTTTTTATACTGGTAGTCAATGAACACTGCATTTATTTTGAGCTGAAGGAGTTGTTTGACTATATTTATAATAAAACCAAGGAAGAACTATAGGCACTATTATGCTTAAATTCTTTCAGTGATTCAGGCAAATGTAAAAATTACTTCATGTGAACTTTATGTTTATCAGTGTTTGGGCTTCATGCCTTAGTATAAGATAAAATAATTTGAAACTTAGTTTGTGTTATTTGGTCACAGCCTCAGGAATTAACATGGAGAACTACAAAACAATAGTAGAACTCTGTTTCCCTGGGTACATCTGTATGCAATGTACTTCAGCTGCTACTTAATGATATATTGAGGAAAGAGGTCTCTTTCTGGTTAACTAAACTAGTTTACTTCCATTTTGAAGCTAGAATGCCTGCAGATGTTCTGCCCCACAACACTAGACCCCTTGAGGTGTCACAGCTCCAGCAGGGTCAGGGATGGTCTCTTTCACAGGGCAAGGGTTGTCTTGGCTTGTTGTAGGTAGCCAGAAGTCATTTGTAGACCTCTGAAGCTATTCACTCCCCTCCCCTGCACTCAGATGACTCTTGCCCATGACTCTCTTTCCTTCTAGTAAATTGTTTTCTGTTCTTGAGGTGCTTCTGGAAGTACTTGTGATGTGATAGTCTCTACATGATTGTCTTCCTCGTTAAAGGGAAGATAAGGACAGTCAGCTTTGGAGTCTAGGGCCATTATCCTTCGTGGTCTGCTAGAGCAAGGCTGCCTGTGATCCCCTGGCAGTATGGCAAGGCTGAGCAAGTGTATACACACACGCGTACACACACATAGACACGCACATGCGCATATGTACACACACACTTCCACCCCCTTAGATCAACACAAACACAAGAACAGTGCCTTTACAGGTATCACACACAAGACCAACACTAGCATAAACACAAACAATACAAATGGCGTGATCCTGTTCTTACTTTCCATTTTAGTGTAAATGTTGGACAGGAGAAAAGACAAGCAACAAGTAACAAGGGAACAAAGCAAGGAACCCAAGGAGATGAGATAAGGTGTGACAAAAAGAAACGAAGGAAGGGGCATAGCTGAACACAGCAGAGGCAGAAGTAGAACTGAAGCAGAAGTATCACAGCATGAGTAGGTCTAAAAAGACATGTCATAGTAGAAACAGGAAATCCCCTTAAACAAGCATCATGTTGCATCCTCAGCTAGTCAAACCATTCGGTCGTTGAGAATCTCCCTGCAAAAGCCTATTCAATCAGGTCTTTTAAATATAGTAATTGAATGGCCATACCAGTCGGAATGACTTTAAATTCTGTTATTTAGTTTTCAGAAATACATCCCTTTGTATATGCATTTATCTTTTCTTTTTGAAACCAATGTCCCTCTTTAAGTAATTTGTTCATCCACGAGAGGCTTCATGCTTACTTTTTGTGTTACCATGTGTCAGGATTATATCTTCATCACAGATCACTCTCTGGGAAGCTAATAAATAAAGAACTGTGCAGCATGATGTTAGTTGAAGGTGGCCTACTTCCAAGAGCACCATAAGCTTTAGCAGATGTTGGCCAGACTGCACTACATATGTGTCTGCAATTTTAGGAATCTCAGAACTCTTCAGTCAATGTCTTGGTTTGGTCTGAAATAGAGTTAATATTCCTTTTCAGGGACTAGATGAGTGCTGTGTTTTGGATTTAGCTTTGGGTTTGGTATGGGAAAATGCTGATAGCATACCAATGTTTTCAGCTGCTACCAAGACTTCAAGGACTCTCCGACTCTCCATGTCCTGCCTGTGCGCAAGGGCACAGGGAGCAGGGAGGGAGCACGGCCACAGCACCTGACCCTAACTGGGCAGTGAAATATTCCATATCATGGAACGTCATGCTCACTATATAGAGGAGGGGTGGTTGTGAAGGAGCTCTCTCGCTTCCGGGATTGCGACTGTGGGATCTTGGTATCTCGGGGTCGCTAGCCGGGAACGGGCTGGATATTGGTTAGCGGGTGGTGAGCAATTATGCTGTACATTGCCTGTTTATATATTTCTTTTTGTTTTCCCCCTATCATCGTTATTGTTCTCATTTTATTGCCATTATTAAACTGTTCCTATCTCAGCCTGCAAGTCTCCCTTCACCCCTCTAATCCCCTCCCCCATTCCCAGGGGGGGAGGGGGAAGGGAGGGTGATTAGCTGCAGTGGTTGGTTGCCGATCAGGCCCAAACCACAACAGTCAATGACCATAGACTTCTGCTTTCAGATTTCTGGGGGTTTTTTGTTGTTTTTTTTTTTTTTTTTTTTTTTTAAACAGTTGAACCCTCGGAATCGTGTTAATGGCAGAGAGAATATGCAAACCCACTGCAGTAAGTAGGAACTCAAACTCATTGTGAAAAATTGTACAAAGTATCAGAAATCAGAGAAGACCAACTCTTCCCTAATGGATGGGGAGTCAAGTGTAACAACATGCCAGCAGGGAAGGGGTCCTGACAACCAGGGTCCTGTCCTATAGTACCCAAGCCAGGGGATCAGAACAGGCCTAGACAGAACAGCCAGGTTCAACCAAGAGTCCAGATTGTCAGGTAAATTCATAGTGATAACACAGATATGAAGTCCAGACACAAGGTCAGTCAGGTCAAAGTCAGAATCATGTCTGGTAAAAGCAAGCAGTATCAGACACCCTCTACTGAGTAGAGGGCAAAACCATGGTGACAATACAAGTATGACCTCCAAAAGTATTAAGGGTTTGTAACATCCTTCATGTGAAGAGAGGCTGAGAGTACTGAGATTATTTAGCCTGGAAAATAGAAGGCTCTGGGCAATCTCATCAATGCATATAAAAACCTTATGTGAAGGAATGAAGAGAGAGACAGGCTCAATAGTGCCCAGATAAAGGACAACAAGCAATGGGCACAAATTAACATGAAATTCCATCTTAACACAAGAAAACACTTACAGGCATGGGGCACTGACTACCTTTCTAGGAAACTTGTTCCACTGTTCCCCTCCCCCTTCCCCTTCCCCTTCCCTTTTTAATCTTGCACTACTACCAGGCACTTCTTACAGGTTTCTAGGTACTATGCAGAACTAGTTCCTTCCATCATGTCCTCACCTAAAACCCAGCTCTCACTTCACATCTTTTCACTGTGGTCTTTGAAGTGCTTTACTATATAGTTATCACTCAGTCAGATTAAGATGCAAGTAACACATTATTATAATGTCAGTCTGTGCTTCACTGAAGTGTATGAAACTATTTTATAAGGAACACACTATAGATCTGCTAAGAAAATAGGTTGAAAAGCACCTGCAGTAGAATGTGACAGACTTCTTAATGATGTGAGTGACAGGTAGCGGTTTAAAACTTGTATTACTGCAATCCTAATTAACTTAGATTACTTTAAGCATTAGTGTGTCAGTCTGTTATATAGCTAGAACATAGATCATTAAAAATTACTATTTTAAAAATATATTAATAAATTTAAATCCCTTTTATCATTATTAAAGATGTAATATTTGCCTCAGTGAAAGCATGTATAAGAAAGGATGAAAAAAGGATGAAAAGGTATAGGAAAATTAGATGCAGATGCAACAAAATATGTAAAGCATAAGCTAATATTAGCCTGGTTTTGAAATAAAATGTGATAATAAAAAGGAAAAATTAATGGAACAGAGGAAGAAATAAATGTGTTTATAGCTATAGCTCATAGTAAGAATATGTTTTATCATATTACATGTAATTAATGTCTTTCATAGTTTTCTTTATTATGCTAGAAGGATAAATTAAAAAAAAAAAAACAACTTTAACCAAAATTTCACTTCATTATTCTCTCATTTTATTTAGTTATTTTTTTTTACATAAAAGGGATTAATATCCCAGTTTATTTCACAGTGCAGGGTTATGAATCATATTCAGTGTTAGTGGCAAAGTCATGGAATTTACACTTCTGAGAAAGTGCATTATGTGAACTGCATGATCACTGGGTGTTTTTATTATTCTGTGTGATCTTAGATTTAGTAATGAATATAAATACATTTTTGGACATTTTGAAATGGGTGTATAAGAAAACTTAAAGCTGCTGGCCTCCAAAAAAAAGGGATGCTGTGGCCTATTCCTTCCTCTACCCAAGGTATTCAGAAAATTAAAGTCAAAACAAAACAAAATAACTTCCAGGAAAAAAACAAACCAAACCAAAACAAAACACAAACCTGCAGGAAATATATCAACCTTCAAAAAAGCCCCACATCACCTCCAAAAAAAACAAACCAAAAATACCCAAAATCAAAAAATTAAACCTCAATTTACTTTATGTTTAGTTTTTAAATACTGTAAAGAATATAAAAATCTACATTATAATTCTTATGTGAAGACTTCTGTAAGGATGCACACTGCTAAAGTCCTGCTACATAAATTAATTGGCAAATTCTCCAATAATTTTAAAAGAAATTGGGAGGTTTGTTTTCTAATTAAATTCCTGCTGACTATAATTTGTAGTACAGGATTCTAGATTATATATGCATACTTTTTTAAAAAAAAAGGCTCATCATATGTTTTAATTCTTCACTGTGTTAGCTAACCATAAGACCAAATAATAATTGAAATTATATCTTCAATGCAAATATGTAAATCTATGCAATTACTTATTAAATTTCGTATTTTGTTCCAATGAAATTAGTTCTGTGGCGTTTTTAATGAAAGCCAGTGGTACTTTGGGTTACCTTATCTTAGGTTGCTGAAAGTGAGCTATCTGAAGCTTAAGTAGTCATAATCTTGCTTTTAGTTAGGGGAGAGAAATAGACACCTCCAGCGAATTCTTCTTGTCGTAATCCAACACACATGAATAACACTCTAGACGCACCGATTTCTCTTTTGACTGTAAAGGGAGAGTACGTAGATCACTTAAATTCAGACACAGAATTTTTCAGATTCTGAAGATAAAGAGACAGACCATAAAGTACTCTTTCAAACAAAATAAACAAAAATTAATACAGTTGTATGTGTGCATTTATGTGAGTGTGTTAAAGACTCAAAGAGATTTGTTTGCTTATAACAGGAACTGTTTTTCAGAGGAAACAAAGGCACTTACTGGAATAATATGTATGAGGACCACATTTATATTTGAGCAACAAGAATTTACCAGAAAATAAAAGAAAGCTTTTATCCCTAAAAGTGCTGGAACAACCTTACAATAAATTTAACAGAGAGCTTGTTAAGGACAAGTGTCTTTCTAGGAGAGATAAAGACATGTATCATTATTGTTCTTAATAATAAGGGGCTGAAACCATTGCCTGAGAGATTTTTCCAGACATATTTCCTGTGATTCCAACGAGCTGTCCCGGCATTTTAAGATGTATTTCCAATTATGTTAAGAACTTCAGTCTTTAACTGCTGAGCAGGTAGGGAGCTCAATCCTGCATAAAGTCTTTTCTTATTTGCATATTATTTATTCTCTCATTTTTCACCAATAGTCCTACAGTAGGCTTTTCTTTTTAGAAAATAATTATTAGATTGGTTTTCACAGTAAAACTTCTTTAGGGAAAGGTATTCTTTCATCTCTGTGATTAGTAACCTCATGCAAAATGCAAGTGACCTGATTAAAATTTTTGCATCTTTGTGATGAGAGTTTCCAAGCTTCTAACATGCTGAAATATGTTGATGAACAGAAATTCTCTTAGACAATAATGGCTAGTGGTTGGAAAAAAGTGTACTTAAGCTACTGCAAGGAGAACTATCTCCATAAGATATGCTTGATCAACTCAGTTGATGTACTTCTAATTAAAGCACAAAACAGGGATAATGGAAACAAGACATCAAAATGTTTTTTCTGATATGGTGGTGTTCAAGACTCTTTGTAATAAACAGCATCTTCAATAAACTGTGAGTTTTGCTTACAAACAGTATGATACTGTTTTTACAGAAATTGATTTAATTATTATTTTTTAAATGTTGATAGAAACCTTGGACAAGGAATTTGGTACTACATGCTATTAAGCATTGAGTAAAATGCCAAACTTATTTTTCTTTTTTTTTTTTTTTTTTTTTTTTTTTTTTTTTTTATTTTATTTTATTTTACTTACTTTTCATTTGTTGATTCAGAAAACAACTTGATTTATTTTACCTGAAATAAAATTGAAGGTCAAGATTAAGCCATTTATAGGGAGTAAAAATCCCTTAAATAACATTAAAGCCCTACAGAGATTCTCTGTCTTCTATCTTTAATTCCCACTCTGCAGGAACTTTCTGAACTTGCCCTCCTGCTTTATTCAGATGTAATCAGCACCCTTCAATGAAACTCTAATTTAAAGAGAATTCATTACAGTAGGTAACTTATTTAAATAGGTGAAAATGAATGCCTCTGAACATAGAACTGCATGTTCTAAAATGAAGGTAAGGTCTTCTAGGTAAGGTATAATAACACTTCTCACATTTGAATACAATTTATGTCTGTATATAGATATATCTGTGTACGAAGAAATAGATATATATTTTACAAGCATGTTAGAAGCGTCCATTGAATACTGAAATATAAGTGAATATTATTTTATTTTATTACCCTTTATTTTCCAAATGAGTATTAAGTATAAGAAGCCCAGGAAAGTCTAAATTGCTTGTAGTCATGTCGTGAGTCAAAAACAGATATGAAAGAAAAGAAATTTGGTTTCTTAATTCATACTTTCTGGCTGTAATTAACAAGATACAACAACGCTGATTTTCAATTACATTACACTCGATGTAGTCATGTATTCATGCACTGTAGCTGTAACCTTCTGACATAATTTTTGATTTGATGGCATTCTAAAATGTATTTTAAATCATCCAGGTCAATATAGTAGTGACTAAAGATGTTGAACATCTCAGATAAAGAGACCAAAACATATTATCCAAATGTAGTGATGAAATACATTTACATTTAAAGGTATAGAATGGTGGAAAATCAGTCCTCCTGCCTCCAATGGGAATATCAATACTGCAATATATAAAATGAGGCAATGTTTGTAGGAAAATATATACTCCTTCATTAGATCAGATGTGTATTCAGAAAAACAGAGAAGCTTTCAGGCATGCAAATCCATTTTAGGGTTGAAAAAGAAGCAACAAACATGAAATCACATGCAAGCTGAGAACAATTTGTTCTGAATTTAATTTAAAAGTATGTTAATCATTGAGATAGTTTGACAGAAGAGTTCATCCATAGCCATGCAAAGGAAAGAAAGTGTTTCTAATAGAAAAGATGAGGATATCATTATCTCTCATGAGAGAAGAAGAGACATTAACTAAGTAATAGTAGATGTTTGCACTAGTGTAAGACACTAAATTCGTATTTACCCATTTGGTTTATGAATTGTGGGTGTGGCTTCTCTGCAGGTATTTGGAGGAGACCCACAAGTGCAGGGTGCCTGTGGGACAAGTGTGTGAGTGCTGTGTGTTTGTAGCAAGCACTGAGCTGTACCAGGCAGAGAGTAGAGGACCCATGGGGTGTGTAAGAGGGGCCAGAATCAGGGAAAGAAGACAGAGGGTCACTGCTGGTACTCAGGGATCCACAAATGTGTGTGTTTGTGAACCTGGAGAGTTCACTACTGCCTGAACCTGCAAACAAGAAAGTAGCAGCCTGGTCAGAGACCCCAGGTCTTTGAGCACTGAGCTGGGCTCCAGTGGCCATGCAGGAGGCAGTCCTGGCATGAACAACTGGAGGAGGTGTCCACTCCTAAGATCCCTTAAGAGGAAGTATCCCTTCTTATGTGAAAACCTATAAAGAATTTAGTCAAATTAAATGCTTCAAGAATCTTAAAATTGAGGCTTTTCAAAGAACATTTAGGTTCATGAGATACAGTTTGTTTCAGAATACATTTTCATTCTGAATGAAAATAAAATTTTTGAACTCAGAATCTTTTTAAAGATACTTCAGCACATAAAAATCACATCTGGCTCTACCTACGATCTGATCTTGAGTCATCTGTGTGGATCAGAGCATAGTTACTGGATGGCAGCCATTCTAGACAAATTTGGGCAATGCTACTTTGTTTTTAGTAAAGTGAGGAACATTCCTTAATCAGCCTTATAATGTGTCAACAAAGCTTGTGACATACATATATTTCTTTGATTCTTCTACTCATAATTCCTTTGAGCCTAGGAATATTTAGCCTACCTCAGCTGAGGTTATGCATTGCTAGTTACGTATATACAAAAGCTAACATCTGATTCACTGTTCTGTTTACATTTTATGGAATTCTTTTGTTGAATTTATTGACTTTTTTTTTTTTTTTTTTTACATTCTTTATTAGATTTTATAAAATATAATACATTGCACACAGTACTCAGGGAAGAATGAACTTTACTGATGGCAAGAAGCCTATTTAAAAAAATCCAAAATACATGGCTTGCATTGCAAAAAGAATCTATTTTCTCTATTTGAAATATACAATTATAATTTCTCCACAATGGAAATAAGCCATTTGTCTTAGATCTCATTTGCTTTAAATACGTGGTATTTTTTGTGGACTTTGAGTATATTCTATATACTTACTCACAGATAAGATAGTAAACATCAAGTCAGTGAACTGGAAAATCAGAATAACTACAGTACTTAGAAAATAATATTACTGCCTAGTGGGATTTTTATTAATCACTAGCTGTAACAAAAAGCACTTCAATATGACTTATAGTATATATAATTTTAAACATTCAATAGTATTCTGTGATGATCAAGAAAAAGGTCATATTTCTTACATAGCTGTACATTGGTAGTCAAAATTTCTTTCTATAAAAACAAATCAACAGACTGGAAATTAGTTTACATGGATTGAAAATGGCTCATTCTGTTTGAAGAAATTGATTCATAAAATCCAGGGACATAAAGATTCAAATGAGTTTGATTAAATATTTAATCAATAATAAACAAAGCTGAATTTAAATCCAACATCAGGTGATTCAAATGAACATTGCTACAAGAGATACAAAGGTATGAAAGATCTGCCATTTGAGATATAAACTACAAATCATTCTGAGTCAAAGTTAGACAAGGACTGTAAGGCACTGCTTCTCTTGACAGCTAGGTAACTGTTACTTACTCCCTTCATTCGCTGCATACTTACTGATATTAAAGCTCAATGCAGACTAAATTTTGGTCTCTGTGAGTACTATTTTACCATAGTACTTATAGAAGAATACCAATTCAGTGTTCTTAAGGGTGGCAAATAATCCACTTCATGAAAACAGAGCTCCACACTAAGTCATATTCAGCTATATAAATATCGTGGGTCTAAATTCCTACATCTCAATTGTACACTTGTAAAGTTCCCATTCTGCTGTTCTTTTTGTATTCTGCTATTAAAATAAGCTTCAAACCATTGACAGGTTCTTGGAATTAAAGCTTTTAAATATCAATTAACTTCTGACCATGTAGGGTTACACACTACACTGTCATGATTCATAATCTCATAGATTCTGAAATAAGCCTAGAGTAGAATATCAAGAAAATAGAATGGTAAAAGTAGGATTAACCTTTTCAGACTAGTGTTATATATTTAATGTAATTGTAATCTGAGTTTTTAAGTGGAAAATGTATTTCAAACCATGCCTTTATCCAATCAAAGACAACTACAAAAAAATAAGACATAGAAGATTCTTATGCAAAGACATTGTCATTGGCATAAAATAAATTAATCTTTGGGATACCTTTCAATACAGATGCATCTCCTCTCACTACCAGAGCCCTGTTCATTTACACCACATGAATGTCTGCAACTGGGAGGAAAAAATGATAAGAAAAAGAAAATAAACTTTTTTTTTTTTTTTTATTTCCTCTAGATGAAAATTGCAAGAGTCTACATATTAAGGAGCTGGAAACTGAGACAATAACTGCCAAGAGGGACAGTTAACTGCCAAGCAGGAAAGCTCTCAGAACAGACAGAGATTTGTGCCCAGTTTCTTATTGGAAACTGATAGTGGAGAATGCCAGCAAACCAAAAGTACTATAAATAGGTCATGTAAAAGAGAGCTAGGTAGTTGATACAACAGTTAGTGTAAACAGAGTAACAGCAAAGTCTCAGATACTCTGCTTGAGACTACAGTCAGCTCAACACAGTGATACAAAAAGACACAGTCCAATTCATGTGACATGTAGATTAACAGAAGCATTGACCCAAGAGGGACTTTCAAGCGGGATGTAGACACTGTGTCTCAAGCTGCAGTGTGAACCTGATACTCTTCTCTTAGGTACGATCTGGGAGTGATGGTAACCACCTGCAGGAGGTGTGCTCTGGTCAAGCTGCTGAGTCACAAAAAGGAGACAAGGGAGAAGGTAAGCAGATTGCGTAGCAGCAGGGAAGATGCATAGGAAACTGAAAGGATCTTTGTAGAGATTGGACAGAGTCTAGAACCTAAGTCCCGTATAACACAGAAGGAGGAATGTTCAAAAGCTGTAGCTTGAGCAGTGGTAAGACAAAGATTCCCAGGACCATGGGAGCTGGAAGTTTGGAACTCTTAGGGCTAGATAAAAGAGACAAAATCCAGGTGGTGGTGTCTTCAATCATACTGATAAAGGGAAAGGAAACAGAAACACATTCATCCTGCAGGTCAATTCCTGGCTGCACAGCTGTTGTCATGTTCAAGGATTTGGCTCCTATGACCATGAACCCACTTCAGGGAATAAGAGAAGCAGGGTTCACCTGGTAAGGCAGGGCAACACAGTTGTCTCTTGCTAACACGATGAGGAGAGCTTTAAGCAAGGTTCCTCAGAGAAAGGAGGTAAAAGTCTGAAGATAAATAAGAGAATGTGGGTGGGAAAAGGCATTGTGGGAGATCCTCATGTTCCCCTAGAAAGAGTGAAGTGGGCAGACATCCATCTGAAGTGCCTTTGTTCTCATGTGAACAGCATGGGAAAGAAACAAGGAAATGGATCTCAATAAGAAATGACAGAATTTTAAATATATAGTAAGGTAAATGAACAACTGGAGTATTGTGATGTGTGGATAGTAGGTCTTTAGAAAAGATAGTCAGGGAAGGTGATGAGAGGTGTATGGAGTAGCTGAATGCAAGTCCTGGACAAAGTCACTTTAGGTGCTGCTGTGCTTGCCCTACAGCTGATAAATAAAGAATAGCTGGCTCATGATAATGTTAGTAAAGGGCAGCTATGACTACAGTGATGATTAGACAATAGAGCTCGAAGATCCTAAGGGAAGAGAAGAAGGCAAGTAGCATGGAATCTGGACTTCAGGAGAGCAGACTTATTCAGGGAACTTGTATGCAAAGTTTTGGTTTCCCAAATAACCTGTTAGCATATAGTGTATTTTCATTTGCATTTTATTATGGATTGATGAGAAGGACTATGTTGTCAAGTAACTGTACTGGAGTCCAGTGACATTCTTTTTTGGTATGGCACCCTTTTTTTAAGGATGACCTTAAAAATTAAAAAAAAAAAAAAAAAAAAGTCACAAATACTTTAAGTTCTTAAAAGAAGAAGAGTTATGAAACCTAATGATGGATAACATTTCTATAGAGATAAGAAAGAAACTGGACATTATATCAAGACTGTAAGGACAAGAGGGATAGTAAGAAAAGTAACAATACAAAGGTTTTAATAGGGAAGATTTGTACCTCCATGTTCAGCACATGAAACTAATGAAACTGTGTCCAAGACACATTATAAATATTTTCAAGATGAAAAAATCACAATCTTTTAGCTAGCAACTTTTAGTAATGTCATGATTTAACAATACCAGTGTATTTTAAAAGCATATTAAAATTAATTTTATTCTATTCAGAGATGTATGCCATATTAGCACAGTCCTGATCATCCAGACTTCTACTTTGAAAACTTATTCCCATTTTCAGCCTTCTACTGTTTTCTGAAACTCCCTGTGTAGTCTTTAAGTTATGAAAAGTAGATTAGGTAGTTTAGATAATACCTTGCTTTTGCTTTTCTTTTTACATTCTTAAATACTTTTAGTCAACTATTGGGGGGATGGATATAGAAACTCATCATTTCCAATAGTCTTTTCAATACTTTTCAGACTACTGAAGGTTAAAGCAACACAAAAAATCAGGTTGATGTATCTAAATTGAAAACAAATTCAGAATTCAGAAACATTTAAAAGTTGTTATTTCAGTTAAAAATTATTAGTGATTTCTGGGTAGGTTTTTTTTTCCTATTTGGCTTTCTCAATGTACATGCTGCATGAATGTCTGAAACAAGTTGTTTTGGTTTATAGGTACATTTTTATGTTTTTATGGAACTCCAGTTTAGTAATCTTTACCTTCAAAGGTACGTAAGCATCTATCTGGCAGTTTATATATCATTACTATCATTTGAAATAAATAATTATCTATTTTGTTATCTAAAGTACTTTAAGTTCCAACACTCCATAAACAGATGCAGTTAATTAATCTTCCTCCATGAGTTAGCTGGAGCATAAGTTCAAGTAGAAGCCTTGTTAACAGAACATGGCTAAGACAATGTAGGTAGCAATGGTGTGTGGAAAAATGCCTGATATTTAGGAAAGTAAGGTTTAGTTACATTTTAAATCTTTACTCAAAAGTCTCAGAGTGAGTGCTCAGGTTGTATTCTAGTTCAGCTGGTTTTAAATCCATGTTCTACAGAACAAGCACAGTGATTCACAGTACTGGGACTCCCTATATGGTCAATTGAAAGGTGTAAGTGTCTTTGAAGAACAATTTAGAGCACTGAAAAGGAACATCTACCACTTTATGCATTGAATTATTGACTATAACAGGCATAAGCACATCTGTAGGCAGTTTAATGCTCTTTAACAATAGACCAGGAGCTGCACAGAATCAGCCATTAGAAACATAAGCTATATAAATGTGTTAAAGATCACTTGTCTCCAAGCTGAGTGATCTCCACATATCTTCACCTGGGATTCAGAATGCAACATATTTTCCTGTGACTGGGTTCATTACAAAGTAGAACGAAGAAGTTATATTATAAACCTTTTCCGTAGTAGTAATTCAACACAATTCCTTAAACATTTCTTAGTCAGGTACAGACAAAAGAACAATTTCTGGGGAAGCTGTCTCTTTTGCCTACTGATGAGACTATTAGAAGACTGCTACCTGTTCTCTGGAGATATTGTAGTCGAACTTCCCTGCTCAAAACAGGGGGACATAGATCTGGTTGTCCAGGACTGTGTCCAGTCAAATTCTGAATATCTCCATAGCTGGATTCTCTGGGCAAGCTGTTCCAGGACTAGACCACATTCATGCTCTCCTGGTATTCTTATCTGTTTTCTTTATTATTTCTTACCAGATACTTACACATATCAATAAGATCTCCACTGAGCCTCTCTTCTCCAGCTTAAACCATCCTAGTTGTCTCAGTGTCTCCTTGTATGACAAATGCTCAAATCCATTAATCATATCTGTGGCCTTCTTATGTGCCTGCTTCAGTATGTCCGTGTCTTTTTAGTACTGGGCAGCTCAGACCTGGATCCAGCATTCTAGATGTGTCTCACCCATATGAAGCAGTGGGGAAGGATCACCTCCCTTGATCTTTTGGCAGTGTTTTTCCTAACTCAGAAAAGGATGATACTGGCCTTCTTTGCTGAAAGAACACGTTGCCCACCAGGACCTTTGGTGAAGAGCTGCTTCCCAGCTGGTCAACCCCTGGCCTGTAGTAGTGCGTGGGGTTATTCTCATGTCAGGGTCAGGACTTTGCTATTCCACTGCTGAACTTTCATGAGAGTCCCAACTGCTCATTTCCCAAGTCTGTCAAGGCCCTCTGAATGGCAACAAAATAATTTGGTGCATCAACCCCTTCTCTCAGTTTTATCATCTGCAAACTTGCTAAGCATGTACTTCGTCCCATCATCTAGGTACTTAATGAAAATATAAAAGGTATTGTATTCAATATGGACCTTAAGGTATGTCACTAGTGATTGGACTCTAGATGGATTTCATGCTGTTGATCACAACCCTTTGACCCCAGCAGTTTAGACAGTTTTCAGTCCACCTCACAGCCTGCTTACCTAGCAGCTAGTTCTTCAGTTTGACTATGAAGATGTTATTTGTGACAGTTTCAAAAGTCTTGCTGGATTTGAGAGAAACAACACTCACTACTCTCCCCTCATGTACTGAGTAGTTATTTCATAGTAAAAGACTATCAGGCTGGTCAGATATGATGTACTCTTTGCTGACTAATCCAAATCACCTTCTTGACCTTCATTTCCTTCAAAATGGTTTTTAGGATTATTACTTCATCCTCTCAAGTATCAAGTTCCCTGGATCATTCTTTTTTGCCATTCTTGAAGACAAGAGAGATATTTGTTTCCTTCTAGTACTCAAGAACCTCCCCCAGTTGCCATGACCTTTCAGAGATTATCACTGTGTCCTTGCAGTGTGGAGGCCAGCTCCCACTGTGGATGTATCTGTGGACGGCCTTGCTTTTGTCCAGTTTGTTCAAAGTTTCCCTAACTTTCTCTTCTGGGGATAGATCTTACTTGCTCCGGGCTCTCCCACTAGTCTCAGAGACCTGGGATTTCTGTAGTCAGTAGGTTTTCCTGTAATAAATAATTAGGTGAAGAAAACAATGAGTACATTAACCTCTTATATGTCCTCTTACCAAGTCCCCTGGCCCACTCAGCATACCGTCCATAAACACTCTGAAGCAAAATGTATAACAAAATTATCTCTATGCATCAGTAATTCGGCTCTTTTTGTAGACTACAAAGGTAGGAATCTTTCTCACAGTATTGACTTACATTCTTTGCTTCAATAGGAAGGATGGAAAAGTAAATACCTCTAAATATGTTCTATATTTTGGCTAGGATACCCTTTAAAAGATGAAATCATGAATTCAAATGTCTGTGTATGGAAGAGGAACTGTAACAGTTCTGTTTCATATGGGAATGCTTAAACTCTTCAGCAACCACTTCTAAGTGTCTGACAGTTTCATGCATCAAATTTAATGCCATTATTTATTCAAGGCATTGTTTAAGCATATCTAATGGATTAGTTTTCCCATGAATTAAAGCAGAATTTTGTCTCTTCAGGCCTATCTTTGAATCAAAGTTGCTCTTAGTCATCCACTGACTTAAAAAGGAATGTTTATGAGCATGTCTAGGAAACAGTGATTAGGTAGAGAACTTTGTCTAGCAGAACTGAAAAATATTATATGCATCAAAGATTAGGACACTTGAGACAACACATTTTGCCTAAATTGGAGTAAGATTAAAAAGTGGTCTGAATACATCCCATAATGTCTATCTCTTTATAGTTCAATTCATAATAAATTATTTATATAAAAATGAAGAAATGTATCTTCTCCTAGGACACCTGGAGGAAAGCAACACCTGGATGATCAGTAGGGTGTGGTCTGTGATAGTCTCTTTCAATACAAGTTCAGTTTCTAGTCTGAATTAAGCAGAGAAGGGCTTTTAAATCATTTCACCAAAATCATTAGGTCTAAGTCATTAATTGCCCTTCCATCTTTTCTCTTGTTTTCCTGTTTCTTCTCTTTCCTCTCTTGCTTCCTCTTTTCTCCTCCATTTTACACAGAGATTTTTAAACAACTTTTGCAGCATAAGTCACAAATGAACTTTACATAATCAATGGGAGTTATTTTTATTCAAAGCTACTACAAGCTCTAAAATGACTTAGTGAAGAGCTGTTGGGCAAGGAATTGAGAAAAGGTTCATCTTGTAACACAGAAATCAGACTTGAAAATCAACACAAGACCCTGGATTCCCCACTGCTGCCATCTCTAATCGGATGAAATCTCACATCTTTCCTTATTTCCAGTAAACGTTATATTAGTGCATCCTGTTCTCAGTGACAATCAAGTTGCACACTGGGTGCTTGGTAACATAATTTGTCACTATTTGAAATTTTGAATGTCCTGGTGAGCTAGGCTGGCTGTTCACTCACTATGGTGATTTCCTTGCCCACACCTCAGAGTCAGTTTTTGAGCTGACCAGAAGTATTCCCTCAAGCACATGACAGTGATCCTCACTTGGTGTGTAACAAGTGCTGTTTAAATACATTAGAAAAGGAAATATTCGGTATTATTTTTTGTGAAAAATATCCTTTATTTATGTAAAGATTTAACATATGGATTTCAACATAAATGATTTCTAAATGTGCAAGGAGTGAAATGACCTACATGCATTTCTGATATATTCAGTGATTCTGAAATTTATCATAGATTTTGCTGCCAGCTGTGAAAGTGATATGATGTTTTGTGTGTTAACTGATAACAATGGGAGACTAGTTTATAAATGAAACTATGTAGATTCAAAATCAGCCTAAATAAATTATGTTGCTCACAGAGAACAAATTATCTGATAAACTATCATGTATCAAGAAAGAAAAAAAAAAAATGCAAGAAACATGGAACAACACTGATATGTTGAAAAGACGATGATAGAAAAATTCCTTTTTCAGTCTCATGTCAAATTAGTTACTAATTGACCTTCCTTGCAGAGCAGGATGGGCAGCTAATGCTTTAATGATTTAAGCCACTGCAGAGATGAACAGCAGGATGTAAATGAATCAAAATCCAGAGGAACATGCAGTATGTGTTCCTCTTTTTCTAGAATATAGGGGATGATTCCCTAAGTAACTGCTGCATCAGAGTGACTTTATTGACCTGTTCAGGCACAGAGAGAGAGACCTGAGAACTGGTGTTAAGCTTTATATTGGTACAGAATACTGAGCAGTAGAGACTATACCTAAAATTCTAGACAAACATAGCTAGAAATATTACTTCTGAAATAAAGAAACTTAACATTTATTTAAATATAACTATGTCTTGTGATTATAGAAACAGTTTGGTTGCATAAATGTAGATATCTAGTGCCACTTGCAATATCCTGAAATCTCAAAACATTCAGGAAACACTGACAAGGGTCTTATAGAAATTTAAGTCTACCTCTACCCTTCTGGTTTGCAACCAGTCAGAGACAAGGTCTAGAATAAGTCAGTTTCCACCAGCCTTCTCTCTTTGGTCAACTAAAACGAACCCCAAGGATAAGAATTAACTGTGAATGTTTTCCATATAGTTGAATCTGAGTTTGTCATGTAGGCTTCCTTACAAGTAATGAACAGAAGTAATGATTTCTGCGATCCAACTCATCTAACTTATTTCCTATGTCTAGAAATGTCTCTGAATTGATACATTCAGATTTAAAAGTGTGATTCAACTCTAAGTTAAAGACATAAAATTTAGGCACTAAAATATGAGTATTGGCCTGTGAACTAAACTCCCATTCTATTCCAGGGACAATCTAACAGGGCTTTTTAACTCTAAGGTTGCTATTAAGCTTCATGTTACAGACATCTGATTTTAGGTGTCTACATGTTTGTTAAATGATTAAGCTTTCATCATACACAATGCGAACATAGTCAGTACACTCAGTGGTTCTTGTCTTAGTTGTTCATAAAGTTGTGTAGTGCTTTTGAGATGTCCTGAAGCACCTTCCAGTCATCCAGTTGCTAATTTTGAAGAATGATGCTCTACTGTAGATCCCATGTCACATCTCTATATCACTATGCAAATACCTTGGATGGTACTCAGGCCTATTTTTAGCCTGCTGAACTGACCCCTATTGTCTGTATTGACTGTGCCTCCATCGAACATGATAACTTTTCAGTACATACCTGCTTAAACGTCTAATTCTATCTGGATGTCTAGAATATGAGGCTCAATCCCAGTCTGAGTGATAAAAGTTCATTTTGCTTACCCAAGCACATTCATATATCATATATCATCATGTTATGTGATTTATTACTACCACACTCATAAATACATACGTGCACTTGTTCTGTCAAAAAGTATACCTCTAACATGGTCATTTGTTTACTCCTACCATATAGACAACAAATTGGCTAAGCATCTCAGCTTACTTCTTGATCTGTAAAATGTGTCAGCTGCCAAGGATATGTCTCTTCTTCATTATATACCATCTTTCACACTATTTATTATTTTATAATAAAAACCAAAAATCCTTTAAATTATTTGTTACATCAGACCTCATAATCTATATTTACCATAAGTTCTAATTAGATAGACATTTTTAAAGATAGGTTGTCAATGAAAACTAAGAAAGAAAGGAATTCGAGCATAACCTATTTTTAATACGTTCCTGATGTGTTATAAATTTATAGACATTTCAAAATAAAAGCTGTTTTAAAAACAATATTAGATACGACAAGCAACTTTCTAAAACTTTGTGAAACTTTGAATCAGTAGATCACTTAATTAACATCATTGCACACATGGTCTTGTAGCTTGGTTGAAATTTTTTAGTAACTAACAAACATATTCACAGAAATGAGAGTCATGTCTTGTTACATTTATTTTTCTTTTATATTCTATAAGATGAAAGACAAAATAAGTCAGTCCTTACTTTTATTACCAGGACTATATAATTTTCCTTCTCACCATCTCTTGACAGCAGACATGAAGATATTTCACAGTTCAGATAAAAACAACCTTTCTATGTATGTGCCCAAATTCCATATTTTATTTGCAAATGTTTTCCTCTTTTGCACGTTTCTCTTATACTCCCTCTTTCTGCATTGTTTACTGCCACAGTAAAGCACCTTTACATGTAATCTTTGAGATAGGCAACAAGTTCTGTTTCATTCTAATTGTTTTGCCATTGTTTGTATTAATTGTACTAAATGCCTTGAAACTTTGCATTTTGGTGACAACTCAAGAGACCTTTTACAAAAGTAACTGTGGAAATTTTTTGTAAGAGACAGACTTAAGTAAACAGAGCAATCCTTTAAAATGCCTGTAAGAAGAGAGAGGGTAAAGCTGTAATTTCTGTCCTGTGGATCTTAAATGCTTTGCACTCTAAGGTCTAAGTAAAATGGCTAGATAACCCCTGAGTGAGCTACTTGCTAACAAGTTATATAACAATTAGTTGGAAAGCATAAAATTAAGTTTTATGATAAAAAAAGTGTCTTCAGCCATAGACACAAAGCATTTCTAACTGCATCAAACATTTCACTATTCACTTGATAACACTTATGAATGCCATTGCTTCACAATAAAAGATTAAGCAAGGCATATTAATTTTAAATCAATAGTAGTATTAACAGTTTAAAACTCAATATACTTTCAAGAAAATAAGAAGTGGAGAAGAAATTGCATTAGAATAATATAGTATATATTATCAGGAAGAAAAATAAAAACAGTTTCTAAATAACAATAATTAATATTATCACTATATTATGAGAGTATGTGGCAGAGGGCCCAAAGAATGTTATGCGTACCATCTTTGCATACAAATGTAAAAAAAATACCTAAGCAACCTTTCAAGGTGATGCTCTCATTACTGTTTATATATTTGATTTGTTAACTTGTAATTGAAAAATGAATAAGCAGTGATATGAACAAAGTAGAATTCAGAGCTGTTCTCTATTTAGGGAGATATCTTAGTAATAATCCTCTTGTTCATTGTCTACAGCCCTGGGAATCTTGCATTCTTCTTGGAACAGTACCAAAGCTTCCAAAATGGGTATAGAGACACTTTCTACTCCTCACTGGTATGAAATTGATAGAGTCAGTATAATCACAGTGATGTGGAACAAGGTATCAGCTGGGAAACTGCTCTGGAGCATTAGAATACATGACTGATTTGAATCAGAAGGGACAGAGGATGCAGTCGTGCATGTCTCAAGCTGCAGGGATTGCCTGCTGCTTCTGTCTGAGGATGAGTTGGAGGCATCAGTGGCTTTGCAAGAAGCAGAAACTCTGGCTGAAACAACAGGAGAAGGAGCTGTAGGAGATGGTAAGAAAGTGTGACAGTGTCTACTCAAAGAATGAACAGGAAATGGACAGATTCTTCAGATAGACACTGCAGAGACAAGATGCATATTGCTGTTGTGATTTGAGCTCAGAGGGCAACTGAGCACCACATACCTGCTCACTTCCTATTTCCCCCCCAGAGCTGAAGAGAAAATAAGCAAAAGCTCAGGATTTGAGATAAGGACAGGGAAGAATGACTCATCCACTACGGTCATGGGCAAAAGACAGGTTGTTAGGGGAAGAAAAAAGAAAAAAAGAACATAAATTTATTACAGACTCTAACAACAACACTTAACAGACAGAGTACAACAGTGAGAAGCATTACCACATCTTGAAAACACCTGCCCCTACCTCTCCCTTCTTCCCAAGTTCAGCTTTGCTCCTGATTTCTCTACCTCCTCCCCCAACAGTACAGGGGGCAGAAAACAGGGGTGCAGTCAGTGCTGCCACTTCTTCCATCTTGGACAGGGGAGGAACTTCTGTCATCCTCTGCCGTATTCAAGTGTGGTCCCACTCTCACAGGAGACAGTCCTCCGCAAACTTTCTTCAACGTAAGTCCCTTCCACAGTCTGCAGCCCTTCCTGAGCTGCTCCAGTGTGGGACACCCTCGCATGCTACAATCCTCTCAGCACCAAACTACAACAGCGAGGGCGGTTTCTTCCCACAGGGTCATGGCCTGCTTCAGGTACAGTCACCTGAGATGGCATGAGGCTCCCCACAGATCACAGGTCTGCTCCACCGTAGACCTCCAGGGATGGTGGAGGGGGACAACCCATGTCATCTAACAACAGGCTCCAAGGGCATCTCTGCTCTGGCGCACCTCCCTCCTTCTTCCATTCTTCCCACTGACCTCAGTGTTCACACAGAGGTTACAACGCCTCCTCCCAGGTCCCTTCTTAACTACATTATCACAGAGGCACAACTGAGTGACTCAGCCTTGGTGCAGAGGTGGGTGCAACTTGAAGCCGGGGGAGCTTCACCACTGTAGCCCCCTCCCCTGCTACCCAAAACCCTCACCACTCACTGAAATCCAGGACAGAAGCTTAGGAACAACTAGAGGCTGACAAATAAGGAGACCTGATATAGTTTACTATTATCTATGTGGCTAAGTTTACTTCCAAAACCAAAAATTTAAAACTCTAATTTGAACTGATTGCAAATACTACTGATGCTTAGTTTTTTAAAACTTTTTTTTTGTCATTATGCAAAATTTTATTTCAAAACAAATTTAGTAATTTCCAAGTACAATAAGAACCTGGGAGGTGGTGGTGGTGGTGATGGGGGAAACAGCAATAAGGAAATTGAAAACTGTGTAAAGAAATTTCAAACTGAAATTTTAAAATTATCATCTTTTACTGTTAAAGTGCTGGTATAAAACTTTCTCCAAAGTACTTAAGTCCCTTAATTGTTTCTCAGATCAAGAGATCAAATTTGAAATTTTTTACTTCTATAACAAATGAATAGGTAAATACAGAAATTAATAATAGGCTATTCAGTTTGTAGACCCACCTAATCACATTGATTTAAATGAAATCACTCTTTTTCCTGTTGAAAATATGATCCTACTGTTGTCATTTGAGCCTACTCAGCAACTAAATGCCACACAGTCACTCACTCACCCTCCCCTGACTTGGGAATGGGGAGGACATCAAAGGGGCAAAGGGAGACTCACGGGTTGAGATAAAAACAGTTTAATAACAGTGACAGAACAACATTCTGACAGCAGTATCAGGGGGTAACGTACAATACAGCTGCTCACCACCCACCAAACAACACTCACCTGCTCCCAGCTGGCAATCCCGAACACAAAGGCCCCACAGCAACACTCCCAAAAGTGAGAGCCCCTCTCAGCCCACTCCTTCCTTTATATAGTGAGCAGAATGTCATATGACATGGACTATCAGCCAATCCGGACCCAGCCCTCCAGCTGTGCTCCCCCCGCCCGCGCACACAGGTGAGGGCACCAGGACCTAGGGAGCCCCTGGGGTCTCAGTGTGCTGCAGCACTCCTCCCGCTGCCAAACCAACAGGAACTCTAGTCCAGCCCCAACCAGGACACCTACAAACTCCAGTTACAAAATATACAATAAATAATACAATATACAGCCATATAATGGGCAGATACATCAGTGATTACAGTCTTTATCCAACTGAACTCATGTTTCATCATACTTGATGAAACATGAGTTCAATTCTTGTTCAAATACAGTCCTCCTTTTTGTGTTCAGGTTAGTTTCCACAAATAATTACTGCCAATCCAGCATAACTAGCACCAGGAAAAATAAAGAGAAATTGCATAGTCACAACTTAGTAGCAATTTAAGAAGTTATTCTTCTTTCTCTGTTAGATACTGTTTCTCAACTGAGAAACAGCACATCTGTGACACAGTAGAAAAGCCCATCATTAACATATATTAAAAGCCTCCATATTTGATATGTTAACATTCAGTGACTGAGTTTGGTCAACTACATATAAATCCATCTAGGCATATCTTTAAGCTTTCTGGACCTCAATTCCCAGGATCTGAATTGAATTCAATAGTAATTTCCTGCTTGACAAGATTTTTCTAAGGATAATTACATTGAAGATGCAGAGGTATTCAAATAATATATTCTCTGATATAAAGATATTTTAACATCATTATAAGAATAATCAGGTCATTTGTATCTGGCTTAGTAATAGCTTATAATTATTTTTCACTCAATTGTATTGATTCAAACCAGTCTATGTTTAAAAAATTACACTTTTTAAATCTTCTGAAAGTATGTGAACCTGACTCTGAACCTTATGACACTGGAGAATTTTGGAAATCATAAATTAATTTTAAATGTATGTTTTTGAAAATTTCTTAATTATACTATTGATCATTGTTTCATTTCCTCCAGCTTTATTTTCAGGCCAGCAACCTTCAATGGATGGTAAGAAATTCTTCACAGTACCTCTGAGATTCCAGAAAAAGTATCTTTTTTTTTTTTTATTAATTCCAAGTCTGTACTGTATTTTTTTTTTTGTAGTGTTCTTTCCACCTTTTATTGATATCTGTGTGTTTTGTATTTTACCTATCCTACCCTACACTTGAAAATCTTCTCCCCTAAGCAACCAGAGACAGCAAAATCTCCTTGTGACCCTAAATGGGTCCACACAGTTGAGTCTACAAGAACAAGGGCAAGCCACAAAGGCTGATTTCCTCTCTGCTATGCAATCATAGAGTTTTAACAAGAAAAAAAAAAAAAAAAAAAAAAAAAAAAGACAAAAAACAACTATGTAGTCCCTTATAATCATTTTACATTCTTTTATTTCTCCTTGCTTACTTGGTTGGCTTGCTCTTTTCTGTCAGCTTGCTTTATACTATTGCCTTTTGTGAATTTTTGCTAGTTATTACAAGAAACATATTTAAGGAATAACTCTTTTTAAGGGTTTCTAAGTGAAAATGTGATCATTTTCTCCTGATTTTCACTGTTGATATGTAAAGAAAACCTGTGAAACACAGAATTTAATCACTGTTTTGTAATTAAGTAGATATATTCTCTGAATTTAATATGGTACAGGTTTTCTATCAGGAAGGAGACAATGATACTAACTGTCATTGGTATATCACTCAGTTACACACTGTGAATCTGTGGCTGTCATGGATTACCAAGTAACTAGAAGTATCTGCTTGACTCCTAGGTAAACATGTTTGTCTGCTTTTTGTTTGACAGCTGACATCCTGTCAATGTTTGCTGACATCGGAACAAGAAAGTAGTTGAGGATGCCAAATTACAATCCAATTAAAAATTAAAAAGTGTGTGATGACAACTGTCTTGAGGAGTTTTCTAAAGTAGGACTAAGATCCTCTAACTTCTACACTAGTATGATTATAGAGATACTAGTATGTGGTTCAAAAAAAAAAAAAAAAAGCCATTAATTTTATCTTAACATTACAATAAAAATCTTTCCTACTTGCTTCATACACAGCTTTATTCATTCTCTGGAAAGTAAGAAAAAATAAAAGAAAAAAAGACAGGTGAAACAAAAATCCCTAAGATAATTCATTAAAATGTGTATGTATCTTTATAAAAAGTTGACATAAAAAGATCTTGAGAAGGGACATTAATTTAATGTAAAACTTTATTTCAGCTAGGGTTAAAAAATAATATACACTAAATACACAATAAAATTACTGTAGCATAATTGAAATATTTCAATTACTATCAACACATCAAAGAGCAATAATGCACAGAAATCACCAGGTAAATCTTAAACTATCAATTTGTCACTAGCAAGTGATAATCTTGTGTCCTGGGTTTGAGTGAGTGGTGGGGTTTTTGGTAGCAGGGTAGGGGTCTACAGTTGTAGTCCCCTGTGAGAAGCTTCTCGAAGCTCCCCCAGCACCAAGTTGGACCCGCCCCTGGCCAGGGCCGAGCCGATCAGCTGCGCCTGTGAGATAATGTATTTAAGAATAGACCTGGGAGGAGGATTTGGACTTGTGAGGAAGAGTTGCAAGGAGAACATCTCTGTGAACTCTGAAGTCAGTGGAAGAAAGGAGGGCAATCAGGGGGCAGGTGCACGGATGCAGAGCCCACCCTGCAGCCTGTGCTGAGATGGCAGAGCCACCCCTACCCCTGCCACCCATGGAGGTCTACTGTGGAGCAGATGCCAATCTGCAGTCTGTGGAGGAGCCCACACTGGAGCAGGTGTCTGTGCCCAAAGTAGGCCTGGACTCTGAGAGGAGAAGCAGCTCTCGCTGTTGTGGTTTGGCACTGGGAAGACTGCAACATGCATGAGTGCTACACGCCGGAGCAGCTAGGGAAATGCTGCGGCCTGTGGGACAAATTCTTGTCAAAGAAAGTTTTTTGAAGGCTGTCTCCTATGAGAGGGGGACCTCATTGAAGCAGTGGGAGAATGCCAGAAGGAAGTTCACACTCTCCTCCTTAAAGTGGAAGAAGTGACAGCAATGACCGCACTCCTTACTCCCTGGCCCTGCATCAGTGAGGGGGGAGGAGGTAGACATATTGGGAGCAAAGATGAGCCCAGGAAGAAGGAAGTGGTGTGGAGGGGTGTTCTATGGATGTGGTAATGATTCTTACTGTCCTACTCTGTTAAGTGGTGGTGTTTTTAGCATCTGTTTTAAATGTATGTTCTTTTTTCTTTCTTTTGTCTGTGACTGGGTGAATCATCCCTCCCTGTCCTCATCTCGATTCCTGAGCCTTTTGCTTCATTTTCTTATTTCCAGTTCTGGGGAAGAAGTGGCAGAGTGAGCAGCTCTGTGCTGCTCAGTTTCCCTTTGAGATCAAACCATGACATCTTGGTATTCACTTGATGAAGCTGCATGTTTGATAGCAGTTTGTTTTTGTTTTCATTTTTTTTTTTTTTTTTTTTTTGAGGGAGGTAATGTAAAATTCAAACAAGTAAAAGCAGCAAGAAGATAAAAGGAAGGCTTGAACACAAATTGTGTGAGTCTCATAGCCTAGCATAATCTTTTCAATTTAATATACAACACACAATCTGTTTTTATTTAATCTAAATTAAGCCATCACCTGTCAAAGGAAATGGAGAGATGATTGAGTTTTTTTATTTATTCCAGTTTTACTGTAACAATAAATCTATCTTGTGTGATCTGATATTTGTTCAGCTTTTAATTAAAAACAGATGGAAATTTTTATGTAAACTGTCTCTTATCCAAACAACCCTTCAAAACACAACATAACCTAAGTTTGAATGGAGAGCAATGTAGAAGTCTTCCAGTCCATGTAAAACGCAAGCATCTTCATACCATCTCAGCTCAAACAGCTGTACAGCATAGCAGTTCTTCCCTGTGTTTCCCTGACTTCTCAGCCTCAAACCCATCACACTTTCTGCATAGTTCTAATTTCAATACATCATTTTGTTAAAACAATAAAAAGACCGTATTTTTTCATTCTTTGAATATATCAGCTATTAATACATGAAAGTATGTTTTATTAACAGTTGACAATAATAACAATAATTATTTTAAGCTTTTGTATTCACTCTAAATTTTGCTGCATAATGTTTGGAATTAGATCATTTATTCAGAAAAATACAATTTCCTTCCCCTTCTAGAATATTGTGTGCTATGTCATTTAGCTTTATGATAAAGAATGGCTTACTGTTAAAGTTACTTCATCAAATAGTAGATATATATAAATCACCACGCTTATTTGTTTCAGCTTCTTCTGAAGCTCTATTTGACTTTCGCTTCAAATGAAGAAAACCCTTCTGGGTAATAATTTTCAAAACTAAGGATTAAATTCTGTAAAATACGAATGTGGAACAAATATTTTGTCTTTACTCCATTTCAAATATAGTCAACTGAAAAATTTGTACTACTCGTTCATAATTATATGCTCTTCCATAGTACAGTATTTTTCTCCATGGTTGCATGGTGTTGCAGTGTAAGCATAAAACTTCATTGTACAGTATGCTTATATAAAGCCAACAGTTATAAACTTTGGTCTTTTCTATTACAAGAAAATATCAGCACTGATTAAATAGTACATTTGGAAAGCAGAGGTTAATCCAGCAGAAATCTACATTAATGAAAAAAGGTTCAATCTTCACATAACAGCTGTAGATGTAACCCTTGAAGTATGAAATTTAGATAGGTAGAAACTCAAAATATTAAAATGTGCTGGAATGTGCACAAATCACTATTAAATAAGTAACATTTAATAATTATATATAATTCAGTTCAGCTATTAAAATACTTCTGCTCATTTATGTGAGAGGCAGTCTAATATTTAACTATACTAGGCACAGGAATAAAAAAAAATAACCCACAAACTTATTATATAAGACATTTTTTGTCAACTAAACTATGTTCTATCTGAAATTCTAAATACTAAGATCCTTATATTTTATTCATTAAGCTGCTTTAACAGAATATATTGACTTAAAAGCATATTTTGTCTGAGGAAGAGGTCTGAGAAATGTAAGAATAACTAATATAAAATTTAAAATTATTTTAACCTTTACATTGACATTAATAATTGTAGGTGTTAGTTTGAAAAAAAATCAAAATATAATTGAAGGTCTTCAAAGTGTGGCTAGCCTTTCATTTCCCTCTGTTTTTAAGAGAAAGTTCCCAATCAATATGATGTTTTTATTGTAGAACATGTATTGTTCCAGAGCTTACTAGTGGGATGTCAATTAACTATTTTGCTCAATTTTAGTTATTTATTTTGTTATACATATTTCCTGAGCGTAACTCTTGACACATTCTTGAACCAGTTTATTGATCTAACCGATATTTTATTATAGTCTGTAATCAAAAAAAATGTTGAAGAATCTGCAGGTATTTTTACTATTAATTCTTATTTCCATTGGTCTTGAACAGCTGGAATAAAGATACCTCTGTTGGAAACATGGTACAGAACATTACAACCACAGAAGCAATTTTTAGTTCCTGCCTCTGAAAAATTGTTAGTTTGGCAGTCCATCTAATTGGAAAAATGTATACTTTTACCTTCTTACCTGAAAGAAAGGTATCTTAACCAAATCTTTGGCCAGTATAGGTTACCTTGAGTCTGCTACCCTTACATTCATTTCTGTCACTGAAGAATTTAGTCCTTTTTGTTCAAATTGAAGTAGACATACATTTTAGGAAGAAATTATTGTTTTAATAACTACTTTTTTCTTGCAGTTCCTATATATAGAAACAATGACTCTTTAGTTTTGTTACATATTTCACATTTCAGATTTTTTTTTTTTCTCTCATATATACTCTGACTGATATAAGAATAATGTAATATATGGCATGTGGCTTGATCTCTTTTTAACCCCTTTGTGATGATAGGACCGTTTACTCATCTGTTTGGTCACTTATAAAACCTTTGAGATTGATGCAATTTATGAGCAGCTTCAGGGCTTACAGTAACAGATAATAACAAAGATACAGCAAGACACTATCCTTGGATGTAATATTGATGAAATATGAATAGAACAGTGACAAATACTTTCATAAGTACTGTCTTTTCTTTGTACAGTTAAGATCATACACTAAAACTCTAATTGCAGATTTAAAATTCTATATGAACTTCTGTAAGGGAGAAGATAGTAACATAAAATGACAAAATGTAAGGAATATCAGAAGTAACAGAAAAATATCACCTACTATTTTCAGCAGTTTTGCCAGGCCCAGGACAGACCTGGGCCATAGAAATATATAGAAATGAGCTACAATTAAAAAGTGACCCTATGAATCATTTTAGAGAATATTGTTGAATAACAAAATGGGTTGAAAGTGGTGACATTGACTTAAAAGGCAACTATTTTCCTTCTGCCATTGGGCTGGATGCAAACCCACCACTGAAAGTCACATAAGGACAATACAGGAATGTGATTTTGTTCTATAGCATAGAGCGAGATTAAAAAAAAAAAAAAAAAAAAAAAAAAAAAAAAAAAAGCTATTAATACTGAACTAGAAGTCCTGCTTCCAAAGTTTTCATTATTTTAATGGCCGTTATAGCAATTATGACTCATGCTACAGTCCTCTTATGGACAAAGCTTTCTTAATTTTTAATAATATTTTTATTTAGAAAAAGGCTACAAGGTAAAAGGAAAATTTTTCAAACATTTATTCATCTTTACATTAACTATAAATTATTCTGCATTTCTTTGTCACCATATGGAAGAAGAGAACATGTGTAAGTTTCATCCTTAGCCTAATTTTCATTCCTGATTTATGTGGTCAAATCAGAAATAACTAATATTAGAAATCATAAATATTCTGATTCCGTGACTCATCACTATGAAAAGCAGTTCTAATATCACAAACAAGAAATTATGTTACTGCTATATGATTCGTTAGTACAGTGTTTGCAAATTGTCACATATTTATTTATTTTTATTACTACAGCATACATTATCAGTGTTACTAATACCATGAGATAATAGAATGAGGACACAAAGAAAATAGGAAATAGGATAGGATTAGTTGAAGTAAAGTGTGTCTGCATCAAGTGCTGCTGGCTGAATTAACTTCAGAACATGAAGTACTATACCTATAGTATCTATGTCAGCATGATACTGCACCACCATGTCAAGGGCAAGGTTTAGAAGCTCTGCTATCATCTTGACAACATAGCTATTCTATTTTAAGAACCCAGGCTATCATTTTTGTGTTATGCTGTATTATGTGGACAAATAATCCTGTCTGGAGCTCGTACAGGACTCTTAGTACAGTGTTCTGTTTCATGATATAGTCTAAGATGAAAAGAAAAGATACAGATTCTTACATCAATTTACATCCTGAAAATGTACAGGTTTTAAAGTGATTTTTGAATGTGCTGAGTACATAATTCCCCTTAGAGATTATGAAAACATTCACATATCTATACAGATATATATGTTACCTATCTATCCATCCTAAATGTGGTTCCAAATAACAAAAAACCTTGGCTAGATCTAAGCAGTTTAACTGAGACTAGCAGTATCAATTTTACTATTTTTTTTTAATAATAATTTGCTAATCTGGAAAATGATCTGCAGTTCAGATTTAGGATTAGGATATGTGTGGATTTATTTGTTGGCTTTTATTATTATTAATTAAATATTTTTATTTATGAAGCATTGAGTGCACTGATTACAGATAGCCTTTTCAATGTATTATTTTAAATCAATCATTGCTAGTTGTTTTATTCAGATTGTGAACTCACACTAAATTCTGCTTAAAGACACAATGTGAAATGGAAGGACCAAAGGTCAAATATTAGCTCTTTCTTAACTATAAACAATCTTAAAGATGAGAAATGCATGGTTAAATTCAATTCTAAGCTCATTTTTGTCTCTGAACATTCTGCTTAAAATAACAGCATTCCACACTACAGTACAACTAAACAGCATAATTTCAAT
The DNA here is from genome assembly GCF_018691265.1 of Tyto alba. Lineage (NCBI taxonomy): Eukaryota > Metazoa > Chordata > Aves > Strigiformes > Tytonidae > Tyto > Tyto alba. Next base: position 24,493,084 of record NW_024881321.1, read on the forward strand.
GTTTTTTTAGTGAAATACTAAGTGCAGAAGAAAATTACACGTAGCAGATGATGTTTAAAGAATAAATTATTACCCATATGCCAGTAACTGCTCTCAATGACACCTGTAGCTGTTACATTGTAGTGTGTGGTAAATTTGATAAATGTTAAATACATTTGTGGTGAGTTGACCCTGACTGGATGCCAGGTACACAGCAAGCTGCTCTATCACTCCTGTCCTCAAATGGACAGAGGAGAGAGAATATGATGAAAGGCTCATGGGTTGAGATAAGAACAGGGAGATCATTCACCAGTTACCATCATGGGTAAAAAAGACTCAACTCGGGTAAATTCATTGCCAATCAAATCAGAATAGGGCAATTAGAAATAAAATCAAATCTTAAAACATTTTCTCTCCACCCCTCCTGTTTTCCCAGGCTCAGCTTCATGCCCGATTTCTCTACCTGCTCCCCCACAGCAACACAGAGTGACGGGGAATGGGGGTTGTGGCCAGTTTATTACATGTTGTCTCTGCCACTCTTTACTCCTCACACTCTTTCCCTGCTGCAGCACGGGGTCCCTCCCACAGGTGACGGTCCTCCATGAACTTCAATGTGGGTCCTTCCCATGAGCTGCAGTTCTTCATGAACTGCTCCAGTGTGCGTCTATTCCACCAGGTGCAGTCCTTCAGGAACAGACTGCTCCAGCATGGGCCCCCCCACTGAGTCACAGGTCCTGTCAGCAAACTTGCTCTAGCATGGGCTTCTCTCTCCCTAGGGTAACAGGTCCTGCAAGGAGCTTGCTCCAGCACAGCTTTCCCACAGGGTCGCAGCCTCCTTTGGGCATCCAGTTGCTCCAGCGTGGGGTCCTCCACAGGCTGCAGGTGGAGATCTGCTCCACCATTAATCTCCACAGGCTGCAGGGGCACAGCCTGCCTCACCATGGTCTTCACCATGGTCTTCAGGGGAATCTCTGTTCCAGTGTATTAAGCACCTCCTGCTCCTACTTCTTCACTGGTCTTGGTGTCTGCAGTGTTGTTTCTTTCACATATTCTCTCTCCTCTCTTTGGCCGCAGTTTCACAGGAGGGTTTTTTTCCCCTTCTTAAAGATGTTATCACAGAGGTGCTACCACTGTTGCTGATCAGCTCAGCCTTGGCGAGTGGTGGGTCTATTTTGAAGCTTTACTGGACATTAGAGAAGCTTCTAGCAGCTTCTCACAAAATCCATCCCAGTAGCTCTCCCTGCTATAAAAATCTTTCCATACAAACCAAATACAACATTATAAAGCTGATGTAATTGTGGAGCATCATTTGACTTACTCCTATGGCCACAATACAACTTATTTTATACTTCCTTAACTTGCTTCTTTTCCTCTGCCTTTTACTGGCACAAGCATTTCTTCGTGTTGCAACCCCTTCCATTTTCACACAATATTAAAGCCATCTTTAGACAAAGAGTTAAGTCTTGTAATCAGTTCTGTCACCTTCAAAGTAGACATATTTCCATGTATTGTGATGTGCATTATAAAGTGATAACTGACAATGACAAGGACGAAGTTCAGGAACTTTTAGAACTTGTCTGAAGTTATGTTTCAGTGATAATATACAGCCTTACATTTAATAAAGTTTTACGTACATAGTGCCTATACTAGCATTTATGATATGCTGATACTGTTAAAATCTTTCATATACATTGCATATATCCTATTCTATTTCTTTACATGTTACAATGCTCTACTGACACTATTTCTTCACAATTTCTAACCAAAAACTTTCTCCTTGTTTCAGTTCCACAAAACTCTTTCACCCCATCTCAGAAAAAAAATATAATTTTGAAACACTTTGTCTCATTTCTATGACACATACATATTGCACAGAGAGCAATGTACAACTCAGATGTTTTTGTAATACTGAAAGTGATCATCAATGTCATTATAATACAGATAAAATATTGAACTTATGTTGCTGTCTTCAGACATGAGGTATACTCCCTAGAGCTGGAAGGAAAGGCAGGATCAATTTCTTCAGTAGATGTGAAACTTCATGAAATATCTGATTTGAAGGTTAATGTTGGTGTGCGATCAGATAGTAAAAAACATGAAGAGCTGTTCTCAGATATGTCAGCCTCAAATGACAAAAATCTTAAAGCTTAATATTAATTTCCCAAGTCACTGTTGTCTTAAATCCTGATAAACATATCAATGTTTTATATGTTTATGTTTTTTTTTCCCATCTGTCTTAAAATCTCACAAGAATGGATGTTCTACAGGATTAACTAAAGAAAAATATGTATGATATTTTTCTTAAGGAAGATCTATTCTACTTAGGTCATTTCACTCAATTCATAATCAAAGCCATTTATTGTTTTATTAATGGTATGTAATTAACCAGGAATCGATGAATTCTATATTCAGAATAAATATAACCAATGCAACAGATAAATTACAATAGTAGATATTTTAAAAAATGTTAGTAAACACCTAAAAACTTCTAAATATCCTTCTTGAACTATTCCCAAGATCTTATTCTCTGCCTCTGCAAGTACATGTATACATGCATGCACAAGCACCCACACACACACTTGCACAATGACAAATGCCACCTGCCTGGCCACGAGCGGGCTACCATCAACCCCTCTCCATCTACAGAGGCTCCTCTCTTTTGAGAAGTGCAGCTGCCCCAGCTTTGAGTGCCCCCCTGCTGCCCTGGACACAGTGCCAATGCACCCCACTGGTGAGGACATGTCCTGTGGGTGACCCTGAACTCAGACATGGGGGTTCATGCCTGCTGCCCCCATGCTTCCAGCCTACTGCTGGGTGCAGGCTGCTCCTAATGCCCCACAGGGAGGCTATGCTTCCTGGCTTGGGCAGAAAATTAAATTCCACTGTTGCTGAAAAAGTAAAGACAAAGTGAGGAAGCTATTTTTATGATACTACCAATTCATAAACCCAAATGATTCATTCGGTCATCAACTTTTTCTAAAGCCAAATGGTTCTAGTTACAGAGCATTTCAAAAATTACCAGGAAATAAATAACTCCCATATGAAAGACTTGTTTCTAAGTTTACAAGCCTTTTCACTTTTCATTTATCTTTTCTAAAAATATAAAAAGTCATTGTTACAAGTGTGGATTTTCATCTGACTATCATTTTGGTCTTGATTGAATTTTCCATTCCTTTTCCCTTTTATCCTTCTGCAAATACTTATTTTTATACCTCCATTTTTAGGATAATTACTTTTTATTTAAGTCAGTGAAGGACAATTGCATCCTACACAATTTTAATTGATTTTTCATGCTGTCAACAGTCATCCATTAAATTTGTTCTGTTTTCTTTTTTATTGTTGTTGTTGTTTTCTTTTTTTTTTCTACACTGCCAAAATAATGTCTACACTGCCAATTACACTGTTCATTAGGTGACCCACAGACCAGCTTTCAAATGTTGCCTTCTCCTGACCCTCCTTAGGCTCTGGTGAAGACCAGACATATCATTTCGTCTTTATTTCCAGTCCCTTCTCTCCTCTTGCTTCCCTTTTCTTGAGATACTTTTATTTCTGTGTGTCCAAACCATAGCCAGGGAAAAATCTAGCAGTTAAAGAGTGTCGATGCAGTCCTGGGTTTGAGTGAGTGGTGGGGTTTTTTGGTAGCAGTGGAGGGGGCTATAGGGGTGGCCCCCTGTGAGAAGCTTCTCAAAGCTCCTCCAACTCCAAGTCAGCTCCACCTCTGTTTGGAAACTGAGCCAATCGGCTGCACCTCTGCGATAACGTATTTAAGAAGGGACGTGGTGACGAGCAGTCGGACTTGTGAAGAGGAGTTGCTGCAGCTGCGTGAACACCAAGGTCAGTGGAGGAATGGAGGAAGAAAGGAGGCGGGAGGTGTGCCGGAGCAGAGACCCCCCTGTATCCTGTGGTGAGACAGCAGGGTGGCCCCCAACTGCCACCCATGAAGATCTACAGTGGAGCAGACATTGATTTATGGCCTGTGTTTTTCTCCTGGTTGATCAAAGTGCTGTGCCCAAAGAAGGACGGGGTCTTGTGGGAAAAGGTAGACCCTGCTGCTGTAGTTCAGCACTGGGAGGATTGCAGCATGCAGGGGTGTCCCACGCCAGAGCAGCTCGGGAAGGGCTGCAGCAATGGGAGGGACTCCAGCTGGAGAAAGTTGGTGACCCACGACAGAGCAGTGTGGGGAGCGCTGCGGGCTGTGTGAGGGACTCACATTGGAGAAGGTTTGTGGAGGACTGTCTCCTGTGAGAGGGGGACCACGATGGAGCAGGGGAAACAAGTTCCAGAAACTCCCCCCACCAAACGTGGAAGAAGCAGCAGCACTGACAGCACCCCCATTCCCTGCCCCTGTGCCACTGAGGGGAGGAGGTAGAGATATTGGGTACAGAACTGAGCCCGGGAAGAAGGGAGGGGTGGGAGGAAGGTGTTCTCAAGGTGTGGCAATGCTTCTCACTGTCCTACTCTGTTAAGTGTTGTTAGTGTCTGTAACAAATGTATGTTTGGTTTTACTTCCCGTAACAAGTCTGCCTTTTGCTCGTGACCATAAAGGGGGATTTCCCCCTCATGGTCCTATCTTGAAACCCAAGCCTGATTCATCTGCCCCTTCTCACTGCCAGAAGAGAAGGGGGAGAGAGTGGCTGCGTGGTGTTTGACTGCTGACCAGGTTCAAACGACGACAGTAACTAAGAAAGGTTCCAAGGGTGCCTATTTTTCTCCATTGACTATAAAAGAGGGAAATGGCAGTCATTTCAAATATTGGTGTTTAGCTTTAAGACATCAAGACACATGTTGCAACTGAATATTTTTTTTTTATCAGTTAAGGAATTAGAGTTCACTGTAATGGGAATGTTTAGATGGCTGATAATTCAATCCAGTTTCCAACTTCAAAACAACACTGCTGGACTAATGTTGACAATAGGCATAATCCGTTACCAACTGTTATCACTATTTCTTTGAGGCACCATTCTTTGATGATCATATCCTCGATCAGCTGAGAATAAACAGTACCATGAAGTGGATGCTGTGTAGTTACTGCTGATGGCTATGGAACTTGCTGTGTTCTTAGTCATCAAATGCAAATTGGACAGATATAAGAAGTCTTCAATGAGAAAAAACAGAACTGAAGTGACTAAACTCCTTTCCTCATCATTCTTCTCATCACTGTATTTTTAATGCTCCTGGATCCTTCCCTAAAGAGGGGGAGGGATCTTATCTTCTCCTAACATAGTTCAGCTTATTTTTGGGACTAAGAGTGGTTCAGAATTTGTCAGGCATCTTTCTTACTTCTTCTGCATCCTTCTTTTTTTATATTGCAGATTCTTCTGTTTGCACATGTTTTCCAGTTCTCCTTTTGAGTTTTGTTTTGCTTCTTTGCCATTATGTGTTACTTGAATACTTAGGTCTAACTATGCTTACAAAATGTCAATGCCTTCTGCTGGACATGCTATTTTGGTGTGCTCATTTCTGGGTTCAAGACAAATAAATACGATTGATGCTTTGCTCAGTTTGCAGTCTGTTCGGCTTCCTGAGTGTAACAGGCCTCTACTTCAGTTACTAAGTTGACACAAGTCTACTTCCTTCTCCAAATATGGCAGTGAACCATAAAATCTGAGAGCAAATTCTTTCACTACTATACTATTTTAGAGATAAACATATCTAAATGTGAAAACATTATTATCCCTCTAAAACCAACCAATCAAAAGTAAACTCCTCTATGAGTATATATTCTGTTTCTGCTCTTTCTAGATAGCTTAATTTGGAACCCACAATACTCAGACAAGTGAATATAGCATCTACCTTCAAGTTAAGCCCATGACCATTTGTTTCCTTTCTCTATATAAATCAGCTGCTTTATCAATTAATAACAGTTTTCCTAGCAAAGGTATTCTTTAACCATTTTAGATAGTTTAAATGCTGTGTCAGCTTGTCATTAATTTGTCTGTTGTCACTGAGATGTGGCAGGTCACACTATTCATAGCTTAAGCATTACATTAGGGTCTATTAGGGCACTATACCATATAACCTATCCTGTCTCCTGTAGAGCATACTGGGCAGAACTTGTATGGATCGATCAAGCTATAGCAAAATCCTATTGTTTTGATATTGCTCTAGCCCCTGTGGTTCAAGGATTTTAGCTGATAGCAGGAAACCAGATCCTTTCACAGCTCCTGTGGAGTTCTGCTCAATGGCCTGGCAAGAGAGAGTAGCATTTTCAATAGATTTGCCTGAACGTATTTGTTGCTGACAACTTGCCTTTAGCTGTCAAACTGTAAAACTGCCTCTATCTAAATGACTGAGCAGCCAAATATATTTAGGATTCTATTTATAAAAGGGAAGACTTTAAAATAACAAATGTAGTTCTCCTCTGTCTAGACATAACCACAGGAAGCATGGGATATGACAAAAAAATATACAGAGTGCATCACCACTCTAACAGATGTACAGGTGCACTTGGCAAGAACTTTTTAGTGAAAGCCATAGTGAAACCACGCACAATTTAATTTTCACCTGCTCTTTTGGTAAACAGCTGTGAACTGCTGGCACATATTTAGCAAAAGTGGTGGGGAACTTGGATAATCATCCTTAGCTTTGTGAATAGTGCTGTCATTTGAGACTTTTAACAACTTTACACCAAATGAAATTCACATCATCTGTGATTTTAGAAGCATTTTGTATTTCCAACAGAATTTACTTGCACTTCTATGTGTTAAACTGAATAACAAGAATAAAAGCATGTGATGAGTAAGCCAAGCCACAGTTTAGGAAAAATAATAATACATATTTCTGCAGCTCTTGATCATTTATATTTTTACTGTATTGAAAGTCTGCAGGGAGATAGGTTTTTGTGATTCAGGTGAGAATGCAAACCTTGGCCTCATGCTAACTTCACTTTAAAAGCTCTTTGTCATTAGTCAGATATTCCTCTAATAAATCATTCCCTTCCTTGGGGGGAAAAGGCAAATAGCTTTTCAAAGGAAAATGTTTCAAAGTATTTTGAAAAGAAAAAAAAAGGTCTGAATTCTTCATTAAGCAAAAAACACAGGGAAAATTTGTAACAGAATTTCACATAAACTAACTGATAGACTTCAGAAGTTAAATATATGATTTAGGTTACTTGCATAGAGTGTGTTAGGACAGGATTAACTATTTTAGGAAGTAATTTCCCTTAAGAAGGAAGAAAAACAACGTTCTACCTTGAAGTAGGGATATCACTTTTAAATCCTTAAAGTTGAATATTATTAATTACACCCTAGATGTTTATTCTAAGTATTATTAATATTATATACACTTTTTCAGAGCAGTTCATAATGGGAGAATTGTGCCAAACAGGCTAGTATACATAATTTAATTGTATGTCAGCACTTCCAGAACAGCCATGCATAAAAAAATCCAGCTACAGCCACATAAACAAGATAGCACTACTCAATACATTGTGTCACTCTCTAGCTTCAGCCCTTCTATGAAATCCTAGGAAAAAAAAAGTCACTTTGAAAAAGAACGATGATAACCATTAGGCTTGTTTGGTAAACAAACTTTAATACAACCTTAAATGTCAGGATTTGGATATTTTTTGCACTAGTTTGGGAACAGTAATAAATATGAAAATTTTGTCATTTTGTGCATGCTTATCTGAAATTAGGTTAATAATGATTCAAAGCAATGCAATAAAAAAACCTGACAAAACATGAAGGACAGAATTTAAACAACACGTTTGCTATTAGTGAAAGCAAATCTAGTTTAAAAAAATCAAAAACATTCAGATTTCAGAAAACAAAATAAAACAAAACAAATCCATTTTGTTTTAAATGTCTTATTTTAATCATGTTTTTTTCCCCAATATAATATTTCTTTGTGAATAAAGTTTTTCCTATCCAGCTCTAAAAATTACTCCCCAGTTTAATTAAAACAGTTTGCTACTATAGTTTTCTGCTATGATCTCTTTCAAAATACTATACATTGTGATGGATGTTTGAAAGTGTCAGTTTTTGCAATAAAATACAGATGTATAACAGCCAATTTTGACATACTTTTAAATATTTAAAATCATAAAAATGTTTTAAGTAATTAAAGGTTATTTCATCTGTTTTCTACTTTTACTTTTCATTCATTTCCTCAATTTCTGTAATCTATCACTTGTTGCTTATATTGTTAAACATTATACATATATGTATATATTTAATTTAACTTTTACATTCTAAGGCTATTTCAGATATTCAGTTTCTCGTTATATTGCCTTCTGAATTTTCCCTTTTTTTTTTTTTTTTTTTTTTTTTCAGATCTTTTTAAAAATCTTCCTTATGTCTTAATCCAGATATCTAAACAGAGCACTTTTCTGACAGTTCAGTTTGTCACTGGAACAATTCATACACTGACCTTAAGAGATGGATACTCTGCTCTTTCATAATTTCTCATTCCCCATGTCTTAATCTTGTTATTCTCTGCCTAATATCTTCTGCATATTTTTCTTCTCTTTCCTACATTCCTATCTCTATTCCCTTTCTTGCTTTTCCCCAATTTGGACTATTTTCTCTGTGTTATCTTACATTGATTGTATCTTACAATATTCTTATTTCATTTTTAATCTTTTCTTTTCATTCCTCTAGTGAGTTAATTTTTCAAAGAAGCAGTAACGCCTTTGCTATTTTGGACTTAGCTCCCAAACAAGCAAATTTGGTGAATGGAGTCAGAATTCCCCCTCCTCCTTCTTTCTGATAAATATTCCTTTTTCCACTAGCTACAGGGACTGGAGAAGACGTGGAGGAATTTTTCTGCTTTATTGTTAATAATGAGAATTTTTATTGTTATTGTTAATAATGAGAAAGAAAGCCAACAATATAGATGAGTTCTCAAAGGACTCTCAAGAAATGTGATGCTATAGGACTAAATATAGAAGGTATAAATAGAGGTGAAGTACACATTGTTCTAAACAGTGATTTTCACCTATTTTCTAATGTAACATGCTGTAAGGTTAATGGTATAATCATGAAACTTCAAAGTAATTGCTTTTTCTAGGCTTGGTTGTATTTTGTTGTTTGTTTTGTTTTGGGGTTTTGCTTGTTTGTTTTGGTTTGTGTGTTTGTTTTTTTTTTTTTTTTTTTTTTTTTTAACTAAATAAAAGTCAACTGACCAATAATACTGTGAGAGGTGGCCAGATAATACAGAAAATTCAGAGGGTGATATGCAAGAGAAGGCTGAGCTTTGAGGGGAGCATTAGGGGTGAGTTGAGGAAAAGAACCTCACCAATTCTCTACAGATGGGTGACGTTAGAAATTGTACTAAGTGTTTCTGCTCACATGCATGTTCTGACTAATATTTTCATTATGGAGCAGTTGTAAGAGTTTGGATAAGGCGTCTGTACTGAACTTAGTCTTAATGCAAGAGGTTAAACAGTTAAACTGACTTGCATAAGATCTGGAAAATGAGGTGGGAAAATAAACCAGACAAATCCCTCCTCTGTGAGCCAGGGGCTGCAACAGTGTTTCATCAGGCTGGACACAAAAGTGACCTTAGGACTCCCACTGATGAATGTAGCTAAGAAGAGGAATAATAAGCTTTCTCTCTAGAGGGGAAATGATTCCTCATTGCACTGCTAGTTGACACCATCTCAACTGATGAAAAGACACTATTGGCAGCCTATGTGGAGACTGTTTGCATCCTTCCAGCTGAAATTAAAGTAACAATGAGAAAAAAAATCAAAATCAGCAGTGACAAAGCTCAGGAAATCTAGAGACAAAAGAAGCAGCACTCACCTATCCACCAGGACAATATTCAGGCTTATATAAGGAGAAGACTAAATCTGAAATGACTGAAAAAAGGCAAACAGAAATTATTAAATGCAAAAAATCAACATGCTTCTTCGTTGTCTCCTTGATATTTCTAAACTTTAAAAAACTTTAATATATATATTCTCACAGCATTAATAACATGCTTGAATTTACAAAGATTTCTTCACACTGAAATCAGCAGAAGCCCAATCATAGAATCATATAATTATAGAATCCTGTAATTGTTTAGGTTGGAAGGGATCTTCAAATTTCATCTAGTCCAATCCCCCTGCTATGGACAAAAACATCTTCCACTAGGTCAAGTTGCTCAAAACCCTGTCCAACCTGAACTTGAAAACTTCCAATGATAGGTTATCCACAGATTCTCTGGGCTATCTGGTCCAGTGTTTCATCATCCTCATCATAGAAAATTTCTTCCTCATGAAGAAACCTACTAAATCTACTCTCCTTCAGTTTAAAACCTTTGCCCCTGTCACTGATGTCACTCACTACAGGACTCGGTAAACAGTCTCTCTGTCTTTCTTATAAGCCCCCTTTAAGTATTGAAAGGTTGCAATAATATCTCCTTAAAGGCATTTCTTATCTAGGCTGAACAACACCAACTCTCTCAGATTGTCCTCAAAGGAGAGGTGTTCCAGCCTTCTGATCTTTTTTTTGTGGCCCTCTTCTGGACCCACTCCAACAGGACCCTGTCTTTCTTGTGCTGGGGGGCTGCAGATATGGACTCAGGACTCCAGGTGAGATCTCACTGGAGTGGAGTAGAAGAGGGAAAATTACCTCCTTCAACCTGCGGGCCACACTAGATGCAGCCCAGGTCATGGTTGAATTTCTTAGTTGCAAGTACACTTTGTCAGCTCATGTCCAATTTTTCATCCACCCATCTTTCTCCTCATGGTGGCTCTCAATCCACTCATAGTTCAGCCTGTATCCACATTTGGGATTGCCCTCACCCATGTGCAGGACCTTACACTTGGCTTTGTTGAACTTCATAAGGTTTGCACAGGTCCATCTCTCAAGCCTATCAAGGTCCTTCTGAATGGCATCCCTTCCCTCAAGCATATCAGCTTGGTGCCATCTGCAAACTCGCTGAATGTGCACTCAATCCCTCTATGTCATTGATGAAAATATTAAATTGTATTGGTCCCAATATGGACTTTTGAGGGACACCATTTGTTCCTGGTTCCCACTTGTACATTAGGCCATTGACTGTAAGTCTTTGGATGTGGGAAACCAGCCACTTTCCTTGTTCCTCTAACAGCCAATCCATCAAATCCCTTTCTCTCCCATTTAGAGAGAAAGATGCTGGGATGAAATGTATCAAATGCCTTACAGAAGTCCAGGCAGATGATAACTGTATCTCTTCCCTTGTCAATTGATGCAGTAAGTCCATCGTAAAAGGCCACTGGATAAGCCAGGTATGATTTGCCCTTGGTGAAGTCATGCTGACTGTCTCCAATCAGCATACACTTTGATATGTCTTCCATGAAGATCTCTTCCATGATCTTACTGGGCACAGACATGAGGCTGATTGGTTGGTAGTTCCCAGTTTCTCCTTATTACTATTTTTTTTTTTTTTTTTTTTTTTTTTTTTTAAATAGGTGTAATATTCTGGGTTTTTTTTCCAGTCACAGGGAACTTTGCCTGACTACAATGACTTTTCAGCTATGATGAAGAAGAGCTCAAGAGCTCAGTGACTATATCCGCCAATTCCCTTAGGAGTCTGGGATGCATCTCATTGAGTTCCATAGACTTTTGTATATTCAAGTTGCTCAGGTGACCTTAAATCTGTCCTACTCTTAAGACAGGAGGGATTTTGTTGACCTAGTCCCTGCCTTGAGGTTCAGGGACTTGAGAGATGTAATAGAACTTGTCACATAAATTGGTGTTTAATGGAAATGGAAGTTGATGATTTTATTGTTTTTCTGTCTATAGCTATAAAGTTGTTCAGTTTGTTCATATTATTAGATAGCTATGATTGTTCAGCCCATAACTAGAAAAAAAATTGTTGAAAGAAACATGAAAAAATGTTTACAAGAAATATATAATTCCCCAAGCACTTTGATATTTTCTATGCTAAAAGTCTTTGTTGCATTTATAAAGAAGTATATTATTTTCTTTTTATATGAACTGTACTTGTTGTACAGGTGCTGCAGCTGTAATTTGGCTCTAGCTGGCCAGATGACAATTTTTCCACATTTAATTTTCCATATTTCCAAATGTATCTTGTCTTATGCCAATTATTTATTTTCTTTGTTTGCCTTGCTTTGTTTTGTCTCACTTTGTCTCTCTTCACCTCACAACATCTTGCCTTACCTTGCCCCCAAAACCTCAAAACCTTTACTTAGTGAACAGCATTTCATGCTTCAACTTCTGTCATCAAACTCATTCAGATGTTAGTTGATGTAACCTAACACACATATAGGTGTTTCATCTTCCTCTTTCCTTATTTTCTTAAAAGAAAAAGTCTTGAATGCTACATTAGATCTGTTCATGTGCTTTTCTTCAGGAGGAAGAAAGACATATAAAGATTCTTAATCAGAAGACTACTGGTTTTTTTTTGGTTGTCGTTTTGGTTTGTTCGTTGTTTTCCTTAAATAGATCAATCTGTCTGTCACGTTTGCAGTGAATCATAAATATCTTCTATTTGTTCACTCTCACACTCACAAGCTGAACTATGTATGATTTCAGCTTTTCATATTCAGTAATATTAAACAAACTTTATAGTCTGTCATTTATTTAGTCTTCATGGTGTTCCAGTGACTTGGGAATACACTTCAAAATATGACAGGCTTCTTTTTTGTTTGATTTTGTGCTTTTTTGTGTGTGCAACTTTTTTATTCTTTTTTTTTTTTTTTTTTTTTAATTTTTCCCTCTGCAGGATATGATGTTGGGACTAATCAGCTTTGTTTTAACATTTTTTTCTCTTAGTTTTTTATCTTTTCATATTTCAAATGTAGCATCTTATCAACTGTGTGTTTTTTCAATGCATATAACGAGATTTGTGGTCCCTTTAATTCCTTACCCACTGTCAGTTGGCCTGCATGTGTTTCTTGTGCACCTCACAAAGGTCACTTTTGCTCTTGCAGCTTTGCAGCATCAGCAAGTCTTAGTAAGGAATATTACATTCAGGGTAAAGGGCCTTTTTTGCATCCCAAAATTTAAACAGAAACATTTCTCACTTTTGACTAAAAGTGGACCCTAGCCATACGATTGTAATTGGATTCCCAGTGTGAGAACTGGCACCAATGCATAGACTTGTGCCTTCACCTGAACCAAAATTAACCTGCCCTGTGATGCCATATTCACAGTTGTTACAATTCAGTGGAATTAACAGCACTGAACAAGGATGATCTTTATTTACACACCTGAAAAATAATATTGCTTTCAACAAAAGAAAATAAAATCTTTGACTTCAGTAAAATAAACTTACCTAATTTAAGAAGTAGAGCTTGGATTCTTGCTTTTATCAAAGTGTGGTTTTCTCAGACACTTCTTAAAATTCTTTTCTCTTCTCATGAGAGATTTGTGGGATTTTTTGTTTATTTTTGTTTGGGTTTTTTTCTTTGTTTGGGTTTTAGTCAGAAGATCATAAGATAGAAATTATTGAATACCTGCTATTGAAAATCTTTAGCTCCAGGTGTCCACATTTCTTCTTCCAAAATGTATTTCATGCTAAGTGGAACATTTTCATGAAAAGAAGATATTAAATACCTCAAGATTAATGATACTGTTGTAAAATTAAGGGTCCATTTAGATTAAAATTTTGTGTGTGACACTGAAAATGTGATCTGGGGCAGGGGGAGATTATTGGATATTTTGTAATACTCATCACATTAAAATCTAGGTCTATATGTTTAATAATAATAACAGAAGTAATTAACTAGCCATAATACGGAAAGATTCCCAATTAAAAAAAAAAAAAAATCTTACATCTTTGAAGGAAATGTTTTATTTCCTTTACTGGGTAACATTATACTCTAGGGTAAATCTGTTTTCCTTAGATTACTCACAAAATAAAGTCTTAATTGGTATGAATAAGGCTGACAGAAAAATTACAAAAAAAGCAAATATTTATTTCTCTGAAATGACTATAGTATTCAAGTTAAAAAGATTACTTTGCACATTTTTGGAATTGAAGATTAAAGAATTGCATATAAACTGCATAAATAAATAATAATACTAAAAAAAAAAAAAAACAAACAAACAAACAAACAAAAAAAAAACAGAAAAAAAACCCTAAAAAATCAATATTTCAAAATATATACACCTCTGGAACTCAAATAAAATAATTGGAAAGAGAGAAAGTTCATATAATGATGTAATAGAATCTTCACCACTAGAGAACTACTTGAAATCTGTCTTCAGTCTAAACTGAAATGTGTTCTCTGACCTTAACGTCAGGTGATTTTCTTGATATGAAGTTGTATATTCCTTGCAATGCTGTATATGGTCATAATACACAGGACTATAATATCAAGGCAAGTTAAATAGTAGTTACAAGTTAATTTAATAGCTATACAGAAGAATAGGGACATTGGTGGAGATCTTTTACTTTTCTTTTTCATTACCCATGAAATTCACAAAGTTCATTCTAAAACAAATTAAAAAAAGAAAAACAGTATTAAACTAAGACTAATGGGAAATGTTAGTTCCTATAACATTAAAGACAGTTTTAATTATTGCCCAGCTATAAAATAAAACATTTTCAAAACTAAAAATATCTAGAAATATTTAGCCATTGCAATAAACAATAAACCACTTGTTTGTTCACGTGGTGAACAGAACAACTTCACAAAAACATAAGGGATAGTGACAGAAAAATGGCGAGAGATCACTTATTTCCCTTAACGTTCATCTCACCTGTTCTGACAGTCATAATTTCATAACCTTTCTAGAAAATCTCTTCCTGTTCTCAACTATTATTAAATTTAGAATAGTTTTGAGTTTTTTTTTTTTTTTCTCCTAAAATCTACCTTGAGGCATATTTTTTTTTGCCAAACCTCAAGATTATGACCTACTACCTAGAACACAACTGTCTCCTAGAGCCAGTGGATAGAAATAACCATTTTCAGGTGGCAGTTTTTCTCATTGTAGAACAACATATGAATCAGGGCAGATGAAACACTTTCTTTAGTGTCCATATCTCTCCAGTGGTGATTAACAAAATTTACAATGACTTGATCAGACTTAAGTGTTTAACTTTTAGATATATAAAGTTCATTGAGATACATCATCCTTCCTGAACTCTGTCAGACTAACAAAGTGACCATAAAAGATAAAGCAGAAAAGCATAACAGCATATCAGGAAAGGGTAGTATTTCAACAGGCATAATTAACGTTCTGGACTCTAATTTCTACGTAGAAGAGAGAATTGAGTCAAATCACAACATAGATCAAGAAGTCAAACAGATTTTCTTTTAGCAAAAAAAAACACTGCTAAAAAAAACTTTGAGAAGCAAACAAAATACAGTGGTCTATCTGTGAATGAAACAGTCATTCCAGGATGGAATAAACATAACAGCCCATACAAGCTTTGATATCAAAATGTGCATACCCACTGACATTTATGACCCCAAAAATACCAGATGGTAGCTGTGGGTAGAATAAGAATCACAAGAGGTATGCTGCCTTCTGGGAGCTAAGGTCCGAGTCATTGCTGAGAGGGTGCCACAACTTGTCAAGAGCACAGACTACTATCCATTGCTACTCTTTCATGTGGGCACAAATGACACTGCGAACTGGAACCAGGGCAGAATCAACAAAGACTAAAAAGCCCTGAGGGTACAAATGAAAAGTATTGGTGCCCAAGTTATCCTTTCTTTCATTTTACCAGTTATAAGAAAAAGTGCCTTCAGAAATAGATGTATAATGAAAATCAAATTCTGGCTTCGTGGGTGGTACCATCATAAGGGCTTGGGTTTTTGTGGCAACAGGACATTCTTTGATGACTGTAGCCTGTAAAGGAGGGATGTGATCCACCTGTCTAGAAGAGGCAAGGGAATCTTTGGCATCAAGCTGGCAAACTCGGTGTGCTAGGCTTTAATATGAAGAACTCAGGGATAGGGTCCCAAGTGGCAAGGTTTATGCCATTGCAGACAACTGTGGAAGAAGCCAGGCCAACCAGAGCAGCGACAAATGTTCATTAGCCGCCTCCCAAGATGTCTAGAATAAGACCAACCACCTCAAGTATATGTATACCAGTGTACACAGCCTGGGAAGCAAACAGGAGGAACTAGAACTCCACTCCCAGTCAGAAAGTTATGATATTGTAGGAATAACTAAAACATAGTGGGATAACTCACATGACTGGAGGATTGCAATAGATGGCTATAGGCTGTTTTGTAAAGACAGGTAGGGAAAAAGAGGTGCAGGAGTCATGGTCTATGTTAAGGAGAAATCTGAATGTGTAGAACTCAGCTATGTTGGTTGTTGAAGCCCTACCAAATGCCTCTGGGTCAAGGTCAGGGGGGTGTATCCAAGAGGGATCTTACAGTGTGTATCTGCTACTGACCACCAAACTAAGATGATAAGGCCAACAAAGCAATATTTGAGTCACTAAGCAGTCACATCCTGTTCAGATGAAGGAGACAAGTGACTTAGATTTACAAATCCCCAATGGAGTGGTCAATGGTGAAACAAGTCTCAAAGTTCATGTACAGACATTTATTATTTCCCACAATATGCTAACTGGACACACCATAACTGGCTAAGAATATTAATGCCCTGGGTTTGAGTGAATGGTGGGGTTTTTTGGTAGCAGGGGAGGGGGCTATAGGGATGGCCCCCTGTGAGAAGCTTCTTGAAGCTCCCCCAGCTACAAGTCAGCTCCACCTCTACAAGAAAACTGAGACAGTCAGCTGTGCCTCTGTGATAATGTATTTAAGAAGGGACGTGGTGACGAGCAGTCGGACTTGTGAAGAGGAGTTGCTGCAGCTGCGTGAACACCAAGGTCAGTGGAGGAATGGAGGAAGAAAGGAGGCGGGAGGTGTGCCGGAGCAGAGACCCCCCTGTATCCTGTGGTGAGACAGCAGGGTGGCCCCCCACTGCCACCCATGAAGATCTACAGTGGAGCAGACATTGATTTATGGCCTGTGTTTTTCTCCTGGTTGATCAAAGTGCTGTGCCCAAAGAAGGACGGGGTCTTGTGGGAAAAGGTAGACCCTGCTGCTGTAGTTCAGCACTGGGAGGATTGCAGCATGCGGGGGTGTCCCATGCCAGAGCAGCTCGGGAAGGGCTGCAGCAATGGGAGGGACTCCAGCTGGAGAAAGTTGGTGACCCACAACAGAGCAGTGTGGGGAATGCTGCGGGCTGTGTGAGGGACTCACATTGGAGAAGGTTTGTGGAGGACTGTCTCCTGTGAGAGGGGGACCACAATGGAGCAGGGGGAACAAGTTCCAGAAGGTCCCCCCACCAAATGTGGAAGAAGCAGCAGCACTGACAGCACCCCCATTCCCTGCCCCTGTGCCACTGAGGGGAGGAGGTAGAGATATTGGGAGCAGAACTGAGCCCGCAAAGGAGGGAGAGGTGGGAGGAAGGTGTTCTCAAGATGTGGCAATGCTTCTCACTGTCCTACTCTGTTAAGTGTTGTTAGTGTCTGTAACAAATGTATGTTTGGTTTTACTTCCCGTAACAAGTCTGCCTTTTGCTCGTGACCATAAAGGGGGATTTCCCCCTCCTAGTCCTATCTTGGAACCCAAGCCTGATTCATCTGCCCCTTCTCATTGCCAGAAGAGAAGGGGGACACAGTGGCTGCGTGGTGTTTGACTGCTGACCAGGCTCAAACTACAACATTAAGGAATTATGGAAAGCAATATAATATGCCTTGTGTTACCTAATGATTATAAGGGAGAAAAAAAAAAAAAAAAAAAAAAAAAAAAAAAAAAAAAAAGAAGAAAAATGAAAATGAGAGAGATACAGAGAGAAAAGAGATCTAGAATTTACCAGTCCAGGGTCCTGCATTGGTCCCATCTGATCTCATCTGGGGTGCAGCTGTTCAATTCTTCACATCTTCTCTTTCCTTGTTATATATTTCACTCCTCAGCTCCCCTCAATTTATACACACTTTCCTTGGGTAAGTCCCCTAGTTCAACCCACATACCTACATAACACATATATGGGGAGGAGTAAAGTGCTTCATGGGATGATGTAATTAGCATGATCTTGTTAATCTTCACTAGCATATTATGGGGTGTCAACTTTAATATGCATTTCATGGATAATGAATCAAAGGTCATTCACTGGACTGATGGTCCTTGAATCCTTACAGGATGCACCAGAGCAGAACCGTCCTGTCTTCACAGGGCTCCCTCCTACAGCTTCATCTTGTGGCAGCCTTATCAGCTCCAGACTCCACATTATCCATCCCATGACTATAGTTTTGTTACTTGCAAGTGCTTGAGACATCCCTCAGCTCAGGTCTATGCTTCCCCACCATTCCTTATCCCTTTCTCAGGTTGTTTTTCTGTCCCTGTTTCAGATAGTTGCAAGTCATCTTTCACAGTAAGCAGTCTTTGGGTCAACAGAATCTGGTTCTTAGGGGTGACTTCAACCACCAGAACATTTGTTGGAAGAACAATACAGCAGCTCACATGTCATCCATCAGGTTCCTGGAATGTGTAGAGGACTGCTTCCTCAAACAAATGCTAGATCTGCCAATCAGGAATGAGGTACTACTGGACTTGCTACTCGTAAACCAGGAATACCTGCTTTATAAGATCTCAGTCAATGGTAGCCTTGGCTGCAGTGATCAAAATATTCTGGAGTTTGGGATCCAGCTGAGCATGTTGAAGGTTAATGCTAAGACAAATGTTTTAAACTTTAGAAGATCAAACTTCAGCTTTCTCAGAGCTCATTTGGGAAGGATCCCATGGGAAACTTCCGTGGAAGATAAAGGAGCTACTGAGCACTGGGAATTTTTCAAGAATGCTCTTCTGGAAGCACAAAAACATTTAATCTCTTCTAAAGGTAAGAGAAGAGCAGGAGATCGGTTTGGCTTCACTGTGAGCTTTTGAGTCTGCTCAAAACCAAAAGAGAAGCATAGCAGAGATGAAAAAGCAGACAAATGCCTGTTGAGAACTGCAAGGTCATTGCCAGGGCGTGCAGACATGCAGTTATAAAAGCAAAATCTCAGCTTGAATTGAAATTGGACAGAGGTGTCAAAATCTACAAAAAAGGGTTCTGCATGTATGTAAACAAGCAGAAACAGAAGGAATATATTGGTCCACTGTTGAACAGGAGAGGTGAGTCACCAACAACACTGAAAGGACAGAGGTTCTCAATACTTTCTCCACCCTTGTATTTACCAGCACTGTTGGGCTCCAGGCCTTGGGGAAAAAAAATCCAGGTCAATGCAAACACAGACCAATTGTTAGTGAAGAAAGAGTTGGCATGCAAACCATTTCAGGAACTTGACCCCTACAGATCGATGGGCCTTGATGTTATCCACCGAAGGGTGTCAAGAGAGCTGGCTGACATCGTTGCAAGGCCACTCTCCACAATCTTTGATAAGTCATGGTTATCAGGGGACATCCCAGAAGACTGGAAGAAGGCTAATGACAGTTAAAGGAGGATCCAGGATCTCATAGGCCTATCAGTTTTACTTCAATCCCTGGGAAAGTTATGGAACAAATCATCCTGGGGCCTATCACAAGTCAAATGAAGCATGTGATTGGGAAAATCCAGATGTATTCACCAAAGGCAAATAGTGCTTGACAGACCTGATTTCCTTCTATGAAAAATTAACCTACTCTGTTGATGTAGCATGAGCGGTGGACATTGTCTACCTGGATTTCTCCAAGGCTTTTGATATGGTTTCCCACAGTGTCCTCCTAGAGAAACTGATGCTTTACTGTCTAGATAAGTGTTCTGTGCAGTGGGTGGAGAACTGGCTGACAGGTTGCACCCAGATGGTGCTGGTAAATCGCTCTTTTTCAATCTTGTATTGACTCTGCCTTTCCCAAGGAAGTTTGGACCAAATGTTCCTTGAGATCTCTTCCAAACTGGTATTCTATGAAACTATTAATTTATGATTCTGAGAAAAAAAAAAAAAAATACTACGGAAAAAACTAGATCTATTAGAAAGGACAAACCAGGCAGCAAGAAAATATTGCAAAAATAAAATTATGTTGTATTTTGAAGAAAACTACTTTTTTATTCAGATAACATCAAGAATTTAAATCTTAAGTATGAACACAAAATAAGACCTTATGCATGAAATATCTGTGACTTTCATGAAATTTGATAAGGTGTATACAGGAGAAAAACAGACCAGTGAATGAACAGTGTTGGTTAAGACTTTGAAGGCATCATAGAACTGAAAAAAAGAAGTATTAGGCTGATTCTTGTTATTAGAAGGCACTCCCATTTCCTCCAGCATCACTCCATCTGCAAGATATTCACAGGATTCTGTGCAATGATGTTAAGTTATTTTTGTTCATAGGCTTTGATAGCATTGTATACATGTTCTGACTTAGCAGATGGTGTTTAATTCTAATCTTCTATGCTGTGGAAATAATACCTCACAAGTGAAGACTTGCCTTGAGGTTGTCTCTGCAGTATTTCATTGGCTGACCTCTCAGCCATTCACTGTATTTTAACAAGTGACAGAAAATACCTTCAGGTAATCCCTCTCCTGATTATATGTACCAGATGCCTGGACAAGAATAGACAAGCTGGCAGGATCACTGCTTTGATGCTCAGTATTTGACAATACTCTAAAATGTTAGTCTTTGGAAGCTTATCCTGCCATTTTTATACCAGCAAGGGCATGAAGAAAACATAAATTGAATAAGATGATTGCTACGATGGCTGAAGACTGTTCAAATTCTGTAGCTGTACAGAAAAATGATGATTATAACTGGTCCATGACAGATTTTAGATGAAATAAGGGTTTTAATAGAATTTTAAGTATATGCGTAAGTGATTGCACTCACACTTATTTCCCCACCCTGAAATGTGACAAAAGGTTTGCTAAGATAACTATCCAATAGGGAGCATTTCAATATACATCTTGTATGAAAGAAGATATTTTGGATGGAAGAAAGAAGTCAGAATGTCATTTTCCTGGCTCTCACAATTTTTCCTTGTCTCCAGAACATGAGTGGGGAGGTTTAGGTGTAATACAGATTTTTCTGTTATATCTTTTCTATTGATAACTACACACATAGCAATTTATTTCTCCAAAAATGCATTTTCAGAGTAATAAAATCTAGTTTATATTCAAATATGTTTTTCCTTTTTTTTTTTTTTTTTTTTTTTTTTTTTTTTAAGCATGAGCAAATAGGCCAGATACCACTCTGCTTTTCTGTTTAAAAAGTAGTAATAAGACATAAGTCTTTCTGAACAGCCTACTCACACAAATGTCTTTGTGCTGAAATTGGAAGCCTAAAGGCAAAATGCTGTTTCCCTTGAGGAGAGTGATGAGACACTTTAAAAGTTAATCCCAAATACAAAGAATAGATTTTCTCCTTTGAGTGTAGGAAATAATTTTTAAGGCTGTATTGAGCTGAGTACATTCCCCACTTGTACACTGTCTATTCTCCTTGTCTGTGCATACATTTAACTTTAATAAAGATTTTTTTTATGTCCATGATTTCTGAAAAATATTATAACAAGGATTTACATTCTATTGATTTGTTCTATGGTTTGAGATACTTATCTCAGGGGAGACAGCCTCAAAACCATCTGACCATGAAACACCCATACTGAGATATAACCCAAAGGGCAGGTTTTACAATATATAATCATAATGTTCAGTGCTTTATTTTAAGAGTAGGTTTTTGTGATAACACAGGCTTTGTGTTTTTTAAAATGTGTGTTTTGTTCTAAGTATTTGATGGGACATGTAAATTCAAAGCTATGAATATGCTAAACATGAAAGGAAATAAGACTCAAATATTTATGGTCACTGAATTGAAGAAAAATCTCTTTTAAATGCAGATCAGCATACATTCGTTGTTGTTTTTCAGAATCATGGAGTCTGAGCCATAAGTGTCCATGATTTAACTTGAAAATTAGTGGGTTTCTTTCACCTTCAGTTCTACAGGAAAATAAATATCCCAAATATCTATCATTTAATTTTGTCAAAAACAGTTATATGTTATTGTATTCAAAAGCTCTTTAATGCAGGTAAACAATGGTAAAATAAAAAAAAAGGATTGATAGATTCTGGTTATAACAAAGCATTATGCTGTGATTTACATACACTTCACTTATTTCTGAATGCTTATGATATTTGAGTATTACTTGGGATTTAGATTGGCAAATATTACATAACTTAATACATAATTTCACATAACATGTGGTTACTTTTAATTTTGGATTCACTAAAGCCCAGAAGAGAATAATAATTAGGAAAAGCAATATATGAAGACTATAGAGTTCTAATGTAGGTGGTTATATATTCCTTTTTACTTATGATCTCATTGTGCAAGATCTTTTTTTATTCAATGGACTCAAGTCAGCTGTCTAAATATTGATGGCTATTTTTGATGATTTAGGGTTTCTGTGGCATCAGCACAAGACTAGCAGATATTGCAAAGGACCTGTGGGAGAACTGTATTCTTCTGGAGTGGCAGCTGGAGGTCAGGAGAATACTTAGGCTCATAAAATGGCACCAGACATCTTTGTCCAGGCAATTTATTTTTTCCAGTAGTCAAGAGAGTCAAGAGGCCTTAGACAATTAGTCAGATGAGCAAATGTAGTTGTCTATAGCCATATATACCTTCTGGTACCTAATCAGTGTTTGAAGGAAAATGAGATCTTGTCAGCTGAATGAGTAATAAATTCTGCTTATTGAATCTGACTTTCTGAAAAGACAGTAGTTTCCTGCTGCATATGTAGTAGCTCCTTATATGGAAGCACATAGTTGAGAAATATAATCAACTTTCTTTTAAAATTTCCAAGATAGAAAACAATTTAAAATCACTGCAAATTTCCTTCATGGCCAGTTACTCTCACACTTAGAAAGTCTGTTTGGTTTTCTAGTTGTTATAGCTTCCATTATCATTCGTTGTGTTTCTGCTTTACTACATAGTCATATAATTTTAAATTTTTGTTTCTTAGGTAGATACTTGTAATCTGTGATTGATTCAGCCCTTTAATCTTGCTCAGAATAAATTAGATATATGTAGACCTTGAATTACTCATGATAAGGCACACTTTCTGATCATGTAAAGATTTTCTTGTCTCTTTTCAGGTTTTTATGGTATCTCAGTATACTTGAAATGGTTCTCCTTAAATACCCAAAGTGGTTCTTTTGAAGTGTTTAAATCAGAACTGGACAGGCCATTCAAATGTAATCACTCCAACACTTGTTGAAGTAATAAAACCTTTTTATTTAATATCTCTGTGATATTATCCTATATCCTAGCTGGTTTTAGATTGCCCCTGTAACAATACTTGGATTGGTGACTTTTTTTCTTCTTTCTTTTTCCTCAATATATTTTAATTCTGCATTTGGTTTCTGTGGAAATTCCACAGATATAATCAAAGCCTGAATTTATAGAAAAATTAACATTGTACCATTCACAACTGGTAACAGAAGATGTAAATTAGGAGCTCTGACAGCTACTTGCTTAAAAGAATGGTTTGTATTCAGATCTGTGAATGAGATTTAGTTTTAGAAAATGTGCCCTTTTCTTCCATAGATTCATTCAATATAATAGCAATTAAACACATGGCTTAAATCTGTTGAACAAATGTCATCACACCCTCAGCTAAAATAAGCTCAAACTATGACATGGAATAATTTCCTTATTAAGGTAGACAAACACCTTGTATGTTTCCAACAATATATTGATCACTTTTCAGTGGCATGCTATATCATTTCATACTGATCAGCTCTGACCTACTTGTCATGAGGAAATCATCTTCATAGACCATTACCATAGTAAAATAACAGAAATTAACATGGAAGATCAATTTTGAACTTCAATCTGACATTTTAGGAGAACACAGCAAAGAATATTGAAGCCAAGAGGATGCCCCAGGAAATATATTATCCAGAGGCACAGAGAATTCGCTACTAATAGAAAAGATTATTTTTAGTAGTGAATTTTTATGCCCACTGCAGAAACCACCAGCTGCAATTTTCCTTACTACAGGCTTAGGTGCATGCTCAATTGTTTTTTCTAATATATTTCCCTCTCCCTACCCATCAAGGGTCTTAATGTTACCCTCTCTGACTTTCACACTGTGAAAGCTGAGTCAAATACTCAAAACATTTATTCCAGCAGTTAACCTGGGAGAGCCTTGCTGATCGATTCTCATCTTTGATACTTCCTATTGTGTCTGCATCCCACAATGAAAGATATTACATAGAAAAAAATCTAAGCAATACAGTGTCTCTGACACTTTCAGACATCTGAGTGCAGCACTTTTTCTAAGGACAGGTATTCAGATGAGAATATCCTTTACTGAAAAAGGAAAAGCACCTAAAAAGTTAGGTTTGGATTTTGTTTTGTTTTCAACATATATTACCTGACCAAGGCTACTCAGCTATCTGTGTAACACATCCCTAATCATAATGTATATGTATAGCAGAGACTGCAAAGAAGGTTCTGTAGGCAGTGTGCAGAGCTTTCCAAAGCAAGGCTTCAAAAAAAGTTGAGCCAAATCTATAAACAGTACAATAAAATCTGAAGGTTTGATCATATGTGCCTAAAAAACAGATTAATGAAGAGGAGAGTATTTGCTTTGTTTAGCAATGCCATTTATTTGGACAACAAATAAAGGGTAGAGTTTGTAAATATATTTTTCTTATAGAGGCATACTTGTGTGGTGTTCCCTCATTGCATGACATTATTGTATCATCTAATATGGAACCCATTTTCTAAACTTCTTTGCACTGATATTAAAAATATCATAATATCACCGAAGATACAATTCACTAAAATAAAGGGAATATTTTATATCAATCTCTTTAAAATTGTTTCCCAAGTAGCAGGTTCACTCCATCGTATAATTTTGTGCAAGTAGTTTGAAAACAACATTGAAATGAGTCAGACCAAAAAATACCAACACTGTTTATCAGCAAAAATAATTACACATTATTTTTAGCAATGTTGTGGTAATTATGAAAATATGTTTATGGATATGTCTGAAGGGTTATTCTCGTTGAAGTACAACCCTTTCTTATTCTGCTCTTGAATTTATACTTTCAAAGACTTCTATATTAATTCTGTATTTCAAACAGAGTCCTGGCCCACACTATATATACATAGATCATGAACAAAAGTCTGTCATTAAGCACAGGCTTCCATCAGGTTTTGGGCTTGAATTTTTAAAGTGCTTAAAAAAAGGATTACTGCAAGGCACTTTGTATTATTCTGGGAATGCATCAATGGAGAAAATTGACACTCCTATACCACAGAAGAAAATGTAAATAAGTCAGAAGATGTCCTGGTTGGGGCTGGACTAGAGTTCCTGTTGGTTTGGCAGTGGGAGGAGTGCTGCAGCACACTGAGACCCCAGGGGCTCCCCAGGTCCCAGTGCCCTCACCTGTGTGCGGGGGCGGGGGGAGCACAGCTGGAGGGCTGGGCCCGGATTGGCCGATAGTCCATGACATGTGACATTGTGCTCACTATATAAAGGCAGGAGTGGGCCAGGAGGGGCTCTCACTTTTGGGAGTGTTGCTGTGGTGGCTTTGTGTTGGTGATTGCCGGCTGGGAGCAGGTGGGTGTTGGTTGGTTGGTTGGTGGGTGGTGAGCAGCTGTATTGTACATTACCTGCTGATACTGCTGTCAATGTGTTGTTCTGTTACTATTATTAAACTGTTTTTATCTCAACCCTTGAGTCTCTCTTTGCCTCTTTGTTTCCCTCCCCATTCCCAAGTGGGGGGAGGGTGGGTGAGAGACTGTGTGGTGATTAGCTTCTGAGTAGGCTCAAACCGCGACAGAAGACTACATTGCTAATTGCCCTATGTGATACTGCTCAATGATTTGTCTTCTACATGTATACATACAGGCTAAAAATGGCAAAAAGTTTGAGGCTTATTTTGCACAATATGTCTAAACAGAAGTCACTAAGGGAAGGGACATCAAGACAGAATTTGATTTGAAAAAAGTTTTAAATCTTATAGGATTTTACAATAGAATGTGTCATGATTAAGACAGTGAATAATACATGTACAGCTAAATTTTATATTATCTTTTGGAGTTTTGTTAAACTCATTACCTTCTGTGGATCATATTTCATCATAAAATAAAAAAAATATTTTTATCTTCTATGAATTAAACTGTTTCTTTCTTATTATATGTATTGTGAATGTTCGTTTATCAATTTTTGTATTTTGAAAATCTTGCTATGCATAAAAGGATAAACAGGCTAGTGATAGAGCTCTGCAAAGGTTTCACTTAATTTTAAGTTACAATATGACTTATCTAAATAAGAGTAAGATCAATGAACATTTAGAGCTGGAGCTGGATCCAATGTAAGACAGGAACTTGCAGCTGATTTACAATGTTTGGTTTTAAGTAGAAGGCTTTCACAGTGCAATAAGAAAGTGAGACATTTAAACTCTGCACAATATACAGAGGACTGGGCATCTATATGTTATAGACAAAGTAAAATCAGACAGGATTAGATTAGCAAAATATAGACAAGTTCAGATCATGGCTGTTGATACTGATCATGATACTGTACAGTTATGTGACTAAAAGTACGTAACTCAATGCAGCACAGATCTGTAGCTTATCACTTAGGACATTCAGAGAAAGAATTTCAGGTTCTTTTTTTCCAAAATAATGGTAAAGCTAATGAAATATCTTTGCAGATATAATTTGTAGTAGTTTTAGGCAAACAAACAGAAAATTCCCCAATAGTATTTCAAATCAGGTTGTTGAAGATGAAAGTGACACAGTTATGATTTAGTAGCATTTTAAAATTTATTAATGGTGTGAGGTAGATCAAAAGGTTGAATTTTAGCTGCATTTGATGATTGATCAATTTCAATATTGACAAGGTTATTTGGTAGATTATGTTTTAATCATAACAACAACATAATTACAGATTCAAGAATTACAAGATTCACACTTACTACAAAGTATTCTAAATTAAAGTATATATACATGTATAAACACAAAACACACACAAACACATAAACAGCATGGAAATATTAGATATCCAGTGAAATATAGACATGCACATTCATGAAGGCAAATTTGCATATTAAAGCGCATGCATAGGTAGAGAGGTAGACGAAAGAGACTAGTCTATAAAATCTCCCTCTTCTTGAGTTTGGAGAAAATATTCACAATGCATCAGTATTCCTCAACAGGTGATAAGTAAGTCTCAAGAAGTCTGACTTCACCTTGGCCTTTCATCGGCTTTGTGGGCAGATGATCTTCAAAGATTGAGGTCTCTGTGCCTGATAGGCATCCCAATTCAGAGGACATGGTGGTCACAGCCCTCTGAGACCCAGGAAAGCTCATAGGCTATCACTTAGGGTTGTTATTTATAGCATCAAAGATAATTGAATTTTGTTAGGTAATTTTCCATTTCAGCCCAACTAGGATGATGGAATTTTCTGGTTCTTTCTACCAGTTGGACTGGCCCAGAACTTGCTAGATTTTGAAGTTTTGGTATCATATGAGGCACAGATGTACTAGGCTGTCAGGAATTATTGATTGCCATTATCATTCCTAAGAATTAGAGGAGAGGGCGGAAACCAGGTGTGCTAAGGGAATGCCTTAACACTCTGGTCCACTGCCTTTGTTACTACTGTTCTCAAACAGTAGGAGAAGAGCAGACAGAAACAAGGTGCACCAGGTGAGTGCCTTAATGTTATGGTTGACTACCTTCTCCAATTCATCTTGGGCTGCATGTAGCCCAGGAGAGGAAATTTCACCAAGTGGTCCAAGAGACGGGAGGAGTTGCACTGCCACAGAAGTATGTCTCATTTTTTCTTGTACTCTGCTTATGAACAAATTGTGGGGCAGAGTCTTTTTCCTGTGATCTTCTAGCCCAGAGATACAAATCAGAAATAAAATCAGAATTATTAATGTATATATACTGACATTTCCAGAATTGATCGTTTCTGTCTTGCAAAGCTGGTTTACATTTGTTTAATTTCCACTGAAATTTCTGTGAGGTCACATTAAATGGTAAGTAAAATCACTTGAAGCATTATTATTTTGCTTCTAGAAGGCAATTAATCAGGCCTTTTTATAAGCCTTCTGATTTCAGCAGCTTTCACTACAAATGTGAAATACTATTAATGTATTAATTTGCTTGCTTTTTGCTTCTACAAAGCACATTATTTCCTAACTGTATTGACAAAAATAGAATGGAAATATGAAATCTAGAAAAACAATCATATTTTCTGTGGTCACTGTGTTTTCATAAAACTACCAAGAGGAAAGAAATATAGTTAATATCTTAAGACAGAGAAAAAACAGTACTCTAACTTGTTTTAAAGTTTTAAAAGGTACTTACACAATTTTCCTTAAAACCAAGTAAGCACTGAAAATGTTTTAAGAATAATTGATCATTATCTTGTCTAGGGCCACTAGGCAAAATTTCATTTTCCAACATTAAGTCAGAAAAAATAGAATTATGAGCATAAAATGTCTAAGGAAAATCACTGTTATTAACATAATAAAACTGATATTGATTTTGACAACAGATTCACATTCTTAAGAGAAAGGTAATTATCTAATTGATTGATGTTAAAAGACCGTGGATGGCAGACCACATCCAGTATATCTCTTTCCTTCAAATTATTTACTACTAGTTTAGTCAGTTTTAATTATCAGACACACTACTGGTGTATTTGATTTTTTAAATTCCCTTGAAATTTGAACAAATTCCTGTAGATTGTTCTTTTGTGTGAAGTCACAAAAATCTAGTTGTATGAAGAGTTCCTCCTTTCCAGGCCACAGAAGATGCCCTGAAAACCTTTAAGAGAGATAAAAGGAAACACTACCTCTTTTTACGTAGTGTAAGAGATGACTTGTAACTCCCCAAAACATAGCCTGAGAAAACAGTCTGAGAAGGAGATAATAGATGGAGGGGAAATATTACATCCTGGACTGGGAGCCCAGGGAGTCATAAAGGTTCTGTGATCCCCTCAGGTTTGATTAAGGTGAAAGGACACCAAACAGCTAGTTAAAATGTTTTACTTGAGGTAGAAATAACTTAAACTTAGAAAAGAATAGTAAGCAATGTGGTGTCTTATTGATAAATCCATAAAAAATAAAATAAAGGAAAGGAAAAAAAAAGGAAAGGAGAGTCAAAGTATCTGGGTCACCACCCCAGGTTCCAGCTGTGTCTCAGGTCTGATAATCTTGGGTAGTGGGTGCACACACAGCAAAGTTTTCTGTTGCCTTTTAAGTTCATTTTATCAGTTGATTAGCATATCAGACTAAGAGAGGTAGATATTCCATAAACTCATTTCCATGACAGATGAGGAAAAGGTGGAGCATGGGTTCTGTGCATGCATTGAGGGGGAATGGGGTGCACCAACTTCCTCGTCCAGCAGAGTTGGTGTTCATGATCCTGCCCTCACACCTTTATTTTTTCCTCAGTTTTTGGTTAGCTTCATCTGGTGCTGGTTGTTTATCTCTCTTATTAGTGTTTTAACACAAACATATGGTTTCACTCAGTTCACATTTCCCCACTTTGAGGATTATCTAAGGAATTTGGCAATACAGCCACAAGGGAGTGGGGATGTGCATGTTTCTATATACTTCGTGCTTCCTTTGGCAGCATTCCTTAGACTAATCAGAAAAGTCACAGCTTGTCCTTGAGATTGTCTGTGTCAATGAATGTTTGAGGCATTAATTCCTTCAGTTCCTTACAGAGAAGCAGAGCAGAGGCCCTCTGAGCTGAAGAATGCCTAAAACGCATTCAAGTAACAAAACTATAGTCATGGCGTTGATAATGTGGAGTCTGGAGCTGACACAGTTTCCTTACTGGCCCAAGATGCAGCTGGAGAAGGGAGCCCTGTGAAGACAGGACAGTTCTGCTCTGGTTCATCCTGTAAAGTTTCAAGGGCCATCAGTCCAGTGAATGACCTTTGATTCATTATCCATGAAATGCATATTAAAGTTGACACCCCTGAATATGCTAGTGAAGATTAACAAAATCATGCTAATTACATAATCCCATGAAGCACTTTACTCCTCCCCATATATGTGATATGTGGGTTGACCTAGGGGACATACCAAAGGAAAGTGTGTTTAAATTGAGGGGGGCTGAGGAGTAAAAACAAGCAAGCAATAGAAAGAAAAAGATGTGATGAAGTGAAGAAGATGGCTGCATCCCTGACAAACTCATACAGGACCAACACAGGACCCCGGACTGGTGATCTCTAGTTCTCTCTTTTCTCTATATATATCTCCCTCCTTTTTTTTTTTTTTTTTTTTTTTCCCCCTTTTACCCTATTATCATTAGATAATGGAAGGCATACTGTATCACTTGCCATAATGTGTTATATACTTAACCAATTATCATGTATGCAGTTAGTACATTGTGGGAAAGTAATAAATGTCTGTGCATGAACTTTGAGACTTGTCTCACCATTGATCACTCCATTGCGGATTTATGAATCTAAGTCACTTGTCTCCCTCATCTGAAAGGGATGTGACAGGTGGTCTAGGTACATAAAAGCTACAGAAAATTACATTAGCTCTAGTAGTGTGGTCATTCTGTGTAGCCAAAGTTTCATACTTACTAATAAAGCCTTACTCGTGCTTTCTCACTAGTTAGTATTTGCTTTCACGCAGATGCATCAGGCAAGATTTACAGTCCTTTTGTTGACAATAATTAAGAGAAATTTGAGAACTCAGACAAGGAAAAGCTTCAAATCAGAACGCATTAATAACTAAAGAAATAAGGATTGATACGTGCAAGAAAAGATAACATGGATAAAATTGTTTGAAGGTTAAGAAAGAAAACTGTAATCTTAAATGACTTTATCAGAGGAAAGAGAGGCTCAGGTGGGGTAAGGGTCAAAAAGAAGTGAGAAACTAATTCAAAAGAACATACTTCACATCACTGTGGTGACAGGGCAACCTTGTCACATTCAAAGCAATTTTTAAATTTTTTTTTTACAAATTAGAAAACAGAGACAACAGATATACTGAGAATTTGCATTCTAGATAGCTGAAGTTTGGAAAAAGAAACAGAGACCTTCACAGAGAAATAATTTATTTCATATCACCCAGAAGATGAACGGCAGTACTGAGACTGAATTTTACATTTTCTAAGTTGAATCCAGTCCATTAATTTGCACTTTTTCTCATGTCAGGAAAAAAAAAAAAAAAATTAGAAAAATAACCACATTAAGGAAGATTACTAAGGAAGAGTAAAAATAAAATAAAATATTAATGCCAATACACACAAAATTGGATTAAGAGAAGAGGAAAAATGAATATTACCACAATTAAAACAATTAAGTAAGAAAAGAAACAGAAAAATGTGGAAGGTTCCCATTATGAAAGAAAGATGCTAAGATAACTCTAATGCTATATTACAGATGTTGGAGTAGTACCACATGCCATGAAAAAAAAATTATCTATTTTTAAATTGCTGTAGGAAAAAAAAAAAGAGGAAGTTTTGATTAATTGAAAGTATGCATCTTAAGAACCAATATTGTGTTTCTGAGAGTTATAAATGCTGACTACATTTCTCAAAAATAAATCTATATTTTGTCATATGATTTAGATGCCTTAAAGTTAAAGGTCTTCAAAAGGATTGCTATGAAAATGTTTTATATAAAAGTTCAATTTTAATTTTTGTTTTTAATAGACTCCAATACACAAAAATACTTCACTGACATCTTTAGGATATCTGTTAAAATGATACACAGCACCCCATATAAGTTGACACTGCAGTGTATTAAAAAGTGATGAATCTAGAACATTTTGCTCATAAAGAATGAAAACAGCTATTATAAAAGTTATAACTGCTGTAAGAGATCAGTGTCATTTTTAATAGAATTATTTTTACTTTACATAGAAATATATTCATTTTGCAAGGCTATGTGAGATGCTAGAAAGTTCTGAGTACAATTCTGATGAATATTTTTTCTTTCACATTCCAGTGTAGAAATATGAGCTATTTAAATTCTTATAGTCATACATGCAGTGTTCTAAGCATTCATTTAGTTTTTTTTTTTTCTCCTTTCTACTTCTGTTTCTGTGACTAAAGTGTATCAACAGGTGAGCAGCATAATAAAAAAAGGAGTAAAATTTAGTCATCAATTATTATTCAGAGAATCTTCCCATTTATTTTAAAGTTTAGAGTTTTTACCTGAAGGTTTTTCTCTAATTTTGTGCTGAATGAGAAGAGCAATATAACTAAGAAAAAAAAAATATTCAAAACACTTTAGTTAATGAAGAGAAGTATTTTGCTTTCCAAAGATAATTTTTTGTTTGCTTGTTTCAGTGTAGACATAGCTCTTCTTAATGTAAACTTTTAAGGGTAGCTGTGTTTTTTTTTCCTTCCAAAATTCTGTGTACCTTTTGTGACATGGTCAATTCAATTATGAGCAAAGAAACAACACACCTTGTGTGTGGAATCAAGGTTTTATTGCTATTCCAGCCTCATTAAGGCAAACTGTCTCTGGTAAAGCGATTCCCATATATAAGTATCCAACATTAACATAAAAGGCTGAAAAGTTAATAAGGCAGTTCTAACATTAATAATCAGGGTATATCATCTTAAAACTGTTACTCTTACCTGAAGTACTTACATTTCTGATTGGTCATGGGTTCCTGAGGTTTTTGACTCTTCTGACATGGGTGACTGGGAGGTGGTTGTCTTAGCAATGTGCTGGCTGATGAGCTCCTGCTGAGAAAAGGTCAGTGTCATTGGTTTTGCTATTTTTCTTTTCTGCTGTTTCTCAGCAAAATTTCAGCAATTCTATATTATGCTAATTATTTTCTTACTCTAGGTTGTTTTCTGGACTTTTGCCCTAAATTGTATGGTTTGTGTAACATGAATTAACATTAAATCACAATTTTCAGTTGAACAAATCCAAACAAGTTCCAAGAAGTCCAAGGATTAATCATTGAGAATGGGGCTGATGCTTAATCAATAGCCCCTGTACCACCTGGCTGACTTTAAAAATCTGTTCTGGAGCTAAAGCAAGCAGAAGTCAAGACAAGATTTTGGACTAAGATGAGGTCTATTGACCAGTGGTCTTTACAAGCAGTGGCAACACTGTATTTGATGGGTCACAGTGCTACAATAGATTCAGAAATAACAGACATTTCAAACTTTCTGTAAATTTATTTTATAATAATAAAAAATAATTTCTTAATCTGCTAGCATTCTAGAATCCAATACAGAATTAAATATGGATAATAAATTAGAAGGACATTCAAGAAAATAAAACAGGAAAGGTTTAGCATAATAAAGTGTTGTGGAAAGAAACATCTTTGGATGAACACTAGGAGGACCAGAGTGTGGTTATGTTTGATGGTGCAGTTTTTCTATACTCTAATAAGCTGTGCCAAAAAGTGACATGCAGTAATGATGTAATTTCCATACAAAACTAAAGAAAGTTTAATTTTTCTGCTTAAATTATAATGAGTAAATGAGTACATAATGTACTGATCCTTCTTTTACACAATAGCCTAGTGACTGAAAAAATCATGTAAGATGTACAAGATAAATACATATGATAAAATATATAAATATAATATAAGTAAATATTATATGGTTTTGTATACATTTATATAGTATTTTAATAGTTATATAACAAGAATCTACATTTTCTTGTCAAGAACAATGAATGCAAAGGAGAAGCTGTGGTCATGTAGCAGAAAAACTAAAGTTGAATTATTATGTGAAAGTACATTCATTTAAAAGGGAGTGCTAAATGTGGGTTCAGAATGCATCAGTAACTCACATAAGGCTCTTATGTGTATAACTAACAAAACACAACTGAATTGGAAAGCATTACAAATCAAATATTTTATTGTATTAAAGGTGAGAAGAATGAAGAAAGAGTCTGCAAAATTTTTGAAAGGAAGATCATAGGTTATTGTGGAGAAAGATGTTGAGGTTATGTCATATTTTAAGACTACATAGACATCACAGAGTTGCCCTGGCAAAATTTTCAGCCCATGACAGTTTGTATCCCTTAAAGATATTTTGCTGATTTATATACTTTCAGGATCACTATCTGCCACCCTGCTTTTTGAACTTGCAAGCCTGATATTCTGTACCTTTTACTTTAGTCTTTAAGTAACTCCAGTTTGAAAAAAAAGATGATCAAGCTATGGAGTCATCCTGGCAGTGTAATCTGTTTTTTTTACAGAGAACAGAATTGCACACACTTGAGAAATATTCTTTCAGATATATTCATCTTTCACACTGAGGTTGAATAAAATTTCCTGAGCTGCCAAATTTTTTCCTCAGTCCACTCCTGAATCATTTTTTTGGGGTTAAAACCTGATTCTTACTGAATACTCATCAAAAGTGAAATGCCCATTTCATGCATTTTCTTCTGAAAGAGTTCATTAAAGACAGCAAACAATATTCTACTAATAACAAGTAATAACAAGCAAGAACAAATGTTAATCTACTAACAAAACACACAAAAATCTTTCCACCTCTTGTTTTTCTTGGTTATTTTGCAGAATCAAAACCTAATGGAATAAGACTTCTCAATCAGATTCCATCTACATTTCAAATAATTATCAGTTTCAATTGAACACTGAACTTTGTCTTCAAGTAATAGTTTTAGATCAGTACCATGACACTGAGGACAATAAGATTCTTCAGGTACAAGTTAGGACACAGTCTGAAGTCAGGGTAGAGCATAGATAAGGGAAAATTTTGGTTCTTCCTAAGGAAAAACAAAAAATAATGAGAAACAATGTGGTTTCTAAAGATTTTACTGGTTTTTAAATAATATAAAATTGCCTTTCAGATTCCAAGCATGTTTTCATTAAGGTTTATGTATCTCTCACTAGATATGAGAGGACACTACTGAAAGATATAAACATTTAAATTTGCAAGAACTGTTTTATTGCAACAGTGTAGTGAAGTTTTGATATTTTTAAAATAGCATTTAGAATAGGCAATGATAATGGAAATTTGTTGTAATGGCTGGCAAATATTAATTATTTTGTTCAACTTAGTTCAGAAGATGTTTTTCCTTAGCTTATTGACCTACTAGCTGTTGTAATTTATAGATTTATTATAATTACAGTAAAAGAAGCATCTGCATTTAGAAAGAAAAAAGCTGTAATAGAACAATTATTTTTGTTCAAAATACGTGGAAATTATTGTAGTAGTTCAGTTAGCTTTATGGGACTTTAGTATGCACTGAATTTAATGAAAATATGACTATTAACTAGAAGAAATAAACACAAATATGAGTTTGGGCACAGGTCCTTGTCATAGGCAATTTTTCAATTACAGTTGATAAATGAAGCAGAAAAAAAAATACCTAATGGCAGTGAAGATGATACTACTACTACTAAATACAAATATCTTATAATAAAAAAGTATCTTAATTGTTTTCTTAGAGAACTGCTGTTCAAATAAATGTAGAGAGAGTAACTAACATGCACATTTTGAGGAATAAAAATTGAAGGCTTTCCTTCTGCATGTATAGAAGATGATAGAGCTGTGATACCTTATCTATATTTGAATATTAAACTAAAACAGAGGAGTCTAAGTATATGCATACATACATATGACAAGATAATTTAAATATAAAATGGTGTTTTTCAATAACTTTAAGAGTATTCAGTTTAGTTGGGAAGACGTGCCTTATTCTTGATTAGTATCTGTCAAAGGAAGCTTAGTTTATTTACCCACATCTAGTGTGATTTAAGAAGCCTCAGCATGTCTAAATATGGATTTGGCAGATACTATACAGGACCTACAGAAGACCCTCACCACTCTGAAGATGTAGAAAGCCAGACATAACATCCTAGGGAGTCCCAGATTATGTTATATGCCTATATGTGAGAAATCTATACAAGCTCAAGTGTTGGAATTCACCTTTTGATTGAAGTAATATAAATGTAGAACTTGTTTGGATGTTGGTGGCTGTATATGAACTATGTGTGATGTCCTTTATAGTCAAGGGAAATCTGTTGTTTGTCTGGCTTCTGCAAAAATGTGACTCTCCCAGAAGTTCCACAGTAAGTCTGCCAGTCCTCTGTGCATGTTTCTGATGACACATGGTATCTCAGAAACCATTAGATGTATCTATTTAGGCAAACAAAATGAGCCTTTTTTCAACACTGCCAGTGGAATTTGGAGAATTATTCAGCGTTCTCAGAGCAGGATACAGTCATTTCAACATAGGATCTAATTCTCTTTTAATTATACCACCAAACCACAGCTAGCCCTTTCAGACATTCACCAGAGCTGCTATGGACATAGGAGCTGCATGACATAGGAACTTGCAGAAAACTACTTCCTTCTGGAGACAAAGTTGGAGTGTAAGTCAGATACTTTAAATATTAAAGACTTGTATGACTGATATCTGATCTGACTTCCAAATGTGAAATATATTTAAACAAGAGAAATGTCTTATGTTGATCATTTGTTGACATTAACAGTGAGTTTCAAATGCCCAAATGAAGATGTCTCATAGCATTTTTAAAACGTAAGGATATCCTGCCTGATCACTGTGTGCATCTTCATTTCATTAGATACTTTTTTGATAGTTTACACTTTGTAAAGAACATCATCAGTAGTTTTTTCTTATTTTATCTTTTGTTAAGAAGAATAGTCTTGTTTATAGCACTTAACCTGGTACAGAAAGGTACTATGGTAAAAAAAGACCTGTTTAAAGCATAGTAATGCCTCACTGATATTTCCCTTGAAGTGATCTGTGACAATTAAGCTTTGAATGAAGACATTTCTGTTGGATTTCTGACATGCACAATAACAAGTCTGGCAATATTTTTATCAGTGGCATAGACACAAATACAAAATCATTGCTGACAAAACATGCAGATAGTACAAGACTGACATAGTGGAAAACAAGGAACCATATAGGGCAGTCATACAGAATGATCTGGGTCACTTCTTAAACTGAGTTCACCAAAACAAAACATAATTTCAAGCTGCCAAATACAAGTCTGTTTAAAAGCCAGATACACAGGTCATGCTTTCTGCACAGAGAACTGTATCCTAGATGATTAGAACTAAGAAAAAAATGTTGGGACCATGGTACACAAATAATTGAATGAGATATTAGTACAACAATGTAGTGTATGGATGTAGGATGTCGATTTTGTTGTTTTGGTCCGTGCATCTTAAATAAACACTTCAATAACTTATACTGTTGGTTACTAGAAGTTTTGTCTATAAGATTCTAGAAAATTCACAGAAGGTCCCATAACATAATGTGACTACCATGAAGGAATAAGTCTTCTGAAGAGGAACTGAATGTATAGAACTGTTTAGTTCATCAGTAAGAAAATGCCATCTTCATTTATTAATCCCTTGGGAGAAAATGCTAAATTCTCACAGCCTCTTTATTATTCCAAAGCATGACAAGAACTGATTCCTGAATTCTGAAGCTGAACAAAATAAAAAAATGAACAAATGATAACTGTCAGAGTTGTTGGCAGAGATGATTTAGTCTTAATTAGTTATTGTAGTTCAGTAAAGGGTAACAGTATGAGTGTAATTGTTTGACATAGATAAGGTCAGAACAAGTGTTGTGATGATCACATTTGATCTAAAATCATGTATGTGACCTCATTATTTAAATTACTGTGAATCTGATGAAGTATAAATCAATATATCCAAACATCTTTAGAAATGATGTTGAAATCAGTGAGAATAAATAAGACAAACTAGCATTTAAAAAAGGAAAAAATCTAGAAAGTAGAGATGGAGGGAGAATAAATTTAACGTTACAAAGGATTTTGAGCTTACAGGATTTGTTAGGGATTTTTTTTTAATTTAAATGAAAACTTTCTAAGTAAATTTCTCAAGGAAAAAAGTTTCAAATCAAGGTACATATTTCATATCTTAACAGCTTGTGGTTTTCTGTATAACTTACAGATTAGTTTAAACAAAAGCAAGAGTTCACAGAATTAACTAGAGAAAGTGTCAAAATGGTACATTCTGATACCTTTAGAAAAATTATTGTAAAATTAACACATTTTCAAAGCATTTGACTTTCTAATAAAAATATTTTTATTTTTCTTTATCACATTTTTACTGCTTGTAAGAAGTAATTGACATACAATTTAAAAATTCAAGTCCATTATTTTTTCAGCTATAGATCATTACTGACCTGTCCTAGTTACGATTCATTATGACTAATGACTACGGCCTGAGTTTTTCATTCTTATTCACACATGAACATGTGTTGACATCTAACTTTTTGAAGAGCAGTGAATAATAATTTAAATCTGAATTGTAACACAACTTAATAGGTTGACCATTGACTATTATACTGCGGGTATGTTCCAGCTGAGCACCATGGAACATGTAAATGTATCTTCATGGCATCTCCAAGGAGGCAAGTATGAATTCATTATACATTTTCATTTTATAGAAAAATTAACTTCTGAACTAGTTAAAATTGGTGCATGCAAAACTGTTCAGAACTGTACTGCTGCATTAATGTACAAGAAAGAATGGAAAGAAACCGAATGCTTATTTTAAAAAGGTGTACAATCTTGATATCAATTTTAAGCCTGTTAGGACTTGCAGATACGAAAGCTAAAGATGTTCTTATTTAAAAGATATTCTTATTCATCATCAGCATAAGGCTCAGGTTCACTTTGAAACATTAGGTAATTGAGATTTAACTGAAGGAAAATTGATTTATTCAGTATTAGCTCTGTCTGCATTATAATGAAACACTTGTGATAAAACAGAAATTATATGTGAATGAGAACAGAATAGGGCTTGAAAGTAAGAAATCTTCAGATCTGTATTTTCATCTAGTCAATAGCATCATTTATTTTGAACTGATTTATTAGAAACACACTCAGTTATGCTAGTAGCTGGACCAGTATTTAAATCTTCAGGTTCAATTTAAAATGGACATCGAAATATGTCTGCTTAACAAAGGCTATGTGAAATAATCTGAGGCTCATTATTTGCTTTTGAAATCAAACATTCTGTGAGATAACTTCACAGCAAAGTATATCACAAGCAATTGTTAAGTGCACACGGCTTACCAATCAGTTCAAACATCTTTGATATCAAGATTCTTTGAACTACCACTTACAATTTCTTCACAGAGGAAAGAAAGTAGTTTTAAGAAAATGAATGTAAATAAATGTGAATTAGTTCTTTCATAAAAACCTCATTTGGGGAAACATCATCACATTTCATCTTCTTAAGTATCTTCAACATGAGTATAATTTTTGGAAATACGGTCCTTGGAAGTGTATGAGTTTTTACAAGATATCAAATCAGCCTCATGGGTAAATGAGATTCCATAACTCTAATGGTATAACATGTGGTGATGGAAAAAGGGTGAAGGGAAAGTTAGTCAAATCTTCAGGGTATTCTGACTATTATGAAAACAAAAATGCAATGCATGTTTTAATTGAAATCACACTGAAATTCTACCACTCTGCTGTTTTAGCTTATGTCACCCTTTCTATCTCTTTTGCCGTTGAAGCCTTTAGCCTGTGTTTTACACAGACTTTTGCAAGTATTATGCAAGATGCAATGGTAAAATAAAGTGCAGATTAGTCTTGAATCTGGAAATTTCAAGAGAAAGGGATAAATTGCTGACTCCATCAATGCCCAGTCAGTTCTGTTGTATCATTAGGTATAACTCTGTCCTTGATGTTAGAAGTGATATTCTTCAATTTGTGACCATGTACTGCTGAGGAATGAAAAAATAGTTAGCAGGAGATAAGTACAGTGTTCCTTCCTGTTCATCAGGATCCTAGCCTCATCATTTTTACTCCTTTAATAGTACATGGGTTTAGAGTGATGGATTTTGTCATGACCGACACCTTCACCATAATGAATTCTTCTTTTCATGTATGGTCATTCCATACTTAATGACAAAATATTCATTAGCCACCAAGCCTGTCCTGAGGCTAGGTCTGACACCAAATAGGAAAGCTTTCAGTAGCAGTCAGGATGCTGTAATCATTTTGCCCTATGCTTGTCCATTGCTGACTAGCAATATCTAGGCTACAATTGTGAAAATTATCCATTTTGTTGTAATGTCCTGTGAATGTCTCAGTGCTCCCTGGCAATTTTCTGTAGATACCAAGAAGTCGGCTTCTTCCATCTCCACAGTACAACAGAATTTAACAACCTATGATTCACTGGCAGAAACAAGAAGAGAGGGAGCCACAGGGTACCTGGAATAGCTATTAATTTCATGCCAAACACAGCACAAGAATTCTGAGACACAGAAGAACTAGAAAAATAACAATGAATGTGTTCCTCCAACTTTGTTTTTCAATTTCCATATTTGACATACAAATTATTTTTACTAATGACTGATTTTAATAAACACTTGTCAATGGCTTAGAGTTGTTTGCATTTTAATCTTAGAGCTCCTCTTCAGATAATTATCTGTGCTGCCTTTATTAGAGAATCTCTGAAAGCATGTTTATAAAACTAGAACATGTAGGCGGAGAGCTGCATTCACTCATTGGAGATATGAGTTTAATGTCCAGCTGTGTCAGTGGTCTTCTGAGCTTTTGAAAGATCAATTTTCCTTTCTGAGAAATAACTATTTTCACATACTAAATATTTGGAGATCTACAGGTGAAAAGAATGATGCATAAGCTACAGATTTATTGCATGCATAGCCAGAAGGAGAACAAATTGAGGAGAAATGTCAGTCCTCTGTATAGCTGAACAAGCCTTGACCTCAGCAGTGAAGTTAACTGTAATGTTAAGGAACTTCAATTCTCAACTTCTTCCCTGTGATTTCATAATTTTGTTACCTCTTTTGTAACCTTTAAGCCTCTCCTGCTGTAGAAAATAATTTGTATTAACAAATAGCCTAAATTGCTGTGAAATTTGGCAAAGTACATTTTTGAAAGAGTGTCACTAGGTATAAAGTTGGCTCTAAAGTTAAAAGTAATCCTGGCATCCCAAATTTACAACTAAACTCATTTTTAAATAAACTGTTAATGTCTCTCATGATTTCTGAAACCCCATAATGTTTAACCAAAGTATTAAAATATTTCAGCAGTGTCAAAGACGTTTCTTCCTTCAGGAAACTATCTTGCTTTTGTAACTACCCTCTTAGTTTGAACTGTTTTCCTCATTAGTCCCTCTATGCTAACAGCAACATATGGTGCAAATTCTGTGTCTAGGAAATTCATTATATGAGTACTAACACAAATATTAAATCTGCATCTTCTCTGTCCTCTTTATGTGGTTGGTTGTACATGGATGAAGATGCGCCAGGTTGATGTAAATCTCTACGAATATACAATTACTTTGAAGGCTTAATAGTTGTAAATTCTTCTGTGAGCTGTGAAATATAAACTTCAGATTGTTGATTCAGCCTTACAGTATTAATTTATATTAAACTTTATATAGTTGATGGAACTTTTGTAAGACTTTGTTCTACTGTACTTTAGACTCATTTCTGACTGAATAGGAGCAACAACTTCTGTGTATAGGACATAGTACCTGATCTCAGCAAGACATCTCAAGGTGCTTTACAAGAGATGTACAATAATTAATAACACAGCTTGCATTGCCAAGATAATGATGGAAAGCAAAGGGAAAAACAAGTCAGTTTTCAGTTTTGATTTAAAGCACTCTGACATTCATGGCATATCTTGGCAGAGAGTGTTAAAGCAGGGCTTTTAAATATCTGAAACATCAGCATCCTAATACAGCATGTACAGCAAGTACAGGACCTTGATATGACCTATTAGTGAAATGTGTGAGGTCTGGAAGAAAATTATGTTTTGTTTTGTTTTGTTTTTTTTTCCTTCCTTTGGGCCTGCATGATTCTAAAAAGGTCCATTGAGTCAAGATTGCTTGGAAATATAATAAGACACACCCTTATCACATTTTTTTTAGACAGGAGTGGGGTTATATGTTACAGGTCTACAGTCAGAATTTATAAATATTATTTTGTTTTTCTACAAGCATAAAGGATGTGTTTATCTGTGCATGGCACAATTAATTGAGGAAAGGGGATATAACTCTAAAGTATCTAAATTAACTCTAAAGTATCACATGTACCTTCAACACTGTACGTTCTGGTCTTCTCAATATACGGAATATTTGGGAATACTTCATGGGCACTTGTATCTTCTTTTGCACAAGCAGAAAGTGTTTCTGATGCAAATCATTGATTGAGAAGTATTCGTACAATCCAACTGTAGGCATTTACCTAAAGTTTCTCTGACAAAGAAACCTAGATGAGTAACTGTCCAGAGGTGACTGGATCTTCCCATCAATTACACTTACTGTATGTAAATACACCAGGTTTATGAGGTACATAAATTTACGACAATTGATATGATGGCACAGGTGAAAGTTCTTTCTACTACATCTAATCTCACATCTTGTCTCCAATAGTGGTTAATAACAACTATTGAGATAAATAGTATAATAAACAGTCTATCTCTGATGCACCATACGAGCTTCTGAAGGTGGTGGTTTCTAAATGAAGTGGACATCTAGATCATAACATTTCATAGCCATTTATAGATTTATAAATAATAAATAATAATAAAAAAAATCTCATATATTTTGAACCAATTAATTCTTTTGGCATTCACAACATCCTTTGGTGACGTGTTAATACATTTAATTATAATTGGGATGGAAAAAAACACTATTTTGATTTGCTTTCAGTCTGTCAAATTAGGCATAATTCAATCTTTCTAAGCTATTAGCAGCTGAGATTTACTATCCCTTATTTATTCATAAATACACTTTTCAGAATTTTATCATCTTTCTAATGTATGTCACCGTATCTTCCATTTGTTTTAGCTGCTTATTTAGTACCTTCTCAAGCGGCAGGCAACTGATGTGTTAATTTATTCTTTTTTCCCTCTTCTGTAACTTTTTTTAGTTTTAGAAAATCCTCTGTAAATTGAGTGAAAAAAACCAGAATATATTTGATTTTCAAGATACAAATCTAACATGGAACTATGGAGTGGCAAACCTATAAATTAATATAAAGAGCATTTTTGCTCTTTATATTAATTTATAATACTGTGGTGGATTGATCCCAGCTGTCAGCTAAGCCCCCACCTAGTCAGTCACTCACTCCCCCTCAGCGGGATAGAGGAGACAACTGAAAGGACAAAAGTGAGAAAAAGCTCATGGTTGAGATAAACACAGTTTAACACATGAAACAAAGCTGCAAGTAAAGCAAAATGAGGCATTCCCTGCTTTCCTTTGGCAGCGAGATGTCCAGCCACTTTCTAGGAAGCAGGGTCTCAGCGCATATAACAGTTGCTTCAGAAGAGAA
This sequence comes from Tyto alba, assembly GCF_018691265.1. Classification (NCBI taxonomy): domain Eukaryota; kingdom Metazoa; phylum Chordata; class Aves; order Strigiformes; family Tytonidae; genus Tyto; species Tyto alba. The sequence goes on from NW_024881321.1 coordinate 24,536,206, forward strand.
ATAATATAACTACAAGCTACCCCCTTCCTTGTCTTTTCTTTGTGCTTTTATTTCTGAACACAGTGTCATATGGTATAGAATATGGTTTTGGTCAGTTGGGGTCAGCTGTCCCAGCTTCGTCCCTTCACAACTTCTTGAGCACCCCTGGTCTATTGGTTGGGGTGTCAGAGTGGAAAAAAGTTCAAACAGAAACAAAACTAAAAAAATCTTCATTTCTGTACAATTACTGTTCTATTACAGCCAAAACACCGGTGTTTCATCAACACTGCTTTAATTACAAATTTGAAACATACCACCATACAGGCTGCTGTGAAAAGAATTAACTCAATTCCAGATAGACGCATTATGAACATTTTTAATTTTATGGATTCTGTTCTACTGTTTTCAGAAAATTATCTAGGATGACCCTAAGACCCTTTTCCTGAACTGTGATAATTAACAACATATCACTCTGCATATATGACTAGAGTTGTTTGTCCTCTTCAGTTATGTTTTACGTATAAAATATCACTCAGTCTTTCAAACTTCTAAGGTTCTTCTGAAGATTTTTAGTAAAATTTTAGTTTTCACTACTCTAATTGTATCAGTAAATCTTGTTGCCTTATTTTTTACTCCCTTTTCCATATACTTTATAAACATGTTAACAACTCCACACAAGTTTTGGGGAACTTCACTGTACCTTATTTCCACTACAATAAGTGTCAATTTGTTCCTCCTTTATTTCTACCTTTCATTTATTTTTTAGTTATTGAAAGACTTTATTTCTTATTCTGTGACTGTTAATTTAATTAGCTTGGTAGCAAGACTAGTTATTTTTTTTTTTTTCTTAACAGATCTATATATGCTGTGGCTGTATCTGTACTTATTTTTTGGCTGCAGCATACCTTGTGATCCAATTCCAATGGTGTCCTACATAATTTTGAACTCCACCACAGCTTTAGACAGACTGATCACCTATAGCTCATCTCTATAAGCATCAGCAGGGAGGGAGAGCACAGAGAGATTTTTGATACTGTGATCCTTCTCCAGAATTAAGTGCAATTGTGGCTATACTTTCTGGATATGGTCCTGGGAATCCTACTGTAGCTGACCCTGTTTGAGCAGGGGAGTTAGACAAGTTGACCTCCAGATATCTCTTCCAACCTCAACCATTAGGTTGTAGGAAATTAGAAGTGTTTCCAGATGGAGTAATACAGGGATGTTGAGTGGATCATATATCTTCCTTTGCTTGCTAACTTCTTCAAAGGTGAGAGACACAAGTTACCTCTGAAAATGTTATTTTTCTCCAAATATACTATACTTACAAACAAGACCACTAATTATATTCCTGCTATCATTTCAAACATTGTATCTGGAAGTCAAATTACAGTTTAGGGGTTATTATTTCTCTGTGTTCTGATTCTTGTGCCTTGTATTTTATTTTTCATTCTGTCCTCTGTTGCATTTCCTCTGGCCTATGGCTCCTCAGGCTAGCCAAGGCCTTTTTAAAAAAGTGACATTGTGTTTACTGCATTCAATTCTCCTGTGCAAGAATGCTACGGATGGTACATACTACATCTAAAGGTTCAGCAATTTTAAATCTGATTTCTTTTAGAACTATTGGTTGAACAATCTCTAGTCCAGGCAATGTGCTTATTTCATTAATTTTTCTTTAAAACCACCACTATTTACATATGTGAGAAAGTTTCTGAGACACATCTTTCATAAAGATGAAGTTTCAGCTTTAAGGGACATGGTTTGTCTATCTTCCTCAATATTAAATATGTATGTTTTTAAAAAATTTAATGTTTCGACTCTAATGTATCCTATTTCCTCTGTGCAGTCTGTTTAATCCATGTTTATATAGGAATCCTTTCAGCTCTTTGTATAGAACCTACTTCTAGTGAGGTCAAAGAAAATTTTATACCAGACTGTTTTTACTTTATGCCTTCCTTCATTTAGGTTTAATATTTAAGTTTGTGTTTGTTTTTGTATTTTTTTTTTCTCTACCCACTTGATTTTATTTGGACTATTCTACATTTTGCATAATTTTATTTTCCTTCTGCAAGACTATGTTCTATTGTTTCTTAGAGCTAGGGTTTGACTGGCTGGGTTTTTTTCAATATTTCTCTGCTTATTTGGCTTTTAGAGATATATTCCTGCTTAAAACCTCTAACATTCTGAACTTAAAATTAGTTATTATTACAGTGTAATTTGGTGGGTGAGACTTACCCTTTTCACAAAGAATCAGAGTTTGAATACTTTATGTTTATTAGCACACTGAACTTTGAATTAATCTATATGCTTTTAAGAATTGGATCAAGACGTTTTTTCCTCTTGTGATTCCTCTAATGAGTTGCTGTAAGAAACATAGACCCCAGATGTTGAGGTTCTTTAGCAGTTGTGTATTCCTCTTTATACTGGTCAACAGGTAAGGACAGTCTTCTGTATTGTGCTTTCTGTGGCACAAGAGTAGGGAAAAAAATAAAACTATCCCATGTACTTAATATCCATCATTCAAGTACTGTAGTGTGGCAACATGATTTTGATTATCAAAAATTATTCATCTCTCACTGCCTCTGTTATATGAAGTTTATCATGCATTCTGAGTCAGTTGCCTGCCTTCCTTCTAATGAAAACAATGAGAAAAAATATAGCTGCAACGAATACTTTACCTTCACTGCAATGGGAAAATGGCTTTTGTAAAGCTCTTAGTTTCTCTCTTTTGTATCCCAGAGACCACAGATTAGTAGTTTACACTTTCTAGTCTTAAATTTTAACCTAAGTTTTAGATAACTAAATTTAGGAGACAGACATCCCTTCACTGTGATAAAAAGCATCCTGTTTCCTCACTACATCTGCATTGATTACAGGGAGTCATTAATAGCTTGCAACAGATGAGACATCAGTCATTCTGGCCACAGTCCAACAATGCAATTAAGATCATGCTTAACATTAATCAATGGAATGGACTTCAGAGAAACTACTCACAAACTTAAAAGTTAAGTAGGCATTTAGATATACAAGGAATCAACTGTTAGAGAAAAGAAAAATCTGGACTTCAGAAATTCGGCAGGCAATACCCAGCAAATGCAAGAATGCTGTGCAGCTGCATATTAAAAGACATCTAGACTAGTGATTAAAAAACAAACACATTATATAGTGTCAGATGCAATGTCTGAAATCCTTATTTAAAATGTTCGAGGACAGAAAATTACTATTTCAAAATTAGGAATAAACAGGAGATCTAACAGGATCTTCACAGAGACTCTGCAGATGCAAAAGCCTGTGTGCAATGTTGCATAGAAAGAGAAACACTGAAAAGGTATCCTTGAATGAGTGGTAGGTGGAGACTCCCAAGAAGCATATATATATAAAATATATATATAAAAGAGACATAGAATCCTGGTGGAAACCAAAGTGAATGGGAGCCAGCAATGTGTCTTTGCAGGAAATAAGGACAACAGCATCCTAGGACATATTAAGAAAAAAATTGCCATCAGGTGGATGAAGGTGATTCTTCCTCTCTAGTCAGCACTTGTGAGACCACACCTGGAATGCTGTGACCATATATGGTTTCCCCAGCACAAGAAAGACATAGACAAACTGGAAAGAGTCCATCAGAGGCCTAGCAAGACAGTCAGGTGTTGAAACAAATGAAATATGAGGTGAGGCTGAGGGAAAGACATAGGTTTAGCCTGAAGAAGAGAAGGTTCCGTGAGAGACTTATTGCTGTCTACAGCTTATTAAAGAGAGGATGCAAAGAAGATACAGATTTTCAGAATTATACAGTGGAAAAATGCAAGACAACAAAAACAAGTTGAAAAATGGAAAATCTGTATCAGTTTTTTTTCACCATAGGAGTTATCAAACACTAGAACAAGTTGCCCAGAGAGGCTGCAGAATCTCCATCTTCAGATATATTCAAGACTCAGATGGACTAGACCATAAGCAATCTGCTTTAACTGTTGCATAGCTCTGATTTGCGCAAGGAGTTTGTCTAGGGGACCTCTAAAAGGTCCCTTCAAACCTCAATTATTTTATGATTCTATCCTACTTGCATAAGTGAAGTTGTGATTTTGAACTACTAGTTCATTACAAATCTTTGGATTAGTAGTTCATTGTTGGACATGCTAAATTCCTTGACCATGTAGGTATCACTGTGTATATAAGAATAGCAAATATTGCCATGTTGGCTTCCTTTATAGCACTGGCTTTTCTGAAAGGCTCTGAGTAGCTGGGAATAATTCACAGTAAAGTATATGAGAATTTAAACCTCTCCATGGAAGAAATATAAGCAACTAGTAAATAGAATGACCAATATTGGAAGATTTTTAAATGTTCATTATTGTAGGGGAGCAACGGGAAGTTCCAGGATTTTCTGCTTGACCATATAGAGATTAAAATCTAGCACCTGAATAAACTGCAGCAGTAAGTGTACAGTTTGCATAAAGAAAGGGATCAAATAAGTACGGACCACTTGGAAAAATGTTAGCTCAAAACAGAGAGTAGTTCAATAATCCTGTGCATCAGGATGTTAATGGCAACAACAGAAATGGACACTAGACAAAAGAGATTTAACTGACACATGTTTATATATTTCTCCTTACAGTTTAAGCACAAATCCAAAATATGCAACAGACTTGCTTCACTCTGGGCAAGCAGCCACATTAGTTCTAATTCCAAATCTGCCATCAGCAACTCTTGGCTACTTCAGACTAAGCATTTGTACTGCTGTAGATATATTAAATTATGAATGCATTTGCTAAGAGATGTCAGAGGGAAATTACATAAAGATGTCCTTGGAAGTGACTAATAGGCTATTGTTTCTGTTTTGGCATGACTTTTTTTGGTTAGTCATTTTTCATATTATGCTGTTGTTTCAATAATTAAAAAATAAAGTAGGAATTGGTAGATTTAAAGTTGACTATAAGACATAGTTATTTAAAAAAGAGAACCCCTCCATAAACTTGGGTCAACATGAAAGCACATCCAAATGAAGCATTTGTGCGGAATAAATTTTATCAGCAAGTGAGAGATGCAGAACTTTCTATTCTGCCCCTTTTGCTTAACTGTGATGGATGAACAGAAAGACCACATAAAAAGGCACTTAAGAGTTGCATTTTCCCCCCAAAAGTGTGACTATGTGGCCTTGTCCTATTCCTTATCCAACTGCGTATGGAGATTTTGTATTTGAAAACTACAAAACATTGCTACTTCCCATGTACATGAAGGCTGGGAACATCACAGGTATGTGAGTAAATGTCAAGTAGGATTATTGCTCACTGTGACTTGTGGCAGTCATGGTGGCTACAGTTTTTACAGAAAACCTCTTAAAATTGACCATTCTTGAGACAGAGCACACATCGTTAATACCGAGATTAATTCTGAATTGTATCATGGTAATTCTGTTGCCTTTTGTAAGTGCAGAGTCAAGCCTCTTTGGTATGCTCTTGTAGGATTTTGTCGGTATTTGAATAGACATTAAAAAAGGGGACAGAAATTCTGGAAACAACTAGAATATGCCCTGTAGCCTTTAACCTTTAAAAATTTAATTGGTTTTCTTCTTAATTTTAAAAATATTTCTGTTTTGTGCACTTTTTTTTTTAAGGAATTTAAGAGACCAACTACACCAAATATATACTATTAATGGAACTGAATCATATTTTTAACACTTAGAGATTATCAGTTCTCTGGCCTATGACCTTATCCCTCTGCACCAAAATTTTGTAGAACATTTTAGCTGCATAGCAAACTCTAATGTACTGATTCCTTTAGTCTTATTTAATTTTTACCTTTACTTAAAAATGTTTCTGAATTTCTAATTATTCCCTTGTTTCTACCCACTTGATTTCAAATTTAACAGATGAAATAAAGCACTCAAGTTCAAGACTTTTATCAGTGAAACCTAACAAAACCTTCTGCTTTAGTTATAATTTTCATGAAGCAATAGCAAGAAACTTAGTCTGACTGTACTAGAATTTACATATTTCCAGGATGAGCTGGGATTAAATGTCAAGACAAGAGTTTTCATTTTTTAAAGTTTTGAAGTGTTCTGAAATATTTGATTTCACTAAATCAGTCTTCAGACTCTTCTCTCTGTACAAAACAAGTTTAAGAATAAACATATAATTCCATCATAAAAAATGAGAACCTTTCCTTCTGAAAACTGAAGAAAGTAAATACATACATCTTCCATTTCTATTTTTCTCTAGCAAGAATTTCAACTCAATACATCTAATTTTGCCCCTGAAATTTACAGAAAATTATCTAATTTGAAAATACTTATGTAGTTCCTAAGTATGTGCAGAAAAGAAACTTCCATGTGTTAATATTGTGTAGCTTAAATGTTTTTTTTCAAAAATTTACCACATATACAAGTTTTATTTTATAAGCAAGATTTAAATTGATATCACTGTACATGTCAGAGCTTTCTGACACTTTTGTAATTCTGTTAATTATCATTATATTCTAACAAGTGATTAATGTAACTAGAAAGTATTGGTTAAATTAAATATAACCACTTCATTATTTTTCTCCTTCCCTCCCAAAAAATAAATCTTTCATTGATGTCATGTATTTTTTGAAATTAACAGTTTAATTATTAATTATAATGGGAAAAAAGGGGATTTGAATCTTTAACACTAACGCTGTTTTGTATATTAATTTCTCATGTCTAAGAAGTATCCAGTTGAGATAACATTTATTTAAAAGCAACATAAAATTGATTTAGAGACAATAGCTCACCTTCTTGATTCAACATTGCAGATCTATGATTTATTGCACAAAAATGTTGTACTAAAAGTTTAGCTGTCTGGACAACTTGGTCTAAAGCTCCTTAGCACTGTTAACATTTGACACTAGATATGAAGCTATGATATGGAAAAATATGCATGGACAGCTATATTAGAAAATAAGTCCCTTCCTGGTATTACAGCATTTATTGCTTAAAGCTTCCTCATCATCTAGAAGCAATATTTTAAAACTATCTTAAGACTGCTTTTCTTTTCAGTAACATGGGTTTGTTTCTGTTTTTTGTGAGGAGCAAAGTTAACATGTTCATTTAAAACTCACAAGGGTCTTTGTACCATGTAACATAACATATTATAAAATTACAGAATCACAGAAATGTTACCTAGGTTGGAAGGTGTTCTCAAAGTGGACTAACTCCCCTGCTTAGGGTGGGGCCAGGTGGAACAGGATGCTCAGGACCATGTCTAGTCAGGTACTGTATATTTCCATGGATGGTGAAAGGTTTCTCAGCAAATCCTTTAGAAAGTAAACATTGGTCAAATCTACTTCCAAATTAATTCAAATATAAAGGTTTGATTTTGGTTGCACCATTATCTAACCACTGATTTGTTCATATGTATCTCTTTCACTGGGAAAAAAATGTTACTTAACTCTCGATATTTTCTCTCCTTCAGGGGAAGAAAAGACATTTTCTATCAGAGATTTTTATTTTTTATTATGACCTACTAGGAATCTAAGAGATAGAAATTCCCACTTTAAGATGTTTCATCTATTGCACAAATTTTACCATTCTCAGTTCCCCTCAGTTTTTCAACATACATTTTTAAACATAAAAATAAAAATATTGCATTCAGAATTTGAAATGTAACAGTGTCTACACCATAGTACATAGATAAAATCTCTGCACTGATTATGGTTGTTTCCTATCTTACATTCAAGGGTAGCGCTAGCCAGAGATTTCTTAAGACTTCTCAGCTGTATAGCTGAAATTGATTTTTTTTTTATTATTTTTTTTTTCATCCCAACAATTATTTTGATGTTTCTGTAAGTCTCAGGAAAGTTTTAGAAATCATGGATGAGAGTGAGGGTCTGCCTCCTTTTGTCTTTCACTTAACTTTAGTCTTTCACTCTTAGATGTAGATCCCCATAGTGCCCTACAGACCAGTCCTCCTTCTCACAAGACCTACTAATAGCCTTTTTCCTATTTGTAAATGCTTCTCTCACTTTCCTATATGATGCTTTGCTTTACCTTGCAACAGTGGATAATCTCACTGTTGTGTTTCTCAAGCAACTGGAAAGAGAGAAGTGAAAGAAAGATAATACAAATAAAAATATGAATGGGAAAAGACAGGAAAACATGTCAAGCTACTATGATGTGCAGAGCTAATTTTTCCAGTTGTAATGAGGAGGAGGGACCATCTATCTTGCCTAAATTATACTCACACTGAGTACAGCAGATGATTACTTGAAGTGTGAGATAGTGATGAGATTTTGGGTTGCAGCTAACCCTAGAAAAACCCACCACTGTGTCCTCTGCCATAAAAATATGTTCATCAGCAAAGGCCCTTCCATCCCACCACTGATTTTCTGAACAGTCTCTATTATGTAGGCATTAACTTGTTTTTGGATGTGTGTCTTTGATTTTAGCTACATTAAATTGCATTTTCTTTGAATGGACTTAGCTCACCAAATGATCCAGTTATCTGCCTTTGATTGATTTGATAGTTATTACTCCTCACTGTAACAGCCCCTTTTACATGTGGAAGTGTTATCAGTAGTGATTTATATTTCTGTCCAATTTTTTAATTAACAGCATTGCAGGTAGCAGAACACCACTGAAAAATCCCCATCAGGTGATGATCCTTTTTAAATAGTTTGAGCTATCCCTGTTAACTGTTCTAAATTATTTTAACATATACTTTTTTATACTAGACAGTGTTATCAATCAAATTACTGTGAGGTACTCAGTCACCTGCTTAACAAAAATATTGTGCATCTACAATGTTTCTGCATAATTTCTATTATTAACCAAACCTGTAAACTCATCAATGAGAAAAAAAACAAACAAACAAACAAACAGATGTTTATCTCTTTTTTTTTTTTTTTTGTCTATAAAGCTAAATTGACTGGTAGCATTTACATTCATATTGCTTAACTCTGTCAGATGAATCAATGAGTCTCATCTGACAAATTGAAATTGCTTTCATAGTTCTTCATTAAGCAAAAACAGAGCCGTATCCTGGCTCATCACTGTATTCATGTTATCCTTTGTAAAACTACCTGGAAAATTCAATTTTCCTGTTCTTTTTACTATTTCAGCTGCACTGTGCTTTTCAGAAAAGTGTATTTTGAGGTCAGGGATTTATTATGTAGTACAGGACAGACTGTGTGTTTGTGGATAAGGAACAACAAAGCAGTCAGGGTGCTGGGGTGGTCAGGGGCCCCCCAAGGTCTGTTAAGGCAGGACCTGACAGCCAGGAGCAGGGCAGCTGAGGGGTACAGGGGCAACCTCACCTCCAACCACAGTCACAGTCACTGGGCACCTACCAGGGGGTGGGGATGGGCTGATGCCTAAGCTGGGACATGGGTGTTGCAGAAACTCACAAATAAGCAATAAAAAATAAAATTTATTTTTATGCACAATTCATCAACACTCCGTAGACATACAAACAGCAGGTTCAGATGTCTGCAAGAGGAGAACAAACTATCACCACACAAACTCCTGGGATTTAATGGCAACCCAAAGCGCCATCCAGGGTCTTAATAACAACCCAAAATGCTCGATCACTCACCTAATAAAATAAAAGGACTGTCAGCCACAAGGAACATGTTAGGGCAGTGTCCTAACCCATAGGAACCCCGAGAAGTTTCCTTGGGTGGCATCCCAACCCAAGGGGAGAGTCCTTACTTGCAGCACACTGCTGCAGGCGGGACTAGCTCAAAATGGCTCCCCCCAGGGACTCCATTTATACCAAGCTGAATCTGACCTGTGGTCAACACCAGCCCTATTATCCAAGGACCCCAACTGCCGTAACGCCCTGAGAACAAGGGTACAGGAAAGGTTCATCAGCCAGGAAGCCCTATTTTCATCGGGCGGGTACACCTGCCACAATGGGCCTGCAGTTGGGGGTCACGATTGGGGGTGGTGAGGATAGCCTGGTAAGGCCATGGAGATGGCGACAGAGATGTGTCAAGGCCAGGCTGGGATGCCAGCCCAGGAGTGAGGCTTTGGATCCAGTTCAGTGGGACCACAGACAAGCAAAGTCAGGGTGAGAGACCCAACTGAAATGAAGGTTCCAAATTAAGAACGAGAGCTCATGGAAAAGCTTTTTCCAGCCCTTTTTCCAACAACTCTTCATACCAGCTTCAGGCCAGATGGTTCTGTATCAGGCTGCTTATCCAAACCCAAGGAAGGGTGCTCAGGGCCCCAACACAAGCTCATCTCTTAGCTGTGTTTACCCAGAAACACTGTCTGTTGAAGAGATGTCTCTCCCTTCTGTTCTGGGATGTCAAAAGCAGGAGAGAGATTGTGTTTGTAAAAGAAAGGGTGGTGGAAGGAAATCACCAATGGGAATGACTGTCTACAAGCACAAGCAATTGGTCCTTCTAATAGGACAAAGCTTGTTCAGAACCATTCTAAAATTTCCCCATGTGCATTTCCTGGGTGCCAGGCCCTGTTGTATCATAGATGAGATATGTGGTGAAACTCCAAGAAGCTGAGAGTAAGGGATCACATAGTGTTATAATTAAGTGTAGAATGTTTATCAAGAATACCAAGTACTTTCATTACATGATAGAAATGGAAGGTACTGATTAATATACTCCTATACTCTGGTCACAAAATCACTTCAGATTAAATGGTTATGACATTGGAATGTAAAACACACACAAGAAAAAGTTGCCTCTATTTGTTAGAATATTTTCTAACAGTTAAACATCTTTGGAGAAACTTCACTGTCTATTTTTCGTATAACTCCTTGCAGTAAACAGATGTTCTGGTGATGTGCAGTTATTTGAAAGGTATCTAATCTCATGAGATTCTTGATGAATTTGGTCATCCCAAAATATCTTCTCTCTCATAGAAATTTCCTCTCCTCACTTGTTTGAGATTCACAAATTCATCATTAAAATAATTAAATTCTGTGCTTTAGCAGGTTCTCTGGCAAACAATCCCACATGATAATCTGCAGAGATTTTAGGATGACAACCAAGTCATATTCTTTTGTGTGTGCCAATATAATCATACAGACAATGAGCACACATGAAAATACAAAAACACATTCATGCAAACTAATATAGCTTTTCCAACAAACTTCTGCCTTTGAAGAATGTGAATTCCTAACTGTACTGGAACTTGTTGCAAAACTGTAGAAAACTTTTAGATAGGTTATCATAAACATGATTTATGTCTATGTTTAGGTAGTTTACTTGGTGTTCCTTGTCTATAATGTTATTTGATCAAGACTCCATTTGCTTTAAGGGTAGTTATCATGAAACTATCTTTCAACAAGCTCCTCTTGCTTTAGGCAACACTAAGACTGTTTTATTTATAATTGTTACTAATTTTATTGCTCTTGAAACACTGCTGAAATAAAGAGCACCCTCTAGTATTATTTTCTTAGCTCTGTGTCAAAATGCTGAACAGTACTTGCAAACCAATTAGTATTCTAATTATGCAACTTGAGAATGACCTTGTAAGGTTGGGATCTTGCCAGTATTTTAAAGGATTTATGTAAACCCTTTCCATATATGAGGCTAGAGAAAATTAGACACTTGGTAACAAAAGCATCTTGTATATACAGAAATACAAATTAACCTCTGAAGTGTCTCAAGAAAATAAAATAACTCTTTCAGAGAAGTGTTTCATTTATTATGCATAAATAACTAATAATAATAATAATAATTTTAAAAAAAATAACATTGAACAGAGAACTTCTCTTTTGTTGCTGCTTTTTAAATCTGGAAAAAAAAGATTTTGTTCTATTTCATGAAAGCTCCATTTAAACCTATTTGATAGAGTGTGTATGATTCACATGTGTGTTCACCATGTTAGGCTATTCTCCTTTTAGAATGAATGGGTAATGTGAATTTTCTAGAAGAGACTGCTACTTCCCTGGTGCATAACTGAGCCTTCTGAGTAAAAGGCAGATCCAAAGATTGCAGTATATGGCAGTAGCAATTAAAAGTCCCTGCAAGGATCTGCAAGACTGCAGCTCAAATGAATGCTGATAAGACCAGGAAACAGAAAGTAAAATGTCAGAAGGAATGGAAGAAATCCTCCTATGAACAAGAATTGTACAGTTAGCTCCAAGATAGTCACTGACTTGACTGAAAGCAATTCTGAAGTTAGAGACCTGTTTGCAAAAATGCAATAGGCAGGGCAAGAATTCTCTCCAAGCCCTTTTTTTACTTTTTCTGTTTTATTTCTGTGCTGTCTTCTTTGGTCATGTCAAGTTTTATCATATAAAATACAATTTCCTGTGACATATTTTGCTATTTACTGTTCTGGTTTGAGCTCAGAGTGCAACTGAGCACCATGCAGCTGCTCACTTCCCCTTTCCTACCCCCTAGTTCTGGGAAGGAGAAAATGAAGCAAAAGGCTTGGGAATTGAGCTAAGGACAGAGAGGGATGAATCACCCATTACAGTCACAGGGAAAAGTCAAACTCATTAGGGAAAGAAAAAAAAACATCACTTTAACTCAAACAATAACAACACTAACAGAGTAAGACAGTGAGAAGCATTACCACATCTTAAAAACACCTTCCCCCACCCCTCCCTTCTTCCTGGGCTCAGTTTTGATCCCAGTTTCTCTACCTCCTCCCCCCCAGCCATGCAGAGGACAGGTAATGGGGGATGTGGTCAGTCCTACTGTTTTTTCCATCTCAGAGTGGGGGAACTTCTATCATTCTTCCACTGCTCCAGTGTGATCCCCTACTCACAGGAGACAGTCCTCCAAAACTTTTCTCCAACAGGAGTCCCTCTCAAAGGCTGTAGTGTTTCCCAAGCTGTTCCAGTGTGAGGCACCCCTGCGTGTTGCAATCCTCTCAGTGCTGAACTGCAACACCTGTTCTGGTGTGAGGTCCTCCACAGGCTGCAGGTTTGCATCTGTTCAACTGTTGACCTCTGTAGGTGGCAGGGGGGTGGCCCTGTCATCTCACCACAGGCTGAAGGGAGCTCTACACTGGCGCACCTCCCCCTCCTTTCCCCTCCTCAGTGTTCACACAGATGTTCTCCTCGCAATTCCTCACAAGTCCAACTCCTTCTCCCAGGTCCCCTTCTTAAATAACTTATCACAGAGGTGCAGCTAATTGTCTCAGCCTTGGCACAGAGGTGGGTCTGACTTGGTGCCAGGGGAGCTTTGAGAAGCTTCTCACCAGGGGGCCAGCGCTGTGGCCCCTCTTCCACTACCAAAACTCCCTGCCACTCACACAAATCCAGCACATTTATTTTAAGTTTCTGAGGTTTGAAGAGCTCACTAGGAAGAAAAGGTCTGGGATGATCCACCTTAAAGATATGGCTGACATATCTGTGTTTCAAGTGCCTCTTCTCATTGTTCATCTAATTCTTTATACCCTTCAAAATACTGCTCTGAAGGGGCTGCATCAAATCTTTTTTTTCTCCTGACAGGGAGCCTGTTGTTGTTGATATTGTCAAAATTGTACTAAGTAACTGGATTCACTCTCCATCTTTCTGACCCATATGGCTGTATTTTCTCAGAAATTGTTCTTATTGATCTTCATCTCATCACACTCTGGTCTGAAACTGAGCAGACAATTTAGGACTGGGGCTAGATCTGCTGCAGAAAAATCTGAAAATTCACAAGGAGATTTCATTAGACTAAATACATATATTAAAACACTAAATTGCCTTGGAAGAGCCTCACATAATTCAGGTTTTGCATTCTCAGAAGACATTTGTGTCTACAAAGGTATTAAAACCCAGGGATTAATTATGGATGTGGTTTCAACCAAGAAAGTTCAGACGGGAGGAAAAGGAAAAGCAAACAAATTTAGTGCTGAGACATTGTTGTTTCTCAGAAATGCAGAAGCTGACAGATGGGCCCCAGAAGTGAAAATGAAGAGTGGGATATAGTTCACCTTCTTATACTAATCAGAAAATTGTCTAAATTAGCTGCATTTATTCCCTCTGTTGTCAGGTGAGAAACAAGTACTCCTTGTGCCACATGCACAGGTGACTAATCTTGTGAGGTTTATAAAAAATAATGAATAAGTAGATTTTTACTCTTTTTAAAGGAAAGGGGAGAGGGCATTTAACTTTTTAAATATCATTAACAGTCCAGATTTTCATATTGTACATGCTGAAACTTCCAGTGAATTAAGATGTTATGCAAATATTGTGTGTGTTATCAGAAGTCAAAGTAGAAACTTTTTTTTTAAAGGGGAGATTAATCCTTTTTAAAATTAATTATGTTGAAGCATCTAAATGTATATTTGTTTGTACAGACATATAACAAAGGTACATCTTAAATATAGAATGTTTTATTACATTACAAGATGCTCAAATTACAGTCTAAACAGCAGTTTGTAAGAGGTGGGATGTGCACACTGGGTTCTTGAAATGGAAGGATGATACACATTGCTTCCAAGTTAATATATTTATAAATGCTGGTGGTGAAAAGCAGTCTCTCAAACCAGATAAAATGAAAAAGAATGAGGAAATATCTTTGTGGAACTTTAAGACAGATAGTCAAGGTGGTATAAGAGAAACATTCACCCTGCTTCCCTTCTGAGCAGCTATTAGACATAAGAAAATACAGATGTGTACAAGTATTTGAGAGATGGACTTGCTTCAGGTCCTGCTGAGGTCTAGGTCAGGTCAGAAGGCTCATGCTTGCAGAGATTAGGAAGGACATCATATTGAAAACTTACCATGGAAGACAAAACTCCTCAGTGGACCTCCTACTTCTGGGGACTCACACTGTTCACAAAATACACAATCATTAACATAAGAGGTCAGGCTGGTTTAGATAGATTTTTACCTACTTCTAAAATGCTGTGGAGTCTATATCTGTTGTTTTCATCTTGGCAATGTGAATCAGATATCACATCAATAAAGACTCTGTGATCTACATTATCTGGTCTTTCTTAGGTATAAGGCTCTCTGTGAGTTTATGTAATGATTTTCAGCAGATCTTCAGAAATGTGTTGTTGGCCAAACCAGATAAAACACCTTTTAAACTTAAGCAAAGCCCATAGGCTGAATAACAGTAATGAGTTCAATCTCAGTGATTTTTGTATGTTTTAGGACAAATTATCAAGATACCCTCAATGTTAAATTTTATGCTATAACATAAGTCTTCAGCTAGTTCTTTTAGAATATCAAAATGAACAAGAGTAACTATATTTAAAAAAATAAATCAAAAGTTTTAATCAAAAGTTTATGGAGTTTATAAACTGCACAGTGTAGAAATCAGAGATTCAGGAAGAAAACATTCCTTGTCCTGGTGTTCTTAAAACAGCATTTATGATAAATCTAATGCCTGTATATTTATTAGAACATTTACAATAAAAACCGGCACCCATCTGCCGTGCCAAGTTTATAACTACCCTTATTTAAACTGATAATTTCTTCAAAAGTGCTTATCGTGACATTGTATTTAAAACACAACTTTGCAACCAGGATGCTTGTTTTAGTATCTAATAAAATCATATTTATTCTGCATATTTTGTAAGTTCTCAGGGCACTTTAGAGAAAAGTGTTTCTTTCCCTAGTTCAGAATTAAACTATGTTGCATCATCACCACCCTCAAAATTTTAGCTCAATCAATTTAGTAATTTCCAGTATATAATAATAGTCCAGGTGCATACTTTTTATGTATTTTTACTCCTAAATTACAACACTAGTAACATCCAGTTGACTATATTTAGAGCTCCCTTTCATGGATGAATCCAAGTGAAACTGATTTCTGTTTACTTTTTATATATTTGAGATCATCACCAACACCTCGTCCATTGTGTGTTATTTATCATTCACTATTTTATTGCATAAAATCTCACACCTCTTTATTTACAGCATCCCAGCCACAGTAGTCAAGGATCTGACTGACTTTATAACTTTTTGTGTTGTTTTGGAAGAACTATGGAGGTATGCCAAATGGCTTCACACAGATAATAAACTTGAACAAACTTTAATTTGTAACCAAACCCAAACAGCCAAAAACAATGAGCAAATGTGGGTAAATGAAGTAACGCTCCAATAACATTTAATAAGCTTTAGGTTCAGTGTATCAGTTTGTGAATCTGTTACTACACAGCAACACAGATGAATGAAGACACATAAGAATGATTACTCCAAACTGTGCACACACTCATTCACTGAAGGGGAAACCTCTCACTCAAGGGTACCCAGAAGATGGAATCGCTCACCCAAAGGGGGTGAGGGCTCACTCAGGGGTATCCAGAAGTATTACCTCAGCAAGAAGGAGATGAGGGCACTCAATCCTGGGAGGTTTCCTTGTGTGGAGTCCCAGTGCCAAGGGGAGGGCTTCCAATCACAGGGCTGATCCAAGGAGAACCACACAAAGTGAGTCTCTGGTGGGGATCCCATTTTATAGCCTAGTTGGAACTGAACTGTGGTCATATATGGTCAGCATTCTAGAAACTTCTCTGCACTGAGGTGTTTTATTGGCTGAGGGCCTTTTCTCCATTTTCCTGCCATGAAGAGGGAGTGTATGCTGCTCTGCACCCAGACAGGGTGTGTACGTGACAGCAACCATGGTGTGCATGTGACAGCAACCGTGGTGTGCTGTCAGAGGCATGAAAACAAGGGCTCGAAAGAGCCACCAGCCACAATATTAAAAGCCCTAGCCCCTTCAGGGAGGAGGGGCGTGTGTTTCTGCCACAGAAGGAAACTGAAAAATGAGGTATCTAAGCAGAAAATACCTAATCTAAGGAAAATGTGTGCTACGTATGTAAAATGTTATAATTTCATGTGTATTCAGAGCCAGAAGAAATATGATTACTTCTGTTTTGAATTAATGATTCAATGATTTCAATGTCTTGTACTCTCTCTGTCTTTTAATGATACTGTTCTCCCTTCTCGTGATGGTTATTATTCCATTTATGTATACATTATGTGTTTCTAGCTTTCTGTTTTTTACATGCTTGTGCTATGAATATTTAATTAGTCCAACTTTAAAAGTTAGTTTCAGGTTCAAGATTATTGGAAAACTGAATTAGGAACTTTGTACCCTATTTGTAAAATTCTAACAAATTAGGCTGTATGGTCATCCCACCTCAATTATCTGAGATGGATATGGGGCTTTCCTATGTCAGATTCCTATGAATATTGATATGCTATATGTTGCAAAAATCTCTCCTATTTAGATAGTAGGTTTCATAAAGTCTAGTTTGAAATCCTTTGTACTTTGCTTGTTATTTGCAGCTACTCAGATTCTTTTGAATGTCTGTGGAACAGAAGGACAACTTTTCCAATGCTTTTGCAGATCTGAAGAAGACTGCATACTTTTGAAAGCATTGGGCAGTTTGATCAAAACCACATGTATTGTTTTGGAAGGGGAAGGCTGTTCTAAAACCAGTAAAATAACAGTACTGTTAAATATAAATAAAAATATGGAAAGATGTGAATGTAATTGCTCAGAAGATAAAATTTGAGACTTGTCATCTATATATCTAAGGTTGTTTCTGATATTACGTGTAAAAACTGCTTTGTAGAAAATCTAGAATTTGAAAAACTGTTAGTGATAGTAGCTTCCATATCACAATAAATATCAGGTCATGTATATAATATGGGATATAGAGAAAAAGTATCACTTCCTCCACACCCAAAACAAAGCAAAGAAAGAAAGCCTTCACACCCAGAGGTATATCAGTGCTTCTTACACAGGAAGAAGTTGCAGATCCATAAGTATTACTTTTTTAATACCTGTGATGAATGCAGTCATAATTGAATTTTGTGTAACTTCATATAGAAAGAAGTTACATTTCTGTCTTTCATTAAGCTGAATTTTATATGATGTCTGTTTAATATGATGGTTGAGAGAAATGAGATGGCAGGCCAGATATCAAGGCTAACAATGTTCTCACCTTGTCTTGTCTCCCCCCTCTAAGAATCTTAGACTTGTGCAGACCTAATCTGTGAAATGTGCAAGATTATGCCACCTAGATTACATGTATTTAAGGAATTTAGGATATTACATAGCAGTTATTTGAATCGGTATTTCTGAGAAATGTGTTGTAACAACTACAGACTGCATTGCCATATCATGCTTGCATCTCAGTGGGAGGGAATACCTTGTTACTCTGAACATGAGGTTTATATCTATTATAAGGTCCAGGTTCAAAACTAAGCAAGATTGGCCCATTTATTTTGTTATTTCCTCTCAGCTTGTCTTTTTTTCTCTTTTTGCCTCCAAGTACATCATAGAAAATAAAATAAATACAGTTATTTGTTATGTGTGTAGGTACCGGAAATGTAGGAATAATTTAATAATAGGAAAAACGTTGCTTAAATTTCCTCCTCCATATTGCTCTCATGCAGCATCCTGTA
This sequence comes from Tyto alba, assembly GCF_018691265.1. Taxonomy (NCBI): domain Eukaryota; kingdom Metazoa; phylum Chordata; class Aves; order Strigiformes; family Tytonidae; genus Tyto; species Tyto alba. The sequence continues at coordinate 24,554,469 of NW_024881321.1, forward strand.
TGGCTGTTGCCTTATGCCCTTCACTGCTTAGAAGCTGTTGCAGTTTTATGATATTCTCTGTACATAATTTGGGAAGTGTTTTGGGATGAAAAGTGCTGTAAAAATGTAGGGTATTATTATAGCTTTACTGGAGAAGCTGCAACAGGAAGATTGTTTTATTGGGTTGTCTCCTAGGTAACTGTGATTCACTGTAATGATAGTGACTAGTACTCTTTAAATGGGACAGCAGTGGCACAACTACATTCTAATGGGGATAAAATTAGACAGTGCCAAGTTGGGTAATGTGATTAACCATATAGTAAATGGATATGAAATTGTAAGCTCTGGCTTCTTAATACACATACATTTCCAATTCAATATTAAAGGCTATATTTTCCAAGTTTCTCGGGAGGTTTTGGTAACAATAAGAAGTTATTGTACTATCATATTTAAACCTCTACATTTAAACTGTGTCTTAGCATATTGAAGTCATTGTGCCATTTCTAAGTTAAATGTCACAGTAAAACACTTTGTTGTGTATATGTTATATATATAGTTGTAGCAATTTCATGGTAATTAAGGCTTAGATTCAGCAAAGCAAATTAGGAAAACCCCACTTTTCTTGTTATTTCTGGAGGACAATTCACACATTTTAAGTTCATATTTGCATATTATGATGAGAAGCCTTGGAATAATCAAATGCCGTATTCCTTCTCCCACTGAACTAATACACCAACACAAACTTCTACTTTCTCTCTCTTGTGCATAACACCCCTTCTTCATCATTATTGTAACAACTCATTTTAAAAGTCCTTAGCTGTACAGAATCTCTCTCTTTTCTGACTTCCACATATGATGCTTACGAAACAGATCCCTGAAAACAGAAAACAGATTGTACCATGTATTCTCTGGGATACTGGACCAAAGCCAAACAACTTTTCACTGGTTACTATTGCCTGTACTTATCAGCACCAGGGAACAAAAGTCTCTTATTACCTTCCAGACTACAGCAACAGGGCCGTGTTCTGGTAAATGCTTGACTTTTTTCTATTGCTGGAAAAACATAAAGATATCTAGGCAAGAGAAGTAATTCTCCACTTGGCACAATGGAAAAAGATTCCTGTGTTGAGAGTGAGGAAGTTGAGAAATGTGTCAGTAAAATGTAGGCTGTAGCCACAAATGCAGCCATACTACAAGATCTATTTACAGATGAAAGAAATAATTTATCTGGAGAGATTTCTAACAATCATGTGACAGCATCCTGGAAAGCTTCTCATCTAGTGCAAGACTCTCATGATGAACTTGTTTGTCCCCACCACTATACAGAATTTGAAACATGCATTTCAGGTGCTCTCCTGGAGTATCTATTAATTCTCACAGTTACTTGTCTGGAAAAAAAAAAAAAAAAAAAAAAAAAAAAAAAAAAGGCCCTAGATTTGAAACAAAGTTTAAATCTTAAATTGGTGATGGAGAAATTTAAATAATCAAGGCATCTAGAAACAGCTATTTATCTACCAGTATGCAATCTGGATTAACAGAATTTTATGTTTATGACATATTAATACATAGGAAGAGGAAAGCAAGGTGGCTTGCAAAGAGAATCTTATGGTAGAATTCAGCTGCCCAAATTTAAAGTTTTAAAGGTTTAAATCTAATCTTGTGTTAGTCAATTTACATATTCTTCAGTAAATAGAGAGTAAAGAGAAATAGGCATTTCTAAGGACACTAAATTTCACCATGTTAAAAGGGTATTTAGATTAATAAAATTAGATAAGAAAAATAGTAGTGTTAATTCCCTGATATCATTCTAATCAGTTCAGAGGATCCAAATCCAACTTCAAATAAATAGATAAGAATACAATCAGCAATGGAAAATCTAATTGCAACACTCAAACATTCATTTTTTAATATATATCCTTACTGAGAATGTTTCAAAAAATATTAATTGTTCTTTGAAAATAAAATGATTATAAAAAGGATTACATAAATACACATATTCATCTGTAATTAGTAATAATATAGAATGCATATATACCTCCATGACTTGTCTCAGTTATTTTTACAGTTTTTATAAAGAGGGTGTCTCAGATCTGGGGATTCATTTATATGATAAGATATAATAGGCAGACTGTGAAGGCTTACAGCACCTGATGGAACTGATATATATTTGACCTTTGCTTGCTTACATACTGGGTCTGGCTGGGGTGGAGTTGACAGTCTACATAGCAGCCCATATGGTGCTGTGTTTCTGATTTGTGATGAAAACAGTGTTGATAACACACCAGTGTGCTGGTTGTGGATGCACAGTGTTTGCACAGCATCAAAGTTTCTCCTTTTCCCACTCTGTCTGTTTGTCCCTGTCCATTCCCCCTCTACCAGCAAGTAGGTTGGGGGTTGGCAAGAGGCTGGAAGGAGGTACAGCTGAGACAGCTGACTCCAACTGGCCAAAGGGGTAACCCATGCCACAAAACATCATGCTCAGGAATAAAAGCAGACTGAAAGGAGGAGGAAGGGGAAGTATTCATGGTTATAGCTTTTGTCTTCCTAAACAACTGTTATGTGTTGTGAGGCTTTGCTATCCAGGAAACGGCTAAACATCTGTCTGATAATGGGAAGCAGGGAATAAAGTCCTTCTTTGCTCTAATGGATTGCACAGATCTCGATTTCCCTACTCAGATGTCTTTATCTCAATCCATGAGTTCTCTTGTCTTCCTTCTATTTTATCCTCATTGCACAGGAGAGGGGATTGAGTGAATGGCTGTGTGGGTAATGGATGTTAGTTGCGGTTGACCCACCACAACTTACTATCACACTTTCTACAAAACCTAACAAAGAAATGGTGACAGTTTTATAATAAACTTTTTTTTTTTCCCTTGACAAACTTTATGTGAAAATAAAAGTATAACTCATTGAAGCAGAATATTAAGTATAGATACTGACAAGAGCCTCTGGCAGTACAGTTTGACAGGCCTTGACAGCAAGTAATAGAGCTTTGCCAATTTGTTATAGCTGAGAATCTGGCCCTTCATAGCCTTCTCTTAAGGAAGCTGCATTGTGATTACTTTAGTCTCTGCAGGAGAAACAGAGGAAGTATTTTGTGACATGTAAAAAGAATTGATGAACTGAAGACTCAGCCACTCAGATGTAGCTTGAGATCAGAATGATTTACCAAATTACTGTTGCTTTGCTATCACTAAATATAAAGAAGCAGACACTGGCCTCTTGTAAATCTTATGTATTTTCAGGTGCAGAGCGGCAGAGGAACGAAGTGCCGAGACAGACTCAATGTGGGTGATAGAGCATCGTATCATTTATTAGTCCAGGGTACATATATTTATACAGACAACGATAATTATTATGACTACTAGTCACTAGCTGGTTGGCTTAAGCTCTAAAGGTCTATTTGCACGGTCCACCTACTTGCAGTTAGCTAACAGCACAAGCTTCTCATAACACTAAGTTTCTCAGGCCACTATTTCAAATTCCTCTTAACTTGTTTTCAATACACAACGGTACCATAACACTAAGTTTCTCAGGCCAACTATTTCTAATTCCTCTTAACCTGTTTTCGACACACCACGGTACACAAGGCAGAAGCATCCTTGACATCCTTCATGTATCAGCAGCTGCGAGCAGCTGCCGGCAAGCCCTAGTGAGGCCCAGCATCAGCAGGGCCCAGCATCAGCCCCTAGAACAGGCTCTGATTGTACAACTGCTCAGTGGACTCATGACCCTTGTCTCTGAGCCATTCTCCTACATTCAGGGAAAAATTGGAGCTAAGCTCGGGGCTCTAGTTTTGTCTGAGAATAATGCAACAAAAATATTTCTGAAGCTGCATCATGTTTTCCCAAAGTATGATTAAAAAAAGCTCTTTTAAACATGAAGCAGTGTCCTGGTTTCATCTGGGATAGAGTTTGTCTTCTCAGTGGCTAAAATAGTGCTGTGTTTTGGATTCAGTATGGAATTTAGTATGAGAAGAATGCTGATATTTTCAGTTGTTGCTGAGAAATCAAGGACTCTCCAACTCCCCATGTCCTGTCTGTGTTCAGGTGCACAAGAAGCTGGGAGGGATCACGACCAGAGCACTGGACCCAAATTGTGCAATGAGATATTCCATATCATGTAAGGTCATACTCAGTATATAGAGGAGGAGAAGCCAGGAGGGAGGGGTTTCCTTCTCACTGCCGGGATTGCAGTTGTGGGATCTTGGTATTTCAGGATTTGCTAGCTGGCAATGGTCTAGGTATCAACTGGCGAGTAGTGAGCTATCGCATTGTGTGTTACCCATTTGTACTTGCTATTATTGTTATTGTTTTATTTTATTTCAATTATTAAACTATTTTTATCTTAACCTACAAACATTTCTTTACTGCTTCAGTTCCCTTCATCATCCCCCAGGTGGGGGCAGGATGAGTGAGCAGCTGCGTGGTGTTTGTCTGCCAGCTGGGTTTAAATCATGAGAGTCAGTTTTTAAATGTGCTTGATCTGATTTCATTTGTTTTATGGGAATGAACAAGGACAAATTTATCTGTAGCAGAGCCATTCTCATTGAAATTTTAACTCACTAGCAGAAATATTATTGTTATTGCACTAATATTTGAACTAATATTTTGTTCAGATATTGACCAGATTTTAGGGGGAGTTAGCTTTATATTTTTTTATTATTTTATGGAGGATATCACAAAATAAATATAGAAATATATAATTCTGTAACTCTATGCATGAGGTTCATAACTCTGTTTTTAGAATTGACATAATAGTTATAGTTGAAGACAAAATCAGACAAAAATAGAGTCCCTCTTGGTATAGTACATTTTTGTTTATTTCTATTTTTTCATACTTTTTTTTATGTAACTCCAAAGGTTCAAATTATTTGCTAAGTATTCTTTTGTCACCTTACTCGAATAAGGGTACAATGCATCCTGTAGCAACAACATGTAACAGCTGTAGTAAAACTACCTCACAGTAATAGTAATCTAATGCTAGAGCTGTGTAGGTAAAAGCAAAGAGGTGAGCAAATAGCATGATTATGCTATTGGTTTTGTTAGTATTCTATGCAGAAGAATAGTTTTGAACAAGACATATGCTCTTTTTCCTTAAGCAGTAACTCAAAAAACTTGTATGTCAGAAGGCAGTGTCATAGCAAGAGTTATTGCTTTATAACATCAAAGCCACAAAAAAGAGCGGTGAGGACACTACGGATCTTTGCTACTGAACACATATTGTATATAAATATACCAAAATGCAATAAACTTTAAGTAGTTTGATATCTGATTATTACCCATTGGTAATTACTTTACCCACTGCACCACCTGAAATGAACAATTTGCTAGCAAGATGCTGTTCTTTGTGGTGGGAGATGAAATCTTGGTGCATGTTTTCTCTTTCTCTCTTTTTAAGGGAAGTTACTGTATTTCAGAATATGAGTACAACAGGTCTAGGAATTGAACTCCACCACCTTCTACATACACATGGGAAATACATTATAGACTTTATTGAAATATGTATATTTGGTAAGACAGTGAAGTCATCCTAGTTTCAGATCATCTAGTCCTGTTTTTGAATCAAAACTTTTTATATCAACAGCAGTTTCACTTCAGTAAGATAAATAAGTACCCCTAAAAATACTGTGTGCATCAGCAGGAAAACATTATCTATACCTGAAACTATCAGCAAAATAAGATTTTAACAGTTTATGCTGAATTTTTCTGAGTGATGAGGAAGTCTCTATGTCATCTCAGGCTGAAACATGGGTCTGTGTTAGTCTAAGCAGTCTTGTGGCAAGATTTTGGCACATCTTCAGATCACTTTGACAGGTTTTGTAGCTGAGTTATCAGGAGTGATAAGTCAGGGATGAAAAGTAGATTTTTTAATAATACACCTGCACAACTAATATAGGTTGGATAAATAAATCATGTGAACAAGACTTTGGCTGATTCCACAAATAAAGGAAAAGAGAAAAAAGAATCAGATTCTAAATGACTCAATATTGTCCTTAAGCTTTCCTAAAAGCTGTTTGGTGCAAGCCTATAAACTAAAATGAAAGCCAAATGCTATTTGCAAGAATGAATGCAAGTTAAATTCACTTCAAGTGCTTAAATATTTTTCTTAAGGTGAATAATTTCCAACAGTATATTTTGTTTTGTTCTGGGTTCATAATACAACTTTGACTTGTACCCAAATACTATCAATTGTCCACTACTACTGGAAGTCTTCTGAGGAGGAAAAATATGCCAGTTTTTAACACAGAAATTACAATTGGACCATCTGCAGAGGCACAAGATGAACAGTTATGAGCAAAGTGATATGTTTGTTTATTATGTGAATAAAGTAATAAAAGGTTTCCTAATATTCAGTTTTTCACATAAAAGTGCAGGAGGACTTGAAGGAATTATTTAAACTGGTTTACATTCTTAAATATAGAGAAAAGAACATAGAGAAGTAAAATCAGAATTAGTTAAGAGTGAATGGAATAGGAGAGGTTGCAAAGAGCTAGGATATAATATTTCCCATCACTTACGGTTTCTGTTTTTTTTTTTTTGGTTTTTTTTTTTTTAATTCTTGTACATGTGTCAGTTAAGGGTGCAGGGTCTTTCCTGGAAACAGTGGTGGTCTTTTTCTTTCCCTTTTCTTCTGGTCCTGGGTAGTGTCCTGTAGTTGAATCTACTTGAGCAGCGGTGATGGAATAGATAACAACTTCATCAATAATGTGATTCTGTGAACTTTCTTATTACTTGATCTCTGATCAACAGTACTAGCAGCAAAGGGAAGTTGCATCCGTTATATGTGAAATACATGTTTTCATTTAGGAATAATTTAATGATAATATAGAACTGTAGAGAGTAACCTGATAATAAATATGTTGGCAGTGGAAGTAAATAGGCAGAGCTCATTTGTTATGTAGTCTTTCAGCTTTTTTAGTTATTATATATGGTCTACCTAAAGCATCTGTGAAGTTTATTGATGACAACAGGTTCAGTTATGGTTTTGTTTTTCTTTTTTTCTCTGAAATAAATTTGAACGAGAAAATGAAAGTGCGCTTTCATGTGTTTTCTTGAACTGGATCTTAGGTAGGGTGAAAAATGAAGGGCAAGAAATATTGGATGATGGAGAGGCCAGATAACATTATCTCAATTAATTCTCCCCACAATGGTGTGGGAATACTTAAAGGAATTTTTGTAGCTTGTTCTTAGCTTTATTATTGAGAGATTAAGAATCTTTGTTTATTTAAATCAGGTTGCCTCCGTTGCAAGTTATGTTGGATATTATTTCCCCAAAAAATAATCTGAAAATGAATATACTATTAATATCCTGGAGGGAAAAAAAAAAAAAAAAAAAAACAAACAAAAAAACCCCAACAACAACAACAAAAAACCAACAACAACAAAAAAAAAAAAAAAAAACAAAAACAAAAACAAAGAAGAGCTGGATAATGTTGAACTAAGTGAGTATATGTGGCTACAATATGTCCTTTGTTAAATAAAAAAAATTTAAATTCACAGGTCTAATTCAGATATGATATACTACCTAGAATTTGTTCTCAAATGAAAACTATTTTAACTGAAAACAATAATTAAATTAATCAAACACAAAAATATCTAAAATATATTTTTCTTGTCTATAATTATCTGGAGATCATCTTCATATTCTTCATAGGCTGAAATATTTAATTGTATTTAAATCAATCAGTTAAACTAATACTTTAAATCATTACATTTCATCTAGATAATTCTTCTGGAATATAGAAAAATCTTTCTTGTCATGGTATATACTGAAACATTAGACTGTTTACCCTTTTCCATACATGGTTGTTAAATAATCTTACAGCTACAGGATTTCAACACTTGTGAGAATCTGTCCATCAGAACTGCTTTGGGGATTTTTACTACATATATATCAATATTATACCAAAAAAAAAAAAAATCCAACAAAAATACCCACAACACATTTCTCTTTATCATTATTATTTATACAAAAATTTCTATTACTTTCTTACAGTATAGATGATCTCTAGACCCACTGTTTTTTGTTTCTTTCTTTTTTTTTTTTTTTTTTTTTTTTTTTTCTGATTCTATTGAATAATAGGAAATGTGTGTCAGGATTTTGTATCTGTGGTTCTAGAGCACTTTAGTCTTTCTGTTGTTGTTTGAGCTCAGAGGGTGACCGAACACCACGCAGCTGCTCATTCCCCCTTCTCCACAGCGCTGAAAAGGAGAAAATGAAGCTAAAAAGGCTCAGGGATCAAGATAAGGACAGGAAGAGTCAAATGACCCATTATGGTCACAGGAAAAAGCAGAATTGGTAGAGGAAGAAAATAAAGAACATAGATTTAATACAGACATTAACAACAGCAACACTTAGCAGACAATGGGGGGACAGTGAGAAATGTTACCACATCTTGAAAACACCTTCCTTCCACCCCTCCCTTCTTCTCGGGCTGAGGTCTGCTCCCAATATCTCTACCTCCTTCCCATAGCAGCACAGGGGCAGGGAATGGGAGGTGCAGTCAGTGCTGCCGTTTCTTCCATCTTCAGTTGGGGGAGCTTCTGGAACTTCTTCCCACTGCTCCAGCGTGGCCCCCTTCTCACAGCAGACAGTCCTCCACAACTTTTCTCCAACTTGAGTCCCTCTCACAGGCTACAGCCCTTCCCAAGCTGCTTTAGTTTGGGACACCCCCACATTCTGCAATCCTCTCAGCACCAAACTCAACAGTGGGGGCTGCTTCTTTCCACAGGGTCCCAGATTGCTTTGGGTACCATCACCTGAAACAGTGTGGGGCCCCCCACAGACCACAGGTTAGCATCTGCTCCACTGTAGACCTCCATGTGTGTCAGGGGGGGCCATCCTGTCATCTCATCATAGGATATAATGAGATCTCTGCTCCGGCACACCTCCTCCCTCCTTTCTTCCTTGTTCCTCCACTGACCTTGGTGTTAATACAGATGTTGCTACTCCTCCTCACAAGTCTGACTCCTCCTCCCAGATCCCTTCTTAAATATTTTATTGCAGAGCCACAGCAGATTGGCTTGGCCTTGGTGCAGAGGTGGGTCCAACTTGGGGCTGTGGGAGCTTTGAGAAGCTTCTTACAGGCGACCACAGCTATAGCCCCCTGCACCACTACCAAAAACCTCACCACTCACTCAAATCCAGGACACTAACAATGAACGATATTCTCTAAACCATTTCAGTGTTTTACTATCTTCTCATATTTCTTAACTCTGATTGAAGTGACATGCTACATACTGAGACTGATGTCTAAGAATCTTAATTATTCAAAGACATACAGAACTACACAATTTACAGCATTCACATGCTTGTTGCTTTGCTTCAACTTATGCTTAAACAGAGGGCTCTTAATTTACCAATGTTACAGATTCTGTGCAATTCAGGGGAAGAAGATAGAACAGAAGTATTCTTTATTGATCAAAATATAAAAGTTTTACATATTTAGGAATCCCTTTAGAACTCAATTATGTAGCAAAAATTAATGACAAACAACATCAGTGGAGTTAGACATTTGAAAATAAAGGTTAACTTCATAACTCATGTGAATCTGTTATCATCGCAATTTATTCTGTAATAATGTGCTACTGAAAATGAAAAATATTCTGAATAATTTGTAGCAAATTTACAGTTCTTCTTGATACTTGAAATATTATAATGCTAATAATAATGCTAATGCTAATGCTAATGCTAATGCTAATGTTAATAATAATAATAATAATAATAATAATAATAATAATAATAATAATAATAATAATAATAATAATAATAATAATAATAATAATAATAATAATTTTTTTTTAAACAAAACCAAAGCATTCAGAACCTGACCTATTTTGTTTTATTTTATATAAGAATTCTGAAAGATGTTGCTATAATACAATAGCAGAAGGTGCACAAGGAAAAAATTCTGGGTTTTTTTACATTTATCAGTAACTCTTTCAGAGGGCCAAGTCCATCTAAGATTCTGCCAAAATATGTATATTGACCATCTGTCCAGATTTGTCAGTAACATCTTTAGTTTAATATAGAGTCCCAAGGTGATAGTACAATTTAAAAATGAAGTAAAATCAGGATTTTGATACAGCTAGGTCAGGTTTTGCCTCTGAATTGAAAACATTTCCCTTGATTCTATTTTATCTGATGTGTAAAACAGCAAATGGTATGAATTGTCAAAACTGCCTATTAAATGAGTAAAAAGAAGAATCCACAGTGCTAACATCTTTTCAAATGTTTAAAGTATCTCTGATCAAGAAAGAAAGAAAGATCCATGCTATACACCTTTAGAATTCAAATCTTAATTTACAGTCAATTTTGATGTGAAATTGGTCTAGTCCAGCTCATTATGCTACCAGCTGGAAGACCCTATTTTGTCAGTGAGGCATAGAAAATTGAGGTTGATGCAGTGAAGAATTAAGCTTAATATCCAGAAAATGTTCCACTTCTGTTTTGTGCTGTATTGCCTGGTGCAGAATTCATGTTGACTATGCAAGTAGTTGTTAACCTGTCATCTTAGTACTACATGAGAAGCTATTAACCTGTCCTTCTTGTAGCAGGATGGATAATATTTTAATTCAGATACTGTAGTGCAAACAGGGAAGAAATGATAGATTTAGTTAAGGTTAAGCCTGGGATTTACATTAAAAAAATGAGGGGAAAAAATAAAAAAAAAAAAGAATTTAAATTACGCAGTACTGAATATACCTTTTATAAAATTCTTTACCTACCTTTGTATTTATATTTGCGGTAATAAGATGGTGATCTCAGATGTCCTGTGAAGAATGCTATGTATTTAAATCTAGGAAGCAGCCAAAGTCAAAATTCTCCACGCCTCATTTGCCCCACAGAGGTATCAATCATTGCAGGTCCATAAAAAATACAGGTGAAAATTGAACTATTTTGGAAACTATATGTGAAAGGAGAAACCAACACATAGTGGGGCACTTATAATATTCTTGTTAGGCAAGTTTCAGAAACCTAATGTTCATTTTACACAGTGGTGAAAACATGTAAAGCAGAAAGTTCATCTTTGGTTACCTATGTTTTTCCTGTGTTTATTACTCAAACACACCTACTTAATGCAACGCAGTTACTGTGGATTTTGAAGATACTTTGTTGTCTGTCATGGAGCTTCATCAGGGGTTTTGGCTGGGTTAGTTACTTTTCTTCATAGTAGCAGGTATGATGCTGAGTTTTGGATATGTGACGAAAAGAACATTGATGATACGCCAGTGTTTTAGTTATTGCTGAACAGTGCTTGCACAGCATCAAGGACTTTTCTGTTTCTCATGCTCCCCCTGTAATGAGACAAAAAGAATTTGGGACTAGCCAGGACGTTGGGAGGGGACACAAGCAGGAGAGGTGACCCCAACTGACCAAAGTCTGTTGACCCAAACTCCATACTATATGATGTGCTCATCAGTAAAAGCTAGGGGGGGAAGATGGAGGAAGTGGGGGACAGCTGAGGTTGTGGCATCTGTCTTCTCAAGTAACTGTTACATACGATGAAGCCTTGCTTTGCCTGGAAATGGCTAAATATGCCTGCTGATTGGAAGTAGTGAACGAATTTCTTATTTTGCTTTGCTGGCATGTACAGTTTTTGCTTTAACCTCTTAAAATGGCTTTACCTTAACCCATGTGTTGTCTCACTTTTACCCTTCATATTCTCTTTCCCATCCTGGAGAGGGGACTGTATAAGCAGCTGTGTGGTGATCAACTGCATACCAGGGTTAAATCACAACAACTTCCAAAAAAGAGGTAATTAAGTCCTTAATGTTTCAGTGTCTTAAATGTGTGAGAATAAAATATTATGTGGAAATCATCACTTTACTACTACAAAATGTAAGACAAACTCTTCTACAGCACACCATCAAGGACATAGATTTCAATTGCTATAGTTACTCTTTTCTTCATGCAGTTACCTTGTTGGAGATTGGAAATACCATCAATTTGCCTCTGGGACAAAATAAAAATATAACTGTTAGTGGGAAAATTATGTCTTAAGTACTTGGAATTAATTTAAATAATCAGTATGAACAGTACAGTGGTGTTTAAATGGTAACAAAATGGTGATAAATTGGAATTATTGTTGAGTGTTAAAAGTGGAGTCACAATATTAATTACTTTAACACTTCATTGTGAAAGTGTTATGGAGAAAAGGTAACAAACTTTCAACTAGTTAGTCATTTAAATGTATGAAAAAAACTATAATAATGTTATTATATTAATGTTTCAGATGGGCCACTGGAATACATGGGAAATCCATTTCAGATTTCAGAACTGTAGTCTTAGAACTCCTTGTTTATTATTTCCAGTTGCAAGCACCTATTCAAATTATCATAATGTAGTGAAATATCATTTCTGGTACTCCTGGTTGAAGCAACAATCCCAGATTATATGAATTACATGGTACCAGAACCATTAATTCAGGGTGCTACACTTCATTAGCTGTGAAAGACCAGAAGACATTATTGACCCTTTTTTCTGCTGATCTTGGACAGAAGATTTGATGGCTGAACCATTAAGCTATGCTGTAATAATGTCTTGGGGCATACCAAAATGCATATCAAAACTACTGTCCCTTTTTTTCTTGTCATTGAAACTACCCTGTGGAGGCAGACTTCTTGTATTCAGAAGCAGGGGTTGTGGTTTCACAAGATATTGACACAATCCTACTGCATCTACAAGATCCATCACGTCAAAATAATTAAAATTATACTGAATTTTACGCATAAGAATAGCCTAATTGATTTCAGTACTTGCTGAAACAACCCTCACTGGGAGACTGCAATGATTTTCAGTGTTTTAATCATTTCTTAAACTACAGAGTGGAAGAGTCTATGTACTTATCCACAGTGTCAAACTTTAGTCATTAATATTTTTAAATCCTTTGAAAATACAGAGTTTAAAGGTGGATCAGGAATATTCTTCTGACTTGAAACTTTTGTCAATACTTATAATTTATTTGCTTATTTAAATATATACTCTTTTACTGTACTTTTACATCTAAATTGATGAGCTAATCTAGTCTTACTGAACCTAGTTATTTTTAAAATATGTATATGCATTTTGAATTAAGGGAAAGTTTTTGTGCCTTATTTAGTCTACTTTTACCTAAAATAAATACTGGAAGAACAAATTCTAAATCAAATACTGCAATAACATATTCTTCACATATTCTATAATATAAAATTCATCACAATATCCTTCTTTCATGCATGAAATTAATTTAGACCAGTGTCAGTAATGTAACCTTTGATTACAGGTGTAATACTAGTAATTTGTATGAAATTGATATTTAACATTTTGTTTAATGTTCTGAGGTATCCAGTATAATAAAAAGTTACCTTAGGGAAGGAAGTAAATCCATCTATTGTGATCACATTGAACTCTAAACCAGGTTAAAGTCTGTGCTAACAAATTAGAGAAAAGCAATTACAGGAAAGTTAGATTAAATCTCATTTTACACTATGTATAGTCTGTTGCTACATTTTAGAAAAATGACTGTTACCTCATTCAGACTACTTGTTACACATATTTGGAACATAATGTTTTTCTTTTTAAGTGAGCTTTTTTCAAAATACTGTTTATACCAGGGGCTTATTAAAATTTTGCCCATAAATGACACTTAGAGAGTTTTAGAAGTTTCATCTACAGTCAGATTTGTAATATTTAGTTTTATGTTAGGAATATGGATTTAAATAGTGTATAATTTCTGAAAAAAAAAAAAAAAAAAAAAGTAGAGGAAACTGATGGTAGAGTTTAAAAAGAAAATGGACCAGTTTATACATCAGTGAGATTTTCTCTATTAAATGATGAAAACAGAATCTTTAATTCTGTTAAGTCAACATTGCTCTGTCAGTAATTTATATTTAATACAAAATGGAATAAAACCAAAAGGGTTGAAAAGGTCAAGGCAGGTAGCAAACACTGGGTTGACACAGCTGTACAGATAGTCAGCATTCAACATCTGGGATAGCCCCAAAATCACTGGGATTTGATCATATTTAATTTAGTTAGTCTGCTTAAGCTTCAACTGTTCTAGGTTTTCACTGCTGTTGCAAACATCATTTTAAGATATAGTTAAGTTTAGATATTCCAGTTATGCAGTGATGTAATATTTTCTGTGTGTTATCAGAAACAATGACCAGTGACTACTAGGGTGTCTAACGTTAAAAAAAAAAAAAAAAAAAAAAAAAAAAAAGCAGCAAAACCAAACAACAAAGTATTTTGAAGTGTACCAAACAAACTCACTGTATTAAAAGCTAACAACTTAACAAATAAATAATATCCATTTGGATTATTATTTGCTTTAATAATTACATAAAGTTGTATTTATTTTATCTAGTGTATTTAGATAAAATGTATAAATGTATCTAAAATAGCAGCTGGAAGCTCAGAAGTATATTTTAGAGTATACAAAATGATGCTATCTATCCACGTGTTTCTCCATAACTTAATTGCATCCTTAGCTCACATGCAGACACATTGTCACACAAATTTAGATATATATCTGAATCCCACCACCAATAAAAATGCTAGAAATTCTATATCTATAATGACATACATTCCTTAAAATTCAATTGGTTATAACTGATGTTTTGGACCTATTCAACTCAACTAAAATCTTAGTTTTCTTCTGGAAATTTCATATTGTGTTGGCTAGGTATTTATAAGTGCCTAAAGTTAGTTGGGACTGTAAAGATCTGGTGCAAGTGCTTGTTATGGATCACAGTAAGAAAGACACTCAGACTTTATAAGTAATGAGTAAAATACCATTTACAGGAGATAGCACAAAATGGAAAAATGGGATAGAGTAGATAGTGTTACATCCCTTCAGATGCTGGGAACCTCAAGTTCTGCAGCACTGGATGAGCCCCAACCAGGGCATAGCATGCAGTACAAACACCATCCAGGGAGAGGGTCGTGAGCATTTTAGTCTTTAGAGCTTTTATATGATGCTCTTAGAAATAAACAGATCTATTCAGTATTTCTACTGTCAAGCAAAAGGATATTACATAAAGACTTCCTGCTTCACTTCGAGATAAGGTTAGACCTGCAGGTGACTTAACAGCCAGATGCCAAGTGGGAGACACATACAGGCTCCTCTGTTGCAGACAGCTATGTTCATCCACTGGCCAGAAAATAAGAACAATGCAGCACATGCCTCTATTTACTCAGGTTAATTGCATATGGATCACTAACTCCTTGATGTGCAATAGTCTTCTGGTTAGAACCACTATAGGGAAGAATCCAATGACTACCACTGAAATGATTCTTCTTGTCTACACATCTTTCATTTTGTTTTAAGAATATTTAATATTTTATTTTACTGCAAGTACTGCTTTTCTTAATTTCGTAAGGAGCCATGACTGCTCAACAAGCAAAAGTTCTGCAGACTTTTAGTTATTTCTCTTCTTTTTCTTTTTTTAATCTCTGAGTCCTGAAAAAAATGATAGTGAGCATTCATGAGAAACTCTAAATCCAGCCAATTCTACACCTGATTATGCTACAGACATATATTTCCAATATCTTTGTTCCATTTCTTTAATCATGATGCAATCTTATTTTTCCCTCTCTTTCTACAGTTGACTGTTTTAAGCTACATGCAGTTCTTCCTTTAGAATCTATGACAACTGAAGTGGTGTTGAAAACAGCTTCAGTCACTGTATAATTATAATTAATTTCTATAGTGTTATCCATGCCATGCACTAAATTAAATCAGAATTTATTTCAGGGTTAATAGTTTAACATTCTGTGATGCATACATAAGGACTAATAAAGATTGAAACAGTAGAAAGTTAGACATACTAGAATAACCAGAACAGTCAAATGAGTGCCACAGTTGTTAAACCATGAATACTCATTAACTGTACTGCTGCCTGTCTCAATATATATCTATTTATATATATTTAATTATCTCCAAGGTGAGTTTTTTCTTAGTTGAAACACATTTCTTACCTCACCCAGCACCTGGATCTGAAGTTCTCTCATTCTAACAGAGCAGTCTGAACTCTAGGCTATCATTGTCTTTTATAGGGGAGGTGTGGCTTTTCCATTGTTTTCTATACAGAAAGAACCTATAAATGACTGCTTTGCCCTCCTTATACAGCTTCATCAGTCACAAGTCCAAATAATCAAAGGTCATGGTTTTGAAATATTCAAGATATTTATTGAATTCTCAATTTCTTTTGCATATTCCTTACCTACACTACTTTTTACCCTTTGAGCTAGTATACAAGTAGTCTGTGCACAGATGCACTCATGACTAGTACACATTAGATTACAGGGGCAGTCACAGCTAGTACAGACTGAAATACAAAGTGCATTCATTGCTGACACACATTACATTACTTTGCATGGTGCTGACCCACTGAGAAATGTCAGTTACAGACATTACTAACCATTAACAAAAAATTACCGAAAATAAAATCCTACTCATGATTTTCCTCCAGAAACCAAGAGGTTTCTCTTCACCTCTTTATGATTTTTGGAAATAATTGGTAGTGGCTCAATAGGCTTTGAGATGAAGGAAGACAGTTAATCTAGGTACCGTGTTTCATTTAAGAGTATTGTACTCCCTCAACAGCTTCTTATCAAACTGTATATTGACAAAGCCTTTACTGCTTTGGAATTATGTGTACCTTTCTAATTTATCTTTTCTTGTTAAATACTGATTTAATAAAGCACTTCATTAGCTTGGGCATTTCAGAAACACATTGATTTTATATCCCTCTTCATTTCTTATAGGTTTGTTATTTCTTTAGTGTTTCCTCTTGATACAAATTAAAAATCCTTTGATTTCTACTAACCTTGTAAACCTCCCACCCTGGGCTTTTTTCAGCAAATTCTATTTCGGGCAAAGTCTCTACTAAGAGGCTGTGTGAATAGGTTATGAACAAATTAAAAATAAAAAGCAAATTACTTATTGGCTACATATGTAGTTGGGACAAATGAGCTAGAAGATTCAGTACTGCTATGATCACCAACCCAGTGAGAGCTATGGTGACTGCTGGCTAGGCAGCTGTCACACAGGGAAAGAAGGTCCTTGAAACAGTTTGATCATGAATGCTGCTGCATTGTGACCCTTCTAGTTTTTCTCTTTCTATGTCACTGGTTTTTGTTTTGAAACCTAGACCTTCCCGTGATCTTCATGTCAACAATCTTACCTTTCTCTGCAATTTTACCATTCCTATCTTGCAAATATGTAATTTAAATACTTTGTGACAGATTCTTTTCACAACTTAACACTTTTTCCAGGAATTTGAGTCAAGATTACGCAGCTATGCAGCAATGTTGCTAGGCATTGGATTACAGTCAACAGTAGCACAGGAAGGAGGTATATAATCGCTCTGACTAGTGTCAAATTAATTTGGGGAGATGGGTTGTCTGGGAAGGATAAATAGTTTCCTGCAATCCAGACTCAATATTGTACATGTTTTCATTTCTTTTACTTTCTATACTTCTAATGTGGTTTGAAGGAACAGAACAATTTATTGAAACTGCAGGACAGATAAATCTTTCAGGACTTTTCAGTTTTATAAATAAAGACATGAGAAGTAAAGGACGGGTGATATAGAGAGGGAAGAAAGAAGGGGGAAAATATCTTGAAATTGTTAAAACATTTCACATAGATCTGTAAGAATAGCCTTCACTTCTATGTGTTTCTTTATGTAACACCTTCAAGAGGACATGAAAAATAATTTTGAGAATATTCACATTAATATTTTCAGTGTAAATGAATTATTGGATTGAATTATAATCTTTAAACTTTAGATTATGATTAATAATCACAACATGCACTGAACAACAAATATTCTAGATTTGAACTACATATCTGATATATTTGAGCTGAATGAGGAAATGATTGAAGTGGACACTCCCCACTTCAACCCCAGGGAGACATGTCTACCAGAGGAGAGAAAGTAGAGCTATTGTTCATCACTGAACTGGTTAATTCAGCTTTCAGTTCATGACTCAGACATCAAAGCAGCTCCACCTGGTTTGAAAGTCTCTCTCAATACTCTGAAGAAAACATTGGCTGACTCTTGGAAGAACTCTTTCAAGAGGTGAGCTAGAATTTTGAATGGATAAAAAGTCGCTCTCATCATTAGTCCAGGAGAGTTTTTCCTTTTTATACTATGAAACACTACATGATCTGGAATATTTGAACTAATCCTATTATTGTTGCTATTAATCAATGTATTCTTCTACTGAAATACATGCCAACTTCATTGAATCTTTCAAAGTTAAAGAACAAGTTATGCCAGTAACATGTTCCTGTGAAAGTTTTTGAATCTTCCATTCTGAAAAAGCAAAAGATTTCATATTTTAGTGATTCTCCGAGTGCTTCACGAATAAAGTTTTCCTTTGCGGTGAATTCTTAGTGTCACTGAAGGTTTAATTAGCATTATTAAAGAGTAATTTACTTCTAAGCAACATTTTCAAAGGCCCTTTTCATGCTATCAGGTATAAATTAATGCACTTTTAGTATACAGATGTGTATAGTCTTTCCCTTTTCCCTAAAGGAACAATGCTAGAATGGCAAGGATGTTATCTTTTTAGTGAAGACCAATAGATAAATTCTGATAACTTATTCAGTCTTTCTGAAAATACTTAAAACATTCATTCAGAAGAAAAGAAGGGGGTTATAGATAGCTATTCATTGGAGACATTTGCATCCTTTGTTGAAGAGATGTGAGTAAACAGCATTTGCTTTTTGTAACCGTAATAAACTGATAAGATCCTGTGGCAAAGCATCATTATGAGAAATGCCTTTCCTCATTTCTATCCATTATGGAAATGTAACTGTGTTTATCCTAAGGGAAGATGTAGAAAAAATGTTTCTCTAAGTCCTAGCAGATTTATTCTTTCTTTCTATGCCTGGAAAAGAATGATTTTGACTGCTGTGCTCTGTCTACGAATGGACCCACCAGGAGTACCTTATCGTTGTGCTCAATTCATTCATGGTCTTCCTGTTCACTTCACTGGATCCCAGCAAGGAGCATGGGCATAACAAAGGCAGTAAGATCTCTGCAGTACAGCCCCACTGTTTATGGAATTTCTGGAGGGAGATGGCATTCTGTGGACATGAGAAAAAAAAAACTGTTCTGAGGTTTCTTACCATATTTTATTTTGGGGTTGAAAGAAAATGGGCCAGTTCTTTCTCTAAAATTATATTCTCTAGCCACGTCTTTTTCTCTAAGGATGAAAGAACTAAATAGCATTCAGCTTATGACTTGCTTTTGTAGATTTAATTTATAAATCTTGGTGATGCACATAATAAAAATCCTGGAATCATACATATAGTTTATCATATTCCCCATTGTCTACTACAGTCAAAAGTGAGGTAGCAAGTGGGAGAAGGTTGTATAAAAAGAAGGTTTTTGACAGCATCAGCAGTATAAGTGTTAGAGGTTGCTGAATACAGTAACCTGATGAGCATGAGGCTTCTGTGGCTCCATATCCCCAGGTCCAGCCAGTGGCAAGGGTGAGCACTAATTCCTGACAGGCACACATGCATGAACATGCACACACATGCAATATACATACACATGACTAGCCACATGGATCAACACAGACAGAAAACACAACATTCACATAAACATGGATGAGTTGATAGCTTTCTACTCTCCACTGATCAAGGTTGAAGTCTGCTGGCAGAGTACCTAACATATCCATATCCATGTATACATATTTATACACAATATAAATTGTAGACATGCAGCCTACCCAGTGGTTGGCCCCAGATCCCAGATTCTCTCAGGTTGCTGTCATGGAAACATACAAAGCTCTGAGATTCACAGCCCCATTCCATTATTGAGTTCCCAGAACTAGTCTAGCCAGTATCTGGCTGGTAGACATTCTTGTCAGCTACTTGCTAACTACTCTGACTTGCAGTTCACTAGTGAATTACTGTCATGGTTTGAGCTCACAGGGTGCCACCCCTATAGCCCCCTCACCTGCTACCAAAAAACCCCACCACTCACTCAAACCCAGGACATTTACGTACATACAAAAGCACAAGGATGATGTTTCCTAGGGAAATATACAGTCCAGCTCTCCAGTTGTTCATACCCAGATCTATGGGCCATTAAGACCCATGGCCTTTCCACCAGTGGCAAAGACATTGAGACTTCCACTTATACTCATTGTATTGGTTTTGTCTAGGATAGAGTTAATTTTCTTCATAGTAGCTTGTATGGTACTGTGTTTTGTATTTGTGACCAAAACAGTGTTGATAACACACCCAAGTTTTTGTTATTGCTGAGCAGTGCTTGAACAGCTTCAAGGTCTTTTCTGCTTCTTACACTGCCCTGACAGTGAGTAAGCTGGGGGTGGCCAAGAGGTTAGGAGGGGACATAGCTAGGACAGCTGGCCCCAGCTGACCAGAGGGATATCCCGTACCATATCACATTGTACTCACCTATAAAAGCAGGGGGAAGGAGGCAAAAGAGGGGGGAATTTGGAGTTATGTTATCTGTCTTCCCAAATAATCATCATGTGTGATAATGCCTTGTTTTCCTGAAGATGACTAAATATCTGCCTGCAAATGGGAAGTAGGAAATGAATTCTTTATTTTGCTTTATTTGCACATGCAGTTTTTGCTTTACTTGTTAAACTGTCTTTATCTCAATGCACAAGTTGTCTCACTTTTACCCTGCTGATTCTCTCCCTTGCCCCACCAGAAGTGGTGGGGGAGTGAACAAGTGACTGGGTGGTGCTTAGTTGACGACTGGGATTAAACCACAACGCATACGCACAAAAAACAGAGTGCCCCATCAACCAGGGAAAAAGAAAGAAAACAATACAGTTTAATAAGAAAACCAGATATACTGTTGTGATCAGGTACAGGGCATGGTTACACAACGGTACTGACCAGCAACCCATTTACGTATGAGCCACTGTGTTTATCCTTTTCTCTCTGTTTTCCCATGCTTCTTCATCTCTGATCCACCTTGATCATTCCCCTTCCCTGCCTTCCTCTGAACACCCCATAATGTTTCCCACATTCCCACAGTCTGCATAAAAACATCCCATAATAAGTTTTACACAATCTCTAAATACCCTTTTCACTGAATCCTATTCTCCTGTAGGCAATAACCCTTCCAATCTGCAAGGTGATCCTTTAAGATAACATTTTCTTTGACTCCTCTCGGGACTTGTGTGTGGGCTGCCTAATAGAAGTAGGAATTGTTCATTGTTCTCCCTGGAGGCCCTGGGAGCAGCCAGGTCAGGGTCCTCCCTGTTCTCTGTGAAACATGGGTTACTGGGACTCCTCTGCCCATCCTTATTTGTCTAATCCTTACCAGGCCTGAGTTTATGGTGACTGACCTTTAATCACATAATCTAATGATAAACATAAAAGACAAGAAGAGGACAGTCTTGGAAATGGAGATCTGCTGAATTAATAATGCTTAAGAAAGAAAAGACTCAGACAAAGATACCCTGTGCTTTGGGACCTTCTTTTCTGGAAGTGCATGGGGTCTCTGTTTATCCTTTATTAAACCTCTAGAGGATTAAAAAACAGGTATATTTACCAGGTAGATAATTTTCACCATTAGCAAATGCTTGAGGACAAGGTACTTGAGGAAATAATTTAGTGGTGGTGTTGCTGATGAAACAGAACAGAAATCTGAACAGAAAGGCCTGCTAGACACCTCTGAGTTATATGTCATAAACTGAAAGACATGTGTTCATCCTTTCTATTTAGCAATACAGAACTACTGAGGATTTCTTAGCCAGTGGATTTTCTTCTAATGAAAGCAGTAACTTAAGTTCCATCATAAGTTATATTCAAATGTCACACAGAGGATAAATTTTTTTCCACATCTTGTATAACAACTAAATGGAGATATATTTTACTTTCACTGTGAGTTAATATCATGGTTCAGAGCAAAGCATGTACCTACTTTCAAAAAACTGTGGTCCAAACTGTTCTATTATTCATGGAACATAACTTTCTGTGTGTCCCAACCCTGTTCTGATTTTGAAAATGCAACATTATTATTGAATTAAGACAGAAGAATACTTTCCTTAAGTTCTAGGTTTTTGTTCAAAGCAAAAAAAAATAAATGTAATTGCAAAAAAAAAAAACCAACCTGTATGCAAACTCAATAGAGTTTCATGTGGGTTCACTGGCCTTTTTGATTCAAAACAGAATCAATTTTATGTTTTATATATGTACTGTATTTTTCATAATATGTCTAAATTGTGAAATGGCTCCTTGATATGAAACAGATGCTTCATGAATTCATTAAGATTTAATTTACGTCATGATGTATTTAGCACAGCATAAACAACTGCATGTAACACAGGTTTTGATCATTGATATTTGTTTGTTTATTTGGTCTTAGATTATTTTTGTAGTACCGGTAGCATCTATATGAAAATGCAGGCCTGAATTCTTAGGTTTGTATTTATACAGGCTGACTAAATAATCTAACTGAATAAAGCAGGCATGCTGTCATGCTCAACACATTAATGTAGACATGGAAAGCAATGTGCAAAAGATATTCTATCTACTGTATGAATCAACCTCTGAAAATATCTCCTGTTACTACACAGGGAACCTAAGATGGCTACTCTTGCTTATTGAGGGACAACATGTAATAACTGAAAAGAATACTTCATTCTACTTAAAGAACAAACTAGAAGAGCTTGAATTTCTTTCTTCAGAAAACACAGTTATTTTTCATTTATTTATCTGTTTTATATGAAAAACTGAAGAGAAAATTTACTTATGGAAACTTACACATTCACCTAGTTTGTCATCTGTATTTGAAAACAAATCATGTGTGAGCAGCTGCTAGACCAAAACACATCAAATCTTAATTTAGAAAAATTCTACTCTTACTTATAAAATATATAATCATAGAATCAGAGAACCACACAATCAAGGAAAAGACTTTTAAGATCATCAAGTACAACTGTAAATGTAACACCACCAACTTCACTATGTCCTTATGTGCCACATCTACAGGTCCTTGAAGTATCTACAGGCATGGTGACTCAACCATTTCCCTGGGAAATCTGTTCTAATGCTCAACAACCTTGTCAGTGAAGAAATACTTCCTAATATCCAATCTAAACCTCCCCTGATGCAAATTGAAGCCATTTACTCTTCTCCTACTGCTTGTTACTTGGTAGAAGAGACTGACACCCACCTTGCTACAGTCTCCTTTCAGGTAGATGTAGAGAACTATATGGTCTCCCCTCAGCCTCCTTTTCTCCAGGTTCTTAAACAACCCCAGTTCCCTTAGCCAATCCTCAAAAGACTTAGACTCTAGACCCTTCACGAGCTTCATTGCCCTTCTTTGGACACACTCCAGCACCTCCATGTCTTTCTTGTAGTGAGGGGCCTAAAACTGAACACACTATCTGAGGTGTGGCTTCACCAGTGCTGAGTACAGGGGGAAAATCTCTTCCCTAGTCCTGCTGAGCATGCTATTTCTGATACCAGTTAGGATGTGATTGACTTTCTTGGCCACCTGGGCACACTGCTGGCTCATAGTCAGCTGGCTGTTGACCAACGTTCTCAGGTCCTTTTCCACTGGGCAGCTTTCCAGCCATTCTTCCCTAAGCCTGTAACATTACATGGGGTTGTTGTGACCCAAATGCAGAACCTGGCACTTAGTCTTGTTGAAGTGAATACCCCTCCAAGCCAGTTTCTCCAGGAGACAACTATGCGAAATAGTGTCAAAGGCTTTACTAAAGTCTAGGTGGACAACATCCACAGCCTTTCCCTCACTCACTAAATAAGTCACCTTGTCATAGAAGGAGATCAGATTAGTCAAGCAAGACCTACCTTTCATAAACTTGTGCTGAGTGGTCCTGATCACCTGGTTGTCATGTAGATGCTGTGTGATGGCACACCGAATGATCTGCTCTATAACTTTCCTCAGCACCAAGGTCAGGCTGACAGACCTGTAGTTCCCCAGACCCTCCTTGTGGCCCTTCTTGTAGATGGGCATCATATTGAGTAACTTCCAGTCGACTGGGACCTCCCTGATTATCCAGGACTGCTGATACATGATTGAAAGTGGCTTGGTGAGCACTTCCTCCAGGTCCTTCAGTACCCTTGGGTGGATCCCATCCAGCCCCATAAGCTTGTGTGTGTCTAAGTGGTATAACAAATTGCTAACCATTTCCCCTTTGATTACGGGGACTTCATTCTGCTCCCCATCCCTGTCTTCCAATGGAGGGAGATGAGTACCTGGAGAACAACTGGTCCTACTATTAAAGACTGAGACAAAGAAGGTATTAAGTACCTGAGCCTTTGTCACTATGTTTCCTCCCACATCCAATAAAAGATGGAGATTCTCCTTAGCCCTCCTTTTGTTGCTGATTTATAGAAACACTTTTTACTGTCTTTCACGGCAGAAGACAGATTAAGTTCTAGATGGGCTTTGGCCTTTCTAATTTTCTGCCTACATAACCTCACAATATCCTTGTAGTCCTGAGTTGCCTGTCCCTTCTTCCAAAGGTCATAAACTCTCTTTTTTGCCCTGAGTTCCAGCCAAAGCTCTCTGTTCATCCAGGCTGGTCTTCTTCCCTGCTGGCTCATCTTTCGGCACATGGGGACAACCTGCTCTTGTGTCTTTAAGATTTTCTTCTGGAAGCATGTCCAGCCTTTCTGGACTCCTTTGCTCTTCACAACTTCCTCCCAAGGGACTGTCAACCAGGCCTCAAAACAGGCCAAAGTCTGTCCTCTGGAAGTCCAAGGTTGCAGTTCTCTAATCCCTCTCCTTAATTCCTTGAGATTTGAAAACTCTAATTTCATGACTGCTATGCCCAAGATGGTCTCCAACCATCACATCACCCAAAAATCCTTCTCTGTTCACAAACAACAGATCCAGTGGGCGACTTCCTTAGTTAGCTCCCTCACCATCTGTGTCAGGAAGTTATCTTCCACACACTCCGGCAACCTCTTAGACAGTTTACTCTCTGCTATATTGTATTTCCAGCAGATATCTGGTAAATTGAAGTCTCCCACAAGAACAAGGGCTAGTAGTTGTGAGATTCTCCCAGCTGCTTATAAAATATTTTGTCTGTCTATTTATTCTGGTTGGGTAGTCTATAGCAGACTCTGACCCTGATATCTGCCTTATTACCCTTCCCCCTGATTCTTACCCATAAACACTCAACCCTTACATCACCATTATCAAGCTCCAAACAGTCAAAGCACTGCTACCTCACCACCTCTTCTTCCTTGTCTATCCCTTCTGAAGAGTTTATAGCCATCCACTGCAGCACTCTAGTTGTGTGAGTCATCCTACCATGTTTCTGTGATTGCAACTATATCATAGTTTTCCAGCTACCCAATGTCTTCCAACTCCTCTTGTCTGTTGACCATGCTGGTTGCATTGGTGTAGATGCACTTCATTTGGGCTATTGATCCCAATAACTTTCTGAAGCCCTAATTCCTATGTGACCTTTCTTAGGCACTTTCGTGGGTTCTATCACATCAATAACCCTCGTGTCTTTGATGCTGCATGGATCTGCATCTCCTACCTCCACTGAGATGGCAGACCAAAGGATGTCACTAGCACACAGTCTCTCAGACTTTGGTGTGCTGCCCCCAGGCTTATCTCTAGCAAAACTGGTTTTATCCTTTTCCCTCTTAAAATCTAGTTTAAAGCCCTTTGAATGATCCCTGCTATCTCCTGCACAAAGATCCTCTTCCCCTTTCGAGATGGGTGTACTTCATCAGTTTCCAGCAGGCCTGATGTGTAGACTGACCCATGATCAAAACCACAAAATTTTGCTGGTGACACCAGTCTTGGAGCCAGGTGTTGATCTGCTGGCTCTTCCTGTTTCTTCCCCCGTCATTCCCTACAAGTGGAAGGATAGAGAAGAACATCACTTGTGCTCCTGATCCCTTAACCAGTCATCCCAAGTCCCTGAAGTCTCTCTTGATTGGCCTCAGACTTCTTGTTTGAACTGCATTACTACCTATGTGAAAAATCAATAATGGATAATAATCCAAAGGCCGTACCAGAGTAGGATGCTTTCTCTTCACATCTTTAACCCAGGCTCCAGGGAGGCAGCAGACTTCCCTAAGAAGTGGGTCTGGTCTGTATATTAGGCCTTCTGTTCCCCTTAGGAGAGAGTCTCCTATCACAATGACCTGTCTTTTTTCTTTATGGAAGCTGTTTTGATGCAGGGTGTAGACCGACTTAGCCTTGGGGACAACCATCGTCGTTGTTATTGTTCAATTCCACTTGCAGAGCCTTGTACCTATTATGCAAGGGCACCTGGGAAGGTGAGGTAGTCACACAGGAGATGTGCCTGCTGCACCAGGCAGGAACCTGTCACTATTTCCCCCTATCCTTTGAGTCACTGTATCATCCAGGTGGAGAGAGTATAGGGAATCCTCTATGTCTTGCATTCTGTCTGCCTGACAGGCCTGTCCCAGGGAAGGTAGGGTGCAATTCCAGTAGTCTATCTCTCTCTTGCACTTCTTGATACTCAACCTTGTCACCTCCTCCCAGAGCTCTGTCACTAAGCAGAGGAATTCCTCTCCCTGACCTCACCTCCCACAGGTGCACTCGCTGCTGCTGTCTGGTGCTGGTATAAGAGCAGGGCTCACCCTGCAGCCTGAAACCCAGATGGCAGCGTGTTCCCACCAGAGTGATGTCTGGGAAGCTGCATCAGTCACAGTGGGTGCAGTTTAGAGAGGACATGGCCTTCTGCTGGGTGGAAACCATTGCTCCCTGGTTGAGCCCACAGAGCTCCAGCACCCTTCCTGCATGTCCTTCCATGCAAATTGCTGTGCCATGCCCTTGCTAACCCACCATTCCCTGTTTTCCCACCCTGTTCACAGTGCTCTTGGTCTCTAGCACTCCTCAGGGGAATCTTTTATACATTGGAGGTGGCACTTGGCCACCACTGCTTCTCACCCCACCCAGGTCTTCTCAGTCACTGTAGCATAAGCTGCTGGCTCCCAGTGGCTGTTTCTGTTCCGCCCTGAGGTTCCCCTGGTTCAGGAAACCCCCACTCTGCACCACGCTAGTGTGCTCTGCTGTTCATCATGCTGGCACCAGTGCTGCTTGTTGCATTACATATAATGTAACTCGATTCATATCAGCTTCACTGAGAACAAATTTTTATCACAGATCTTCATAATCACATCAAAACAAATTAAACACTTTTCTATAGATCGCTGGACTGCTGGAAGCAAACTGGTTATTCCCCAAGAAATTAACTCCATTTAACACCACTCTGACATTTAGAAGCAGAATTTAATTCATACATCAAAACATTTCCCTTCAATTTTATAAAAAACCCTTTTCACTTAATGCCATGTAGAACCTCAAATTCTCAAGAAGGTAAATAATAACATCATTTGGTTTCCATTTCCTTTGAGGTACTGAAAATAAACGATTAACTCAGATTCTTAGTGGAGGATTAATCTCATCAAACAAACTTAAATTGATAAGGTGGAGTAATCTCCCTTAATAGATATCCACAGCACAGAATCTGTATCTGAACTAGTCATACTAAACTCTTGTATAGTCAATGGACAGAACAGGTGCTTACAGGGTCTGATTCATCTGACCTATTTTAGATACTTATATTTGAACAAATACCTATTTCTCTCCGGTGACTAAGAAAGGAGCTTAGAGTGACTAACTCTGACATCAAGCAAACATACTTCTAACGAACCGTAGAATTTAATGGACTAGGACCAAATTAGGATTTGATTTATTCCCACTACAGAATAAAAGCAGATCTTCAGACTCCTTTAGAACCAGAGAACATTAGTGTTACAAAACACATTAACTTTTTCCCAGATGTAATTTTCACACTTCTTCCTAACAATTTTGAGCTACATGTAGTTTAATCCTGACCTGCCCTCATTTAAGTCGTTTTTTTCATATGATTGACACAAATGTCATAGATAAACTCAGATCTTATGCATTTTAGTTTCACAGGATTTTTTTTTCCAGGTTTCAGCTCTAGAGTCATACATTTAATTTTAGGGGTCTACAGTGTTAGAGGTTCAGCTCCAGACTATATACAGGTACATTTGCACATATGTGTGAGCATAGGATTCAAATTGGTTACTTAATCAGTTCAGAACAAATACATCTACTGTCATTTGAGATACCTGAACAAATCTGAGACATACAGCTAGGTCTAATAGTTGTGCCACCAGGCATAAATAACTCTGTCCTTGTGAAGCAGACCTGAAGTCAGCTGTGACATCTTCCTTAGATTAGATGTCTGTGCATTGGCAATTAAATAAACCTCCTACTATCTTGGTTTCAGCGGGGACAGAATTAAATTTCTTCCTACTAGCTGGTACAGTGCTGCCTTTCAAATTTAGTACGAGAATAATGTTGATAGCACACTGGTGTTTTAGTTGTTGCTAAATAGTGTTTACCTTAAATCAAGGATTTTTCAGTTTCCCATGCTCTGCAAGTGAGGAGGTGCACAACAAGCTGTGAGGGAGCATGGACAGGACAGCTGACCTGCACTAGCAAAAGGGATATTCTATACCATAGGATGTCATGCTCAGGATATAAAGTGGGGGGAGTGGGTCAGGAGGTCCCAATTACTGCTCAGGGACTGGCTGGACATCAGTCAGCAGGTGGTGAGCATTTGAAATGTGCATCACTTGTCTTTTCCTGAGTTTATTTCTCTCTCTTTTTGTTATATTCATTTTCATTACTGTAATCATCATCATCATTATATTATATTTTAATTTATTTCAATTTTTTTTTTTTTTTATCTCAACTCACAAGTTTTACTTCCTTTCCTTTCCAATTCTCTTCCCCATCCCACCTGAGGGGAGGGAGGAGTTAGCGAGTGGCTGCATGGTGTTTAGTTGTCAGTTGGGGTTAAACCACGACACCTACACAATGCACTCATTGGAGTCTGAAGAAATATTTTGCTGAGCCAAATGTTGACAACCTGAATAGACAAGTCATTAGGTGTGTTCTGCTTTTGCTTTTTTCTGAAAGAATGAAGACTGGAAAATTTCTTGGTGCTTTATAACTGTTTTAATAAAATTACCTATTTAATTATTTTATGCAAAAGAATTCACTAAGCCAAATGAAAAATTATTTAAAAACCCAAAATATATTGCATATTTTGAGGTACTATCTTGGAAACGGAGACAACAAGCTAGCACAGAACACTTCTGCAAAGCGAAGACAATTTGGGAAATGAGGAAAGCAAGCTGTCCAACAGAAACTGTCCTGGTAAACACAGTGTACAATGCTGAATTTCTGTTCTTCTTTGAAGGGATATCTGTATCATAAATTGATGTAAAATTACTGCATACTAATTCTTTATTTTATGGCATATTGATCAGTAAGTGTTTCATCTTATACACAGATGCAGAAAATGTATGCTACATTTGTACATATTTTTTTGCTTGAAAAAGGAAGGAGCATTAGTTGCAGTTATTAAATCATTGTCATCAAGAGGAAAAATAAAACATTTTGCAATTACATAGACTTTTTCTGGACACAGATAAGTGGTTGTGCTTTATATGCATGTTTTACAGAAAAATGCAAGCAGTTTCTTCTGTTCCTTGAGTGACATTTTAATTGAAAGTCATTACTTTAGGTGCTCCCACTTTTGGGATATCAAAACTTTGGGATATTTGTACTTTGACTATTTAATTTAGCTCTAGCTATCAAACTTGAAAATCATTAGGTTTAGAATATCACCCTGCAATAAGCCAGTGATGAAGGGAAGAATAACTCTTCTCTCCCAGTTACAACTTGAAGTCTGCTAAATAGAACATGTGCAATAGACAGATATACAGACCTCTTAAGTCAGATGGCATATAGAATAATAGAATCATTTAGGTTGGAAAAGACCTTTAAGATCATTTTCTGGTTTTGGTTGAGATAGAGCCAATTTTCTTCATAGTGCTGTCCTGGGTTTGAGTGAGTGGTGGGGTTTTTTGGTAGCAGGGGAGGGGGCTACAGGGGTGGTCCCCAGTGAGAAGCTTCTCAAAGCTCCCCCAGCTCCAAGTCAGACCCACCTCTACAAGAAAACTGAGACAATCAACTGCACCTCTGTGGTAACATATTTAAGAAGGGGCATAGTGACGAGCAGTCGGAATTGTGAGGAGGAGTTGCAGCAGCTGCGTGAACACCAAGGTCAGTGGAAGAACGGAGGAAGAAAGGAGGGGGGAGGTGTGCTGGAGCAGAGACCCCTCTGTATCCTGTGGTGAGACGGCAGGGTGCCCCCCCCCGCCATCCATGGAGATCTATGGTGGAACAGACATTGATTTATGGCCTGTGTTTTTCTCCTGGTTGATCAAGGTGCTGTGCCCAAAGAAGGACGGGGTCTTGTGGGAAAAGGTAGACCCTGCTGCTGTAGTTCAGCACTGGGAGGATTGCAGCATGCGGGGGTGTCCCATGCCAGAGCAGCTCGGGAAGGGCTGCAGCAATGGGAGGGACTCCAGCTGGAGAAAGTTGGTGACCCACAACAGAGCAGTGTGGGGAACGCCGCGGCCCATGGGAGGGACTCACATTGGAGAAGGTTTGTGGAGGACTGTCTCCTGTGAGAGGGGGACCATGATGGAGCAGGAGGAACAAGTTCCAGAAGCTCCCCCCACTGAAGATGGAAGAAGTGGCAGCACTTACTGCACCCCCCATTCCCTGCCCCTGCGCTGCTGCGGGGAGGAGGTAGAGATATCAGGAGCAGAGCTGAGCCTGGGAAGAAGGGAGGGGTGGGGGGAAGGTGTTCTCAAGATGTGGCAATGCTTCTCACTCTCCTACTCTGTTACTTGTTGTTAGTGTCTGTAATTAATGTATGTTCTTTTTTTTCATCCCTTAACGAGTCTGCCTTTAGCTCGTGCCCATAAAGGGTGATTTTTTCCCCATCCCAGTCCTATCTTGAACCCCATGCCTGGCTCTCTGTGCCTTCTTATTTCTGGAAGAGAAGGGAGAGAGAGTGGCTGCATGGTAGTTGGTTGCCGACCAGGCTCAAACCACAACAAGTACCTAGTATTGGGCTATGTTTTGGATTTTTGTTGAAAACAATGTTGGTAACACACCCATGTTTTAGCTACTGCTGAGCAGTGCTTCCACAATGTCAAGGGATTTTTTGCTTCTCACACCACCCCACCAGTGAGTGGGCTGGGAGTGCACAAGAAGTTGAGAAGGAACACAGCTGGGACAGCTGGCCAGAACCAACCAAAGGGCTATTCCATACCATATGATGTCATGCTCATCAGTAAAAACCTGGGGGAAGAAGAAGGAAAGGGAGGATGTTTGGAGTGATGGTGTTTCTCTTTCTCAGTAACGGTTATGTGTGATGGAGCCCTGCTTTCTTGGAGTTGGCTGAACATCTGCCTGCCAATGGGAAGTAGCGAATGAATTCCTTGTTTTGCTTTGCTTGAGTGTGTGGCTTTTTCTTTACCTGTTAAACTGTCTTCAACTCAACCCATGAGTTTTATTGCTTCCACTGTTCTGATTCTCTCCCTTATCCTACTGGGGAAGAGTGAGTGAGAGTCTGGGTGGTGTTCAGTTGCCAGATAGGGTTAAACCACGACAGATTGAGTTAACCTAGCACTGCCAAGTCCACCACAAAAATATGTCCCTAATCCTATAACGTGTCCCTAAATCATTTATACAAGTTTATACTTCCTCATGGGACTGCTTTTCCTTTCCGTGAAGACTGAATAATTTCCTAAACACTCCACTACACATAGGAAGAAGCAGGCTGCATTATCCCCAGGCTATTGCCAGGAATAGAAAATAAACCCAACCCTTCCATTTTAAAGATTTTTGGTATGGTGGTGGGGAAATGTACCTCTCTGAGTAGAATTATCATTGCTTTTACATTTAGTACCAACTGTCCCTGAACTTTATTTGGTTGAAGGGTGGTTCTTCACAGAAAGTCTACACGGAAAGGAGGAGTAATAGCAGCAAAACAAAAATGCAGGACAAAACCTGTATCTTAATTAATTAAAAAAAAAAAAAAAAATAAAAAGGAAAGGAAAACTTTTTGCTAGTTTGTCTTCCCAGATATTCTTTGGAAGAGTAACTGTCTGATTATTCTGTAAGATTAAGGGATGAATTTTTAATACTAGTTTCTTCCAAAGTATGAGACATTATACTTAACAAAGCTGGGAAATATGAGGATTTTTCTTACTAAAATAGTATAATTTACTATCAGAAATACCTGCCACATTACATAGATTATTGTATCTGTTGAGATCAATCAGTGATGGAATATTATTGTTATCATTTTAATGAATGCAGGAAAATAGTTTCCATTAGAAGTCTATCAGAACTTCAGGAGTAAAGACGTCTCTGAGAATTTTACTTTTTTAGAAGAAGAATATGTCCTTGATTCTCTCAGGCTGATACATCTGTAATGGATGTCGCTGGATCTATCCTGAACCCCATTAAATCACTTTGCTGGATATATAAGTACATCTATATGAATCAGCCTGTTGATCAGGCCCTATGTTCTGGCAAAGATCATCAGAGTGATGCATAGCCAGTCTTGAAGTCTCATTTAAACACTTCAGATAGACTGTAAGTGGGAGTTAAATGCTTTATAGGTTTCTGATGGCTTTTCACAGGGAGAATTACACCCTAAGTGAATGTACAGGCTGCCTACATCTTTTATACAGTGTCAAGAATTCATAAGATGCCTTTGTTCAGAGAATTTCTGTATCCTTTCTACACTGTAGACTTCTCATAGGAATTGTTTTGTGTCACTAATACTCATAGCCTATAAACATTAAAACACATGGATTTTTTTAAAAACAGTAGTTATCAATTTACCATTGTCAGAGTCAGAGGGTTATCTTTTTGGAGTATTTTTCATTGTTTAAAACCCTTATCAGTCCAATAGAAAGATTAAGACAAAGTTATTTGTTAGCTTTTTTTTCCCCTAGAAACTGAGGAGAGGTTTATGATTTTAATATCACTTGACTCTTACTTCTCTCTGCCTTCATTTACCCTAGTTATTTAATAAAACCCCCCATTGTTATTTAACTGCAATAGAGAGATCACAGAATCACACAGAATCACAGAATCATTCAGGGTGAAAGGGACCTCCTGAAATCATCTACTTCAATGTCCTGATCAAGTAGGGTGACCTACAGAATGTTGCCTGGGACCATATTCAGTTGGGTTTTTAATATCTCCAGAGATGGAGATTCCACAACCTCTGGACAACTTGTTCCAGTGTTTGAGCACCCTCATATTAAAGAATTGTTTTCCTGTGTTCAGATGGAATTTCATGTGTTTCAGTTTTCGTACATTGCCTCTAGTCTTGCCAGAAGGCGCCACTGAAAAAACTCTGTCTCCCTTGTCTTCATTACATCCCATATGTGTTTATACACATTGATAAAATCTCCTGAGCCTTCTTCTCTCCAGGCTGAACAGTCCCAGCTTTCTCAGCCTCTTCTCATATGACAGATGCTTCAGTTCCTTAATTATCTTTGTGGCTCTTGTCTGGACTCACTCCAGTAAGGCTACATCTCTCTTGTACTGGGAAGCCCAAAAGTAGGCCCAGTACTCCAGATGTAGCCTTACCAATGCTGAGTAGATCACGTGATACAAGATTTATGTTGTAAAGGCAGTAGGAAATCTTGAAAAATTTAGAAATGCATGGAGTACTTCAGATCTGGTTGTCATTGCTTATTTCTTATGGCTATATATTAAATAGTTATAGATGTTGGATGTGCTTTTTGTAAGCTTTTACTTATCTAATTACTTTTTTGAGAAATACTAATTCTGATAACTTTGATCCCGAAATCCCTGATTCCTTCCTGATTCCTTCATTCTACTTACTTGGCATATATGCTATTAGAGGAGACAGACAAGAGTCTGAATTCACTTTTACCTGTTTGTGCCCAATTTTAAGTAGTAATTATATCCCTGGCAGATTTATTCCATTTAATGAGACAATTCTTAGTAGGAAATTACTCAGATGTTCAGATTCTGACAGAATATCGATCCACAGACCAATATAGATCCACAAGCCTTTGTAGAAGAAACCATTATTACATATTTTTATAGATAATAAAGTTTCTGAAACACAGATAAAATGTAGGACGGTGGGGTTTGTACCTATAATTTCTATCTTACAACTTTTACAAATTTTTTTCCTGGTTGAATTTGTTAAGGTTTTTAGAGTTTTTTTTTTCTAGTCCACAGCCATTGTACATCACAGGACGTTACAAAAATTAACTTTTACTTTTAATTGTTTAGATAAAATTACCTTTATTGATGAGATCTTATATGCAAGGATTCTAAGACTTATTATTTGTCAAGTTGCCTTTGACAAAATTAGAAAAATAGAAGAAATCAGTGCTTTCTGATGGGTCCAAATCTTCATGGTTAACACCTTATTTCATCAAGAGATGCATTAATTTATGTAAAATACAAATAAATACTTCTGTTTCAGCTTTAATCAAAAACATATCAACAAATAAATGTGGGACTTATGTCTTGGTTTAATGAATCTACACGTATCTCTTCATGTACTTAACAAGTCATCTACACTGTGAATTAAAAAAAAAACAACTGTCTTGAAGGGACTTACAAAAATTCAGGTATCAAAAATTTTCCAGAAACCTTAGCCCATGCATGCGAACCCATTATTAAAATGCACTTTAATTGCAAAGGCCAAAGTGTTGATAAGCAGAGAAGTGGAAAACAAGTCAATTTTTTCTATAAGAAGAAAGAGAAAGGGTTCCTTGCTTAAAGTGAATGGAAGTACATAGCTGTTTAATTGTTCGCAATATTAGCTTTCAAAATCCATTAATGGATTATCTGATGGGAATACTAGTAGGCTCAAATGAACACAAGTATATCAGTATGAAATGTGACATCTTTCATTTTCAGTTAATAATGATTCCAGCCATAGATAAACCTTCTATTCACCGCTGGTAGACTGTGATTGGAAATGTGTGTGCCTTGTCTGACATACTTCTAGTATGAAGTGACTCAACATCATAGAGTCCAGAGGAGCAAATAAGAAATGATAATCAGTCCCTAGGATTTAGCTGAGAAGAAAAGATGACTGTCACATTTATTCTTGCAGTCCTCTTTTTTTCTTTTTTTTTCTTACAATAATTTTCAAATTTAAAAATCAAAATTGAAGGTATCCTTTATGTGGATTACAGAGTATAATGGCATACAGCCCTATAGAAGATTCCACTTAGATATTAAATACAACTTTCTAATGGTAAGAACAGTTAAGCACTAGTATGATTGTTTAGGTAGGCTGCAAAATCTCCTTTGCTGATTTTTTTTTTTTTTTTTTTTAAGATGCAATCTTGATATAAATAGTACTTAGGGTAAATTGGATCCTAGAGTTGATATATCAGAAAGAAAGTCTGTGAATTTTCAAGGTTTTGTTGCTCTATTTTCTTCCATGCTGTTTGCTAATACATTGGCAACGATGTTAGTGTTTTCTATTAGTTAAATTATTATCTGTTAATCTGTGGGAGGTGCACCCGCCCGACAAAAATGGGTTTTCCTGGTTGTTGAACCTTTCCTGCACCCTTGTTCTCAGGGCTTTGTGGTAATTGGGGTTTTCAGTCAATAGGGGCTGATACTGACCACAGATCAGATTTGGCTTGCGTATAAATCAAATCCCTTGGGGGATCTATTTTGAGTTATTCTCTCCTGGAAGAGTGTGTTATGGGTGATGACTCCCCTATTGGGTTGAGACGGTGCCCAAGGAAACTCCTTGCAGTTCCTATGGGTTGGGATGCTGCCCTAACAAATTCCTTGAGGTTGAGAGCTCTCATTTTATTTATTTTTTTTTTTTTAGGTGAGTGATTGAGCATTTTTAGTTGTTAAGCTAATGAGTTTGTGTGGTGAAGGTTTTTTTCTCCTCTTAAGGGCATTTGAACATGCTGTTTCTATGTTTGTGGAATGTTTGTTAATTGTGTAGAAAACAACTTTTGTTTATTTGAGAGGTTCTGCAGTGTAGTTATAGAATCATAAAACATTTTGGGTTAAAAAAGACCTTTAAGATATTCCAGTTCCAACCATCCCTGCCACAAGCAGGATATCTTTTACTGGACCAGGATGCTCAAAGACCAATCCAACCTGATCTTGAATGCTTGTAATATTGGGGCATCCACAACTTTTTTGGGAAGCCTGTTCCAGTGTTTTTCCACTCTCACCATAAAAAAATTTCTTCCTTATGTGCAGTCTGAACCTACCCTATTTCAGTTTAAAATTATTGTCCCTTGTCCTGTCACTACAGACCTTGGTCAAATGTCTTTCTCCATCTTTCTTATAAGCCTCCTTTAAGTATTGAAAGGCTGCAATAATGTTTTCCCAGACCCTTCTCTTCTCCAGGCTGAGTAACCCCAACTCTCACAGCCTTTCTTCATATCAGACACAAGCCTAGACTTTTAAGTCCCTTGCTCCTCTTGGGCTGACAGATGCAGAAGGTCACTAGTGCAGCACACACCACATTCTCCAGGTTGACAAGCACACATACATTTATGAATCTCCTGAGCACTGGAAAAGACACTCTGTCTGCCTGGCACCCCTGCCTAGATCCCAGCCAGGCAGGTGTACTGATGGGCCCCATTTTACACATGACCTTTTATACCCCTTTTTGCCTCTTTTCCACTTTGTTCCTCCCTGATCACCTTCCCTTAAACACTGGGTGCCCTTATCTACTTTCAGTTGAGACCCCTGCTCATTCCAGTTGCTGGCACCACAGGCTAAGTACACCTATACTCCTGGTCTGATGCCAGCAGCTGGTACCAAATCCCCTAATTGGTGATGCCAGCAGCTGGTACTGAGTCCTTGCAGCACTTACACACATGAGACGGAGAGTGAGATTACACACAGAGAGAGTTCAGAAAAGATAGAATAAAACAGTACAGACTGGTTTTCAGGCAGAGGGCTCAGCCAGACATGTGTGCTGACTGTTTATGAGACCATCCTCTTCTATATCCTTTTCTGTCTTTCCCCCGCTTTGTTACCCACAGATCCCCTTCTTCTCCACCTCACCAGTTGGCACAGCCCCACTGACCCCTTCCAACACCTTGGGCTCTCCTTATTAGTTACAAAGTCCCAGTTGGCCTGTAGTTTCTTGATAGTCCATCAATTAGTGTGACTGATGAGGTTTCTTGTGTTTGTTTCCATCATGTTTGTCAGTTTTGTTTATGACTTCTTCCTTTTCCATAGTATACCACTTGACAAGGTCCTCCACCAGTTAATTTTACTGAAATGATTGTTCCCCTGTTCCACGTATAATTTAATTAGTGTTACTGAGCAGTTTTTGTTCTTGTTAGTGCCCATTCATGCCTCTCTTGTTCTTGGTCAGTCAGGTTTGTGCCCCTGTATGTTCATGTTTATGTCTTCCTCCTTTTCTCATTATCTCTTTTTTTCATTTAAACCACCCTTGATGACATATCCTTAAAGGAATGTATGCTCTCTCCTTCCACATACCCTTCCAAGTATCACAGTAACTGTCTTACTTACTAATTTTATTATGTGTTGGTTACACTTTGTTTAAATTAACAAAAAATTCTTGACTTTATATATGAAGTGGGTTCCACTTCTTGTCCATAACAAGATTTTGAGTGTAAAAGTGTTAGTATGCAAGGGATAATGGTGAATATCTATTGTGCCTTTCCTCCTTTCTCCGTCCCTTGACACTGAAGATAATTATATTTATTTTACATCTAAATAGATGTTAGAAATATTCATTTTTTTTTCTTGCCTCACAAAGGGTTTTTCCAGATATAATCTTTACTTAGCTTATTGTAATTATCTAACTATTAATTACATCAAAAGTAAATGAAACATAAAAATCTAATTTACCAAAACTCTACGAATTAAAGTTCCTCTGGAAAGGGATGCTTTTCTCTTTTGAGCAACATTCTGATTCATAGAGTTTAAAACAAATCCAAATAAGCTTTCATACTTAGGGGAAGTAAAGAAGAGCAATCAAGTTTAGAAACTGACTGGTTTTTAATGACATTTTTCAAAGCTTTGATAACAGTATTTCAAAATGTAACTTCAATTTTAACCAGATATTCTACACTGACTTTAATTCTATTCATCACATTTTCAGCCTGTCTGTTATAAGGAAGAAAAAGAGAAAAATCATTGGAAAACATTAATGTAGGACTTCTTCCATAAAGGGTAAAGCTCCTTTTTGTTATTTTTTCTGCTTTTTTGACAAGACCCGAGGTGTCACAGTCTTGCTTAGTGAAGAGCTGAGTAACTGAGTGTAGTGAACAGTGGATGACAGGACAGTGCAAGCAAGGAGGTAACCCATGATATCATCATGGAGTGATTTGGTCAGTGGCCTTTCTGACATCTGGTTATAAACCTACCCAGTCACAGAGACCATATTGTCATGCTGTCCTCCAACATACACTGAAGCTGAACACTCGAGGCCTCGGTGCTGAGCCTTGCCCAGAACCTGACTCAGAGACTGGCTGGAGTAAGTGTCACATCTCCTCAGTACAGGCTGGTGTGGTGGCTGGGGCAGGTCTCAGTTACCTGTAACAGTTGTCTCTGCTTGTGTGTGAGCATCTGTGTAAGTGAAATGCTTTTCCTCACCCAGTCTAGCCCTTGTTTGGTCTACTTCATAAATTGATCTTGGCAGTGCTCTTCTAGTGACAGACCAGTGCTCTTTTCTTCCAGTGACAGATAATAATAAATTAACATAATTTGGCTATCCAGGTCTTGACATCTTTTAAGTGATTAACTGAATTTGAGCTAATCTTAATTATAATACTATCTTAATTACAGATAAAAAATAAGTAGTTGTCCAACTTGAGACTTAGAAACAGAGACAGCAGCACTAATAAAAGTGGTCAGGTACAGAAAACCTTTCATAACTAAAGAATAGATGGTCCACACTTCCAACATTTTGTGGAAAAATTATCAGGTTTTGTCACTACAAACAGAAAAACATAGTAGAAATAAGTAAACTGTGATTCAAAAGGTAAATGAATAGCTTTATTAAAATCAATAGCTGTCTCTAAATTAAAGGACAATCTGCAGTCTATCTCTTTTTTTTTTTTTTCTCGCTTTCTTTATACTGGTAAATTACACAAACCTTAAACTATTCTCTGATACTGACACTAACCAGTATGAATCAGCACACAATACTGTTAAATTCTCTTTCCCTCTAAAATAATGCAACCGCTACAAATTGTGTTTCAGAAATGGTTACTGACTTTTGCTTGTTCCTGAAATACGTCAAGGAGTTGTTTGAAAAAATGTTGGCCAGTTTGAGATGAAAGCATACGAGCAACTGTTCCAGCAAATAATCAGGATAGATAGTTTAGTCCAAGTGCCTGGGGACTGGTGCTGTTTGTTTCATTAGTAGTTACAGGAAGATCAAGGTACCTGCTGGATGATGCCAAGACTCCCTTCCGGACCACGTGCTTGGGTGTCTTTCTCTGCCTCATCTCCAGCAGAATTAGAATTATCAAGCCTCTATTATAAGTAGAGGCAGGAGTTCATTAATATAACTCAAAAAATTATTTATATATGTACTAACAAAGTTTTATTAATAAAAGTAAACTTTTTACATAATTTCTGTTTTCAAAAATAAAACTTCCAGTGCTTTCAGAACTTTTAAAGTTTATGTCCAGATTTTCCAGAGAATCAAAATATCTATTCTGCTATTGGTTTATTTTTTCAGCATAATGGCTGTCACACAGTTTTTCTGAGTATATATTTTTTTAATACTTTGCTTTTTGCTGGTAACAAATGTGATATGTTGATTAAGGATGGCTTCAGTATGTATTTATAGTAAGATCTTAATGTCCAACATCATTATCACTGCTAACATTGGGTTGACTGGAATCTGTTTGGGTATAATTCTGGAAAATTCTGGAAAAGCTACCAATTTTTAAAAGAAATTTAGATAGAATCTATAAATTCTTGGTAAATTAACCAGAATACTTAAATTCATTATTATTTCATTTTTTTTTAATATTTTCTGAAAACTGTCAAGATGACAAACTGATTTTACTGAACTTTTTTCACAAAGAACAGTGGAAAAAAATGGTAATTTGATTAAATTTTAGTGTGGAATGAATATTTATTGGTTTTGCAGGATTTTTTTTTTTTTTACAACCAGTATTCCTTTTTTTTTAAAAAAAAAAAAAAAAAAAAAAGCTCAATATTTATTTAGCAGGCTTTATTTAATAAATGGTTAAAATATTTCAGATCTCAAATCAATAAACATACTAATTACATGCCTCAACCTTGAACATATGATTTACCTCTCTAGTGAACCAATTTATGTATTTGAAGTGTAATTTATGTTCAAGTGATTCTTTTTTTTTTTCCCCTTTGGCTTCAAACAAAGGAAGAAAGAATAATCCCAACAAAGCTGTTTCTGTCATCATTCAGTTGTTAATTACATCAAATTTCAGAAGACAGTTACCTTTTGCATTCTCACTCTTTCTCCTTGTATAAATTAAATACATATGATCATTGAAATTTTCCTTTAATCTCCAAACAATTCAGATGTCATTCTTTTACTTGATTCCATTAAAATGGAGAAGAAAAATTAAATAAAAGGAAATCTTCAGGTAGTTGCATGAATGGGACAATGAACATATTGTCTCTTTTCTCAGACTTCCCATCACCCTTATTAGTACAGCTTTTGTTACATTTTATTAGGGACAGGTACCATTTTAAAAGTGTGTGTTATCTTCTACTAAAAACAAGATTTAAAAAAAGAAGAAACCACCACCACATCCTTTAATTTAGAATGACCCTGTAGCACATCAGAGTATATTATGGAAATAGTGTTGTAAAAGAATACAGAAGATTTTTTTTATTTACTGTTAGGGAAATTTCTTAAGAACGTTACACATAGATGAATGGAATTTGTCCGCTTGTGACTTAGGTGATATGCAGCTCACTTACTTTTCATTGTCTGGTCTGAAGCATACAAAAAAATAATCTTACTTTTCTGTGTCAACAAATCATTTAATTCATTTTAAATTTCTCTTATTCTGTCATTTAGAAGTTCATGGTAAGCATTTTTTTTTTAAAATTAGAGCACCTCCAAACATGAAAAACTGATTTTATGTTTTTTATGACAGTTTAGACTAGCTTTACTGTTGAAGAAAAATGAGGAAAAGAAATAAGAATGAATCCATGCAAACAAGATGAAGACCCTGTGGCCCATACAGTGGATAATAGCTTTTCCATTCCCTCCATCATTCTTAAGTGTGAATAGATTATCCAAATTACTGTGTAGTTGTATGGAAACTGCTTCTTATTAATATAATCAGACACTTTTGTGTGGAGAGTGATGATGGCACAGTATACAACCAGAATTTGCAGAATGTAGCTGTCAGTGCTGTATCTAAGCTTCTTTTCAAAGGAACTGGTGTTTAAAATTTGAATCTGAACTTCTACTTGGAGGAATGGAAGTGCAGTGAACCTTGTACTGTAAAACAATATCAAAGAAATGCTGATTAGGAAAGCACATAGTCTACAGAACTGCACAATGTAGATCAGGAAAACCAGTTCCAAGCCAATAAAATCTTTGCTTCTGCAAGATCAAAGCTCAGAACTATTCAGTTTTCCACACCTTTCCTTCATTCTTAATCTAGCTCTTTGCTGTACATTCTGTTCAGCCTTAAGAAAAAAAAAAAAAAAAAAAAAAAAAAAAAAGAAATCCATCTTCCTCTGTTGTTCATTCTTGCATTACCAAGAAGGTTTGATTCTGAGGTCTTATATTTTTTTATTTAAATAGATTCTGAGAGGAGTATCATTTCCACTGCAATATGTGTAGGTTTATTATTTGCTTTGAATTCCTGTGAGGGAGCCAAGGTGACTCTGAGCTGTTTCATCATCTGTCCTTAACTTTCTTATTTT
The DNA here is from genome assembly GCF_018691265.1 of Tyto alba. Lineage (NCBI taxonomy): Eukaryota > Metazoa > Chordata > Aves > Strigiformes > Tytonidae > Tyto > Tyto alba. Next base: position 24,596,273 of record NW_024881321.1, read on the forward strand.
TCAAACCTATTCTTTGTTGAACTTTTGTTTGCCCATACAGATAGGAAAAGAGGTAGCGGGTTATTGTCTTTCCAAGCTACTGTAAGTGCTATTGTTTAAAGCTTCTAAATGACTGAAGGTTAATTTCTATGTAATACACTGAAAAAAGAAACTGGTATAAAATAATACCTTTTTTTCTCATTTGTTTTAACTTTAGACTTCTTAAAGTATTATTGTTTCTCTGATATGGGAACAGCTGAGACTCTGAAACATATTTTCATTGAATGAAAATATTCCTCAGTTACTAAATTGGGTAAGACAATTTGTAAGAAGCACTTCCAAATTAGCTAATACTTACCTTCTTATTTACGAGGGAGAGTTTCTTGCTCATTAAAGAATTCTGTGCTTACAATATAGTTTGGCTAATTATCCTCAGAGAAAAATTATAAATTATTCTTACTTCAGGAATTTAAAATAGAGTTGTATGTTGCCAGTGAAAAAGCCTGATATGCTCAAAGATGCTCTTGACCATTAGAACTGCATTAATAATTCCATGCTTCACTAAAGTCTCATGAGAGGTGCACAGAGAAGAGAAAAACACTGTATGTTATTGTCTATATAGTTGCTTTTAGCAGACTGTGAGCAAATACTGGAGTCTTTGTGGATAATTATCCAAAAGCATCTGTTAAATGGTCATTACTAGTCTACTTGGCAAATAATGTGAGGGTGTCTTAGAAAAGGGAATGAAATAGAAAACATAATGCTGTTACCATAGAGATCTATGAGGCATACAGTCCTTGGAAATTGCTTAAGTTCTTACCATAGCAAAGCAAATATAGAATAGATACAAAGAAAACCAAGGGTGATCAGAGGTACGGAATGACTTCCACAAGAAGAAAAATACGTAAACTAGGATCCATCAGCTTGGAAATCTGTAGCTAGCAGAGGATATGTTAGTGGTCTAAACTCATGGATGGGTAGAAAAGGCAAATAAGGAATAATTATTCTCTATTTCTCATTATCTTAAAACCCAATAATAAATAAATAAATAGATAGATAGATAGATAGATAGATAGATAGATAGATAGATAGATAGATAGATAGATAGATAGATAGATAGATAGATAGATAGATAGATAAATAGATAAATAAATAAATAAATCTGACAATCAGTCAATAAATTAATAAATAAATAAACCCAAACACAAAAACATTCCTACTAAATAATAAAGTAGGAGTCTTAAAACCAACATTTTTATATATAACATGATTAATTTATGAAATGCACTGGCAAATAACTGTGAAAGTAGGAGTGGGTTCAAAAATAAAGCATGCAAATTCAGAGTTAATATCTTTAGGCTATTAAATATAAAATCCCAGCAAGGTTTTAATAACTATAAGCTTGGAGGATGTCCCAAAGGGAATTTTACTTGTCTTTTTTTCTTATATTTTTGTTGTAAGAATCCTTAGATCCCTGTTAGGAAGAGAATGCTGGTCTGTATGAAGCATTTGTTTTGCCCTAATATGATTGTTCTTGTGTTTTTAACTCCCTTGTAACCCTATACTTAAGCCTGTTGTGTATAAAACTTACACTATTCTACTCAATTGGATTTACTGTATGAAGAATAATGCCTCTAAAATTTCCTTTTAATCATCTCTCCATAACCATCTACTCAGAAACTGCAATATATATCAAAAGTCAATACACATTTGTGGTAATGGTTAACTAATATGCACAGTTGACTTAAACCCACAATACTTACCAAATATTTGAGACCTTGCTGGGGTACTTTTCTTAGGAAAATAAAAGAATTGTATGAGTTAAGTATTTGATTGTACAATAATGTTAATTGTGATATTAGAAAAAAAAAATAATGTTTTCCTGATTACAGTGTAAGCAAACACAACCGATTTCCTTATAAATTATTTCCGGGCTTACATTTTCCAGGAAGTGTTTAAAAAAAGTATAGTTCTCATCTTCCTCCTGGCCCTACCCAGTGTTTACTACCAGTGCTTCCCCATTGTCTGCCTGAGGGTTTTTTTTATTTCCAGGATTTATAGCTGCAATCAAAACAAAACTTCAATACATTTGAATTTAATTACCTCCTGTTCTTTCCAAACTGTAACATCTCCTCTACCAAAATCTTCCTGAGTTAGCACTTGCTTTGGTCTGATGCATATTTAGTGTTTTGGAAAGTTGTTTCTGTGATTGCATTTACACAGAGAAACTGATCTGCTCCAGCCCACTTACTAGTTTCAAACTAAATGGTGTACCATGGCTTATGTTTAGATTGTTTTTGAATAGCCTCCTCAAGAGCCTCTACACTACATGTCACTTGCCTCTTGGTTTCCTTTGAATCTTATGTAATACCTTTGGAATCATATATCTCTTGTTAGGGAGTCCAAATTTGTGGGGATGTGAGTGTTTACAAAATTGAAAAAAATATTTTCTTTTTTTTTAATTTTGAAGCCAAACTTTACTGCATTCATTCACTAACAACACATCGCTCAGGATCAATTTACACACCTTGGTTATCATTGTTGCACTATATACAGAAGACTTCAACTATCTTTCCTTAGGCTAGCTGTGAGTACACAATGACATGGAGCTCATGTTGTAACATTACTGCTGATGGCTGCAGTCCTTGGTGGCTCCTCCCCAGGGTAGATGTGATCAGGTCTGAGAGCTCATCAGCGACACAAGTTGAGACTGAAGTAGACTGGTGGCCATGTTTTTTTCTTTTCCAATTTTCCTTGATTATGCCTAATAGTATTGCTTCCAACCACCAAACAGGGTTTTCTCTGCTCCCTAGACTGTTAATCTTGTCCTATGCCTGGCAACAACATTAACTGTTCAGCACACACTCACAGTAGAAAAAGGGAAAGCAAGTGATTTAAAATTTGCCTTGAAAGAAGCTGTTGATTTTGGATTAACATAGTGTTTGCTGCATAAGTACAAATATTATTTTAGCATTGTTCTGAAATCTACATTTTTTGTGCCATTTAGGTTTTATTTCTGGTTAATACATAATTACTGTTGTGTCGTATTAAACCTAGCACCGGCACCAAACTCAGTAAACTTTAATTAGCTGTTCTCCTATTGTTATTTTTTATAAATATCTCACTGGTCTGAGAAAAAGCCATTTAAAAATTAAGGTACTGATATGCAGAAATTACACTGTAATCAGAGGTAGCCACTGAAATTTTATGTTTATTATTCCAGTGACAAACACCAACAATCATCTATTGTCTTTGTCTCTGGTGTATGCAATAAAAGTGGGAGGAAAGCAAAGATGTTCTAACAGTAAGGACACATGCATTTAGTACTATTAGTGAGATAAAGAGCTATTTTTTGAGGGTACATTCTGATATATGTTTCAAGTGTTCTTCTAAGGTGGCTTAATTTATACTGAACTCATACATATGGTAAAGCATGTCACATTCCAGTATAAACTCACGAAAGCTAAAAAACTAACATGTAATTTGACTTGTTCAATGTAGGTTAACTTCCTATAAGAACTGCCTGATTACCAAGTATTATCTCTCCCAGAAATTCTGTCAGATTGATCGTCAAGAAAAGAAGCTGTGACCATTGCTTCACATGATATTTGACTAAGCTAATATATATCTTAGTTTATGAGCTAAGAAAATATATTAGACTACATTTATCTACCGCTTACATGAAACAAAGTTTATAATCCTACTAAAAATAGAAATATCATAATTCTGACAGAGGGAGAAGAAAAAGAAAAGAAAATTACTTCTCTGTACTATTCCGATATAGTTTCTCTGCTGAATAGTTAAGTTTTGCAATTTTTTTTTGTGTGTGTTGGAATGTTTTGGGTTTTGTCTTTTTTTCAAATCTAGGAACTCATAATGAATTTCTAAACTAATCTTTTAGTGCTCAAATGGCATCTTTTTCCAGTGGAAGACCTGCAGAGTCTTTTTCATTAATTTAAAAAGGATTTGTCATTATCTGTCAATTCTTGAAAATGTAGTCAATGGTATTTAAATTCCTAAGCATGGTTCAAATGATGCATGCATACACTGAACTATGCAGCATATTGTACAAAATTATAAGGTAGATCAGTGAAGTTCTATAAATTTACATGCCAGTTTGTAATAAACTGTAGGACTTTCAGTTGAAGCCTCAAGAAAACTCCTTCTAAAACTAGCTAAGCTGTTGTGGTGTACAGCCTTAATGTATAATTAATATAAAGTGTGAAGGGACAAATATTCAACATCATAATATTTTCATTTATTTATATTTAATCACCAAACTCACAGTTTTCTCTCAAATATCTATCAAAAATTGTTTTTCAATACATCAAAACATCAAACTCTCATAGGATCCACAGAAACATCTATCTTATTGGGTTTAAATGTGTTGTTTTTTGTTTGTTTGTTTGTTTGTTTGTTTGTTTGTTTTTTAAATTAAATACTTATAATTCAATTTACTATTCCACTTCTGTGTCTAACTGTGAATTCTAATACATACCTGAATATGAGCTTCTCATGTTGGATTCCCACTTAGCGGTAACTGAAGTACTCCCACAGGGAGTTTACATTTAGCATGTAGATTGTTTAGACATACATATGTACTGGTAAATTAACAGGAAATATTTCCAGGTATGGGAATGAGTAATCTCTACTGTTAAATGATTAGGATGTTTCCTGACATGTTTATCTCTGGCCAGTTAGAATTCCTCCAAACAGTTCCTGGAGAGTTTTAAAGTTAGCATCATCCGATAAATATTCCTGACAAGCAGATGCAATCAGATAATTTCACAGAATAAGAGTTATGTTGTATGGACGTGGGCTGTTAGTGCTGGAGAGCAGTGGTGGGCCCTTTTATTTTAGTAATATAGGTGCATCCTAAGAATGTCAAGGCTTTTTATTGGATTCTAATGGCTTATATATATATGCTATTTTCTGTAAATGTCCTCCATTTTGAACAATTGATCTTACTTTAATTAATCAGCAATTTATAGTAACAACTCTATCTAAACCAAAAGAAAAAAAGATTTGGTCAACCTAAAGTTTGCTTAAAAAATTGTAATTGTCATCTTCTATTTTCAGACAAAGAATGAACTAAGGGCAAATAGAGAATATCTGTAAAGTATTAGAACAAAGCAGTAGTTGACTAGCTCTAGCTAAAACAGACTTTAAATGCAACAAACCTAATGGTTAAGTAAAAAAAAAAAAAATATATATATATATATAGATAGATAGTTAAGACTGAACTTAGGTGAGAAATAAACACTTAATTTGAAAACTGTGAATCACAATTGCAGTCTTCTCTCTTTTCAGTTGCTGCCTAGCCTTTGAGCTGTTACCAAGTTGTTGTACCAAAGTTACAGAATAGATCGAGTGGATTCCCACCAGTATGATATACTCAAATCCTATCACAGGCAAAAGGAGTATGCTGTACATGCCAAGCTACGAATTTTTATTAGTTTAGTTTAACTATAACCTATATAGTCTAACAAATAATTATTATTAATTTAGTTACAATGATGCAGACACACATTTCAAACTATATACAATTAAAATGACATACATATATATATATATATAAACTTTCAGGTATTCTCCTTTTTCCAGTATCATCCCAGGCCTGTACTCACCTATACTGCATTTCACTACAGGGTCATCAATAGTTCCTTCTACACAGAATAACTGCTTGTTATTACTATTAGTTATAAAATATATGTAATAGTCATTATACTACAAAACTGTAGAAAGTTAAGCAACAGTTGTAACAAAGCAGATAACTGTTCAAGAAACAAACTACTCAGCTCAGGATCAAAGTGTTTTCTTGATTTATTAAAGATGTAATCAGTCAGTAACCAGTGAACCATATGTTCAGGATCAATATCAGCTATAAAAGAGATAAACCACTACCTTAGATATTTCAAACTGTTAATAAATTCTTGTACAATTCTAAACACTCTTCTGTAACTAATGCCAAGAAGTGATGATATACATACGCACAATTATACCATTACATGCTCACTCCTTTCGCACTGTGCACACCGCAGATACAGAGATCACCATCACCCCTCCCACAGCTGCGGGGGCTCCTCTGGGAGCACGACTCTCCTGCAAGAGATATGGCTGAGTCAGATTTGTATGCCCTCTGTGTTGCTCCTGAAAATCCCACTGACACACCCACCATCAGGAAGGCACCCAGGAAGTTGTCCTGTGCACTGAGATGGGGTACATGTGTGTTGTCCCCACTCTGCCAGTCCACTTCTGGGTGCTGGTGGCTCCTGGCATTCCATGGCAGAGGCTACACTGCTCAGCCTGGGCAGGGGCCAGGGTGTCCCAGGGACACTGTCGGCAGGGATAGACCCCCTCTGATGACTGCTTCTGCATTTCTGTGTAACACATGTCCATTATCCCTTTGAATTTCTTTTCAGGATGACTTCTTCTTTGTAATTCCCTTGTTGTTATTTAATCCTGCTGATGGCCATCTTCCTTGTTTAACATGATCAGTTTTGGGCAAGTGGCCCACCAGAGACTTTTGCATATTTCACACACACACAAACAAAAAATTTACACTCACCTTCATACCTCAAAAAATGTTGTTGTCCAGCTCTTATGCCAAAGAAAAGCTGAGTGAGCACTTGCAAAGCTAAAAGTCACCTAGTCAATAGATAAATTGCTGTTATAAGCTCAAATAATTCTCCAAACAGGACAAGATGAGTTCAGACAAAGTGACAAGTCCCAACATTTGTGTTATGAGTTTAACATGTAGCCTGTGACCATTCATAGGCAATGGCATTACCACATTTACAGAGCTGCATGGCAAAAGAAGGGACCAATTCCAAGGAATGCAATGCAGTGTCCTGGAATGGGTAAAAAGATCTTCCTTAGTCTTCGCATTTCAAAATTATGGGAATAGAACTCCTCTGCCTCCTTTCCTTCCTATGAAAACACACAAAAAAAAACTACAGTTCACAGAAAATAAGGCATATAACTTCATCCACTTAAAATTCTTTCTTTATACGAATAACTCTTTTCACTCCTTTTAAAATCTTCCCCCCTCCCTTTAACCCCTGCCCTTTTTTCTTCCAGAGAAATAAGGTAATACAGTCTAAGACCTTCAGAACAACAAAAAAAAAAATTCACAAGGCACAATACCTATCCATTTAACTTCTCTCAAGCCTGTAAGGCCTCAGAACAACATCAATTAGTTTTGGTTTATTTTAATTTTAACACAAATCTGTTTTCAGAGTAGTGCATATACATTTCCCTGTAAGAGTATCAGAATTAAACCTCTCAAGTAACAATGGCCTGCGACCTACTTCCTCCATGAAAATTTGAGCTATTTATAAAGTACAACTGAAGGATTCTTCTGCAACTTTTTTTCTTCTTTCCCAGTTGTTACCTGATGTAACTAACTCCACATTTTAATGCCAGGTAAACAGAGGTGACTGCTATGAGTTTCAGACAGACTTTTGTGCCCAGTGCTCCTGGCCTTTTCATTGTCTTGAAGAAGCGCTGCAGGGGATCTCAGGAGTCAAATGTCGACTTCAAAGAGAAAGGTAGATGCCTGACTCCCCTCTATTAACTGAATAAGAACCCCTGATAACCAAGTTGTTTATCACTATACTAAGCTGGACACTTACTTATGTGTGATAGACCCTGATTTATGCATTTGTGGCAAGCAATCTAATGTTATGTTTTAAAGTTTGCACTTGACCTTTCTTTCCTACATGTAATCCAAAACATGTTTTGTATTCCTTTGCACCTTAGTTGACTAAGCACAGGTTCCTAATGCTTTCTGGGCTTCCTCAAGTTAGATGGTCTGGCTTCCCACAGCCAGGCTGAAAGGGCACAGGTTTCCCACAGCTCCAATATCACATTCATCAGCTCTTAGGCTATCAGATAAAACTTGACAAAAGTGTTCAGACTCTTAAATCTAGTTCCCAAGTTTCCATTTTTCTACTGTAATATAATATTCTTGCGGTTAGAGCACCCACTCAGGAAGCAGGGCACGATCAATCTTTTCTTTCTGAAGAAACCATATAGTCCTGTTTTCTTAGATAGGTCTGTCACTAAATAATAAGGATGTCTTATGTAGCTACCATCTTAGGTTCTGACTTTTAATTATTATCTTGTATCCAATTAAATTTAGTTTCACTGTATTTATTTATTATTTTTTACTAGCAGCAGATGAACAGTACAGTGCTCCTGCTTTGAAGTAACTCTTCAGAGATTAGGTTTAAAGAACTGTCTTTTACTTCTTGGTAACACTTGTTGTATCAGTACCACTCTCTGATCTCACATTTCCCACAGTCCTTTGCAGAACTTATCTCAAGCTGCACCCTCTGACTTGAGTGCTTCAGAAAAAAAGAAGAAAAAAGAAAGAAGAAAAAATCAATATGTGCATGTGTGTGTGTTTACATTTCAGTTTTTAAGAAAAGTGCTTAAAGTCATGCAGACAGTCCAAGGGGTTACAGACACCACTGAGCCAGAAATAACAGAGCTATATTGTGCAATTTTATTACTACTGTTGAGTACTTAGTAACTTAAATAAAGCAATTAACTTCAACAAGATTACTTGCTCAACTGAGAGGTCAGTAAGGAGATTGAACCATTTTACAGTCTAGTATGTACCACCTTTAGAATTACAAGGTTCAGGTTTTGTAGGTGGTAAAATTATTTGTCTTAGTAGAAAATGATAGTATTTTGCTTTAAAAAAAAAAAAAAATATGACCCAGGCTAGTTAAATCAATCTGGACATCAGTGTAAATAATGTTTTCTTTTATATGTATAAGGAAGGTGTTCTTTTGTATTAAAAAGCAATTAAAAATTATTTTTTTACTGCATATCAGTCCTGCGTACAAAAACATGTTCCACAAGATGAGTTGAAAAAAAATCTGAGTATTTTCTTCTATTTCCAGACTGCTGCAGCAGCAGCTTTGTAGCATTCATTAGGTTAGTAGAAATATACTCTGATGAATTTTTAGGAATTTCTTTAATTCTTGTTGTGCTGGCTAAAATGTTAACAATAGGTGCCAAATTATATTTGTTTACAGTTACTTTTTAAATTATTACTGGCACTTCATACTGTAATTGTATAACCTTTTATATTCCCAGAACACGTTCTGATGCCCAAATACATCAGGGCAATTCCAACACATTTTTCTATTTTTTTTTCATTACTTTTCTTTTTTTTCCTTTCACATTCCATACATTTGAGTTGGGATCAAATATATTCTGTGACTGAATTTAATTTACATTTTACAGAGCTTTACAAAGTGTGTTTCCTCATCTCTGTGGTTTTACAGAACTCTTTGCGTTGGCACTTCTTGTCTTCTTGATTACAGTGCTATTTTGCAGCTGTGCTCTCTCGAAGAGCTGCTTGCATGAAGCAGAGCAGATAGCAAACCAGATTTTTCTTCTGTGAAGACTTTCTTGCTTAAGAAGGGTAAATCCATCTGCCTCTTTTAAACAGCTGATGGTGTCTGAGCATAAACAAGTTACCCCCTGCAATGTGTTTTCTGTCTCCATTTTGCAGAGTTGGCAGTTCTAACTCAATTTGTCAAACTGTAGCAAGCAGCTAGTATAAATGGCATATTTTGTAATCAGCTGAAAAAAGTAATGACTTCTGTGATACTGTATTGTATGACACTGATGTCTTGTTGATCAAAACTATACTGGTTGAAATTAGTTCAAATAGAAGCCCTCTAAAGCTTGGGGCCAGAGCAGGGGGTTGGGGGTGGGGTGTGAGGAGACAACCCCACAATAATTAAATGTAGTTTTTAGATGTTATCCTGATAATTTAGTCAGAATTGGCATGGTCTTGGTAGGAGAGATGTGCATTTCTTGTGGCCTGAAGCATGTGCCTATATGTTGGATATTGCTAATAAAGTGAAGAGTGTGGGCAGGTGACCTGCTCTCCCTCCCATACCTGAGTTCGTGCTTGCCTTTAGCTGAAGAGAATAACAAGCAGCCCTTTTCATAGACAGTTAGATGAATTGCAAAATTATTGTGCCATGGGCAGATGATGTATGAAGTCCATTTTAAACAGAACTTTTAATATAGCTTTTATAACTTAACTGAATTTATTTAAAATATATCATGTTTCTATGCAGGGAGAGGGACACAGAGGAAGCCTGAACTTTTTATTAGTGTAGATGTCTTTCTTAAAAGTGAGCCAGGAATCAAATTCCATTTTTATTTATACCTACACTAATTTTATTGAGTTCATCAATAGTGTGATGTTTAGTAAGATTAAAATGTTTACTGACCACAATAAGTGAAGTCTGAACCTCAGAGTGCCATCAGAAGTAACTAGGCACAGCATAAAAGACCGTCTTACAGGAAGATTATACTTTCAGCTTTTATTAAGAGCACTTTTGTTGACAAAATGACATAAAAGATGTCCATAATTATTAAGACATCTTCAGGCATCATGAAGTAAGTGTGATACATTTAATTTGCTAATAATTTTGACAAACTTCCAGCCTAAGCAAATTCATACAAGGCACAACTGCTTGCTTGCAGGGGAAAACAAACAAACAAAAAAACTCCAAGTGAGTATCTACAATACAATATCACTAAATCCAGTATTACCTTCCTGAGGTTTGCTTGAGTAGTAGCTTGTTATCAGGATTGTAATACATATCACCTACACAAGGAACTCAAAGATCTGTTCTTGTTTGAAGTAGTCCACACATAGCCACACTTCATTTTTATCTCTTTGTTGAGATTTGGATTAAATAGTACATGGTGTGCAGGCTGGGTAGTGTTAACAAAACTTTTCTACACTATTCAGTGAATTAGATACACTACAGATACAGTGAGATAAGATGTTGCCACTGATGCCAAGACTACATAATTTTAGAGTAATCGCAATATAAACAATGATCTATAAACAGCTGTATTGGGTTTGCTTGGCAAGGTTTCAGTAGCATGGGAGTGTGGGTAGAAGAGGAAAAGGAAAGAAAGAGAAGGAGGATGAGGAGTTATGGGGGTAGGTTCTGTAAGAAGCTGCTAGAAGCTTCCACCATATCTGATAAAGCCAGTGCCAGCCGGCTCCATAATGGACCCACCACTGGGCAAGGCTGAGCCCACCACCGATGGTGATAACACATCTGATAACATATTTAAGAAGGGGAAAATGTTGTTATACAACTTGGTAACTGTAACCAACGAGAGGAGTGAGAATATGTAAGAGAAACAGCCCTGCGGACACCAAGGTCAGTGAAGAAGGAGGGGGAGGAGGCACTCTGGGTACCAGAGCAGAGATTCCCATGCAGCCCATGGTGAAGACCATAGTGAGGCAGGCTGTTGTTCTGTATGGAGGTTAATGGTGGAGCAGATATCCACCTGCAGGAGGACCCCACACTGGAGCAGGTGGATGTGCTTGAAGGAGTCTGTGACCCCATGGGAAGCCTGTGCTGGAGCAGGCTCCTGGCAGGACCTGTGAAGAGTTGCAACAGGTTTTCTGTCAGGACTTGTGACCCTGTGGGGGACCCATGCTGGAACAGTCTGCTCCTGAAAGACTGCATCCTGTGGAAAGGATCCATGCTGGAGCAGTTTGTGAAGAGCTGAAGCCCATGGGAAGCATCCATGTAAGAGAAGTTCATGGAGGACTGTTTCCTGTGGCAGGGATCCCACGCTGGAGCAGGGGAAGAGTGAGGAGTCTTTCTCCTGAGGAGGAAGGAGCAGCAGAGACAACATGTGATAAACTGACCATAACCCCTTTTGTCTTTCTCCTTGTGCCTGTGTGGGGGAGGAGGCAGACAAAATCAGGGGTAAAGTTAAGTCTGGGAAGAAGGGAGGGGTGGGGGGAAGGTGTTTATAAGATTTGGGTTTATTTCTCATTATCGTACTCCAATTTGACTGATAATAAATTAGACCAATTTTCCTAAATTGAGTCTGGCTTGCCCATGACAACAATTGTTGAGTAATGTCCTTGTCCTTATCTTAACCCATGAGCTTTTTATTACATTTTCTTTCTCCTGTTCAGCTAAAGAGGGGAATAATAGAGTGGTTTTGATGGACACCTGACATCTAGCCAGGGTCAACCCATCTGTGCAGGATTTCTGTGGCGTGTTTTTTGGTAGCAGGGGGCTACAACAGTACCCACTGTGAGAAGCTTCTCAAAGCTTCCTCAGCTCCAAGCCAGACCAAGCCAATCAACTGCGGCTCTGCAATAAGGTATTTAAGAAGGAGAACCTGAGAGGGGTGGGGACTTGTGAGGAGGAGTTGCTAGAAGGATGGACACCCAGGTCAGTGGAAGGAAGAGGTACGTGGGAGAGCTGTGCTGGAGCAGAGACTCCTGTATCCTGTGGTGAGACTGCAGGGCCGCTCACCCTGCCACCCATGGAGGTCCACGGTGGAGTAGAGGCTGAACTGAAGCCTGAGGAAAAAGCCACTCCAGGACAGGCAGCTGCACTCGAAATAGTCTGGGACCCTGAGGGGAGAAGTGTACTGTAACCCACATCCCTTGCCCCCTGCGCTGCTGGGGGAGGAGGTAGATCAGGAGCAGAGCTGAGTCCAGGAGGAAGGGAGGGGTGGGGAAGCTGTTTTGTTTGGGTGTGGTGGCGCTTCCCACTGTCCCCACCTTGTCTGTTAAGTGTTGTCTATGTTAGCACTTGAATTAGTGATGCTTTCTTTTTTTCTTCCCCTAATGAGTCTGTCTTTTTCTTGTGACCTTAACGGGTAAGCAAATCCTCCTGGTCTTTCGATAGATTCTTTGAGCCATTCCTGTTCCATAATCTCCCCCCCATCTCTGATGGGGGAGGGAGGGAGTGAGTGAGCAGCTGCGTGGTGCTCAGTTGCCCTTTGAGCCTAAACCACAACACCATCACAGCAGCTTTTAATTTTCTCTCACATACGCCTAAGACTTCATACAGCCACTACTGCAAAGACGCAACAATGGTTTCATTAAAATGTAAAACTGTCTCTGTTTTGTTATATACATTTTATGTACATTTGTTATTAAGAGAAGATAGAGATGGGAGCCTTCAAAAGAGGATCAGATTTTCTGTATTCTGTCTATAAGTAGGCTTAGCTGTGAATCTCTGGGGGAGAGTATGCTCAGTTATGAAATATACCAACTGATCATACAGGCCTTTGGCAAAATTGTCCTACTTCATTTTATATGTTGACAAAACAGAAATGTGAAATAATAGCTTTCTCATAGGCTATAAATGGCTTTTTGAAAATTTTCCTGGGTTCATACCTTATTTCCATCAAAACACACTAAGTTACTCACTTCAGACTATGATACTAGTTCCCTCTCTCTTTCCTGCTTCCCCCTCTTTCTCCTCTCTTTCCTCCCTCTCCCCCTCTTTCTCCTTCCCCCTCCCCCCCCCCCCCCCCCTTTTTATGTTTCAGGGGGGTTTTTTGCTTTTTTTTCTTTCTCTTCCCTTTGCTTTTTCTCTTTTTATGGGTCTCTGACACCAAGTCAGTTACTTTAGATTCAACAGGACATACAGTCTTGACAAGGTAGAATTTGGACATTAATGTATATATCGTATCAAATTATTCAAATGTAGATAATTGGGGTAAAATGGACTTTGAAAAGTGTCAATACTAATGTACATTATATTTTCACAGATTAGACATTCACCTTCTTACTAGTGGTTAAATCTCATCAATATCCCAATAAAGGCAATTTTGAAAATGTTTAACTGAACTTTTTCTGTACAGTTTGGACATGTGTAAGCAGAAACCACAAAATGAGTCTCAAAAATTATAAATCTAACTCAGAAGTACATTATTTAGGCAGTCTCCTGAACAACAGACTTGTTTCTGAAAGAATCTGTAATTTTCTAAAAAGAGTTATTTTAATTTCAAAGCATATAGAATATGACAAGTGTGCTTAGGTTTTAATTTTAACTCACAGAATTTCCAAATTTCTCAGACAAATGATGTATTATGTTTTTAGATCACATTTTTATTTGCCCTTATCCCTATCTCCTCCCAGAAGCATAGCAAAAGGAAAAATAAATTATATTACTCATGTTTTGGTTTGAGTATATATCTACATTTCTCTATACACAAATCACAAAATATTGAAGACCAGATCCTCAGCCTGCATAAGCCAGCATGTTTTCAACAACCATTTGCATTTACATCAGCTGGATGTGAGTTCAGTGACTTTCCTGGGTAATACAATTATCTGCTGCTACTTTACTTCTCTGTGAAACAGACATAACATATGCAGTGATTAAAGCATCAAACTCTGATAAGTGCTGTTTGGAACTTCTGTTCACTTTCAATGTTGGCTGCCAGAAAATTCACTGAGAAACATTTTGAGTGTTGAAAAAAGAATGTATATAACAGAAAATAGTGACTGTTTTGCAACAGGATTTTTCTTCTCGTACCGCCCAGTGCCAGGGTGCTGTGTAGCTGTTTTCTTTATATCTTTCAGATACATAAGCATATTGTCCTTTCCTCATTTGTATTTATAAGCACCTCTACTCATTTGTTGAAACATCTGTGTCTTAGAGTTTGGTTGTGCTGTTTTTAATAGATGTGATATTGTTACCCTCATTACAAATTTGAAGAAAGACAGGTAAATTAGATAACTGTCATTTTATCTTCTTTAACCTGTAGTGAAGTATTTCTGTTAAACTGTAATAATATATACTGCATATTACATGTAGTTTCATGCAATCAAAGTGTCCTGGTTTGGGCTGGAATAGAGTTAATGTTCGTTTTTGGAAACTAGAATAGTGCTGTGTTTTAGGTTTGGCATTGGGTTTGGTATGAGAAGAATGCTGATAGCACACTGATGTTTTCAGCTGATACTGAGACTTCAAGGACTCTCTGACTCCCCATGTGCTGCCCATGTGCAAGGGCACAGGAAGCAGGGAGGGAGCACGGCCAGAGCACCAGACCCAAACTGGCCAGTGAAATATTCTATATCAGGGAACGTCATGCTCACTATATAGAGGAGGGGTGGTCTGGAAGGGGGCTTCTGGGATTGTGATTGCAGGATCTTGGTATTTTGGGATTGCTAGCCAGGAACGGGTTGGTAATTGGTCAGTGGGTGGTGAGCAATTGCATCGTGCATTGCCCGTTTATATTTTCTATTGCTGTCAGTGTTTTCATTTTATTACCATTATTAAACTGTTCCTATCTCAACCTGTGAGTCTCCCTTTACCCCTCCAATTCCCTCCCCCATTCCCAGGTGGGAGGGGGAGGGGGAGTGAGTGGCTGATGACCAAGCTCAAACCACAACACAAAGTAAATTTGTATACTCATAAATAGCTAACAAGATCATTATTGCTCTAATAAAACTCACTGCAGGCTTTAGCAATCAAGTTTTTTTTTTTTTTTAAATAACCAAATTAAAACTATATTTTATCCTATTCTGCTCAACTATACTTTATGACTTCCATAGAGAGATCAACAGTATATCACGTGACAATGAACATATCCTTCATTTAGTAAAACAGCCTACTATCAGAAAACTGAAAGGGAATATTCTACAGTTATGAAGAAAATGTGTTGGGGGGTGTTGGGTTTTTATTTATTTGTTTTTATGAATAACTTGATCAAGGTTGCTTAAAGTAAAGGTTTAGAGATGCAGGACCAAAATGTATGATCAGACACAGATCCAACAAATTCCATAGATCTGCACTGCATGTATTTTCACTAGTCCGTGATCTGGTTGGTTGTTTTCTGAATTCTCTAATTCTTATTTCACTTGGTGTGTTGTTCACCTTTGCAAGGAATTTTCTTATACGTAAGGATAAATTAAGCTAGCTTCATAAGAGGGCACTGGTATAAATGCTATCTTTTAGCGAAGTACAATTTTTAAACTTGTAAAGAACCAAAAATAAACTAGTTTTATACAAGGAAATTAACTATAAAAAAGAAAAATTTGAAATTCAGAGGTAAAGACACCAGAGGAAAGAAATGTCTGGAATACAATCCTCACCCCAAGAAATTTGTGTGCATTTTGCAGTAAGGAGATATGGGACAAAATATTCAAACAATATCGAGGATTTCAACAATAACCTTTCTACTGTTTCCATAGTACCAGCCTACAGTTAGCTATTGCTTTCTAGATTTCTGGACTTAATAATTTTTTATTTTTCTTCCATAAGAGAAAGACTTTTTTTTTTTTTTTTGTCCAATAATGTCCTCTGTATCCCCACGTCATATTTTGCCTGTTACTTTAATAAAAGTGTGAAGTAAATGTTTGAAACTCCTTTTGTGGAGAAAGATATGGGACTGTCTCATCCCATTGTGTCCAATGCTCATTAATTACTAAATTTTGTACTAGATAACAGCAAACATTCTTATAAATTTCTTGTAAGTACAATGGGTTTTGCTGAACTGAGTAACAGAAATATCTTCTGTGTACTCTGAGAATATTTATCAGATCAATACCCTCTAAGTCTTAGATGAGAGAGTATTTGTCCCGTGAATCCCATGTAGCCTTAGGTAATGTACAGTTTTACCATGTTTAGATATGTGGAGCAACAGATCTTTAGGAATTCAAAGGCTAGTAGCAAAACAGATGACATCTCAATCTGTGAATATCTAAAGAATTAAGTGGGATTGTTGTCATATTTAATGTCTCTCTTTCCAATCAGCTATCAGGAAAGGATACAAGTTTAATTGCCTGTATAGCCCATGCAGTCCAAAATATATTCTATTTATTTCCCATACCTACTAGAAGTTCTCAGCAATTATTCAAGATAAAATGTAGTATCGATCCAACCCACTAACGAGAAATATTTAAGGAACTGAGAACTCCTAGTTCTGGATTTCAGTTTCTATGGATATATGCATGTATGTGTGTATATTTGCACATATATATGTATGTATAAAATAACAATTATATGAAGTGGAGTTTAGATACATAACTATGTATAGAGAGACAATACATATGTGTACATGTATATCTGTATACAGATGCAGATATAAAGTATCTATTGGAATGAAGTCAGCCATTTGAGGAAATCTGTACTTCTCAGAAGGTAAGAAGTGTTTCTCCTGACATCTTCATTCAAATGACCCAATATAGTAGTGAGATTAATCTGAAACATTAACTCTGAAGATTCCTGTGCAGTGTAAGTGTCCTGGTTTTGAGTGAGTGGTGGGGTTTTTAGTAGCAGGGGAGGGGGATATAGGGGTGGCCCCCTGTGAGAAGCTTCTCAAAGCTCTTCCAGCTCCAAGTCGGACCCACCTCTGCTCGAAAACTGAGCCAATCAGCTGCACCTTTGCAATAACGTACTTAAGAAGGGACGTGGTGACGAGCAGTCGGACTTGTGAGGAGGATTTGCGACAGCTGCATGAACACCAAGGTCAGTGGAGGAACGGAGGAAGAAAGGAGGGGGGAGGTGTTCCAGAGAAGAGACCCCCCTGTATCCTTTGGTGAGACGGCAGAGTGCCCCCCGCCCCGCCGTCCATGGAGATCTACGGTGGAACAGACATTGATTTATGGCCTGTGTTTTTCGCCTGGTTGATCAAGGTGCTGTGACCGAAGAAGGCTGTGCTCTTGTGGGAAAAGGTAGACCCCGCTGTTATAATTCAGCACTGGGAGGATTGCAGCACGTGGGGGTGTCCCACACCAGTACAGCTCTGGAAGGGCTGAAGCCCGTGGGAGGGACTCCAGTTGGAGAAAGTTGGTGACCCACGACAGAGCAGTGTGGAGAATGCTGCGGCCCATGGGAGGGACTCACATTGGAGAAGGTTTGTGGAGAACTGTCTCCTGTGAGAGGGGGACCACGATGGAGCAGGGGGAAGAAGTTCTAGAAGCTCCCCTCACCGAAGATGGAAGAAGCAGCAGCACTGACTACACCCCCTATTCCCTGCCCCTGCGCCACTGTGGGGAGGAGGTAGAGATATTGGGAACCTGGGAAGAAGGGAGGGGTGGGGGGAAGGTGTTCTCAAGATGTGGCAATGCTTCTCACTGTCCTACTCTGTTACGTGTTTTTAGTGTCTGTAATAAATGTATGTTCTTTTTTAGTCCCCCTAACAAGTCTGCCTTTTGCTCATGACCATAAAGGGTGATTTTTCTATCCCAGTCCTATTTCGAACCCCAAGCCTGGCTCTCTGTCCCTTCTTATTGCCAGAAGAGAAGGGAGAGAGAGTGGCTGCGTGGTGGTTGGCTGCTGACCAGGCTCAAACCACGTCAGGAAGTATCACATTGTTACTTAAAAGTTACAAGTGACCCTCGATGTGCAGTCAGGCACATTCACAGATGACACTGTCCCATTAATTTCATCTTTTTCTGCTGATGCAAGTATTTATTAGTAGAAAAGTGTCAAGAGAACTGGAGAATATTTGAATAAGATCTGTTCCATTCAAACGTAATATAAGTTATACTCCAGTAATTTAACAGTACAACTGGGTTGATGTGGTGTTCATATTCAGAGAAAGAGGGGCCAGATGTGTCACTGTTGACATGGGTTGAGTCTATCTGACAGCAGTGTTAGCATTCAAACTTCTCTTAACCCTGTTGAGCCATATCTTGAACTTAAACCATCTGTCAATCAGTGTAAAAAACACAAACTCCCAGGAATCTCCCAGGAATCTCCCAGAGGGGAAATTGAAAGTCACAACAGCTGACTTTCCTGCTGGACCCCACCATCTTCCCTGTGGGACAGGAGGGTGATTTTTTAAGAGTTAAAAAAAAATATTTGTGATTAAATTTTCTCGGTGTCCAAGTCGATTTAGTCTCCACAGTGTTAATTTGATCTTAAATTTCACAAGTTTTGAAAAGAAATAGTTAATCACCAAATATTAGAATGTGTGAAGTATGGGAAATAGATTCCTTTCTCTTCGTACTTTCCTCTTATATACTACTGTCTTTCTTTCATTGTTCTGAAATTTCTGTTTTATCAGTTAAATGGTGGATTTCTGTATATAAGCATAAACACCAGGCTGATAATATATAACAATCAATTACAATACTTAGGGTCCTGGGTTGAGTGAATGGTGGAGTTTTTTGGTGGCAAGGGAGGGGGCTATCTGGGCGGGCCACTGTGAGAAGCTTCTCGAAGCTCCCCCAGCTCCACCTCAGCTCCACTTCTGTTTGGGAAATTGAGCCAATCGGCTGCGCCTCTGCGATAACGTATTTAAGAAGGGATGTGGTGACGGGCAGTGGGACTTGTGAGGAGGAGTCGCTGCAGCTGCATGAACACCAAGGTCAGTGGAGGAACGGAGGAAGAAAGGAGGGGGGAGGTGTGCCGGAGCAGAGACCCCCCTGTATCCTGTGGTGAGACGGCAGGGCGCCCCCCCCCCCCCCACCCATGAAGATCTACGGTGGAGCAGACATTGATTTACAGCCTGTTGTTCCTGCTCGGATAATCAAGGTTCTGTGCCTGAAGAAGGCCGGGGTCTCATGGGAAAAGGTAGCCCCGCTGCTGTAATTCAGCGCTGGGAGGATTGCAGCATGCGGCGGAGTCCCACGCCGGAGCAGCTCAGGAAGGGCTGCAGCCGTGGGAGAGAATCCAGTTGGAGAAAGTTAGTGACCCATGACGGAGCACTGTGGAGAACGCCGCAGCCCATGGGAGGAATTCAAGTTGGAGAAAGTTTGTGGAGGACTGTCTCCTGTGAGAGGGGGACCACAAGGGAGCAGGGGGAACAAGTTTCGGACACTCCCCTCACCGAAGATGAAGGAAGCGGCACCACTGACTGCACCTCCCATTCCCTGCCCCTGTCCACTGGGGGAGGAGGTAGAGATATCGGGAGCAGAGCTGAGCCTGGGAAGAAGGGAGGGGTTGGGGGAAGGTGTTCTCAAGATGTGGCAATGCTTCTCACTGTCCTACTCTGTTATGTGTTTTTAGTGTCTAATAAATGTATGTTCTTTTTTTTCTTCCCCTAACAAGTCTGCCTTTTGCTCGTGATCATAAAAGGGGGATTTTCCCCCATCCCAGTCCTATCTTGAACCCCAAGCCTTGATCTCTGTCCCTTCTCATTGCCAGAGGGGAAGGGAGAGAGAGCTGCTGCATTGTGGTCGGCTGCCAATCAGGCCTAAACCACGACACTTAGTCTTTTAAGTGTTCTAGGAATGTTTTCAAATGCTAAGAAAATACCTACTCCTGTGAGACTATGAGTGTAAGGGAAGGGAGCTACAAGTTATGTAGAATTAACAAAAAAAAAAAAAAAAAAACATATAGAGGAATGAGAAAAAAAAAAAAAAAAAAAAAAAAAAAAAAAAGAAAGATAGAATAATGAAGTTTCATATACATGCAAAATCCTTGCTGTGAGGATAATAATTGTCCCAGAACTCATCCAAGCTCTAGTGGCTTGATGTTGACCGGACACAACGTGCCCACAAGCTTCCCTGTCACTCCCCATCCTCGACCAGACAGAAGGAAGAAAATATAAAAAAAGGCTCATGAGTTAAGATAAGGACAAGGAGAGATCACTCACTAGTTACTGTCAAAGGCAAAACAGACTCAACTGGGGGAATTTAATTTAATATACTCTCAATCAAACCAGAGTAGGATAATAAGAAATATAACTAAGTCTTAAAACACCTTCTTCTCACCCCTCCCTTCTTCCTAGGCTCAAAGTCACTTATGATTTTCTCTAATTTCTCCTCCTGAGTAGCATGAAGCAATGAGGAATAGGAGTTATGGTCAGTTCACAACATGTAGTCTGAGCCGCTTCTTCCACCTCACGCTCTTCCCCTGCTCCAGTGTGGGATTCTTGCCACAGGAAACAGTCCTCCATGAACTTCTCTAACATGGGTCCTTCCCATGGGCTGCAACGTTTCACAAATGTTTCCATCATGGATTCTTTCCACGGGGTACAATCTCTCAGGAACAGACTGCTCCAGTGTGGGTCCCCAACGGGGTCACAAGTTGTGACAGAAAACCTGTTCCATCACAGGCTTCTCTTTCCATGGGCCCAAAGGTCATGCCAGTAGCTTGCTTCAGCACAGGCTTCCCATGGGGTCACAGCCTCCTTCAGGCACATCCACCTGCTCCAGTGTGGGGTCCTCCATGGGCTGCAGGTGGATATCTGCTCCACCATGGACCTCCATGGGCTGCAGAAGGACAGCCTGCCTCACTGTGGTCTTCACCATGGGCTGCATGGGAATCTCTGCTCTGCCACCTGTAGCACGTCCTCCCCCTCCTTCACTGACCTTCGTGTCCACAGGGCTGTTTCTCTCACACATTCTCACTCCTCTCTCTTCTGGCTGCTATTGTGAAGCCCTTTTTACCCCTTTTTAAATATGTTATCCGATAGCTGCTATCACCATTACTGATGGGTTCAGCCTTTCCTGGTGATGGGTCCATCTCAGAGCTGTCTCACACTGGCTCTGTTTAACATAGGGGAAGCTTCTTGCAACTTCTCACAGGAGGCATCTCTGTAGACACTCCCCCCCACCAAAAACTTGCTATACAAAACCAAGACACAAGTGTATAATATAAAAGTGATATTTCTTCTCTTATTTTTAATCCAAGAACAGAAAGGATTATCCCCAATGGGTGTATTTCTTTTCTATGTTTCTTGGATAAGTAACAAGTTGGGTGCCAGAAAGGACTGTTTTTGTTCAAACCCAGCTGACAGCCAAACACCACACATCTGTTTACTCACCCTCTCCCCGCCCAGGGAATGAGGTAGGGAATTGGATGGGTAAAGGGAGACTCGCAGGTTGAGATAGAAACAGTTTAATAACTGAAATAAAATAATAACAATAATAGAAAGTACAAGTGGGTTATACACAATGCAATTGCTCACCACCCATCAACCAATACCCATCAACCAATACCCAGCCTGTTCCTGACTAGCAATTAAAAAAAAACCAAGATCCTGAAACCACAATCCCAGAAGAGAGAGAGAACCTCCTCCTTTCCAGATCACCCTCCTTTATATACTGAGTAGGACCTTACATAATATGGAATATTTCACTGGCCAATTTGGGTCTGGTGCTTTGGCCGTGCTCCCTCCCAGCTTCTTGTGCACCTGCACACGGGCAGGACATGGGGAGCTGGAGAGTCTTTGATCCCTTAGCAACAACTGAAATCATCAGTATATTATCAGCATTCTTTTCATACAAGATCCCATACTAAATCCAAAACAGAGCACTATTCTGGCTACTAAGAAAAAAAAATATCTGTATCCCAGATGAAACCAGGACACCAACAAATCTGCAAGGAATTTTGGGGACTTTTAGTCACCTGAGATGAGTATTTTGGTGTTTTGGTGAGTATTTAGAATTTTGGTGCTTGGGATGTAAAGTAGTTAAGTTTTACTTATTAACTCACCTTTGTTTTAAGGTAGCTTCTTTGGTCAGTGTAATGACTAATTGTCATGGTTTGAGCCTGGTCAGCAACCAGCCACTGCAGCTGATCACCCTCCCTCGCCCCTCCCCACCTGGGAATGGGGGAGGGAATTAGAGGGGTGAAGGGAGACTCGCAGGCTGAGATAGGAACAGTTTAATAATGACAATAAAATGAGAACAATGATAATGACAGAAAAAAAAAATTATAAACAGGCAATGCACAATGTAATTGCTTTCCACCCGCTCACCAATATCCAGCCTGTTCCCGGCCAGCGACCCCGAGATACCAAGATCCCACAATCGCAATCCCGGAAGCGAGAGAGCTCCTTCCAGACCACCCCTTCTTTATATAGTGAGCATGACGTTCCATGATATGGAATATTTCATTAGCCAATTTGGGTCTGGTGCTCTGTCCATGCTCCCTCCCTGATTCCTGCGCCCTTGCACACGGGCAGAACACGGGGAGTTGGAGAGTCCTTGAAGTCTCGGTAGCACCTGAAAACATCAGTGTGTTATCAGCATTCTTCTCATACCAAACCCAAAGCTAAATCCAAAACACAGCACTCATCTAGTCCCTGAAAAGGAATATTAACTGTATTTCAGTCCAAACCAGGACACTAATGCACGTTGAGGAGGGTGGCATTTGTCAAGTTTACCGTTCCCACAATTGTACTGGGGTCATGTGGCAGGGTTTGGGTAGCAGGGGTTTAAGGGGTGGATCCTGTGAGAAGCTGCTAGAAGATTCCCTTATTCCAAGTTGGACCCAGTACTGGCCAAGGCCAAGCCAATTAGTGACAGTAGCTGCATCTCTGTGATAACATATTTAAGAATGGGTATCTGCAGCAGAGAGAGGGATAGGAGTGAGGGAAAAACCTATGCAGACACCAAGGTCAGTGAAGAATTAGGAGGGGGCGAGATGCACTGGAGTTGACTCCCCTGCAGCCCATGATGAGATGACATGCTTTCCCCCTGCAGTCTATGCAGCTCAACAGTAGTGCAGATATCCATCTACAGCCCATGAAGGACACCACGCCAGATCAGGTGGCTGTGCCTGAAGAAGGCTGTGAATCTGAGGGAAACCTGAGCTGAAGCAGTCCGTTGCTGAGCGGACTGCAGCCCATGGAAGGGACCCACGCTGGAGCAGTTCATGAAGAAGTGCAGCCTGCAGAAGGGACCCATGCTGGGGCAGTTTGTGAAGAGCTGCAGTCCATGGGAGAAGTTTGTGGAGAACTGTTTCCTGTGAGAGGGACCTCATGCTGGAACAGGAGAAGAGTGTGAGTAGTCCTCCCCTGAGGAGAAAGGAGTGGCAGAAACAACAGATGATCAACTGACCACAGCTCCTATCCCTTGACCCCCTACACTTCTGGAGGGGAGAAGGTAGAGAAATTGGGAGCAAAGGTGAGCCCAGGAATAAAGGAGTGGTGGGGGAAAGGTGTTTTTAAGATGTATTTGTATTTCTCACTATCCTATTCTGTTTTCATTGGTAAATTAGTGGTGGTGTTCAAATGTTGGTTTGTTTTGTTTTGTTTTGTTTTGTTTTTTTCTCAAATTAATACTGTCTTTTGCCTGTGACCATAATTGGTGAGTGATCCCTCCTTGTCCTTGTCTCAAGCCTTGAGTCTTTTGTTATATTTTCTCCTCTCAATCACACTGGAGGGGAGAAGTGAGAGAGCAGCTGTGTGGTGCTTTATTGCCCACTCAGCTTAAACCACAACAACCATCAAGGAAGAATTATTTTGTCTGTCTGATATTCTCTAATATAAAGTTGCACCCTGAAGAGAATAAAAGGAATTTAAGCAAACAAGCGTAATGACAAACATTGTTGTAATAATTAGCTATTAATAACACATAATTGAGAAATTATTATATATGTATTCATATATAGTGTTCTAAGACTATTGCTGAATAGGGTGAACTAACAATGACCTTAGGATAAGAATTTATGTGGAGTGAATGTTTCAGTGTGGGGCTCTGAGAATACAAACACAGGATGATATCAGAAATCCTAGGGCTATAAACACAGGTAGACAATTATTGATCACTAAAGGAGCACAGCCCTTGAAAAGAACTAGTTTTAGGGCATAACAAAAGTAATGACCATATAACAAAGAAGTATAAATGGATAAATTGTGTTAATGGTACCATTAATTATACTATCAGAAAGTTATATCTTGAAGAAAAATAGATACCTCCTGTTGGAGGAAGCTATGTATGTTGAAAGCTGGGAACCACCTATTGTAATATTTTCCAGGCATTTTATAAGGAATACATAGCTTGTTCACTTACAGAATGGTGCAACAATCTGCAGAACCTTTTTGGAACAGACAGCATAAGCAGAGACACCTTTAGGCTGTATCTATAAGCATACTTGTTCAGGGGCCTTGCTCAAGATGTGCATATGAAGAATTGAAACATATCACTCTGGTATCCTATATATGTAACTATCAGTTTACTATCATTAAATGGAAATCTACTTTTGTTTCTTGTGGTTTGTCAAGTAATGTACTGCTAGCGTTTGATATAGTCAACCACCCTTGATGTGTGGTTGCAATTTGAATGTATAGCACTTGCTGGAAATGCACCCTCTATTTCCAAAAATATCTCCTCGTGTCACATAACCATTCTCTGTAATGTTTTCCAGGTTTGATGAGCATTCTTTGATCTGATTGCTCTTATCAGCAAAAAGAGAATATCACAGAAGCTTAGGGATTTTACTCAGCTATGGCTCTTTTTCTCTTAGCAATTGAAACAATATAAAAACTGATGACACTGACTCAGAAGTGGGAGAAAATTCCCTCTGTGAAAGAGATTATAGAGGTCATTTTAGGAAAAGTAGATTTTTTGAGAGGAGGAATTAAACTTCAGTAGGCATTTTTGGAAACATATCCTCTCAGTTCTCCACCTGCATTTATTACAGTGGAAAACCCCTATACCCTCAAAGCAGCTTTTCATTAGTGATCTACTGGAAGATCTATAAAGATTCTTCAGAACTGCTTTGTTTTTGATAGTACTGCAACTACACAATTTCTCTATGACAGAAATAGTCGGTGGTTTCAGACTCCTATGTCTCAGGCAAAACAGGACCCTGACCTCACTATACCTGAGCCACAACTCCAAACCTGATATGGAGAGAAAAAGATGTGGAAAAAAAAGTATTGCAACTGGTGAGAGAAGTCATCATCTGCACTGTCAAAATAAAAGATTTTCTTCACACATTGATGGAACTGAGTGTGTTTATATGCATGCACATATTTATATATGTATACAACTTTCATCAAAAAGTCTAGAAACAAATCCTTTTAGTGATAATCAGAAGGAGTATTCTTATGACAATTATAGAAGCTCCTTCCATTCTTGTGTAGACGAAACTAACTTTCTGCATATTCTTTCCTAGATTTTGGCAGTGGAAATAATTTGGCTGAGCATGTGTGTGGTATGAGACTGTTTTTGGTAAATCATTTGTAACTGTAAAAAAGGTTGGTCTTTTTTATGTGCAGGATGGGCGTTTTGTTGTAAAATATCAATTTCACTTGAGATTGGAGCTATGAAAATAACAAAATCAAAAGTAAGTTTTAAATGATTACCAGGAACATATAATCAATAGGAATGTAGCATCTATCCACCAATGACCAGAAAATGACAAAACTATTTCAAAGAACTGTTAAACATAGCAAGTCAAATGCAAGTAAGAAATTAATAGAGGTGAAAAATAACTTCAAGACCACTTTGTCAAGATTGTCTAAACTGAGAATAAAAAGCTCAGAAAAAATAGAGTGGGAATTGCAAAAGATTATGTACTCTTTTTTACTGGTCTGAATATTTTTGGGGGATGGGTACAAGGATGTGTGCATATTTCAGAATTTTCATCCATAAAACCAATTGTTTAAGCTTCATGTTCAAAATTTCTAAGTCTTGGATTTGTCTTAATCATTAATGAGTTCTATGAATTTCACTTGGGAATATTTCATTATAACTGTTATTCCTTACTATGAGGATAAGACTATGCTGCAATTAATACAAAGGTAAACAATAATTTATTTAGAAAATAACTGATTATTAAATACTGCTTTTACAGAGCATAGACTTGCATATGTATTCAAGTATTTCACTGCCACTGTAACAGAACTATTATATGTAAATGAAAAATGAACAGGTGACATATATAGCTGCTGTAAATTAGTAAACTAGGTCAACTTTTCTGAATTATATCTGCTGATTATTTGAATTCTTATTAAAGATATCTTTTACCTACTGAAAGAAGTTTGAACTTATGTCTGTTTTTGTCCTTGATTTATACTTTTATGCAAATGTAACTAATGATGCATTTTATTTCAGGTAATAGTGACAGTACATAATTATGCTGTACACTGTAAGTATAGTGATCTTTTAGCTTTTGTTCAGTGTACTTGTGGTTCAAACATATTTTACTTCCTTTTGTTATCCTAGATATTATCTGACATTTGAACATCTGACTTTCTCTTCATATCTTGATGACATGACTAAAAGAGTTATTACAGTTATAACAGTAACTATATATTTTCTAATATATCACTATTATTTTTACTATTACTATGACTAGCCTTACTAGTATAATTACTATTACTACTCCTATTGATACTAGGAATACTAATGTCAAATAATTTAAAATAACAAATCAACTCTTATATTTAAGCACTGTATTTTTTTTAAGAGTAGAAATTAAGTATTAAGTAGAAATAAGGTTGATGGAAGGATAAAGAAAATAACAAACCATTATATAAAATGAAAATACTTGAGTCACAGTATATTAAAAAAATACATTCTTGATTCTTTGGGGAAAAAAAAGGTAACAAAGATTTCAAAGATTTATGATTTTTTTTTCCTTTAAGTTCTACCATATTTTTCACATTTAGTGTCTTTTAGAGACATTTATTTTAATTTAGAAAGTAGCCCTGACCCTTATTTTTGAACGTTACTTATAGACAATTAGAGACAAGTCTCTGGCATTTAAAATAAAAATTAACACTTCAGGAGAAAAAATGTTCTGACCCAAATTATTAAATACATTTAACATTGCAAAAGAGACCTTAAATGCATTTAGTCATACTCTATATATTCTAAACATGAATTTGCACTCATTTGATCAGTGGAAACAATAATATTTACTTGAATTCTGATGACCAAAGTTCAATAAATCATGAACAAATTGGCTGTATTGTGGCTTATGGTCCTTAAAAAATGTAATGCAGAACTGCATGTATGATAGTACAGTAGCTGTCAGTACTCTGTTTGATGAATAGTGACTAAAAATGAAAATTGACTTTTCTAAAAATTTGATAGGAAGTTAGAAGATAAAAGTTTGTTTCCATAAATCTCTGTGTTTCTCTAACATTTCTTAAAGTCTCTATATTTAATTGTTTTAAAATACAAGTTGAATCTGTTGTGGTTTGAGACTGTTCAGCAGCTAAACACCATGCAGCCGCTCACCCACCCTCCCCCACTTGGGAACGGGAAAGGAATTGGAGGGGCAGAGGGAGACTCGCAGGTTAAGATAAAAACAGTTTAATAATAGTAACAGAATAATACAGTGACAGTATAAACAGGTACTGTACAATACAATTGCTCACCACCTGCCAACCAACACCCACCTTCTCCCAGACAGCAATCCCAAAACACAAAGCCACCACAGCAACACTCCAGGAAGTGAGAGCCCCTCCTGGCCCACTCCTGCCTTTATATAGTGAGCACAATGTCACATGACATGAGATATCGGCCAATCCGGGCCCAGCCCTCCAGCTGTGTTCCCCCCGCCCCCGCACACAAGTGAGGGCACTGGGACCTGGGGAGCCCCTGGGGTCTCAGTGTGCTGCAGCACTCCTCCAGCTGCCAAACCAACAGGAACTCTAGTCCAGCCCCAACCAGGACAGTATCCTATTCAGAACAGTAGACTATGCACAGGCTTACATTGCATGAACATAGGCATCCAGCCTATGCTAGATGAATATAAACACCATGCCCAATATGTCCTCATTGATCTCCCTCTGAGATGTTAGAAAAGTTCAGATGTCCACTCAATACCTTGTCATACCTGACAAAACTGTGTAGGTACCTCTGATATATGCAGTAATACAACACTGGACATCTCTGTTTAGGTAAGTATACTGAGATGTGATGTCTATACCTGAGATGGACAGCTGACTTCCTTTACAGACCATGACAAGAAATAACACTTATAGGCTGTGATTCACCTCATCCCAAAGTGACTGACCACACTGTATCAGACAACTAAGTTCTTTAAAGTGCCTGTTTCATGTCATTGGTCATTAGGCAAATTCAGATGTAAATTGTAAATGTCCAAATATGGGAAACAAATCTTATCTTTATACTTAAAAACAAAACAAAACAAAACAAAACAAAACAAAACCTCACAACATTTTTTGTAATTTTACATTTATATAAGGAAAAGAAAATGAAAACACATAGCACATAGCAGTACATATTTTTCTTTCTTTCTTTTTTTTTTTTTTTTGATTGACAGTCTTCAATTTATTATTTAAAAAATATAGCTTCTTTTAGAGTAGAACTTGGATTTATTGAATTTCTCCACTGTTACAATGAAAGGAAACATACTATTATTTGTGCTACAAAAATGTATAAAAGTGGACAATTTACCTGCAGTTGTATTCTCAAACTTTCATCTTCATAATTAAGAACTGTGTAATAGAATATTTCTGATCTTGGACTGATTGCTAAAAGTTGGAACTATACAGTCCTGATAATTCCTTGAAAACATCCAATGCTAAACTGACATAAGTTTTTTTAGAACGTCCATAAAATCCTGTGCACATAATCAATTAACACAGAAAATGTTTCACTACTTTTATCAGAAGTTCACAAAAGAATAAACATTGTGTATAAGGCAGGCTCTTTTGTTTGGATATATACCTGTACAGAGGCTAACAGGACTTATGCACTCTACAGTATTACATAAGGATATCAATAGCCTTGTTGAGGAACTTTTATTGTACCTCTTGAGACAAATTAAACACTCATTTGTGCTTAACTATAACAAGATTTAGCAAACAATGCATTGGACAGAGTCCTACCACTGTAAATAGCTCTACAAGGAGTCTGTAAAGATATGGCACAAGCCAATTCCTTATATATACTTGCACCAACACCAGTCATGTGAAAGTCAACATCTGATGTCTCAGCCTGGCATTGGGTTCATCCCCTAGTGCCAGTTCTGTTACCAAAAATGACCCCTGAGCACCTATATTCCATAACTGCTACAAGACAATGATGTGGTATATCTTCTTTCATCTTCTCATTAGGTGTTCCTGCCCTACATGATGGATCACTCCTTGATCATGAATTACAATTACTGAGAAGTTTCAGTTTTAATTTCTCCTTCAGTCTGTATGTATTCATAACATTGAAATCACACTTCAGTTTGATCTAGCTGGTTTAAAGACCTAAAGAAATCATGTTTAATAAGAATAAGTTTCAAGTGTTTGAAAGGTTTAGCTACCTTAAGAGCATCCTCTTCAGCAAGATCTGATGGCAAAATATTTACAAAGTTGTGTTTAGAGGGAAAGAAAAATCAAGCAAAGCAGCTTAATATCACTACAGTGTAATTTCTGTTTTCCTTAGTTTTGTGTCTCTGACTCTTTCAAATCTACCTCAGCTGGCTGACCCAAAAATTCCACACTGTTACCCAGTCTGGATTATGTCACAGACTTATGACAAATTCAATGGTTAGTTCTTATAGTACTACTGGAATTGTGCTGGTAATATTTTACTTGTGCTGGTTTAGTCACGTAATTGACATGAAAGACCTCAGAGTCCTCAACCATGTCTTTTATACCTGTCTTGCTCTTGGCAAAAGAATTCCTGCAGGCTAACATGGACCTTTAAAGCACCTTAAAACTAACTGAAAATGTTCTTTATATTTTCTTTGGTCAATAACTCTATGAAAAAAGCTTTCATATTGAGTCATCTCAAAGCAAATCAATTATGATGTTGCTGAGGTCTTTGAGGTAAAACTGAGTAAGGTGGAGGCCAGGAAAAAACAAAAAGTTCAAAGAGAATTAACTATTTCTCTGTTATGAGAAATTAAATTCACATTCCAAGGATTAAACTGTACATGTTCCTTTCAGGTTGTTTGTTCTCACTGGATTGAACTCAGAATTAATGAAGTAGGTAGCAGCATCACCCAGTAAAAATAATCATGGCCATTTACGGTGAATAGGCATGCACATGAGAAGTATGGCAAAAAAAAAAAAAAAGGCGGGGAGTGAAAGAGAGATGTAATTGAAGGTTAAAAGATAAAAATAAGCTGGAACTGTAAGCATTTTATGTCAGTTTTAAATAGATTGATTTATTGAAAGTTTCTATCCCTTTCACATTGACAGTATATCTTGAAATTAATCAATAGCTAAAAATATTCACAAGTTAGCACTGGAATTTTCTATTTTAAACACAGTGTGGTTTGTCTGACTGGTTGAGTTTTTTACAAGAACTATTTTTAAACGAACCACAACTGTTCTGCAGGCAGGTTAGAAAGAAGTAGCTGGCTAGTGGAACAAAAGTGCTAATACTTGCATTCTTGATTTATTGCAGAGAATTTGGTAGGAGTATCTCAAATAGTTCTAGCGAGGAGATATCTCTCCTCTATTGGGATAAGATGCTTCTCTGTTCACAAGAAAAAAGACTAAACTCCTCTTGGTATTAGGCATCATCTCTGACTTATCCTCTGTAACAGCTCAAATCAATAACAGCAAAAGTGTTGAGTGCCTTCTGACTCACTTCCAAATATGAAAGATTAAGTAGACTTCTTTGTCCCAGATAATTTTAATCTAGAAAAATTAAATTGTTTTTTATTCCCTAAGGGAAATATTCTTTTAAACCAGTTAATTAAGAGTGCCAGTAACCAAGCTGTCATTTCTAATCAGGAGATAGCTAGTTGATATGAGTCACTAAATGTTGTTCATTGAATACTGAAGAAGATTGTTTCCCTCCTGGGTTACTCCAAATTTTCCGGTATACCTCCAGTAGTTCATACAGTCAATAAGATACAGATGATCCAGTGCTCTTCAATTTTCATATTATAGATTGTTGACAACCTGTATAACAACAGGATTGTAAAACTGGAGTACAGTGAAAGCCTGCTCTCATTTTTCTTAGATGAGAAGACATATATGTGGAAAGACAAAACATTTATGAATTTAAGAACTGTATAACGATTTTCTATCTAATAAGTGGATATTGCCAATATAGTGTCTGATTTCTATGATATTCTATCTTTTTAATTGACTTTAATCAGGCTAGAGGGCTACATAGGAAAAGCAAGCTGCTGAGACCTTCAAACTTTTTACAACTGCAGATGAGGAGTATAGGTTCAATAAAAGCAACCAGATGATGAATACTTAATTTATGAAGAAAAATGGAGTTCTGAACGCCCTAATTAATATCTTCAAACTTTGTATCCTGTATTTGCATACCTTACTGTGTGATAAGGCAGTGCAAGGACATATGAGCATGTAGAAATAAATGTTTTATTCAACACATGCATTTCTGTCTTCTACTTCCAAATTAATTCACGATTTTTCTCAAATGTATTCATTTATACATTTTAAAATTATTAAAATAAGATATTACATCTCATATATATGCAATATATGAAAAATTTACATTTTAAAATTATTAAAATAAGATATTACATCTCATATATATGCAATATATGAACAATTTACATTTTAAAATTACTAAAATAAGATATTACATCTCATATATATGCAATATATGAACAATTAATTAAAATAATTTTAAATATGACTGGGTAGATAGTAACCTAGTGTTTAATGATTTAAGTGGTTAAATACAGCAAAATGTGACCTTTTGTTGATTTTTTTGCCTTTGACTTAAAAGAAGTTGAAACCTTGTTATGATAAATGGATTTCTGATAAAGACACTCAAGTTTAAAATTTCAGAACATGGTTTGTTATTAGTAGTTTTAAATTAAAATACTGGCAGCTTGGAAAACATGATTTAACTTTGACATCACAAATTAAACTTATGATTATAAAAATGTTTACTGATTTTCCATTTTAAGGTGGGATTCACATACTTAGTGTTCTTGGGTTTTGATGTGTTTTTTTTTTTCTTTTGTTAATCCATGGTAAACTTAGAGTCATTGAATCATCAGATCATAGGATCATAGAATGGTTTGGGTTGGAAGGGATTTTTAAAGATCACCCAGTTCCAATCTCTGTGCCATGGCAAGGGACATCTTCAACTAGATTAGGTTGCTCAAAGTCCCATCCAACATGACCTTGACCACGTTTGGATTATGGACTATCCACAACTTCTCTGGGAAACCTTTTCCAGTTTCTCACCACCCTCCTTGTAAAAATTTCTTCCTTATGTCCAATCTAAATCTGCCTTCTTTCAGTTTAAAACCATCATCCCTTGCCCTGTCACTGCAAGCCTGGGTGAAAACGCTGCCTTTCTTATAAACCCCCTTTAAGTATTGAAAGGCAGCAATAAAGCCTCCACAGAGCCTTTGCTTATCCAGGCTGAACAATCACAGGAAATGTTATCTTTGTATTATTTGTGAAAGATTTATAGTCTATATGGTATTATTTTTGCACTTGATTTAAAGCATCTTTTTAAACAAAAAAAAAGGAAAGATAGGGATGTATGCACTTGTGTATAAAAGCTGGTTTATAAGGTTATAAAAGTTTAGGGGTTTGGTGGTTTGATTTTTTGTTGTTTTGTTTGTTCATTTGTTTTGCTTAGAAATTATTTTAATTGCCTTTTTTTTTATTATTTTAATGTATAGTCTGTAGAGAACTCACATTTCAATGTGACATAGTATTTATAAATCATTTTTTTTTTTAGCATCTTTGTTTCTTAGAAGACCTTATATTTTTATTTATGAAAAAAAAAAAAAAAATTAACAAGACTAACTTATCTAATATAGGATGGAAAGGAACAAGAACCTGTTTTGTAATAGCTATATGGTTGGAATTCACAAATTTTATTTCTCCAGGAACATGTTTTGTATTACTGAAGGATATTTTTTTTTTCTCATTATTTTGAATGTAATACAACATCAAATGCTGACAGCTGTAATTTTATACTCAGCCTTTGAAGTCTAGAAAATATCTTTTATCATGTTTAGTACTCATAAACCAATTTCATCATTGATTAAGGATCCAAGGCTATTGTCAATGAAAAAAAAAAAAAAAAAAAAAGAAAGAGAAGAAAAGGAAAGGAAGAAAGACTTCATTTATACTTCACTTTCTGAAGTACTTCTGTAAAATTCTTTTAAATTCTTAATTATTTGATTTAATTTTCAAATAATTGATTTGTTTTCCATCATAAATATGACCCACAGAATTACCAATTACTTTGGGTCTTATTAGGTAAAAAGAAAGGTTTTGGTTGGTTTGGTTTTTTTTTGTTTTGGTTTTCCTTTTCTTTCCTTTTTTTTAATCTTCTCTTTGAAAAAAAAGTATATCCAAAGTTCAGCTTGAGCTAGCTGATGAAGATCTGAAATTAATCAAAAGCTATGTGTGTGTGTTCAGATTCAAGGCTTAAATCCAAGTCTGTTCTGAATTGTCAATGTCTTATTTAACTTAAGTAAGTACTTAAGTAAGTCTTATTTAACTAAAGTAGGAGAAAAAGCAGTCACCTGAAAGATTAGAGCTAGATAAAAGTAATGGGATAATCAATCCAGTTTGCCTGATTTAGGCACTTTATTTTCATTCAGCTGAACCAGTCCTTCCAAAAAAAGTGCCAGTTTTGGACCAAGTCTTGAGACTGTTATATTGTAGGAAGCAAATATAAGCTGACACTACTGAAGATAAATCCAAAGACCTTTTTTCATAGGTAATTATTTTGTAATTATTTTGTTTGATTTTTAAGTAATAATATAAGATAAATTGAAATAACACTGTGCTTTTTAAGAAACATCATTTTGATGACATGCTTCAGGCTATTAATAGAAGACTGGGAAGAGGCACTTTAGTTAGTGGCAGTTATGATTACTTAGTGCATTGCAGACTTTCCTGTAAAAGAAGACAAAGAATTCCAGAGGAATCAAGTTAAAAATGTGTGTTTTTTTTTCTTTTTTTTTCCCTGGTCATGGTTTCTCTATAGTAGTTAATAACCTTTAAGATTTTATCTGACGTCTCTTAAAATTTTGCAGTTTTTCACTTCTGTGAATGAGATGACCCTGCAGGCCAAAAATCTAAAGGGGTGATTTGGGGTACAGTTTTGTTTTTTTTTTTTTCCTTTTTTCTGATAGTCTTTAAACATGAAGCATAATTACAGTTTTCCTAGGCTGCCTCAGTGTTTTCTGTCAGTATCACTCACTTTGTTATTTTATCTGACAGTGGACTCCTGGCCCGTCATGGCAGAGAAAATGAAGGGGAGGATCTCTTCACCACTGAGTCACTGTGAAGACACAGTTGGAAACAAACTGTAATCTTAAATCATCATTGATAGCTTGCTTTTTATATTTACTGACATGAGAAATCTAGGAGAATATTGTGGAGTACTAAGAAAATTACATTGTTATTTATTGTTAGACCTATTAGTTTTTTAAATTGTTATCTTCTGTTAAAATTCTGTAAAAAAACATTTCATTCAGATTCCTATCTGTAACTGACTGAATCAGTTATAGAAAAACAGAAAGAGCAGCTTTATATTTGTAGAAGTATATTAAAAAAATATTATGCTTTAACACACACAATATTTTATATGGATTATGTTCATACCCCTGCTATTTCTTTATACTTGTCTCTGCTTCCACTGCCTGCACATTTCCTTCTTGCTTTTTAGTTTTACCAGCAGGTCCTGACTCATTCATGCAGATTTCTTGACTCTCTTAGATGATTTCTTACACCTGGGGATTGAGAGCTCTTGTGCTCTATGGAAAGAGTCCTTAAAGATCTGGCAGCTCTGTTCTCCCTGAGGGCAGTCTCCCAGGGAGTCCTGTTGACTAACTCCTTGAACTGCTGCAAGTTTGCTTTCCTAAAATCCAGGGTCCTAACATCAGTCTTTTTCTGACCGATAACCCTCAGGACTGTGAACTCCACAAGTGCATGATGACTACAGCTCAGGCTGCCTCCAATCTTGATGTCACCAATTAGCTCACTTGCATTGTCTCTACATTATTGTATGTTTATGTATGATTTATTCATGTCAAGGGAGAGCATAACTGTGATTTTCCTGTTACAAATTATATATTTTGGATGGAGGTTAACAATAATTATTACTAGTATTTGATAGTTTCCTGTTAACTATGTTTAAAAACAAATAATCCAATCCATTATCCAACACATTGGAGAATATTATGTTCACAGTGTATTTTGTTTAATATGACAGTCAAGAACAAGGTAATTTAAATATAATACAAAAACAAAGGTCAGGAATTGTGCTCTAGTACAGTGTACCAGCTGAACTGGTTTAACACTGGCAGTAGCTTTTTCTGTTTTCTCATGAATATGGGTTATTAATGTGTGATAAATGAGACTTGATAGATGAGACTAGAATAATGACATTGTTAGAAGTCTATTTTGTCTTGGTGTGATGACCAGTGTCATAGAATAATAAGGTAGGTACTGAAAATTATGTTATGACATAGATTTTTGCCTTTTTGGATCTAGCCTATCTCCCCATCAGCTTGTGAATCAGAACTGGAAAATCAAATTCACTCGAACTGTGAAACTAGTATTTTTACAGTGTGTCACACTTTCTCATTCCTGGAATTGAGAAGGAAATACATTAAAAATAAAAGAGTGTTCCTGAGTCTATCATAATATATGCTAAAATGAAAATAAAGGGCTGCTTTATAACATGTGAGAAGATACTTCAGGTGAAAGAGATATTTGTAAACTTATGCTTCAATTAAAATTTTTAATATGTTTAAAGGTATATCCTACCTACTTTCTTGTGAATTTATCAAAGCTAGATTATTAAGGGTATACAAATAATAGGATTTGGTAAAATGTTTATATTTCTTAGAAATTGTAAGCAAGAAAGAAATTGTGAGTATTGTCTTCAAAATATAGTGGTATTTTTTTTTCCAGATAATTTCAGTAATCTGCTTAACATTATATCTTCCATGAAGAACAGAATCATCAGAACTCTGAGGAATAACCGCTATGGACAACAAATGTTATAAACCAAGTACACTATCAGGGAAATCATAGCATTGAAATAAAAGTACCCTGAAACAAAGATAGATATTCTTAAGTTTGAAGAGGCACATTAAGTCATTTAGGAGAAAATTTTAAGAGATTTCTTTGTGTATAATGATAATTAACTATAATCTCCAATATAACAAAACATGTTATGTTTTTACTTTCATAAAAATCAGTTTTAGATTTTTTAATGATAAACAGAAAAATTAATATCTTTACATTATTGGCTAAAAGAAAGGGAGCTACAGAGAGGCCAAGGGACTCAAAAAGTTACAAACTTAACAGGTTCTATACTATTTTTGTGTGTTCTAGTTGACTATTCTTTCCTCGCTTAATGATCTAAATTAAGTCATTTCCCTTTCCCTTCTTTTCCCTCTTTTCTTCTTTCTCTTCTTTCTCTTTTGCTTCCCCTTTTACTTTCCCTTCCCCTCATTATGTACACTTTATTTTCCACAGACAAAATAAATTAATTGGCTGCCAGGTTGTCACATGCTTCTAGCCTTTCCTTTGTTCCCATTGATTTTCTATCACTTGATATTCTATCTCTTATTTCTACTCTTCATGGTGTTTCTGAGTCTTTTTTGTTTATTTTTTGCTTGAGATTTTCTCAACTCAATGAAATAATGTAGTAGAGAGAATCTACCTTTTTTAGCTATAAAATACATATTAAACTATGAAAGACAAGGTATGATTAGCGTATGATGGAGTGCAGCTGGCCAGAAATACTCAAACTGGATACTAGGGAATCTGCAGATATTCTATGTGACAGAATAATAAAAGAGGATTTTATACTATCACTTGCACAGCTGCCCCATGTTATTCAAGTCATTACATGGTTTGATCAATATTACATCTCTAGACAGTTTATTGTTTACATTACCATCATCAGAATATAGTATTTCCTTCTTTAGAATCTGTAGTTAAGTGGAAGGAGAAAGTCACTCTAGATTTTCTTAATCTTCATTAAAGCTTAAGCAATCCATTCCTTTATTTATCAGAATTTCAAATGGTCTTCTGGATAAGAAAGATGTAACCTGTTACTGACACTTGTGAAGTTTTGTACAGCAACAAGAGCCAGGTGATTGTAACTTTAAAAAGAATGCGGGGTTATAACTAACCTCAAGAAGAACATTAGTCAAAAATACCATCCTCTTGAAAAAAATGAAAGAAAAAATAAGGAACAAAATCCTATTGCAAGGCTGAAGGTATGACCATAAGATTTTTCATTTTATTCAGCCCCACCTAGGCCCTGTGAGAAAAGATGATGTCTAGTCTCATATGTCTCACAGGAGAATAAAGAGCATGGTCAGGAGGGTAAAAACATGAGGCAACATGAGGCCTACAAGGCAAAGTTCAAGATATTTGTGTTGTTAAGTTTAAAGCATTGTTTTTAAACACGTGATCTGCAGATCAAGGAACAAGGTTTTTGTTCAGCATTTAAAAAGAACATAAAAGACATAAGGAAGCAAGCCTAGTGTTGATAGGCTTATATTAGCTGTACAAAAAACTTAATTTTCATTGGAAAATGTTACTGATCCACCAAATGAAAAATCTGAACATTGGGGGGGGGGGGGGGGGGGGGCGGCAGCAAAAAGTTTGACATAAGTTTGCTTATCCCCACAACATTCATAGTAGGGGTCTACTTTTTTCTACTGACATAGTGACACCAGGAGTAGGAAATCTGAATTTTGGAATCCTATGGCTTTAAAAAACCCTTGGGTCCCACTCCTTCTGGCTTCCAGAAAAATTTAGAATGTTTCAGAAAAAAAAAAAAAGCCTCTGAAAGCAAATATTTTTTTACTTCAGAAAATAACTGTAATGTGGGTTATATCATTAATGTTTCTCCATTAATCAGCCATCACAAGAAGAATCATCAGATTGCCAAAAATATCTTTATTGCAATTGTAGGATTCCCAGATGAGTTGCTTGAAACTTTAAAACAGCAGTTGTGATACTGAAGTGTTGTTTCATGCTCCTCATTCATTAAATTTTCCAAAGCCATAGGTTTGTATGAGGATATTTCTCATTTGAGATGTGTAACAGATAATCAAGCATACTATTTCTTAACACACCACCTTGGTTTCTGTTTCACCTAGTACACCTAGAGAACCTCAGTTCATCTACAGAAGCTCAGATACAGGGTATTTTAACAGTCTTATTTTCAAAGTTTATGTGGGTTTCATCAGTTATAATTTTGTTAATGTTTGATACTGCTTTTAAGTGTATAAAGTTGAAGCAATGAGCCCCAGTATTTTGAAAATCAGGTCCTATCAAATTTTATGTCACTCAGAGGGGTAGAATTATCTTGTTAATTCATTCCTCCTGACTTCCCTGGGGATCTGACAAAAATTAATTTGCATTATCCTTTTTTGAAGAATTTGATTTTTTCTTCAGTGTCAAGGTACACAGTTCATCAAAAGGGCTCTAGTATCATTACGTTTGGTTTCTAACTCTTTTCTCAAGTCTAGTTACTCCTGCCCCCAAGCTGAAATATAAAGTGAGGTATGGAGGAACAGTTTGACAGCAGCAATTAAATTGTATTTACTTAAAAAAAAATATATATATATATATATAGCTTCATAATTGCTACCAAACAAAATTTATTTGTTGTACTAATTTTTATGCATGCATATGATTATGTACTACCACCATACTTTATATAATGTGTTATTTAAACAGTACTTTCTTCAGGGTGGTGATTTGTCATCTTCGATACTATAAAATGCAGGATTTAATCATTCTGTGCCATAGACATAATAAATGAGGAGTTACTATGAGGAGTTGTATTGCTGTTTAAATGAGAGAATACTAAAAGTAGTTATTTATTCCTTGTGTAAATTGAGAGCATTATGTATCAGTACTGCCGCAGCAAAATCTCCATAGGCTAGAGAACTCAAATAGGTAACACAAGTATTCTAATGATATATTTGATCACTGTGGATGCAAATATTTATGCCATCATCTAATAAAGTATGAGTTAACATGATTCTGTATGATTTGAATTTAATTTCTGCCCATTTTCGTTTTAATGCAAAACTTTCAGATTTATATGAAACAATTCAGTACCTACTGGGGAATTTATTTCTTTCAAATAATTCACAAAAATGTTGGAGTTCACAATAAACTGCACTCTAAAGGGGAATAGAAGTAGTAAAGACTTCAAAAATACTTTCTGTTGGGTATCATAAAATTAATTATCACTATAAATGTACACACTGTGCTAAAAAGAAATTTAATTTCTTACAAAATTCCCATAATATAGATTTGTGTCACAGTGGGGTATACTCTATTTTAAATTCTGTGAACTTCCATGTACTTCACAGACTCTAAGGGTTTGATCACACTATTTAGCATGAGAAGAGCTGTACTATTTTGAATTAAAAAAGAATCAGTCCTTGAATATCTAGAATTCTTTGGGACTATTTACACAGCTAACAGTCTTCAGAATCAATATTTATACAATACTTAATTTAGTATATGGGTTGACTATAACCATTAGTTTGCCCCATTGGCACTACCTTCTGACATGAATCAGTGGAATATATTATTTACTAGCATTTACCTGTGAGAAATGAGCTTATATATAAATGTAGGAATGCTTGAAAATCATCTACTTTTGACAACTGAAAACTGGATCAAAATATTGGTAACATCAGAAAATATTTTCCTCCATTGGGCTAGAGATTTTATGACCTTTTTCTTCTTTGTTGTTGTTTTTTTGTTTTGTTTTTTTTTTTTTTTTTGCCTCCACTTCTTTCTCTCAACATAAATGGATTCACTAAAATACTACAGAAAGGACAGGTTTGCTTTGTTCAATTATAGGCTAGTATAAATGAAGGAAAGTCCTTAAAAAACATTTTTTTTCCCACAAGTTTTAACTTATTTTTGTTGAGCTATAGCATTTATATAGAATTTTACTATTTACTGGATGTGAATTAAAATGTCATTCTTTTTGATGTTTGATCTTTGCTAGCATGAAGCCCAAACGAGGAGGTGGAACAGTTACTGTTGTGGCAGATAAAAGAATTTGTTCCCTTTTATCTATATTACCTCTGTAGTTTCTAGTAAAGATCTACAAGATCCAAAGTGACCTTTCCACTTACATCCTCCTTCCATCTTTTGGCCCTTGCTCCTGCTTGTGACTCCATTTCTTCCCACTTCAACACCATGACTTCTTGAGCCCTGCTGTCCTTTCTCGTTTCTTTTCCTAACAATATAACCATACTGTAATATCTAGCAGCTTCTGAAAGTCAACCCTTCATTCCCCGTTTCTTTCCTCTATCACTTCTTCCCTTCATTGGTGAACTCCTTGAACTCACAGATTACAGCAATTTCCTCAAGTTCCTTTCCTCTCAATCCAACATAGATCCTCTACAATTTGACTTTTATTGTGCACCAAGGATATGCTAACATCAAGGTCTACAATGACCTCTCCATGTCAAGTGTCAGGGCCTTTGCTCCATACTTGAACTCTGTTTTTATCGTGATTGATCATACGTTCCTTTTCAAAATCATGCCTTGCCTTTGCAACTCTGTCCTCTCCTCATCACTTAACTGTTCTGACTTGAACATGTAACAGATGGGCCACAAGTGGGAAAGGAAAGGAACTATACTAGGCTTCTGAACCTCTGTTAACTAAAAATACAGGTCTTTTTTTTAAAAGACCCTGTCATATTGCAATGTGAATTTCTTAATGTAAGCAACAGAGGCCTGCTTCTTCATGGCTTCTATAGTTCTGTCATCTTCAGCAGATTTATATTCCACTTCTCTTTTCATATTATTTTTTGAGTTGTGGAGGAGTGGTAGATACAGCTAGCAGCATACTATTATCCTGTTCAGGAATTCTGGGGTTTTTTTGGATGTACAAATAGCCCTAAAGTATCTTCTAATGGGACAGTATAGCAAGGTTACCTTGTTATCAGGCTTCTGAAGAAAACGGAACTGAAGGTGCAGGGGAAAATAAATCACTTCTTTGTAGCTAAGTGAAGATATATAAAACTTTAGTCCCCTAAACCATAATGAGTTCATCATTTGGACCTATAACTTCAGTCTTTTAATTTATTAACATAGCTGATTCCCAGTTTTGAACTTGATGAGTATCACCATAAACTTCTATAACTATTTTAGGATGCTGTCAAGACAGTTCAGGTTCTTCCCAACTTTAAAGAATTGCTAAGAGAATGTTAATATGAAATATATGAAACAAAAGCTCTGTGAAGTCAGAAATAGTGTGGGTTTGAGTTTCAAATATTTTTCACAACAATACTTCATTATTTCTTTGATATTTTGAACATTGTCATGTTGCAGTTAGAAAACTAATATGACACTTCATAAAGAAAAAAAAGTTTATTTCAATTAATTATTATACCTGTAATCCAGGAAACACATTTAGGGATCCAGCTGAAGAAATATAACTTATCTTTTGTACACTGGAAGAGAAGACTGATTCATTATTCTGAACAAATCAGATTAATTCTAATTATTATATAAACATATTTAATCACTTTTATAAAAGTTCTAAAGAGAAACTAAACTGA
Source organism: Tyto alba (assembly GCF_018691265.1). Lineage (NCBI taxonomy): Eukaryota > Metazoa > Chordata > Aves > Strigiformes > Tytonidae > Tyto > Tyto alba. Next base: position 24,638,206 of record NW_024881321.1, read on the forward strand.
ATTGTCAGAAATTGGGAGAGATAGCATGGAATAGTGTTTTCAAGATTTGAAATATTTATCATCTATTGTAGAGTCACATACAATCGAATTTAGATGGTTGTTAAATTTAACAAGTTTTATTTTATATCAAAAACATTTAGAACTCCAACAACATTAGAAAATCACAGGTTCAGGATGTAAGAGGGGTTAATTGCTGCACAACAAACTTAAGAATTCTTAAGATTTAGAAATGATGACCCAAAATATGCAAATCATTTACCTAAAAGATGAGGGCTTTCAACCTGGAGGAGTTTCCTTAGGAGGCATTCCAGCCTAAGGGAAGAGTCCCTGACTGCAAACCTGTTGCTCTGAGGAGGACTTGCTCCATTTGCCCTCCAGTGGGACTCCATTTACACTGAAGTTGAATTTGATCTGCAGTTATATACGGTCAGTGATCTAGAAACTTCTCTCAACTGAGGTGCTTTGTTGGCTGAGGGCCTTGTCTGCAGATCAAAGGGCCTTGCCTTTTGACCAAGGTGTGTATGTGATGGTTGTCACCGACCAAGGTGTGTACATGACCACAGTCACCATGCAGGTTGGGCAGCTCAACCTTAAAGTACAGCTTCTTGTTTTAACTCTTTTCTTTCATTGGTTGAGAGGTTTCAGCCTTTATCGGGGTGGATGCACCTGCCACATCATCATATTCACCTTTTCACTTACAAAATCACAAAGTGGACTTATATTCTAATAAGTAAAATATTAGCTTAAGTATTGTTTGAATTCTGATTTGGAGCGTTATGACCACCATAAAATAAAATATGAGTAAAAGGAAGGGAGGATGTCGCAGGAAGGTAAAAGACAAATAAAATACAGTATCTGACAAGATTATTTTGTACAGTAGAAATAAGTCTGATTTTTAGTTTAAAATGTTGAGTAAATATCATGTGCTGTGGGAAATACTGACAAAATATTAATGTCTATCTATATATTTCTTAGGCACTAATCTCCATAGCATGTAAGCACAAGACTAAAAAAATCTTGGAGTAGCATAAAATAAAATCCTTGGTAAATCCTATTTATATCTTCCTCATCCTTAGTTTTTCAGATATAAACAACTACTCTTACTATTGGCAATTATGTCAGCCTCTTTTCCACTCTTCCTCTTCTATGCTTCTGTCCATAGCACTCCTTAAAACATATTGCCTCCCTTCTACTCCCAGGAGCTGATATACCTGTCATGTTTGCTGCACACAGGAATAAAAAACTGTGTAATGAAACACCTGTTGGGAAAAGAAATGCCAGTTTCAAAAAAAATGGAGAACTGCTTTTTTGTCCTTGGAAATACTGTCTCAAATGATAGGTAGACTACTAACTCTGGAGGCATATCATAACTGTAAAACTGTAACAACAGCCAGAAAGAGCTAACTGAAAGCTGTTCTAGTTTTATTTTCTAGTTCAAAGTGGGGTCAACACAGCATTGCAAAATATAAAGAAATAGTAAAGACTGATTCCATTAAATGAATATGACTTTCATAGCAAGATTGAAAATGGAGACATCATAACTATCAAGTTGTCACCCGAACAATGTTTTAAATTCACATTGCTGAAATTTAATAACATGGAAGAGGCAGAAAGCACAAATTTAAAAATTGTTTCTATTTCAGCTCTTCAAAGTGTTATGTAGCACATCTTAGGGTATTTTGTTTCTTTCATTAGTCTTTGCTTGTTTGTATAAGTAGATTTTACTGACAGTCTCGTCAGACACTCTCTACGTGAAATTCTGATTTATTTTGACACTAATAAGCTAAACAGTGCTAGGCAAATTCCTCTGACTCAGATGTCAAATGGTAAGGCTTAACCATAACTGTACAGTTAAATGTGTTATCCCTTGGGATAGAATAGTTGAATTTGCGCAGTATGCTTCTGATCTCTGCTAACTGCTCAAATTTACCTGGAAATTACTGAGGACAGTAAATTGGCCAGGACTAAAATAATTCCAGGAACCACACTAACAATTTAACTGTATGAACAGTTGCATTCTACTGCCTCATAGTACTTATCTTACTAGTATAGTTGAAAAACACATGACCATCATCTTGATTGCATTAGCATGATGAACAGAGAAATGAATTTTATTGTTGATCACTGAGCCTGTGGGATGCCTTGATGTGATAGAAAACTGAAGTTTAGCAGCTGTACGGCCTGTACTTTTCTGGCTGCCAGATTCTGAAATGTTATTTTTTTTTATCAGCTCTCAATCACTGTCCTTTTGTTTGCTTGCCTGTCATGTTTTGTTTGTTTGCTTGTCATGGTGGTTTCAACCATATCTGAATCTGGCAGAGACTTGAGAAATATCTAGCCTGACTTAGTTCTTTATTTGCATATATATTTTTTTCCCTTTCATATATGTTATATACAATTATACAATACATTTTGGGACATGAACTTCTGATTCTTTTGTCAGATAACAGCAGAAATAAAACCAGCAAACTGCCCACCATAGTTAAACAACATTAATGGAAACTGTTTGTATTATTAGTCTTATTACAATCTTATTCTTATTAAGTTACTGTGGGTAACTAGTTTTGTTTTATAAGGGGGAACATATGATACACAAAAAATCTCAGAAAGCTTTTGTTGTTTTCAAAGAAAAAACAAAAATTCTGAACATTGAATCACTGTATGGCATGGAATGTTAGTAAAACAGATACAGAAAACAGAGAGACATAAGACAGAGGTAAAGAAAACAAGTTTCTGTAATATGAAAGACTGCTTAAAAGTTAGTGACCATTTGAATTAAATTTTGTTTAATTTCTGTGATGTATTGACAATTTTTATAAATAACACATGTATAAATATTTTTTCCAGAAAGGGTGCAAGTATTGCCTGGTCTTTCCCATACCTATCTGGCCTATTACTCTAATGTATTAATTAATATTAGAACAGAATATTTCAGTTGGAAGGGACATACAATGACCACCTAGTCAAACTGCCTGATCAATTCAGGGCTGACGAAAAGTTAAAGCATGTTATTAAGGGCATTGTCCAAATGCCTCTTAAACACTGACAGGTTTGAGGGCATTGATGACCTCTCTAGAAAGGCTGTTCCTGTGTTTGACTACCCTCTTGGTAAAGAAACACTTCCTAATATCCAGGTTAAACCTCCCCTGGCACAGTTTTGAACTGTTCTCATGTATGCTGTCACTGGATCCCAGGGAGAAGAGATCAGCACCTCCCTCTCCATGCCCCCTCCTCAGGAAGCTGTAGATAGCAATAAGGTCAGCCCTCAGCCTCCTTTTCTCCAAACTAGACAAACCCAAAGTCCTTAGCCACCCCTCACAGGACATGCCTTCTAGTCCTGTCACCAGCTTTGCTGCCCTCCTTTGGACACATTCAAGGACCTTCACATTCTTCTTAAATTGTGGGACCCAGAACTGCACACAGTGCTCAAGGTGAGGCCACACCAACACTGAATACAATGGGATAATCACCTCTTTTGATCAGCTGGTTACACTTTATTTTGGTGCACCCCAGGATGCAGTTTGTCCTCTTAGCTGCCAGGGCTCACTGCTGACTAACACTAAGCCTGCTGTTGACCAGCACCCCCAGATCCCTTTCTGTAGGGCTGGTATGCCACTCCTCTCCTAACTTATACTTGTTCAGTCATTACTCTGTTCTGGGTGTAAAATCTTCCATCTCGACTTGCTAAATTTCCTTCAATTAATCAAATAATCAATGCTCCAATCTATCTGTGTCAGGTGCATCCACCTTGACAAAGATGGGGCTTTCTGACCATTAAAACATAGTGGTTGCTGATTAATTTTTGCACCCTTGGTTTTGGCACTTAAAGTAATTTGGGCCTTCAGCCAATAAGAGCTGATATTGACCACAGATCAGATTCAGCTTGAGTATAAATGGAGTCCTGTTGGGGAGCCATTTTGACCTAGTCCTCTTTGGAACAACAAGGCTTCAGTTGAGGACTCTCCCCTTGGGTCAGGATGCTGCCCAAGGAAACTCCTCAAGATTGAAAGTCCTCACTTTTCAGGTGAGGAATTGTGCATTTTAAATTACTGTTAAATACTAGAAATTCCCTGAATTGACTATGTAATAGTAGTTTCCCTCTCACAGACATCTGAATCTGTATTTTGTTAATGATTACGGGAACGTTAACTGATTTTTCTCAAAAATAAATTTTATTTTACATATTTGTTTTCTTTATCTGAGAGCCTCCACAACAATATCTAGATCCCTCTTGTCCCTCAACAAAGTCAAAGCTTGGTATCATCAGCAAACTTGCTAATGATACATTCAATTCCTGCATCTAGATCGTTAATAAATCTATTTGTCATTGTTTGAGCCTGGTCGGCAGCCAACCACCACGCAGCCACCCTCTCTCCCTTCTCTTCCAGCAATAAGAAGGGACAAAGAGCCAGGCTTGGGGTTTGAGATAGGACTGGGATGGGAAAAAAAAATCCCCCCTTTATGGGCACGAGCAAAAGGCAGACTTGTTAGGGGAAGAAAAAAAAAAAGAGCATACATTTATTACAGACACTAACAACACTTAACAGAGGAGGACAGTGAGAAGCATTGCCACATCTTGAGAACACTTTCCCCCCACCCCTCCCTTCTTCCTGGGCTCAGTTCCGCTCCCAATATCTCTATCTCATCCCCGCAGTGGTACAGGGGGCAGGGAATGGGGGGTGCAGTCAGTGCTGCCACTTTCTTCATCTTCAGTGGGGGGAGATCCTGGAACTTGTTCCCCCTGCTCCATCGTGGTCCCCCTCTCACAGGAGACAGTCCTCCACAAACTTTCTCCAACATGGGTCCCTCACACAGGCTGCAGTGTTTCCCCGCTGCTCAGGCATGGGACACCAAATTTCTCTGACTGGATTCCCTCCCATGGGCTGCAACCCTTCCCAAGCTGCTCTAGCGTGGGACATCCCCACATGTTGCAATCCTCCCAGCACTGAACTACAGCAGTGGGGTTTGTTTCTTCCCACAGCATCCTGGCTTCCTTTGGGTGTAGACACCTTGGTCAACCATGCGAGGCCTCTCACAGGCCATACATCAGTGTCTGTTCCACCATAGTCCTTCATGGGTGGCAGTGGGGGGCCACCCTTCTGTCTCATCACAGGGTACGGGGGGGTCTCTGCTCTGGCACACCTTCCCCCTCCTTTCTTCCTCTGTTCCTCCACTGACCTTGGTGTTCAAGAAGCTGCCTCAACTCCTCCTCACAAGTCCAACTCCTCCCCATTACATCCCTTCTTAAATACATTATCACAGAGGCACAGCTGATTGGCTCAGCCTTGGTGAAGAGGTGGGTCCAACTTGGAGCTTCAAGAAGCTTCTCACAGGGGGTCACCACTGTATCCACCTCCCCTGATACCTAAAAAAACCCACCACTCACTTGACCCAGGACAGGCCTTAAGAAATTAATGCTGGACAAAGAAGGCTGCCCCAACATCATAATCCTGGAACAAATTTAGATCATATATGCAGAATTAGATTTACTCTTGCATTCATACAAAAGTATTTGTGTGAATTTATACCTATGTATTTATAAAAATGTGAAGCAGAATTAATTATAATGAAAAGCCAAATATTACTTTAAGTGAAAAACTAAATTCTAGTGCAGAATCAGAATTCTTTCAATTTATATTTTTGCTATAAATGATTAAATTATAAAAGCTTATTAGCATGAGCAATCAGAATAAAGCCCACATTTCAATGCTTACATATATATTTATGATTAATTAATTTTCATTCTCATGTCTTATTGTTATCTTGCCATATATTTGTGAGACACTTAAATGTATGAAACTACTTTCTTCTTTGATTATAGTAAACAAATCTAATAGAGTGATTATTGTTTCCAGAAAAGCCAAATAAACAATCTGAAAACCTGATGTATTAGAAGATACATATCCACCTGTAGTATACATACATATTGTGCTCTACAGACTAATAACTCTGTACAACAAAGAATTCCATATAGTTTGAAAATATGTTTCAAAATGTTTTTTGTTTTTTTTTTTTTTTTTTTTTTTTTTTTTTTCAATAATGGGAGACTTGAAGATATTATGATTTAGTCATGGGGAATTCACTAAATGTCATTCTAAGCTCCTGAAATCTACTATATTAATAATATACCATAATTATATATATACACACACAAATAATTTTCTTAGCTGTACAACACTCTAGAACCTTAAACAGATCTTGTTGTTATAGACTAACTTGTTATCTTAGAAAACCTTAGAAGGATTTGTAAGTTTTTATAAAATTTAATTGTACAGTTGTTACTGAACCTTTATTTTCAAATATGTATTATTAAGATAATCAATATTCCATTAAAAGGCTATAGTGTCCTTCTTATTTGTAATATTCATATCATAGAAGCTGCAAGCTTTGCACTAAATTCTAGCACTACATACATATTTATACATATGTTTATGAAGGTGTAGAATTAATAATATTTTATGCATTTACAGAATCACAGAAACACAGAATCATAAAGTAGTTGAGACTGGAAGTGTGCTGAGCTTCTGTGGAGGGGTTTTTGGTAGCAGGTGAGGGGGCTACAGTGGTGGCCCCCTGTGAGAAGCTTCTTAAAACTCCTCTGACTCCAAATCAACCCCAGCTCTGGCCAAGATTAAAACAATTAGCGACAGTGGCTGGGCCTCTGTGACAACGTATTTAAGAAGGAGAACCTGAGAGAGGGTGAGGGGAGTTGTGAGGGGGAAACATATACCAAGAGCAAGGTTAATGGAAGGAAGGAAGAGGAAGCAGGGAAGGTGCACAGTAGCAGAAATCCCCCCTGTATCCCACAGTGACAACATCAGGGCTACCCCCCCTGCCACCCATGGAGGTCCACAGTAAAACAAAGATTTGCCTCCAGCCTGTGGAGGAGCCCACGCTGGAGCAGGTGGCTGTACCTGAAGGAGTCCAGGACTCTGTGGGAAGAAGCAGCCCCCGCTGTTGTAGTTTGGCACTGGGAGGATTGCAACATGTGTGGGTGACCCACACTGGAGCAGCATGGGAATGGCTGCAGTCCATGGGAAGGACTCATGCCAGAGAAAGTTTGTGGAGGACTACCTCCAGAGAGAGGGGAACCACACTGAAGCAGGCGAGACTGTGAGGAGTCCTTCCCCTGAGAAGGAAGGACTGGAGGACTGACCTGTAACACCCTTTCCCTGCCTCCTGTCCCCCTGGGGTGGGAGGAGATAGAGAGAACATGCTCAGGGTCTCCCCAGCAGTATCACTGATGCCTGTGTGAATGAGAAGTAAGGGGCTAATAGTCTAAAACTGTACAAATTGTGGAAGTCTCTCCACAATACCTCAGGTTAAAGTGTCCAGTGATCAACAAACTTCTCAAGATATGATGTCAGGTCAACAAATGGGTAATACTTTCCCCTGTGAGTGGGAGTTGTCATCTGCCTCTCCCTCTTACTGTGCCATACTTGATTGAGGCTCAGATGAGTTTGATGATGGCTCTGACTAGTCTTGCCTAACCTGTTTCCAGGACACTATATACCTTTGGTAAATGTAGTTCTGGAGACAAAAAAGGAAACTTTCCTCTGTTTCCAGAAGCCACAGGTTTCCAGCATAACCCACCTTGGGTGTCTCCATGCACTTTTCTTCTGAATGTAGTCTCTCAATGTCTTCCTTCCATGCATTGTATGGTTCAGGCTCTTGCCTCTGTAGCATCTCTGGTAGGCTCCGTCAGTCACCTGTTCTCACTCTTTGGGCCTATGCTGTTATCCACATCCTCCCACAGCTCCTACTCCTTGACTGTGTGCTCGGTTGGATCATAGATCATCTCCTACAGGAGAGGCCACCCTTGCCCCAGCACCAGGTATAGTCACTTGTCCTCCCTCTAGTCCAAGGCCTGGACAATGTCATCATCTCCCTAGAGCTCTGACAGAGTCTTTGGTTTTAGATGTCAAAGACATCACCAGCCAGTAATGGGGGACCAAGTCTTTTTTATTAGAAGTCTTTTTATGGGCAAAAGGGAATGCATAATATTTATGGAACAAGGATTTATTCTTAGTCTAATTAATGTTTTCACAGTGGAATCAAAAATACAGTCAACAGCTATAACTAGTCCAGTTACACAGACAGTAACAGAAACACCTCATTAATATGACATTGAACATTATTCTGCAATGCTTCCTTCCCGTCACATTTCTCTTTTACTCTGGTGTTGTAGCTGCCCTTCCAATGTCTTTCGGGGGCACAGGTTGTTTTACAATTTCCCCAGGTGAATGAGCCTGTTGGAAGGGGAGGATACAACAGTTTGATGCACTGTGGTCCCCAGTGGGAGGAGCAGGGTGCCCACGGCAGCTGTGGCCACCTCTTCCTGGGGGTCCCCTTGGGGATTTGGACATGCACTTCTCTCCTTCTCCTTGACAGAAATGGCTTTCTTCCCTGACCCCTGGGGTGTGTCAGGCCATTGTCCTTGGGCAGCTGACTGCACTCCCTGTGTGAGTGGCAGTCAAGTTAACATGGCAGTTACAAACAGCTGCTTCTAATTGGATGCAACCAGCTCCAACTGCCCAAGTTTGCCCTATGCCCCTGACAGAAACCTCTCCTACCACTTCTGGGACAGTGCCACTGTTGTGGGGGGGAGGGTAACAAAAGCATATATTACTTCCAAGGAAAAGCTGACAGTAAGTAAATAAACACTTGTAAAACAGAACCATTCTTAGTTTGTGTTCCTGATAAATATCTAAATGTATATTGTGAAATTGAAGAAGGCTTACTTTAGATTATTTGAAGCATAAGTTGGTTATGAAGATGAAAGTTTCTGAGAATTGTCAGAAAAGTACTTTACCTTTTGTTATTTAGTCTAGCAAACATACACAGTTTTATCATGACCAGTACTTTTTGCCATATCTCAAAACACTCTTGTCCTTTAGAGAAGAGTTGTTTATTGAGCTGTAGTTGCACCTGAAGAGTCCTAAGCTGATTCATTTAATTTTGTGACTCAGATATAATTGTACTTTTCCATATACAGTTTTGCATATACAGCTCTTTCAGGGAAAAGTTTGGCCTCTTTTCAATTGCCATCAATCAAGAAGGTTACAGCAAAAGTTATGTCAAAATACAAATGTCACCATCTTCAACAAAAAAATCTCTCAAGGATTTTGTGATTCACTCAGTGATCCGCTTTTTCTTGCTGACTTTTAATGCCCCTTCCATAATGCTCTGCTTTTTAATATGTCTCTGCATTCACTTTAGGTGGCATAAAACCAAATAAATTAAATCTAGAAGTCCTAGAATATTACAACAATCAGACTTTTTTGAAAATAGAGGTCCATTATGTGAGGATACTTCTCTACAGAAACAGCTTTCATACAAATAACAATTTGATTTTACAGCTTCTTTCTCACTGTGAATAACACCAAGCTTCCCAGTTTCTTATAGCAGAGCTAAGGAGCAAAGCTGTGTGAAACATTCATTTCACACCTTGAACTTTTTGAAATGGGTCGTGATTTTGAGCTACATAATGTTGTGCAAATTCCTACAATGATGTCTTAGTTTGGCTGAAATAGAGTTAATATTCCTTTTCAGGGACTAGATGAGTGCTGTGTTTTGGATTTAGCTTTGGGTTTGGTATGGGAAAATGATGATAGCATACCAATGTTTTCAGCTGCTACCAAGACTTCAAGGACTCTCTGACTCTCCATGTCCTGCCCGTGCGCAAGGGCACAGGGAGCAGGGAGGGAGCATGGCCACAGCACCTGACCCTAACTGGGCAGTGAAATATTCCATATCATGGAACGTCATGCTCACTATATAGAGGAGGGGTGGTTGTGAAGGAGCTCTCTCTCGCTTCTGGGATTGCGATTGCAGGATCTTGGTATCTCGGGGTCGCTAGCTGGGAACGGGCTGGATATTGGTTAGCGGGTGGTGAGCAATTACACTGTACATTGCCTGTTTATATATTTCTTTTTGTTTTCCCCCTATCATCATTATTGTTTTCGTTTTATTGCCATTATTAAACTGTTCTTATCTCAGCCTGCTAGTCTCCCTTCACCCCTCTAATCCCCTCCCCCATTCCCAGGTGGGGAGGGGGAAGGGAGGGTGATTAGCTGTCGCATTGTGGTTCGCTACCAACCAGGCCTAAACCACGACAAATGAAAAGAAAAAAACATATAGGCAGTAATTTTATCATCCCAGATGATGGTATTAAGGCACGTGTTTTACCACTGAGCCCAGTAGTATTTCCTGGCTTTGGACACATGTAGCAACTGTCTCCTGATTTCAGATTGTGGTGAAAAAAATCACTCTGATTTTTTGGTTTCTAAAGGAAGAAAACCTGCTATATAGGTCAGGTAATAGCAGTAGTGTAGTTTAAAAATATGAGTTACTGGAAAAACCTGGAACTGAGTGCAATTTGTCTCAGTAGGCAATCATGCAGTTTGATATTGGACCTCAACAATTCAGAAATATAATAAGACATGTGTATTAACTTAAAGTCATTATGTAGAATAAGTAATCTGAAGACAATATAGAAAATTAAGTGATTGCTCAAGATACTTACTAATTGTAGTCCTAGTTCCAGAAAACAATCTGGATATTTATTATTAACGTCAATGTACCAAGGGTTTGATCCTTAGCAAGTAGGAATATGTAAAAAAAATAATGAGTCCCGATCTATGCTATTTACGCTATTAAACTACAAAACTATGTTACTAATTATTTGCTCAGATTTAGCCTTTCATGATGATACAACAAAGTCTGACATTTATTAATGGTAACATTGATTTTACCTAACTATAACCATCTAAGAGTTTCTATCTAAAAGGCTATTCTAAGCTGTTCAGCTAGGCTCCCCATCTTGACGGAAAAATTCATACAGATGATTGCAGTGGTGATTTAACTGCTTAAGCTATGTGAACAAGCTGACTTTCAGAGCTGGCTGTTTCTGTCCAGCTACTGTAAAAGCAGAATGAACAATTAATTCTTGCTAACTGATTACCTTTTAAGTGGCTAACACTGGTGAAATTGGTCCCAACTTCTTTTACTGTAGTTGAATGCAGAATTTAAGTCAGAACTTAGAAGTTCTTTTTCATATGAGATACCAGTCCAGCTGATAGGATTTAGGTTTTTCATATCTACCTATGCTTCCACTAGCAGCTGTTGTTCAGCTGAACAGGCATGAGGTCAAGACTTAAAAACTCATGAGCAATCTGTTAACCTCAGTGAGTTTAAGTACTCAGAATGGATAAAAAAATTAAGAGATAAATGGGATTTATTATTTTTATCTCATCTAATTATGGAAGAGGACATTAGTCACATAATCAGATATTAGAGTTCTGATGTGCAAACTGAAAACAAATGAGACATGTTTTTCACATGCTTGTGACAACCAATCCTCTGAAATAGTATTTATCCATGATTAATTACATAGAGTTAATCTCTGTGTTGCAGGATGATTTACTGAAAAATTTAACTTGGTAATATTTTTCATCAGTGTTTCCTTTAGGAATTCTGTGCATCTCTTGATGCCCATACATGTTAACAGATACTCCTGAAAGACATGTCAAGGCATATAGAAGACAGGGAGCCAGCATGGCTTCAATGAGGACAAGTCGTACCTGACTAATCTAGGGGCCTTCTGTGATGGAGTGACTGCATTAGTGGACAAGGGTAGAGTTACAGATAGAATCTACCTAGACACCCGTAAAACATTAGATACAGTCCCTCACAACATCCTTCTCTCTAAATTGGAGAGACACAGGTTTGGTGGATGAACTGGTAGATGGATAAGGAATTGGCTGTATGGATGTGTCCAAAGAGTTACAGTCAACAGCTTCATGTCCATGTGGAAACCAGGGATGAGTGTTGTCCCTCAAGGGTCCATACTGGAACAAATACTATTAAATATCTTCATCAATGACATAGACAGTGTGATTGAGTGCACCCTCAGCAAGTCTGCAGATGACACCAAGCTTGATGGTGTGGTTTATTCGCTAGTGTCATGTCCCAGTTTCGTGGGATGATGACTCAGATTTGTTGATTCCCAGGTAAGGGTTAAGGTGAAATGACACTAGTGATTCTTCAATTCACAAAAATCAATTTTTATTTGCTCACAACAGATATTAACATGAAACTTTGTCAGAAAGCCTTACAACCTCTCCAACAAGTGGTAAACTCCACAATTTACACCAACAAACCACAAATCTTATAGTCTACCCTGACAAGCCACAAAGTAAACATGCCCCAACAAGCTGTGAACATTCCCCATAAGCCTTGCTGTCTCTGCAGGGATATAGGGATAATGAGGGAGAAGAGAGAGAGAAAAAAAGGAAAACAAACAAAACAAGAAAGATTTCACCTCTCCCAGTTCCAGTGTTGGTCCAGCCAGCCTAGATGTCTGGTTCCGAAGGAGTGCACCACTCAGGGATATAATTCTTGTCTTTTTATAATCACTTGCCCCGCTTCCAGGCAGGCACTCAAACTCATTAGTCTAATTAGGTGTCATGCACAGGCCATGCTTCTAGAATCCTCTTGGTTTTGATGCATGCATAGTTTGTACCTTCAGGGTCTTCTGGAAATGGGTCAGTGGGCTTGGGGGTAATTGAGTAGTTATTCCCCTCCTCCTGCAGATATGACCAGTGTCTGACCTTTCTTCTTGGTGCATGCATTGTGAGAGCGACTTCTCTATTGGCTCTTTATGGAGTTGCTCAAGACAGGGAAGTCCAGTCTCAGAAAAGTGTGGCCTTACCTCCACAGAACCCTCTTTTATAGCCACATTTTTCAGTAATTTTTTGCGCAACCCCAGCATTTCCATAGAAATCATCTTCTTTACCAAAGTTCTTTATCAAATGTTTGAGACATTAACTATGTGTACTGTCACAGATAGAGAGAAGGAATGTCATCCAGAGCAACCTTGGCAGGCTTGAGGAGTGGTCCCATGTGAACATCATGAAGTTCAACAAGATCATATGCAAGGTCCTGCACATGGGTCAGGGCAATCCCCAATAGCAAAACAGACTGGGGGATGAATGGATTGAGAACAGCCCTGCCAAGAAGGACTTGGGAGTACTGGTAGATGAAAAATTCAGTATGAGCCAGCAATGTGTGCTCACAGCCCAGAAACCAAATCATATCCTGGTCTGTATCAAGAGAATTGTGGCCAGCAGGTCGAGAGAGGTGATTCTTCCCCACTACTATGCTCTCATGAGATCCCACCTGGAGTACTGTATCCAGCTTTGGAGCTCTCAGTACAAGACAGACTGTGGGTCCAGAGGAGGGCCAAGAAGATTATCAGAGAGCTGGAACATCTCTCCTATAAAGAGAGGCTGAGAGAGTTGGTGTTGCTCAGCCTGGAGAAGACAAGGTTTCAGGGATGTTTTGTTGCAGACTTTCAATACTTAGAGGGGGTTTATAAGAAAAATGGAGAGATATTTACCAAGGCCTGTAGTGACAAGTCAAGGGCCAATGGTTTTAAAGTTAGAGAGGATAGGTTTAGTTTGGACATAAGGAAGAAATTTTTTTATGATTGTCCTGGTTTGGGATGGAATGGAGTTAATGTTTCTTCTTAGTGGCTGGAATAGTGCTGTGTTTTGGATTCAGGATGAGATTTGATATGAGAAGAATGCTGATAATACTCTGATGTTTTCATTTGTGGATGAGCAGCTGCATGGTGTTTGACTGCTGACTGGGTTTAAACCACGACAGTGGTGATGGTGGTGAGACACTGGAACAGGTTGCCCAGAGAAGCTGTGGACATCCCATCACTGGAAATGTTCAAATTCAGGCTGGACAGGGTTTGAGCAGTGAAAGATGTTCCTACCCATGTCAGTGTGAGTTGGACTAGATAATCTTTAAAGATTCCTTACAACCCAAACCATTATGTGATTCAATGAACTTTAAGTCACCAAAGTGGAGTTGTTTGGAATTTTCTGAAACAAAGCTATTTAAACTGAATATTTCTGTATGAACTTTTATGTCCTTGGAGATTCTACTTCAGTGAAGAAATAAACTTGTATTGTACATAAGCAAACCATCAACTGAGTATATATAATGCATAATTTACACAGTAAATACAGATATTTATGAAGGCTGACAGCATAAATACATGAACAAATTAAAGTAAGAGTTTATGTGTAAAACCACATCCACTAATGCATCTGGAATTCAGGCAAATAAATAATAATTAAAAAAAGGAGGCTTTATGGCTGTTCACACAGAGATATGAAATCTCTTATTTGTTCATCTTAATTGATCTAAAGGTTCAGACTGACAACCAAATTGCTTCATGTCATCTAAGCTCTGATAACTGTCATGTTTCTGTTCCTAGTAAAAGTAAAGTAATACAGCATTGTTTAACTCTCATTCATTGTAAGTCATTGATCAAGACAAATTCTAAACTATCTGAAAATAAATAAAAAATAACAAAATTGAAATATTAACATAAACATATTGTACAACTGAAGTCATCTAAATGAGAAAGGTATGCAGTAGAGTGGCATTACTAGTCTAGACTAAAAATGTTGGTGTTAATGAAACAACTTTCCTGTGTTAGAAATGTTTTGGTTTGTTTTGGGTTGTGGTTTTGGTGTTTGTTTGTTTGTTTGATTGGGTTTTTTAAATGTAAAAATAGCTCCCATTCTCATTTAAGATTTCTTTTAAAAAAATACATTATTTATAAAATATGATCTGAGGGAAACCACGCATTTCATATTAATTGAGGTGTTTCAATATTTAATCATAAAACTATTCTTTACTTTTTTGTCATGTTTTAAAATAATTGATCTGTATTACATATAAGAAATGGTTTACCAAAAAGATTCAGGAACAACAAAAAAGAACATTTCAACAATCTTAACTTTTTTTCACAATACATTTATATAGTTTCTTGCCACAAAATTTTCTTGTAACAGTTTCTCTTTTATTGAAGAAGAACCTTCCACAAAAAGCAAAATTAACAAAATCTTTATTTAGATTAAAAAAACCTTTTCTGCTTTGGCTAGAATGAACTTTGGCATCTGTAACCCTTGACTATAGTGGGCATATGGTAACACAACAGGACAGGGTATGAAGCCAAGTCCACAATGAAGTGACACCAGCTTTTGCTTTATGTTATGTAATCATATCACCCTGAGACACTGGATATTCCTCTATGTGAAATGGTCTCTGTGTCTGTGGTTCCTTGAATCATGAGTTGGAATTCACATCAGACAAGAAACAAGTTTTATTAAAAGTAGCTGAATTTGGAGGACTTCAAGACTCCGAGGATTTCTCCTTCCCAGCACACTACACTAGAAAAGAGTCAAACTGGGTAGACTTTAAGGCACAAGTTACTCCACCACAGCGCAATGGATGCATGTTTCTGTACTCTTAGGTCCAGTTGATGGTGAGACTGAGAATGTATTCTTGTTAAACATACATATACATGCATGCATGCATGCACAGAAGTCATGTCAAGCCCCACAAATAACACAGAGAACACCTTTATCAGCACCAATGTAAACACAGATAGTACTCACATAAACATGAACAATGGGGCCAATGTTGAACTTATTTTTAGGCTGACCGAGATTGATCACTCTCATTCTCTTGATTCACAAGAACACCCACACTCATACATCTCTCAGATACTTGGACAAACTTCAAGTCTGTCCAAAATATATGTCCAGACCATAGGCCTCATGCAGTCACTATCTCTCACGGTGTCAAGTTTGCTAGTGGTGACACATACAAGTCTGTGTCTATCCTGTAGCTGGTCTCAAAACTATGGTCTCCCTTAGTTTCTCCAGTCCCTGATTTCCTCCGCAGCAATTGGACCCTTTGTCGGGGAGTCTTTCTCTCTCCAGGTATTGGTAATTGCAGTTCATATTCGACTTCCTGAATAGTCCGCCTTCTGATTTGTTAACTGTTACATGCACAACTCAGAGCAGGGAGTTCAGCCACACAGAAAAAAGTTCAAAATATAATTCAACAAGAATACAGGATAGATTGTGTCAATCAAACATAGCACTCTGTCAAACAGGTGTACTGATCAGACCCTGATTACAGGTCAACCCATTCTTTTTAACCCTTTTTCCTCTTTTTCCCATGGTTGTTCTTCCATGTTCCACCTTGATCAATCCTTTTCCCTGCCTTTGGTCCTTACCTGAGACATTCCATTTTAAGTTTTTTACAGTACCAAAATTAATTTCCCCATTGTGTTTCATAAAAAATCCTATAGCCCTTTAGGCAGTAATCCCATTTAGTTTGCACGGTGTTCCAAAGAGAGACTTTGTTTCCTTGACATTTTGGAGAGCTTCACACCAGGGACAATGGTCTAATCATTGTCCTTTGATGGTTTTAGGAGTAGCTGATTCAGTTCCTATGGTTCATGGTCTGTCATTGTTTGTCTGATCCTAATTGGGTCTCTGTCTTTAACTGGATAAACTTTTAGTTGCAAAGCCTAATATTCTGTATAGGGAGCCAAGTTACAATGAAGTCACACCAGAATTTACTTCATGTTACAGTAATACCTCACCCTGAGACACTGTGGAGATGTCTCTATGTAAAATGATCTGTGGTTGCCATACGTTCAATAACAAGTTGGAATGCACATCAGACAAGAAACAACTGCTCTTCATAAAATTCATTTCATACTGGAAATTAGCACAGTGAACCAAGATTAGCAAATTCTTTGATGATAAAATTTACCAAGGAAGATTTGCAGCTGGAATCATGTACAAGTAACCCAAACAAATGACAAGAAACAGTCTGTGTGATTCCATGAAAGAAATAAAATGTTGAAAGCTACTGTACCTCTACACAAGACAATTCCTGATTGGAGTGCAGGACTATCCATTAGATGTGATTATTAAAATGTGTAACTGTGGAACTGGGTTGAGTTCATTATAATTTGGATCCTTCCACAAAGAAAGCAGACAGCAGTGTATTTCATTATATGTGGGAGGTGAAAGGAGGCATCCACTGATCCGAGTACATAAGGCATGGCTCTTGTGAAAGAGAGTTGAATGTTTACCAAAGACTATTTCTGAAAGCTGACATAGAACACTTCTGTGATTCTGACAGAATCATGAGTAATGGTCCTTGTACTGCAGTAACTAACAATAAACTTAGAGCACTTAAAGATTTCTTGTGTCTGTACTCATTTTGCCCACAAGGAATGTGTTTTTGTTAAAGCATCTGATTCAAGCTAATTGGAATAAACACACAGACCAGGGAAGATCAAGGGAAGAATGACATCCCAGAAACCCAAGTAACCCAATTAGTGCAAACCCAGTGCCTTGAGTTAACTACTCCTTCAGATGATTAAAGAAGAAAGATTAGATCATTGACCTTGTTGTGAAAACTTTCAATTTGACTCAACTAAACAAATTCTTCTGGAGGCCACACAAACTAAAGGACATTATTGCCTCAAGGGTTATAAGACCATTGGGGTTTAAGGTGAAATTGACAGTGTCAAGGTTAAAGGGACCTTGACAGCAAAACACTGCAATTTCAAATGTATGAAAGTTTTAAGAATTACACAGTCCCTCTGTCCCACAGGGGAGATGGCAGGTTCAGAAGAAAAATTGAGGGAGTCAGTGAGGTGGTTCCAGCTGTGGGGCTCACAGTCCTTGCGGTGGGCTGGGTGTCCCTGGGGTGTTTCTTGGGTGCTTCTGGAATCTTTTAGATCTTGCTCTCCCACCTGTGACATCTCTCCTGGAGTCACACTGAGCATCATCAGGACAAGGATGCAGCAGAGAGTACCCACTTTCTGACAGGCGTCTTCTGCATCAACCAGAAACTAACAAATGGCTGTCACTGTCACTTGTACTCAGAATCTGCCCATCTGTGGGGTTCTTGGGAGTCTACAACTTCAGTGATTGACAGGTTGTTTAAGGTCAAGGTACTCCTGTACTTTTTTTAACTAGGTTACTCTCTTATCCAATAGGGTTAGTTAAAGTTCATATGCTAACACTGTTGTCAGCGAGACGCAGCTGCATTGCCACATGGACTTACTAGGAGATGCGGGACCAGCACGTAAGTTTGAGATTGCTAAAACTTATAATGGAATTTTGTAGGGATGTTTATATAATTTAATCTATATAATACGTATTTGTCTGTATTATATACTATATAGTTTGTTTAACTATATGCAATGAATATGTTTACATACACAATATATAGTATATAAAGATTTATAATTTGTATGTTATAAAAATGGTTATTTTAAGATACGTAATAATTATAATGTATTATTATGATTAGGTATTACAGCTGTGACATTCATTTTTTCATATGGAGTTAGTTGAATGTAGGTAGCGGCATGCATATGAGGTAATGGCTATCCAATGTGTGGAACCCAATATACCCTGTAGTTACACAGGTTGCTTAGAAGTGAGCTTGAAGTGGATTTCTTATGAAAATATTAACATTAAAAAAGTAAATTAATAAAAATTAAGGGTTTTGTAGAATGCAATTAATGCATCTGATGTTGCAGTGGCAGATAATTTGCTGGCAGGGTTGTTTTATTTGCATAGTGAGAACTGACAGAACCATTTGTCTTACACTCATCTGCTCATGACAACTGCTCATAAAAACTGTTATTTACATTATTATCTGGAGGTTACAGTGTTAGCAGTGTATTCTTCTCTCTTAACTTTTACCTAAGTGAGTGTTTTGGGCATCTTTTTCTATTTTAATCAGCTCTATGTTGTTGTCTTCTGTGTGATAGGCCAAGGATGGGAAATGTCTAATTTGACTCTTTTTGGTCAAATCTTATAAAAAGATGTTTCCTGTTCATAACATAGCAGGAATTTCCACAGAAAAATACTGAATAGAATAGAAATACATAGAATATGTATAATAAATAGACCTGAAGCATTATTTAAACCTACATAATTTAACAGAATATTTATTTTTCCGTACAGATATAAGGATATAAACTCTTTTAATTCAAAATAATTATATCAGAAACATATATATTTCTTCTATTACATTTTATAAAACATTTTTATGACAATGTGCACAAATTTCTCTATTTTGAACCAACTACAAAATCTTACACACCCAGATTGCCTCATCTAAACAGTGTAAAAGAGTAATTTTATCTATATGCTAGTTATGAAGGTGTTTGATGTTTACAATAACATCATTGCACTAGTGCTGAGGAAGAATTAAAATACTTTGTGCAGCTTTGCTGAAAACATGTTTTCTCATTCTGGAGCTTTGGACTGACATTTTCCCATAATATGATTCTTAAAATACTAAAAATGCATGTGTCAGCTGTGCTTTAAAATTTTAGTATGACTGCTTCAAACTTGAAATTTAAGCCTTCAAGTCCTAAAGTCTACATCTCTAGACACGAAGATCTCTTGACATTAATAAAAGAAAGGTGTGGATTTAGCAGAACTTAAGCTTTGTGAAACATCAGAGTGAGATCCAAGTAAAATGAAGTTCCTTAATGATCCCCAATTCTAAGTGCTTGGCTAATTACTCCTTCTAAAGGCAATACCTAGTTTTCTACATTTTCAGAGAAGAGTATATATTTTATATATTTAACACATATTTATTTAATATATACATCTAAGTTTAATATATATATTTATTGTATTTAATGGACTCACTAGGAAGTTCCATATACATACACTAATATTTAAGCTAAGCAGAAGGACACCGCCCCTCCCCAAATTGATAGCATTTATCTCTATTCCATCAACTATACAAAACAGCTAATTTAGCAGGAAGGCTTCAATAGGTATCTAGAACCTTGGCACAAATTGCTTAAATTAAAGACCCCATTCTGTGAAATAGAATTTTAACTCTAATATAGATCCTCATAATAGCGTCCTTACAGTAAACATGTGATCTGAGATTGCTGAGATTCTGAGATTCACAATGATCAATCTATGACATAAAGTGGGATAGTTTAGTCAATACACAGGAAACACAGAACTATCTTGGCTGTCTCTGTCATAACCAATCTTCTGAAAACAGGACTGAAAATTTTAAAGTCCATTCTGAATCTGGGCTGAGGATCAATATAGTAGAAAATATTTACAGACCGACTGATTTATCAGCTATTAGGGAAAGGATCTAGTTGCCTGAATAGGTATTGCCATTTTGAGCTGCCCTGGAGTATCTGAGAAATCTGCTGATCTGGCAGATATGACAAAGATGCTATAGAAAACCATCATGATCCTGAAGCATTAACAGACTCTCAAGTAGGGTGCTAAGGGTATCTCAAACTATATCCTATATAGGAGCAAGGGAGTCAAGCCTTAAACTTTCAGGTGAAATGACTTTTCTGATCCAGCAACTGTATTTACTAAATCTACAGTGACTATAATAAGAATTTATACAATTAGTTTTCATGTAAATACTTTAGGCACCTAACAATAAGTGTCCTATTCCAAAATGAATCTCATTACTGGATTATTATTTTCTTTCAAAATAGTAAAAGCAGAACTGACCTTGCCTTACAGTCTAAGAGTTAGGATTACTGGGTATATTGGGTGATTGTCTAAGGAGGACATACATACAAGAATGTTTAGTGAGGGAATTCTTTCTCATTTAAAACAGACTACCAGATAAGTAGCTGTCACTGTGGAGGTGGGATTCAGAGCTCAAACCCACTTCCTGTTCTTAAAGTTCTACATCAACTTTCTTGTGAAGAAAGTGCACACAAAATACCTAAACATATTATAATGACAGTGCAGTAGAAGAGTAGCATAGCAGTACCGTAAGAAAGACTATAATTTCACAGTGGAGCCATACTAAATTGCCTGGGAAAGTTTAATACAAGCATTCATAATTATTCAGTTCTTGATTTCTCAACTTTAATGCTCTTTTCATCTTGCATGTACAAAAGCTATGTATGATTGTTATTCCTGGGCAATTAAACTTTTGTCAGGATAATGAAAAGTCAACTTGTAGTTTCAACATTATTGTTGAAATAAAAGGGTTATTTACTTGACTAACACCACAGGACTTCAGACAAACAAGGAAACAAACAAGAAATGGTTTGAATGCTCAGGCACAGAAACATTATCAGAACAATAAATTAATGAATAATTTAAACATGAACAACTTATAAATAATAAGAAAAGAAAGCAAAATCCCAAGTGTCAGAAAAAGGAGGAAACAGAAATTTAAAGAATTAGAGCTAAAATCCTGAAATAACTTATATGATCTTTTTTTTCGACAAAACTCATCTTGCTGTACATCGTTGTTACATGTTTTTGTGCATTCTATATATTTATAAATATATTCACATGGTTTATTTAAACCACAGAGCCATACAACAGAGAATAAATATATAGTTATTAGATCAGCTATAGATATTTGTGGCACAGATGTGTAGCTGATGTAAGATGTGATGAATCACACAGCTTCTGAATAAAACTCAGACTTCCAGCTTTCAAGATATTCTTACATTCAGCAAATATTTTAGCCTCTGTCTCATGTCTGTAGACAGAGATAGGAATGCAGTCCTCTGAACCAGAGATCAGCAATTGATGAAAACAGTTCCAGTCAGCAGAGGCTTTCCTCCATGAAAAAGATACAAAAGTTTCTTTCTTTAAAAAGAATCATCCCGATGTATAAGAATATGCTGTATAAAGTGTAAAGACAGAGAGGGAATATGAAATATTGAGGGAATGACTGGGGAATATGAGGTATGAGCTAAAGACAGGAAAAGGTGAAGTAATGTATCATGATGGTTTAGAAAAATAAGGAAGGCCAGCTTTAATAGATGATGGATCCTGAAGGCTGATAGAATTTTATATGTTAGACAATTAGTTTATTCATATTGAATTGCAGTGAACATTGAGGATGAGTCAACTTAATTTTTTGCTCAGGAGAATTAAAGTTTGTAAGAGAAGAGTACACACAGAACTAGGGTTTCTAATGACTAATGAGCTTGAGGCTGCTGTAACCCTCTTCATTTGAGGAATTCTGACTTCACTATATTTCAGTTTTGATTTCTTCAATATTATAAGAAAAAAAAAATCTCTGTTCTTATGAAAATATCAGGTTTTTCTACCCTTTCTTCAATTTAAAAAGTGAGTTGGGGGAAAAAAGCCCCAGACACAAAAACTTTCAATGCATGAGTAGAACATTCCCTATCTAGTAGATAGTAGAAAAAGGGTAAAGAGGAGGAAAATGGCTGAATCATTATTTGTATTTTTTTTTAAATTAACACTAAAATATCAAAACTATGCTTGCTCCCCTTGATGAACAATTTTTCTGCTTATTTTAATCTATTGTCTATGACCATTGTTCCTATTTGTTTCTAGGAAATTCCTTCCTCGTGGTTAGTTTGAATTGTTGTATTCTACTCTTGCAGAAAAAAAAAATCACATAGCTAAAGTATGAAGTAAGGTTTACTTTAAGATTCACATAATTGCTGAATGTTCTAGTTGCTAGAATATGAAGTTGGGATTGATCCATAAAATAATTACAAATAATAACCTCCCTAGTTTTTAAGGCTAACGAGACCAAGATTTTTCCCTTAGAATATATGTATTTATATTTATGCTGCGGCTCTCAGCTCTCCTTAATATGGAATAACTGAAAACTGCTCATCAGTCCTCCCTTCTTTTACCTTCATTTTTCTGGTTCTAGCATTTCACCTGAAGCTAGGGATTTGTTTCAAAAATTAACCCAATAACAAATAAAATAGAAATAAAATAGATAATCAGTTATCAGATGCCATGTACTTACAGATCTAATTCATGAAGCAGCTGCACAAATGTTAGCAGTAGGAGAAAGGAGATAGCAGCAGGTTATGGGGAACTTCGCTTTACCTGTATTTTTATAAGGTTAAAGTGGGAATGGAATCAGAGATTCATACCAATATGAATCAGTAGCTAAGTGTTTATCTGCTTTAATGGCAGCCCAAATATTTAGATTTCAAAATAGTCTTTGAATATAATTTTAGGCTTCCATTTTTGAAAATGTATTTTGAATTAATCATATCTTCTAATACTCCTATGAACTTTGAAAGCATTATACCATTTTTGACTGGTATGAGAGATCTACATGAGAAGTGACTGCCTAAACATTTCATAGTCTGACCTGAAAATAAAACTAGATAACATAGAAACAGTGGGGAAAACTAGAGTGAATACCATAGCAACTCCCATGAAATGTTAGAAAATAATGAGATGTGGTCAAGAAGAGCTAATAGCCTGTTTTTCTCAACATATATTTCTGGATGTTGGCCCAGCATTGTTAATTATTTATATATATTACATCAGGATAACTGACCTGAGATACAGAAAATATACAGCTTCACACAAACAAGCAAACAACAAAAAAATTAAGATGATATTTTAAGCAATAAATAAAAAATTTAATGCTCTAAATAAATAATAAAATTTAAATAATAAATAAAAAATTTAAATAAAAATTGTTTATTTTGAGATTAAAAATAAAATAAATAAATAAATAAACATAAAATAAAAAGGGCTATATAAAATTATTTATAACATAATAGGAGTTAGGACAGAAATTTCAAAATACAGTAAGACAAGGATTTACATTTAACTAATATAAATAATAACTGTTGAATGTATGTAAGAAGCATAATTATATGGCTACAATAAAAGAACTAAACTAGAAATAATTAAAACATTGATTTTGAATAGATTTTAAGTTTGATAAAGTGATTACTCTGTGTTGCATAAATGATTTTCTCAAAATAGCTGTGACCATAGGAACAGATTAAATTTCGTGTATATAAACAGTCTTTTTCGTCTTCAGTGGAAATACAGTTTTAAGTAAGGAGTACTGAGAAATTAAAAAATATCAAAACTGTCTAGTCTCTTATGAGCCTTTGTGTCTGTAAATACTGTATTTTTTTGTCAGACGTATTTTGCACATGGTGTTGCTGCAGCATAAGTTGAAAAACACTACCATCTCAGGAGACTTGGAAAAAACTAGACTGTAAATCCCAGATTACTTTAAGCAGAAAGATGCCCAACTCAGCTACATTCCCTGAGACTCAATGCAGTGTGCATAACCAATCACAGTAGCATCACTGAATTTCAAACAAGCAATTGAGCCCGAATTTCCCTGCAGATATAGAAGTATTCCTCAGTGCATAATGGAGTGAAAGGTAGTATACACTTTTTGAATAATAACTTAATGTTTAAAATATCTACTCAAAGAGAATAACTCCTGATTTCTAAATCATTCTCAGCTTGATGGCTCTGATAAACAAATCCTACTTTCTGAGGGAATTTTCCTGAAAACCATTTCTGGTGTTTTATCCTAGTAGGAGAGCCTGGAACCTTATTCTCCATTTTCCAATTAAGTACTCCAATCATTAAGCTATATAAAAGCATGGAACATTTCTAAAGGAGAGAGAGGTGGTAAATGAGCAAACGAACAAGCAGAAGAACACCTTTAGGCAAGAAATATCATTTTTGTGAATCCTATTCGGACTGACAGAATTATAATTATTAGGCACTGGACTGCCACAGTCACCACAATATCTTATGAATTTACATTAGAATCCACTTTCTGCAGTTTAACAAGGAATGTAACATCCACTTCCATTTTGTGAAATGTTGGCCCTACACTCATCACTACAAATCTCTAAACTTGATTTGTTCTATATCTTCCATTATTCTTTCAGCCTTCTTTGCCTGTAAGCTCACCTACCATGACTGTTATGTACATTCTTTCTGATATAAAAAGATATTCCAGTATCTTTCTGACAAAAATATCCTTTTTTGAATCTGTCAAGTTCACACTATTCTGTTTGCTTCTGATGTTGTTGTAAACACATAGTTTTTCATCTTTTATAAACCATTGACTGTTTCCATAGAAAACAGTGAGTCTAATACTATACTTAAGATGTTTCACATACTGAAGGAGTACCAGTAGTTTTGATATTAGCCACATTAGTTCACAGCCTAAGAGAAATCTACGCATAATAATATAATAGACAAATAATATAATAGACAATAGTTCTAATTTGACAGGGACAAATGAAAACAAGCACAGTCAAAAGTGGCAAAAATTGGGGAACTTACAGTTCATACCCTTGTTAATTATTTAAAAAAAATTTAATATAGTGATTTTTTTTGACTAAATATTTGTTGTCTTACTTTGGAGAAATTTTTTCTGAAGTGAGTAGACATTGATCTGGATGAGGTAGGAAGCTGGCACTTCAGATTCACTATCTAAATAATTATGTAATTTTAATAAAAATGCAATTTTCAAGAGGAATAGAAATACCTTGAATCCTTTATGAATACTGATTTTTACATACTCCAGGACAAAATAATATAAATTGCAGATTATCATAATGTTTAATTTTAAAACGAATCAAAGTTACATACATTGTTAATTAAATTGACAGATATAATTTAAACTTTATATAAAATATAATTTATTTTTATGCAGAATTTTGTAAGAACATGTTTTTTGTCTTTTTGCTTGTATATGTTAATTTAATTGTTATTTTCCACAAACCTATCTAAATTTAGAGAAATGTTTCAGCATCAGATTTCATTAGCATACTTAAACTACTCACCTCTGAATAAATCTAGAATAAAAGAAATGTGCAGATACCTTAGTCTAATGTTTAAATCAGAGGAAGCAATTTTATTTCCAACCTCTTAAATCAGTAAAAAAACTTAATTTACAATAGATATTCAAATATGTGAAGTTTTATATATATATTTATAAACCTAAAATAGTATAATATTACTAGAATGTCATTTTTCACAGTTTAGATTCGTTGTTTAGGACTTTACTAAAGAAATTCTCATCTAGTCCTGCTGGATGGAGACAGCATTCTAACAAAGATGCCTATTAAGCAGTATGAAAATCATTCTTTTGTTGACGGTCTAGACTTACCTCATTTTCAACTGAAAACTACTTTGTGCTTCTCACATTATGCAAAAAAATGAACAGGAAAATTATGTTTAATAAATTCTTCAAATCTCTCCCCCATTTGCCTCTTTCAGGCAAGTATATGCTATATTTTCTCTGTAACAGCCTGTTTTGCCAATTGACAGGGTTAACACAAAGGACATAGACACCAAGCTAAAGAAATAGGCTTATTTTACTTTAGTTTAAAGTAGCAGAAAGAATAAGCAAGGTAATGAACCTAGTAGTTACTACATAAAGCTGGCTATAGTGATTAAGAAAGATACATCACCAATTTCCCTCATACTTTACCATCATCCAGATCCGTGCATCAGCTGGGGAGCCCCGTCACAGCGAAGGGTCGGAGAGCCTTTCCCGGCAACTGGGAAGTCCTACGCAGGGCGTCCACTCGTAGGTGAGGTCTCCATAGATTGTCATGCCTCACTCAGGTGTGTCCGGATCTGGCCAGGATCTGGGCACATCTGAAGAGTTTTTGTTTTTCATTTGGGATTTATAGTTACTTCCTGTTGTTTACTTATAGTTTTCAGGGATTGTTCCTAGGGTTGCATTTCATGCTGATAAGATGCTGGTTGCTTCGTGCTGATAAGATGCTGGTTGCTTCATGCTGCTGATAATATGCTGGTTGCTGGTCAGGGGATTCACTCAGAAGTCAACTTTGGTTTGAGGCCTATTGTTTGGGTCTTTTTTTTTTTGTTTCACAGCCCAAATTCACCTGCTGCTGACTATTTTATGGAAATCCATACTTCTCTCAGGCTTACATGAGTACTATAGGATGGATAGGTTTAAAGTCTATAGTTAGACTCTTTACAGCATGAGTGAACTTGATCATCAAGCACTGCCCATAGTGTCTGTTCCTGACAGGACAGGAACTTACCTGATCTGTCTCATCAGACTTAGGTCAAGTAAGTTGGTTTGTGGTTCCATCCTTGTGGGAATATCTCTAGTGGCACAAGACAGAGAGTAGTAGGCTGACCTATGGCTGAAATGCTTGTGTGATCTTGGATGATAAACCAGCATGCGAAGTGGAGGTAATGTATGATCCATGTCTAATAGAAAACAGAAAAGATATACTCAAACATAGCCATTCAAACCCAGTTTTATCCCATTAACATTCAACCCTCTGACTGACATGCTTAGGTTAATGCCATTGTCTTGCTAGACTACCTCGATAGTTGAAGCAGGTCAACATACATCTTCAGGGTACTTTCCATGTGTATTTAGGTCAGCTGAACCAGAAGTTTATCAGTCTGAAAACAATTACAAAAAGAACCAAAGCATCTTCACTCCTAGTTAGGACACATCAGGGTAAAAATAAAGTATCACAATTCTGATGAGTGACAGGTAATCAACTTTTTTTGCACTGCCAATACCAAAATATATCTTAAATTGTGATGGACTATTTCTTACTTATTTTCTGTCTCATTCTTAAAATAACAAAAAATTAAAAACAGTCACAATCATGTTTAAAACTAGCACTTCAAGAAGCTATTCTGCTTAAAAGGTAATGTTGAATTACAACAGATTTATACTTCATTTATATATGAACACTCAGTTATATATCTTGCAGATTTTTGTTTCCAAAAGATGTTTCCTAACAAAATACAGAAGATAATTAAGATTGAAATATCTACTAAACCCTCCAGTTTATCTTTCAGTCATCATAAATGAAAAAAGACTCGTGCTAATAAGAGAAATACTTAATTTTGGCTATAGAGAAACAGAGCAAAATTTCAGTAATAATAAGAGAACAACAACAAAAATAATAATTTAAAAGACCTTTTCATTATAGTAATAGCATGTTGCAAATTATACAATCTATTGGAGAAATAAATTAAGCAAGAGGATATTATCTTGACAGAAAAAAAAAAATCCAAGAAAAACTAATGAAATTTGCTCACTACTCTATTTTCTTAGTTTTTATTCATTCATTTATTTTCTAACACTTATTATTATGGTAATGCATGAATGCTAAAAAAGGGTTTCTTCCATCCACTTATTTGAAATTTTCTCACTTTGTTCTTTCACTTAACAGAACATACAAAGTTTGATCCCTATGAAATTGATGTGACTGACTGATAAAGACAAAAATTGAGGCATCTATATTTTGGAATTTGATTTTACTGTGGAATTTGAGATAAACTCAAGATACATTTAAAACAAAAATTAAATTTTTCTATTTTATGATTTATTTGTTTTTCTGGAAAATGTCATTATTCTGGATTTAATCTTTTGCTCTATGTATTGTAGAGATACATAGAGGTCAATTTGATAAGATTTGAAGTCCAGAAAAGGGATGATATTTCCTGCACCTTTTTGGAAGATTTTACTAAGACCTAGGAATCTTGTGTCCATATTGCTATAAATACCGATTCAATTTCCTCGCAGTAATGATAATCTGGTGAAAAGATTGTACTGAAAAGGTGACCAGAACTATACATAGGGGTAGAAAACAAATTCTAGTTACAGCAGTCATTGTACATGAGTACATGACAAGAATTTTCAAAAATTACCCATAAATTACCCACTTGACTAGACAATATAAATGAACCTTGGACATTTTAAAGACACAATTGAATAAAGTCCTGAGTAACCTACTCTGATCTCAGCTGAACTGCTTTGAGCAGGAGATTGGACTTGGGCTTACTGCAACTTGAAATATAGCAAAGAAATGCAGAAACTAAAGTGTTCCACTATTTGAAAGAAAATGATAGGGTGTAACCTTACATTTCCTCCTAACTCATAGTGTTGTGAAATACCATCTCTCTCTGACATTTCATCCTATATATGGAACTAACTGCACAAAGAAGTGTCATATGAATATTTTGTAATATTAACACTACAAAAAGTGATGTACAGCTTTAAGCCAGGTCTTATTTTAATAAAATTGGAGAGTACCTTTTTATTCAGTAAAGTGATAGTATGTGAAAGCAGATAAATAAATGGATTTTTTTGTTTCTTTGCTTTTGGTGTCTATACCTTTTCTCTTCATAAACTACCAAAGTCCAACAAAAATGTTAAAGTTGCAGTAAATTATACACTAATATTCCTTTAATGGACATACTGTGAGCAGGCGCTGTGGTGTAAACACATAGTTACATGTTGTCTTCACCTGTTATGAATATTTATAGATATATAAACATTACATTTATTTTTAAAGTTTTCTAAGGACAAATATTTTGTATTACCAGATGATAGTATTTTTCATTCCTTTCTGAGAAATACATGGAGGTATTCAGTACCTACAGTCCCCATTCTGAAATAGTTCCTCACAGTCTGTTTGCCTGAAAGGATATCAAGGGAACTAGGCAGAGCAGATAGAAGTTTTCAAGAAAAAATAGTAAAAGTGGTCTTCAGAGATCCTTTCTTAAAAAAACAAAACAAAACAAAACAAAATAAAACAACAAAAAAACCCAAAATAAAACAACAAAAAAAACCCACCTAAACTCAAAAAACCCTCAATCTTTCATGAATAGGTGATTTATTTTTACAGTTTTGTTATATATAAAATCTTTCTATTAAAAAAATACAAGTTTACTATATTAGTAGACACTTTTCTGGGTTTATATTCTAATTATTCCTGGTTTTAGTGGATAAAGTGGTACTTCTAGATCTTCACATTAACAGAAGTCCAAGGGCTGATTTCAAGAACTCCGCCACTTCCTTATCCACAATTCATCACTGTTATCTCAATCCTTGGCTGTCTTCAGAAAATCTCCAATTGACTCTCCAGAACAAATCTGCTTTAGAGGTACTTTTTATTGGAATGGGTACTAGCCAAACAGGGTTGTTTAGCCTCAGGGTCAGTTTGGTCCTAGACCATCTTTTATTTAGCATTATAGATATAGTTTAGCAAAATATTTCACTATTTCACAATTCATTATAATTCATGCATTTTTCTTTAGTTTTCTCTATTTTAGGAGTATTTGACATCATCAGTGCAAAATATAGAAAATGGACTTCTGTATGAAACAGTTCATATGATCCAAATTGTGGAAATAATTATTTTCATTAAGACAGACATCTAATAGCAAAAGTGATTAAAAAAAAAAAATAAATAAATAAAATAAAGGAAGTCCAGTAGAGGATCAATGCTTAAAAATTACAAAAAAAAAAAAAAAAAAAAAAAAAAAAAAAAAAAAAAAAGAAGAAAAGAAGAAATATATTAGTTCTGACAGAATCATGGAATCATAGAATGGTTATAGAGTGGTTTGAGTTGGAAAGGACCTTAAAGACCATTTCATTCCAACCCTGCTGCCATCAAAGCCCCATCCAAACTGGCCTTGAACAATTCCAGGGAGGGGGCTTCCACAACCTACCTGGGAAACCTGTTCCTGTTACTCACCACCCTCACCGTGAGGAACTTCTTCCTTATATCTAGTCTAAACACACTGTCTTTCAGTTTAAAGCCATTACCCCTTGTCCTATCACTACATGCCCTTATAAAAAGTCCCTCCCCATCTTTCTTGTATGCCCCCTTTAACTACTGAAAGGTTGCTATAAGGTGTCCCTGGAGCCTTCCCTTCTTTAGGTTGAACAACTCCAAATCCCCCAGCCTGTCTTCATAGGAGAGATGCTGCATCCCCCGATCATCTTCACGGCCCTCCTCTGGACTCACTCCAGTTCTACTATGTGTTTTCTTTCCTTGTCTTCTTCCTATTTGTTTGAGCAGCAGAAAGATAAACCGTATAGTTTCAAAACCTCCATTGCCCTCCAAAGTGCTTGAGCACTAGATGTGCACAGTATACAAGGATCCTAATTACGACATCTAACAAGATATTCCTAGAGAAGCTGAAAATAGTATCAGGTTAGACTATGTGTAACATATTACAGTTGCATTCAAATCCATATAAATCTGACTTCCAGTCTTATGCAAGCTAAGAGATTAGATGCTTTGCTCAGGAATGTGGAGACATGGCTTTGAACCTGTTATATTTTGAATACAATTATACAAAAAAAATATCAGAAGGAAGAGACATGCAAAAATTTGACTTTGGCTTCTGCAGATCATTTGAAGGTTAACAGATGGGGTAGTAGCATACTAGGTTTGGTTGGGATAGAGTTAATTTTCTTCATAGTAGCTTGTATGGTGCTAAGCTTTGGATTTGTGACCAAAAAGGTGTTGATAACACACCCATGTTTTAGTTATTGCTGAACAGCGCTTACAGAGTCAAAGCCTTTTCTGCTTCTCACACTACCCCACCAGCAGGTGGGCTGGGGGTGCACAAGAAGTTGGAAGGAGACATAGCTGGGACAGCTGACCCCAACTGACCAAAAGGTCATACTATATGACATCATGATTATTAAAAAAAAGCTGGGGGAAGAAGAAGGAAGGGAAGGACATTCAGAGTTATGGTGCTTGTTTTCCCCAGTAACCATGACATGTGATGGAGCACTGCTTTCCTGGAGATAGCTGAACACCTGACTGCTGATGCGAAGTAGTGAACGAATTCATTATTTTACTTTGCTTGCTCACATAGCTTTTGCTTTACCTGCTGAACTCTCTTTATCTAAACCCACGAGTTTTCTCACTTTTACCCTTCTTATTCCCTACCCCATCCCACAGGAGAGGAAGTGAATGAGCTGCTATGTGTGGCTCAACTGCCTACCAGGGTTAAACCACAAACACTATTTTTGTTAGACCACCAGAAAATAATTTAAATGATTCAAAAGTCTTCCCATCTTAGGAGTTCAAAGAAATATAGGCTCCCACACAGGCAGGAAGCAGAAATCTAAATAATATCCTCTGGAGGCACAGAGGAGCTGCAGCCTTTTTTCACTAAATACATAAAAAAAAAATAAGCAGTTTGAATCATGCTTCTGAAGGCAAGTACTTAACTTTTTGGCTACTTTCAAGTTCTATTTAGAAATCTAGATCCTGTTAAGTGACACTTGTTATAGAATTATAGAGATGCAATAAAGGCTGTCATCTTTTGAATAGAATTGCGGGAAGTAAAAACAAGGTGTTAAGAAATGTGGAGTAAGCTAACTAAGTAACTGATATAAATTTTACTTGGAACATAATGGGAAACTACTGAAATGTTTCAAATGGTATAGGGATGGAGGTGGGCAGAACGACAGATAAGAGAAATTATTCTGGCAGCATCTTTTTGGACTCCAAAGATCTGTGAGTGTGTTTAAAGAAAGAAAAAAGACTAAAAACTATATGCAGATATTTTGGAATAAATGCAAGAATATGTATTATAGAATGAAGATCTATCTATAATCAGAAATAAGTACAATGATGTTTAGACTGTTATTGTGCATGGATCATTCCTTCTCTCACTGACCAATATTGCCTTAATGTTTCTGAGTATTCCCTTGTCTAAGTACATCTGTTATCTCCTGTACTATATTTAACTCATAAATGTCATGAGGCAGGGATCATCCATCTGTTTTTCTGCTTGCATGGCTGTTTTCACTGTAAGATCCTCACACAAGAGTGGGCTTTTTTAGTGTTATAGTAATACTCATACTGATAGATTTGTCAAGAACAAATCAAGCCAAAAAACTTAAAATTCTTTCTTCAACATGATTTCTGATTTAGTGGAAAAGAGGAAAAAGAGAAAGGTAACATACTTGGTTTAGTTGGCTGGTTGGTTTGGTGTGGTTTTCCGTCCTCATAAGTAAACAAAGAAAATGAGGTCTAAGTGCCACAGCAGTATGATGAGTATACAGCTCACTGAAAACTTGCACTTTAAAGAGCAGTTAACAGTGCCTCACAAGAAAACAATTATAACATCTCAGATGGATTCGAGTACATCTAAAAGGTTCGATAAATAATTTCCTGAATGATTTAGATAATATTATAGAAAGGGTGCATACAAAATCTCAGGTGACTCAGATCTGGAAATGGTTACAATTTCTGAGGACAAAACTAGAAGTTAAATAATCTTGATAAATCAGAGGTATAATTTAAAATTAATAAGATAAAATTCAGTAAAGACAAGGGCAAAGTACTGTGTTTAAGCAAGAAAAATTAAAGTCCTAATTGGAAAATAGGAAATAACTGATCAGAGGAAATGCTCAAGGAATATGATGGGTGATAAACTGAATCAAGTCAACAGTGTGCTCCTGTTGCACAAAAGCCAAACCTCTTTATGTATATTTGAAAGAATATCATATGTAAAACAGAATATTAAAATTTCTACTGAATTTTTAGTTACGGTTTTTAAATAAATTAGAGAAAAGATGATTGTATACAAATGTAGACTTACCAAATTTAGAAATGATGAGGTACAGGAAATTATTGAATGTAATATTTTAAAGGGATGATTAAAGAAAATCTTAACTATTTTTTTTTTTGACTGTGATTATTTATTTTTATGCAGGAATTTATAGGACAATAAATAATACATGTAATTATCAGCAAGTCAGAAATCAAGCAGTTAGAAAACCTTCTAAGCATAAGAATTTTGGAGTGTTCTTTATTTTGAATATCTATTGATGTTGTATCTAAGAGAAAGGTAAAGAATACCTGTCAAGACACCTGAAATATACTTTCTCTCAGAAATGATAGAAACCCCAAACGCCTAGGACATTTGCAAACTTCTTTGGTTTTGGCTTGGTTTTGTTTTTTTTGTCTGTTTGTTTTGGTTTGTTTTGTTTTTTTTTTTTAGTTATTATTATTTTTTGTTTTATTTTTCTTTTTGGGGGGTGGTTTGTTTTTTTTTATTTTTAATAACTGAATACTCATCTTTGGAAAGAAGAACAAAATTAATCTAAAAGGTTTTTTAATATGAATATTTTTGAATTTTGAATATGAAAACCTTGAATATGAATACTTGTTAGATGATTGCAAAAATAACAAATAGAGAACTTTAGAAATATATGAGAACTTATTATACTATTCAGTGTGGGCCCATGGTTCAGGAAGCTCTTGACCTCCAAAAGTATGGTGATTGGAAGACACTATTCATATATGTTCTGTCCACACAGCATCTATTACTGATCACTGTTAAAGACAGGGAAATGAAACAGATTGACCTCTGGTCTTATTGGACCTATTGTTTTTATGTTGTAGACATGATAAGGAAAATGTTCAATAAAACCCTAAAGACATAAAAAATAAATTAACTGACAGAACAGATTATCATATGTCCATTGAATCTAGCAGCTGATAGTTCAAGTATTCTTTATAAACTGTTTGTTTTTTTTTTTTTTCCCTCACATACTGATATTTCTGATATTCCCTATTTCCTTTTGTGTTTTTCAAAACCCAAAAGCAATGGAAATACATAAAGACCTCAGTGAAAACATTAATGGATTTCAGAACTATGTTCTACCATGGCAGAACTGAATCACTGTGTGAAAAATGGCAACACCAACACCAGTAAAATAAAGAGGTTTGACATCCCACAATGTTCTAGCATGTCCCAAGAAATTAAAATCCGGTGTTTGGCTACCATAGTAAAAAATCGACTTCACATTTCAGTATAGTGCCTGTGGCTCTGACTTGCTTGATTCTTCATTTGACTCTTTTTCATTCATTTTCTTATGAAGAAATAAGCATGAATTTTGCTATTTATTCCTTTGTATTACAAGGGTGAGTCTATAAAACAAACAAGTACACCATATCCAGTCCCCACAACTTTTGGTAAGAATATCAAACAAAAAAAATAAAAAAATAAAAAACCCAAAACAATCCAACCCACATTACCAAATACAGATATTTGAGGAACCACCTAGGAAAGGTGCTTTGTTAGATATGCTGTTTATGAACAAGGAAGAACCGGTCATGGATGTGAAAGTTGGAGGCAGCCTTGGCTGCAGTGATGAAGAGATAATGGATGGTGATTATTACAGAAGCTCTCAAATAAGTAAATAACAACCAAAATAACATTTATTTTTAACACAATGTTGTCATTTAGAGCCTACTCAGCAGCTAAACACCCCGCAAACGCTCACCCACCCTCCCCCCACTTGGGAATGGGGAGGGAATCAGAGGGGCAAAGGGAGACTCGCGGGTTGAGATAAAAACAGTTTAATAACAGTAACAGAACAACACGCTGACAGCAGCATCAGCAGGTAATGTACAATACAGCTGCTCACCACCCACCAACCAACACCCACCTGCTCCCAGCCAGCAATCCCAAACGCAAAGGCACCACAGCAACACTCCCAGAAGTGAGAGCCCCTCCTGGCCCACTCCTGCCTTTATATAGTGAGCAGAATGTCACATGACATGGACTATCAGCCAATCTGGGCCCAGCCCTCCAGCTGTGTTCCCCCCGCCCCCGCACACAGGTGAGGGCACTGGGACCTGGGGAGCCCCTGGGGTCTCAGTGTGCTGCAGCACTCCTCCAGCTGCCAAACCAACAGGAACTCTAGTCCAGCCCCAACCAGGACACATAATTAACCAGCACTCCTCAAACATACAAACCACAGGTTCAAATGTCCTTGGGAGGAGAATAAAACCGTCACCACACAAACTCTTCGAGTTTAATGACAACCCAAAATATTCAGTCACTCACTTAAAAAAAAAAAAAAAAAGAGGGCTCTCAACCTTGAGGAATTTCTTAGGGCAGCTTCCCAACCCATAGGAACCTCAAGGAGCTTCCTTGGTTGGTGTCCCAATCCAATGGGAGAGTCCTCATCCACAGTGCACTGCTTCAGGAGGGACTAGCTCAAAATGTCTCCCTCAAGGGACTCCATTTATACCTGAGCCAAATCTGATCTGTGATCAATATCACCCCTTATTGGCTGAAGGCCCCAATTACCATAAAGCCCTGAGAAGAAAAAGGAAATCAATGGCCACTACATTTCTGCACCCAGGAAGCACCATTTTCATTGGACAGGTGAACATACCACAGGGATACTAAGAGTAAGGAACAGGATACAAAGCAAGAAGGCAGCCTGTGATTTCAGGAAAATAGATTTAAACTTCTTCAGAGTTCTGTTTGGGATCATATCCTATGGCATTCATCCCTGGAGAGAAAGAGTAGTCCAGGACAGAGGGATGATATTCAAAGATCATCTCCTCCAAGTTCAAGAAAGGCCCATCCTAACAAGTATGATATAAAGCAAAAGTGGAGGGAGATCCTAACTGAACTCAGACATAAAAAAGTAGTGTACGATAGGTGGAAGCAAGGTCAGGTTAGCCAGGAGGAGCCTAAAGTTACTGCCTGATATTGCTGGGATAGGATTAAGGAAAGACAAAAGTGACTTGCAGATGAACCTGGCAAGGGACCTGAAAGGCAGCAACGAAGGATTCTATGAGTACATAAAGTACTAAAACAAGACTAGGGAAGATATGAGCCTGACATTGAATGGGGTAGGGGACCTGGTAAATATGGGGCTAGGTGAGGTACTCAATACTTTCTTTGCATCAGTCTTTACCATTAAAAGCAGCCTTCAGGAATCCAAGGCCACTGGATCTGGAACAAGGAATACTTACCCTCTGTAGACAAGAACTAGGTGAAGAAGCATTTCAACAAACTTGACACACATAAGTCCATGGGATCTGATGGATTGCAACCATAAATGCTGAGGGAACAGGCTGATGTTCCTGCAAGGCCATTCTTAGTTATCTTGGAATAGTGATGGTGACTGGCAGATATTCAAAATAAAGTTGGGCACAGCCCAGGACAATCTGCTCTAGCTGACTGTGCTCGGAGCAAAGGAGTTGAACTTGATGATCTCAATCCATCCCTCCCAACTGAAGTTATTCTGTTAACATCTCCAGAGATAGAGACTACACAACTTCTTTGGAAATCTGCTCCAGGGTTTGCCCATTCCATGCTAAAAGTGGTTTTCTATGTTTAAATGAAATTTCTTGCATGTCACCTTGTGCTCATTGCCTCTCCTCCTGTCAGTGGGCACTACTGAGTACAGTCTGGCTTCCTCGTCTTCATACGTTCCCATCAACAATTTTTACACATTGGTAAAGTCTCCCTTGATCAGTCCCTTCTCCAGACTGAACAGTCACATCTCTCTCAGCCTTTCCTTATATGAAAGACCACAGAAACACAATGGTTGAGGTTGGAAGGGACCTCTGCAGGTCATTTGGTCCAAGCCCAGCTCTTAGCTGCCCAAGGCCATGTTCAGACAGCTTTTGAATCTCACCAAGGATAGATTCTACAGCCTTTCTGGGCAACCTGTTGAAGTGAAGGGCATCACAGACTGTTGTTGCTGTGTCTCATATTGCTGAATACCACTTGCGCCTTGAAGAAGTTGTATGTCAGCCACTGGGGGGTTACATAACTAGTCTTGTGGTTTGAGCCCAGAAGACAATTGCAGCTATTCACTCACTCCTTCGCCCTCAGGGATGGGGAGGAGAAAATAAAACAAAAAGCTCAGGGATCGAGACAAGGACAAGGAGGAATGACTCAGCAACCATAGCCACGGGAAAAAGACTTGATTTGGGGAAAAAAAAAATCAATTTGATTTGAAAACTACCACCACCAACATTAATTTACCAATCAAATCAGAATAGGATAATGAGAAATATAAATACACCTAAAAAACACCTTCTCCCCCCAACTCCCTTCTTTCTGGGCTTAGCTTTGCTCCCAATTTCTCTGTCTCCTCCACACCAGCAGCCCAGCAGGGTAGGGAATGGAGGGTGTGGTCATTTTGTCACCTGTTATTTCTGCTGGTCCTTCCTCCTCAGGTGGAAGACTCCTCACACTCTTCCCTTGTTTCAGCATGGGGTCCCTTCTAGCGGAGACAGTCCTCCATGAACTTTCTGCTACATGAGTCCTTCCCACTGGCAGCAGCTCTTCACAAACTGCTCCAGCATGGGTCCTTGTCATGGGCTGCAGTCTTCCCAGCAACCGACTTCTTCAGCACAGGCTTCCCTCAGAGTCCTGGCTTCTTTGCATGCAGCCACCTGCTCCAATGTGGGGTCCTCCACAGGCTGCAGATGGCTGTCTGCTCCACCATGGACCTCCATGGACTGCAGGGGGACAGTCTGCCCTCTTACCATAGGCTGCAGGGGAGTATCTGCTCTGGCGCTACTCCCCACCCTGCCCCCTTCCTTTCTTCAGCTGACCTCGGTGTTTGCATAGTTATCTCCCTCACAACTTTAACTCGTCCTGCCAGGTTCCTCTTCTTAAATATGTTATCACAGAGGTGCAGCCACCACTGTAAACTGGCTTGCTCTTGGCCAGAGATGGGCTCAACTTGGAGCTGGGGGAGCTTTTAGAATCTTCCCATAAGAGCCACCTCTGTAGCCCCTTGTTGGAAGTGTGGGAAAAGCAAAACGGTGAAGAAACTGCAAACCATACATTTCCTTAACACATGGCTCCCAGAACAAACACAGGACAGAATGAAGATCTGGTGATTTGTGTTTTCATGGCACCAAGGAGGAATGTGAAGCAAAATGGAGGCTGCGCAGTTGTGTTCTTCCACTTTTCTCAAGGATGTTTTGACACAACTATGTAGATTTATCTCCTGCTCTTCCACTTTTCCCAAAGGATGTTTTGCACAACTCTGCAGACATTATGTTGCCTGCTTCTTCTTTTCCCACAACAGCTTCCTGTTTTTCCCACAACAAATGCATGCACATTGCACCAAGGAATGTGCTGTGTCATTACTCAAGAAACAATGGATTGACCACAGTCCGACCGACTCACACATACACATCTAGATAAATACTACCCCGAGTTTGTATTCAACTTGGAGGGATGATAATGTGACACCAAATTGGAGGGACAGACTGATGGGTTTGTGCTCCTAACCCTCCCCAGAAGGGACACCTTTTTGTAATATTTATGACCTCATCCATACTGAGTGATTACCTGGGAATTAAGTGTATGATTGCAATTGTTTTTGTATGTAGTGCTATATAGCCAACCTGCAGTTTGTGCATTTATCGTAGGCAATCTGAAGAATCTGTAAATGTCTCATAGGAATAAACTGTACTATTCGTGAACCTGACTGCTTCTCTTGAATGCAACCAGACCTACAAACATGGGCTGTTTGTGCATCTGGTGTCAGGCCTACAGCCACAGCAATAATTGGCATACCTATTAAGAGGTAAATCCAGTGGTCCCTAGTCCCTCTAATCTCTGAGGACTGGCTAGAACACAAGGGGATTTATCGCTTACCAAATTAATTCTTCACCTTAAATGCAACACCCCCTCCTCCCCACTACTGAAACCCCACCACACACAAACCCAACACAATTAGTTAGAATGCCAGTCTTGTTTCTTATTGGAATTAACCAGAAAAATCACTCCACCAAGAAGGTCCAGGCATCACCACCCATGGAAAGAGCTCTCAATCTGACAATCATGTCTATACCCAGGCTAGGTGAGATTTCCCATGGTGCTCCAATCACTTAATCATCTTTGTGTCCTTCTTCTGGATTTTTCCAGTAAACCCACATATTTCTTGTACTCGAGAAACCAGAGCTGTACACAGCACTCCACCTGTGACCTCAGCAGTGCTGAGAAGGGAAAGATCACTTCCCTTAACCTACTGGAATTAAATTTACTGCATGATATTGTTCCTGAATTGGAAAGAAGTATTTTAAACTTTTTTTCGTATTTTAAGAATGGTGCTGTGAAATGAAGCACAAAACATGACCTCATTTATGAGGTTGCTTTGAAGATTAATTTAAAACCTAGCTTCCTAATCATATGAAAAATGAAAAGTGAGGGTTGTAGTTTTTACCTTTGGGTACAAATAAATACTCCTGCTGGCTTCTTATCCAGTTAAAATACTGTATGCTGATAGTTCACTGGAACTCATGAAATTGTGTACTTCATAATCTATTCAGGTGAAATGAATTTCATTCTTTGCCAAATGCTAGCTACAGACTCACAGATATTTATTATTTAGGAAAACTAAAAAATTATATTAAACTATACTAGATAATACTAACAAATTAAACACAGCTGCTGCTACATAAAAGTATTATAAATAGGTCATCAATATTATACAACATTTTTTGGTGTTTGGTTATATTTAAAAATTGTCATATGGTGAGGCTTACCTGAAAACATGCTCAGACAGATAAGATTTTTACTGCCCAATTCTAACTCATTAAATGATTCTGGTATGTGCTAACAAACAGACAAACAAATAAAACCAGCTAATTTTTTAGGGGTGAGAGTTTCTAAAAATTCTGGACTTCATCTGCTGTGCTCTAATGTTTTTGGTATACCTGGGTAAGAAACAAAGGAGAGAGAAGCTTACTAAATTTATTTCCTCTAACACATTGGAGGCAGGAGTCAGAAAATGGTAATACACTATTGGCTGCTAACTGGCTTTAGATGTCAAGAAAGTAAGAGACCTTGGCCTGGGGTGACATGGCCAACAAGGCTATTATCCATCTATACTGAATATCTAAGTCAGAAAGTGATCATTTTACTCTGACAAATCAGTTCAATTTCTTGTTTCCCTAAAAAAATAAAAAAAAAAAGCCAAATGATTGTTAACAAAATTAACAAATTTTCATTTATTTAAATTCAGAGTGCAGTGAAATTTTGTGTAAACAATTTGAAACAACAATTTACAGCATAAATTTTACTGAAAGAGCAAATTATATACAACAACTACAACAACAGAAGATAGAAGAAAGTTCACAAAATAAATGTGACATGCAAGCCTTCCAACAGAACTAAGTATTTATATAGTCTACGGGTTAAGTAAGTAGCTTAAGATTCTTAGTCACTGGTAAAAGTCTAGTATGTTTTAAGGTGCCTAAATCTGAGTTTAAAGGAAGTTATCACATAAAGAAAGAATGAATAATGCATGTCTTTATATGGCCTTGTGTCCCCAAGGAATGGCTGTCTAAACCTGGAGCAGAACTGCTGGAGCACAAGATGGATACAGTAATTGTATAAATCTGTACCTTTTGCCTAGTAGAGCTGGCAACAGAGAAAAGAGTATGGAAAAGAGAACAGACTGATACGGAAGAAAGCATAATCAGTATTTTGAAAAATGAGATGATAATCTTAAATATCAATAAAAAAAAAGGAAGTAAACCTAGTTATGAGCAGTATCAATCAAAATAGTTATGCAGTTTTTGTAATCTCAATATGCTACACAGAATAAATCTAAAGAAAAAGATTTATTTAAGCAGATGCGGCTGAGAAAGCAGTGATTTTTATGTATTAGTAACTGGATGATGCTCATACCGTTGTTTCAGGATCAATTTTGCATATCTTGGTTCTTTAAATAATTCTTCCTGAAAAGATAAAAAACATAGTTTGTTTGTTTCGTTGTTTGTTTTTTTTTTTTTTTCACCACATTCAGGAGCACTACAGCTCCCAGCAGTGAGACAGCAGCATTAGTGTGAGCATTCCACGCATATTCAAAATTCTCAGCATTCTCAAACTCGTAAGTAGCCTGGAGAAGGGGAAGATGGAAGAAATATTTCCTCCTTAGGTTGGCTCTCCGAGAAGAAAAGGCAGAGAGTGTAGTTACTAACCCATTCCAGTAGGTGCCCCCAGAGTACACAGACGATGACCATGCTGAGTACAAATGCCAAACTACTCTCAAGATTTACGACTTTATCGTGCCATAGATTAGTGTTGCATAATACAGCAAGACAAAAATCTTAATCCAATTCCCACAGGTAATAAGCAGCAGCTTGGGGACTACATAAGATGAGTAATGTGATGTATAACACAACTGTAGAAATGAGAACTTATTTCTACTTAGTTAAATTTGGCTCTCAAAACGCTAGCTGCAAAATGTTTTGAGAGAACGTTTTTTCCCTTCTATTTTTTAGTAAGCGTGCTTCAAGCTCAAGAACTTGTTACAATTACACTATACCAAGTACATAAATAGTTTTATGAGC
Organism: Tyto alba; assembly: GCF_018691265.1. Classification (NCBI taxonomy): domain Eukaryota; kingdom Metazoa; phylum Chordata; class Aves; order Strigiformes; family Tytonidae; genus Tyto; species Tyto alba. The sequence continues at coordinate 24,679,796 of NW_024881321.1, forward strand.
AATGGATCTAATAGTTTCTTATGTCCAAGCATCGGTTGGCTGGCTTTTCATTGTTGTTGCTCTTTAATTTGTTTTGTTTTGTTTTAAGGTAATTATAGTAATATTCTAAATATTAATGTTGTCTTTACTCAAGATTGTTTTAACATTGTCATGCATACTGTGATGCTCAGCAGGACTAATTGGATTATAGGGCAAAAAAATATTCAAAAAACTTATTTATGCACAATAGCTTGTATCTTCTCTAACAGCTACCAACTTCTGTGACACTCCTGAGAAGCTAATGCTCTCAGAGAGCCTTCAGTCACTCATAGTTCTGCTTGGAATGAGAAAAAAATGATTCAGAGATTACTGATGAGAGAACAAACACAGATAAAATAATCATTAAAATTTGTTTTCCTTGGGAACACACTTAAGTAAACAAAACCCACTGTCTTTAACATAGATTGCAGTCAACGCTTGCTAGAAGATGCATACATTTTGAATAAACTTAATATATAAGGTCTATTAAGGCTTAATTCTATGATGGAAAATGTATTCTCAAATAATAATATCCTATAATTAGTTCCTCTAGGAAATACTTTTATGACATAAAGATGAGGCTGTACTAAACAAAGTAGCAGTCTTAAGCACAAGAATATCTTTTTGATGTTTCTTTAGCCAGTTAAGCTAATGAAAGCCATAGATCATTAGCAACTGATTTAAGAACTTGAAAAAATAACAGAAGTCTGTGTTAGATTTCAACTATCAACAATAACTACAATTAAATAAAATCTAATTAACTGAAAATTTGAAAACCTAATTTGAATAGTTGGTGAGGGTAGAGTTTTTATATATTTATTGCCGTGAGTTATTTTCATACAAATTTAGATCTTGGTTTGGAGGTGGGAGAATCAATATACAAATTGTGTGATATAAAAAAAAAAAAATAAAAAATATGAGAAGCAGCAGAGGCAAATATTTCTTCTATTAGCCATAGTCATGAAATGATTTGAGCTAGAAGGGACAGAAATGGTGTTGGAACAGATGTTCTCATTCATAAAAAGAGTTTTTGAAGCTCAGAGAAATTAAAAGGCTTAAAATTAGCTTATTCAGTTATTCTATACACTGAAAAAGATCCATTTATCAAACTCTTCCCTTTCCATCCTTCATTCCTGCCTCCTATTCCAAATACCTACAACAAAAGTTTTAATTTTAATGAATAAATCATAGCTTTCAAGAAAGCCTGAATCACAGTATCAACCTACTTAAATTTAACACTATTTCTTTTGATAACCAAGTAATCTTTACCAAAACCAGAGACAAGATGGACTGTTGAGGAGAAGCATAACACATTACACACTGTGTCAGAAGGGGAAATTCTAAAGGTAAAAAGAAAAAAAAATAGAATCAGTAGTGGTTTAAAAAAGAAAGAATGATGGCATTATTTTAGCTGTCTGTGCATCTCTTCTAATATCATCTCCACTGAATATGTTCACAGAAAACAGGTGATCCTCCAGATGTACAGATAAATATTAGATAGGAAATGTCTTGATGATTAAAACCAGAGAGATAAACAACATATATAATAAAAGTATACTGAGTATTCACACACATTCAAGAAGAGTCTGAGTCAAAACAAAAAACAAAGTGTCAGCTCTTATCTCATTGGAGATTTCCACTATTAAGGAAAATGTCATATTTTTTTGTATATATATTGCTAACAGAGATAAAACTGGTGGAGCTGTAGAACACAGTGCTGATGAATCAGTAAGTGACACAGTTCCTTTTACATCCTTTTTGAAGACAAATATTGCAGTGCCTTAAACTGAATGTGTAAGATATGCTGCTCGAGGAACAAAAAGCAGTCAGAAATACTCATCTGTAAAAAAGCCACAAATCATGGTTATGACTTAAGGCACTGGTGGTTGCCCTTACCACAATGACAATTATTAAATATTTGAATGAATGAAAAAATATATCTTTAAAATATCACACATTTCTACTTGACTGTTCCACAGGCTGCTGCTAGCTTGTTTTTCCCTCTTGGAGAATGATTTACTGGCTGGTCATAGCTATTTAAAACATTTTCCGTAATGTTTTCACACTTGCATTCTGAGCCTTTTAGTGGGAAGTGCAGTGCTTGTGCAATAGTGTCCAGACTAGGAAAGTTCCTTTCTCTAAGTCTTATAATTAATTACAGTGACTGAAACTTGAACAATTTATCTTAGGGTATTTGCTCAATCTTGATGGTTTCATTCTGTCTACATACAACAGAGAAGATTAATTTACTGCACCAAACTGGCTTCAGAGATTTTTTTTTATTTAATATTGTGTTGCTCCAATGGAAATGGGAGTAAAATACCCTAGCTAATACAGGATACAGGAGGCACAAAACTCAGGATATTGAGCAACATATAATTTATTTTATACTTATCTGAAACTGTCACAGAAAATCTATTTTTGCACATAAGGCTGAAATGTGTGCAGGTGAACATAAACGTATTTTGTAAATTAGAGGGATCTAGATAAACAAACAGATCAACAGATTAAAATATAACAGTCAGAATATTCTAATTTAAAATAAAAATATCTGACTGTGAGAGATATACTTGTCTGAAGGTAGCAAATTCATGAGTCTATTGTTTTTACATTTATAGTACCATAGTATCTTTAAAAGTCTTTTCTGTTATTAATAGTCTACTTAGTTTATTACATGCTGCTTTCATTTGCTTAAATTACAGAGTATATGTAAAGAGAGAGTTACTGACATTCGGTATAAACCAAAATCCCCAAAATTAAATGAACAAGTGAAAGAATTAAGGAATGCTTTTATAAATTTCATATGGTCAATACTGTGGTATTGACAAGTGTCCATACCAAATACTACGTTCATAATAATGCAGAATTATACAGGTATACATATGGAATAATACGCATATTAAATTGTTAAAAAAATAGAAAAAAAAAATAAAGAACGGCACACAAATACTGTTAGGAAAGTTTGAAATGATATAGCATTTCCAGAGAGAGAAATCTTGACGAAAGTAGGCAAATCTAATGGGGTGATGTGATAAATTAGTCAAATGTAGCTGATGACAGTTCCCTTGATGGAGCAAAGAAAAGAAAACCAGTCACCTTTCAGAACATGGGGGCTATATTCTGATTCTAAGTGACCTTGAATGGAATTCAGTGATCTTTATTTGGATGAGGCTGAACGTGATTTCTTAGGACACCTCTGCACAGCAGAATAAAGGTGTTACTCAGAGTTAGTAGAATATTTCTAGGTTTCTCAATATCAACAACAATTAAGATGTTTTAATATTTATAGATATATTGAGATCAATCAAATTCTTCACAATTCAGGATTTTTCTTCAGATTTTTATTATATGACAGTGGTGATAACCAATTCTTTGGGCAAGACTGGTATTATGTTCTCTCTGCAAGTACATGGACAATAGCAGTTTCATATTTCTTTACATTTCTCCAGTGATCTAATTGTTTCTAGAATAATCAACACTGATCAAAACATTCTTTATTTGGATTTTATGCATTCTTATTCTCTCTGACAGGACAATAGCCAGTCAATAAACTTTTCATTTTCTAGACACCACCACTTGTTCTGTATAATATATACAACACATTTATACATGTTTCTTATAGTTAAAGTTCTGTAGGGTTACTCATAAGTTTTAAAGTAAGTATGCACTCTATAATTGCTACATCATGGCCTTTTCAGTGACTAAGAAACAAGGTAGTTGGATCTTGTGTGTTCTGTAGTTCATTTCCATAGGAATAGTCTATACTGTAACAGAGATGGCAAAAAATATGGTTATTTCACATGAGAACTAAGAAGCAAGGTATGGAGGAGCTTGTATATATTCCTATTCTATTTCTTTTCTAACGGTAATTAGAAGGTGAGAAGTCTAAGTATAGATTAAAAATAGACATCATAGACCTTAGAATTTAACTAAATGTGCCATTTCAGTAAACATTTATAAAATCTGCTGACAAGAGAAATGATCAGATAAATAAAATAAAAATTGATAAATTGTTAACTGGGGAGATGGAATTAATCTGACTGCACTTGTTTTCATTCTTTCCCAACTTGCTTCTCAAAATCGTAATGCCAGGAAGTGGCTTAAGTAAACAGAGAAAGCTTATAAATAGTTGTAAAAATATTATACTTGATTATTTCTTATTCCTCAGCACGAGAAAGAACAAATTGATGTCCTGACATCTAAACATGTCTTGGTGTCCTGGTTTGGGCTGGAATAGAGTTAATGTTCTTTTTTGGTAACTAGAATAGTGCTGTGTTTTAGATTCAGCATTGGGTTTGGTATGAGAATAATGCTGATAGCACACTGATGTTTTCAGCTGATACTGAGATTTCAAGGACTCTCCAACTGCCCATGTCCTTCCCATGTGCAAGTGCACAAGAAACAGGGAGGGAGCACGACCAGAGCACCAGACCCAAACTGGCCAATGAAATATTCTATATCATGTAACATCATGCCCACTATATAGAGGAGGGGTGGTCGGGAAGGGGGGCTCTCTCACTCTCTCGCTTCTGGGATTGCAATTGCTGGATCTTGGTATTTCAGGATCTCTGGGAACTGGATGGGTATTGGTCAACGGGTCGTGAGCAATTGCACTGTGCATTGTCTGTTTATATTTTCTATTGCTGTCATTGTTTTCATATTATTACCATTATTAAACTGTTGCTATCTCAATCAGTGAGTCTCCCTCTACCCCTCCAATTCCCTCCCCCATTCCCAGGTTGAGGGGGAGGGTGGGTGAGTGACTGCAAGGTGGTTGGTTGCCAACCAGGCTCAAATCACAACACTTGGTGAGAAAGGACAAGATATTTTTTTGTGTGAACTCAGATGTGATATAGTGAACATTAAGCTTATTGGGTTTACATGACAAAGTTTTGATAGCAGATGGCTACAGGAGTAGCTTCTGTGAGAAGTGGCCAGAAGCTGCCCCCATGTCTGACAGAGCCATTGCCAGCTGGCTCCAAAATAGACCCACTGCTGGTCAAAACTGAACAAAACAATGATGTTGGTGGCACCTCCATGATAAGATGTTTAAGAAAGATTAAAACCTGCTGTGAAACAGAAACTAGGAGAGAGGAGTGTGAAAATGTGAGAGAAATAGCCCTACAAACACCAAGGTCAGTGAAGAAGGAGGTGTTTCTGCCACTGACACAGAGATTCCCCTGCAGACCATGGTGAAGACCATGGTGATGCAGGTTATTCCCCTGCAGCTCATGGAGGTCCATGGTGGAGCAGAGAAATCAGGAATGAAGTTGAGCCCAATAAGAAGGGAAGGATGGGGAAAATGTTTTAATTTGCTTTAATTTTTATTTCTCATTATCCTACTCTGATTTGATTTGTAATAATTTAAATTAATTTCCCCAAGTCAAGTCTGGTTTTGCCCATGATAGCAGCTGATGACTGATCTTCCTGCTTTTATCTCTACCCACGAGCCTTTCATTGTAATTTCTCTCCCCTGTCTAGCTGAGGAGGGGGAGTAACAGAGCAGCTTGGAGGGCACCTGGCAACCAGCCAAGGTCAGCCCATCACACTAGGTTTTCTATTCACCTTTCCAGTAGCACAAAATAAACATGGAGCCGCATGCTTCCAAGGAAAATTCTAATTTAATTGACAAAAATCAATATATTAGTGCCATATACAAGCTTTTTGTACTACTATGTTCTTTTATCTGGGTTTTAAATGGGGAATATGTATAACAGAATTCCGAGTACATTCTTTTGGTGTTCCAGATAAATGTTATATGTTATTGCTGAATCATGGACATTTTATGGCATTTTACTCAAGAATCATTTTATTTGTTGTCTCAATAGAAATTTAATAACCCCTCTAGCTATGTGGTTTATTTACATTTGAAAATAAAATCATTCTTCTTCCACCTTTATCAAAGCTTTGGAAAAAAAGATCAGCTTTTTTTTTAATCATTGTATTTTTAAAAAAATATTTATTACTTTACTAAAGGTCATTAATTCTAAATATTTATAGCAAATTTAAATTATATTGACTAAGTATTTAACATTAAATATATACTTAATGCCTGTATAACAAAATGGAGACAGATCCTCCAGAAACATTTTGTTGCTTGTCTTGTGTTAATGGTCTTAAGATTCAAATACTAGTATGCTAAGTGTTGTGACTGAGGCCTCAGAATAATAAATAGAAATTTTCCACTCAGGTTGTTTGCACCAAAGAATTCAACCCCACAGCTATCATGCTAATCTATAGGACTCCACACTAGCAAACTGAACAAGGACTCTATTCAGTCATAGGCAGATGCTTTTCCATAGCATCTGGTTCTTCTGGCTAGTACATTTCTAGACAGGGCTTGGGAGCAGCTGAGGACTTACCACCACCACTAACTCTGACAAATAGACAGCATGAATAAGGTCATCCTGATTTTGAGGGGAGAAGTTATTTTTGCATAAATTGGATCTAAATCAAACTTTGATTTATGTTTTGTTTTTTTTTTTTTTTTTTTCTCTTCTACAACAGCTGTTTATCTCATTTCATAGAAATGTTGCTGCTTCTGTATCTACACAAGGGGTTTTCTGCATGTATTTTTTTCTTCAGTTCATGAGTGCGTTGTGTTTTCTTCTACCATTCTATAAATACATGTGCACATATACATGTATAAAGGTGTACATGCACACAAAAAAACATATGAACTTTCTGTAATTATAGTGACTCCCATATAGTTCTGACTAATTTTTTAGAAAGTACTTATTTCTATATTTTTCTGTCTACTTGGAGTGACTACTACAGTGACTGCATATATTTACATTTACCTAGTTATTTTATTGACCATAAACATGTAAAGAATAATAATTTTTGTGCCTGTTATATTTATAGTAGTTATATATAATATTTAAAATGTGTAATTGTTATGTTTTTTTCCCTGACATAACCCTTGGCTCTCAAATACATAACAACAAGCAAATTTCGGTGAAACTTATCACCCAAAAGAGCACAATATTGCATTTTTAGGTTTTGTATTTGCTAGAAGTTTTCATCTCTACTTTTAGAAGTTACTTAATTTTCATTCATATTATATGAAATTACTTCTGGAAAATTATAAATCAGTAAGTTAGGATGCATGCTCAATTAATTTCAATGTTCACACTCAGTTACTCAAATGCATCTTATATACATTTTCTATAAAATAGAATATACTATGATTCCATTAAGTTTTCAGACATCATCATAATAATAAAATCATATCTTTAAATAATAAGAATTTAAAAAATGCAACAGTATTGGCAGAAACCCAAACCAATTTTACAAAGAATATGATTTAAACTAAAAAAAAGCAACCTAAACCATTTCAGACAATGAAATTTCTCTCATGTTCTTTCTTGTTGTCAGGGTTATCCATTCAAGTCTACTAAAGGTGTAAAACTAAGCTCTGACTTCTTTGTACTGTTCTGGTAAATATAAAGACAATTTGGCTAAAGAGTTAAACTAAACACAGGTACACTCTTTCTAGCGAGGTGGTCGATGCCCCAAGCCCACCAGTGTTCAAGAGGCATTTGGACATTGCCCTTAACAACATGCTTTAATTTTTGGTCAGCCCTGAAATTGTCAGGCAGTTGGACTAGGTGATCGTTGTATGTCCCTTCCAACTGAAATAGTCAGTTCTGTTCTGTTCTATTCTATTCTGTACTACTCTATTCTAAACAGATATTTGGTGTTGTACTAATCAGGATATTTTTGAAACATTATCTTTAATGACACCAACAATGTTCTTTATGTGTTTTAATTAGAAAAAAGTTTGCTTGTCTTGTAAGAACACAAAATAGCCAAAAGAGCAAACTGAAGTCTTACACACTGTTTTTAATAAGAACTTGAAACAAAACTGAGATCCAAATAGACTAATATTTTCAAAGCAGGCCTGTCTTTATTTTCTATCGTCAGACAGCTCACTAACTTTGACAAAGTAATACACTGATACATACTAAAAAATCTGTTATATTTGACTACCACAGATGTCTCTGTAGGTGTATGTGAAAAGCACCCATCATATTATCTTTAAATATTGAATTTCATTTAAGTTAGCCAACTAACACCTTTTGTGTTTTGTTTTGTTTTGTTTTTATTTTTTATTATTAATTTTGTTAATATCAACAGTGGATGATTATAAACTGTTAAACTTTTTAACATTCAGAATCATTCCTCACAGTACCTACCTCATGACATAAGTATCTTCAATTATTTTCTGCAGATGGGTATATCTGGGCTATAAAACCACAGTGAGAAAAGCCCTAAACTCATCCACCCTAACTCATCTCTGATTATTTAAATTCAGAGGGACTGCTAGCTGTAACACATCCTCCATTGCTGCAGGAATTCAAGGAGCAGAGGTTTTCTCAGGTGACCAGTACTCACATCACTCAAAATCTTAAAGCTCAAGGCAAGTATTTTGAACATGCCACATAATAAATAGCATTTATTAACAAAACAGGATATATTTTTTGTTTTGTTTTGTTTTGTTTTGTTTTGTTTTGTTTTGTTTTGTTTTGTTTTGTTTTTCCCAGTAACTAGTAAAATATACAAATATATTCAAATTATACCAGTCCTGAAGAAAATCGCCACCTCCTAATCATTCAGTAGGGGCTACAATATAGAACAGATTTAAATTTTTTTTTTTTTTTTTTTTCCTTTTTTCTCCTGCCAGCAGCCTGTTCCAGCAAGGGCTCTCCATGAGCTGCAGCTTCCTTCAGGTTATATCCACTTGCTCTGTCATGGGGTCTTCCATGGGCTGCAGGTGGATATCTACTCCACCATGGTCCTTCATGGGCTGCAGGGGGACTGTTTGCTTCACCCTGGTCTTCTCCAAGGACTTTAGGGGAATCCCAGCTCCGGTGCCTGAAGCACATCTTCCCCCTCCTTCCTCTCTCACCTTGCTGTCTGTGGGGCTGTTTCTCTCACATCTTTCTCAGTCATCTCCCCTACAGATATTTCACAGCCCTTTTTTTACCCTTTCTTAAATATGTTATCACGGAGTTGCCACCAGTATTGTTGAAGGGGTCAGATTTTGTGAGCAGCAGGTCTGTTTTGCAGCTTGCTTAAATTGTCTCTGTCAGACATGGGGGCAACTCCCAGTGTCTTCTTACAGAAGCGACGCCTGGAGACCCTGCCCACTGTCAAAACCTTGCCACGTAAAAACAATACAAAGTTATTCAATGTTTAATTTATGCTCAATGTTTTATCATCTAGAAATAAAATATACCTGAAATTTGCAGTATTTCATTACATGGTTCCAAACAATTTCTATATAAAATTTTAATTTCTTATGTCTGTGTGTTGGAGATTGTCATGATAACATTTTAACATTTCATACCTAATCTTCTCACAGTCTTTCCCAGAGGCCTGATATAATTAGTCTACTGAAAGTGTGACAGATTAGGTTCCTGCAGAAGTAGATAAAATGTCTTCCTGGACATATGAACTATTGCCTAATACAATTCCTTGAATCTCCATCAGAAACTGATACTGTTCTAATATTATTTTACTTGCTTTAGGTTAGAGTGACATCAAATGCATGTGGTCTGTGTAAGTCAAATACTTCTGTAAACATAACAAAAAGGGAAAAAAATAAAATAATTTTCCATTATTTATTTCAGGGTCCTGCAACAGAGAGAAATCATCCAGATAGTGTTACCAATGTAAACCATTGGATGTTAGAAATAAAAATTAGGAAGTAAGATATACAAAATATACTTATATGAATAAAGTTAATATGAAAATTGACTAAGTTAGAGATTATATAATTACACATTGCATTTCTTTTCTAGAACTACTAAAACTAAATTATCTGAATGGTTAAATCATATATAATTTGATAACTTCCTGGATTCCTTCATATCAAGCTTAGATTCTTGGTTTATGTGGTTGGGGTACATTGTGTGCTATAAAATCTTGGATTACTTTCACTCTGGTTGCTAAACAGTTGAAAATCTACTTGAATTCTGAAGTCATCTTGACTATTAAAGTGTAAGAGTTGAGAATATCAGCTTCACTTTAAAAATGATTCACATTTAAGGGAATGCCTTGGTGCTAAAGTATTTAAAATACTTTGTTTCTCCCTATTTAGAATGGAAGGAAAAATAAATGCTCTAAACCTTTTATTTCCAGCACATTGTGGCCAGACAGAACAGCCAAAAGAATTTAAGCTGCTTGACCAATTTCAGTGGATGCTTCATAGGTTGTTTGGTTGGAAAGAGAGCTGCTTTTACAAGGAAAATAGTGATGTAAGAATCTAATACTAAAACTGTCTTTTATGATCAGGGTCCTAATTTTACAGAGGCATTGCAGTCCTGAAACAAAAGTATAAACTCAGTCAGACAACTGAGTTTCAAACACCTGTCGCCGTAATATTCCCCTTTCCATATTTTAGTCTCAGAACCTCAATTAAGAAAGCATTTAGTGTGTTAGTTCTTATAAATCATAATTTAACACATGTAACTCTTCTGTTGTATAGTCATCTACTGCTATAGTGAATTCCTCTACCAGAGCCGAGTCTATTTCTTCATAATTGCAGAAGACATGACTTTATAAAAGCTTATTAAGTATATGCAAAGCTTTCCAAATATGTTTTTACAAAGTTTTGCATAGTAAGCTAGATTCACTGCCTTGTTAACACAATTGTGCAATATATTCTGATTTTATGGTAAAGTCATCTTTATTGTTTACAGTTTTGCTACACATATATCTAAATATTACATGAGATGTCTTATCAGATCTTCTGTTGATTCTTTAATATATGCCTCTGAGAAAATAAAACCAGAAAAGAAAAACCAGAAAATTAATTTATCAGAACTTAAATAAAGATTTTGATACATTGTCAAGTAAGAGGTGTTAATTTAAACCGGAGAAGGCTTTGATAGCACATGAACTGTAAAGTATAGGCAGAGTAAGCTAAGGAGAAAATAAATATTTGATTAGAGAGGAGACAGCCACCTTGAAGTTTACAGGGTGTTACGTTGGGACTGACTTGATGTATATTTTAGATTGTGATTGTAATACAAGAAGTGCGAATATAGGAAGGCAATTTTATAGGTTCCAGAATTAAAACACAATCTTGACACAAATGAATAATCACAAAGAACTGTATAATTTGAGGTAACATGAAACTGTTTGAAACCTAAGTTATCTAAAATAATGTTGTAATTGTATAGAAAAATATTGAAAATAATTGAGGGCTCCAGATAAAGGACTCTTAAACTAGGAATGATTGTAAATAACAACATAATGTTAAATGATTACTATATGAACATGAAGCTTCAAAATATAAAGCTGAAAATGATAAATGACATCTTAGAAAATATTATCTATTTCCAGCTGATTTAGAGACACAATCATGTCACTCTATGAAATACTGCAGAGGCTTCATATAAAATATATTATCACAGTGTTAAAAGATGTTAAGTTCAAACTGAGGAAAGAAGAAAAGTCTCCTTTGACCAATCAAGGACATACAAAACCCGTCACATAACAGAAAATTAAACACAAACTTTTTAATTCAGCGTAATAGAGATTGAGTGAACTGGTTTGGTTTTGAGGTTGGAATTTTCTATAGGAAGCTGAAAAGATAAATATTAAGAGAATTCCAAGAAGACTTTTTTTCTTAAAATTCTCTGATTGACCTTAAGACAGACTGATTTTATTATGAAAGGCTGGTGTAGCTATGGCACACTTTCTTGTGAATACAGTTTATAGATTTAACAGGTTAGATGGCTCTTTCCATATATCTTTTCCTAGTTAGAACAACAGACCTCTAGATGACCTATTTTTTTCCCCTTGTTCTTAAATTAAGTTTATATGCAAGCATCTCATTAAGGCTGCTGTAAACTGTCCTATTTTCTTCTTAGAGTTTATACTCTATTAATAGTCAAGGTTGTTTTCAAATATGTCATTCTGGCTACTTAATTGTTTAAGACAGTCTTTCCTCATTATCTCCTCAGCCTTAAAATCCAAAAACAGTGACTGGAAAGTGTTCAAAAAAATGTTCTTTCCACTTATCCTGCAAGGATAATGCAACCATAAGTTATAGCTGAAAGACAAAGTCTTGTTCAGTGTAAAGACAAATTATGGTGAAAACACGTATCAGCAGTGAAGTAAACACCAGTTAAACTTACAAAACTTTATATAAATCCCTCAGGGTGTTCTAGTTCCCAATGAAGTATAGGAATCTTGTGTTCACTTGTTTGCTCTTTGTTATTTTTTGTATTTCTCCAGATCACTGGTTAGTTTGCTCCTGAAAGCAGATACAATGTTTTTGCTCCTTTAATTTAATCTCTAAAACTTGTTGGGACCCCTAATCAAAGTTTTTCATCTACAATATTGCATAAACTAATAATAATAATAATAATAATAATAAAAAAAAAAGTAGAGGCTGCACTTTTTTATAGAGGCTACTTAGTTATGGGAGGAATCTCTCACAACCTTTTTAAAGCATTCACCGTTGCTGATTACATGGTGTCCTAGATTCAAGAAAATGAATGTGGACTATCTATGCATTTAAGCACTCCCTCAAGCAGTGCACTCTGTTCTTCGAGCTGTCTCTCCCTTATGTCCCTCCTGCCTCTTTCTTCTATGTGGATGCGCTAAAATACTGTGAGAAATTAGACCTCCTTCAGGATTTTGAATGAAAGTATATATTGGCATCTATACTGAATTGAACTCAATCCCACTTGTGGGTGATAACAGCCTTATATCCAGTAGACTGCATCCCTTAAATCAATTAAGTCCAGAGGTGCGAAATTAATGACTGAAAAATCCTACAACATTAAATCACTCCCAACATGTTCAACTCAAAATTCTGATGAATAACTAGTTGTCTCCAAAACAAATCCCAGGCCACTTGCAATAAAAAAGACATTTAATTGTGTTAAAGCAGATCGTCTAAATCTACACTTGATTTGGCTTCTCCAGAATAATCTCAGGATACTTTATGCTTCTGAACAACCTTAGATACCCTCTTGTCACACCCATGTCATGCAACACATATTCTTGGCTTCATCCTATGAAATATGATGGTGTACTGCAAAATACCTGTAGATCTATTTCAGAAAGGCAGCCATCAACTTTTGAACAATTTATCCCTGAGTAATGGGGACATGAAACATATATCTTTGTCTGTGAACCAGCAAATGGCATTGTAGATTCAGCCTATAATTCTAAGTGCTAGCTAGTTCGAACTTCTTTTTATTGTATATAGTTCTATTTCTATGTCAAACAACCTCACAGTGCAATTCACATCATCTTCAGGTATTTGCAAAGGCCAAGTATCTTCTGTTTCTAAATGTCTCCTAAGGCTTCTGGACTGACATCACTGACCCATGTATGTACAAAACTGTCCAGGGGAGATACTGACAGGGTAGCTTCAATACCACAAAATAGGGTACATCCCATATCTCATAAAAAAGGAAGAGGTACGTGGGAATGAAAGAAAGTAGTGTATTACAGAATAAATCTCATGGATGGCTCTTTTCTTCTGCATATCTCTAAATAGCTTTCTAGATTTTTATTGACACTTCAGATTTGTGGTAGGTCTTCGCAACTTTTTTGTGGATGGTGGAAGAAAGGGGAAATTTCCAGAAAAATAAATGACTGTGGGAATAATTAATCTTGCTTAATTCTGTCTTTTGTCTTTTCTAATTCTTCTACATTCCTTCTATAATCAAAAGAAAGAAATATGTACTTGCAGAGACAAAATCAGTTCAATCTAAAAAAATAAATCTTTAAGACAGAAAGGATGAATTAACCAGAATTAAGTATTAAATATAGAAAGAGTTTTGATTACTATCTTAGACTACATGATTTATTTCTGAAATAAAACATCTGAAAACATATAAAATGAATCCCATTAAAGGTTAGTTCTCATCAAGATCCCTCAGTAATTAAGGGAGACAGATATACCTTCAAGTGTTGATTGATTCTGTGCAATATAGCCATCTAATACAAGGGAAATCAATTGCCTCCTGGAGATTTATGTCTTTCGTGTACATATCTACTTATACAACTTGTTTACTTTAGAAATATAACTTGTTTGCATACTTAAGGACAAGAGAATCACTTCTACCTAATCTGCCTTGCTTTTGGCAGCTAAATGTAGGTGAGCAGAAACACCCTACAGGCTTCAACAAAAGAGAAAACCAAAACTCTTTACAGCAAAAACTATACAAAGATTGAGAAAGTGACTTTCCGTATTATTGTTGCCATTATTTTTCAGATTTTAGTTCTTCTATTTTTATTTCATAGGCAAATTTTTTAATTATTGCTCTTACTTCAGTTATTTTGTTTCTGATTAAATGAACAAAAGCATATAAGGATTCCAAGGAAATATCTAATTAAGCACAACAGTATTTATGTATATTCTTAGAAATATATTGCAACCCTATCCCTTTTAAACAGGAAAAAGAGACTTTGACCAAAGACATTGAAATGAATAACAGACAAATTCATACATACATTTAAGATTCCACTCAATGCTGTAAATTTCTTTCAAATAGTCAAAAGGAAATGCAACTAACTTTAAAACTTCTTGCAAAGGCAACTACTACAACATATTAAAAAGTTCCATATATCCTAGCAATAGTTATAGTTCACAGTTTATATTGAACTTACAGAAGTAGTCATTCATTAAATATTCATTTATTATGTATAAAGGCAAATATAGACTCTCATTATATTTGTAATGGGTTGTATTTTCACACAGACATGAATTCTCTACTGCTCTGTATTTGTGTGGTAATTTACAGATATAGAGTCCAAACAAAAATGTTTCCAGAGGAACTATCCACTTTCTCCAATATCCATGACAGTATATTACACTTATACTTCATGAACTAAGCTAAATTTTCTCTTGCTATAATTTAATATATAACTATTGACCTCAGTAGAACTGAAGAGAACTACACATTAGCATTTCAAATAAAACTGATCTGTGTTGCACTATGAAAATACATGTATTAAATGAAAGGTGGGATAGGAAGAGGTATTATGCTTAAGACTTTTTATAGATGGTACTGACATTTTGTACAGGCACCATTTGGACCTGATTCTGTAATTCTTCTGTTTTAAGAAATATATGGTCATTCCAGCAACTTCATAGGTTGCTGAAAGATGTTCCAATGTAAGAGTATTTAAAAAAAAAAAAAATAAATCTATCATGTTCTTTTTTATAATGTAAATTGTGGGTAAAATCATTGAGGCTAAACTTGGGAATTTTTAAATTTACCTTTTAACAAAAAGTATCTAAGACTGAAATGTGTGAGGGTGATTAACTTGCAAAAGCCTTAATTTCTCAACCTAGAATTCACAAAAAAATTGTTTATACATTCATGAATAACTGAAGCAGTCTATCTTGTCAGAGCTGCTATGAAGTACAAGTTTAGAATTCAAAATTATATATCCATTATGAATGCCTGTAAAACTTTATCAGCTTACCGTATGAAGGTATTTATATCTGAAGGATGAGCATAGAGATTGAAATGTCTTCTTTATGATTCATTTATATTGAAATATGCCCATTTCTTATCTCAATGGGTTATGATAAGTAAAGGACATGTTTTCCCTATATCTCTTCCCATGAATCTTCTCAAGTTTAATGTAGTTACCGTCAGAAATTTCAAAAGATGATTAATATAAAGACCTATAATTTTTATCTTCTAAGAAACAGTTTTGTAAAAAATATCTTGAATAGTACATGAAGATCTATGGTGGAGCAGACACTGATTTACGGCCTGTGTTTCACATGGATGACCAAGGTGACTGTGCCCAAAGAAGGCTGGGGTCTTGTGGGAAAAGGTAGTCCCTGCTGTTGTAGTTCAGTGATGGGAGGATTGCAGCATGCGGGGGTGTCCCACACCAGAGCAGCTCAGGAAGGGCTGCAGCCCGTGGGAGGGACTCCAGTTGGAGAAAGTTGGTGTCCCAGGCCAGAGCAGTGTAAGGAAACACTGCAGCCCATGGGAGGGAATCACATTGGAGAAAGTTTGTGGAGGACTGTCTCCTGCAAGAGGGGGACCCTGCTGGAGCAGAGGGAGAAGTTCCAGAAGCGCCCCCCCCAGAAGATGGAAGAAGTGGCAGCACTAACTGCACCCCCCATTTCCTGTCCTTGCACTGCTGCAGGGAGAAGGTAGAGATGTCCGGAGCAGAGCTGAGCCCGGGAAGATGGGAGGGGTGGGGGGAAGGTGTTCTCAAGATGTGGCAATGCTTCTCACTCTCCTACTTTGTTAAGTGGTTTCGTTAGTGTCTGTAATAAATGTATGTTCTTTTTTCTCTTCCCCTAAGGAGTCTGCCTTTTGTCTGTGACCATAATGGGTGATTTGCCCCTCCCGTTCCTATCTTGAATCCCAAGCCTGGCTCATTTGTCCCTTCTCACTGCTGAGAGTGAAGGGATGTGTAAGTGGCTGCGTGGTGCTCAGTTGCCCTCTGAGCTCAAACCACGACAGATAGGTATGAAACTTTGCTATTGCTTGAACCTGCAAACAGGAAGGCAGCAGCAACATCCATTTAGCCTGGGCAGGGACCCTGGGTTCCTGGGCACTGGGCTGGGCTCCAGCAGCTGCGCAGGAGGAATCTCCAGGCCCAAACCTGTTGGAGGCAGAGACCATTTATAACATCCCTTAACAAAACCCAGTTTTGTTGACTGCCCATTGGTGAACAGTGCCATTTGATATTCCCTGAGGTGGACTACATGACTTCCAGCTGATTCTACTGAAGGACTCATATTCTGAAGTTCCCTTTATCTCCATATAAAGGCTTCCAATTCCCTAAGAAATCTTAGGGTATCCAAATGTCTGCATAGGTCTAGCAGAGAAAACAGAAACTATGGGAAAACAACATATCTTCTTAACTGGCAGCTGGAAATGATCTCCAATGCCCTAGGAATCTCAGATAGTATCTAGTATCTACCTGTGGACCCCACAACTCTGGGTCCCCTGGGAATCTCTCCAGTTCATTCTTCTCACACACCCTTGGAGTCTTTCACACAGACTTGAATTGTCCTTGTGATGCAAGTCTTTCTGTGAGTGACTGCAAGCACTACAAGGGTCAAGTTGGAGCAGAAAATAACTAGTTCCTGACTGGCCTCTTTAGAGTCATTTGGCACCTAACAACTGGCTGTCATCTCTGCTGCTCACATTCTGCCTGTGTAGCAGGTTCTCATAAATTTGCAGATTTCTGAGTGATTGACAGGTCATTTAAAGTCAAAGTAGTCTTCTATTCTTTTAACTAAGGAACTACTTTATTCTGTAAGGTTAACTATTGCTTATTTGCTAACACCGTTGGCAGCCAGGCCCAAACCATTCTAGCTGAAACAGCCCTAAATGTCTAACAGAAGCTTAGATACCTAGTTCAGATGGAACTTAGATACCCAGTTCCTATTAATTTAAATGCAAATACTTACCTAATTTTGGTGTCTGTAATCAGAAGCTGAATTCAAAATCCATAGATGAGATTTTCCATGTGGGGAATAAGGTCTTTAAAATCAGAGGACTGTCAATACACGTAACCCCTTCTGTGCCTGGTTACATGATGGGCCCCAAATTTAAGTTACATAATGGAAGGGAACAATCCAACACATCAGTATCGTAGCTCATGGAGGAAGGATACTTCCATATACAGTGCCAGTCAGCCACAAGAAACAAGGAAGATGCAGTTGAGGGTGGCACAAGAAGTCATATGGTTCTGCATGAGACCAGGAGTACAGAAGAAACATAGAAGAAGGGCAGTCCAATCACTTCCTATTAGGTGGCAATCAGTACAAAAGAAAGGAATGTCTTCAGTAATGAGTTACTGTTAAAATAATCCCAAGAGTTGTTATTCTTAGAATAATTTTAGTTTAATTAAACCAGTTACTTCAATCTTGTTTTTCCTTCCATATGTGTGAGACACTTTTGCTTATGTGCTGTCATTTAGAACTATTTCAGTGTATCAATTGTATATAATTTAAAATCTCTGTCAACTCAATACTGAAGTATTGCATAACTTCTGTACTTGCCCTTTGTATAGGGGAAAATTCTACCTCATGTGTTTAAAGAATTATTAAATGTTGATGATACAATGGAAATTCATTTCACATCAGGGCTCTTGGTAAAGACATTAATATCAGATAAAGAAGTATTTTTACATTATGAAAATGACCCTTGACACTGCAATATTATCCACACTGGTTTATTATCAGAAACAAACCAAGCTGCCTCTGGCAACAGAGCAATCAACTACTTCTTTCTTCTGAACTGAGATGTGTTCTGCAATTTATTCTTTGTTGTTGTGTTTGGAGAGAGAATTATATTCTCCAAGCTGATGTAGGATGTGTTCTGTTTCCTTCAAAGATGGATAATTTATCAACTCAGTGGATTTTATCTATAAACTATCCATATATACATATGCATTTTAAATGCTCACATATGTGAAGACATATTACATAACATATCATTAAAAAATAAGAACAATGCCTAATACCAAACCTGCTTATCTCTTTAATTTAATCTTAAAGCCAGATACTCTTTTCAATTGATTTTGTGGTAGAAGAAGAGAGATTTTTTTTTCCTTTCCATATAGACATAACCCACTTCAAATTTACCTCTGAGATAAATTTTATCACTTATTTTCCTCATTTATTCAATAATATCTTTATACTAAGTTTGGAAGTAACAACTTCTGCAAAAAGTAGATTTCTGTAGATTTATTTATGTACAAGTTAACTTAACATTCTTGTTGTGCAGAAATTAAAGTTACAAAATTGTACAAAACAGAGCAGAGAACAATGGCAAATAAAATTAAACATTATGTTGGCCTACAATTGTAACTCAGAGATTAAGCTTAATCTCACCAAATTCATTCAAAAGTACTTACAGAGAAATTAGTTATTTTCTTCCACGACAAGCTGAAACTATATTTTGTATGTAAACTATTGTGGTAACATAATTTACTGAAGCAACCTTAGATGATGCTGAAGTTACTTAATGGGGGGGGGGGGGGGCAGGAAGGAGAATATAGTGGGAAAAGTACCTACTTCTTTTAATTTGGGGTTTGTTGCTTCACCTTATATTCTACTTCTTTCTGTAAGTACCTAGAGAAGTATCTTAGAAGTGAGGTAGTAAGAAAAATTTCTATAAGGTCTTGTTTTTACCTTTGAAAACTGGCCAGGAACTTTTTGTCAGTAGATATTATGTCAGAAGCTCCTGGAAGTACAACCACGGGATGACATCAGGGATCCACAGAGTAGAAACACAAATCACAGTTGGCCACTTACTGGTCAGTTAAGGAAAGTAATCATGAGATCTCATAGAACCAGTAATAGGGAGAACAGAGAACTTGAATCCAACATAAGTAAAACATCTCATTTATAAGTGTACATAGATGGTAACAAGATTATTCCCTACAAGACTGGGGACAAAAGAACAGAGAGGAATTTATTCACTATTGTCTCCATGGCTAAGAATACCCCACCAAATCAGAATCACTACTAATCAACAGTGGTTCCTCTCTTCAATCTGGTAGGAAAAGAGCCCTGCCTTTTGATTTGTCATTAATAACTTTTTCCTCCTGCAACTAAGCATCATCTGGAATGTATTAATCTTACTATATAATTGGATTAAATAAATCAGACTTTTAAACAACCTTCTGTGTGTGTGTTTCCTGCTTAAGTCTTCCCATGTACAATACTAAGTCATTAAAAACTCAAGTATAGCAACTTCATGTTTTACATGGCCTTCATACTGCATGACTGTACATCCTCTGAATATGTGTATATCCTAGATTAGTCAAATTGATTATAATCTTAGAATAGCTAAATACAAATGCTGCTTCAGAAAGTCATATAAAACTCCTAAATAGAGATTTCCTTACGTCTTGTAGGATAAATCTTCTATAATTGTATTTTATCACAGTAGATTTATAGAAGATAAAGATATAGCTTAAAGTTGATGTTTGATTTTCAAATACCAAATAGTTGAATATTCAATGAAAGTAAATGGCTCAGTTTTCAGAGGCTGGTTAAGAATTTTTGGAACTACAGAACAAATTCTACACATTCCTATGCAACATTAAAACAAATAGAATTAGTAGTCCACAAATATTCACTGGGCTCCTGTCTTCACTGAATAAAGCAGAAGATTTCAACTCTTTGTATAAAACAATGAAAATAAGATAATACAGAGGTGATCCCTCAACATAGTGTGAAATTAAGAATCTCCAGTAATATCAGTATTTACAGGAAGTGAATATATATTGGTCAAATGCTTATTTAGTTTTAAAACCTGTTCCAGTGTTAAAACAAATCCTGTTTTTACAGAACGAATCACAAGTCCTTATCACTGACGTGAAACTTAGACATATGTTTTAGAATCATAGAATTGTTTAGGTTGGAAAAGACCTCTAAGATCAAGCCCATCTATTAACCTAGCACTGCCAACTCCATCTCTAAACCATGTTCCTAAGGGTCACATCTTTCTGTCTTTTAAATACCTCCAGGAATGGTGACTCAACCACTTCCCTGGGCAGCATTTTCTAATGGTTGACAACCCTTTTGGTGAAGATTTTTTTCCTAATATCCAATCTAAACCTCCCCTGATGCAACTTGAGACCCTTTTCTCTCATCCTATCACTTGTTACTTGGAAAAAGAGACTGACACTCAGTTTGCTACAGCCTCATTTCAGATAGCTGTAGGGAGTGATAAGGTGTCACCTCAGCCTCCCTTCCTTCAGGCCAAAAAACCCCAGTTCCTTCAGCTGGTCCTCATAGGACTTGTTCTCTAAACCCTTCACCAGCTTTGTTGCCTTTCTTTGCATATGCTCTAGCACCTCAATGTCTTTCTTGTAGTGAGGGGCTCAAAACTGAACACACTATTCAAGGTACAGCCTCACCAGTGTTGAGTACAGGGGGACAATCACTTCCCTAGTCCTGCTGGCCACACTATTGCTCACATAAGACAGGACGTGATTGTCCTTCTTGGCCACCTGGGCACACTGCTGGCTCATATTCAGCTGGGTGTTGGCCATCACACCCAGGTCCTTTTCCACTGGGCAGCTTTCCAGCCACTCTTCCACAAGCCTGGGGTTGTTGTGACCCAGGTGTAGGACAGAACACTGAGCCTTGTTGAACCTCATACAATTGACCTTGGCCCATTGATCCAGCCTGAGTGTAAAGCCTTTCTACACTCAAGCAGATCAACTACTCTGCCCAACTTGGTGTCATCAGCCAACACACTGAGGATGCACTCAATGCCCCCATCTAGATCATTGGTAAAGATATTAAACATAACTGGCCCCAATAGTGAGCCCTGGAGAACACCACTTGGGACAAGTCATCAACTAGATTTAACTCCATTCACCATCACCCTTTGGGCCCAGCCATCCAGACACTTTTTTATCCAGATAAAAGTACACCTGTCCAAGACATGAGCAGCCAGTTTCTCCAGGAGAATGTTGTGGGAAATGGTGTCAAATGCTTTACTAAAGTTCAGGTAAAAATCATCCACAGCCTTTCTCTTATCCACTAAGTGGGTCACCTTGTCATAGAAGGATATCAGGTTAGTCAAGCAGGACCTGCCTTTCATAAACCCATGCTGATCACCTGGTTGTCCTGTATGTGCTGCATGATGGCACTCAGGATGATCTTCTCTATAAGCTTGACCAGCACCGAGGTCAGACTGACAGGCCTGTAGTTCTCTGGATTCTCCTTTTCAACCTGATGGATGTCACATTTTTTTAGCCTTCAGGCAACTGGGACCTCCCTGATTAGCCGGTGCTGCTGATAAATGATTGAAAGTGGTTTGGTGAGCACTTACACCAGCTGCCTCAGTACCCTTGGGTGGATCCCATCCGGTCCCATATACCTGTGTATATCTAAATGGTGTAGCAGATCACTAACCATTTCTCCTTGGATTATGGGACTTCTTTCTGTTCCCCATCCATGTTTTCTATCTTAGGGGGCTGGGTACCCGGAGAACAATTGGTCTTACTGTTAAAGCTTGAGGAAAAGAATGCATTAAGTACCTCAGCCTTTTCCTCAGCCTTTGTCACTATATTTCCCTCCACATCCAATAAAGGATGGAGATTCTCCTTAGGCCTCCTTTTGTGGTTAATGTATTTATAGAAACATTTTTAACTGTCTTTTATGGCAATAGCCAGATTAAGTTCTAGTTGGGTTTTGTTCCTTCTAATTTTCTCCCTGCATAACCTCACAAGATCCTTTTAGTCTTCCTGAGTTGCTTGTCCCATCTTCCAAAGGTCATAAACTCTCCTTTTTTTCCTGAGTTCCAGCCAAAGCTCTCTGTTCAGCCACAATGGTCTTATTCTCTGCTGGCTCATCTTTCAGCACATGGGGACAGCCTGCTCCTGTGCCTTTAAGATTTCCTTCTTGAAGCATGTCCAGCCTGTCTGGACTCCTTTGTCCGTCAGGACTGCCTCCCAAGGGACTTTGTTAACCAGGCTCCTAAACAGGCCAAAGTCTGCCCTCTGGAAGTCCAAGGTAGCAGTTCTGCTGACTCCCCTCCTTATTTCTCCAAAAGTCAAAAATTCTATAATTTCATGATTGCTATGTCCAAGATGGCCTCCAACCATCACATCACTCATAGGTCTTTCTCTGTTTGAAAACAACAGGTTCAGCAGGATGCCTTCCCTAGTTGGTTCCCTCACCAGCTGTATCATGAAGTTGTCTTCCACAAACTCCAGGAACACCCCAGACTGTTTCTTCTCTGCTGTATTTTATTTCCAGCAGACAACTGGTAAGTTTTAAGTCTCCCAGAGGAACAAGGACTAGGGGTTGTGAGATTTCTCCCAGCTGTTTATAGAATACATCACCTGCCTCTTCAACCTGATTGGGTGGTCTATAACAGACTCCCACCATGACATCTTCCTTGTTGGCTTTTGCCCTGATTCTTACCTGTAAACACTCAACCCTATTCATCATCATCATTAAGCTCTAGATGATCAGAAGTTAATAGTTATAGTTGTAGTTATATCATCAGGCACATCTAGCTATTTATCTATCATTTGTGGATAACATTAATTTCATTCAGTTTAACGGGGTAGCTTGAAAATTATTCTTGTTGCCACTGCAAAAATTGACACACTTAAAACTACATTTTAGTTTCATCATGAGAAGCATAGAAAATTAGAGCAAAAAAAAAAAATGTCATTGAACATAGATGAAAGGATCAAATCCAGTTCTATTTCAAAGAGTTTATGTTCTTTTTTCTCATCCTTTAAAACTTTCAGAGCATTATAGGACAACTCTGTTTTTGACCATGTTTAAACTAATGTCTAGTCATTCAAGATGAGCCTGTCTAAAAATCTACAACAAAGCAAACTTTCATAGCTGCTCCAGGAGTGTTTTTTTCTGTGTTTATGTCAAATAGTTTAAATAAGAAATAGAATACATACCAGATGGCTTTTGAAGAGTGATAACATCGACCAACTTCTAAACAGTCTCACTTTAAAACAACTTGTGAACACCAAATATGACTGCCAAAATCATTCAGCAGTTATTTTTTTTATTATTATTGCTTATAAAAACCAAATCGTTTAATTTCCACAGAACGCAAAAAATGGAAGTGGTATAGCATTCTAACTCTGTAGAATGAGGTATGTTTGTGGATAATGTATAGAATATAAAAGCAGCAAGTACAATGCACACACTATTTAATCTATAATTTTACCACTGTGTTGGATATCATAACAGCTATAAAGGAATAAAACATGACTAATATTAATTGGATAAATAAAATCAATATATTTATGTTAGTTGACCAAGAGGTTTTAATTTCATATTTAAAAGACAACAATAGATATTTAGGAAGATAGCTGGTTTTTGCAATGTAATATAATATACTTACTTTTACTGTGGTTCATGAGCCTACAGAATAATGAAGTATTTGCCTTATTTTTTTAAAAAAAGAACCCAAACTATTTGCATATAATTTTGAAAAAGGTCACTATAATTTAAAGCTAAGGAGTGTTTTAAACCATTCTGAATATGATTACTGACATCTTTGTTCACTTTGAGCTGCCTAAGTACCCAAAGGTCCAGTCAAAGTTGTCACCCCCTTGTGATGTTTGCTGTACAAACATACTTTAATGGATTATTCCTATCTCAAAAAGCATTTTTCATGTTAAATATTGACAAATACATGTGAATATACTCCTGTTTTAAAAATATAAATGTAAAGTCTAACTTTAAATACCACTTTTTAGTTGTAAACTTGAGAAACTGATGGCATTATTCATAACACACTGCACAGTGCTTCCTTTTTTAACCAATCTGGGAACTATTGAGAAATCTCTTATAACAAGGCTCATTAATTGAAATATGCAGCAATAAATGTCTCTGTCGTATTACCATCATGCCATTCCATATTACATAAAAGATTATTTCCACATAATCTCTGTGTTACAGGCATACATTTAGTACACTATATCCATTATGAATTTTTGTTATACATTAGAGAGTTCTCAGAGTGCTAAAATTTTATGGAAAATATATAATATTGCCTTTTTTTTTTTTCCTAGCAGAAATTATTTATTACTTGCAAAATGGTCAGGAGTAAAATAGTTTCATCTGAAATACAAACTGAGATGTGTACCTAGAGGTGAAAATACCCAAAGGTGAAAGTAAGTGCCAGTAGAGTCTGGAATCACTTAAAATGCAAGAACCCAAACATTACTTCTAATATATGTCATGCGGGAGAATATGCTTCCTGCTGCAACTCATTTGTTGTAGGGTAAAACATCTTACTTTGTGTAGTTTAAACAAAATCAGGACTGAATGGTGAACTTGGACAACTTCCATAACTGTAGCTCTTTAGCTCTGCAGGATACAGTATTGCCATAACCAGTAACAGATCATAGACTTTCTGTTCATTTTGCAAGGCCTCAAGACTGAAGCTTCTTATGACTTATCTCTGTTAACTTTCCTGAACCTGCCTGCTGCTTTGTTTAACTTAGTATAACTTCTAGATTTTTTTTTTTTTTTTTCTGAACAGGTGTTCATGTTTAATTTGTCTTCCATATCACTGTATGGTAAAGATATAGTTCTATACAAGGGAGAAACGGTAGTGAACGACTAATCTGTGCCAGAGTTTAACACTAATGACTAAAGTAAATGAAGCCTTAGGCTGAATGTATTATACTTTAATCTTGTTTTTTATCTATGGAAATCTAATAGGTAGGTAAAGAAGTTCAAATAAAAGTTTAACTACAGGATATTCTGTAACAAAAGATAAAGAAATGTCTCAAGACAAACAAAAAGAGTGCCTGGAGGCTGTGAGAGCAAATCAGAAGGGAAGACCCCAGACTCTACAAATAGGAAGGATGAGTAGAAGTGTCATCAGGAAATCAAGTCACCTATAGAGACTATAAAATCCAGTAACAATCAACAGGTGGGGTCCCTCTTTGGAGGCACCCACCTTGAGTTCTAACGACTATTGCAAATTAAACATAGTAGAAGAAGGAACTCTGATTCTTTTATTAAAATGCAATATAGGGATGAGCCCTGTTGAGGTGGTATCTGAATAACTCCTACCATGGTCTAGGTGGCAGTTGCATAATTCTTACAACAGAAACAGTAATTCTATGCAGAATGAGATACTTACAATTCTAACACAATGATGTAGCATGGAAAAATACAGCCCTGGTATGCTAGGAGAGGCCTTCAAAAGTGTCAAGTGATGATGTGGCATAGAGGACCACAGGCATGGGACAATAAGGCATGGGCTGCAGGCTTAACACTATAGACCCTACAGCTGTAATTAACTCACCTGTGATCATCTAAAGAAATGCAGACAGGAGCTGGTCAAAACTGATTTTCATGTGTAACAAAGAGAACTAAGAAATAGTATTGAATAGACATAAAACATACAAGATACAATAAATTAATCTCTAACATGGTGTTGTGGACCAACAAAGAAAGAATAGGTGTGTAAAACATTAGCAGACACATAAAAATGGCCCCAAGCAGATTCTAGAGGGAGGAAAAAGAAACTATCAGTATTAGCATCATATTCCTCCTGGCAAAGGACTGCAGACTGATGACTGGATGTAACGTACCCCCACCAGCAGTGCTCTGGAGCCACTGAGAACTCAGAAACAATGGAAAGATGAGCATAACATCCTGGACAAGGGGTAAAAACTAGAAAGTATGTGTGGTTTTTTTTTGTTTTTTTTTTTTTTTTTTTTAATATAGATATAAATCTTTCTCTCTCCTCCTTTCCTTTTCCCAAACTTGTTTTAGCAAAAATATATAAATATAACATGTGTGAAAAGAAAAGGACATTTATTTATTCTTAGGCACTGTGGCACCCACAAATCACATCTTGAAATCATCTTATTTTAAGTTACCAAAGTCTACAGCTGAACAAAAAGAAGTTGAAAAAATACTTACTCAATTTATTTGGCTCTTTTCTTCTTTGACATATGGTCTACAATTGTAAATGATGTTTTGAAATATAGGAGACTGGATTGGCTTTAAAAAGGTTAATACTCAAGGACATTAAATAGTTCATTGAATTTGAAATCTATTTTCAGTTCTTCAAGAACTCGTTTGGGAAAATAGTGTCTAGTCTGTGACTAGTCACCTGATGTATTTAATGTTAATGGTTTGCTGTTGAGACTATTTAAATGGTCACCTTTCACATAATATTGTTTTTGCTCTCTGATTACAGCCCTTAATCTTTATAAATTAAAAAAAAAAAAAAAAAATAACCCTTGGGACTTGAAGGGGTTGGACTGGGGAGCAATGCCTATGAAAAAGACACAGATTGCAGAAAGTAATACTCAAAGAGGAAGTTTAGAAGATTTAATAATGTGTTCCTGTATTATTTCTTCTCCAATTACAAATGGAAATATATTATATATGACTATATAGACTATTTCCAGGTTAAATATAACTATGTTCCTTCCTGATGGAAAAAGAATGACAGGCAAATTTTTTGAATTTTTTCTTTTTGTAGATACAGGGGATGGTTTTTGACCCTGCTGCTTCCAGCTTCCCCAGGAAAAGTCAATGAGTATAGGGTTTTAAAATTCCCATTTGGGAACAGTTTCAATTTGAATTAAAATAGAGGTTAAATGAGGAAAGGGAGAAAAATGTGAGAATAACTATAACACTCATTATAGGAAATGTATAAACACTGACTGGTGTAGAAGTAAAATCTACAACCTTTAGTTTTGAGTTAGTCTGCACAACTCTGGCTAGCCTACTGAACTTTTCAGTGTACAGGGGCATGGTAGGTTGATCCCTATCAACAAACACCCACCCAACTACTTACTCACTCCCCTGTCCCCAGAGAAGGATGGAGGAGAATATAAGAGATTGAGAAAACTCATGAGTCAAAATAAAGACAGGGAAATCACTTGCCAATTACTGTCATAGGCAAAATACTCAACTTGTGGAATTTAACTTAATTTTAAATATTTAAATACTGATTTGGGTACTGTCAAACAGACAAGACAAACATTTAAAATCCTAGGGAAACTTATTTTCTCCCTCTTTCCTGGGTTTTGTTTCACTCCAAACACCTCCCCTCCCACCTTCCTTGTTTCCACTCACCTTGTTATCACCTCAGATTACTCTCCGTCCCTTTGGTGAGACAACAGGTGTCAAAAGAGGTTAGGATCACAGCATAGCAGTTTATTTCTTCTGCTCCTCATTTCTTACTCTAATCCTTCTTTCTTACTCATTGTATTTGATCGAGCATTGGTCCTCCATAGGCTATAATCCCTTCAGGGATGTTACCAGTTCTGCCATGGATCACCTCATCTTGCTCTTGGATTTGCTGTTCCTTTTTTTCAGTGTTTACCGCCCTTTTTAAACATGTTTCCACAGAAATTCCACCATCTTGTCTGAGGGACAAAGCTGTGTCTTGTGATCAGCCCACTGGAGCCAGATGGAACCAGCTGTGTCCAGCACGAGGCCCCTCTTCACAAAGACCACCCCTGCAGTGCCCCACCCTGCTACCAAAACCTTCTCATTTACACACAATAAAAAAGGAACAGTTATACACCCAAGAACGTTGAAGTATTTTCCATACTGAATTGCTGGAGTAAGTCATGGAATCTAACTATGTCACATTTCAGGTGAAGGTCTGAGTTGTAATAATTTTCTCCCTTTACCAAACTGAAGTGGAAAGTTTGCAACTAACATCTCGGCACCAAAAAGGAAACTGAGGAGAGGGTACACACATTTTGTAAAATACTTTACTAGTGCACTCTATAAGGGAGTTCTTATGTGTTTTAGAGAAGATTTTATTTGATATATGTCCTGTAAGAACATTTTTACTTCTGCAAAGATGATTCAGGGGATCTATGTATCATTTGTCATGTATGTCAGATTTAGATCATTCCCGGCTTGTCACCTCTCAAACTGAATAGCGCTTTAAAGATACTGCATTTAAATGTTGTTCCCTAGTAATCCATTAAACACCCTGGAATATTATCACTTGCCTGACTCACTCTGGTGAGGACAGTGGCAGTTGCTACGCTTTGGCACTGTTGGAGGTATTTCATCTTAGAATTGATGGCAGTGGGGATCTGATTCTGATGGTACTTTGGCGTTACAGAAATACTAAAAGTTATTAGTTAAGAGTTATAATTTAGTTAAAAGCTATTTTGAAATCCAGGTTGAAAGTATTTTGGAAGCATTTAACTAAGTATTACTGTGTAAAGAATTGGAGTACACTTAGAGCTTGAGTATGAATGTTGTTTGCATAGAAAAGGAGTAAATCTTTGCCCCCAAAAAATAAAAGAAAGGGAATTTCTGTAAGTATTTTGTTGTACTTTCTTGTCATTGAAGCTGTGTAGCATGCAAAATCACTGCTCTCTACCTAGATATTCATTTAAGAATCAGCATGAAAACCATATATAATACAAAAAATGGTTTCCCAAATACTGGTGACAAAAGCCTGCACAGTTCTTTTCAAGCAGACAAAATATCTGGAAATACTAAGCAATGCACACTCTGAAAAATAACTGACATTAAATCTATATTTTAAATCAAATAGAAATTTCATCATAAATTTCCCAGATAAAGATAATTATTTTCCATGAAAACAAAACCCACTAAATTATTTCTTAATGGAGGTATTGCTGTAACTAAAATGCTATGACTGTATTGGCTCATTTAGCTAATCTGACATTGAGTCCAAGGCTTACAAAGTCAAAATAATGCTTAGGACATTATTTTGGACATTTAGGACATTATTAGCCACATTGTTTGAATGACCTGTTTCAGAAGAAGCTAATTCATGTTTTATTAGACATTTTTAATAAAACATACAGAAATACCTTTTAAGTACTGTTTGCAAGTTTTAATGTCAAGAGCACACTTTCACAGACG
Source organism: Tyto alba (assembly GCF_018691265.1). Taxonomy (NCBI): domain Eukaryota; kingdom Metazoa; phylum Chordata; class Aves; order Strigiformes; family Tytonidae; genus Tyto; species Tyto alba. The sequence goes on from NW_024881321.1 coordinate 24,709,167, forward strand.
CTATTTTCACCTGAGGTAAATTTTTAAATTGTTCACATCATTTTGACATAAATGATGTGCTTGTGTGCTGTCAGAAAATATTGATGATGTCTTTTTTCAAACTATACTAAACCATCTTTTAGCTTCTAGATTGCTGAACTTTTTTTTTTTTTTCTTTTAGTCAGGGACTAGTGTATTTTATACATTAACTTTCTGTATATGAGTTACTGTACTTGATATTGAAACACTATATCATTAATATAATGTAAAGACACTGAGTTGTCCTTGATTTTCTTGCTGCATAGCTGGTTTAGGGGAAAATGAGAAAAGCTCTTTCTAAATTCTCTTTCACTTCAAAATAAAAAATACATTGTTAGAGACAAATATTCATTATATTATTCCTTTTATATGTATTGTTTCTATATTGTGAATTAAAATATTCTTTAAAGGCTATAAGACAAATGGATAAAAATAATGGAATTAATATGCAAGAGCTAAAGCAATATACTGAGTATTTTCATCACAGCTCTTGCTTGATATATTAGCTCCTTGTAAAGCATGAAGAACAAAAGGCATTTTAATCCAGTCAGTGACTTCATACATTATGTGTATGACACCAAAATGGTATGGCCTTGTATCAAGAATAAAAACTGCCCAAAAATATTAAGGAAAACTGTCCAAAACTTAATGGCAAGACCTTAGTCAAGTAAAACATTCCAGCAGGTGGAGCTAAACTGTTGGGGAAATCTAAATGCAAATACTACTACTACTGCTACTACTACTACTACTGTTACTACTACTCTTACTACTACTACTACTACTACTACTACTACTACTACTGAGTGATAAATTAAGTAAATATTTTTTAGGAGCTTTAATACAGTCTATCTGGTCTTCTGGGAAGGTAATAGACCAATTTTTTGAAACCTCAAACACAGACTGAACATTCATTTTATGCTTGCTCTTTCTGACACAGATGGCACAGACTGGATTTGTTTCACATAGGCAGTACAGCTGCAACTTTTTATATGAAGAAGGCCTAGTATCAAATGCATGGTTCCTGAAGCTCCCAGATGTGCCTGTGTTGTCAGGTCTGTCAGCTGAAGTCACACTGTATTAATTGAATGTACACTGAATACACATCAAATTCATACTGGACAGTATGGAAGAACTGGGAACTATAGAAATCAAGAAACAAGATTTACAGAAGTTGAAAAGACCAGGGAGGAACAACTTCAATTAGAGTGTTTTAAACCACTTTAAATCAATAAAAAGGGCTAAAGTAAACCCACTGTCCCTGCTGTTGACAGTATTTTATATAAGACATTTATAAAATCACAAAGGAAAAAAATTACTAGCCAGGTGTCTCTTTTTCCCATGTATATAATTTTTATTAATTGATATAAGAGTACATTTAATATTTATTGGAAATGAAAAAGGTAAAATAAAAGTGACAACCTATTCTTGCCAATTAACCAGTTCTCTGCTATCTAGAATATTAAGGTATACAGAGTGAACAGGAATTCAGAGTCCTTTTTGTGGTTAAAGTACCCAGTCTGGACCTCTTGCATCTTATTTACTGTATACCCTAAATCCTGGACTCTTATTCCAAGAAAAGCACTTAATCTTTCACTGTCTTTTGAAATAATTAAATTTGTGTTCATCACCCTCAGGAGCTTTCTCTTTTGCTAGTACTATATACCACATTACAAAAGATACATTGCTTTATGTCACCTCCTCTGTCATTCACACAACACAGGTATGACAACTACAGTGGCTGTGCAGAAAAATAGACTGCAGAACAATTTCAGTGATATCTTGATTGCATCTGTATACAATGAAGAAAGCCTCACCACTGGACTAGACAGGTTTCTGCAGATTAATAGCAAATATTCCATGAACCAGCTGTGATCTGGTAAATGACCCATGAAAACATCAGTTCTTGGGACAAAAGTTAGGAGGTCAGTATTAGGCACGTCTAATCATCATATTAACTGGGTTGTTTACATCTAACCACAACACTTTATGGCTCAGAGTTTGATGGTGGTCTGACACTGTTGACCAACATATTCTAATTCAAGGTTTAAGACTACCCAGAATTAAATTAAATCGACTCCAAACTCTCCAAAGAGAGATGTATATCTCTCTTCTCTATCCCCATCTGTGCTCTTGGTATTTAGCTAGATGGAACCTAAGAAAATATCATAAATGAATTGAAAGGAACTATGTTAAAGTTGTTGTAAATAACACCCCAGATTTCAGTGAGAATTTTTATTCCAAATCCATGTCTCTGTCCAAAACACTGTGCTATTTATTATTGTGCACTATAATCTAGACACAACAGATAATATGAGAATATGGCAGGTGCAAAGTACTAAACAGTTTTGATTATAATCCATTTGAATTAAGTCTATGTAGCCAAAATGCAAAGCCCATCTGTTTAATATAGTTTCCTCATAAATAAATCAAAAAAAAAAAAAAAAAAAAAAAAAAAAAAAGCCATACTCCTGTTTGAAAAAGGTGAAAACTCAGCCCTATGGTAGACCATCTGTTAAAATTTATGTAAGGTATGTCAGACACTCTTGTAGGTCACTGTGAGGCTCACAGGAGAAACAAAACAGGCACAGCAGCTAAAACCAAAACAAAATCAGAATTTCTGCTGTCATTATGTCCTTTTCTCTCTTTGATTTCCAATACTAGCAGAGTATTTTTATCCTGCCTTCTGCATAAAGGTCAAGCATAGTCTTCAGCCTTCTTTTGCATCTTTAGTTTCTAGACTAGGTTATATTGTTTATAGTCCTTCAGTCTGCTCTAATCCGTTCAGATTAATAAAATTTCACAGTTTATTTCACACATTCTGGACCATTATATATGAACAGCAGTCAAGCTATTCTTATGCTAAAGCAAAATAATTTTAAGTATTAACACTAGCACTGCAGGGTCAAAATTAAGATAATCAAGGACTTTAGGCATTAGTAACCCACAGGAGAACTTCCATCCTGTTATGGACAAGACAAGCTTCTGGCCATTAATTGGGGCCCTGTCAGAGTTGCTACTGGGGTAACAGATATCTTCTGGAATTTTACGGCTTATATTAAAATGCTTCCAAGAGTTTTAACGACTTAGTAGTGTCTGAGGTGGCCTAGCATCACATTATTAAGGAAGATGCAAACTCAGAAATTCCATCGTATGACTTCTGACTAGATATTGTATGTAGTTCTTAGTATGAACATCTTTGGCGTCTAATTCTAGTCTACTTTCTTTTATAAATCTCATCTCTTGTGACTGTTAAGGTTCTTTCAGTACCCAAGCCCATTTTTGTCTTGACATACTGTGAGTAATTATTTCCAGATTTAGCTGTATTTACATAAGAATTCTAAAGGTTATTGTCTTGGAGACAATCACATGAATGTCATTAAGTAACAAAAGAATTTTTGAAGCAGCATATTAAGTGTTACAATCATAAGAATTAACTGTATAATCATAGTCTTAGTTTCTTTCTCTAACAAAAAAATGTGGTGGAACCAATAGAATCATATTGCTCTTTTCCATGATCCCATTAAGAAACCCTATCCTTTTCTTACTGAGTTTTTGCTGTTACAGCTAAGACTATTTAATGGGAGGTTATCACTTAACATCTGCAACTGTCAGTGCAAAAGCAAATGCCACCTCTCTTTACTCTTCACACCTTGCTTCCCACTTCTCCAATTTGTCTAAATTTCATAGTCAAATTTCCTCCTCCTCTACCTCACTTTTATCTTAATCAACTACTTTCTACCCTTCATCCTTCTCCCTTTTCATCAGCAAATTCAGATTTCTTTTTCCCACATGCCAACATCTCCATCATTCTAGATCTCCTACATTTTACTTTTGACCCTAACATATTTCCATTTCTTGTCTTATTTCTTCTGCTATAAGCAGCCACAAATTTGTATAGTAGTCCTAACCTAATTCTCAGTTGCCCACTTTGAACAGCTTTTCATGCTCTTCATGCTCTGTTTTTCCTCCCTACACGCATTTTTAAATAGTTGCCTTTTCAAAGCAACCTTTTTTTTTTTTTTTCCTGTGTTCAAGTGGCTCTTTTTCCTTCAGTGCTATTGTCTCTCATTTAAATTTATATCTTCTCACTAGGTTTTTGTAGAGCTAAAATAATTTAAAATAAGTCACAGTTGACAACAGGTAAACCTCCATGTTCTCTAGAGTACATATGTAAGTATGCTGTCTTTCAGTAGTGTTTCTCTAAACATTGTTCTAGCATAACATGCTGTTTGTTTGTAGAACGCAGGCTCCTGACTTTATCACTGATTTCTACCACATCTATGTAACAACAAAAGACATTTAGGAAATAATATTAAGCTTTCTTTGAAGGTCAGAACTTTAGTTTGACATGAGTGACATATTTAGAAAAGAAATAAAATTTGTCATCATCATTATAGACCATTTTCTTAAAATACTGTATTTATTATGAGGTCCAAGTGCAATTGCTAGTATGTTAATTAAAGAAAACACTGTTTTCTCTTCTGCTTTGTATCTTCGCATAATTCATTCCTTTGAAGACATAATGAAGTATATACCTTCTACTTTGTCACATGATCTGACTTTTTTTTCCCACAGAGTACAGAATTAGAAGCTATTAAAAATCAAACCAATAATTCAGATTTTTTACTGAATTTTTAAGTAAACTCATTTCCCTCTCTTTAACTCTTAACATTCTACAAAGATTTAAGTAAATTATTACTGGCTTACAAAAATAAAACATAGAATCTGAGTTTAATAAAAGCCATTTTAATCAGAATATAGCCCATTTAAATCAAGAAACTCCCACAATTACTCTGTATTTTCTGACCTAAACATAACCAATCTCTTCATATTTTCAATATAATTTCATTTTTCTCTTTTATCTACCTTTTATGTTTCTATTGTCCATATTGAAATCTGTAGAGTCCCTCTCACAGAATTAGTACTCAGGGCAGATATGATTTGATTTCTAGTGATTTAGAAGAGCTATGGGGAATCTGGATAGCACAGTAGTAAGTGCTTACTGGGAGAGGTTTTTCTGGTCTTCATTTTCACTAGAAGTGAAAAGTTAATGTACCATCAGCCAGTTACGACATTAACAGCTGTACACTTGACTGCATACACAGTCATGCTAGGAAGGGCATAGAATTTACATAACACATGGAACACCTCTAGTTATTTAGCAAGATCTCACAGTGGTTATACCTTTTCCTCTAGTATGTGTGTGTCTTCAAAGGTTCTTCTGTAGCACTGCTCTTTATCCATCAACAAAATAAGAGCTCTATGACTTAGTAGCATACCAGAACCCCATCTACCCATCCCAAGAAATCATATACTTTGATACTTAAGAATTCAATATATGCATACTGAACTAATATGTGGATCTTTTTGTTAGTCTAGTCTTTGTGAAGTTTATTGTGAAAAGTTTTTAATTTGTACTTTGAATTACATGAGAAAAAAGAACTAAATTTGGTCATGCTCAGCATTACGATCAGTTGAAATATCTTCAAGAATAACAGCTGAGATACTTGTAGTAGAATATCTCATTCAGTACATTCAGAAGAAAGGACAAAAATTTTGCATAACTCATAAGGACATTTGGAGCTTGTTAGTTTCTCATTCCTTTAATAATCAGAATTTGAATGAATGTTTGTCCATTTTTTTCTTCCTTCCTTAAAACCTGACAAACCCATACAACACAAAGAAGTTTTTTACAAGTAATATTATGAGAAGTATCTGCAAAATATACTACAAATGGCAAACTTAGTTTATAAGACTGGATGACATTTTTATATTTACTAAGTCGTAGTTTTACTAGACATGCAATCTTTCTAACATATAAAAGTCTGCAGGGGTGTCTGAGAATATATATCAACACTAAGTAGCTGTAACAATTTATGGTACTATAAATGTAAAAGCAGTACTATTACATTTGATGAGAGTTATTCGCTTTTGTACGACAATGACTACACAAGAATTAAACAGCATTGAACGAATGAACAAAGTAGATGTACAACAAAATACACTGAACTTGATTTATTCTGTAAAAGTGAAAAATGAATGCCTAAGGACTTTTTTTCTTCTTCACTTTGTTTGTTTTATGTAGGTCCACACTACTGAGCTTCAATAATACTTGGTTCCAAAACACTTGGGCTCATCTCATGTTGCATGGACCATATCAGGTACCTTGTGGTAAGTGAGAAAATCCGGCATGAATAAAGGTGATATTAGGATCTTGGCAAAAGTTTTTTGAGGGTATTTATTTGATTTAACATCACTGAGAAGATCTAGGTGTTATGTCTACTACTTCTGTGTACTTTGTCAAAGTACACAGTAGACATTAAATTCATATCCACTTAAATTTTCAACACCATCAATCTACACAGTGAGCTTCATATCCATATTGCATACCAGATCATACCACTTTAGACTGAACTAACTGTGTAGGCAATGTATTTGAAATTCCTCCATCTCTTCCATAAGATCTGTCTAAAGTCATACCAAATCTGACTGCTCCTCCAAAACACCTCTGGTACCCTCATTTTATTTTTTAAGTTGGGACCTAGAATAAAAACATCCTGACTTAATTTTAACTTGTAACCCACTCCACAACTCCATAATAACCCTTGATCTGGTGCATGTTCTCCTGTTCTAATGATCAAAACTTTATTCCCTCACCAAATATAAACCTGTATTTCTAACTGCATCCTTTCTCTTGGTGAAGCTTAAATTAGGCCTGTACTTTTCCTAGAAGAACTCATAATTGTAAACTGATTAATTCCTCCAAAATGAACTGGAAGACTGCCTTTGGAGACTTGATTATCATATCTTTCCAAAGCTGGGTTCATTACCTTGACTATACTTCCCTAAAAAAATTGAAGAAGCAGAATTTGAATAATAATCTGTCAATAGTATTTGCACATGTAGAGAGGTGCTTGAATCATTATATGTTATCTTGTATTCACAGGTACTTTATTGTCCACCAAATATCAACTTTTACTTTCAGACAAATGATTCAGGTTGACTGAGTGCAGTAGGTCTATAACCTTTTCAGATCTAAGTAAATATGTCTTTAAATGTTGTTTCCTTTTTTTTTTTTTTTTTTTTTTAAATGTACTACTAATCACATTTGCATAGTTGTTTTTTGTTTTATAACTCTCTCTAATTCTTGCACATACTTGTGTTACTAAGCTTTAAGATCCCTCGAGATTGCCAGAGGAATTATTTTTTTCCAAACAAATATTCTTGCATTGTTTTTCACATCTCACATAAAACACAGGTAACTGTTCTGTTATCCTAATAACAATTACTATTTCCTTAAATATTAAACTGATCACTTTTCAAGTACTAAGGCAGCATAAGAAAGACCTCAACATGCCTTGTTTACTTCATTTTTTTTCTTCAGGACCACATGAACTTGACACTACAGGTCTGACAATTTTGTAGCTATTCTGCTATCGAGTATGAGTTTGGAGCAACAAAGCTGTCCACACAAAATGGTGTTTCTGAAGTTCCAAATCTCACCTGAACCGAATAATGCGCCTCTCATTTGTTTGCTTCTTTCGGTCTCCCCACAGCACACAGTTCAAAAGAAAGAGGAGGGAATTGTGTAATCCAGATTAATGCCTGTTTTATGTCAAGGAATCTGGTACCTGTTTCACCTATTTTGGGGGGTAATGTTGTAGTTGCTAGATTCTTGTGCAATTTATTATGCAAGGACACTTCCAATGATGTGACTATTTATTATATGCTGGGAATACCATTTGTACTTCAGAATTTTTTTAGAAGAACCTAAATTCATCCTAATGCTGATGGCAACAAAGCTGTAGACAACAGGTAGATCATCATCTCAGAACAAGTATTTCTGAGCACTTGTGAACTTCCATTTATACACCCGCAGTATCTGAGACTTGGAAATTATGTTCTTAATAGATTAAGGAATCTGTAATGGCTATTCAGTAATAAAGACATAAAAGGGCTCTTGTAGTAAAGTTGATAGTGGATTTTTTTTTTTTTCTACTTCTTAATTATGGTAGGATTTAGGTGGACTGAATCTGTTTTAAATAATTTTACATTTAATAATACTTAGATTTGTTATCTTTTTATATTTTTAAATTCTACTGGACTCATCTTAGGTTAACACACTGTATCTATTTTTTGTACTTTAAATTCTACTCTAGCCTATATATTAACTACTAGTCTCTATTAGCTCTTAAGCCTCATGGTCCTGTTGTGGTTTTCAGTAATGTTCACTTTCATGTACTTTCACTACTGCAACTTCTTTCACAGTGAATCAGATCTCTTTGTTGTTAAAAAGAGGAGACAGGAAAAAAAAGTGAATTTAATGGAAATTGAGATATATAGAGTACTATTATTTCAGTCTGTGATATCACTACATATTCTGAAACATGGGGAATATTAAAAAAAAAAAAAAGTTAAAACCAAAATGCAGTTGAGCTATTCTTTAACTGAAAAGAGATCAAACTATTCAGTCCTCACTTTATATACATACATTGCAAGTGTTTATGGTTGTGTTGATGTGTGATTATATATAGATATGTATGCATTTATGTATATATGTATGCATGAGAGATGCCAAGTTGAATGTCCTTGGTGAACAAAAACTAGTCCTACTGATAAATGCACACAGGAAAAAGAGGAATATATTGAGAAGGTAGAGAACATGGGAAGATTGATATTGAGGTTTGAAAATCATAACATGAAGGGGTTAATTTTTCACTAGCAGAGCACAGGGGAACATACTATTAGCCTTTAAACACATAAAGCGTGTTAATTTATCTTCTAAAGGAAATTTTTCAGAATATATAGGAGACACTATACGGAAGTGCATCAGCCTTGGTACATGACAGTAATAATGGTGTTAAAAGCTCCACTCTCTCTGTGCATCATGTTTGAAATCTCATAAGGGCAGAGATATCAAGATGACAGCATAAGTGGGGAAAAAAAAATGTTAAAAAAGGAAGTTCACAAAATGCATTATGTATCTAAAAGAGGAAAACCGCAAGGCCATAATGATATGGCACAGAGAAGGCCATCTTAGAATTGATTCCCTCCTCAGTATTGCCTTGGAATGGTATTTTATTTATAAACCTTTCATCTGTGTATGTGTTATTTTTTGTTGGTACATCTCTCTCACTGCCTCTCTCAGACTGACTTTGTTACTGTATCTGATTTCACACATAGAAGTAACAGAGCATCTGGGATACAGGGAGAGAAACACTGAGCTCCTTGAACAACAGGATGTCTACCTTTAAGAAATGTGGCATTTACTATGTGACTGCTTTACTGACAAAGTAATGTGTCACTCAGTGAATCCTTGAGAGTTGACACATATACAATTGCTGCTATGTAACACAGATTTGTATGTTTTATACTGATGAAATATTTCACACTAAAAGCAACAATTTTTAATCAAACAATTCACACTGCTCCAAAGATATGCAATAATTTTCAGAAGGCGGCATCTATTTATGATTTGGCTTTACTAGGCTTCTTTTACATCACTCATGTGTAATCCCAATTCTCAGCCTTATTTTTTTTTTTTTTTTTTTTTTTTTTTTAAACCACTGGCATGTAGTGTTGGAGAAATACCTCAATTTCAACAAAAAAAATAAAGAACACTGAAAATGTATTTGCTTACCTCTGGTCCATGTTCGTTAAGATGCGGTCAGGGCTTCAGTCACACAGGCATCTTTCCCAAGTCGATGTCAATATCATCTTACTTTCACTCAAAAAAATGTCAAAAGCTAATGTAAAAAGAAGCTATCTATCTACTGGCTTTATGTCAGCTGAAACAAAAAACATCTTCTAGAAACAGGAATTTGTTTCAAAAACTTTATGATCATGGGCTGTAACCATATTTATTGACAATTTCTGGTCAAGAAAAAAATCCTTTCAGGAAATAAATTAACATATTCTTAGCTTTAATCACATACTTATGTTCTAACATACCTGAAGTACACTTCTGTGAGTGGTTTCCCTGTTAATGGATTTATGTTTATTACTAGAATCAATATTTAATCTTGGATTACAACAATGACTTTAGATGCATCATGTGTTGTTTTGTGTTAAAAATATAGAAGTGTACTTATATTAAGACCATGCTACCAATCTTCACACAATTATCTAAGTACAACCCAGATGGTAGTAGAACAGAAATTGAGCTGCAAGGTTGGTTAGCTTTACATGCTATTTAGTTTCTCCGTCATGTGATGTTTCAGCATCAAAAGTAGAACAAGTTTTAGACATCATTTGTGAATTACACTTCAGCTACCTTTTTAGGTTCCTCATTCCATCAGTAAACTTAACTACTTAAAAAAGGAAAAATGTAGAATTTTGAAGATCGGTGAGCAACAGACCATCTGTTCCACTTTTGTTTTATTACTAATCATGCATAGAGATGAGAAGAATGCAACACATGCCAGTATTACTCAATCTATTAAGAAAGAAAAATAAAAAGAATAACTCATTATTAAATAAATACCTTTGCTGATCCTTCACTCAGAACAATTTCCTTAGTGTTGTCCCATATTCAGATTAAGAAAAATAATTTTAGAATGAGTGTTTATTATTGATGAAAAAGCTAAAATAATTGTGATATTGATTTTCAGGGCTATAAACATATTATGTCTCAAGAACCTTGACTAGAAGTCCACTCCTTTCTACTTTTTCAGGTTCTCTGATATCACACTGATATCACATAAATTTATACTAAGTTAGAGACAATAAAAGTAATTACAATTGATGTTTGTAAGCCTATTTAAGTACTCCTAAAGTAACACTACTGCTTGCCAGGAAGAACTTAAAATATTTTAAAATACTTTAAGCTCATCTTTGTCTCCTATAATATCATTCATTAAGCCATATACCATTCATTGCAGTTCAAGGTTTTCTGCAATGTAAAAATTACAGTGGTCTTATGTTAATAATTGGAAAATATGACAGTGAAAGTATGCAATATTTAGTAGTGTAAAATGTATTATTAATGGTTTTTATTAAACTTAACAACTCCTTGAGCCACATGTAGAACTAAAATATTTAAATATTAAAAAAACACCAAAAAAACACACAAAGTATTCCAAAAGGTATAAAAATATTTTATTTATATAAATATAAAGTTAAATTAAAGGTGAATGAACCACTTTGTGGCTAATATGAATAGCCCTATAAATTATAAACAGGATAAAATCATTACTGAATCTGCATACTATTAGAAAGGAACAAAAATGTTCTTCATTGAAAAGAAAACTCTATTAATCTTGTTCAAAGTTCTGTTTTTCTTCCTTTTCTTTATATTTCCCTTGGCATAGCTCCATTATATTAGGTGGAACTCAGGCTCTTAAACACAGAATTAGATTCCAGAAAACCTCTGTGAAAATAAGCAGCACTTGTTTGACTTTGAAGTCCTCTGGAATCAAAACTTATGATTCTGTGCCTGTGCAGAACTGCTGTGTTTTGAATATTTCAAATCCTTTTTCTCTACTAAATTATAGGGACATCCAGTGATCCAAAATTCAGTTGATCTCCCAGTATATACACACACACCAAGTAAGAATTATAACATAATAGTTATAGATTCTTGTTTTTAAAACTGCTGTTGGTGACTCCTGCTCTTTTTATGAAATAGTTTAATGGACTGAATATTCACTTATAGAATAATAGACCTGTAAGAGTCTAGATTTGCATGACATTATTCCATAATCATCAGCCTGTGAACTTTTCTGGGATTATGTTACTCTTTATTTCTGTTGAAGCTATGCAACATTCAGGAAGAAATTCAAAGTATCTCATACCAAAAAAAAGTACAGAGAAAAGGATCTGTTTCTGTAATGCAGGAATTAAGCCTACAAGCGACAAAGAGCAGGTCCTGACTTTCAGTCACAGTTTCCAGGACACTTAATAGGTAGTGATTTGTTTTCTATTCCTATAATTACTATAGTGCAGGATATAATTGATTTCCTTATATATTTCTATATTCCACTGTGCCAACATCTCCAGCTCCACATCTACTAGGTTTGTTCAACGTATTAGTAGGTATTTTCTGTGCCCTCCTAAAGAGAGAGCTATAGTGTTCTATAGTGGAAATTTATTCCTTGACTGTACTAGATACTTAGGAATGCATCCAGAAAAGGCCACTGGACAAAGGCGGTGCTTCAGTTCATGTGGAAATGGACTAGCTCACACTCTGTCTGAGGTATAATTTTAGCACAGGCATGCAGCTGCTATCATGGGACCATCCAGAAATAAGCACTTACTAACAAGAATACATAATTTCTTAATCATAAACAGGACTGGCCATGAGACAAAATCTAGGTGTCTGGTTCTGTCAAAAGAGAAACATTTCTAGTTTTGCATATGACTACAGTTTCAAACTGCTAGGCGTTGGATTCATCCTGACAATTTGAAAAGCTGGTAGTTATACTGTTTCCCCTGTAGCTACTGGGAAAAGACAAACATTTCCTGAGAGCAGTTGGACGCATGAGAGATCATCTTAGGCAAGGAGTGTTAAAGTCAAATTGAGGTACTTAGTTTAGGTGTCTATTTTGAAAGAGTATTCAGATTCAGAATTTTGAATACAGATAAACTGAACCATTTTCATGGATAATTATATATTTTCCCTGTTATGTAACTTTAAACTAAATCCTTGAATCATATATTCTCTAAGTTTTAGGTAGTTCCACCTGGCGGAACAGATAATGAGAACAATTTAATTTTTTTCTTTAGTTTTCAGATGTCTGACAGTTTACACTTGGATTTTGAATTTCAGAAGTGCACTACTTGTATAACCTATCAACAAACTCTGCTTTTAGGACAAAATTTCTGATTTAGGTTCCTATCAGGATCTTAAATCAATAGTTATTAGACATTAGGTATGTAATTACAGATAATTTGTCTAGATGTAAGAACAGCTATTTCCCCTAACTGCGAATTTTAAAGTCCAGACTAGATGTGCCTGACTGGATCATCATTGCTAAAATAACTGTATAATTCTGAGGCTCAGAATAATTATAGCACCTTTCACAACTAGGGTGATTTAATTAAGGCAGATAAGTACAGGTCTGAGTCCAAGATTTTCAAAGAAAGACAAGTCTTTGACTGATTACACTGTTGCTTATCTTTAGAGGTTTCAACAAAGTGTATTTGGAGGGAGTTGCTTGTTTTTTTGAAACAACAGATATTGGAAGGCTGTAAGTATTACTCACCTGATAAAAATCTTGATCCTATAAATTTGGTTATTCTAATAATACAGACTATTTTAGTAGCACTGAGCTCTAAAAGACCATGGAATCATTTTTCAAATCCAAGACATTTTCCTATCTAAGAAAAAACAAGCAAAGATCTTGCATATGCCTATATTGTTAAATCTGTTACATCAAGACAGAAGCTGAGAACATTTAGGTACCTAAGTGACCAGAAGAAGATTAAACCTAAAGTTCGAGTTAATTGCAAGCAAGTTAATTGTAAACTATATAACTTGATTTATTACTTTTATTCAGTCATTATCTTCTTTTTTTAGGCTGAAGAGAATATGTAAATATTTGTGGAAATTTGTTGGGCTCAAAATTCATCCAAGTTCTATACTCTTACAAAGTATAGAGTTTCTGAAAAAAATATTAATGTTTAATTAATAGTAATTATAATAATTTTTCATTGAAAGTTCCATTAAAACTTTTTTTTTATTAAAGAGTATACTAATTTAAAACAAATAACAATTAAAAAAAAGACAAACTGAACTCTACAAAGCCAAATTTTAGAGTTGTTAATGGGAAGTTTGATGCTAATTCCAAAGACATTGAAATTTCTCCATAATACAATACTGAATTCCCATTTAATTAAAATTTAATGTTAAGTTGCTGCATTTTCCACTGAATTTGTCATGCTGACATAGAACTCCTGACGATATAAACAATGTACTCTATATAGGAAAACTGAGACATCTTTAGTGTGTGCTGTTGTAAACTGAAATGAGACTGTTTAAAACAATCAGACTGTGGGGAAGCTGAACCATTTGGCTCATCTCATATCTGCTTTATGCTCAAATTCTTACTGTGAGCCAAATGGTTGCTGTGTCAGGTCCAAACACAAATCTTTTTCTCTTCAGGACAGTTCAGCTGCCAATCCAGCACAGAGGAGTTGTTCCCTTCTCTTCCCTTACAGGCACACTGAGAAGAGGTGAGAGGGGAGTTAGTCCCTATTGAATAAAGAGCTCACCTGAGCACATGCAACAAACAAACACAAACAGCAGTTTGCTCATGCTCCCTCCACAGCAAGGTCCCTCCCATTGCAGCCTCGTCTGGTGGACAGGTCTGGTGATGGTGGGCAGTGATGAAGACAAAGCAGAGTCCTGCAGCACCTATCAATCACAGATGTATAAATCAGGATATAATTATTAATAATTTGCCATGAAACAAAGTGTAGGCATACTAAAATAGTATAGCAAACAACAACATTTAGGTACTTTGTAACACTCTGATGGCAGGTCCAAATATAAAATATAAGCATTTTACATGACTATGTAAGCAATGTGACCACTGAAGAAGCAAAGAAAGATGTCTGTAGTTACATTTAACAGACACTCAAGTAACAAAGAGCTACCAGACAGATAAAAACAAGGGATTACAGACAGGCAGGATGTCCTGCCAAGTTCACAGGAAGGATGACTGGTAAAGCAGGAAAGAAGATAGGTAACTTCAGGAGCAGATAAGAGCTATCTTTTCTTGGAGTGGAGGCAACAGACTAATAATTTTAAAAAATTAGAGTGGTGAGGAAAAACAAAGAAAGAAGGTAATCCCACTCAGGTTCTAAATTCTTTTGTCAAATAGCTCTCAAGCATCATCATCATGGCCTGGGTGATTAAGAGCCACCAGGTATTGAAGCCAGCTTCATGGGATTGCATTTGCACAGCTGGTTTAGAATGTGATTGTTAAAGACTAACAGCTTTGTATATGTATCGATGCTGATTAATGACACATGGAAATTAACCATTAACAAAGTTATGTGCTGATGGTTAATGGTTAACGAATGTTAATGTTGTTAATTAAGGAATTCAGTAAGATTTTGTTTACAAGTTTAAAACTGTTCTGATTTGACATTTTCATAACCATTCCTATCACAGTGCTCTCTGATCCTGATACATATATGTATATTCACTCAATTACAAAAATGGAACCATTATAATACCAATTTTTTAATGATGAAGTATATTTATCTGTCTTTATTTGCTATGATCTATATCTGTTCTCAGAAGCTCCTGCATTTCGAACATGTGAAATAGTTTCCAAGCAGCAAAATTTCCACTAAAGTTTTCCATTCCCTCCAAAAAAAGGGAAAATGCACAGAGGAGGAGGAGGAGGAGGGAGTGGGGGGAAATAGAGACAACTGAAGGGGAAAACATATGTCACTTTAAGCATGCTTTGATAACTCCTTTTTTTCTAATTCTTCAGTCATAGAATCGTAGAATAGTATGACTTGGAAGGGACCTTTAAAGGTCTTCTAGTCTAAGTCTCACCCTGCAACAAAGCAGGGACATCTTCAACCGGATCAGGTGGCCCAGAGCCCTGTCCAACATGACCTTGTATTTTTCCTTGGATGGGACATTCTTCCTTTGGGCTTTCTATCTCATGTCCTGGTTGAAACAAATACTGCTTTATTGAAAACTGCTATATTAAAAACTGTTTCATTTTAAGCTGTTGTATTTAAGTTTATCACATTTTATACACTTGAAAGTCCTTATCATTTTCATCTCACTGACTCTAAAAAGCCAAAAAAGTCTTTAATTCCACTGGCAGATATCAGGAGACAGGATTGTATGTGGATCAAAAACCTGCAGACAAATGCTAGCTATTATTTGTGTTTATGTTGGTGTTATGCCTGAAAAGTGGAAGAGTGAATTTATCAAAAGTTATGTCCTGGCCAAGCATAGAGACATAATTGAGGAGGAGTGTTTAGAGAGTATTATCTGCCACTTTCCTTCTGGTTGCTGTAAATGTAGAACACGGTGCTAGCCATAAATAGGATGTTAACATCTAACAACCTTTTTACAGAGTCCCATGTGAGTTTGTGAAAGATCAGCCCCGAAGTTTTCCCTGACAATTCAGCTACAAAAAATAATTTTAGGTGGCAGCCTTCTGACTGCCAAAGGCCATCAGAGGAGCATGAGCTGGATCCAGATTTCTGTGCCAATTCAGAATTACCTCACCACTAATGCTTAGCTGTAAACCTCTAGTGGAACTGGATGCTTGCCTGATTTCAGTCCCAGTTAGGAGTTTATGTTCATAAATACAAATGTTATCTCTCACAGCTTGCTGACATTAGTACTTTCACCTTGCTTTCAGTCAGAAATTTCATAGTCATGCTGAGTTCTTCTGAAAGTAAAATCCTGTGTTTATGAATTTCTATGTACTTACTTGGACAATTGAGTTTATCTCCTTGATGATGTGTCCAATTGTGAACGTCCTGAAATTTCTTAAATAATGCCTCCAAATTGACTGGATTACCAAAAGAATCCATGGCTGGAGAATGTCTGCAGCATTTTTAAATTAATATTTATCATGGAATTTGGGAAATTGTTGTTTCATAAATATGAAAAGAGAGGACTATTGAATCAGACCTTTAAGCTGTCTGTGCTAACATACACTTATAATTAATGGAGAGAGATAGACACCTTTAAGTCATGAATCATCTCAGACTAAGGTAGGTATCTAAAATAACTCTAATGATTTACATCTTTAAATTTTTTATTTCTTTTCACTGACTTTAAACACATGTGGATACATTCTACACTGCAGGTGTGATGAATGCCACCAGTGCAGCTACAAGTCTTTCCTAGGGTTCCGCTGACTGACCACCTCATCTTTGCAACAGCAGATTTTAGCCAGTCTATGGGAGCTGAGTGCTGGAGATTGATAGAAGGCCACAACAATCCTAGTTCATTTATGCAAATTAATCAATGGGAATTTTAGAGCTTGATGTACTCTAGTCTAATTTATAAGCCAGTTAAAACATTTCTTCATCTCTTAATTTGAACTTTTTGTGACCATTAGCTTTCTTTAATCAGATTCATTGTGAAAAAAACATAAACTATCATTGCCTACTAAACAGTGTTATATTGGGAGACCACTTTATGCTTTATTTAGTGCTGTAAAAAACATTCTGATCATAAACTTCTGGTTTGCCTTGGTATCAAAACCTGTTCAAGTACCTAAATATAAATAGTCCTCTACCTTCATTTTATTTAATGTTCTGTTCTGACAGCTTCATTCAAGTATTACATGTTTAGTATTTTCTGGGTATTTGTCCATACTCAAGGCAGAGACACCAAAATTTCCCTTTCTGTTAAAAGTTGGGTCTACCTGCACAAGGCAAGTTTGCCAACATATTTCATACTGTTGGTCAGTCTTCACACAAAGAATGGTGTGAAATTTTACAGACCTCTTTTTTTAAATGCAACATAAAAGGAATTTAATAATATTGATTAGTCCCAGGAAAATACATGCAAGAGCATACTGTTATTCTCTATCCCCTTAAATCTTTAAAACAAATATGGAAGAGACTTGTTTTGAAAAGTTACATGAATGCAAATTGAATTCTGATCCACTGGTTTACTGTATGTCTGTAGGGCTCAGAAGGATTTTTGAAGCCAAAGAGGTAGTTTTGAACACTAATTTATTTTAATATATTGAGTTTTTTAACAGAGAACAGGCCACTTTATCCATCTGACACTGCAATAACTATTTACACAGAAAACACAGATAATGGAACTAGAATAGGAAATGGGTCATTTTAGGTTATTAACAAGAAGGGAAAAATAGTAGGAAAAATAATAATTTAAATCAAATATCAGCAGCTCCTGCACTAGTATTCCTTATGAAAATAGCTACCTCTCTCTTTTTTCTTTGGCTTCCAGTTACCTACTTATAGTACGAGTGACGATAGTATTAAGGCTGCTACTTTCCTTTTTTCCTGGTCAAATCTTTCTATGCAATCTGTAGGGATCTATTGACATGTAGGATGAAGTCTTAGGTCACTTCACAGGGAGAATAAGAAAATGTAGACACACTTAAACAATTGCCAGGTATGATTCAGCATACATGGTGTAAAGTCCGTTATGTGTCTCTTAGATTCATCTCAGAAAAACATTCTATGCTTAGGAACCTAAGGAGTCATCAGTTCAAAAGAGCTTTTATTCTGTTTCTCTTAGGCTTTTCTCTTGCAGAGTGCACATTCATTCTTCTCTTCTCCATTTTTTGGCTTCCTGAAGTCCCAGGCTACCCAAGAAATTACCACCTCTCCTTCACCCTGTCAGGAAAGGTCACAAACTTTGTTAAATCCCTCAGCAAAGTGCATCCTTATCCTGATAGAGAATGTCTCTCTCAAAAGAACCTATTCTTCATCATCTTTAGTCTGTGGTGCACCCATAGGAAACGTATATAAAAATGTCTGTGTAGATACCTTATTGGTTCAAAGTTTGTTTATTTTTCTCACAGAAATTTCAGCCTTTATGTGCATTCCCATCTCTGTAAATGCAGGTTTTTGTGCTGCATTTTTTCCACTGCAGATACACTGAATTACTGTCTCTGGTGTGAGGAAGTATATTTCCTTATGCTTTTGGTATAAAGAGAGACAGAAGACAAAAAGAGGTCAACAAAACCTCACAATTAATATTATTGGGCTTTGATCATTAATATACAAAAAAAAAAAAAAAAAAAAAAAAAAGACCATACCTTGTTTCATTCTCTAGTAAAAACATTGTAAACTATGGCAGGTTTCAAGCTTGTTTTTTTGTCTGACCACCAAATCTTTGTCAGTCTAGGTCTTCTCATTTCCTCCCATCACCCCACTTCGGATGTCATCATTGAATACCCTATGCTATCTTTTCCCTCTTCTTCCAGAAAGACAGAAGTAGTTATCATAAATATTCTGATATATATATACATAAGTATTCAGTGCACAGACAATATAAAAGCTATGTTGAGATTTATTAACCTCTCAAATTACAGATTGAGATGGGGCTCAATTGCCACCTAACTTTGATACTTATTTTAACCTTTGACATCCTTAACTTAAAGGAGGATGAACAATAGATGTTAAAGACCTCTTCTCAACAAAAGCACAAGTAACCATACCCTTCCATATGTTCTCTTTCTTTAAAATTATCATCTTTATCCCTCCACATTGCTATATACATATTGTTATTCCACATTAACAACACTCTTAGGATTATGTATCTGTGTAATTAAACACAAAATCAATTAGCCTGGATATTTTGATGAAACACTTGCAAAGTATTGTAACATATTTCTTTATAAAGTTATTTTCTGATTACATTTTGTCCATGAAAATGAAACAATTTAACTTAAAACTTTCATTCATATTATCTTAATATTTGTTTTCAGTTTCCCCTTAAACCAGGAAAAAAATAACCTTTCTTAGTAATATGTGTAGATGCTACATATATACATATAACTCAATTTTATAAGGTGTTCATAAATAACTCAGATGTATGTTTCTCTGCTTCTTTTATTGGATTTTTTTTTTTTTTTTAAAAAGGATCCCTTCTACATTTTTTTAGCTTATGCAGGACTAATGTGTTATTGTTTTCAGGGCAAGATATAGTCATGGTCTTGGTCAGGCTAAGAAATGTGTGACAGGTTTAGCTTCAAGCAGTGTTTAAATGGGTAGTGGGAACATACGCTAATGTCCATGTAGTAAATTCCCAATCCAATAAACCCATCTGGATTCCATATTTAAAAATAGTTTTTAAAACAATTACAAGTTTTAAACCTGAATGTAATAACAATGGGAACCTCATGCTTTTGAGATATGAAGGAGAAAGGAAGAAACAAGCTGCCTACTTTCACTATAAACTGAAGAAATTCTGACTTGTTTTCCTGCATAGCTGCTGAGTTACCAGGAAATAACAAACTATCACATTGCTTTCATGCCATTTTGGAAGAATGGAAACCTGCATGGATAGAATGTGAAGAAATCAAAGTGGTTGGGAGCAAGAGAAAGAAAGCAATTTACCTTTACTGGATTTCTCTTATTTATTTTTAATTAAGATAAATAGCTTTAAGTCTGAAAATGTGTATGAATACTATTCCATACCCCTTTTCTTTCTCTTCCTGAGTTAAATGAGAATAATTTTCTTTGTCTGTTTGAACAAGTTATGAAAAAGTGAAAAATACCATGTCCATAGTATGAGTTATAGAATATAGAAAATTTTCCAATTTAATAAGAGTAAAAAAATATTAAATACAAACTCAATTTGAAGGCAATATGTTTCTAGGAGTAATTTTATTTATAAAACTGTGATCTTAGTGCAACACTTTGTTTGTCTATGGCCAACATTTGGACTAAAATAGTCATGAGGAAAGATATGAGGATGGGGTGTGACTTTTGTTGGAATTTTGTTGAAAATATGGTCAGTAGCTGAGGAAAATAGATGCATTTCAGATCAGAATTTTCCTCCCATCTTCTACTTTAAGGAAAACTGTGTTGTTCCTTTTTTTGGGGGTATTTTCTTCTTCTGGTATTTTCATCTAAAAATAAAAATTATATTGCAAGTGCATGAGTAAAGCAAAAAGAACTTTGTCTGCTCTTGATATACTAAAAAAAACCCCACAAAATCTGTAATGTTTCCAAATGAATAGAACTACAGGCTATGTATCTGTATAACTATGAACACTGAAAGTCTCAGACACATGGCCACGGTATGGGGATGAGAATATGAACATTCAGGGTTGCATTGGTTTTCAATGACTGTAGAGTGAGTTATACATCAGCTCAGAGAACTGTGAAAGATCAAACCCTTATATAAAATATTGCTTTGCATGCCAGTAAACTTGGCAAAATCTTGATGGTATACTGGTTGCACTTCTTCCTTTGTACTAGTGATCCCAGGAAATTCCTGAATGATCAGAAGTAATTCTCACAGTCAGACACAGGGGGTTTTATAAGTATTCTAAAGGAAACTGTAAGTTATATATAACTTATATGTCTTTATTATGGAAGTTTAAAATTAATTAAACTTTGTAAATAATATTATCCTCAATATATATGAAGAAGTAACAAGGAATGAAGGTATCTGTGTCTCCTCTGACAAGATGCTATTAATAGACTCTCCTCATAGCCACACTCTAGATGATACCAAGGAGATTAGAGAGGATAAAAAGGTCTCTGTAGACATAAACCCACATGGCCTATGACTATCTTGTGAGATCAGAAAATGCCTAGAAAAGTTTCCTTACCCTGATGCTAAATAGAGCAGTCTATCCCTGTATGTGGTATTATACTTGCCTAACATCCCAAACAGACTACTTTTAAAATTAGTATGAGAAATAATCCTTGACCAGTGATAATTCCTTCCCTATCATATCTGGAAAGTGCTTGGATGAAGACTGATTGTCCCAATGAAATTCCATGCCAGGGACAGGCAATATATTCCTGTTTAAACAGTATAAACAAGATTATGTCAGTGTCTACAAATAACCCTATAACTGTTTATTTTAGTAATAGACACAGTGAAAGATAGTAAAATTAATGGAAAAACTGAAGTTAACATAATCTCTCAGAAAAACATCTGCTTGTTAACAGCTGTTGCCATGTTGAACCAGATAATTGCAGTCTCTTTCAGGTGACTGAAGCCAATCTATACTTCCAAAAATTAAAAAGACTCATTTAGTCAAAAGCACTCCCAATTCTTAGGTCCTATTTCAGTGTCTTTGAAAATTGATGGGTCTGAGTTGGAGTTAGTAGGAATAACATCTTAGTTTATTTTAAAACTTTTCTCTTTCTTTTTCTTTCCAGAAAACTTTCTAAGGTCCTCAGAGATTATATTTTATATTTTTATATCTTTCCTCAGTTGCCAGGAATAAGTGACTATCTGCTTCCTCATAATCATCTTCAGTAGTCTGCTTAATGCCCAGAAACATCTTTCTATTCTCCTTATCCACAGCTTGGAGAATGGGCATACAAGTCTGTTAAAAGAAATAATTGAAAAGCAAAGGTTTCATGTTTAAGGACTTACCATATCATTGGGTAGATATTTAGTGGGAACAGCAAATATTTCATTTGTACCCAGAAAACTAATCCTTAGCTAGATTGTCTTTGACCTCTTGTGGCATTGTTCCCATCTCCTGCGGATGTCCTGGCAACAAAGTCATTCTGAAATTTCTTTGTAGATTGTGGGCTGATCATGCAGTAATTGAAATGGTGATGCCAGGCATATTCTTTGCATGTTCTAATGAATTTTTCTCTCTTCCTCAAGCCAGCTGGCTGAGCAAGCTTTAAATAATGTAGAGGAGCCAAATCCAAAAAATGCTCAGATTAATAAAGAAATAGCTGCAGCTCAAACCAGATGTGCCTTAAGGGTTTATAGGGCTTCAAAAGGCTGTAAAGACAATTTTCACCTAGTGAATATGAGGAGCAAAACTGATACTAGGGAACGTATATTATATAAATACTTCTTAGCTTTCCCTCCTTCCTCAGTAGCATTTAATGCAAATAAAATTAAAATACTTTCTCAGTTGGCCTAGCAGAGTTCTGGTTAGGTGTGAAGCAGAGCTGCAGTTTACTCCCAGTTCCTTCATGCTGATGCAAGAACTGTGGCTGCACTGTGACAACCAGTAGACTGAGTGAAAAGACTGGATTTGATTACATTTGGTAGTAACAGGTGTGGGAAGGATATAAGAAAGAACTATAGGAATTGTTCCAAAGGGCACAGGATGCTGAAAGAGGACATATCTTATTCTTTTCAAATGTAAAGCCCTGGTTTTGTTGCTGAGTGTAAACAAATTTCATTAGCTTCACATATAAAAATTGCCATCAAAGGTAATGCCACATTTTTAACACCTCTCGGGGACTATCTGAACCACTGAAAGGTTAAAACCAAGAAGGAAGATTTATGTGCTACACTAGAGTGAGATGTAGAACTGAAGGATTTATACTGAGAATATTTTCACATAGTCATTAAGAGCTACCTCTGGCTAGGCACAAATCTACCTAACATCATGAAGCTATGTTGCCTTTCTTCACTGTGGTAAACACAGACATATTTTGCTTAGTCCTTGAAAGTATCTAAGTAATAAAGAGTATCTTAGAGCACCAGCGTATGTCCATAGAAATAGAACAAACAATAGTAAAAGCTACTGACATGCCTTAAAACTCTCCACCCCAAGCTGTGGACTGCCTGCTGCCCACACCCGTCACTGAAAATGATCCCTTTTTACAGCAAATAAAGCACATAGACATCAAGTTCTATTCTATTAGTGAAAAACACAAAATCATGAAAACTGAGAGCTTCTTGTACTCAAGCACTCTGTGGGATTCTCTTGTTGGGCTACGTACCCTTTTTTTTTTTTTTATTTTATTCTAACACACCATCCTGTCATTTGACTTCCTCAGGACAATGATGGGTCTTTCACTCAGCCTAAATAGACTTCCTCAAGGTATGTACCAGGAATCCACAAAGTTGGTAGGTAGTTCTGTCTGCATGGACTTCTCCTGACTACTTAGAAAATGTGTGGGGAAATGCAGCTGATCTGGAACAGCTACCTCCAAAAACTATACACAAAACTCCAGTACAACAGTAAACTTTTCTCTTAGTATGGCTGTTTTATCAGCTTCTTTGTTGGAATACAAAACTCAGTATGCACGTAAGATGCATTTTTTTATAAGTACACAATAATATACAAACATATAATGATGTTAATGCCATGGTTAAATGTATGAGTACTGTCAGGGTATAGTGCAGGCTGGTTGCTCCCTGGGGGGCTGAGCACAGAAGTGGGTGCTTGGGCCAGCAGGGCAGGTGCTCCCAGCAAAGAGGAAGGGCTGATGTAGGGAGGCAGCCGAGGGCAGCTCCCAGCCCACAACATGGGGCACATTTGTGCTGAGAAGTCAAGTCCACATGTCAGGGTACAGATCAGTGAAGTGTGTGGATAGGCACAGACATGACTGCAGTGCAGTGGAATTGTAGCTCAGGCAAGGTCTCAGGGTGATAGTGTCTGCTTAGAAGCAGATCCTAAAGAAAATAAGGGTAAGCCCTTTCTGAGGCTCCTAACTTTCATCACAACACCCCTGCACAGGGTCACCATCTATACTTTGTGTAAATTGGTTTTAAGCAGCTATGCCCCAGAGATTGTAGGAATGTGCCCAGAGCCCGCACACCAATCTCCTAAAAATTGTCCTCACACTGTACAAAGATCTGGTTTCAAAGGGACACTCATTATGTGTCCTGATTTTACCTGGATCATGCATGTAGTTTGCTGGTTTCCAGGCTGGGCTGGGTATCTCTGGAGATTTCTGTAGAGCCTGAGAGTGCACTGAGAACCTCAAACTACCACTAAAAAGCATTGGAAACTAAACTGGGGGTGAAGCCATCACTGAGAAGCCCAAGAGGATGGAAGGAAGCAATCAGTAAGGAGACCAAGGCTTGGCTAGAACATTAGTTGAGAGTATAAGGGTCCAGGCTAGAGAAGGCCAGTGTGGGAATCAAAGAAGCTGAGAAAAGAGAGTCAGGACTGACCAAATAATAATCTTCTCAGAAACTTTCTGACTTTGGATGGGGTAGTGTCTCTCATGATCACTGGAGCAGGTGGAAAATGTGAAGAGGAAGGAGTGGCAGAATAGAAGTGTTATGGACTAACCATAACCCCCATCCCTCATTCTCCTGCCCCTCTCAGGGGCAGGGAGTTAGAGAACTCTGGAGTTAAGGAGTGAAGATGACCATGGGAAGAAAGGGTAAGGGGGAGGTGTTCTCTTAAGTTGCTCCTCACTATATAAATCTATTTTAATGGAAAAAAAATGAAATTAATTTCCCCAAGTTGAGTCTCTTTTTCCTGTGACACTAATTCAAAAGCAATCTCCCTATCTTTATCTTAACCAAAAAGCTTCTTCATCTTATTCCCCCATTTCCTATCTTGTTGAGGAGAGGAAGTGAGAAAGTAGCTTGGTGAGCATCTGGCAGCCAGTAAAGTTCATAGTATCACAGAGTTGCAGAATCCTAATGTCATTTAATGGTTTGGGTTGGAAGGGACCTTTAAAGATCATCTAGTCCAATGTCTCTGTCATGGGCAGGGATATCTTTCATTAGACCAGGTTGCTCAAAGCCCTGTCCATCCTGACTTTGAATACTTCTAATGATGGGACATCTACTTCTCCAGACAACTTGTTCCAGTGTCTCACCACCCTCATCATAAAATATACCTTCCTTATGTCTAATCTAAATCTACTCTCTTTCAGTTCAATACTGCCTCTTCTGTCACTACAGGCCTTGGTAAAGTGTCTGTCTATATAGTTCTTAGAAACCCTGTTTAAGTATTGAAAGGCTGAAAGAAGGTCTTCCTGAAGTCTTCTCTTCTCCAAGCTAAACAACTCCAACTCTCCCAGCCTTTCTTCATAGCAGAGATATTCCAGCCTTCTGACCATTTTCAAGGTCCTCCTCTGGATCCTCTCTAACAGGTTCATATCCCTCTTCTACTGGGACCCCCAGAACTAGATGCTCTAATCTGAGTGGTGTCTCACAGGAGTGGAGTAGAGGGGTAGAATAATGTCCCTTGACCTGCAGGCCACACTGCTTTTTATGAAGGACAATATATATCTGACTTTCTGGACTGCAAGCACTTATTGATGGCTCACATCCAATTCTTCATTCATCTGCATCCCCAAGTCCTTCTCCACTTGGAAGTTTCGCACATACAAGTTGATATCCTTACCTTTCAGTACACCCCAGTCTTCAGAAACAGGCATCAGAAGGAGAATCGCCCGAAACAGAGTAATGTCTGTGGTAAGTGTGTGACAGATATACATATCATGGTAGAGAGGGACTAAAACAATGAAAAAAACCCTGGTCTCTCCCATCCTCATATATTTTACACCAAATTTTTCAATATTTACATTTAAACAGGCATAGCACTGTGAAAATATAGTGTCTGTTGAATATTTCCTAGATCCAGCACTGACAGTATGTCATTTATAATGATAAAATAGTATCCATTCAAAATTTTTTTTTAAAAAGAGAGATGGGCAAATAGAACAATGGAAACATTTTAAAAATCATGTTTCTTGACATTTGTTTTCTATATAAAATGTTCTTGACCTTTTCATCTATGTTTGAAAGTTTAGGCTTAAAGATTTTATATTATTTCCTGTGCACAGCTGGAGTCACTATTGAGAGTCAAGCACACATACTGAGAAAGAAAACAAAATTAAATTGCAGTTCTGTGTTTTGGTCTACCCCAAATTCGTGTTTCTTCGGGTATAGAAATGTGACACATTGGGGTTTATTGCAATACTAACTAGAGGTTTGTGGTGGGTTGACCTTGGCTGGATGCCAGGTGCCCAGCAAGCTGCTCTATTACTCCCCTCCTCAGTGGGACAGGGTGGGGAGAAAATAAGATGGAAAAACACCTTGTAAGTCAAGAAAAAGGTAGTTTAATAAAGCAAAAGCAGAGGCTGCACACAGAAGCAAAGGAAAACAAAAAATCTATTCTCTATTTCCCATCAGCAGGTGATGTCCAGCTACTTCCTGAGAGGTAGGGTTTCAGTACACATAGTGATTGCTCTAAAAGACAAATGTCATAATAATGAATACCCCACCTCCTCCTCCTTTCTCTTACCTTTTATGGTTGAGCAGATGTTATATGATATGGAATATCCCATTGGTCAGTTTGAATCAGCTGTCCTAGCTATGTCACCTCACAAGATCTTGCCCACCCCAGCCTACTGGTGAGTGGGGAATGTTGGAGAGACAGTCTTGATGCTAAGTGACCACTGCTAAGCAGTATCCAAGACATTGGTGTGTTATCAACACCTTTCTAGCTATCAATACAGAGCACAGAATTATGAGGGATGCTATGGGGAAAATTAACTCCATCTCAGACAGACGCAATACAACTTTTCAGCCAGGCATTACATCATTTTCTGTATCTTGGTTTTGACTAGAAAACTAAGCTACAAAATGGAAGAGTAACATTATCAAATTTTATATGTTTCTTTTTCTCTTCATAAAGTTTGAAACTGCCAAAGCTTTACCTGGAAATTTTCCATAGCAGCCATTGTTTTTCCAAGTATCCCTCACAACTCATATTTTGTCTATTTACTTTTTACCAGTCACCTAGAACTAATCTGCCAGTTGAAGACTTTGTGATTACCTGTTTCTTTTCATTTTAATCCATACACTGCTGTATTTCAACTGTAGCAGTATTCAGTACTGTGTTTCAGTAATGTAGTTCAAGAGCAGCTATTAATTTTGACAAATTAAAATTAGTTTCTGACTATTGAACTCTGTTAAAAGAACAATAAACTTAAACCAGATTCACATGATTTAAAGATAGATAAATTTTAAGTAAAATTTAACCCTGTTCATCATTTCTTCTTCAGCAGTAAGTTGATGATTAATTGATTCACCTCTATTCTGTATTACATAAGTAGATGGATTACTTGGAACTGGAATATCTTTGGTTGTTGTAAAGCAGTTTACTTATGCAGTTGAGGTATTGCAATCAAGGAAAGAAAGAAAAAATGATTGACATGAATATGACTCATTATTCTGTTGAGAACTTGTTTTGACATATCAGTCAAAGTAAATCATCAGTGTTACAATGATATTGATTACAATTTGCTTCACTTTGATCACATCAGAAATCTCTTGTCAGGATAACATATAACATGCATTTTCCAGCAGATTTTAAGTTTTCATAATGTAGTTCACCTCCTCCTACTGAAAACTATACAGAACACCTACTTCTATTTGGGTTGCTTGCTGTAGCTTACTAGAAGGGAAAATAAATTTAGGAAAGATTTTGTTTATTTGTGTAGATATTTACAGATATTTATGTATATATATTCATTGATATTTGTATAGATTATGTAATTGTAAAGGTATTTACTAATTTAATTTGAAAATAAAATGAAAACCCAGAATAATCTAACATGCACTGACATGTTTATAGTAATATAAAAGACCTAGTGATGGTGGTTCTGGGCCTGACAGGTCTGCTTTCTGATTTATGTTCCTATGTCAACACCTTTGAATGTTAAGTTAGTACCCAAACTTCTGTATTTCAGCTGATGTGACCTTATCAAATGTCTTAATTTCCAGTTTGTCTGGCAATATTTCTCAAAGAGACTACATATGCTTCTCCCTTTGTTTGCCAGTTGCACAGTGACAAAGCTGACATACTCAGCTGAATAAGAAAGAACACTGACCACAACCTATCCCTGGGCTATGTACACACAAATAACCTGGAAGATGACAAGTGTAGCCATGGTGTGCCTATGCTCAAACTCTTGGTCATGAAAGATCTTCTAGGTTGGAGTAGGATAAAACAAATGAAATTCCAGAGTTCTGCATAGTCAAGACTGGACCAACATTTAAGACAAAGCATCATGTAAAAATGATCTTTTTACCTTCCTCCCACTTTGGCAGAAAAGTGCTTATTCTGCATCAGTCTGAAGTTATAGAATGCATTAACCTTCAGGTCTAAAAGAAAAAGACTTCTTCACTGGTAATTTTTTCTGATTCTGTTCTATGATCCAGCAAAATTAAACAAGCATAAATAGTTCTATAGCAGGAACCAGAGCCTCGGCTTATGCTCTACTCTTTATGTTCTTTTCCTTAACATGAATCAGCTACAGCAGAAGATATAATCATAGAATCATAGAATTGTTTGGGTTGGAAAAGACCTTTAAGATCATCAAGGCCAACCGTTAATCTAACACTGCCAAGTCCACCACTAAACCATGTTCCTAAGTGCTGCCTCTACACTTCTTTTAAATACCTCCAGGGATGATGACTCAACCACTTCCCTGGGCAACCTGGTCCAATGTTTGACAATATTTTCAGAACATTTTTTCCTAATATCCAATCTAAACCTTCCCTGGCACGACTTGAGGCTTTTTCCTCTTGTCCTATCACTTATTACTCGAGAAAAAGAGTCTGACATCCACTTTGCTACAACTTACTTTCAGGTAGTTGTAGAGAGCAATAAAGTCTCCCCTCAATCTCATTTCCTCCAGATTAATTTATCCCAGTTCCCTCAGCTGCTCATAAGACTTGTGCTCTAGATCTTCCACCAACTTTGTTGTCCTTTCTTGGGCATGGTCCAGCACCTCAACATCTTTCTTGTAGTGAGGGGCCCAAAACTGAACACTGTATTTGAGGTGCAGCCTCACCAGTGCTGAGTAGAGAGGAACGATCGCTTCCTTGATCCTACTAGCCACACTTTCTGATACAAGCCAGGATGCTGTTGGCCTTCTTGGCTACCTGGGCACACTGCCGGCTCACATTCAGCTGGCTATCAACCAACAACCCCAGGTCCTTTTCTGCCAGGAAGCTTTCCAGACACTCTTGCCCAATTCTGTAGCATTGCATGGTGTTGTTGTGATGCATGATCTCATGTGCTGATGATTAAGAAATAAATGTGGGAATAGGAAAACTGGAACTGTGAATTTGGAAGTCACAAGACCAAACTGGAATTTGATCTCTTTCATATTCCTAAGGCGATTGATCTTGCAACTAGGATATTAGATTTAAGGGAAAATAGGTCAATATCTGAAAAGAAGAAGAAAGAAAAGACACAAATTATGTTTCTTTTTAAATAATATTCACAGGTATTCATTCTCAGTTTTGAGAAATATGTCCAGAAGGATTCTACGGTTTATGCACTCTACTCCAAAAAACTGCCAACAGATCAGAAATTCTCCCATGCTTATCTTTTTTATGGGCTAGCTTTAGAGAGCTAATGGAATTTTACTTATGATTTTTATATTAACCTCCCTCCATGCTGTGTGTGGTTGTAGTTTCCATTAAAAACTCTGGCCACACATGATTTAAAGCTGAAGTGTATTTGTGGAGGATACATTTAAAAGGTCTTTCTCCGTTTTTACACATGATATTTTTACAGTCTTGCCTTAGATAGGAAAAACAATTTGCTAATTACTACACTTATGGACTTGAAGGGAGAATTCTACAAATTTTAAGTTTGAGTTATATTCTTTCATGAAACCCATTCTTTAGAATCTGAGGATGGGGAATTCAGTGAAATTATAGACTATTATACTTCGAGATTCTAAATAAAATGAAGCTTATGGGAACAAGTATTGGAAATGAAAGACTTTTCTTCTACCTCAAGTAAAATTGAAATAAATACAATAATTTTTAGTTTTCTTATGACAAATGGTATGATGTCCCCCCCAAATGATAACCTACACCAACTTGAGGCTGTTGCCTTACAGTTATTACTGTAAGTGTTAACATTAGGACAATATTTTTTTCAATTTGTAGAACATTTTAACTGACTATCAGTGTTTCCAGTGTATTTAATTCTCCTAAAATACATGAATCCTCTCAAGAAATGGATTAGTATGTTCTCATGTTTCAGTGCAACTTAAATATACAAAAGATACATTTGTACCTCAGGTGTCCCAGAATACGATTAAGTAGGAAATTTTCATACAGACAAGAACTAAAAGTTCAACATTATGCTATTTTTTGTACAAACAAAACCTTGATAGCAGGTGAGTTCTGTTTTCTTTTTTTAAACATATGAAAATAGCTATTAAAAAGCTTAGGAAATAATCCTGTTCTCAGTCATGTTTAGTGGATGTATTTTTGCAATAACTTCTTGTGCAACATTGGTAGATCTACACTAGCATATCTTGTGGCAGAATCAAAGTGGTTGTATAGATAAACAGGATTATGAGGACTCATTATCCATGCCATATACATTTCTCAAGTTTTAGTTAAGAAAAAGATTAAAATCTTGACTCTATACCGAATATTCATCAGCAAGCAGAGACAGCAGATGAATTCTTGGAGCTCATCATCCAGTTAATCCACTCATGTTAAAAACTACTGCCTGTACCAAATCAAGTTCTCAGTAAATGTGACAATTTGGAGATTCCCTTTAAAAATATACTCTTGGTCTGAATCAAAATGATAAGATAGTCTCACCCATTTTCTTCATAAATCAGTAGTGTTTCCATCTTTAGTATATATATATTGCTGGATAGTTTGCTAGATTCTTGTTGCTTATATATGATAACCAGAGCTGGCAGTGAGGAAAAGAGTGCTTTTTCCTACTTCAGTAAGTTTTGAAATAAAAAATAGTAATTAGAACCCCCCTGTTTTTTATGAGATAAAACCAATTTTTTTTAATATTCTTTTCATAAGCAGAACATAAACAGAAATTCAAAACTATCAAAAATACAATTATTATACCATTCATTTGAAATCTGGGATGTCATCCAGGGAGATTTTGTGTAACATACTTTATCATTTACCTGATATGTGTTATTTTGTTTTGAGCATATTCTGGTGTAAGGAACCACTGTTTTCTAGTCTAACTTTTATTCAATCTTACAACAGTGGTTGGATTTTTCATTCCACCATTCCATCTAACTTTTCAGTTATGTTATATTCAGATTAGTATTCTGGGGAAAACAAAACACTATACAGAGAGAAACAAATGAGACCAATTATTGATTTAAGAGTCCATATGATCTAATAAATGAAGAAAAACTTCATTAATAGAACAATTTTAATTGTCATGCATAACCTTCAGGTATATTTCCTGTTTCTTGATGTTATTGGTCAACCTGCCATTCGACCTTTAAAGAACTGAAGGAAGAAAATATATTTTCAAAAAATCATCACCACCCTAAAGTCTTATCTGGAATAATGCACATAGTGAGGATTGCTTCCTCCTCAGTTCTGGGTTTGTTTGGGGTTGTCTTTATGCTTTCTATGACAGCCTGTTTCCTTTTTCTTTATTCCCTGATAGTGCTTGAAAGATGCACAATACACTCTTCCCTCCCTCCCCTCTAACTACCCACACAGGTATTGAAGGAAAAATAAATCCAGTGAACAGCTGACATGTCTTGAAAAGGAGTCAGGAGATGAAGAAACCATTCACTCAGTGAGAGAAGCTAAAATGTTCCTCAATCTGCTTTATGACTCCTTGGATATTAAAATTTCAAGAATCTTTAAATATCTAGTAATGAAACTAAAGTGGATTTTTTTCTTTCAGTAAACACCATGACCAATTCCTTAAAGGAAAGGTAATGATTTTTTATACAATATCATTAGAGTATAATTGGATGCAAGTCTTCCGTTTTACTTGTGAAGAACACATTCGGGTCTGTAGAAGAGAATGTTAGCAGCTGTTTTTTTATTTAATTAAAGAGTGCAATTTTAATGGATAGACAGAAAGCCTCCTGGCATTTCCTTGAGCACTATTTTCTTGATTTATTAAGAAGTTATTTGTGTGTAATTAATAGCATTTTATTCAATGAATTTGTATCTTTCAAAGGTCCTGTTCTCTTTATTATTCACCTCTACCAATTCCTTTTCTTCTTTTTTTTTATTTCCATTTAACTGATTAGTAAAAAAAATCTTTTAAAAACAGAGGAGGAACAAACTAAAAATTGCACTGGGTCACCAAAATAACCTCCTAACATTGAAGATGTATTCTAAAGAGTTTCTTAGGAAAAGAACAAGAAGTTCATGTGACATTGTCCCATGGATCAAGTTGCTTGATAGCGTATTGTGAGTCCTGTTGTACTTGACAATTTCCACAAACCAGAATGTGCTTGTGAGCAGTGTGTAGCTATCATATTTTGGTCACTGTTTATATAAAAAAAGGTTTGTTTCTTCTTTGTTTTCTTTTTCTTTTTTTAATCTTTGCAGTATCTATCTTTCCTTAAAAGAGAAATTACTCAAATCCTTGTCTATACATAAATGTCACGTTTCCATTCCTTTTATATAGCTACATTGACAAACCAGACCTATACAGGGAAGAAATGGATGAGCTGATAAAATCTGAAGTACTTCAGTGTGAAAACAATAGAATGCCATTAAATCCTATATTTGGGAATCTTCTGAAACCTCACAGGCTAGTTTCTTCCCAACTAGCTTCACAATGATGCACTGATTGTGCTGTGCTTAAAGCAAGCAGCAGTCCTGGTACCCCAGTCACCCAGGACAAGGGATCAGTGGAGCACACAGTGAAATCATGGAAAGTTGGGGAAAAAAAAAAAGAAGGGTAATGTTGTGCCTTGTGTGTAGCTGAGACATGCAATTTTGTTCTTAGGATACACATTTTTATTTCAAACATGCTGTCTTACATTGCCTGCAAAGCAGCTTTAATCTTTTTCTGTCCTGCAATATTTATGCCCAGGTTAAACAGTGTTGTTTTCCATTTTGTCCAAGACAGAAGGAAATTCAGGATCATTATTTGACCTAGTACTTTTCTTGCTTTGCTTTTTAAATTTCCAGCATTAGTAATTTTCCACCACAATTCAACAATGTCATTCTTTATTTTTGTGATACATTTGCCAGCTCTTTGAGGTAT
Organism: Tyto alba; assembly: GCF_018691265.1. Taxonomy (NCBI): domain Eukaryota; kingdom Metazoa; phylum Chordata; class Aves; order Strigiformes; family Tytonidae; genus Tyto; species Tyto alba. The sequence goes on from NW_024881321.1 coordinate 24,742,538, forward strand.
AAGAAAGCCTCATCATTATGGAGTAAAACAGAATATACCTCAGATAACTAACCTGAACTAGCAGATTTCAAGACTATATTTATAGTCTAGTTCTGTATGTTGATGATGGAGGGTCATTAGTAGTTCCAGATACTTCTAGATTTGATTCAGTGAATCAACAGCTACATGATTACAACTAAACCTTCAAAAATAAAAATAATTTGTTCAATTAGACTCTTTATATAATGGGATAGAGTCTCCATGCCATCAGATCTGTTTCTGTCAACTGTAACATGCCTGACATCTAGGGGACTTAAAATGGTATCAGATTGACTTGTCACAGACTAAGGAAAAAAAAAATCCAATTATATTTAAAATCTCTTTGTTCTTGTCTAGAGAATTTCTTCTTAATTATCATCATATTATTTTTCATTTGAAATCTCTTTGATTAGGTATCAGATGTATTTCTCTTTCTGGCCATTTTCTCTTGGAACTTTCACAGTTTAGCAGCTTAGAGAAACTTATTTCTGTGACATCTGATCAACAATACAATAATTAAGCTTATGCTTCAAAAAATCATAGAGATGGAAAAGAGGGGAAGGTCTTTAACTCTTTGCTCCTTCAGATCAGTGCTAGGCTTTTTTCCTTTCAGAGTCTTGAAGCATGCTCTTTCAGAACTAAATTTGACAGTCTTCCACTTGGGTTGTTTCTATTCTTGAGAACAAAAGCTATGGGATAACTTTAGTACTCCCTTCAAAAACTAAATTGCTTGCTAAATTGCTTTATAGGCATCAAGTCAGAACTCTCTGAGATTTGAATTATGTGTAGAAAAGAACCTTTCCTGAAAGTCATATGAGTGATGCAAGAGACTTCACACAAAAGAAGCAAATACAAGAGAGCTATGTATCCCTGAGGACTTAGTCTCATTTCTCCCAGTCAGGAGCAATTCTTTCTACTTCTACAATATTAAATTGCCACATTTATGGGTGTTCACTAACTCAGCAATGGAAATTAGTTCTTATTGATATTCTAACAAAAATATTTCCTGTTTATGGGTTTGTATATGATGACTCATATTCACCAAAATTCCTATTCCAGATGTGAACCTAATTTACATAATGAATTAATAGCTTATTTGTGCATCTTGACCAAAGGCTTAATTAACCCTTATCTTCTCATGCTTGCATAATGTAACAGTTCTTATCTAGCATTATAAAAATAAGATGCATAATTAATTTGTAGAAATATTTATAGAGCATTGATAGTTAGAAAACTTTAATTATACATTGGATTTCTTGCATTCCAGATTCTTAAATTTCCAACTTTAGAGATGGATTTGCAAGTGTTGAAAATAACAAGATGAGAAATATGGACATAGCTTTCAAATCAGGCAAGTGAACTGGCCAAAGATATCTGTCTTGTAAGCATTATGCCTGACGTACTTGTAAATCTAAATCTAATGTCAGCTAATTTGGGGACAAATCCAGATGAGTCATACTAAGATGTGGAAAAATCCTCAGTTTATAAACTCACTTGCAGGTTATATCAATTGTAAGTCTTGGTCAGCCAGTGCAAATGGACCACAAGTATACAAATCTTTGATCATATCTGAATATAATTATGTAGAAAGTACCATCTGCAAAAAATGTTAACCAAATCAATCTTAGTAGTTGTTGCTACTTTATTCTTACTCTGGCTCTCTACATGTTGTATCAATTCCTTGCTAATTATCTGGGCTCTTTCAGTAAAGAGACAGGAGGTTTCAAAAATTAGTTAATGCCTCCCATTTTAGATGCCTATTTTATGATTATATTAACCATTCTTTAGAGATGTTATTTTCTTTTGGTTAACTACTGAGTTAGCATAAAAAAAATTAGATTATTCTGCATAAAGTACTTCAGATAGCCAAATTTAAGTGAAATTTATTTTGTCTCTTGTGTATAAAATAGTCATAAAATATATAGAACAAAGACTATAACTGAAATGAGTTGGACTGTCATGGTTTAAAACCTTCTGGCAGATAAATAATATACAGCTGCTCACTCACCCTCCCCCACCTTGGGGATAGGGGGAGAGAATTGAAGGGGTAAAGTAGGGAGACTCGTAGATTGAGATAAAAACAGTCTAATAATTGAGATAAAATAAAACAATAGTAACAATAACAGAAAGTACAAACAGGTAATGCACAATGCAACTGCTCACTGCCTGCTGACTGATACCTAGCCTGTTCCTGGCTAGAGATCCTGGAAAAGCCAAGATCACAAAACCACAATCTCGGAAGTGAGAGAGAACTCCCCACTTCCCAGCCAACCTGACTCTGTATGCTGAGCTTGACATTATATGATATGGAATGTTTCATTGGCCAATTTGGGTCCGGTGCTCTGGCCGTGTTCCCTTCCAGCTTCTTGTATACCTGCACACAGGCAGAACATGAGGAGTTGGAGAGTCCTTGAAATCTCAGCAACAACTGAACACATCAATGTATTATCAACATTCTTCTCATACCAAATCGCATACTGAATCCAAAACACAGCGCTATTATAGCTACTAAGAAGAAAAAGTAACTCTATCCCAACTGAGACCAGGACAAAAACAAAAGGAGCGTCTACTGAAAAATAATGATTTTAGGAAGGCTAGGGGAAAAGAAAAAAAACAAAATACCATCACCAAAAACCCCCCAAATTTACTGTACTCACTCATTACCATCACTACGTCCTATAATATTTAATTGGATTTTTATTATTTTTTTTTCCTTAGGTTGTTCTACTGATAACAAAATGGAGTCATCTAAACTTCAAATCATATCAACATAGAATAATTTAGATTGAATGTGACCTCTGGAGATCCGACTCCTGCTCAGATCAGGGTCAGCTCAGAAATCAGACCATGTTGCTCTGTTCTTCCAGGTCTTGAAAACCTCGAAGGATGGAGTTTGCATCACCTTTCTGGGCAACCTGTGGCATTTACCTTACTGTATAGAGATACTGGTACTAAATATAAAGATTTAAGTTCTGAACTGTGGTAGTATACAATTCTAAAGGCTGGTAAACAGCAAGTATTTAGTTAAACAGTGCCATATTCAAAAATGAAGGCTTCTTCTGACTTGAATAAATTCAGAAGCAATATATTCCCTGAGATTTTCAGTAAATCACCATAATTACAACTCAAGGGGTGCTGTTATCAAATAGCGAAGGCAAAAGAAAAAAAAATGACATTTCAATAAAAAAATCATATAGATATGGACATAAAAGAAGCTTCTTCTAACCCATATTAGAAATTGAATAATTTTATATCAAGGAATATAAAACTTTTTAAAATAAAAATGTGATGCAGCGAGAGAAAATGCAGAAGAATGGGAAGAAACATGAAAAAGCATTTGTGTTTGTTTTTTTTTTTTCTTTTCAGTATATGTTCATATTTTTTCCCTAGATATTAATCAATTTTCAATTAAAATAAAGAGTAAATAATGGAGGCTTGTTGCATGTTACTTAACCTTATATTCTGGTTAAGAATTCACCTGAAAGTAAATAATCTCATATTCTAATGCATATGATATTTGTCTGACATATTCTGATTTTGATTTAATTGGTATTTCAAAGTTAAAAACCAAACAAATAAACAAACAAGCATATCAGAGCCCAAATTTAATAAAGCCACAATTGCTATGAACTGAACATATTTCAGTGTTCAAAATTTAAGCCATGTTTCTTCCATTGTATTGTAAATATTTCCTTTAATTAGACTTCCTTCTCTTATAAATTCATTTACCTTATTTCCCACAGTTCCTGTTGCCTGCAAGTAAGCAAGTAAGTAACTTTCTCTGTACACACACATTATGGTTATTTAATGCCCAGTCCTTAAAAAAGTTCTTCGTTTCTCAATTAGTACTAAAACCTGTGAGGAAATAAAATGAAAAAACATAAACTTGCCATAACTAATTTTTCCAGGAAATAGTAGCATGATATCTGTATTTAGCTTACATGACCCAGGCTGGAAATAAAAGCATCTCAAGATATGAGACTTCACAGACTTTGCATGTGAATACATTAGTTATTTAGTTTCAATAACATTAATAATAATAGCAAAACTGTATCATTGGTCATAACAAAGGTCTGAAGAGGTTTAGCTGCATAGACAACCAAAAATGGGAGAAAATGGGTTTGCAAACATTGTTGAAATCTCTGAGAATAATAAGAGACCTGTGACATTATAAATAGTTTCCTATTTGGTAAATTTTTGCTCTATACAAGGCCAAATAATTTCATCAGCTTTCTCCAATAATTTTTCAAATATACTAACTGAATGACAAAACTGTAAGGTAAGGAAATGTTTCTAAATCATATTATATTAGCTATATAATTCATGCTTCCTTCCAAAATTTGCACATTCTCTTTCCAACACAGTCACCTAAACTCATATCTGGTCAATACCAAAAAATTTAGGTCCTAGTTCAATCTCCAAATCTTCCCTCAGTTCAGGGCAAAACAGTCCCACATACCTTGCACAGTCACATCAACATGTCTGTGACATTTATTAACATTGGTAAAAATCATATTAACTGTGCTAAAAAATGGAAAAGGAGTAAAATAAAATTAAAAATAAGAGGCTGTTGAAAGATGAAGCCAGACCTTGCTATTTCTGAAACACATTTCATCTTTCTAACATGTGCCACACAACCATTCAAGATGTCTGAACAGGAATTAAATCTATCTATACATGGGCCAAAACAAAAGAGAAGAATCTGGTTTTGGTCCCAAAATAAAGTAATGATGGAAATGTCATGTTACTTAGCACTCTAGTATTTTAAATTTAGTAGAAAATTCAACCATGTTGAAGGTTACTTCAGTTTATGTTGAATAGATGAAGTCCTAGACCAAGTGCAAAATAGCCATCAATTTGAAATACTTATTAAATTAGAAGTGTAAGGCTGGACCTCTGCTTCTAGCATCAGCATAAACCCTTGTTTCTCTTAGAACTGTAATAGAGCACTTCTGCATAAGTAAAACTCATATTTTGAAAGGACTTACTTGAGTAAGATTTCCAAAACTAGCAAATTCTCTTAAAACACACTTTGAGTGAAGCAGGCACAGATGTCTCCTAACACTGTGTTTTGAACAATATCTTATGGGTTAAAACATGCATAGAAGAAGTAGGAGACTTCAGTCTAAGTATTGCAGAAGTTTGAGGTAGTTTAAAATTGCAAGAAAATTTTTCAATGAGCCAGTATCTTTCTGGGAAGACATTTTCTACTATTTGGAACCAATGGGAAGCCAGGAAAGTAAGAATCAGGGCTGGAGAGAACCATTATACTATACTGTAACCTACAGATTAGGCTTCCTGTGAAGGAAGTATGGCAGTAATTTACACATATCAGGTGTTTATTAGGTGTTTCAGCTTTATTAGGAAAACTATCACAATTTTTCCCTTTTTCTGTTTGCAATGTCAACATTTTGGAGCTTTGGTCACTAGAAGCTGTATTGAGTTTATGTGGCAAGATTTTGGTAGCGGGGGTCCTGCAGGAGTAACTTCTGAGAGAAGATAACAGGAGCTGCTTTTATTTCAGAGACAGTTTAAGCTGGCTACAGGATGAACCTGTTGATATCCAAAGCTAAGACACTTAGAGATGCTGGTGATGCCTCTGTGATAATATATTTAAGGAAGGGTAAAAGATGTGGGAGGAGCTGTGTGAGAGAGGAGTGAAAAAAATGTGAAACAGCCCTGCAGACATCAACGTGAGAGAACAAGGAGAAGGAGGAGGTGCTCCAGATGCCAGAGCAGAGATTCCCCTGCAGTTTGTGATGAAGACTGCAGTGATGCAGGTTGTCCCCCTGCAGACCTTGGAGGACCACCGTGGGGCAGATATCTACCCTGAAGCCTGTGGAGGGCCCCAAGTTGGAGCAGGTGCATATACCCCAAAGGAAGCTGCAGCCCATAGAGAGTCCATGCAGGAGCAGTCTCCTGGCAGGGTTTGTAGCACATGGAGAGGAGCCCACGCTGGAGCAAGTCTTCTGGCAGGAACTGTGGCCCATGGGGAACCCACACTGGAGGAATACATTTCTGAATACCTGTACCCAGTGGAAAGCATCCATGCTGGAGCAGTTCTTGAAGAACGGCAGTAGATGAGAAGGACCCTTGTTGGAGAAGCTCATGAAGGACTATCTACTGTGAGAGAGACACCATGCTGGAGCAGGGGAGTAGTGTGAGGAGAAGGAGTGGCAGAGATGGAGTGCTATGAGCTGACCACATCCCCCGCCACTGCTCAGGGGAGGAGGTAGAAGAGTCATGAGTGAAGTCAAGCCTGGGAAGAAGTGAAGGATGAGCTGAGGTTGGTTTTAGTTTTGCTTTTATTTCTCACTATATACTCTGTTATTAATTGTCAATAAATTAAATTAAACTTCCCCAAATTGAGTCAATTTTTTCCATGACAGGAATGGGTGAGTAATCTCAACGTCCTTATCTCAACCCATAAGCTTTTTCATTGTATTTTCCCCCTTCTGTCCTCCTGAGGACAGGGAGTGAAAGAGGGGCTTGGTGGACACCTCATGACTAGCCAAGGTCATTGTGCAACAGTATCTCTTTTCCCCACCTATGAACTTGTGAGCCTGAAGATTCAGTAATTCACTATGGGTTGCAGGAGTCATGTTTTGAAGACTTCTTTCACTGAGGCTGTTATGTAAATCATTGGCAATTCATGCTCCAGCTGCATTTCTAATCGAATTCTCTGCTGGTAGTCAGTCAAGCTTGGTTTGAAAATGCCTAATATACAATGTCCTCCAGGAGATTTAAAAATATGAGTACCCAATTTCCAGATCTAAAATTACTTCAGGGTAAATATAGACACTTAGTAGGTGTCTCAGAAAAGGTAATTGTTTTAATAAAAATTCTAGTGATATAATTTTAAATAATGAAGGAAATACCAAAGTCTTAATCGTCTAAGAAGCACAGGAAGGATTTTTTTGAATTATTTGATTAGAGTATGCTTCTATACTCACCCTACATAGTAGTGAACTTATTTAAATGTTTTATTTAATCTGTCTTTTACACATTAGTCATTTGAACTCTGTGTTTATTTGAGGGTTTGTTGTGGGGAGGGTTTTTTTCACTTATGTAATTAAATTTTAGACAAGTCTGTAATTCCAGATAAGGTTGTGTCTAGAACAACTATTTAAGGTGTGTTCTCACCTAAAAGGCCTTAGTATCACCACCTCAATAATTTTAAAACACTTAATGTCATTAGTACTTACTATTAATACTTCTAATATTTAATTTCATAAAACTTTTTAGTTCAATACTGAAAATTATATAGATAAGACAAACTCTCAGTATATCTACCTGATACACTTGACAGCACACATTTGTAAAATAAGGCTATAATAATTGTGTTATTTGATTATTCACTTGTTGCCATACTGTCATTAATTTTTATAGGTATGGTGGAATAGTGTGCAATGACCCGTTTGGAAGCAGTTTAAAGTAGATGATACTTAATTATACTTTGGCTAAAAAAAAATTATCAACTGAGACAGTATAAAATGTAAATTATGAAAATTAGCATGTCTACATGAAAGGTTTGTGTAGTCATCACAGTATTAGCTGGGACTGAGAAAGATAGAAAGTCTAGAATTCATTTTATTGTGAATTTGTACTGTGTATCTGTGTGACTTCGCCAGAAAGCTTATCTGGATATTATCATAAAACAAGATCCACCAACTTTCCTCATCCCAGAAAAACATCTATACTTTCAGTTAACAATTAAGTTGCTAAGATTTTATGAAACAATTTTTTCTTTCTTTTTAATTCTCTTTATACACTCCACAAACCCCAGCAGAAATGAGTGTTTATAAACATGAATACCCTGTGGAGTGTGTCAGTTGTCATACTCAGAGGCTTCCCTTCCTTTTTTGGCACCATAAACTGTTTTCTATTACAGAAAGACTTACTTACATAAATTTTAATCTATTTCCTGGAAGGGAATTTCATAAAGGTTGTCAATTCTTTAGATAGACATTAAAATTTCTTATAGGGGCTGACTGGAGGATTAGATCTGATCCTTAAGTTTGATTTCAAATATATTTTCCCTCATAACACAGGAAAATGCTTGTTCACTACAAGAAAAATATTCTCTTTTGTTGATTTAGGGACTGATCTCAGAAGGTATTAAATATCCATTGTAAAATTCAAGATGTCAATATTTTAGGAATTTTCATAACCCAACTATTTTCTGGGTTTCAGTTGCAAGTATATATAAGCCAGTACTTATTTTTAGAATATTGTCAGTGGATACTCACTAACTAATCCTGTTTCATGACTGACATTTACACTGTTTTATGTTACTCCCTGATTATTATACATATGAACTTTAAAAACCCCAAACAAACAAACAAACAAACAAACAAAAAAAAAAAAAAAAACAACAAAACCTAAAAAACCCCAATAACCAATCTAGTAGTAAGAGCTAAGAATATGGCTTTTATGTGAATGAAGCCTATATTTATTCCAAAACACTGTATATGTTGTAAAACCGCTTAAGTCATTATTCAGAGTGGATAGATAGCCTATTAACTAGCATGCTAAGCAAAGAAGTCATATATCTCTGAAGTATTTCCATCTTAGATGTCTTAGAAAGACCTTGGATGAGAGATGAAGTTCAGTTCATCCAACTCTGTCTACAATATCAATGGTTATATCTGACATAGTCATCTAGAGTGCTATTATATTCAGTGGAGTGCCATAAATGTTTTTACTGCACAATTCATTTTACCTTGCAGGAAACAAAAACAAATGAACCATTCATCTCAAAATGCCTGTTTGTCTCCATCTTGTATGAATAGAGACTACAGTGCAAATGTTTATGCTATAGATGCTGAGAGTTCGCTGTGATGAATCTCACATGCAGTTGTTTTACATTGTATAGGATTTCACAATTTATGAATTTTAATTTAGAAAATTCAAAATAATGTGTATAGTGAAAATATGATGAATATCTAAACAAGGATCATTCCAAATTATCTTTTAATGCTCAGTAAAAACATCCTGAACTCATACATATATTTATTTGAAAAATGGGAGTAATCCTCAGCTATAAAAAATAATATAAAAACAAACAAACAGAAAATATATGAGCAGAACTCATGAAAGCATTACATAAATTCATGACACCATGGTCACTCCTCTGTTACTGGCAACTGTCATAAGCAGGGGACTAAAATATAAGGACAATTTGTCTAATCTAGTATTGTTGTACTCTTTTTCTTATGAAAAAAAGTCATGTTAGAATCTTTTAAAATTAAAAAAAAAAAACCTCTCAATTGACCATAATTTCTGGTGTAATCATGAATATTGAATGGTCTCCATGTGAGAAGAGACTGAATATACTTTTTACCTCTCATTGTCATAAAAAGTGATAGCTGAGGGTGTAGTACAGTGGATGACTCGAGAATCATAAATGGCATAAGGAGGGAAAATAAAGAATAGTCATGAAATATTTTTTTGTTATTTATTTTTTACTACAGAACTACAGGTCACAATTAAATTTCTAGGCAGCAGAGTTAGCTTGCTTTCCCACCCACCACCACACCCATTTTACAGTCATAAATCTCTGCCTCAGAATGTTGTTGAGGCCAACATTAAGAAATATGTTAGACAAATGAAAGGGTGATGGATGCATCAGCTAATTGGATAATCTGGATTCAGACTTTTCTGCATTTCTAATAGAGATATCCATGAAACTGAGAAGATATACTAGGCAAGAATTGGTATGTAACCTGTCTCATAGTTTTCTTTATGCCTCTGTTACTGGCAACTGTCGTAAACAGGAGACTAAAACATAAGGACAATTTGTCTGATCTAGTATTGTTGTACTCTTTTTCTTATGAAAAAAAAAAAAAAATGCAGGTGAACTCCCACTGCTAGAAGTGTAAATGTACAAGGGAGTGAAGGACCAATTTCTCTGTTTCAAGAATCTCCATCCATGTCTTCCTGTTACTTTTGCTTCTAATTTCCTGAAAAAAAATATGTATGCTCTTTAGGAACCTATTATTTAGCATCTAATAAAAGTACAACCCATAAATTTTTGCAAAATATAACATTTGTATTTTATTAATGTGTGAAAAATCTAAGGTATTAAGTCATGATTTTTATATAAGAATGAAATTTGAGTTTGTCCTACAGTGACAATTTTAATGTAGCTGGATACTAGGGCTGTGCCTATTTTTATAGCTAGTGCACTTACTTAGACATCAATTCCCTGAGCAATCCAAAAACTCCCCAGGTAGTTTCTGCCTAGATGAGACAATGAACTGATTTAAGAACTGCTTATTGACTGAATACCTAACAGGCTTCACAACAAACCATTTGACTAGTTCCTACATGAGCTCCCCAGGTGGATATTTGAACAGTCCCCATGATCATTCCTGCTGTCCATGCACCAATTGATAAATATTACTTGTATGCTTAACTGTGTTGTTTAATATGCCAGAAATTTTGTGGAAAACCTGGTCATCCCAGAGATTCCCCTGGCAGTTTCTACTGTACAATTGTTCAAACTGTACATGCATAATTTTAAACAGTCACTAGGAACTGTTCCTGAAGATGCAGAATTGTCATGTAAGGCAGTGTTTTATATGCAGTTAAGACAGAATATGTTTTGTACATATCAGACAACAAATAACAACAGGTCATGCATGTAGTCATAACTGGACTTATTTTATTTTGTTTTGGTTTTTAACATTTACTCAGTCCCTGACTGTGCAAAACGTATGATGTTCATTATATTTAAAATACTGGATTTAGGGTGTTCTCTGCTATATTTGATTGTTGTCTGGGAAAGTCAAAAAGGCATGATCTTTTCTGCCTCCTAAGAAAGCTCTGATGCTCATCCGAACTTCTTTGTGTTCCCTGTGATCATGTTATCCGGTTCTAACTTTGTAGTGAAGAGAAATTCTTTGCTTCCTCCTTCTGTTTCATTTTCTTATAATTGATTCTAGCTGAAGATTTTATAATAGGTTATATGGTGAAGAATGCATTGCAGTTGCTGTCTTCAGGACAAATATTAACCTTTTCCTATCTTTAAGTGATTTTTGGGGTGTTTTCAATTGTAGTACACAAACACACTTAACCATTTTTTACAGGATAAGACTTCAATACTCAAAGTAATAGACAAGAATCTACTTAACTGAGGACTTTATTTTTTCTCAGGTAGTCTATCATGCAACAAGATTGTAACAAAGCTGTCAACAGCAGAATCTAGGACTCACCTTTTCAGCCTGAAATGGATGCATTTTCCCTGTCCTGAATTTCAGTTTGGTTTAAGGAGAACAAGTCCACTGATTGTTCAAACACAAGAATGGTATGTTCTGTTTTCTTTGCATTAAAATAACTCTCCCTGAAAATGTCTGATTCATCTAGAAGAATGCCAGAACTATAGTTTTGACATAAAGAACTCTTTCCTTACACATTCAGGGACATGAACATTTTTTGAAGCAGAGGGGATATTCAAGGTTACATACTTAAACAAAACACCTCTCACTGAGATTATCATCATTAATCTCCAAAGAAAAAAAAAGATTGAGCATCTGCTTAACACATGAAGGAAATAAAACTAAATATAAACTCAGTGGTGCATTTCTGAAAAGGTATCTTTCTGCTCGTTCTCTTACTCTGAGAAGTCAAAAGGAAAGACTGACAGCTAGACAAAGTAAACATGCATTGGGGAACCTTATAAAGATAAAGATTGAATTAGAGATCTTTAATGGATGTAAATCTACTTGCTCAGATCACAGCCAGAGTCTAGGTTATTTTCAGGCCAAATAACTTAGAAAGAAAGTAGATGAAACATACTCTCACCATTTGAAAACTATATCCTTTTATCCCATTTACTTACGATTATGCTCAGCTCTAAGACTTACAAAAGCCTTACTGCTCTATAATTACATGAAGTATTATATAAGACCAAATATAAACTTATGCTGTAGTTCTCTTTTTAATGGACTGAACATCCAATAAATGCTTGAATACACTACAGGTGAGCAAAGCACTCAGGATTATGTTTGAATTCTTGGAGACATACATTAACTGCACTGGAGTAACTGTATTTGAGTAAGTAATCTTAGACTTTTTTTTTATTATTGCTTGGAAGTGAAGAACTTGGCCATTTCAAGGTTATTATTCTTCATAACATTATTATTATTTACATTTTTAAGGAGGAGAGACCATAGCATGTTAAATACTGCTTGAGCACTATCTAACCAAAGTTCGTGACCTAAAATATAATAATTTAAATGTATCTTTGAAATAATCCATTTTGGGAGTAAGTGTAATGAATTTCTCCCTGCCTTAAATTAAAGGCTGTGTCTTCCTAGTCTGGCTAGAGACAAATAACTGTTTTAGGTAAAACAATAAGAAAATAAAAAATCCAATAAACAAAATCAAACCCAAACTAAACAAAATGAAATCTTTTTACTCGTTCTTCCCAGCAATTGAACAAGAACAGAATAGAATATGGTATAAATTATCTTTTTATTAACTAAGTCAGCCCTTTTATATAAACTCTTAGAACCTATCATAAAAACTAGAATAATGTCACTTCACATTGGAAGAAGTTAACTGAACTATATTTGACCCCTTCCCTATGGAAACACATTAATTTACATTACTCCAACATCTCAGTTACCATAACTTCACTCAGATTTCTTTTTTCCCCTAGACTTTATAAACCTTACTGTTTACAATTGCTGTACTTTTCAGCACAAATATTCCTGTGGAACCCTCACTTCTTCTACTGATTCCCCACTTGCAAGCAACAGAGCCCTCAAAGGATGGAGTTTACCACTGCACAAATTTATTGTTCTACTGGCCTTTGATAGCAGAGGGAACAGGATATCCATTGACCTAACTAGAACAGGTCAGGTGGGTCATTATTCAGTACGTTACCAACATGATGTAGTCCCTTGTCTATTGATGATCTAAATCATATATTCTCCGAGCTTTGTGGTTTCATTAAGGCAAATCTGTCACATGTGTTAGTCAATGCAGGAGCTGTTTTGTAGTTAATTTTCTCCTCTGTCAATCATAGGAGCAAGAAGATAGGAGTGATATGGGAACTGTATCTTCAGGTTAGCCTCAAAATGTATTCTATAAAGAGAGCTGTGGCTGTAAATGAAGAGTCTACCTTAAAGATAAAGAAAATTTAGTAACTGGATAACAGCAACTGCCTTTAAAATATCACCTAGCAGACAATGACATGTGAGCTAGAAAAGTATCCAGCTAAGTTATGTATTAGAAAGCATGAATAAAGAGTAATAAAACAAAATGTTTAACTTCTTTAATCAGCTCCCTAGAAAAATCACTATATGAGCCTCAATACAGGTGATGCAAACATTGAAAATCAGAAAAATTTATCCTGGACATGAATTGAAAGAATATACATAAGACAAATATTGTTTACAAAAATCTCAGAGAGGAACTTTCTTCTTCATATTTATTAATTTTTATGTTGAAATTGTCATGTAAATGAAAAACCTCTCCCCCCTCATCCCCCCAAAAAAGGAAAGAGGAAATAGTAAAGCATCACTTAGTGTTCGTTGTTAATTACTTTGACACAAGGTAGCTATTTATGAGACTGTTATGCAATACAACTGTCAAGGATCAATCCAAACCTGAAAATAATGAAATCTCAATAGTTTCAAACCTTCCTTATAAAACTGTGCTTTTCTGTGTATGTTGAAAAGTAGAGTTTTCATGTGTTAATTATGGGGTCTGTGGGTTAAAAAGACTATGGTCTTCATATAATGCACACACATGCTCAGAAGGCTTGGAAAACACTTTAATTTAAATCCAGGATATTTTTTTTCAGCTTTTTTCTAACAGGACTGATTATTTTCAAGTATTATACAGAAGGCTGTTGTTTCTGAGAACACTTCAGCCCTTTAGTGGCATATACACAGGTGTGATCCCCACACTGACACTGGTTACAGACACACTATGAAGCATGATGTGTTGCTGAAAGGAGCAAAAATGGCTGAGACAGATTGCTGGTTCTTTAACTTTTTTGGTCTCCCAATGTGAACAGTGTTTTTTAAGAATATACATTACAGAAGCAAATAAAACCAAAAATATTTAGCTTCTGAGATAATATTGTAAAAACAGGTTAATTAGTTAAAAAATGTATTATTTGTAGATATTTGGGACAACACATAGAATTTTCCAGATAGAATTTTAGTGAGAACTTCATAAAACCTAGAAAAAGAGTTTTCAGAATACGTTATGTGTCATCAATAATAATTTTGCGTAGTTATCTTTCCACTGCACTGATTTTAGTGTTCCCTTAAAAAACAGTAGGTATTTACACAACTGCAAAATATATATCAAAGGGTACTGGAAAAATATAATTCATGCTCATTTGGCACTCTGTGAATAATGACACAGACGGCACATGAGATAATGAAGAAAACCGCAATCTATCTACTAGAATGTCTTCACTTTAATCAAGGACAGCTTTTAAAGCTCTATTAGAGCATTTACTAGCTATTGGACCATCTTACCAGAAATTCTAGGAGAAGATTCAGAAATACCTTGGCTCCTAATAAATTCTGTCTGCTGTTGACCACAGCAGGTGGTCTACAATTATTTTCAGCTATATGGAAGTGCATAGTTTAAATACATCATAATGCTTTCTTCAGAGTCTTCACATGTACAATATTGTATCAAACATTCATGATAAGGGTACCGAAAAGGAACTTGATATGACCAAATATTATGATGTGAGTGACCTTCCAGTGAAGGTTTCTGTTGAGCTTTTGGAGTTGAAAGACTTGACTGTATCCACTCACTAATTACCTACGCTTCAGCAGACTATTACTGATTCTGCATATGTGACAGTGCTGCTTTTTGACATTTTGGAAAGGGAATGTTACTAAAGACAGGGAAGAAAAGTCTGTTTCTACTTTATTCATGTTGTTGAAACGAAGATGATAGTCCTCATAAGTAAAAGGGTCATGAACACACAAAAAGAATAAACAGCTAAAGTACTTGGGGAAAGACTCTGAGAGCATCTAATACTGCATTTATTACATAGCATAGCAAATAAATGTTCCAGTTAGTATTCTGGTAGTGATGGTACTAATTTTTATATTTTCTTTTACCATGTGATACAGAATCATGGTTTTGATATGGTAATGTGATATGACCCACAAAGACTTATTGATGGAAAGAAATAGTCTTTTCTAAAGGCATTTAGGTGCCTAAGACAAGTGGAATAATTTGTGCTCCAAAGAAGCTGATCTTTCTTTATTAAATGTAGGAGTACTGTAGCTGACTATTTTAGACTAAATGTATACGTTTATGTAAATTTAGATAAAATATTTTAAGTATATTGAAATTTAAAGTCAGTAATCAAGTGTGAAGTGACAGCTATGTACAGAAGAAGAATGTGTATATTTAACCTATCACTGTGGAAGCATTACAATATTTTATAAAAATATTTTTTTCTGTGAAAAAAAATTATTTTTAGAGTAATAGTATACTTCAGTTTGAATAAGTCACCTAAATTAATTCTTTTTTCTTCTACAGTTTATGGAAATTCTGGGTTTTTTTCATGTTCTGTTTACTAGTCTTTTCTGGATCATCAGCCATGAAGGCTTTTTCATGTATTTCAGAAGTCTAACAGTAAAAACCTTGCCAAACATTCTCTTAACTATGGTCACTGTTGTTGACGTGCCAAGGCACCCAGCCAGAACAAGTCCTAATTATTTTCCTGCCCCAGGCAATAAACATTTTGACTACACTTCCTACTCACTTCCAATTCATATAGCAAGCCAGGTGAACCAATCAGAAGTGGAATGAAAGAAATGCTGCCCCCTCAGTTTTGCCACTGAAGGCATTTGCCCAGGCAGTTGATAACAAAGTCAGAGCACGCACACAGCTGAGTAACATTACACAAAAACAAACACACTTTTAACCTGCTGCCTTCCTCCCATTCTCTGTAGATGAATAAACAACTGAATCTTGAAGTTACTTATCAAAGATAATTCCCAAAAATACCTAAAGCATTCTCAGGTCACTAAAGTACAATTCCCATAACCAATTTGTATAATGGTCAAACATGTATAGGTTCAATACTTTTAAGGATATGTGTTTGTGTCAAGAAACTTAGAAATATTTTTCCCTGTTTGCTTTCTGAAACCCTGATAGCCTATTACAATTCTTGCTCATACAAAATCAGACTTGCAGGTCTCATTTATGTTCCTGTAAACTCCTAAATTGTACAACTAGAGGCAATATTTTTAAATGTCCAGGATTTTTTGAATCACATGTCTAATTTTTGCTATATTTCTATAGTTTCAGAGGAAAAATACACTAATCAATAAGCCTCACCATTTTACTTAAAAAAAAAAAAAAAAAAAAAAAAAAGTAATAAAATTACTTGAACATGTTTCTAGTCAGTTTTTATCAGGTATAGCAAATTACAGATTGGAACAAACCGAACTAAATGAAAACTGTCAGCTCTCTCACATGAAGATAGGAGTGATATTTGCTTTCCTCCAGTCCTCAGGCACCTCTCCCAATTGCCAAGATTCTTCAAAGACGAACAAAGTGGCCTTGTAATGATATCAGCCAGCACCCTCAGCACTTGTAGTTGCATGCCGTCAGGGCCTATGGACTTATGAATGTCTATGATTTATGAATGTCCTAAGCGTTCTCTAACCTAATCCTCTGTCCTGGGTTGAGTGAGTGCTGGAGTTTTTTGGTGACAGGGGAGGGGGCTATCGGGGAGGCCCCCTGTGAGAAGCTTCTCGAAGCTCCCCCAGCTCCAAGTCAGCTCCACTTCTGTTTGGGAAATTGAGCCCATCAGCTGTGCCTCTGCGATAACGTATTTAAGAAGGGATGTGGTGACGGTCAGTCGGACTTGTGAGGAGGAGTAGCTGCAGCTGCATGAACACCAAGGTCAGTGGAGGAACAGAGGAAGAAAGGAGGGGGGAGGTGTGCCAGAGCAGAGACCCCCCTGTATCCTGTGGTGAGACGGCAGAGTGGCCCCCCCCTGCCACCCGTGAAGATCTACGGTGGAGCAGACATTGATTTATGGCCTGTTGCTCCTGCTCAGATAATCAAGGTGCTGTGCCCGAAGAAGGCCGGGGTCTCGTGGGAAAAGGTAACCCCGTTGCTGTAATTCAGCGCTGGGAGGATTGCAGCATGTGGGGGAGTCCCACGCCGGAGCAGCTCAGGAAGGGCTGCAGCCGTGGGAGGGAATCCAGTCGGAGGAAGTTAGTGACCCATGATGGAGCAGTGTGAGGAATGCTGCGGCCCATGGGAGGAATTCAAGTCAGAGAAAGTTTGTGGAGGACTGTCTCCTGTGAGAGGGGGACCACGATGGAGCAGGAGGAACAAGTTTCGGACACTCCCCTCACCAAAGATGAAGGAAGTGGCAGTGCTGACTGCGCTCCTCATTCCCTGCCCCTGCGCCACTGGGGGAGGAGGTAGAGATATCAGGAGCAGAACTGAGCCCGGGAAGAAGGGAGGGGCGGGGGGAAGCTGTTCTCAAGATGTGGCAATGCTTCTCCCTGTCCTACTCTGTTATGTGCTGTTAGTGTCTGTAATAAATGTATGTTCTTTTTTTCTTCCCCTAACGAGTCTGCCTTTTGCTCGTGACCATAAAAGGAGGATTTTTCCTCATCCCAGTCATATCTTGAACCCCAAGCCTGGGTCTCTGTCCCTTCTCATTGCCAGAGGGGAAGGGAGAGAGAGCTGCTGCATTGTGGTTGGCTGCCAATCAGGCCTAAACCACAACATCCTCTTCCACCAAGGATACATCTTCCTTGCTCCAGACTTTCCCCCTGGTCTCTGGGGCCTGGGATTTCTGAAGGTTAGTCTTTCAAGTAGAGACTGAGGCCAAAATTACATGCACTACCTCAGCGTTTTCCATTTTCTGTGAACACAATGGGTTTAATAACAGTTCATGATGAAAATGCACGAAAACAGAAGGACAGAATCATTTCAGCAATATCCAATATTTTTTACTTGTTTCAAAGTGTTTACAGTCCAAAATAATTAATTTATATATTCCTCTGATTTCAATATAATCCATTTTCCAGGGAAAATTTGGTATTTGTAGAAGTTAGATTTTCTGATGAAAAAATAATCTAAGGGAACTTTTCAGTCAGTACTAGTAGAAAGATAGAAGAAATGTATAAATTAGGTAAGTTTACAAAACATGGAACACCGAGAATTGGAACCAAGAACCCATTTCCTTGATTTTTATGTCATAGCAATTTTATTAAATTTTACTGACTATATTCATAAACTGTTCAATTGTTTAGTAAATGTTTCATTGCACCAGTTTCACGAGATTTAAGTATCTACAGCAAGATGCCTGCCTACTATACATCCTCTATTCTTAAAAAAGAAGCTAGAGCCATTTTTTATATTGTCATTGCAGAACATTTTTGCTTAATGGAAGAGCAAAGAAGTTCTAATTCTGCATCACCTTTTGCCAGACAAGTATTAAGTGCATACTAGAATATAATTGTATATTTAATACCTATATATTATATACACGATGTTGAACTTGGACAGCTGCATGATGCTTACAAAGCTGCTCTGTTTCTCCCTTTCCATCAACATGGCAAGCGGAAAAATACAATGAAAAAGCTCATGGGTTGAGGTTTGGACAGCTAGATCACTGAACAGCTACAGTCTATGGGCAAAACAGACTTGACCTGGGAAAATTAATTTAATTTGTTGCTAGTTGATAACAGAGTAGGGTAGTGAGAAATGCAAACAAAACTAAAAGCACCTTCCTCCCACCCTCTCCTTCTTTCCAGGCTCAATTTCACTCCTGAATCTTCTGTCTCCTCCCTCTGAGCAGAAGGTAAACATGGTTGGAGAATAGGAGTTATGGTCACTTTGCAACATTTTGTCTTATCCACTCCTTCCTCCTTCACTCCTTCCTCTTCATAATCTTTCCCTGCTCCAGGATAAGGTCCTTCCCACAGGAGACAGCCCTTCATGACCATCTCCAATATGGGTCCTTCCCATGGTCTACAGTTCTTCAAGAACTACTCCAGCATGTGTCTTTCCCACAGAGTGCAGTCCTTCAGGAACAGACTGCTCCAGCATGGGTCCCCCACCGGTTCACAAGTCCTGCCAGCAAACCTGCTCCAGCATGGACTCCTCTCCATGGTCTTCAGCTCCCTTTGGGACATGTCCACTTGCTCTGGCATGGGGTCTACCAGAGGTTGCAGGGTACATATCTGCTCTATCATGGTCATCCCTAGGCTGTAGAGGCACAACGTGCTTCACCAAGGTCTTCACCAGGGACTGCAGTGGAATCTCTGCTCTGGTGCATGAAGCACCTCTTCCTTCTCCTTCTTTGATCCTGGTGTCTACAGGGCAGGATTTCTCATACATTGTTCTCTCTCTTCTCCCACAGTTGCTTCACAATGCTTTTTACCCTTTCTTAAGTATGTTACCATGGAGGATTTCCTAGCATCACTGACTGCCTCAGCTTCGGCCAGTGACATGTCCATCTTGGAGTCAGGTAGAACTGTCCTATCTGGGGGCAGTTCCTGATGTCTTCTGACAGAAGCCACCCCTGCAGCCCC
Organism: Tyto alba; assembly: GCF_018691265.1. Classification (NCBI taxonomy): domain Eukaryota; kingdom Metazoa; phylum Chordata; class Aves; order Strigiformes; family Tytonidae; genus Tyto; species Tyto alba. Next base: position 24,762,112 of record NW_024881321.1, read on the forward strand.
AGTCTACTATCAAAACCTTGACATGTGAACACAATAAAGTGCTCATGTTGCATATTTATGTACATATATTTCTGACATGTTTATATGTAGTTGAAGCAAATTTCTGTCCGTACTCCCAGTAATGTTTTTTTTACTAGGGACTTTAATTCAGTGGGCATTAAGTGACAGTTCTGACAAACCCAACTGACTAGACATTCAGAGAGCTAAATCAATATATTAAATGGAATTGAACTTGGTGTAGTACAAAACTGAACTGTCCTGGTTGGGGCTGGACTAGAGTTCCTGTTGGTTTGGCAGCTGGAGGAGTGCTGCAGCACACTGAGACCCCAGGGGCTCCCCAGGTCCCAGTGCCCTCACCTGTGTGCGGGGGCGGGGGGAGCACAGCTGGAGGGCTGGGCCCGGATTGGCTGATAGTCCATGTCATGTGACATTCTGCTCACTATATAAAGGCAGGAGTGGGCCAGGAGGGGCTCTCACTTCCTGGAGTGTTGCTGTGGTGGCTTTGTGTTTTGGGATTGCCAGCTGGGAGCAGGTGGGTGGTGAGCAGCTGTATTGTATGTTACCCACTGATACTATTGTCAGTGTGTTGTTATGTTACTGTTATTAAACCTGTTTTATCTCAACCCGCGAGTCTCCCTTTGCCCCTCTGATTCCCTCCCCATTCCCAAGTGGGGGGAGGGTGGGTGAGTGACTGTGGGGCGTTTAGCTGCTGAGTAGGCTCAAATGACAACACTGATACACTCTATTTTGTTTTGTTGCTTTTTTTTTTTTTTTAATGTTTTGATTTCTCTGAAATTGCATATGTTTAAGCTATAATATATGAACGGCTCAGGGATTATGAGGCAATCTTCTAGATTAATTTTTCCTGATACAAGAGCCTTTACTTCTTGTACTCTGTTTCTGAATTTAGGAATTCTTGTATGTATGGTTACACAGATAACACATTTTGATAGAATAAATCTCCAAGTAAAATCTAGGATATGAGGGGTATATATATGTTAAAAATAATTTTATTTTGTTGTATGAAAAGTGTAACAAATTAGACCTCTTACAACAGAGAGTCTAGAAGACTTTTGCAACGTAAATTATTAATGAAATCTGATCTGCATGCTACAGAGATTGAAACTTGTATAAAAGCTTTTTTTAGAAATATAAGAACTATTTTATCTAAGGCCTGAACAACATGTACCTTAAGACAATATTCTGGTGAATTTGAATTTGTGGAGCTGGAATTCTGGTGATTGACAAAGATCACAGAAAGAATATGTGACATGCCAATAAAAGAGTGAACATAGGTATCTAGGGTTTGAAGAGAAGTGTGTGTCCTTGCAATGAGTGAGAGAAGAAGTGGATTGAGGTTCCTCATACAGCATGACACCAAACTCCACGTAAAAGAATAATAAAGGGAAAAGGAACACTGAGTTTTGGGTTCAGTTTAGAGGGAAATGGGATTATGTGAAATGAGTTTATGGGAAAAGGACAATCTTGCAAGAGGTAGAGATCACAGGAATAGGATAATGATGCAGTAGTGGAGAAAGAAGAGTATACAATCTCTCCCTCACCAATTTAAATAGTGTTCTCTTTTTTGATAATTCTGGTCAAACTTTTATTTTTTATTTCTTTTTTGCAACAATACATATCAGAAGTCAGTGTCCTGAAAAATAGGTATTATGAAAACTTTGTATTTTTCTTTTCTTCCTCTTTCCTTTTCCCCCATCCCTTTTTCCCATCCTTACTCTGCATTGAGGGAAACCTCAAATAAAGCTGAAGTTATGGGAGCATATTTTTTAGTTGTTTGGTTTTTGTTTGTTTGTTTTTTTTTTTTTTTCCAAATTTACTTGTAATTTTTGTTTGTTTTTAAACAGAAAATATTAAACACTTTAACTCTTTTCTTTTTAAATAAATGTTTATTATAGGAATTAAAATACCTGTATGACTTAGTCACTATTCTAACTAAAAAAAAAAATACAACCAAAAAACAAGAAAGCAAAAATCCTCCCCCCTTTGCAAATATTCCTGTTATTCACAGTTCAACATGTTTTTGTTAAAAGGTTTTCTTTTCAGTTCATTTTTATATCAGCCCTTGTAAAGACCTTTAATTCACTCTGCTAGAAATTGAACATTAACTTTATTATGGCCAGGATCAAGTACCTGAATTTTTTAATTATTGCTTAAATAAATTTTAACATGGAGAGTTTAACTAAATGTGTTCGTACCTGAAAAAAAATAATTCTTAGTAGCAACATATTTGTTTTCAGAACTTTAAACAATGTTTTCCTTAGTCATATTTAAAAGCTCTTATGCTGTCTCTTTAAGAAAGACTGATGGACTCTGTCCTTTTAGGAAGGTGAAATGGTAAACTCCAGTTGATCAAAAAGCCCAAATTGTGTGAGCAAAAATTTTATATCATTTGCTATTATTTTCATTAACAGCATTGTTTACCTTTTCTTTTTTTTCAAAACCTTTTTGACTTCTTGTGTTCTGAAAAATATGTAGCAGTACAATCACTCACAAATAGGAAGTAAGAAAAGGAGTCATCCAACTAGTTGTAAACTGTGCTGTTAATTAACAATTACAGGATCAGCATGTATAAATTGAAATATGTTCCAGGCTTCTTACCTTGGAAAATATACCATGGTATGCAGATGCAAAGATACATCAAGTACTCATGTAGACAAAATTATGGTGCCTGATGTAACTGTCCAGAATATAGATGAATGTAATTCACTTCATCCTGCTCATAAAATGCTTTGCTATGTTGACACTTGCAACCCTGGAGGACAGCCACACACCAGTGAGCTGATGTTAGATATTGGTTCAGCTGTATCAGTTCTGCTGGTACCTATTTACTAGCTAACAAAATCTAAATTACATTTGGAAGCTTATTTGAAGAAAGCAATCCTTGTACTTCATTGCCCTAGTTTAATGCACTGCTGACTCACTACACTTGTCTATCCATGTAAGTTTTCAAAAAAAAATTAGTTTTGCTGGTGGTTACCAAAAATAAAAAAAAAAAAAAAAAATCTGTTGTTTATTAAAAGTGTTCTTTGTATAATAGAAATTAAAAAAACAGCATGTTGTAGTTGTTCCCAGAGAGCGACTGAGCACCACACAGCCCTTCACTCACCCCTTCCCCCACCATTGCTGAGAAGAAGAAAATTAAGCAAAAGGCTTAGAAATTAAGAACAGGGAAGAATGGATCACTTATGATCATGGACAAAAGGCAGACTTTCTAGGGGAAGAAAACACCTGGACACCCTAGATGGAAGGGATGCCATTCAGAAGGACATGGACAGGCTTGAGAAGTGAGCCCATGCAAACCTGATGAACTTCAATAAAACCAAGTGTAAGGTCATCACATGGGTCGAGGCAATCTGAAGATCAAGCACAGGCTGGGGGAAGAAGGGATTGACAGCAGCCCTGAGGAGAAGGACTTGGGGGTATGGGTGGATAGAAAACTGACTATGAGCCACCAGTATGCACTAGCACACCAAAAGGTCAACCATATCTTGGGCTTAAGAAAAATGTGTCCAGCAGATCGAGGGTGGTCAATCTCCCCCTCTGCTCTGTTCTTGTGAGACCCTATGCAGAGTACTGTGTTCAGCTATGGGCACCCCAGTATAAGAAGGACATAGACCTGTTGGAGCAAGTCCATAAGGCCATGAGGATGATCAAGGGGCTGGAGCACCTCTCCTCTGAGGACAGGCTAGGAAAGTTGGAGTAGTTCATCCTGGAAAGAGAAAGCCCCAGGGGGACCTTATAGTTGCCTTCCAGTACCAAAAGGGGGGTCTAAAGGAAAAATGGGGGGGGAATCTTTATTGGGGGGTTGTAATGATAGGATGAGAGGTAACAGTTTTAAACTGAAAGAGGGTAGATTTCAATTAGATTTAAGGAAGAAATTCTTTACTGTGAGGGTGGTGAGGTACTGCAACAGGTTGCCCAGAGAAATTCTAGATGCCTCCTCCCTGGAAGTGTTCAAGGCCAGGTGGCATGGGGCTTTGAACAACCTGATCTAGTGGAAGGTGTCCCTGCTTGTGTCAGGGGGGGTTGAAACTAGATGATCTTTAAGGTCCCTTCCAACCCAAACCATTCTATGATTCTATGATAAATGGCAGGCTAAATCTTTATCAAAGGAGAAAAACATTGCTTTCACATCTTTTCATGCATCAGATATGCAGATTTCACAAAAGGTACATGAGCACCAACATGTAACTTATTCACTTGGTTTATAGTATTCCAGATATGAATGAAGAGCATCCTCACAGCTGTTATACTGAAAATATGAAATAATTGCTTGCAGTAGCTAGGAGGTAAACTATATAATAAGGCATGCACCTCTACTCTGACAGTCTGTGACCCTGTATTTTTTCTTTTAATGAAACTAACTATTGGAATGAGAATTTTGTGACATCTTGAAATCATTGGAGGTTTTTCTAGGACATAATTTACATGTAGACAAAAACTAAGAACTCGGTTCAGGATTCACCCATAAAATGATGTGACTTGTAAAACAAAGTCCAAATCAGATTGACACAGTATTTCCTTCTTAATGTGAATTGCAGATGCATTGCTTTTACATGGAAGCTGGGTTCCCAGATGTCCTGGGTTGAGTGAGTGGTAGAGTTTTTTTAGTGGCAGGGGAGGGGATATAGAGGCGGCCCCCTGTGAGAACCTTCTCAAAGCTCCCCCAGCTCCAAGTCAGATCCAAGTCTGTTTGGAAACTGAGCCAATCAGCTGTGTCTCTGTGATAACGTGTTTAAGAAGGGATGTGGTGATGTGCAGGGGGACTTGTGAGAAGGAGTTGATGCAGCTGCGTGAACATCAAGGTCAGTGGAGGAACGGAGGAAGAAAGGAGGGGGGAAGTGTGCTGGAGAAGAGACCCCCCCCTGTATCCTGTGGTGAGATGGCAGGGCGTCCCCCCACTGCCACCCATGAAGATCTACGGTGGAACAGACATTGATTTATGGCCTGTGGCTTCTGCCTGATTGATCAAGGTGCTGTGACTGAAGAAAGCCGGGGTCTTGTGGGAAGAGGTAGCCCCCACTGTTGTAGTTCAGTGCTGGGAGGATTGCAGCATGTGCGAGTGTTCCACGCCAGAGCAGCTTGGAAAAGGCTGCAGCCATGGGAGTGACTCCAGTTGGAGAAAGTTGGTGACCCATGATGGAGCAGTGTGAGGAACACTGAGGTCCGTGGGAGGAACTCATGTCAGAGAAAGTTTGTGGAGGACTGTCTCCTGCAAGAGGGGGACCACGATGGAGCAGGGGGAACAAGTTCCAGAAGCTCCCCCCACCAAAGATGGAAGAAGTGGCAGTGCTGACTGCACCCCCCATTCCCTGCCCCTGCACCGCTGCGGGGAGGAGGTAGAGATATCGGGAGCAGAATTGAGCCCGGGAAGGAGGGAGAGGTGGGGGGAAGGTATTCTCAAGATGTGACAATACTTCTCACTGTCCTTGTTAGTGTCTGTAATAAATGTATGTTCATTTTTTCTTCCCCTAATGAGTCTGCCTTTAGCTCATGTCCATAAAGGGTGATTTTTTTCCCCCATGAGTTGGCTCTCTGCAGAGAAAAGGGAGAGAGTGTAATTGTTAACCCGTTCCCCTAGATGACCCCCAACATGCACAGATGATGACCATGCTGAGTACAAATATCAGACTAATCTCAAGACTGACAACTTTATTGTGCCATAAATTAGTATTACATAGTACAGCAAAGCAACAACCTGAATCCAACTCCCAGGGGTGATAAGCAGCAGCATGGGGAATACATATGGCAAGTAAGGTGATGTATAACACAACTGTAAAAATAAACCCCATGATTCTAGGAGTCATTTGATTGACATTATAGCAGGATGAGCAGTCGGCATTATAACAAATTCGGTAGAACACACAAATCAAACCTGTTGTTATTTCAATCCTGCAAGCCCCACGTTGGGAGTCAGAAAGGCTGTCATGGTTTGAGCCTGGTTGGCAGCCAATCACCGCAGCTGGTCACCCACCCTTTCCCCTTCCCACCTGGGAATGGGGGAGGGAATTAGAGTGGTAAAGGGAGACTCGCAGGCTGAGATAGGAACATTTTAATAATGGTAATAAAATGAGAACAATGACAATAATAGAAAAAAAATATAAACAGGCAATGCACAATGTAATTGCTCACCACCTGCTAACCAACACCTAGCCCATTCCTGCCTAGCGATCCCAAAATACCAAGATCCCGCAATCGCAAGCCTGGAAACGAGAGAGAGCTCCTTCCCAACCACCCCTCCTCTATATAGTGAGCATGATATTCCATGATACGGAATAAGGTGTGGATACTGTCCTGGTTTGGGCTGAAACAGAGTTAATATTCCTTTTCAGGGACTAGATGAGTGCTGTGTTTTGGATTTAGCTTTGGGTTTGGTATGAGAAGAATGCTGATAACACACTGATGTTTTCAGCTGTTACCAAGACTTCAAGGCCTCCCCGACTCCTCATGTGCTGCCCATGTACAAGGGCACAGGGAGCAGGGAGGGAGCACGGACAGAGCACCTGACCCTAACTGGCCAATTAAATATTCCATATCATGGAACGTCATGCTCACTGTATAGAGGAGGGGTGGTTAGGAAGGAGCTCTCTCTCATTTCCAGGTTTGCGACCGGGGGTTCTTGGTATTTCAGGATCGCTAGCCGGGAATGGGTCAGGTATTGGTTAGTGGGTGGAGGCAATTACATTGATCATTGCCCATTTATTTTTTTTTTTTCTATTATTGTTATTGTTCTCATTTTATTACCATTATTAAACTGTTCCTATCTCAGCCTGTGAGTCTCCCTTTACCACTCTAATTCCCTCCACCATTCCCAGGTGGGGAGGGGAAAGGGTGGGTCACCAGCTGCGGTGGTTGGCTGCTGACCAGGCTCAAACCACACCACCAGAAAACAGTTAGAATCGCATTTGCTGACCAGCATGGTAATAGTGTGAGGGAGGAAACATATGCCTTTAGAATGTATTGCTTTTGTTGTTATTGGAAACAAAGGTAGCTGAATCTTTTTACTACTGAAAACTTTTCCATTTTACTTTATTTCATTAAGAATTAAATTTAGATCAAACAGCTACTCTGTCAAACAACTTATAAATCAAAACTCTTCATAAAATATGTAAAATACTAAGACATTAAATAGTATTTCCATTGTTTTGTTTTGTTTGGTTTTTTTTTCTTTTTAAGAAAACAAAACCATGTAAATACAACATTGAAATAAATATCAATACCTATTTTCTTTTCTGAATAAATTGGATGGAACATAAAAAAATTATTCTTTGTTTTTTTGTATTGTCCCATCACAAAATTTCAGTGAAATCAAATGCAACTAATGTTCAGAATCTCTTAATAAAATATAGCACACATTGAGCTGACAAGCTGACATAATTTGTCTATCTAATAATATTATTAATAAGAAATAAGTAATTTATTCTGCTATTTATTAAGAAATGACCAAATATTAACATTTTCATTATCTAAAATTTTCAAAAGGTAAGATTTCACATCATAAATTTGCAAAGTTTGCTTCTAAAATCTGTGTTTATGCACCAAATTAAATATATATACACCAGACTAAAGCATCTAACCTTCAAAATTTCTGAGTATCCTAAAATTTCAGTTGAAAACCAATAACCTATAACACTGAATCTTTGTGGAGAGATCATGAAGTAGATATGGATATGTAAAAAGAATGAGTCAATCTCTAACAACAGCATATGAGAGAGCTAAGTTGGTGCTGTCTTTTCTCATCTTTAAGCAGTGAGGAACATCTCAGATTTATTTTTTTTCGTTTGTTTGTTTGTTTCTGGTTTCCATCCCCTCCAAATCTGTCCTGTTACACTGAGGTGTGCAGATTCCAAGGGATATTATACAGGTTTGGATTTTGTTCACTTACTTATTTAGAAATGCTGTGAAGCTGCTATTTGTATTTTGTTCAGAGATCCTGTGGAGTTCCCCTCTGCCTTATAACAGAAATTATTCTTCACAGGAGCTGAGTACACCACAAACATTGGACAATGTTACAGATCGTTATAACTAATGTTTTGAAAATGACCCATGAATGGTAGCAGCAATTCTGTTTTTTAAAAAATCATGTTGATACTGAAAGCTATACACTACACAAACAAATCTGTGCAGTAGGTCAGAAAATATTGATTGACATTCAATTTTCAATGCATAAAATAATAACAAAATGTCCCTTCAAAAATCGTGTCTTGATTCTGTAAGTTTTTCGGGTAGTTCTAATTAAGAACTGGCTAACCAAATTAGTGTCTTGTAATGCATATCCTGATGACAGAAAATAGATGCTACTAAATCTTGATGAGTGTTATTGTCAATGCCTGGAGCTAACACAGATAGACAGTGTATATGTACATTAACATCACATTCACTCAAAATGGATACTAGCGTTGTGTGCCACAGGGACCACCTAAGGCAAAAAGCTTACTTACAGACCCCTATTTCTATAAATATTTATGTATTCATATACTGGCTCTGTTACGTTTTATGTAGTAACTCACAAGGAGGGAGGCATTTCACTTTATTAAGTAAACCAATATGATATTGTAGAAGTAAAATATTTCTTAGATAGAAATAGACTCACAGAATCACAAAATAGTTTGGGTTGGAAGGGACTTTAAAGATCATCTAGTCCAACCCCCCTGCCACAGTCAGGGACATCTTGCACTAGACCAGGTTGCTCAAAGTCCTGTCCAACCTGTCATTGAATCATTCCAGGGATGGGGCACCTACAACTTCTCTGGGTAACATGTTCCAGTGTCTCACTACGCTCACTGTAACAAAAGTCCTCCTTATGTCCATTCTGAACCTATCATTCAGTTTAGAACCATTGCCCCTTTTTCTGTTGCTATAGGTCTTTGTAAAAAGTTTTTCTCCATCTGTCAGCCAAACAACAAACTATGCTATAGCTCAAACAGAAAAGTTTGGGTTAGTCCCAAAACTAGAAAAGATTTTTGAACAGTGTAAACATTGCAGTACCTCAAAGGCAATCTTCTGGCTACTTTCTTTAGGGTCCTTACCTCAATCAGAGCTAACCACATTCTCAAATATGTCACCATAATGTCATTGTACTAGATCTACCAAAAAGACTTAGATTAGCTTAAATACTTCTTTTCATGGATTTCATTTCATCTGGATAGAGAAAGCACACATTTTATTATAAGAAAGGAAGCTTTTAACCTACATCCATAAAAGTCCCTTTTCACATATTGTGTACTCAGTCTTTCATATCCTCATTAAATGCCTACTAATTACTCAGGATATTCAAATTTTTTTGAGATATGTACAAAATTTAACTGTAGTTTCAAAACAATTTTTATTCAGGAAAATGTGTTTAAATGTGAGTGTGTGGGGGTTTTTGTTTGTTTGTTTGTTTGTTTGTTTGTTTGTTGTTTTTGGTTCTTTTTTTCCTTAAAAAAATTTCCAAAGACAAGAAGGTAAAGCTTTCTCTATATGCTTCTGTGATAAACTGCTCTATGACCTTGGATACATTATGTAAAAAGAGAACACTAATGTTTGTCAGAAAGCTGTGTTAGAATGTTAATTAGGTAATGTCCATGCACTGTTAGTGAAATGCAAAGCAGAATGTAAATTTAAAGCATTATTTTTATTATTATTATTTCATAGTTTTAGCAGGTGCATTTTTGGTAAAATTTGTCAAACTTCTTTTTAGACACATGCCTAAGGAATCTTTGAAGCAAGCTGCTTTACATTTGAAGTACATAATCAAAGATTAAACGTTCCAGATGACAAAATGGTATGGTAAAATCCAAATTTCTCATACAGATTTCAGAATTAGCCTGAAAAGGCCATATATAATTTTCCGTATGCTGTTGTGACACATTAAGTGAAGGCCAAAATCAGACACAGAGCTTTGGAGATCTGTTGATCAAAGTAATTGCTTCTAGTTTGAAATGCATAATGAGACAGCCCTGCATTATGCTTGTATACCCTTTTATATTCAACGAAGCTAAACAGATCTTTGCAACTAGCTGCAACTCACAATGTTTGAAAATGGAAGTATAGAGAAGAACAAATATCCAAAGCAGAATTCTTGAGACTGGAAAGAGAAGCCTGCCTATACTCTAGTGCTTCACTAATGGCAGGAGACTCCATGTTCTACACAGACCTTTCAGCTTTAGAGGAGACAATTGCTATACCAGTTTATATTGTTGCAAATGACTTATTTTAATAGCTTCATCTGACTCATGAATAGACATCTGGAACCTTATCCAAATCTGTTTATGACAAAAGAGAAAAACCTGTATATTTCAGTTCAATTAAGTCATAAATATGTAAAGTTTTAATTTCTCAAAATATTATTGAGGAGAAAATCCTTCAAAATGGCATAAGGAATATACTAAATTTATATATATACATTGGTTGGATAAGGCCAGAATCACCCAGTCTTTCTCAGGATTAACCTTGGAAATACTAATCAAAATTAGATTGCATGATCATCATGTGATCAGCCAAAAGAAACAAGTACTGAAAAACAAGTGGTGCATATTAAGTAAATATACTATGTGGTCTACAGACATATTTAAGTAATTTTATTCATTTTAATATCCAACTCAATTATATACCTCATTGTCTGAAAACTTGTATATTGTGGACTCAACAACAAACTCTATATACACATGAAGACATTTAACTGTTTACTGTTAATCACATGTTTATTTCTCAACGTTTTACACAACATCCAGCATGTTTTAAATGCATAGTTGACAAAATCACATTTTTTCCTCTGAAACTTCAACCTGAAATACCTCTATCTTTCTGTAAGAAAATTAAATTTTGTGTTTATTTTGTTTAATGAGAATGATGGTTGTGTTACAGGTTTTTATTTTTCTCTAATACAGCAATAATTCAATATATGCAGTCAATAACTTTAAATTTATCTCCGAGTCACCACAAAAGACAATTAAGACTATGAATTTATGTAAAGAAAAGGACAAGTGTTAATATTTTCAGAACACTAGTGGAAAATGTAAAGTACTAGATGTTTCAATTGTCTATCAATCCATAAACCTAATTAATTAATTAATTAAATCTTCAAAGTAATTCATGTCATTATTAAGATAATATGTCTCAACAGCATAGGCACTGTGTATGTTTACAATATGGCTATTTCTGAGAGCTTGCAAATAAAACTAACTTCATATATAATGTTGGAGAAAATAATTACATGGTGTATGGTGCACACATTGCCACATGAAATGAATGACATTGTGGTGGGTTAACCTTGGCTGGCATTCAGACCTCCTCCCACGGCTATGCTTTCACTCATCATTATCAAATAGACAGGGGGAGAGAATAAGATGAAAAATCTTGTGGATCATGATAACAACAGTGAGATCTCTCACAGTTACCATCACGAGCAAAACAGACTCAACTTGGAGAAGATTAATTTATTACTGCTTTAAAATAAGGTAAGATATAGTTGTGGTCACTTCATAACACTTTGTCTCTGTCATTCCTTCCTTCTCATGATGTTCTGCTGCTCCAGCATGGGGTCCCTCCCACAGGACACAGTCCTTCACAACCTTCTTCAATGAGAGTTCTTTCCACAGGCTGCAGTTCTTCATGAACTGGTCCAGTGTGAGTCCCTTCCACAGGGTACAGTCCTTCAGGAACAGACTGATCCAGTGTGGGTCCCATACACAGGCCACAGCTCTTGCCAGAAAACCTGCTCCCGTATGAGCTCTTCGCCACAGTCTTCAGCTCTTGCCAGGAGCTTGCTCCAGCATGAGGTCCTCCAGGATCTTTGCACAGAAGCTACCCCATTACCAAAATGCCATGTAAACCCAACACAGTTTATTATATATATATATATATATATATATATGTATATATATATATATGTAAGGTGTTAAACTCTCAGATCATATTTCCCTTTGGCAACTAAAATGCAGTAATTTTTTTATTGTCTTTGAAAACTAGAAGCTGAGTAAACCAGCTGATCTTACTATAGCACAAAATGTAAATAAAGTACTATGTCTCCTTTGGTAAGTTACGAAGCAAATCCATTCAAAATGTAACACATGTAACGTATTTAACCATTCTGGAAGAAAGGAGTACTTTACAATAATGAAATTAAATTTAGAGGAATTTTTTGTCTTAGTCAGAAATACCTTAATTCAGGGTCTAATAAAATTGGTGACAAACCCTTCTGGGTTCATCATGTATATTGAAAGTTTTCTCTTAACTGTTTCTGAAACTATAAGAAAAAAACTGACAAAACAGGGGGAGAAAATTTTTTTTTTTTTCCTCATTGAGATATCTAAAAGAATAAGATTTCAAATGAACTCAGCTTAATTTTGAATGTCTGACAATGAGTTACATCTTTATGATTCTCAAAAATAAATTGGTATTAATTTCACTAAGAAACTAAAAAGCCTCAGTTAATCAGAATGAATTTATTCTAGAAAAGATGTCATTTGAAGAATAACATGTATTGACATATAGTACAATAATATCTTTTCAAACTAATGTTTAGTGTATGATGATTTTTTTGATTAAAATTCTTGATAGAAAATATTAATGTATTTTATTTGTCTTCTTACATTACTAATATATATTTTATATTGGTCCTTGGTTTTTTTATTGGATATCATTCTATTCCCTGCTAAAATATATTTCCACAGGAAACTTATTACAGTAGTACATAAAATCTATCATTGATAAACTCATGCTTTATGAATTTGTCCTATTAATGTACTTAAATAATGTTCATTTCCTTTTTTGTAAGTATTTTTAGCTGAGAAAAACTTCAAATAATAACAAAAACTCCAACAACACTAGCAAAAAAACCCTCAAATTCCAATAACAAAAAATGTATTAATTGTTAATGATTATTTAAAGTTTATTAATTTTCAGAAAACAACAGCACAATAGGAAAAAAAAAAAAAAAAAAAAAAAAATATTTTATTTCAATGAAACTCTTGATTTTCGTCTATGACTTATCCTGCCAACAAGGATTTTTTGATTATCACAAAATCACAAGGTAACCTCTCTGAAATTGCAACATAATTATATTTTAACTGTAGTATACTTCTTTAAGAATACCATTTTAGAGAGGAAAAAAAGTTCAAGTACAGGACATATTAAACAAATCTACAAGAAGAGTCTAAACATACTGAAAATTCTGTCCTTGTGAAACATTCAAGATGGAGATACAGCTTTTTCAGATGCATCTCAAAAAAGAAACCAAAGAGATAATTTGAATTTAAAAATAATTTATTTTGAGTAAATGGTTTGCTTCTGGTGTTTTTTCATTAATCAAATTAAGGGTGAAACTTCAATTCTTCTCCTGCTGTATGATATCAACTCTTGTGTAAGTTTGTATATTCAATATACGTATTGATCGTAAGATCAATATTGCAATATTGACACATTTACTACATGAAGTAGAAGGTAAAGTAAAACAGGGTTATCAAAGCACATCAGTGTGATGATAGTGTCACCTATGTAACACGTCTTTTAAAAATACAACACTGTTATGTACAAATTGTGAGGATATGCAGGCAGATGACTAGACTTTCGCCTGAGGTTTAGGTAAGAGAACAGACCATGAGAAACTGATAAACCTGACATCCAGGCTCCAACCACGACACTGATTGAGCCCTGCCTTTGATCACTGCAGTCTATTCTATCTTGTTAATTCACATTCCGAACTGTTTTTTTTTTTTTGTGTGTGATCTCACTCTTCACTCTGTATGTATGTGCCAGCTGATATGTGTATGTGTAATTTCTTAGCAAATGTCAAGTTGGACCAGCCACTGAGCAGGACACCCACATCTGGAAAAACCCAACCCTTGAACCAATGACTGTATCAGTGATCTGGAATCTGGTCATGGACATTAAGCAGATTTAAATAATGTTGTGCTTATATTTAAGGGATCTGTGGCTGTGGTGTACATGTAAACCTAGATAGTTTGAGTTGAAGTGAAGTGTACATCCACCAGTGAACCTTGATCCTGATCGGCTGAAAAGAGGAACAGCCCTGTGCTGCCTGTGCTTGTATTTATGTGACAGCCATTAGTGGGTTTGTGGGTGTTGTTAAACCAGTGCTCTGTGATGATCCATGTTAATGTCCTGTGTGTGTGTGAATGTGCATGTGTTTGAGTATCTACCTCTGTAACATGGACGCTACCTTGCTGCTTGTCAGACCTGCAAACAGATCCAACACCAGCCACATCCTGCTTGGCACGAGTGTACAGTTTTGGCTTAAACAGACCATGAAGGAAAAAAACCTGAGTTCTGAATTTCACTGGGATTTGGCATCTCTTTAACATAAATTCTCTATCTATCTTATGTAAAGTTAACCGATTTTAAATCACTAGTTTCATAACTAAAAATGAAGGCGTTCAGTTCTAATCTTGACTTTGGTATACTTATATGCATGTATGTATACATAGAGATATAGACAAATTAAGTCAGAATTTTAAAAATACAATTTATTGCTTGATGAAAGATTCTTGAAAAGTTTCCTGTAAATTTTCTTTGTCATATTCATCACAAATTCCCAAATATCCAACAGCTTATTATAAAATACTATAAGTTAACTTGTAATATTTTCATTCACATGGCATGTTCAGTATAGTTTGAGTTGCCAAAGAAAGCTCATCATGTTGCATTCTATAGTGAATTAAAAAGAGAAAATTGAGTCTGTATTATTAAAATGGTCATCCATTTTTAACCAATTTCCTCACTATCTGATAAATGTGACTTGATGCTTTATTCATTCTTGGAACATGATCAAGAGATACTGTTAAACGGATATTATAATAGACATCATAGATAAAAAAGAATATTGAAGTGTTGAAAGTGGAGGAGAGGGACAGTGGAAAGTGATCTCTTTATAGAGGTTACATTCATTATAGATAGTGAAAGAAGAGAATATAAAACTAAAACCCTTATGTTAAGGACACTGTTCTTCCCACTTAAATGTTTGAAAAACAATATTGTTATTTGACATATTATGGAAGCAGAAGGAAAGAACCTAGCTCATTCACTGATTCAGATTTTACTTTAGTCTTGAAAAAGTGCCTATCATACTTTCCAATTATAAATATGTGTTTCTTCATTTCTATATTACTTCTATAATTCATATAATAAATTATTTCAGGGAACTTTAATTCCGTTGCTGTGCATAACCAAACACATTAAAAATTAACACTTTGGTTAATTCCTGTTACATGCATATACTCAGTATCCTATAGATGGTTATAAAGTTAACATCCTTTAAAGTGGATTCCATATCACATATACAGTGATGTAGACATACTTACTATCTGTTTTCCTTATTTATTCTCTTTTACAGCAGCTCTTAGAATTTCCATCTTTTAACAGTGTAAAAAAAAAAAAAAACAGGAATAATTATTTGCTTGATGATGATACTACATTTTTTTTTTTAATTAAGATGAAAATTTGTGCTTTTGTTTTATACTTTTTAATATAATTTTGTTTGTAATTTTCCACAGAATTTTGGGACAAGATATTGTTAAAGAGGATGAATACTTCAGAAATAATATCCACCATGAATATTTTAGTTAGGCTCTAATTTTTAAAATATCACATAAATACTTTGTGACTGAAGAGGAATTTCTTTAAAAATTTAGTTAAAAATAGCTTGAGTTATTTTATGAAAATCCTCAAGAAAATGAAGGAAAACAAAATATGTGACTGATAGAGCTGTATAAATACTCGAAAAACAAAAATTAAAAGGTTGTTATGAATATCTATTTTCATGGAACATTAATGCAGCTGAATTTAAGATGCTCTGTCTTTGCTTTCCCAAAGTGTTTAATGAATTAGTATTTTATTATTATTATTTAATGGGCAGGAATGTTCAGAGAAACAGACATTTCAGCTGATTACCCTAGTGAATCTGAATTTTGCTCGTGTAAGCATGAGTCGTTACTCTGGAAGCTAGAATTTAAGAATTTTGATCCTCACAGTAGAAGGAGAAATATAGTTTAAAATATACATGTTCCATCTAATAAACAAAGCTCTACATATCAATATCCAGTAACGGAATCTATGAACTATACCTGTTTTTCTAAGATAGATGGGACAAGAAATAGATTTTGAGATTATGTGTAAAAAAGATGGATGATTTATTAGACATGCTTGACTACATACTATTATTTTCTCTTCTTGCGTAGTTTTTAATAAGACAAGAAGGTGTTTATTAGTTTTTACCACCATCAAATTATCACCCCACACAATGTGGTCAGTTCCCTTGGGTGAAAATTAGAGTGAGGATTTTGGTCCTTATTCCTACCATTTCTGATACTTACTTGAGAGGAAAGACAACATTTAAAAATATTCCTTCACTGTTACTGTCACTATAAACATCATTATTGTTTCCAATTACATAATATTTCAATATGGAAATAATACATGGGGAAATTCTTACAAAAATAATTTCACTATCTTGGTCAGATATTGTTCTGTCCTCACTATTAAAGATAAATGAGACATACATTACCAGTTAGTGCAGATCACTATTTTTCCCAAAAGAGCAAGATAAATAGTCTTCTACTTGAATCTTCCTCTCAGTCTAGGACTCAAATGATGCACATTATTTAGGTTAAGTATCTATATATATATTATGGTTTAAAAAAAACCTATCATCTGGGGTTGCATATATTTCCCAAATAATGACAGAGACAGCCTATAAAATTAGTTTAAACTACACACTGGTATTATTTGCCTAAATGTAATCACTTCATAGCATTTGAGGCACTGTCACATATGTTTCTGGCCTTCAGCTCCTACTACAGATGACTGCAGGTCTCTTTGAAGACCTGTGCTATTCATTGCAGCCCCATGTAGTCCTAGTTCTAATAGGTTATTTCTGGTATGAAAGGGATAAAACTGCACACAGTTTTCAAGAACTGAAAATCACTACTAGAGTTGACTAGGGGCAGATGGGAAAAAATGGGATGAATCCATGGGAAAGAGTAATTCCTTTAGAGAAAGAAAATCTGGAACATGTTAAGCAGTTGAAATGAGGATGTTTAATCATGTTTCAGATATTGAGAACTGCACATTTAGGGCTCAATTCCATCATTGCTGACACAAAGACTTCTACTGCCATTTAAGATAACCTAGAGTATTGAGAACACTTTAACAAAACTGGGAAATGTAACAAAGAAACTGTAGAAGAACCAGGTCTTGTGGCACAGGAGTGGAAACCATTCAAGGTACACTCAGGAATCTCACATGTCACTAAACACCGTTGAGCAGGTAACTGAGCAAACCGCTGAGGGTGAGGTTAAGCTGCAGATTCAGACATATAGCTTGTTATTTACAGCATAGATGCTTGTAAGAGATCTAGCTCTTACAGAGATATCTAAAGTACAGAGATAGTAAATGGGGGTCTGACGACCTAGGCATCTAATATCAGACTAAATGGTTGTATCTTGTCTGTTGAATAACTCTTGGTATCTTGACTGTAGTGATTAGATTGCCACAGACTAAATTTAAAGATCTAGCTGTCATGTAAAAACCTATAGGTCAATTTAGCTGTCCACAGATAGCAGATAAGTGCAAGCTGAGATATGTTAAGTGATCTAACTGGTCCCTTTGGCTGGACCCTGAGAGCATCCCCAGGCTTCACTGTCCCTGGACTCCCCACACCCTGCCCAAGGCTGAGGATCCCATTTCAGCCCCCTGGGGCTGTCTCTCTCTGCCCCAGCAACAGGTCCAGGATCCAACCACCCACAGCCCTGCCCTGCCCAGACATGGACCCTTCCAAGCCAGACCCACCCACTGGCTCATGTCCAAGCCCAGCTTTAGCCCATCACCATCCCCAGGGAGGTGCCAAATGTCCAGGGCTGAGGCTACCCCAGTCTCCCCTGGCTGCCTTAATCCTGTCTGGGTCAGTGAGATGGGTCCTGGATGTCAGGTCCTGCCCTGACATCCCAGGGAAACCTCATCACTCCTGGCACCAGGAGCCCAAGAAACCTCTGCCCTCCCTGCTCCCTGGAACGCACTTGGAACAGGCAGTTAGAATAGAGAGTCTGCAGGAGACCATCATCTTCTAGAACAGGTGCTGGAGGACAGGTAATATACTGTCACACACTTAAGATGTCACTTAATATCTTGTGGACAACATCTGTTGCTAAGGTCTGGACAGCACAATCCCACCCTCCACAAGGACCTGCCATTCTGACTCAATCTCTGGTCTGTGTGGATAGGCATTTCCTGAGGGTGCTTTATCAGTGCTTTAAGAGTAAAATAGGCTCTTCCAGACCTTTTCTACTAGGCTTCTTACTCATAAGTGGAGATAGTCATATGTACAAATGACTTGATGAAGCAGGTAAGACAGCTTTCTACAGATCCTCAACTTCACACAAGACTCATCTCAAAGTTTATCTCTAAATGGATATATAAGTCCAATTTGATGTTAGTTGTAAGGTTTATATATAGCCATACTAACTCCATTGAGTCCTGTTGGTCATAGAATTTACTGATTTTTAACCAGAGAAGACTCATATGCCATCTGGGGATGGACTGAACTTTTGCCCTTAGAAAATGAGGTGCAAATAAATCTAGTAACCTTTGTGAATACTACTAAGGAGAAACTCAGTAATAAAAGTACATGCTATTATATCTGTAAAGCAGTCATTTTTCTTTCTTCCTCTTAATAAAAGGTTTCTGAACATGACACTGTGTTGCTTTGATGTCAATAGTATGAAACGTCATGAAGTAAGTCATCATGAAGTAAGTGGGTTTATTCATGTTACTGTGAAAATTCTTTGTATTTCTCTACAGTGACAGAATCAAATAAGATTGGAGATTTTTCCCCAGCTTGCATGATATTTAGACAGTGAACAGAGCCAGATGATGCACATCTGTTTGGAAGGGACCCTTGGATTGCTAAATTTGACTTGAGCAAACAACAAAAAACTAATTTATAAACCTGCCAGACTGTCACAGGGGACATGGGGAAGATTCATAAGGTTGTCAGTAGTGAAAGAGAAAACCAGAGGTTCAGAAAGCAGTAAGAGAATTGTAGAAACTAGTTGAACAGACTGAAAGAATGAAATCATCAGAAAGTTTTTTCCTAGATTCATTCAGAGAAAGTACATTTTATTGAAGGATTTTGACAATTTGATTAATGAACTTCATGATTTGGAACAATCTGCAAAAATTTCAGCTGGCATCAAAATGGAATAGACCTGAAGTCTTGTGCTCCCTGGTTGTGCACAGTTGACCTATTGGGCTTATTTACGTTCATGTTCTCCTAAAAGACTTTAATCAAAGAAATGTAGAAGGATCTTAGGCTAGTAGTCCAGGCCTCTTCTTTTACTCTACAGAGACACCACCACTGTAAAACAAACCATCTTTTTAAGATTTCCATCACTTTGATGAATGAAGAGGGAAATACTTAGTCTTTGAACAACTCTTCTCAGATCAACCAGTTCAGATTCTTTATCTGTGAATTCTTATCAGTTTACAGGGTCTCATGGAGACATTAGCAATGAGAAAGCAATATGTATAACATGAGGGGTTTGAGACAATTCTTTAAGGCAGAAGAATACAAATTTGAAGCAATTTGTATCATGCTGTCATGATAGAGGTTAACTAATTTTCTTCTTTCTTGAAATATGTTTTGTTTCCTAATTCAAAGATCATATCCTAATTCAAAGACTTATCCCACTACTTTCTTTGATTTAAAGTGAATATTACAAGATTCACACTGTTTCAAAAGTGAACTACCTGCAGATGTTCATTTATCCACAACACAAAACACCTCACAGGCGTTTTCCAGGATGGAAGAAAACCAGATAATTACAGTTACTAGAGAGGATAAAACACTGAGGATGTTCTGCTACTAGGTTCTGCTAGGTTAAAGAACTATCTGTGAGGTAAAGGAGTATGATCTTCCTGGTTTAAGCCCAGAAAGCAACTGAGCACCATGCAGTGACTCACTCACTCCTTCCCCCTCAGGGATGGGGAGGACAAAATAAAACAGAAGACACCATGATCAAGACAAGGACAGGGCGGGATGACTCACCCAATATGGTCATAGGCAAAAGACAGACTCATTAGGGTAAGAAAAGAACCAACAATTTAATTTGAACACCACCACACCACTACTCAATTTACCAATCAAACAAAGTAGGACAGTGAGAAATAAAACCACATCTTAAAAACATTTTCCTCCCATCACCTGCTTCTTCCCAGGCTCAGTTTTGATCCCCATTTCTCTACTTCTTCCTCTCCAGAAGCGCAGGGATGGGCGTTGCAGTTGGTTCATCAACAGTTGTTTCTGACACTCCTTCCTCCTCAGGGGGAGGACTCCTCACACTCTTTCTCTGTTCCAGGGTGGCGTCCCTCCCACAGTAGGCAGTCCTCCATGAACTTTCTCTGACATGAGTCCTTACCACAGGCAACAGCTCTTTACAAACTGCTACAGTGTGGGTCCCTGACATGTGTCTCAATCTTCCCAGTGACGAACTGCTCCAGCATGAGCTTCCCTCAAAGTTCTGGCCCTCCTTGGGCACAGATACCTACTCTGGTGTGGGGTCCTCCATGGGATGCATGGCCCTCCATGTGCTGCAGGGAGACAGCATGCCCTCTCATCATGGGCTTCAAGGCAGTCTTTACTCCAGTGCACCTTTCACTTCTCCTCCTTTCTTCAACTGACCTTGGTATTTGCACAGGTATTTCCCTCACCACACCTCCTCCTATCAGATTTCCCTGGTGCAAATGGACACAATTGTCCCTGAGGTAAGAGCTGTCCTTCAACATGCCCTTAAAATTAATGAATATGCCTAAAACACTACAAAAAAAAAAAAAAAAAAACTCCAAGGAAAAAGACTGAATACCAAACCCCTGATTGTTCATACTACTTATTTTTTAGTTTTCTCTCTGACCCTGTCTTGGAACATATGAAGTGACTTATTCCAGAAAAATCTTCTAAAAAATGTTCTTGCCCTAAGCAATGTGGTATAAAGCTGCTTGATTAAGAAATGGGGATCTATTTCTAACCTTTTTTTATTTTTCAGGCTTATTTAATGGGACCCTTCAACTTACTGCCACCACCAAAATTGTTGATGCTTCTTTACTGCAGACTCAATTCCCGCATTCTCTGTTTCTCCTTCTGAGATACTCTGGAAAGTTATAGATCTGCAGAAGAAGTGCACTGGTGCCAAAGACACTTCCTAAGTGGAAGATATGTTTACAGCTTTTCTGCAGGCAACAGCTGAATACAGGGAGGGAAAATTGTCCAGACTGCATTGTTTAGGATACTTTCTGCACAAATAAACAGGACTGTCATATAGCACAGGGAAAATAGTTTTAGTCCTATTGGACAAATTACTATCTTACAAGCTCATTTTGGTAAACAGCTACAAATGACTAATATCTTCTACCCTATAAACTCAGATACCTAGGAATGTTTGAAAATTTACCAAAAAATTTCCCTCCTATTCACAGAGCCTAAGTAGGATTATTCTCAGAGGGATTAATATTGTTGTGATGGCTCTGATCCATGTCTAATTGTAAGGACCTGAAAGAATTAATGACTCAAATATTCATCAAGACAGAAAACCTCAAGGCCTTTGTGATTAGTCTAAGGAATGCTTAGGAACACACAGGGAAGCTCAGAGTGTATCAAAGGATGCACAGCTCCACTTCCTTGCTGCTGTATTGCCAAATTCCTTGGATAGGCCTCAAAGGAAGGAAATGTAGCCTGAATAAAACTATATGTTCAGACTGAGTGAAACTATAATTTTTGGGAAAAAGATTGATAAAAGAGAGATACATCTGGCACCATATCGATTTCTCTCCTGTCTTTTTCTTTCCTTTCCTTTTATTTCCTTTATTTTCTTTTATAGAATTATCAATAAGAGACCACATTCTTACTGTCTTTTTCCAAGTTTAAGCTGTTTCTACCTCAAGTAAAATATGATAACTGGTCATCTGGTGTCGTTTCACCTTAGTTTAACCTGAGGGGATCACAAAACCTTTATGACTCCCTAGGCTCCCGGTCCGGGTCATAATACCAATCTACTACTACACTTTACATTAAAATGCTCTGATGAAGCCTTGTTTTTTTCTGTTTTTCTTTCTTAGCTTGCTTTTTAACATTTATTGTATCTTTAGTTACAATGGCCCAGATCCAGCAAGTAATTAGTTACCTATTTTTTCTTTAAGTTCTTAGCTTTCCATTGAAAAATAAAATGGATTTGGGCCAAAAATTCTTATCACCTCAGTCCAAATGATGTTTTAATTTTTCTTTAATATGTTTAAATATATTTATTTGTATATGGATATAAATATCAACATCAGTACAAAGAGAGGGAAAGAAATGTAATTCTGCTGAAAATAAAATAAATCACCTTCAAATAAATACCATCATTTAAAATAAAATAAATAATTTTTTGTATTAAACATAAATAATCGATATGTCCCCAGAAACGCTTATCCCTCCACGAAAATATAAATTATTTCTAGTCTAAGATAATTTTGAACTTTCAAATACCACTTGTTTCTGTTTCATTTTGAAAGAAACAGGGATATTCAGTCTTTGGAAGAAATCAAGAGAATATTATTAATTGGTAACATCAATCTTAGATTTATTTTTTTTATCTTTTTACATGTAATTACCTCATCTAGAATGTGAATTCATTTCTCCTAAAGGTGGTTTGCTGACCTTCCATGAGATGATGGATGTTATAAGCCTTCCATGTAAGAAGAAAAGATAAAATGTATTTAAAATCTTCAGCTGAGCACCTTTCTATATTCAGTTCAGTAGACTGATAGACTGAGAGACAAATGTATTTTCTCAAGGTGTGATCTATTTTGTTCCCAACTCATAAGATCATAAAAGCACGTCTGCTTTTTTTGAAAATTACTGATCTCATGCAGAAGGCTATGCCTCTGTGCATTTGTAGATGTACAGAGATATACTTCAAAAGATTAACGAAGCCATGGTCTGTCAGAGTTCCTGAAAAATTGACATGAGATAAAATCTTCCTTCTTTTTCCTCCCTATACATCAATCAAATTTGACCTGGTGCTGGACACACAAATAAAAGATATCTAGATAAATTAATGACCAACTGAGATCGCAAAATGAGAGTGAAGCTTTAGACCAGTTACAACTTCTAGCTGTGCCTGTGGTAGAACTTACGTAAAGTTATAGAAAACAAAACATATTATTGAATGCCATCTTTAATACTAGAAGATGACAAAATCCTGGTGAGTGCTTCAAATCTATCTATTTTATATGGCAAAATTTGATGAGCTAAGTTCACTTCAGATGTAATTTCAATAGAATAACAATATTTAATCACTAATTAATATTACCTGTAACATGACAATTCTGCCTGGCCTATAAAAGTAAATTGTCTTTTTTTTTTTCTACCTAAGCAGAGACAATGAGGTGTATTCTATAAAACAGGTATTGCCATCACCATGGGGTGGAATTCTAAAGCTCCAGAAATTTATCAAATTTTCAGAGAACTTCAACACATAAATAATTTAATAGATCAAAGAGTAGAGAAAAATAATTAAATAAATATTAGAAAACATGCCAGTATTTTCAAACTTGCATATTCAGATTTAATTCCCTATATTTTGATTATGTACTTAACTAAGGGTCTAGACCACAAAAAAACCTGAAGCCTATAAAAGTACTCAGTTGAATCCAAAGAAGTTTGGGCCTTCCAAAACATTAATCAGACATAACTTTCCCTTAACCTAAGAGAAATATCTTAGGAAATCTAGAAATCAAGCTATTTAACTACCTACATGTGGAGTTTTTTGGTTTTGGGTTTGTTTTTTGTTGGGTGGGGTTTTTGGGTGGTTGTTTTTGTTTGTTTGTTTCTTTCTTTGTTTGAATTTCAACCACTGATAAGACATGAAGAATTTTGGAAAATATTTTTTTCTCTATGTATTTCCCTTCCCCTCTCCTTTATCCTTCCATTCCTATGTTTTACATACTTGTTTACTTACATACTTAACAGACATGCTTATGATAACATAATCATTCAACCCACCAATATAATTTTATTATACTAAAAGTTTCAGTATGTAAATGAAAGTTAAATACATAAGCATTTGTAATTTTCTAGTTTTTTTCAAGTAATTACATCTACTTTGTTTCTGTATAAGGCCAAACACTTTATGGTTCAGTCTATGCAGAGTCAAATGTAGAGGTAGATATATTAAAATAAAGTAATGGGTTGCATACACTGAAATATCACTTTCCTTCAATGACATTTTGATTTTCTTGAATCGGTAGACCATGAAGGTTCATGTTGACACATACTAGCTCAAGATAAAATCTCTTCCAACTCTGTAATCATATCTTTTAGTGTTTAGGCTACCAAAAACACAGAGGTCACATTGTCATTCTATTTTGAAGAAGAAAAATCAATTTTGTGTTGAACCACAGGAGGTATAGTGAGGCCCAGGCATCAAACACTGTTGAACATAGGTGATCTGAATTCTTAGATGGGAAGGTATATGTACAATAGAGAAACAGGTCCTAAAAAAATTGAAAATTATAGAAAACTGCTTGAGCTTGAGTATATAATCAGAAACCCACTGAAATTTGTGAGATGCAATGTCAGCAGGAGTAAAAATAATTTACTTTTGCAGCTTCAGGTTGGTTGGTTGAAAGGGATAGTTTTTGCTCCAAAAAGATGGAAAGATAGAGAGAGGAAGAGCTGAGTTGCTTAATTTAAGGACATCAGAGAAGATACACTATTAGTGGCATATAAAGGAATACAAATAAAATAAAGCAAATGAATATTGGGATTTTTATTTTTTTTTTTTTATTAAAAAAAATGCAAATAAAGCTCTTATTTCTATAACTACTTTCCTACAGCAAAAGTTGTAATAAAAAAACAACCCACAACCAAAAGAAAAAAAAAATCCCTCCAGTTATCATCAGGAAATATAAATCTTTTATTTCCAAAAGAAAAAAAATGTGTGTTTCTGTTAAATAGGACTGATAGAACAGGGGTTAATTATTCATGCTGAAGTTTGCATTTCGTTTTGTCCTCGATAATAAAGTCAAGCGGTTTTGAACAACTAAGACTTCAGGATTTAGTCTGCGATATTCAGTGTTTCATTTACAAGACAGAATGAGCCTGACACAAATCCAACAATTTACAGCACTTCATGATGCAGAATTGGGGCCTGGTGATCAGGAAATATCCCAACATTTCAGCTCATTGTAAAGTAAATAGAATTAAATAATTCACATTACTGTAGCTGAATCTGTGTTCCAGGCATTGAGGTGAAAAAATTTATTAAATTAAGTTTTCTTGTATGATTTCTGTAATCTGGCATTATTCCTTCAGGTATTTTAATAACTCAAGTTTTGCTCATTCCAGAAACTGAAAAGCAGAAGTGGTAGATGAAAGTTAACCTCCAAAAAGTTAAATTAATTTATTGAAAATTTCATATCTCTTAACATTTATCAAAAGGTTGGGTATCCTTCTTATGAGAAGCTTGATACTTTACAGTGGTAGTCACCTGCTCTACTTTTATCTGTTTAAAACTTAGTCTATAAAGTTGTCTATCTCCCTTTCTGTGGCTAATGGAGAAAGATTAGTACATTTTGTTCTCTTGAACTACTGTATTAGAACACACAGGTTGGTTGTCCATCTATTTCTGATGACTGCAGAAAGAGCCCAAAGTATTAGTTGTCTTAAGTAGAAATCTAGTGTGTAAAGAGCTAAAAGCTGTCTAAAAACTCATGGGAAGTATAAAGAATTCTTAACTAATTCTGAGTTTAAAACAGTTTTAACACTTTGAAGGTATGGATTTTTTTATTTACCATAACACTGTTAATCCAAAGCTTCAATTGTTTTTCATGCTGTGAAGCACAAAACTCATGATTTACCTTTGCAATATGATAGACAATTTAGGGTTTTGTCAGTTGTTTCCAAAGTCTCTTCAGAACAACAACATGAGCAGAAAGATTTTGTGTTTTCTGAATAGTACTGACCATTTTTGCTTCTTATCGGAGAGCAGAAAACCAAAAAGGAACACATAAAAAGAGTAGCTGGTAAAATTAGAAGAGAACTATAAAATATAGGTAAAATCTAAGTTCTTGAACTGGCTCATCCATCATGGTCATGTGCTTATGGTTGAGAATGTATTAGGTGAGCTATGATTGCTATTATTTTGCTCCAAATATCCAGAATAGGATGTCATTTTGCAGATCTGGTCAGGTCCTTTTCTTTGGACAGATATAATAAATATCAAAGCAATGTCCCGGTGCCATTTAATTCACTTAAAGAGAAGCTGAGGGAGAGAAAGGACAAGATAAAGATACTAGGGACACAGTATGAGAGAACTGGGAACACAGTCTCATATATTTGAGACATCTCCACTCAGCTGCAGTTACAATGAACAATTATCCTCACTGATTCCTGAATGTATGGATGTCAGAGTGATCAAAAAGTGAAGCACAGTGTCAACTTTACAGTCTTCAGTTTTATTGGGTTTGCCTGGCAAGGTTTTGGTAGGGGTGGGGTTACAAAAGTGTTTTCTGTAAGAAGATGCCAGAAGCTTCCCCCATGTCTGACAGAGCCAGTGCCAGACAGCTACAAGAAGGACCCCCAGCTGGCCAAGGACAAGCCCATCAGTGACTGTGATAGTGCCTCTGTGATAATGTATTTAAGAAGAAGAAAAAAAAACTGTGTAACTGCAGAAAGGAGTGAGAACATGTGAGAGAAACAGCCCTGCAGACACCAAGGTCAGTGAAGAAGGAGGGGAAGGAGGTGCTCCAGGCACCAAAGCAGAGATTCCCCTGCAGCTCATGGTGAAGACCATGGTGAGGCAGGCTGTGCCCCTCCAGCCCATGGAGGTTAATGGTGGAGCAGACATCCACCTGCAGCCTGTGGAGGACCCCACGTTGGAGAAGGTGGTTATGTCCAAAAGAGTCTATGATCCTGTGAAAAGCCCGTGATGGATCAGGCTCCTGGCAGGAACTGTGGCTACATGGAGATAAGAGCCCACACTGAAGCAGGTTTGCTGGCAGGACTTGTGACCCCATGGGGGACCCATGCTGGAGCAGTCTGTTCCTGAAGGACTGCACCCCGTGGACAGGACCCATGCTGGAGCAGTTCATGAAGAACTGCAGCCCGTGGGAAGGACTCACATTGGAGAAGCTCATGGAGGACTGTCTCCTGTGGGAGGGACCCCACACTGGAGCAGGGGAAGAGTGCGATGAGTCCTCCTAAGGAGGAAGGAGTGACAGAAATGTATGACTGTTGCTCTGGGGGAGGAGGTATTAAAAATCAGGAGTGAAATTCAGCTGGGGAAGAAGGGAGGGGTGGGGGGAAGATGTTTAAAGATTTAATTTTTATTTCTTATTACCCTACTATGATTTTGATTGATAATAAAATTAAAGTAATTTTCCCAAGTCAAGTCTGTTTTGCCCATGACAGTAATTGCTGAGTGATCTCCCTGTCCTTATCTCAACCCACAAGCCTGCTTTTATATTTTCTCTCCCTTGTCCAGCTGAGGAGGTGGAGTGATAGAGTAACTTTGGTGGGCACCTGTTATCCAGCCAGGGTCAACCCACCACATCAGTCCTACAGGAATTTATTACCTATTTGTCCTATGCTTAATCTCTTTCTATACATGAGAAAAATAATATTCTTCATCACTAAAATAAATTATTTTAAAGATATATTCTTCAGCAGTTACACAGATTTTTGATCTGAATACTTTTTTTTTTTTTCCCTCAAATTTATTTTTATATATTATTAAAATATAGACTTGTATCAAAGTCTAGATATTTGCATTCACAATTGATAAAGGCCACCTGGATCACAGTTACATCAAAATCACCAATCAAAAAAATATTTATTTTTTATAATTTCTATATAAAAAACAAACATGAAAACTATTTAAATTAAACATGTGGTTGCATTAATTTTTTCATTAAAATACTGTTCTTTATTAGTCTCAAACCCCAGTATCTGCAAATGCATAAGTCATCTCTTACTAAACACCACTTCTCCAAAATTTGCATTCTCTTTCTGTGCACAGTGAGGAAGGGGATGATCATAGAAGTTTTGGTCTAATGCAGTTGTCAGATTACACTGAAGTTCAGACTGCTGTCCACTGGCACTGTCTCATTTTAGGGAAGAATCAATGCTTTAGCATTTTAAAGAAATATCAAGCAATAAGAGTATCAGGACAAAAAATAACACTGAAAAGATATACTTTTGGCTTATGTAATTTTTGATTCATTAAGATAAATATTATAAAGTGCCTCAGACAAGTAACAGAGAAGAGAGCATCCTGGCCTAATCCTGTAATTTCACTGCAAACCTCTCACAATTCTAAAAAATTTCCAGATTACCGTGATTTACATCCTGAAGATAAGCCATTTCTCATGTACTATTTTGCTGGGTCAGTAGTAAAGGAATCAAAGTAAGGTGGATGTTAAGACCTATACATTGAAAGGGAAGTGTTTTCGTCACTGCAAATGAGTCATCCCACCTAATTTTAACTGTCTAAACCACAGGAATTTAATCTGAGTTTGTTGTATACGTGACTGTGAAAGAAGATAAAGAGCTTCTCTAAAACAGCTCATCTTAATTCTGCCAGGACAAACAAAATAGTCAGTTTAAAATGCAGCCTTGGGGACTAATTTAGGATGGACATTTCATTGCATCCAAATTACAGTGAGGCCTTAAAGACAAGGCACAAGACCAAACATCATATTCAGTTTATGTGCGCTAAAGAAACATGCTTTGTATGTAGACCCAAGAATTAATTGATAGTGTTATTTAGTTTTAGCAATTTAATCAAGATATGTTGCACTATGTCCAATTTATGTATTTAGTAAAGCTTGTTCCAAAATAATACCAATAGAACAATAAACAAAGATTTTCTATAATCTTTTTTTTTTTTTTTTTTTTTTTTTTTTTCTGTTTTACTCAATCTTTCCAGGCCTTTCTGGATTCAAAGTCAATTGTGTTAGACTTCTTCAATAAGAAGGGGGTAGGGACTGCAGGAAGTCACCACTGCCTTGATGTCTTTGCTGCAAAAAGCCCAAGCAAAGTCTGTTCTTTTTTACTTTTGGGTCCATTTAGAATTATTTTTTATGTTTTCTAACAAGGTCAAATTGCTGTCCTTGAAACAGGTTAAACCAGGCTCCGAAAGTTGTATTCCTTTAATGAAGAGATACTGATCATTTAACAGAGACTAAATGTTTTGCTTATAGCTCTCAGACCTCCAGTATCACCTTGTCAATTGGCCTTTCAAGGCCTCTGTCTTCTTGTGCTTGTTCTTTTGGGGACCCTTGTTAAAATATCATTTGTCTTCAATGGCCTTCAGGTTTCCTAAAACACAAAAGTAATATTTTATTAGTGCCATCTGGACATGTTTAAGTTGTTGTTCTAATAGTTTTGAGTAGTTCACCTTGCAGCAATAACAATCCTTTAGAAGATACATACATCCATAGATACATAGAGATGCTGATAAAATGCTTTAGTAAATGCTTATTAATATCTATTACTTGAGGCAGTATGACTGGTTCATTATCAAGACTGCTTTACAACAATTTAGGTAGTGATTACATTAGGAAATAGTGGGGTTCAGTATAAGGAGAACTACAGAGCAGAATACTAAAAACCCAACATACACATTATATGCATTCATAAGCATTTGCTTCAAACTGTCTCTAGTTGAGTTTCATGGACTAAGTGTTCATTAATGGGTATAGTTCATACATGTTCTACATAGGTGCATTTCTCAGCTTAGTTAAATTTTGAAGGAATCTGAAAAACATAGTAAAAGAACATTATATAACCCACAGCACAATAAAAATACATAGTAGGTGCCAACTGGGAACTTTACTTCAGAAGAGTACTCTTGATAAAACACTGATAAAGACCCACTCTGAAGGCTTGTATAGCTAAAATTTGCAGCAATGTCATTGCTTGTGTGAACTACATATGATTTTTCTTCTTTTGACACTTACCCCTCCCCTGGTTTTCATAAATTATTTTTTTATTTTAGAAGACCATTGTGTTACAACTAACTGTATTTGTCTCTGCTGTCAAATAAAAGTAATCATCTTTTAGAAAATACCTTGTAAATTTTGAATGTGATCTCTTATTTTTTCTTCATATTCATCAATCGTTTTCAGTTCATTTAATTTTAAATAATACAGCAAATATTATGTGTCATTTCCTGTCTTCATTTCTAGTCATCAGAGATTCCTTGACTGATTAATTACTTTTTAAAAAGTATATTATAAGACAATTTAGAATTCCAGTGAGTTGTAGTTTGAGGATCACTTAGAAACTACAGTAATTTATTTGTTTACCTGAAATAATGTATCTCAAATTATTATGATTTTTAAATCTATTCATGTATTATAATTACTTTGTGTCAAGAAGATATTTTACTGTTGAGCAGTTTAGAATAATCTTACACAATATAGAATGACTAAATGAAGCATACAAATGTTTCACAAAATATTCTGAAATAATAACGTTTGCTGTTGCTACAATAATGAACATTCATATATTTTTAATCTCTCTGTACTATTCATTCTAGAAAATTCATTTTAATCTAAACAAACGTACTTCATTCAAGTCATTGTTTTACAACTTATATGTAGTTATATGGTGTAGATGAACTTCAGCTGAGCTCTTGATCCTGACACCTTTTTTGGGCAGAAGGCCTAATTGTTATGCAACAACTGTTTTCATGGTTTTTAACACTTCAAGAACCCTTGCGTCTCTGCTGTCATGTAGTTCTCCATCCCCTACATCCACTGAGATTGCTAGTTTGCTGCATGCATCAGTACAGGGACATTCCAAATGTGCTCCAGTGAACTCAGCACATCATGGAGCAGACTGAAGGAGACTGTTTCTCAAACACTGGCATGCCACCCCCAAGCTTATCTCTAGCAAACCTGGTTTTATCCCTCTCTCCCTTCAAATATAGTTCAAACCTCTTTCAACGAATCTTGTTAACTCCTGTGTAAATATCCTTTCCCCACTTTGAGACAGGTGTACCCTATCTGTCATCAGCAGACCTGGTGTCTTGTAAATCAAACCTTGATCTAAAAAAGCCTGTGTAAAGAGCAGGGCCCACCCTGCAGCCTGACACGGGTGGCAGCATGTTCCCACTGGAGCTCTGTCTGGGAAGCTGTATTCATCATGGTGAATGCAGAGTTTTTAGAGGACATGGCCTCTGCTGGGTGGAAACCATTGCTCCCTGGTCATGCTGTCAGAGCTACAGTGTCTTTCCTGTGCACACTTCTGTGAAAATTGCAGTACAAACTGATGAACCATGGCCTGTTCTTTGTGCTTCTGGTTGATAGCACTCCCCAGGGGTTTCTTTTATAGGTATGGAAAGGACTTGGCCACTGTTGATCCTGGCCCTGCCCAGGTCTTGTCAGCCATTGTGGTATGAGCTGTGGGATCCTGATGGCTCTCTCTGTTCCCCCTGAGGTTTCCCCAGTTTGGGAAATCCCTCTGTGCACCACGCTAGAGAGCTCATCTGCACATCATGCCAGCACTGGAGCTGATCGCCTCAACAACTTGGGCACGGATACATTTTACCAGTTACAAACTTACTGCGAGTTTGAGCTATATCAGAAAATTTAATGAACTTCCATAGGGTTATCCATACAGGAGTGGATTCCTACAGGAAGGAGGTGAAAATCCATGAGAACTCAGGAGCCTTGGTTTGTCTCTTTCCCCCACACTGCATTGTAAGCATGGTGTAGTCCCATACACTGTGTTGCTATACAGCTCCCCAAATATGCATCCATCTTATCCCATTCTCAAATAATTCAGAGGAATTACAGAGTAATTGCTGAAGTAAACAAAATTTGTGCTGTGATTTTTTCAAACATGCTTTAAATGACTTAATATTCCAAATCTTTTTTAATATTGTCTGTAAATCAATGGATTTTGTTACCTTAATGAATTATTTGGGCATCAGACTTTTCCAAAAAGTGGATTCCTAATGTGATTTTCCATGTACAGAATAGTATTCTTAGAGAGAGAGAGAGAGAGAGAGAGAGAGAGAGAGAGAGAGAGAGAGAGAGAGAGAGAGAGAGAGAGAGAGAGAGAGAGAGAGAGAGAGAGAGAGAGAGAGAGAGAGAGAGAGAGAGAGAGAGAGAGAGAGAGAGAGAGAGAGAGTAGATAACTACTTAAGATAAGAAACCTAATTACTAGAGCACCTGAACTAGAGCACCTAAGTCCCATTCTTTTTTGATCACTTTCATCCATTCCATTTATATCTTCTGATTCTCAGTCTGTTATCCCCTATTATGGGGATTTTAAATCACTTGCAGTTACTTTGTCCCTCATCTACAATAAAAGGTTGCCTCCACCATAATCTTGTATCTTTTCAAACTATCTGAAGAGAGGGATATGACACTGGATATTCACTCAAAGAAAGAAACTAAATTCAGATCTAGAGTAGTGTCTGAATTATCTTAGTAAAATAAATTATTCCTAGCTGGAGCTTTTTATGTGAGGTAGTAGTAAGAGGCAATATATCTATATATAAACCACAAACATTAAAGAATTAATATGTTGCAGGCAGCTAATTATTCAGAACAGCAATGGGGGATATTTTACATTTTTAAATATTACTCAGGTGAATATATTTGTTATTTATTTCATTAAGAATAAACCTCCATTTCAGCAACTCACCCAGATGGTTTATTACTGTATGCATAACCATGTATAATCCTCGACTCTGACCCCAAAGTAGGAAGCTTTGAAGAATATTTGCACAACTATAACACAGAAGAAAATGTTTATCTTGCTCTTGTGAGCCAATGCAGGAAAACCACTGCTCTTATATCTTCTAACCTATTCAGATTTCTTCCAAACAAAACTACCCTGTGAACTAAGCATTCATTCAAGTTGAACCACTTATCCATCAGCTGAGGAAAAAAAAAAACTGTACAGCTTTCATAAATGAAGAATGAAGTAAGGTTGGCATTATACATTTCTTCACAAAACATTCAGAAACACCATACTTACTTGGAAATTTGAGAGTCCTGTAGATTTAGTGAAATGGAGATGGAAATAATCTCATAATACCAGAATGTCATCAGAAAAAAAAAAAAAAAAAACAACAAAAAAAAAAAAAAAAAAAAAAAAAACCAAAACGAAAAACAAACAACCAACCAACCAACCAAACAAACCTGGAATGCATCTGTGAGTTATTATGAAGAAGTAGGTATTCCATTATATATACACATATAGTATTACACATCTTGCTCTATGTTATGTGTGTGTGTGTGTACATATGTATTTTATGCATCTTCTGCCTACTTGAAAATGGGTTACAACTAGTTTTTCACTGCTGTTTCTCTTCATTAAACAGGGACTTTTGAAGGGTGGAATTAATTGTAGTGTAACATAGTATAATAAATGTAGTGATGTGTATAATAATTAGTATTATAAGTAAAATGTAAAGGAACCTTTCCACTTTAGAAAGCCTCACTTGGGGAACTATATCTGGTTTGGGGCACCAAAACTGAACCAGACAATTGGAGTGAGTACAATATCCAGTCTGAACTTCTGATGCAGCTATAAGACATTCTCTTATGTCCTATCTCCAGATACCAGAGGGAAGAGATCAGTACCTCCCTCTCTGCACTCCTTCATGAGGCAGTTGTAGACAGTAATGAGGTCACCCCTCAGTCTCTTCTACTCCAAGTTGAACAAAGCTAGTATTTTCAACCTCTTCTAAATCATGCCCTCTAGTCCCTTCACCATCTTTGTTGATCTCCTTTGGACACATTCTAATATTTTTATGTCCTTTGTACATTCTGAAGCTCAAAACTCCACACAGTACCTGAGGTGAGGACACATTAATGCTGAGTACAGTGGGACAATTAATTCTTTGACTGGTCAGCTATACTCTGCTTAATGCACCCCAGGATATGGTTGGCCTTTTGGCTGCCAGGGCACATTGTTGACTCGTATCGAGCTTACTATCAACCAAAATCCCCAGATCCCTTTCTTCAGGGCTGCACTCCATTCTCTTGTCTACATCAAGGATTACATCATCTCAGGTTTAGAATCCAGCATTTGTCCTTGTTGATTTCCATACGGTTGGTGATTGATGAAGTCTCTCTGTAAGGCCTCTTTACCCTTGAGGGAATTAATGGCTCTTCCTAATTTAGTATCATTGGCAAATTCACTTAGTGACTTAGTGTGCACTCAACTCCTGTGTCCAGGTCATTGATAAAAACATTGAAGAGAACTGGCCCTAAAATTGTGTCCAGGGGTAACACCATAATTTGTAAGAAGTGCTGTGGAATCTCCATAATCTATTCAGTCTTTAGTAAAATCTTAAACAAACAACTGTCAAGAAGGGGTTTTGCATGAATATTTTACCTTGTGGCAGATGAATGGGCTACAGTACTTCTGAAAATGCTCTAATTGCTGTAATTAAAGAATTTTAATAGAAATTTAATAATAAAGGATTAATTTTGAAAAGAAATTGTACCCTTACAGCAACAACCCAGGGGAATATAAATGTGAAGTATGATGTGTCAATATAACCAGAACTACATAAAATATAAAACAACTGAAAGAGAAGAGAGATACCAACATGTTGTGAACAACTTGCTAATAGTTTTCTACTTTATTCAGTTTGTGTTCCTGACCTGATACATGATGCTACATTATTTCTCTGTCTTGATTCAACAGGACTTTAGAAATCAAAGATCTGGGATTCTGTAGCATTTTGATTTTATTTGTGTTATTTTTTTTCCATTTAGTTCTTATGCTTGCCTGTGGGAAGCCACAAGTTGATTTTGATAGTAATGAAGAACTCCCACTCTTTCTCAGCTACTTATTGCCAATTTATGATGTAGTAATCAAAATAAGTTTGTTTTTAAAACTTAGTGTAATTGAAATACATTGAGCTTTAATTTCTGCAGAAAAAAAAAAAAAAAAAAAAAAACAAAACAGCATATAAATGCAAGTGGAAAGCTAGCAGCTGAATTTTAAGGACTAATTTAATTCTGGTTTTCAGTCATTATTTATGATGTGAGTTATTATGGTTCTAATATTCCCCTTTTCTAGGTATTCTTTCTTATAAAATTACAATTCTTTAGCATGACATCTCAATTTTTAACACCATGGATCATGATTCACTAAAGCATAGCATCACTGTATCAAAACAGTAATTTTTCACACAAGAAGTGCTTAAATTATTTCTTTTAACATAAGTTTAGCAGCTAGAAATAAACAAAACAAACAAACAAACAAAAAATTAGCACAACATGATTAGCCAGCTGTTTGCCAGAACACACTGTATGGGCTATAGTTTCAGAAATCCTACTGTAAAATATTAAGAAATAAATATATTTATTGTACTTATTTTTTTTTTAAGAGGAAATATTTCCTGCATTAAAATAATGCACTTTTTAATTTATTTATTTCTAAATATATGCAAACTCATTACATCATGAGAAGTGGATGACAGATGGAGAAAAAAGTGTGCAGGGTTATGGGAAAAAGATAGACTTCAGGAATGAAAAAAACAGAGGAAAAGGAGGACCTCTTCAAGTGTGCACATGTGTTGGGTTTGCATGGCAAGGTTTTGGTAGTGGGAGTACAGCAGGGGTGACTTTTGTGAGATGCAGCAAGAAGCTTCCACCATGTCTGACAGAGACAGTGCCAGCTAGCTCCAAGACAGACCCACCACTGACCAAAACAGAGCCCATCAGCAATGGTGGTAGCACCTCTGTGATAACATATTTAATAAGGGGGAAAAAAACCTGCACAACACCAGCATCAGTCAGAAGAAAGGAGTGAGACCATATGAAACAGCCCTTCAGACACCAAGGTCAGTGAAGAAGGAGAGGGAGGAGGTGCTCCGGGCACCAGAGCAGAGATTCCCCTGCAGCTCATGGTGAAGACCATGGTGAGGCAGGCTGTGCCCCTGCAGTCAGTGGAGGTTAATGGTGGAGCAGATATCCACCTGCAACCTGTGGAGGACCTCACGCCAGAGCAGGTGGATGTACCTGAAGAAGTCTACGATCCTGTGTTTTGTTGGCAGAACTTGTTACTCTGTGGGTGGACTCATGCTGGAGCAGTCTGCTCCTGAAGGACTGCACCCCATGGAAAGGACCTACACTGGAGCAGTTCATGAAGAACTGCAGCCCGTGGGAAGGACTCACATCGGAGAAGTTCATGGAGAACTGTCTACTGTGGGAAGGACCTCATGCTGGAGCAGAGTGTGAGGAGGAAGGTGCAGTAGAGACAACATGTGAAGAACTGACCATAACCCCCATTCCCTGTCCCCCTGCATCACTTGGGGGAAAGAGGTAGAGAAAATTGGGAGAGAAGTTGAGCCCAGGAAGATGGGAGGGGTGGGTGGAAGATGTTTTAAGATTTTGGGCTTTTATTTCTCATTATCCTATTTTGCTTTATAATAAATTAAATTAATTTCCCCAAGCTGAGTCTGTTTTGCCCATGATGGTAACTGGTGAGTCATTTCTCCCTATCCTTATCTTGATCCACAAGCCTTTCATCATATTTTCTCTCCCTGTCCAGATGAGAAGGGTGGTGATAGAGTAGCTTTGGTGGGAACCTGACATCCACCCAGGATCAACCCACCACAGCACACAGAAATTCTCACAGCCTAGAAAACAAACAGGACAATCTGGGGTGCTGCATATGGTCACAAGAATGCAACATTTTTGGTATCATTGAGGTGGGATAGCTTGCATGACTCAAGTGCTGTGACAAAAGGATCCGGGATCTTCAAGAAAGATAGCAGTAAATACGATGAGGAGGTTTCCCCTTCTGTTGAAGAGAAGCTCTGGTCTAGGGAGCTCCCCTCTGGGATGACTTGTGGCTCAGTGTCAGAGGAAGGGCAGTGTGAGTGATATGGTAGGAGTTTGTTCCAGATCACTCAGTCAAGATGAGAAAGAAGAAAAATTGTTCTTTAATATCTTAAGGAAGTGTCTGCATCATAGACCTGGGATCTTATGGGGGACCTTAAAATATCTGCCAGCTGCTGAAAGGGCAGTATGGCAGGACACAAACAGTTAAGGTTTCTAAAGGATGAAGATAATATTTTGCTTCAGCTACTAAGTGGAATAACTGAGGGGATACATGGATGGATCTTCTGTTTACTAATAAGGAAGAACTGTTTGGGAATATGACAATCAATGGCAGGCTTGTCTGCAGTTGCCAACAAACAGTAGAGTTCAGACCCTGGACTTCAGATGAACAGACTTCAGTTTATTCATGAAAATTGAAAGGTGGGTTCCCAGAGGCAGTTCTGAAGAGCAAGGATGCTCAAGAAAAGTGGCAGGTCTTTAAAGACAGAATCTTCCAAGGGCAAGAAGGATACATCACAGTACAGTGATATGTCAGATCAACAGGGACTAATCAGGGAACTCGTATAACTGAAACTTGTATAAGTCTGAAAGTGAAAGCTTTGAATACATTGTGCAGCTAACTCACAAAAGGATAATATATGTGGGAGTGGTAAGGATGTAGGATAAAAGGCCACAGCATCTCTTTTATTGGTATTTTTTTGGTTGATTGATTTCAGTTTTTTTTTTGTTTGTTTGTTTGTTTGTTTTTGTTTTGTTTTTGGTTTTTTTTTTTTGTTTGTTTTTTTTTTTTTTTTAACAGGCTTGGAGAGGGTAGATAGTGACAGCAGAATTGTCTGGGAGCTAAGGACTTAAAAAATTTGTCTGTACGTCCATCTCAGTCTTGCAGCTGTAAAAATAAGAACTTTTTATGGAAGGTACTGGGTGGACAGTCTTAGCATCCTCAGAAACTTTGGCATTTCCTTTCCTCAGAGCCTGGATAATAGGGACGGGTAGTCAAACAGTGATGCAGTGAACGAAAAATCTCAGCAAAGATCAATTTGTCTTTTCTGTAAACATCTGTGTGCTACACTAAGTTGCTAAATAGTTTCTCCCCAAACTATGACTTTTGGTTGTGTTTTTTTTGTTTGTTTGGTTGGTTTGTTTTTTGTAAGCAGCCTTTTAAGAGTTTTGGATCTTATATGGATTTGATGGTGCTGGCTAGCAAGAACCAAACAGCAGCTGCTGTAAATTACATCTATGTAATTTGAGGAAACAAAATAACAAAGTAGCATAGAAACACTAATTTGACTGCCTGAAATCAATAGTGCTCTTTAAAATGATACAGCATTTCCAAGCAACTCTGAAGGTGGATGTCAAATAAAAGTTAAAGTGAAGAACACAGAAGTAGGAATTTCAGTTCTTAACATTCTATATCTTCCATGAACTCCTAACTTTAAAAGGTCTATTAAAGTCTACCTGTTTTCTTAAATACATCAGCTTTGAGACCTAACAAATACTGCTTTCCTTTTGTGAATGCAGCACATAATTTGATCCAGGAACACAGCTGTGTCCAGACTATTACTGAATCCCTGATCTTCATAGATTGTCTCTTGTCCTTCATGGTTCATAAGGATGGCATTCCTGGTGGAGCTTCAAATTATTGATGGCTCTTCCCCAGCTAAAGAGTCCAATGTCATACAAAATTGTCATCCTAAACACGAGCAATCCAGAGAACAAGAATATTTATATAGTATTTCATAGATTTATTCAAAATTAAATTGTTATTTGCTCTGAGACAACTCACTGTGAGAAATAGAGTGCATTCCCTTGATAAATAATTTACTGTGAATCATTCACTGACCTACATAATAAGCTTGTCTTCATATATAGCAGCTGATTTTCCTTTTCAGAATATATGTGTTGGTTTTCATGATTATCTATAGGAATCAGTATATTGTTAAAACTAAAGAAGACACTACAGTGTAATCTCCTGTGAAATTGGTTAAAAAATGTTCCTCAAAATACTTTCTATTGTAAAA
This sequence comes from Tyto alba, assembly GCF_018691265.1. Classification (NCBI taxonomy): domain Eukaryota; kingdom Metazoa; phylum Chordata; class Aves; order Strigiformes; family Tytonidae; genus Tyto; species Tyto alba. The sequence continues at coordinate 24,801,000 of NW_024881321.1, forward strand.
TGCATTTTCTTCTAAGCCAATTACATATTTGCTTTATTTACTCTTTCATCTTAATATTAATTTACCTGACCTGACACCTGTGAAAAAGTAATTTTAAGAAATATTATGAAACTCTAGTGTTAAGTATTTTACACTGCTCTTACTGAGATTCATGAAATAATATGACAATATCAAATTTAGTTTTGAAATAAGCCAAGAACAACACTCAAAGTTAATCAAGTTTATTTAGCTATTAAATAATTTTCTAAATTATTATTTTGAATCAAAATTAGTAAAATATAGTTTATTTCCTGAGAAGAAACAAAAAATATTTTTAAGTTTGGAATAAAAGTATAATTAACACTTGAAATTCCCTTCGAAACTATCATTCTGAATTCAGTTCAGATCTAGTCTAATGGCTGTTAAGTGGGAGTCAGGAACTGCAGTGTGATTCATTTACATCTGAGTAGTACTCCTAGGCTGCTTTTTAGTCAATTGCAAGAGTGCTATTCATTTGATCTATTTTATACATCTAATATAAAACAAGACTGAGTGCTTATTGGAAGTGCCTCTTTCTCTTTATTGACTACAATGGACATGTAGAGTGAATAACTTAGAGGAAGAGGCTTACATTTGGTCAGATGAATTGTTGCTGCTCACTCGCTATATTATCTTGACAAAATTGCTTCATGTTTCCTTCAGCTAATGTACAATTTCACTACTGTATCATTGTAATGTTCTTATTAAATGTTTAGTACACTTGGATGGAAAGGCAGTTAAACTACATCACTCACTTAATGGAGAAGTTTCTGATCTTTTCAGAAAGTTGAGGAGAGATGGAAAACGTATTACACATCTAAAAGGTTACTAGGATCCTCTGTCTTTAAAAATACAGACATTAACAGTGAGAGTATTAATGTGAGAGTATTCTGAACACGATCTCACTGTGTTCATAGATGTATTAAGCCTATGAAGTGAAGCTTTTGAATTTGGCAGTAAAAATGTATGATTGCTTTTATATATGCATATGTTTTTTCATGCATCTAGAAAAGGATAATTACTTAACACATTTAATTGCATAAAAAGATATAAATCAGAGATAATTACTACACATAACTAAAGTTGATATATATTATAGTGAACATGAATGGTAGGCTAAAGTAAATGTAACTGCTTATGAATATTTAAGTGCTTACACTGGAAGTCATCTGGTCCAAAACCCCCAGTCAAAGCAGGGCAACTTTGAAATTTTATCAGATTGTTCAGAGCTTTGTCCTGTCAGAAAACTTCAAGAATGGATTATTCACAGTTTCTAAGGGTAACATTTTAAAGTGTTTAATCACTCTTACTGTGATCACATTTTTTTCCTGAACTGGTCTTGTTTGAATTTGTAAAATTCTTCATTTCTCCTTTGAATGGTACTCTACTAAGATTGTCATTAATTCTTTATTTTTAAAATCATGCAACTTGTCTATTGTTTAATGCTACATAATGTCAGAATCATATTTTTTTTATTTTCAAAATTAAATGTAGTGCAAGACAGATGTAGATTTCCTGTATAATGGAAATAGACACCTCCAGAGAATAACACTTCTAATCTCTTACCTATTTATTTTAAGAATAAATTAATTGTCACCTAGAAATATCATTTATTCCTTAAAAAACCATGAAAACAATAAATTAAATAAACTCTTCTTTTTTAAATTGAATGTACATTTGCTTTATATTAGCCAGTGTCTTTTGTAATATATTTAATAATCAGACAGCAGGTGGACATCTCAATTTAGCAGCAGTGAATTGCCTAGGAGTCTTACTGATTATTTATCAACAATTGGAAGCTGGATCCATACAATGAGTGATAGCAAAAAAAAAAAAATTTTTTTTTCATGTTTTAATTTTATTTTTTAAAAGAGATTTTTTTTTTAATTTGACTATTACATAAGCCATATGATTTTCTGATTTCTGCAAATAATACAGTTAGGCCAGTTTAAAGCAGATATTTTTGTCTACTTTGTGTTGCACAATTTATTGATTAAGCTGGTCATTATTTGTTATTTTCTTGATGTCAGTTAAAATCAGTGTTAACCTTTTTATTGTTCTATTTAATTATGGAAAAAAACATGATTTACAAAACACTAATCAAATAGTATGTAAGAGATGAAATACCAATGCTTAGGAAATACAGGTTTCTCCAGAATATTCAAAAAGTATTAATTTTGGAGAAAATTGTAAAATTTATCTCTAAGGAAAAGGAAGGGAAAATAAAGGATATTACTGCATTAGTGGACTGTTCTGTGATCTTCAGCTTGTTGAATCCTTTTCCTCATTACTCCATCCTCTTGTTTTTCTTTCTCTACTGCAGAATATGTAGCTATTCTTGTATAAATATATGACTAATATGGGTTAAATTAAAATTTATAAACAGATTTTCATCTCAAGTCTTAAGTATGAATAGTTAGTATTATATATCTTCCCCTGATCCTTCAGATGAGTGCATTCAAATCCATGCATTAAAATATACTATTGTATGATGTTTAGTAAGAAGTTATTAATTACATATATTTAAATATATATATATATATAACTGTAGGGTTTTTTAAAAAAATAACAAACAAAACCCACCAACAAGTAGCAACTCTTTCTCAAAAGAGAGGATCCATTACTCAGTAGGGAAACATATTTTCAACACCAACTCAATTATTATTTGTAAACAAGTGTAGACACAGAAAAAAAGAAACACATTCTAAACTTTCAGAAAAGAACACAGACCATTGTCAAAGAAGGAGTAGATGTTTAGATGACATCCACTTATTTTAAGAGAATGACAATTTTTAGGGGGAGGGGCAGACACAGAGCAGGAGGCCAGTATTTAAGAACCTCTACCAATGCAGATTTCTCAGAGGAAGACCCTGTTTCGTCATTTTCATTTTTTTTTTACTAATGTCACACCTCTCTACCTGCACAACTTCTCTAAATTCCAGTGCTTAAAAAAAAAAAAAAATAAAGAAATTCAACAGATAATGTTATGGATGGAGTCATGCACTTCACTCATGACAGAAGGAGCAATATACTTTATTGATATAGCAAAGTTCAATAGTAAATTTGACAATGGTTTAACAAGTCTGATGAGGAGATATTCTTGATTATTTACTTCATAGAGGACAGGGTCAAACAAAACTGTCAGGAGATACTCCTGTTGAGTCACAATATTCAGAAAGTACCTTCTTTCTTTCTAATTTCCTTCTCAGAGAGGAGTGTAGGTGTGGCTGGATCTGTTCCTAGTCCCAGACTTGGTCAATGGTTTATGTCTAAAGGATTTATATATGTTCAATCGACCCTTTATATCACTTCACTAAGATTTCAGTTTAGCATGCTATTAATCACTTACCAAGAATCTGTTGTGGCAAGGAATCTCTCAGTCTTGAGAAGTAGTCTTGAGAGGTGTCCTTACTCCAAGGGAGATCCTGGTGCATAGCCAGTTCCCATGCAGTAGAGCTCACTCGGCCCTGGGCTGTTTACTATTTATAAAGATGAATCACCTATAGTCATATTTGCATATGGTCAAGATGCCTGGCTCACTGTTCCAGACAGTCCTTGGCTACCATGTTGTCACCTGTTCCCCAAAATCCAGAGGAAGATGGAGTAATGAGCACAGTGCCAAATAGCTATCAGTGTCCAATAAAAAATGACTGTATGGCAAAACTTGTTTTCATAATATCATATTATTGTATTGAGCATAGGTAAGTCAAGCGGTTTGCAGTGGATGGGAGCTACAGGGGTGACCTCTGTGAGGAGATGCCATGGGCTGCCTCATGCCAGACACAGCCAGTTCCAGACACCTGCAAAACAGACCCACCACAGGACACAGATGAGCCACCCAGCCAAGATGGTGGTGTCTCAGATAAAACATATTTAAGAAAAGGTGAAATACATTGCAGCAGTTGTAAGGGAGGAAGGGAAAAAAAACTGTGAGAAATGGCTCTACAGACACCAGAGTTAGTAAAAAAGTAGAGGGAGAAGGTGCTCTGGGTGCTGTAGTGGAGATTCCCCTGCAGCCTGTCATACCACTGGAGCAGGTATTTCCCTGTATCCTGTGGAGAAGTATTTCCTACAGCAAGTAGGTATGGACTGAAGGAAGCTGCAGCCTGTGCACAAGCCAAGATGAAGGAGGATCTTGACAAGAAATGGGGCCCACAGAGGACCCATGCCACGGCAGGCTTATCCTGAAGGACTGAGGCCCATGGAAAGGACCATGCTGGAGCACAGGAAAGGTATGAGGAGGAAGGGCTGGCAGAGAGGAACTGTTATGAATTGACCATAATTCCCCCATTCGCCATCCTCCCATGCTACTTGGGATGTCAGGGGAGGAGGTAGAGGAGTGGGGAATGAAGAAATGACATTCTGCCTGTGGAGCTGGGGGGGGAGGACATTGCTTTCATTTTTTTTGTTCTTTGTTTCTCACCATCCTACTCTAATTGGCAAATTACTATTCTCCTATTTGAGTCTGTTTTATCTAGGATGGTAACTGGCAGCTGATCCTCCTGTCTTTTATCTTGACTCATGAGCTTTTCCATCTTATTTTCTCCCCGCATCTTGTTGACATCCAACTGTAGTTCTCATTCTAGCCTTTGCAATGATCACTATAGCTAAATTTCCAAAATAATTACATAAAATCAGTTCCTGGGGAAAGAACATCTGTTGCAAGGTGAATGCAAACAAATGTTAGAAAAAGAAAATTAATTGATAATCTATCTGGGATGTTATCGCCATCACTAAAAAAACATACAGAGTCATATTAAGCAAAATACTTAGAATCTTTAAGGGTGCTTTACATGTAATTTTGAAACATACATTAAGGAGATCAACCCAAGAAAACACTTTCTAAAACTTCTGGGATTTAAGTCTCAAAATATTCCTAATACCAAAGGCTTGTTACATAATAATCTGTGTACATAAAAGAAGCAAAAATCCGGTTCTTAAACATTTCTCAAGGAAATTTTCTTCTACTGATTCTTCACCACAGAGAACAAAATAAAGAATCATCACCTTAGAATATAGCCTGAGAGGAAGGAGAATCTTGTTCCCTGAAGTTTTGGTGGCTACTCTGCAATTGATCCAAAATAACTTTAACCATACAAAACCGATTCAGCCAGTTAAAATACCTCCTAATAACTAGTGAAGAGAGATATGCATCCCCAGAGGACATTGCCTAAAACATTTATCTTGGCTTAGCATGAATTGTCTGAATGAGATGCTTATCTATCTTGCCTTTCATTATAGGATGAATAACATACACTTCCTATCTATTTTTAAGATTGATAGAAGGACAGCTGGAATTCAACCCTACAGTTCTATAGACATGACACATTTCTTAACTCATTCAGAATCTAGGTGCAATATGTTTGGTAGTGACAAAAGGTTTTGCAGATTGTTGTGACTACTATAGTCCATACCTTGAAAAGAAAGGATGACTCTTTTTCCTTGCCCATTCAAATTATTTCCTCCCCCTTCTGATGTGACTAAAGGATATGAGCCCATGATGGGTTTATGGTAATCATTTCTGGAAGAATTGCTAATTTTCAGAATATTTTCTTAACTTGGAATATCTTTGCTTTATTTATCATCCAGTTCCAGCTGTCAGCATGTTACAATGAGTACTTCCTATTATTATACCAAACTTCTTTGTCTGAAAAATACAGCTTTTAACAACCAAGTAACTAATACTGCATAGGTGATTATGGGAGCCATTGTGATCACATACGAACAGAGTAGGAACAGCTGGTCAAATAATGTAGATCATAATATACAAATATCCTCACTAATACACAGCAGTGAGTTAATTGTTCTGTGTGAGCCATTATTGTCCATTGTTCCTGATTATACAAATTGCAACTAGCCATCCAAAAAAGTCTGTGAATCCTGGATATCTTTTTGAAGTTAGTATGAATAATTATTTGTCTAAACTTCGTTCATAGGATAGCAGTCATAATTCACCATTATCTCTTATTCTTTGTTATCCTATTTAGTATAGTGCGATGTAAGCCAATCTGGGAGCAAAAACAATACCATATAAGATGAGCAATCATACACTAAAAATAACAAATAGTGACTAGCAGCTGTGAACAGGCCATAGGCAAATACATATGAATAACGAATACATTCACAGACTCAGCATTAGTTTGCAAGCAATTCACAGATAGAAAAAAAGACAAAATTTGTAATTAATAGTATTTATTATGAATAATACAGTTGGTTGTACATCTTGGCAATTGTCATGACACTTTCTAACCATTTTTTTTTCATTGAGATCTGAATATTTATATCTTTCATATATAAGTCCTCTCAGCCTAAGTCTTAGATGAAACTCCTTCAGTTCCTAAAGTGATACAAAAAATCTCATTCCACTTGAAATCTTCACTCTTTCTAGAGGTATTAATTTATTATAGTTGTGATTATCTACATTCTAAAGGATTACCATTCATATTATCTAAAATTACAAAGTATGGCAACTTGTTCCTTTTCCTTTTCAGTGAAAGGCTTACAGACAAGTAATGCAATTTCTATGCAAAGTGGGGATTTTTTCTTGCATTTAGTTCCTATTGTAAAATGATAGAATTAAAAGAACAAGATTAACCTGTACCCAAAGTCCTCATTTACCTTCACTTTCCTGAGAAAAGGTCCTGATCTTACTCAGAAATGTTATTCTGCACTTTGACAAAAATCCCCTTAATATTTATTTCTTATTTATTTTACAAACATTCAATTTAAGAAACTGAAAAGCAATGTTTAATTGCCATAAACTTAAGAATATATCTGATATCTTTTATCTCCTAACAATTAATTATTCTCTTAACAAGTAAGGTAGACATACTGTGGCAGGTGCACATGTCCCGATAAAGGCTGAAATTTCTTGACCTCTGAAAGGAAAGAGTTCAAACTAGAAGCTGTGGTTTGGAGGTCAAGCTACTCAGCCCACTTTGTGACTTTGATCATGTACACATCTTGGTCAGTGACAGCCATCACATACACACCTTGGTCAAAAGGCAAGGCGCTTCAGTTGGCAGACAAGGCCCTCAGCCAGCCAAAGAAATGACTCAGTCAAGAGAAGTTTCTAGACCACTGACCATATATGACTGCAGATCAAGGTTGACTAGTGTATAAATGGAGTCCCATTGGAGGGAAAATTGATCCAGTCCTCCTTGGAGCAGCGGGTCTGCAGGCAGGGACTCTCCCCTTAGGTTGGGACCCCTCCTAAAGAAAGTCCTCAAGGTTGAGAGCCCACATCTTCTAGGTTAGTGATAAGTGCATTTTGGGTTATCATTCCTAAAATTTAAGAATTCTTAAGTCAGTTGTGCAGTAATTAAGCCCTCTTGCATCATTGAATCTGTGGGTTTCTAATGTTGTCATAGTTCTAAATTATTTTGATAAAAAGGAACCTTGTTAAATTTAATACCTGTCTAAATTAGATTGTGTGTGCCCCTGCAACACATACCCTATGCAATAGAAGGGCCACAATACAAAATTGTTGAAGTAAAATTGAAACCACCTTCCTATTCCCCAAGTAACCATGGTACAGAATATATGCTAGAGCAGAAACCAAAGAACTGCATATACAGAAAACTGTATAAGGTTTTAATACTCGAAAGGAAAGTACTGGTGTTTTTTTAATTAAAAACATTCTGTCAAATACAAATGCATGTTACTGTAAAATCTGAATCAGACAAATCAATATGTAGTTTCTTTGTCAAATAACGTGTAGAGTCAATTCACAGAGATCAAGGTGGGAATTATCTCAAGAAATTCAGTATATTTTACAGATAGACATCTAGCTTTGACTTAGTCACCACACTCTTCTTTCAACTGGAAAGGTATCAGTAAGCATACATTGATTTATCTGGGTTACTTCAGGATGAGACTAATTATCCTCTAGAGCTACTCTCTTCTATTGACTATAAAAGGAATTAATTAGTTAGCTAGTTCAGAATAAGATGTCTAAAACAAGGTCAACACTGGTTTAGATAAGACTATGGAGTAAACATGTAGTCCAAGAAAGAATTATCACAAAATTCACCAATTCTCCTGCAAAGTTTCTTACCTACTTTTGTTCAAATACATTGTTAATGTGGATCTTTTTCCCTAGGAAAAGAATCAGGGAAGGAATTGACTTCAGATACTAGATCCATCATCATTAAGATAAATCTATACTACTGAGTTGAACATGATCCAGAAGACAGGTTAAAGCCTGCACAGAGCCAGCCAACCCTTGGCATATTATGGCTTGGCATTCTGTAGCATTGTCTCAAAGGCGGCACAGGTATTTGTCATGGTTGCCTCCAGTTCTGATTCCCTCCATTGCTTCCAGTTCTAATTTTCTCGGTAGCCAGTTTAAGGAATCTGTTGACAATCACATTCTATACAGTTAGATTTAAGTTCAGTGGAAACAAAAAAAAAAGGAATCATTACTTCAAGTCATCTTGGAAAGAATACAAATGAATCAGGCTATAGAAAAGAGAAATGAAGAATAAAAATCTAGGAAAAAGTGAGAAGTAAAATAGCTGATAAAGTTATTTAATCCCCTTTTGCATATGCATGACATACGTTTGTGTAATTTTACTTTGTTTTTTTTTTTTTTTTTTTCTATCTATATTCCTTACCTTATATATTATGCAATGCACTCTTTTCAAAATCAAAGACAATGCCATTTCAAAACAGAAGGTTAGGATGTTCTGTTCCTGGCCCTTTCTCATTTGCTGCACAGGATAGATGGTTCTCACTTAATGTGCAGCTACTCATTATTTTTGTTTTATTCTCATTGCTCAAGGTATGGCCTCAAGCCAAATTATTGCACACTATTTAAGCCCTACTCTGAAGACAGAGGTATTGATTTTGTTATAGACTTTCTTACAGCGATCCCCACTGATGTATATGAGCACTTCACAAACAATTTATCTTCATAACTATCCAGTAAGGAGTATGGAAGGGAAGGGGAGTTTGCGGTGAAAGATCATATTCTCACCTTGGTACAGAACTGAAGTATATTGTGTCTAAGGTTATTTTGGAGTAACCAATGTGAGGTAGTATAAGACTTAATTTTTAAGAAAAATTTCCACTGAGTAATACTTTCAATGTTCAAGCACACTATCTTTTGAACTTAGATGCTTTCTTTTGAAAAACAATCCCTTTTCAATTCAATTAAAACGTCAGGTTCAACAAAGAATTTGGATGCAAAAGAGTGTTGATATGGTAGCTGCGAATTATAGTTCCAAATTAAACGGAAGGTGCCTAGGGGAGAGCTAGAGACATGAGAAGGTTGATTGAAAAAAAAATAAACAATTGAGCAAAAAACCCCCTATCCATAAAGCCAGATATAGATAACAGGTAAAATGGAGAAGCAGCATTCACTAAAGGAACAACTATTTGACATTTAGTTCAGAGATCCAAAAGGTGGTACAAATCTGTATTGATATTCTGTGGTGACTCTCCTAATTATATGGCTGTATTAAGCATTTGATTAAGAAGGGAAAAGACCTGAACTGAATTTCACCTGAACTATGTTTGTCTCATGCTCTCTACATTACATTATTCTCATTAGATATTATTTGTGTTGGAGCGATACAATGTGGAACAATTTAAAAAACAGAAAATAATTTGACATTATTTTTTTAAGATAACTTGATTTTCCCAAGAAATCATAAATTTTCAAAGTTTCCATTCAATTTTGGAAAAAAAAAAAACAAAAACAAACAAACAAAAAAAAAACCCAAAACCCATAAAAACATTAAAATATACTATCCAAATTTTCTTTAAAACAGGAAGTGTTGCACAACACCCTCAAATGACAGAAAAAGTCTTCATGTCACGTATTAGTCATCATTTTAGCTAAGAATTATTTTTTTCATGAGGAGAGTTAAATCAAGCTGAGGTTTACTTTTGGGTATATGAGTTATATCAAGCTCAGGTTTACTTTTGAGTATGGAGAGGGATTACGGAGTGTATCATAGGCCTACCATTGGCAGTACCTAAGATGGCAAGTTCTCTTTTTTTTTTAAAAATATGCACTTATGAAGCCCTTAAGCTTGTACATTGTTACTGCAATTGAACCTCTCCCAGATTAAATTTTCACTGATCAGTTATCATCCATCAATTTGGCTGTGCATTTAGTATGAGCTGGTCACCTCACTGGACTATTTTCATGAAATTGAAGCTCATATTTGTAACCGCAGGCTTTGATTATGAAACCACTCTGCCAAAAACCGAAAGCTAAGACAATCACCCAGTTTTAAAACACTGACTAGATTTCCCATCTAAAAATGTGAGAAAAATAAACAAAATTTTTTTCACTCATAACCATGAGCTGAACATCAAGAAGTTTGGTCTTTCTTTTCTAGGCTGTAATTTGTGCTAATCCTGGAAGTTTGAGCCTTATTTTAGAATGAGTATTTACCCCAAGGGTGGTTACTTATAGCTTGCTAGTCCAAAACCCATGGTAAATTAGAAACTTTGTCAGTTTATAACACTACTATCTTTTAGCAGAATTTCCTCTTATACATAATAGAACATCAGTATCATTATTTTTTATTCCCCTTTTTTCCCCTGAATGTTAACAGAATATTTTCATTTCTTGGAGCTCCTTCCCCTTTGGATTTCCTTGGAGAAGAGTAAAGTCAGAGGTTTACTTTCACTTTATTGATTACGTCCCAAGTGTATGGATTCTTAATGGAGCTTATTCAGCAGGACCCTTGATTTAAAATGTTGCAAAGAGAAAGAGTGCTCACAATACTCTGGCCTGTGTGAGATATATGTGAACTGCTCAGGAGTACAGACAAGTCCCTTGGGTGTGTGAGTGCATGTAAAATATGAAGAACATGTATGTTTTAGGAGATTTTGCACTTATTAGTACAGGGAAAAAAAAAAAAAAAAAAAAAAACCAACAAAAAAAAAAACCAAAAACCCCACACTTTAATCAGTTATATTTCTGTGAAGAAATCTGGACATTTCACTCAGCACCAGAGCAACGGGATAAGATGACAAGCTGTTCAATATAACAATAATATTGTGTGTTAAATTATTTTATTCTTTTTAATTACAAATATATTTTTAAAGCTTTCCTATATGTTTTTTATAAAACATAACCAGAATCACAATGAAATATGTCAAACAATTCCAATATGAAACTTTCAGATTTCTTGATTTCTTTATTTCTAAGTATAATGACAAATACCACCAAAACTGTTTTCTTTTTTTTTTTTTTTTTTTTGATGTATTGTTTACTTTGTATTTACATTTTTCTATTGAGAAAAAAGAACCATGATACAACTGTGGAATAGATTTTACATATGTATACAAGGAGAGATGTGTATAAAAAAATTAACAAAGAACTTGTAAGAGACCACTTTACATATGATAAAATTAAGATGTATTATTTTAAAACAACATTTCAAATAGTTATTTTACAATGAAAAGGTAAAGTATATGAATTTTCCATTTTTTCTTCAAACCTTAAAAATCATTCTCTTTTGCAATTAGATTATACCTGGCTCTTACCAAGACAAAGCAATTTTCAAGGGTGAAGTAAAGACATTAAAGTAAAGTTTTATCAGGAAACCTGGAGGCAACCTTAATCACAGAGATCACTAATCACCATTATAATGATACTATAGTGTAGAAACAATTTGTTGTCTCATGTTTATTACAAAATCTTTGTTGGGGCAATCTTTTTGTCTCAAGGAAATACAAAGTCATTGCTTTATCATCATCATTTTTATGCAACACTTTAGACATAAATATGCTTTAAGTCAATTTTAACTGAACAAGAATTTGTTAATTTTTATATTTATCAAAAATATATATTGAAAACAACTCTTAATACTTCCAAATAAGAATATGATCTCAAATTACTATAATCCACTCTAAGGAGCATTCACTTTCATTGTGTGTGTTGTGAGCATTTGCAGACTGTGTGATGTAATATCATAATGATATGCTTGCAATATCTCAGAAAAGATGGATCCTGGTATCTGATATGCTCAGTTTGGTCTTCAATTCTGCCTAACTCTTCAGTATAATATTTTTGTGTTGTTACTCTTTTTTGATGGTTATTATGTTTGTCTCTATTAATACTATTAAAAATATTTTCTTGTGTTCCCTACCATTAAGAGCAGCAGCATCTCTCTCTTCACGTATTCCTTAATGTCTACAGATCTTTTTTAATCCATATGTAAAATAAATGTTTAATCCTAGAAGAACTTTCGTTTATCCCTTGACCAGGCTATGATTTATCTTCCTTCCAGTCAGCAAGGCAATGAACACAATACAGAAGCTTATTTTCAGACATTTTGTCCCCAAAATGATTGCAATGCCATCTTACCCACTAAAAAATTCTATTAAAGCTTCCCACGGAGCAAACTGCTTTCTGAAAGTCCTCTATTTTTCCATTATTCTAGCTCTGATATCTCCCTCCCAGAGATGCTTCCTCTTGTTGTCTCTATACTGTAGTTACATATTGTCTCCTGTTAGCAGGGGCAGGACTGCTCTGTGAGGGGCCAGGTTGTGGGGTGAGCCCCTGGTGTGGGGCAAGCCAGAGCTGGGACCTGGTCAGGGGAGTCATAACAGGAGCAGCCAGAGACAGGGACAGAAATAGGACTGGAGATGGGGTCAGATACTGGAGACAAGGCTACAACTGAGGTCCATTCAGGACCATTGGGGCTGGGGAAAAGTTTTAGCATTTTGACATTTGTCGGATGCGAGACCCCCATGCAACTGCTCTTTCACTCCCCCTCCTCAACAGGATAGGGGGGAGAAAATAATATGGAAATCCCAAGGATCAAGATAAAGACAGAGAGATCACTTACCAATTACCATCACAGGTAAAACAGACTCACCTTAGGGAAATTTATTACCAATTAAAGAGTGGGATAATGAGAAATAAGAACAAATCTAAAAGCACCTTCCCCCTACCCCACACAACCAATCTTTCCAGGCTCAACTTCACTACTTCATTCCCTACTCCTCTGTTTTCCCACCACCAACCATTGCAAGGGCCTGGGGGTTAAGCCAGTTGGAGACACTTCTCTACCATTCCTTCTTCCTCACATTTTTCCTCTGCTCCATGTGGTAAAGTCCTTCAGGAAAGGACTGCTCTGTTGTGGATCCCCCACAGGCCACGATTCCTGCGAGAAAGCCTGCTCCTATGTGCCATCATTTGCACGGGCCACAGGTCCTACTAGAAGCCTGCTCCTTCTTGGGCTCTCCACAGGGCCACAGCTTCCTTCAGGCTATATACACCTGCTCTGACATGGGGACCTCCATGGGCTTGCAGGTGGATATCTGCTCTACCATGGTCTCCACGGTCTGCAGGGGAATCTCTGCTATGGTACCTGAAGAACTACTTACCTCTTTGTCTTCACTGACCTTTATGTCTGCAAGAGTGTTTCTCACACATTTTTTTCATTTTTTTTTTCCTCCCTACTTTCTCTTGGGCAGCATTTTACCTTATCTTAAATAGGTTTTCCTCAAGTTGCAGCCACCTTGGCTGAGGGGCTCAGCTGTGCCTTGCTGTGGGTCCATTGGAGCTGGCTGGAACCAGCTGTGGCTAGCACAGGGCAGCCCCTGGCTTCTCCTCAGAGAGAAGACCACCCCTGTAGCCCCCCTGATGCCAAAACCAAAAATTACTACCTACATCCAGTACACAGTTATACCAAAAACCTGGCTCAGACAAGGACTGGGTGTTGATCTGAAATAGGGTTCCTGGTCCTGTGGGTGAGGGGAGGTCTCAGGTGAGGCTGGTCAGGGTCAGTAAGCCCCAGTGCTGTCCTCAGGGCCCTGGCATTTCTAAGGAAGGTACCTAGGACAATGTTTTCTCTTTGTCTGCATCTGGCTGTGTCTCTGCAGGGGCTGCACAGCATTTTGATGAGGTGTTTGTTCAGAAGGCATCTTGCTATGCGGTATCTCCCATCTTTCTGGAGTTATTTTTTCTGGGGGAGGGATGCTTTTAGAATGCAGGTAAGACATGTGCATTACTAAAGGATTTGCAAATAGTCAGAGCCTCTCTACCCTGGGAATCAATGTCAAGTCCAATATTTATCACTTATATGTTCCATTGAAATTTATATTACAATTCCAATTCTGCTATAACTGGAAAACTGAAATGCTTCAGTCCTTTTATCAGTCTCAAACAAATCACATACTGTCATCTTAGATTCCTATTTCAATCTTGAATCTTAGTCTTTTGACTATTCCTAATAAAGAGATGTTAGTTTATGCTGTAAGCATATGCTCCTTTAAGGGTATCTGGTCAAATGAACCACAAATCAGAACACACAGAGACAAACCTGACCGACACATGGTAATGGAGTTCATGAGAATAACAAATTTGGTCAGTGGCACGAATTGGTAAGAGTATGTGGAGTGTGAGAATGTTTACTTTTTCAGTTGGGAGGATAAAGAAAGGGAGGGAGACAAACACACAGAGACATAAAACCTGGCCGATTAAAGTTAACAAACAGTAACCAGAAACAAACCTGGTCAGTCACACTAATTGATGGGCTATCAAGAAACTGCAGGTAAACTGGCACTTTGCAACAGATGAGGTTGCAAACCTGGGGGTACAAGGTGTTGAAAGGGGTGAGTGGGACTGTGCCAACTGATGAGGCAATGTACAGGGGAAAGGGGAGTGAGGGTCTCTATGCTGGTGTCTGGAGCAGGACCACAGGTCACAGCCGGTGTGCTTGGCGCTGCCTGCTGGTGTGTTATGAGTGTCTGAATCTTCCCCAGTCCTGGTGTGCATGCTGCGTGTGTATTCACTAGCAAAATTCGAGCTGAACTCACCAGTGAGTATGGGGGCCTTTGGTCCAGGCAGGGATATTAGGCAGGAAGGGGACCGTGATGGTATTTGGGGGGGACCTGTGAGAGTGAGGTGTTGTGGGACAAGTGTGTGAGTGCTGCATGTTTGCAGTGAGCACCGAGATGGACCAGCCAGTGAGTAAGGAACCTTTGGGGTAGGTAAGAGGGGTTGGGATCTGGGCTGTGGTGCTGGGAAGCAGAGGTGTCGTGTCGGTGCTCAGGGGATTTATGAATGTGTGTGTGCTTGTGAATCTGGAGCATGTGGTGTGTGCTACACTAGTGACTTGCTGCCTCTGTCAGCCAAAGAGGAGGAGGGGACTTGGTGGCCATCTTAGCATACCTTAACGTATAGTATAAGGTCTTATATCATAAGCCAGTACATGTAACATATGCCATCACTTTCAGGCTGTAAAAAACACAATTTGAGGAATGACTGTAACTTAATCTTCAGATTATTTCAGATACTTTGAACTGAAGAAAAAAAATAAAGTTAAAACCAAATAGAATATAATAGAGTAAAAGAGAATAAAATAAAAGTAATTATCTCTTAGAGTCATAGGGATGCCAACGTAAGCCTAAATATACCTAATAACAAGTGCTAGGTAGGGTGGACATGACCAGTCTTTAGCAGAAGCTAACCATGAGCATTACAAGTGCAAACAGCTTTAGATCTGTGGTAAATTGACCTTGCCCTAGGGGGACAAGAAGTTTTCACATGGGACTGATGAGTTTTGCAAGGAGATATAGTCAATATGACAAAGTTATTAACCTTCAATATTTTTAACTTATGTTTAAATTTCTGTTTTCTACTGACTTTCATTGACATCTGTCAATATCTCTTTCTAATAAGTATTAGCAATACTGAAACAAGCATCAACAAACTAGGCATCCGTAATTTTTATTTGTATATGTTTGTCTGCATCCACCCATCCTAAAAGTGTTTTCCTGTTGCCCTCTCATTCTCTTATTTTTTTGCTACTTTTCTTTATTTCCTCATTAGAGGACATACCATTACTAATTTCTATCTCCCTTTGAATTTAACATATCAAAGGTTTTTTTTATTTATGTGACAGAGATGACTGCAACTTTTTGCTGTGTGGGGGGTTGGTTAAAGGCAGTAGAATCACAAGCACATAATCAGTCAACATCCAAAGACTGTTGTAGTACTTAGTACTCTGATCAATGGATCCCTATTTTTAAAGCTCTGGTGTCTGAAGCACAAAGAGGGTAAATATGTCTAATGTAGAAAAGTGAGGGAAAAAAAAAAGTTTAGACAGTATTATTTAAGTACTCCAATATTTTATTCACTGAATTGAATTATCTCTGTAAAACATTAGTATTATCAAAAGCTTTCTTTTATATATATATATAATTGTATAGTCATAAAATAATGTAGTTAATAATATAAAACCCAACATCCTGGACTTAGATATTCTGTTAATTTATTGTGAAAAAAATTGTTTTGATTTATCAACTTGTTATCATAACACTGGGATTTGATCCAATAGGAAACATCTCATTTATATCAGTGCAATTAGTTCATGTATTTATGGGTTCAAATATTACCACCTGTATTTATTTTAAAATACTGCAAAAGTATAATAATGATGAAGATAGATTTTTTTTACACTCACAATAAAACATTGTTATTTCAGTGTTAATGAATTTGGCTTCTTTGTTTGTCCCTAGTGGGATTACTGGAGCAGAGATTATTTATTTTAGTAATAATTTGTTTTCCTCTAAAAATTTATGAGAAATTGAAAAGTTGAAACAAATTTTCCTAAAGACTACAGTTACTAGAATGACTGCCTATCTGTATTGCCTGGTATTTGCTCTTACCTATAACATCTTCCTTCAATGTGTTTTAGCTGTAATGTTCAGGCCATTGCATAAATCAGTGATGGGAATCAAAAGAGAGGAAAGAGAAATGTGAATATCTGAATCCTGATTCAAAACATCTATATGCCTTTAATTTTTCAAGCTTTGCAAAAGAATAACTATCACTGAGCTCTCGTTCTCCTAACTATATACATATATACATATACAAGTATTTGAAATCTGTAAAAGATTCAAAAATGATTGCTACAGGAGGCACATAAACATTTATCATGTAGGTCTTCGTTTCACACAACTTGGTACTTTAGTTGCTCTCCTACTCTAAATGCTACATTTAATTATAGAATCATAGAACAGTTTGGAGGGAACCTTTAAAGGTCAGCTAGTCCAACTCACCCTGCTATGAGCCGGGACATCTCCAACTAGACCAGGTTGCTCAGAGTCCTGTCCAACTTGGCCTTGAATGTTTCCAGGGATGGGGCATTTACTACCCCTCTCTGGGCAACTTGTTCCAGTGTTTCACTACTCTCATTGCAAAAAATATCTTCCTTTTATCTAGTCTGAATCTACCCTCTTTTAGTTTAAAACCATTACGCTTTGCCTTATTGAAACAGGACCTATTAAAAAGTCTGTCCCCATATTTCTTATAAGCCCCCTTTAAGTATTGAAAGGCCACAATAAGTTCTCCCCTGAGCCTTCTCTTCTCCAGGTTAAACAACCCCAACTGTCAGCCCATCCTCACAGGAGAGATGTTCCATTCCTCTGATCATTTATGTGGCCCTCCTCTGGACTCATTCCAACAGGCTCATTCGTTTCCTGTGCTGTGGACTCTAGAACTGGATGCAGTACTCTAGGTGGGGTCCACCACTGTAGAGTAGAGCAGCAGAATCACCTCACTCTATCTGCTGGCCACAATTCTCTCCTTTTTTGCAGGGTTGCTCTCAGTCTCTTCATCCCCTAGCCTGTATTGATACCGGAGTTGCCCTGTACCAGGTGCACTTGGTCTTGTCGAACCTCATGAGGTTCAGATGGGACCACTTCTCGAGCTTGTCCAGGTCCTTCTGGATAGCAATAATAAAAATAAGTTATTAATGTTACAATTATGATTGTTTGAGACCTCATAATCTCTGTCCAATTTGGCTAGAATTGACCAAATAATTCAATTTTTTATGAGAAAAACATGAAGACTCATATGCTGGAATTCATATGATCTAATACAGATATTTACAACACCAGTATTGACTCTAAGGTGCTGTGTAGCTATTTAGTCAATAAGGATAAATACATTGGGCAAGTACTGTGGAATACATTTCCTATACAGCTGTCTTCAGTATGTCAAATAAATCATAATGAAAGCCATTGCAAAATTTCCAATAACCTTATTATGATAATATTTTGTCCAGTGTACATATTCCAGTAATCTATTACCTGAATAATCTTCTAAAATATTTTTTTTCATTTTCCTATTTTGTCCGTTAAAACTTTATTGAACTGTAGAATGCATGTCTGCACAGAAGCAATTTTACAATATAAAAATAACATTTGCCAAGACAAAACGCAGGCTATTTCAATGGAATGATTCTCCTGTGTATGCATATGTATCTCTAAGTAGATAAGAGACAACATGTTATACTCAAATACAAATGCAAATTTATATGTACACTTAGGGTAAATCTTAAAAAAGAAAGCCTTTAAGTCAGAAAAATAGAATTCTTGCTTAAGCTGGTTTATATCTTTGACAGTTATTTCTGAAGCATTTGTAGTAGATTGGAGAAATGTTATGGTCCTTTGTATTTAAAAAGTACACTTCACTATTAGATGAGTTTGCAGATTGGCTGCCTGCCTCCAGCTACTCCACTTTGATAACAAAATTAATGGTACATACGTCAACAGATGTGGCAAATTAGCATAGTAAGAAGCAGTAATAAATCTGAACTATCTTAACAAAGAGCATTACTTTTTCTATAATTTCTTATATTGCCTTATTCCATCCTAACCAGTTTTATACACAAACTGAGAGCAGAGCCTTAATTTTTTAACCAAATATTTAGGTTGATAAATACAAAATTTCTCATGTAATGTCCAGGAACAGTTACAATTTTGACAACTGTATACATTTCATGAGTAATTATTACTTTGAATATTTTTATTCTGTACATCAGCTATGATGATATTAGTGAAATATTACATGTTGATAGCCACCTAGAATGACATGTCATCTAACCATTAATAAATCTTTTATCTCAGCTAGGTTTCCAAACACTACAGTCAACCAATAGAATTGGTCATAGATCCACCTCACTTGTATAAATGTCTATCTCACAATGAAAAGAAAGCATGCTATGAAACATTCTCTTCTAATGACCATAAAAGAAGTTTTGATGTATACAAATTATTTCAGTATAAACAAATTAAATATATCTCTAAAAACTTTTTCCAGTTTTTTCCATGAACAAAAAATTTCACCTTGCACTCACAGTTATCACATTTCATTACTTGCAGCGTAGCAGGATCAAGTCCCTAATTCTTGAAGTAGATGTTTAATTGTCTGATCACTTAGAAGAAAAAAGTTTTTACAGTAGAAACTATTGAAAAAATTATTTTTTTCCTTAGCCTACAAAACCTTTTACCAGAATGTAAAATTTAGAGTTAAGTGAGTCAAATCTGAACCATTTGATACTTTAAAATGCCAAGAATAAGAATTTTCCCTCAAATCAAAGTCTTCAGTTTTCAAACAGTGATACAGAGTAGCCCCAAACAGAGTAAATTATAGGAACCTAATTGTAATGGTAAAGGCAGGAATAAATGAACTGAGGTCTGTTTCCAAATTAGAAATTCATTATCTCTTTAACAAGCAGAGATGAAAACAATCATTATTTGAAAAAGTCTTTATGACACCCCCCAAAAAAATGAGTTTACAAAAACAGCTTCAAAAAAATAACCTTATTATTAATAGTGACCATATTTTGCATACTTAAATTTTTGTCAGTTACTGGATTAACATGTAATTAGAATGACTGGGGGGGAGTGGGGGTAAGGGGGTGTGGGGTGTCTTTTCCCTTATGGAAAGATACAGGACTCATACTAATTACATTCAGAGAGGTGAATATGTGTTTGTTTTACTTGGATATAATTTTAGAATATACTATTAATTGCCAAATAAATTATTCCAATAGCAAGTCATCACAGCATCATCACAAGACAAAATTCTCCTTTCTAATTGCTTGGTTTGTGGAATATGCTGTGCACAACAAGGAGACTAACAAAAACAGATGTACTCTGTCAGCCAAAGGGGAAATATTTGTATAACAAGTTAGCCCAGGAGAGGCTTACGTCCGCATGGTAATACAATCATTAGTGTACATTATCATTCTTCATCACTGTGTTCTCTTCTTAGTGTTTTTACTTTCATCTTCCAAAATCCTGTCTACTACTAACATTGGCATGTACCATTTATAGAACATATGATACTTCAAATACCTAAAGGATCAGCCAAATGAGAGATGAAGGGGTTGATATATGCTTTTAGAAACAGATCCTTACACCAGAGATTTGCTTGCCACAATTTGGAGGCACATCTGGAGCAGCATATGCAGATTTAGCAGGCAGCTTTAATCTCTCTGGCTGAGTTACAAGTGAGGACAGGACAGCTATTCAATAAAGTGCCTCAGAGGCTCATATGTTACTGGAAACGATAAATCAAATTCAAGAGAACCACAGAGGACAATTCCATTCAGTCAGTAGAGTCAGCTGGCACAACTCAGGTGCCTAACATTTCAGGCACAAACATATCCCAGGAGGGCTAAAATTATGTTTTTTAACATGACATGTAAATGTCGTGACTTGTTGAAGTGACCACAAGAAAGATCATTGGTCATGTCCCTTTGTCTAGAATCTTCAAAAATCCTCTGAAGATTCTGATTTCACAGTGTGTTTAGACCACATATATGAATGTATGTAAGGCAAATGAAGGCAATTTTATGGAAAAAAAAAAAAAAAAAAAAAAAAAAAAAAAAAAAAAAAAAAGTAGCTGCAGAGTACTGGTAGAATACTTCAACTAGGATAGTGCAGTTCTACCACTTCCTTCTCTTTTCCTCTCCACTTCCCTCTTCCTCTGTCCCCCCTCCTCCCCATTCCCCTTTGCCTCATCACCTACTTTTCCTTTTTCCTTTCCCTTCTCCCCTGAATTATAAGAGTACATCTGAGCAAGTACAAAAGTGAGGGCAAGACCATCTAGACCTAATAGTTTTGAACATATAATTCTCACATTTCATGAGGCTGAAGATAACAGTTGAAGCAAAAGGTAATAGCTGAAATTTGATTGGGTTATTGTGTTTTATCATAGATGAGAAGGGAATTGGAGGGGAAGGGAGAGAAGAGGTAGAGGAAATTGAAAAGAAGCAATATTATTGAGGTTATGCATGCTTACATTTCCATAAATGGTTGGTGTGGCACAATTTTCCTCAAAAAGGAAGCATTCCTTCTTATGAGGACAGGCTAAGGGAGCTGGGATTGTTTAGCCTGGAGAAAAAGAGGATCAAGGGAGACATTATCACTCTCTACAACTACCTGAAAGGAGGTTGTAATGAGGTGAGTGTTGGTCTCTTCTCCCAAGTAACAAGTGATAGGATGTGAGGAAATGGCCTTAAGTTTCACCAGGAGAGGTTTAGATTGGATATTAGGAAAAATTTCTGCACTGAAAGTGTTGTCAAGCACTGTCTACCCAGGGAAGTTGTTGAGTCACCATTCCTGGAGATATTTAAAAGACGTGTAGATATGTGTCCTGGGTTTGAATGAGTGGTGGGTTTTTTTGATAACAGGGAAGGGGACTACAGGGGTGGCCCCTGTGATAAGCTTCTGAAAGCTCCTCTGGCTCCTAGTCAGCCCCACCTCTGCATTAAGGATGAGCCAATCAGCTGCACCTCCGTGATAACATATTTAAGAAGAGACCTGGTGAGGAGTCAGACTTGTGAGGAGGAGTTGCAGAAGCTGCATGAACACCAAGGTCAGTGGAGGAACAGAGGAAGAAAGGAGGGGAGAGGTGTGCTGGAGCAGAACCCCCCCTGTATCATGTGGTGAGATGGCGAGGGGTCTCCTCCCCTGACACCCATGAAGGTCTACAGTGGAGCAGAAATTGATTTATGACCTGTGAGGGGCCTCTCACAAGTGACTAAGGTGTCTACATACAAAGGAGCACAGGATCTTGTGAGAAGAAGCAGTCCTGCTGTTGTAGTTTGATGGTGGGAGGATTGCAGCACACAGGGATGTCCCACACCGGAGCAGCTCAAGAAACTCTGTGGCCCGTGGGAGGGACTCATGGCAGAGAAAGTTTGTGGATGACTGTCTCCTGTGAGAGGGGGACCCCAAGGGAGCAGGGGGTAGAAGTTCCAGAAGTTCTTCCCCTTGAAGATGGAAGAAGCAGCAGTACTGACTGCACCCCCCATTCCCTGCCCTGTGCCACTAGTGGGAGGAGGTAGAGATATCAGGAGCAGAACTGAGCCCGGGAAGAAGGGAGGGGTGGGGGGAAGGTGTTCTCAAGATGTGGCAATGCTTCTCACTGTCCTACTCTGTTAAGTGTTGTTGTTAGTGACTGTAATAAATGTATGTTCTTTTTTATTTCCCCTAACGTGTCTGCCTTTTGCCCATGACCATAATGGTTGATTTGCCCCTCCCTGTCCTATCTCGAATCCTAAGCCTTGGTTTATTTTCTCCTTCTCATTGTTGTGGGGGGAGGGGGGGAGTGAGCAGCTGCACGGTGATCAATTGCCCTCTGAGTTCAATTACAACAATGTGACACTTAGGGAAAAGGTTTAGTGGTAGACTTGGCAGTGTTAGGTTAAAAGCTGGATGCTTAAGGGTCTTTTCCAACCTGAATGATTCTGTGTACTCCAAAGAAATATGAAATTTTCATTTAAGTTGTAAAATAAAGAAGAAGTGGAATTTCAGGGAAAACCTGCTCTTGAAAATGTAAATTGAACTATGAATAGGACAAGTTTAAAAAAATATTTTTCTTTATTTTTTTCTCTATAAAGCATGTGTAAAGCCAGAGAAACACTGAGTAAAATAAACAAAATTCAGTTATCTTAACTGATATTAATGAGCAAAGAAATGGGATGAAAAGAAATTAATTTGATTGTAAACACAAAATAAAGAAGTCTACAGTTCATTCAGATCTAATTAGGTGATTTTACCTGAGATGGCAATAAATATTAACCACTGATATTGTAATCATTGTAAGAAACTAAATTGCTGCAGTTATAAGTGATACAGTTTATGTTGATGTAATAACAAATTCAGTGAAAGATTAATGAGAATTCCAAGAGAATAAATGAGTATTATAAAAAAATATTATGCAGCTGAAGATTTACTCTAAGCATGAAGAAGAATATCAGGTTAAAGGTATCCTTAAAAATACAACTATTTTGTAATTGAACTTTATAATTTCAAGTGTTAAATTGATTAATCAAAGTATGTGATTCTGGAAAGACACAAAAAGGTGATACAAATAATTTACAATTCACATGTGACAATCATAGTAAAATATGATTAATGTAAAACAAATGAAAATTTAAGATAGATTGCCAGTAATTAATTGCTTATGGACTAAACAACATGATAAAATCCTTCAAGATATAATTTGTATAGAACAGAAAAACTCTGGAGAATCACAGAGAAATTGTCTGGTTTGTTCCATCCGTATGTGAAAATTCAAGTTCTTAAAAATGCATAAGGAAAGTGCATGCGACCAAAACTACAGAAAGAAAACCTGTGGTCTATTGCATACGTTCAAACTGAAGACTTTAGCAAGAAAAAATAAAATCTGTAGAGAAGTTGGTTGGGTTTGTGTGGCAAGATTTTGGTAGCAGAGAGGCTACAGAGGTGGCTAATAAATACAAAAAGAGATGACCAAACAACAAGAATTTTTAAGAGTATGCAAAGACTGTAATGGATCTTGGTTTTCTCAGTGGTTCTTATGGAAGGCAATAAACAGCAACAACTACCTTAGCCATCTTAGTTAGAAAATATTCACCCCAAAAGATTCTGGTGATATTAAGGATCTAATTATCTGCATTTTTACTTATTTTACTGAATGTATAAGCTTATATTTTTAAACAACTGTGTATCAATCTTATGATTGCCATGTGTTTGTTCTTTTCTCTATAACAAACTGGTAAAATTAGTATTTTAATATAATATAGTAGTTGCAAAATATATGCAGTTGAACATCTTGTCTTAGATGCTATAAACTAATAGTCAGCTACTCTCTTGTATGTGGCTGGCTTTTTCTTCCAAATCCTTTTAGAAGACATGTTAGAGGAGTCATGAAGCAGATACTACACAGTTCTTACTCACTTGCCATTGACTCTTAACAGTTAACCTTGTCACAAGGGTACTGGTGGGAAATTATCATACTAATCTATATAATCTCCTTATTCTTTCAATTTCTGTCAGTATTTCTGTCACTTTATCTTCTGGATAAAGCCCTTTTCAGGAGACTGATTTAGGTCCTCTAAAATGTTTCATATATCTTCACATACGGATCCTCCACCACACTGGGATTTCCTGATACCTTCCATACATCTTGTCTCACATCTATCCCTCTTCTCCAGGTACCACTGTTTGTAGACCATTGTTAGCAAACGTTTCAGTTAGCAAACTAATTTCAATAATTTGTCATTGCTTTGAGTCGTTTGCTCATTTCAGTCCCATTTCTGAAGCTAACCTCCAAAGCTTCATTCAGTCCATGTAAATGAATCCTTTATTTAGGGAACATAAATCAGAAGAACATAAATCTCTCCATAATGAAAAGGAAAAACATACATCTAGCCCACAGGAGATGTGAATCACCTTTGGTTGTTCTGATACCTCTGCAGTCAGAGAAATGTGACAACACTTTTATCTCAGTAAACCAAGATTAATGTTTTAATTTGCATGGAAAGACCAAGGTGTTTTGTACATTTTACCTGGCTATTTGATTTAGTAAATTAACAGAATTGAATTTAGGGTATTAAAGATTGATTCTTATTTTGCTTTATACAAATAACCTTTGAAATCTAAAAGTAATGAAGACAGAATACACCCAGTGATCAACATGTAATTAAGATGATTATTTACTCTAATAATAGAGAATTATTTCAGTGGCAGAAGTGATCATGTGCATTTAGTTAATCTTTAATTTTGTGTATAAGTTTATTAAACACTAATAAAAAACCCTCAATGACAGTTTAATTCTTTGTAGTATTCTACCTGATTTTTCAACACAGAAGCACTGATTCAATGACAATTAAGTTTAATAGAAATGTTCCTTTGATTTCAAAGGACTGGCTCAAAGTGAGAGCAAAAACACAGTTGAAAATTCAACAAAAGCATGTTACCTTCTCAACATGACTAGCATGAATAACTTGTCACAAGAGAGACCATGAATAACTTATGATTCACTGGAAGCAAGAGTAGACTTTGAACTCTAGTAATTGCATTTTGTGTAAGTTTGTACTTAGCAGCTATTAAACTTGAAATTGCTAATTTACATTTTAGGTGTTATTAGACACATGAGGATTCACCATTCTTCAAATAAGAGAAGGAAAGCTAAAAAGTGTAGTGCATCAGATCAGAATAGTTCAGATGCACATTTCCATAATGCATTATGGTGGAGTGTATAAGTAGAAAAGCAATAATGTGAAATAAGTTGTTATAATTAAATGGGGGGGGGGGGGGGGGGGGGGGGGGAAGGTGAAAATGTCATATATATTTCCCAGAATATCTTCAAAAACATAGAGGGTTAGAAATATTTTTTGCTTATTGTACACTCCTTTTCAGTTTTTCAATAGAGTAAAATAAGACAAAAATATCCTTCTGCCCTTGAAGAGAAATAAATCAAGAAATGAAAGCATGGAAAATCATATGCAAATATCACAGATATCTGCTTTGAATGATAGACCTTTGAATTATAAGATCAAGCTTGATATTTAGATTTATTCTGTATTTTTATCTCAATAATATTAAAATAAATTGTAAAGATCTTCCTTCAGTTCTATAAATACATTTAACAAAATATCACAACAGTGTTCACATAGACTTAGAGTGTTCTAGAATAGGAGTCTGATAAAATGAGGGAAATATTTCTAAACAATTAAATGTAACAGTACATACTTGACCTTTTACTTTAAAAACATTTCAATGCTGTTTCTGAAAAAAAAAATAGTAGTAACCTTCATGCAAGTCAAGTTCTTTTACTTCTTTTGTAAGAGGTTCTTACCCATATTTATATAAATAAAAAAAAGTAACCCCCCCCCCAAAAAAAAACAACAACAACAACAAAAAAAAAAACAAAAAACCCCACCAAAACTAACCAAAACGAAACCAAAAAAGCCCAAACTAATAAAAATTTTGATGAAGAGTCAGAGAGGGTGGGAAGAGAGAAGAGACAGCAAAAAACATAAAGTGGAGAGGGAGGGAGAAGGAAAATAAAAATATATATAAATTGACAGACTTCCCTAAGGGAC
This sequence comes from Tyto alba, assembly GCF_018691265.1. Lineage (NCBI taxonomy): Eukaryota > Metazoa > Chordata > Aves > Strigiformes > Tytonidae > Tyto > Tyto alba. The sequence goes on from NW_024881321.1 coordinate 24,827,159, forward strand.
ATGAGGGGAGTACTTGTTTACTCTAGAGATGTTCTTCTGGACATTTTTAGCACTCAAAGATCTTCATCATAGAATTGTCTGTTTAGTTACCTCCTAGCTCTGGATCCCCATCAGGACTGCAAGAAAATAGCTATCAGCTTGGTAAGGAGTCTATCTGGATCTTGGCATACAAATAATCACATTACGCTTTTTATGTGTGCAAACCTGGGACACCTGTTTTTTATCTGTTACATGTGATAGATGTTTTATGCACAATGTGGTTCTTTATATCATATGCAGCCTTATGTTCTGCGTAAAATGCTCACTGGTATTACTGCTAAGAGGTCTGTATATTAAATGAACAAAGAATATGCATCTGAGCACCTGAAAGTTAAATAGCAACATTTTTACTGCTAACATCTAGACACACAGTTATAGTAAACACTCTCTTGAGATAGTTATCAAAATCTGTTGAAACTTTTTTTACTCTATGTCAGTGCACATGCATTTGTAATTTTTTCTCACCTTATTTCATGCTTACATTACAACTTATCTCCTCCTTTTTAGTGTGAAACTGAATTAATTTAAATGTCTTACTGAAATGAATGAAAAAATCAATAACTATTTGATTAGTATATTCACGGCCAGAAAATATCCATGATTGGGATGGTCTTTTGAAGTTTTAGGTAAATACAGCTTTGATGTAAAAATGCTTGCAGGTGTCTGACTCAGACAAAACTCAAAAACTATGACTGTGTTGCCTAGGTGCCTCTGTCACATAACTACTCTTATGATGAGCAGGACACAGACTAGAGCAAGCTACTAGAAACACTAAGAAAAAAAAATATACAAAGTCTGTCTTACTTGGTCAGAGGAAAATCCAATCTCATTCACTATCCTGTCTCCAATGGTTGTTAAAAATGAAGTCTAGGGAAGAGAATAAACTTCAGTAGCAAGAACTGAATTTTGGTTTATTTAATGTATTTTGGAGTCCTTGGTGTATTTCTCTTCTATAATCTGTCCCAGTTTCACCCTGACTAAACCTCAGCAGCTACAGCATGACAAAGAGCTCCAGAGTTTAGCTTTACATGTTATTTGAAGAATCATTTAATTTTTCTGGCTTTTAATCTTCTTCTTACGTCTTTCAGCTGGTGTTTCATAATTCTTCTTACATTTGAAAATACAGCAAAAATTAACTTTTATGACGATAATGATTTTTATAGACCTCAATTATTTTTCCCCTATTTTGCCTCCTTACCAGACAAGCTTACTTAGTCACTCTTTATGTGGAATGACTTATTTAATTTTTCTGAGTCTTTTAAAGTTCTACTAAATCTTTTGTGAGCTAAAAATATTAAAACAGCACTCATTATTTGGTACCTAGTCAAATTTAGATAATAAATAAATTATGACTGTGTTAGTAGACTCATGATACTTTTCAATTCTAGGCTCTACCAGGACACCATTATCATCTTCTGAATACAAGACAGGTAAAGACCCATGCAGTAACTTTATCCAGCAGCCTCAAATAAAGCCATTACCCTTAACATTAATCAAAAGAAATCAAGGATGAAAGGGATCCATGAGATGCTCCAAGAAAGAATGTCACCCATATTCATCTGCTGTAGAATTCTGATCCACTTAGAATAAAATTAGTAAGGCAACATACCTGCCTCTTCTATGAGAGTCTAGTGTGTATAATATTGTAGCCTAGGAGATAAGGTGCTACAATTGCTCTGGACCATGTCCTGTCCGGTTTTAGATTTCTCCAAGGGAAGAAGTTTAGCAACCTCTCTGAGGAATCTGTTCCTGTGTTTGATTAGCCTCAATAAAAGTTTTTCTCGCATTCAGGTAGAATTTATTGTGTTTCAGTTTGTGCCCATTGTCTCTTGTCCTGTCACGGCAACCACCGAGAAAAGTCTGGCTCTGTCTTCTTCATTTCTTCCCATCCCCCTCTCCTTCTTCCCAGCTATTTATATACATGGATAATATCCTACATGAGCTTTCTTTTCTCCAGGTTGAACAGTCCCAGTTCACTTAACATCTCCCTGCATGTCAGATATTCCAACACTTTAATCATATTCAGGGCCTTTCCCTGGACTTGTCCCTGTTTGCCCATGTCTCTCCTGTATTGGGGAGCCCAGACAAGGAAAAAGCACTCTTGATATGGTCTTTGGGGTTCTGACTAATTTAAAAATAAGATACAAAATGAGACAAACCATGCTGTAGAAGTGCCAGTTTCTTTATGCTGCTTATAAAGAATACTTGGGTCACAATCAGCATGATAGATATCTCAATACTGTCCAATTTCACCTAATTTTGCTCATCGCTAAATACCATCCATTTAAAAACATGTGAGATCATGCCTTCACCCACTTTTACAGTAAGACATGGTAGCTAAATAATTTCCCAGAAATTTAACATAACTGCTAAAATACCAAACAAATAATAAGAAAGAAAGGCAAAAGTAAGGAAGGATTATAAAGGGATGACCTCTATGGTCTTGAAAATAGATTAGTGTGCAACTAGGAAACCAGCAATATTTCCATGGAAAAAAAACACAACATGTACAAACTTGAAATGGTGGCTTCATAACTATGTAATTTGGGAAACACATTCTGCTGCTACAGTATTCTCAATGTTTTGTTGGTTTTCCTCCAGTGACCGTCTAGTGTATAACACTTTAGCAGTCATGAGAGTAGTATCACAAGCTTATGACTGCTGTCCTTACAGTAAAACTGTAGGATTAAGCTTTTGTTGTTTTTTTTTTTTCTCTTATTCCTGTAAATCCTATACTGGCAGCACTCAGAGCTGCCTCAAAGCAAATGACAAACCTTTTCCCTCTTAATGGTTTATGCAGTTTCCTAGAAAATGAGCTGCATGTATCTGAATCCCTTCAGAGCAGCATGAAAGCTGAAGCCATTTATCTCATTTTCTGGATGAGTGCTTTAGCCTCAAACTTATACACAGAAGTCAATCGATGCTCTCTGTATCTTAAAAAGTGAGCCATACTCATTTAAACACCACCTTTAAGAGGCAGACTACATATTTTAAATACCATTGGACAGATATACTTGGTGTACAGCTAGTTGGGAGCTCTGCACTCAAAAGTGAGGGCATTCTAGTATGTTTTCTTTCAGAGGTTGTACTAAATTTTTAAATAAGATCCCTCATGCATATACATAAATGTGTGTTTGTTTTAATAGAAAGACAGAAGTTAATATGTTATACAAGTTCATTCTATAAATAATGAGTTTGGGAAATTATCATTCTGTAATCTGATATTATAGCCATTGCTACAAAAAGATTTAGACTTACAGTCATAAAAATTTCACTTCTCCCGATGAGTTTAAGTTAAGCTCATGGGTAAGCCTGTGAAAGAATGAGACTATCCAGAAATTCTGCCTATATTTTTAACCAGATTCTCTGCAAAATACTTTTGTATTCACTGAATTTCTTCCCTTTTAGATATTTGATTTTATGGGAAATAATTTGGAATTAAGTATTCCAACAATACTTCCAATTATTCCTTCATTAACTTGTTATTAACAGTGTTGGATAGAACCAATATCTATAAATCGAATCGAGGAAGGAATCAAGTACTGAAGTTTTGTTTATTTTTGTTTTGTTTTGTTTTGTTTTGGTTTTTTTTTTTTTTTTTTTTTTTTTTTTTGTAATGGAACAAGGTGAAAATCAACAACATAGATATTTGACATTTTTCATGTCCATTATCTCCCTTCCCTTCCCTTCCCTTCCCTTCCCTTCCCTTCCCTTCCCTTCCCTTCCCTTCCCTTCCCTTCCCTTCCCTTCCCTTCCCTTCCCTTCCCTTCCCTTCCCTTCCCTTCCCTTCCCTTCCCTTCCCTTCCCTTCCCTTCCCTTCCCTTCCCTTCCCTTCCCTTCCCTTCCCTTCCCTTCCCTTCCCTTCCCTTCCCTTCCCTTCCCTTCCCTTCCCTTCCCTTCCCTTCCCTTCCCTTCCCTTCCCTTCCCTTCCCTTCCTTCCCTTCCCTTCCCTTCCCTTCCCTGCCCTTCCCTGCCCTTCCCTGCCCTGCCCTGCCCTGCCCTGCCCTGCCCTGCCCTGCCCTGCCCTGCCCTTCCCTTCCCTGCCCTGCCCTGCCCTGCCCTGCCCTTCCCTTCCCTGCCCTGCCCTCCCCTCCCCTCCCCTCCCCTCCCCTCCCCTCCCCTTCTCCCCTCCCCTCCCCTCCCCTCCCCTCCTCCAGAATGTATAAAAATTACAAATTTTTATTCTGAGACACACAGAGAAATATTCAGTTCTAGATTTAATATATGTGTCACTGTTATTCAGCAATGGAAAAAAAGTTTTTCACAGCCTTCAGATATTGTACTTGGCTTGGGAAGTCTGAAATAACCTATGCTTATTTCCTTTGCTGATCAAGAAGCAGGCTCATACAGATCCCTTGAGACCATGAACACAATTACATTTGTCTTCCATAAAGTAGCTAGGTAGGAAATATATTATCAGATTCATTGTGTTGAGACCACTTTCACCTCACCTTCTGTGATAAACTAAAATCTTTGAAGAAGTACAGTGAATAATTTTCAACATATTTTGAGTGCACTAATGCAACTTAATTCATTAGTTTTTGTAAAAACAGCTGAAGTTTTGAGAGTCATGGAAGGAAGAGAGAATTAGCCTGATACAAGTCTCTAAGAGATTAAAAAGGCGGTCAAATTAGAAAGAATGGTATTGTCTGAGATAGAAAAGTAACATTTTAACACTGTAGAAGATTTATGTTTGACACAATTAAGTGGCCAATTATTTCAATTCAACTTTGTATGGGACTCCAGCACTATATGCTTTCATAGTATTGGACTGAATAAGTTTAAAAACATTATGGGGATGATGATTTACATGTCTATTTATTTTGTTTAGTAAACGAAAAACAAATTTTCTTTTCACCACTTTACTTGTTATGTCTGGAAGGTATTATTATAGAGAATATTTATGAAAATGTTACACCAGTAATATAACTAGTTGCCATAGCTGGATGCTGTAAAAAGCTTATCTAATATTCCCTGGTTGCCTAACTTGTCACTTAGACTGAACTATAAGTATTTATAGATGCTTCTTTTATATTTAATACTAGTAAACAGTTCTACAACTTAGAACATGCAAATATACTGTTTCTAGGAAAGAAACACTATTGCTCTCCTATACCTTTACATTGTTTTCCAAAATATGTTAATCTGAAGCAGAAGAAAATCTGTAAATAAGTTAGAAGACAGAAATATAGAAGATAGAAGTTTGAAGAAATGTAATAAGCTTCCAACTGATTTGAGAGCTAAACTATATAGAATTCAATATATAACCACTTCAAGACTCACCTGATGTTGTTTCTGTTTGTTTGTTTGTTTTTGTTTGTTGTGTTTGTTTTTTTTTTTTTTTTTTGTAATTGCATTCAATGCTAGATAATGTTGAGTTCTTCTCAGCATGACTCAAATGAGACATTTTCCTAGAAAACAAGGTAGGCTTACATTGTTTTGATGGTTTATGCCTCAATAAAGCATGATACTTACTTAACTGGAAGTCAATGGATAGGGGTGATTGATCTAATTACTGAAGAAGATAAATCTGTTGATGAAAACAATGAATTTCAGTACTTTACAGGTTATAATTCTAGACTAATACCTTAGATTTCCCCATTTGAAAAAGCTCCATAGCTTGTTTCTTTCCTTTCTGGTGGTCAGGCATATAAATTAACATTTAATTATCTTATAAATCACTTTCACCTAAGTAGAGAACTTTATTTATATTAAGTAGTAAAGGTCTTTTAAAAGTCAACTGAGAGAACTGTGCTATCCCCAGACAGCAAACCATCATCTTGGGGATTGTACTAAGGACCACTAAAAATTTCTTCTTAAATTCTGTGAAAGAATCGTTGCAGGAATATTTAGGAAAAGGAGATTAATTAAATCTGGATTAACTGCTCAGAAAAAAATGTTAGAATTACTATGCAAAAATGTAAAATATTGGGCCATCTGGTCCATTTCTATCTGATGATGTTAAATAATCCCAGAGATAAAAAAAAAAGGCCTGGCTGTTTTTTACGCTCATTAGCTTGTGATATAAAAATAATAACAATAAGGTTAATTTTGTCAGCATTTTGATTTTTTATTAAATCCACTTGATTTAGATAGATTCTATGAAGTCATAAAAACCATTTAAATATTCAGTCCTGAATCCATTTAGTGAAATGTTATATGAATTTAGCTGATACATTTGTTCATATTTAAAAATTATTTTTAAAATACCCCAAACATTTAGAAAATTCTGCATATTAAATATTATTGGCATATCATGTGCTTCAGTAATGAATAATTACAGCATGTCATTGTAGGAGGGACCCCGTACGGAGATAAGACCTAAGTAACGACATCACACCAATGCGATGAAAGTCGTTCTCCTTTATTTACCTGAATAGCATCAAGATATACAGAGCCACATGGTCACACGCTCTATGCTTTACAGTCTATTGGCTAAAGGCACTTATCACGCCCCTGGAAGTTCTGTGATAGGTCTGCATCGTTAGTACACGTGTATAAACTAAATCTACTTTGTAGTTAGTGTATCCAGGCATTTAACAGGAAGGAAGCACTAGCTTGACTTCCTAATTCTTGCCCTTCCAGGTGACCTCAAGGGCAAGATTATCACGTGGCAGTTTTCTGCTCTGAGGCTCAGCCTGGATTGTCCAAACCCTGTAGGATCAGTGCATGACCCTGATCCCCAAGAAATCCTACCACACGTCATCATATATTAAGCAATCAAAAGCAGGAACATACGTAAGATTTATAAGTAAGAAACAGTTTAATTTAAATAGGATTGAATGCCAGTGGCATAGGTGAAGCACATTATTATATCCATTTTAGAATTACAATCAAAAACCTAATGTTCTTTATACTTTATCCTGTGGAAGTTGGCTATGCAGACAAAATTGAAAGTTTTACTGTAAAAGGGAAGGTGTCATCTGCAATGCTGTATAGAATTTCAGGCAACATATCCTTACAATTTCATTAGTCACCAAGAATAAATGTTTTTCACTCTCTGTTCACCTGTTCTCCATGGAAGAGATAATTTACTGAGGCAGAAGTCAAGAGGAAAAAGGATAAATGAAGCCATAAAGGAATTAATTGGTATGTAGATAATGAATCAAGGACCAATAATGCATTTCTTAGATAAGGGCAATAAGACAAACTGCCTCTTGTAGAAGAAACCCATAATGAAAATATTGAATAAAAGTCTTACTAATTTATAAAGATTTATTTTAATCTTTTAAAAAAGAAGCCTATTTAATTTAGCTCTGTTAAATCTTAATTCAAATTCAGTTTGAATGTCCTTCTGCTTTACCAGCATGTGATTTGGCATGTATATCTTAATAATTCTCTCAAAGCTATTTTGAGTTTAATATAGATCAAAAGTCAAAGCTAAAAGTTTAAGGTTTTCTTTGAAATATTTTATTTCTTGATTTTTGCTTATTACTTGCTGAAGATATCATCAACATCAGTTTCTCTTTAAACTATCCTGATACTAAATAAAGAACTATAGCTGTGTTTGAGTGTGATTCACCTAACTATATACATTAAGACAGAAAGAACTGCTCCCTAAAAGTCTTTTTCTTATCCTTATAATGACTAATTCTTTTGTACTTAAAATTAGGCAAATAAATTAAAATTCAGATTATGTACTATATTAAGTGTAAATTTAATTATTTTTCATATATCGATTTCTTTGTTTATTTTAAAAATAATTGTCTTTTGTCTTAGAACAGTCTTTTAATGTCAAAAGAATACTTTTTTTTTTTAAAAAAAAAAAAAAAAGAGAAGAAGAGGGAGTTACATGGATAGAAGGAGGAGTGGAGAGAGTTAGAGGGATATGCAGACTGCGGTGAGATGGAAAAAAACTGTTGCAATCAGAAATAGTGTAACTAAGAGGTTATTAAAAGGGTCTTTGACTTTTAAAACACAGTAAAAGTAATACACAAAGGACTTAATTACCAGAATTTCTATGCCCACCTCTTTGTGCTCTTAATTCCTTAAAGTCCTTGTTCAGCTGTTGTCCAAGCAAAGAACCTTATTTCTCTACTTAATTCTTATCTTAATTCTCTAGTTTTCTTGTCACAGAAATTTTTGCCAAGTCCACATTACTTATCAACTTTACTCTTGGTGATGGCTGAGCCAGTCATTCTAGACTCCTTTATAAATAATGAAAAGATTAGGTACTTCCAGAATTTAAATCCCTCATCTTAAAATTAGCAAGTAAAATAGATTAGTGAAATCTGGAATATAATTATTAACTAATTAGGAGGTTTACAGAAATATTAAATATTCTCCCTGAATATTTATTTTCTTATTTTTTAATTGGCTTTACAAGGGTTGTAGCATGAATAGTTCTGACATAAATATTAAAAAAGTTGTTCTTAAAGTTAGATGAGATAAATTTCATCTGTATGCTTAAATGTCTGCTTTTGGAGATGCCCAAAAGCATCTAAGTCTTGACAGTACTGGAACCTATTTTGCAGTTAAGCTGCCATCAATTTCATTTCTATCCCCAATTCTAACAGAGAGCTGTCCTTTCCTTATTGGGTTCCTATAACATACTGCCAGAAAAGGAAAAAATCAACAACAAAGAGGATCGTGCTGTATCAGTGAATTCATAAGCACTTTACAAGCAGTGAAGAAATATAAAAACGCAGTTTCTATTGTCCTCTGTTAGGCTGCTTTGGATGAGACATCAAAGAAATATTTATACAGATTTTGTAGGTCAAATAATTTAAATAACGAAAATGATGAAAATTCCTTTTGCTAACAGTGCATGTAAATTTGAATTAACTAATCATGTTTATATAGCACATATCAATGCATGAATAACACTGCATGAACACTGGAGAATCTTACTGCTGAGATGTTAGTGCAGTTGAACCTGATAGATCTTTATCTGTCTTCTCTCTCTGGCTGCTAGCACATTAGAGCTTGAAACAGTCTCTTTATATCTTCGTCATACATTCTGAACAAGTTCTTTCAAACATTTAGGCAAATTAGACTTTGTTTTCTGAGGTAAGTACTGGTAATAAAGCATAAAGTCTTAGGCAGTATAAACACACACTTTTTTGCAGAATGCTCTCAGTTAGACATTCAGTTTTCCACTTCATTATAGAAGCTTTATGTCAGTGAAGATCACTGAGAAAATTTCAATCACTGAAAATTTTTTCTTGGTGAACTTCAAACTCTTATATCCCCTCTTATGGTCTAAGTCATTGATATTCATAATCTGACTTCAGAACTGAATGTCTGGTTTCTATTTGTGAAGAGGATGTGGTGATGCAATTCTCACATCCCACTCCCCAATTTATAACAAGAGTATAAAAAAGATGGAAAAAAAAAAAAAGATAGTAAATATCCATATCAAAGACCTTTTAAATACATGTTTATTGCAATTTTTCATTTCTCATTTCCAAATTCTTTTAAAGCACTTACACGAATTACTTCTTTTCATGTTTTAGAGCAAGTGCACTTCATGCTGTTACCAGTCCTGTGGAAGCATTCATACATACAATTCTTAAAGGTTCTTCTTTACCTGCTGGTGTTTCTTTCTAAGAAATGCTTTCTGAATAAGGCCTGAGATAACTCAAACTACTGAATATAGCCCTGCATATTTGCCTACTTTTGTCTTTTGTTTTTGTTTTTGTTTTTTTTTTTTTTTTAGTGTGACGCATTTTGCTCACACTGAAGGCACTAGTTTGCAAAGCCATTCTCTGTCATAGCATAGCATAGCATAGCACAGCATAGCACAGCATAGCACAGCATAGCACAGCATAGAATAGAATAGAATAGAATAGAATAGAATAGAATAGAATAGAATAGAATAGAATAGAATAGAATAGAATAGAATAGAATAGAATAGAATAGAATAGAATAGAATAGAATAGAATAGAATAGAATAGAATAGAATAGAATAGAACAGTTTAGTTCCAGCTGGAAGGGTCCTACAATGATCATCTAGTCTAACTGCCTGACCACTTCAGGGATGGCCAAAAGTTAAAGCATGCTATTAAGGGCATTGTCCAAATTCATCTTAAATACTGGCAGGCTTCGGACACTGACCACCTCTCTAGGAACACTGTTCCAGTGTTTGACCACCTTCTTGGTAAATAAATACTTCCTAAAGTCCAGTCTAAACTCCCCATGGCAAAGCTTTAAACCATTCCCATGTGTCCTGTCACTGGATCCCAAAAAGAAGAGCTCAGCACCTCCCTCTCCATGTCCCTTCCTCAGGAAGCTGTAGAAAGCAATGAGGTCACCCCTCAGCCTCCTTTTCTCCAAGCCAGACAAACCCAGAGTCCTCAGCTGCTCCTCACAGGACATGCCCTCCAGCCCTTCCACCATCTTTGTTGTCTTTTTCTGGATGCATTCAACTACCTCAACATCCTTTTTAAATTGTGGGTCACAGAAGAGCACATCACCTGTAGTTCTTCTAAGTCAGATCATATAACATCATTGTTTATGTTCTTAGGCACATTCCTTTGTATATTTGCCACTGGAGAACTGTAAATGACTATATAGAGGTGATGATTTACTTTTTTTAATGCAATGAAAAACATCTCCATATTCACAGAATATGCCAGGCACATTACCTTCAAATCCCATGAAGGGACTTGTCTTTTGCACACACAACACCAGGGAATCCTAGACAGAAACATTCAGGTCCATGACCTCAAAGTCTGTACAGAGGTATTGTCTTTTTCGCTAAAAAGCCATACATTTCTCAATTACTGATTCATTTTATAATTCTTATTATCCTTTTTCCTTAACTACGGAATCTGTAATGTTTGATCCTGTTCCTCCCTTTTTTGAGCACTTCAACATTTGTTAATTATTAATGAACATGTCCTAGTCCATATTCTCTATTATTTTCAGTGTTCGTTTTATCAGAATCCCAATACAATATTTTTTAATCTTGTGAACTGCATTACCATCTTGTTTTATTTATTTCTTTAATACACTTCCAGATCATGTTTTGGCTGCACCATTTGGCATTCTTTACCCTTACAATGGCACAATTTGCAGGATTATTAGTTGCCCAGTTTCTTAGCTTACTCTGGACATAAGTTTAGTACTACTGCTCTTAGTATTATTTTGTTTGTATTTGTACCCAAGTTATAAATTCTGGTGTATACTTATGTAGACTTCTATTATTTGTCTCATTTGTTTTTCCCATCTCTTCTGCACTGCAGCCCATTTTTTATGGTGCTGTCATATCAATCAAATCAGTGGTTTGTGCGCTACTTAACCTCTTCAACCATATCAGTTTATGGAGGTAGCATGTAGCTTTGGCTTTGGGGAGAACAGAGGGAAAGAGGCAGGGAGGGACAAAGGAAGGAAGGAAAGAGGGAAGGAAAGAAGGAAGGCAGGAAGGCAGGAAGAAAGGAAGGAAGAAAGGAGGGAAGGAAGGACATTATATATTATACCTCGATAACTCTATGGAGGTATTTATATTTGTCCTGGTTTGGGCTGAAATAGGGTTACTATTCCTTTTTGGAAACTAGAAGAGTGCTGTATTTTGGACTTAGCTTTGGGTTTGGTATGAGAAGAATGCTGATAGCACACTGATGTTTTTGGCTGCTACTGAGACTTCAAGGACTCTCCGACTCCCCATGTCCTGCCCCTGCGCAAGGGTATAGGAAGCAGGGAGGGAGCACAGCCAAAGCACCAGACTCAAATTGGCCAATGAAATATTCCATATCATGGAACATCATGCTCACTATATACAGGAGAGGTGGTCAGGAAGGGGCTCACTCTCGCTTCCGGGATTGCAATAGCAGGATCGCAATTGCAGGATCTTGGTATTTCAGGATCGCTAGCCAGGAACGGGCTGGGTATTGATCAGTGGGTGGTAAGCAATTACATTGTGCATTGCCCGTTTATATTTTTCTATTACTGTAATTGTTCTCAGTTTATTACCATTCTTAAACTGTTCCTATCTTAACCTGTGAATCTCCCTTTACCCCTCCAATTCCCTCCCCCATTCACAGGTGTGTGGGTGGGGAAGGGTGGATGATCAGCTGCAGGGTGGTTGGCTGCCAACCAGGCTCAAACCACAACAATGTTTATCAATAAGTTAATTTAATTTTACTGCAGATTTTTTTTTCTCTAATGTGGTTTTTTTTTTTTTTTTGCTAAAGAAAAAGTTGTTCTTCCTTTAACACCATAATTTTACACTTTACATGCAAACATTACAACATACAGATTGAGTCTATATTTCAACTTGTCATTTGTATAGTTTCAGTAGCAAGATCTAACTACTTAGTGAACCTCTTAGCTGTAACTTGCAAGGGTTTGAGACTCACCTTATACCTAATTTATAGATTAGACTATTTACACTAAAAAGTCATAAAATCTTCCTAGCTAGTCCTTTAAGTTTTTGTTGTCATTGTTTTAATCTCCCAGGGGACTGCACTAATCACGCAACACTGCAAAAGTCAAATTGAGCACTTTGCAAATTTCTGATACAGTGCTACTCTTATCTCAAAAATTAATTATTAACTGGCAGATAAATCTGGATCTGGATATTCTGCTTTCAAGAAAGCATCTTACCTATTGGTCTATAAAAAGATTTTTAGGTTTTCCTTTCTCTTTTAACTGAAGTAATCATTAAATAAACCTGAAAGTTATTCAGGAGATGCTGAACTTGCTGTGTCCACAATGTTTGAAAAGCTTGGATCATGCTGGTTAATATTTAAAGTGCAAAATCTTCTCTTTTTTTCATTCTCTCCAAGAGAGGCATGATCAGTCAGTAGGGCTACAAGAGATTGTCACTGACTTCCTAACTGCCCTCCTTCACTGCTTGGAGGGAGTCACAGGCAATTGTTCCACCAACAAGTTGTAAACAACAGCTGTATTGTTGTTTTTTTCAAACAGTGATTGCACACCCTCAGCAATTTTGCAGATGATACAAAACTGGGCTGATATACCAAATAGTTGTGCTGCCATTCAGACACCTTGACAAGCTGGAGAAATGGGCTGTCAGGTATCCCATGAAGTTTAGCAAAAGGAAATGTAAAGCCCTGTCCCCAGGAAGGAGTCACTCCAGGCACGAGTACGGGCTGGTAGTTAACTGGATAGAAAGCCACTTTTCAGAGAAAGACCTGGGGGTCCTGGTGGACAAGAATCTCACTATGAGTCAGCAGCATGCCCTTACAGCCAAGAAAACCAAAAACCTACTGGATTACATTAGGAAGATTGTCACAAGCAGGCTGAGGGAGGTAATCCTTCTTCTCACCTCAGCACTGGTGAGACTACATCTGGAGTTCTGGGTCAAGATCTAGGCTTCCCAGTACAAGAGAATCATGGCCTTAGTGGGGAAAGTCCACCAAAGGATATGAAGATGATGAAATGATTGGAACACCTTTCATATCAGGAGAGGTGGAGAGCTGGCATTGTTTAGCCTGGAGAAGACAAGGCTCAGGAGGGATATCATCAATGTATATAACAGCCAGATTCTTTTCAGTGGTCCCCACTGACATGAATAGAGGCAATGGGCACAAACTGAAAGAGAAAAGGTTTTCTCTCAACATCAGAAAACACTTTTGTACTGTGAGGGTGACCAAGTGTTCACATAGATTGCCCAGAGAAGTTGTGGAGTCTCCATCCTTGGAGATATTCAAAAGCAGTCTGGACATGGTCCTGGGTAGCCTGTTCTAACTGATCTTGCTTGAGAAGGGAGGGTAGACAGCATGACCTCTAGAGGTGCATGCCAGCCCAACCATTCTGTGATTTCATGATTCTGTCCCTTCAGTTGACAGTGTTCTCAATTTCTTTCCTTGTGCTTGGCATAAGATGATTAAAGAAACATTGGTCCAAACTGGAAGAGAAAGACTAATGTGTATAGCATGTAATATATATAATGGAAAAGTATGCACAGTATATGAATTATATGGTATGCACAATACTGTATACAAGTAATTCTCGCATAGATAGTTCTAAATATAGAACATTCTGTGGCAAAAAGTGGAATCTATACCCCAACTATGTATCTATAATAAACTAAATTTTGGTAAAAAAATTGTATTCCTTTCAGCCTATGTTAGACCCACATGATTGCTTAGTTTTTGGAACTAAAACTTAAAGCTGTAACAGACAGAATTAGTGGTTGAAAAATTAAAAAAAAAAAAAATAGTGTATGAAACTACTAGGACTAGAGAGGTAATTCTTCCCTACAACTTCTTTTAGGTATGTAAACCCTATAAAAGGTTTAAGATTTAAGAAAAATGCTGTGCTTAAGGTTTCTTATTGGTTGACTTAGGCATCTTCTTCCACACATGTATTTAGGGATACAACTATAAAAGGGAAGTAGGGAGTAAACTCAAGAACTGTTCTCCAGAGTGTACACATTGAGAAACTGTGGGATCACTTAAACTGCCTGAATTCATTTGGTCTTCTCCAGCTAGTTGTCCAATGATAAATTATAATAGAGAGAATGAGCCCTAGATAGTGGAGACATGATCCAGTCATTGCCAAATGATGTTCAGGCCAGAGATTCATATTGAATTCTGCATAATTTTTTAGCCATATAATTTCAGTGCTTCTTCACCTCTCCTTTCTTGCACGCCTGGACTCTCTGTATTTAAGAAATAAGAAGCATAGAAGCCTTGCTTTGGGCATCTGTCCTAATGCTAACCAAACTAATCTCTGGAACCAGAAAAATATTTCTCTGCCAGAATTAAATGGTGTAACGCAAATTTATGATAATTAAATTACCCTGAGATAGCATTGAACTGCCTCATACAATCAGTTCAGCTCCTCAAGTGCAGAAAAAGATATCCCACATGTATTTTTCACAACTTTCTGGCTTTTATCTGATGAATTTTGTCCCATTATCATATTTTTTTATCATAGAATCATAGAATGGTTTGGGTTGGAAGAGAACTTAATGATCATCTAGTTCCAAACCCCCTGTCATGGTCAGGGACACCTTTCAATAGAACAGGCAAAGACCTATCCAACCTGGCCTTGGACACTTCTAGGGAGGAGGCATCCACCACTTCTCTGGGTGACCTGTTCCAGTGTCTCACCAATCTCACAGTAAAGAATTTCTTCCTTATTTCTAATCTAAATCTGTGCTCTTTCAATTTAAAACCATTACCCCTTGTGTTCTCACTATACTCCCTTGATAGAGTCCCTCCCCATCTTCCCTGTAGGCCTCCTTTAAATACTGGAATGCTGCTATAAGGTCTCCCCTGAACCTTCCTTTCTCCAGGATGAACAACCCCAAGTCTCTCAGCCTGTCCTCATAAGGAAGGTGCTCCAGCCCTCCGATTGTTTTTGTGACCCTCCTCTGGACCTGCTCCAACAGGTCCATGTCCTTCTTATGTTGGAGGCCCCAGAGCTGGATGCAGTACTCCAGGTGCGGTCTCACAAGAGTGGAGTAGAGGGGAAGAATCACCTCCCTCGACCTGTTGGCCACTCTTCTCTTGATGCAGCCCAGAATACGATTTGCTTTCTAGGCTGGAAGCGCACATTGCTGGCTCATAGTCAGTTTTCCATCCACTACTACCTGCAAGTCCTTCTCTGCAGGGCTGCTCTCAATCCATTCATTGCCTAGCCTATATTTGTGCTTGGGATTGCCCTGACCCATGTGTAGGACTTTGCACCTGACCTTGTTGAACCTCATGAGGTTTACATGGGCCCACCCCTGAAGCTTGTCAAAGTCCCTCTGGATGGCATCCCTTTGCCCTAGTGTGTTGACTGCACCACATATCTTGGTGTCATCAGTAAATTTGCTGAGTGTGCAATCAATTCTATTGTCCATATTGACAATAAAGCTGTTAAACAATACTGATCTCAATACTGACCTCTGATGAACACATCTCATCACTTCTCTCCACTTGGACATACTCTCTGAGTATGACCAGCCAGCCAATTCCTTATCCACTGAGTGGTCCAACCATGAAATCCATGTCTCTGCAATTTAGAGACGAGGATGTCATGTGGGACAGTGTCAAACATTTTGCACAAGTCCAGGTAGTTGACTTCTGTTCCTCTTCCCATAGCCATCAGCACTGTCACGCTGTTGTAGAAGGCCACTAAATTTCTCAGGCACAATTTGCCCCTAGTGAAGACATGTTGGCTGTCATCAATCACCTCTTTATTTTAACTATTTTACTAATAGTAAAACTTGAACAGAAATCTCTCTCTGCTTTATTCAGTTAACTTTCTGTCCTGTTTAGTAAACATGGATGACAGGTACTATTTTTTGCATCACTTATGCATCAGTTTATAATGATTCTAAAGAGCCTATGTGATACCCTCAACTAGATAGGGCTTACCTCAGAAAGCTTTCTTTAAAAAATATTTTTAATTATATCTATTCAAGGACACCCCTAGCTCCACCTGAGTGACACTACTTCTCCTAATAAATTTACCTGCTGAAGACTTTGATAGTGTCCAGACACATTTAATTTTTCATTCAGAAACTTGTGTTTAACCTCCTTATTTAAGAGACAATGGATTATTTCTAGGTAAACATCATATCTCTTATTTTCAGGTGTAAATATATATTTTAGACAAGATGTTAATCTATTCTAGCTTGGATAGAAAATAGTTCCTTACCAAGAAGCGATACAATTGACCTCCTTTGTCCTTTTCTGAACAATTGTGATATTTCTGTAAGAAATATTTATTTTTTAACAAACTTTCTTGATATAAACATCTAAAAAGGATAACTTTGTGTATCTCATTACTAGATCTCAACTGAAACCAGACAAAACAATAATAGAACAATATTTATTTGACTGAAATGCTTCTCTGTTTATTAACCATAATAAAAAAAAAAAAAAAATGACATAGTCATTTAAGGAGCATGCGTAGAATATGTTTTCAATATTGATGCAAATTCATTATTTTAATATAGTCAAACTGAAGCGGAACAACACGTCCTGAGAGATGTTGGGTTTATATTTATAAAAACAAGAACAGGATGGTGTAATTGTCCTTATTGTTGTTGCTCTTTAAGGGGTAAGTCAAAGAGTTGTTCTTGTTAGGGGACTAGATATTAATCTAGTTTGTTTTTTTTTTTTTTTTTAATTAAAAAAAAAAAAAAAACAAACCAAACTTATTTTAGACACTGAGTAACTTTGCATTTATTGAGTTGTGTATGGCTATTCATCTTACTATGACTTAAGTCGTTTGACAAGATTATGATTTCACTTAAGTTTATGTTTTCTGATGAGATGATTTATGATTCACAGACAATCCCAACAATGTAGATTTCCTATCCTTTTCCTAATAACATAAAAACAGTTTAACCATGCTTCACTGAACAGCAACAGACTTCATACTTTCATAAGTATGGTTAACAGCCAGACTAAGGAGTATGTCAGGTAAAGAGCAGGTTGGGATTCCATCTGTTACCTTCCTGTCATGTCCTTGGGCAAAATACATCTACTTCAAATTCCAGTCTTTAATTTCAAGCAAAATATCTTAAAAATATTTAGCTTTATTGTGCGAGAGAATGAGGAATTGTGGAGTTCTGCAAGTGAAGAATTGGTCAATCATTAAGAAACCTACTCAGAACTGATTTGACATAGATACTAAGAAGCTTACTTTTAATAGACTGAATTCATTCCCAATGTGCCTTGACCACATGGAGTTTGCTTTATGAAGTACATGTTGAAAACTAATTTGACTGGACAAAATTAATGGATTGTTAACAGATGTCATCTTAAAAGGCATTTGGTTTGCAATAGTAATAAGAATTGGCTCTGTAATCTACATTTCCCACTTCAACAGAAATAAAATATTTTAATTATATCAAAAATACTCATAGTTATTCTTAGCAGATTTGCCTGACACACCCTTTTCAGACAATGACTTTAGGTAGCCAGTGTTTGAGAAGTGTATTACACAAGTCAAGATATAAGGTTCTTGTTTAATGAAAAAACAATGTAAAATTTCTAAAAGACTTAGTTTTGTCCTGACAGGAACATTCTCTAGAGTTAAGAGAAACAGTTATCCTTAGTTATTCTGTATATTGTGGAAAATGTGTAACATTTCACTGGCCCCAATTAAGTGCTTGATATGTGAGAGGTTATGAACTGATTATGCTTTTTCCCACCACGAATGTTTAGGTGGCCATTAAATCCATACCAATGCCTGATGTTATCTCACTATGTACCCCAGTTAATTAAAAAGAATGTAGGATTAGAAAGGATGCCCTAGGTCATTAAATTCCCTGGTATTGCAAGGAGCTACATCTCACAATTTTTATGTAACTGGATTGAGCTGTTTTGTGGGGTGGTGAGGGTGGTGGCTTTTGGTTTTGTTTTGTTTTATTTTTTTAAATGTTCAGTGATTTTCCTCCACTACTCTGATTGCAAGTCTACCCCTGTACCTCCCTGCTTAGATGGTTAAAATCTTTTGCTAATTTATAGCCTAAATATACTTAAGACTAGTTTATATGCACTCAGTTTTGATCCAATATTGTCTACTTTAGCTAACTATTGTCTTTCTGTACCATTTTCCATAGAGAGCTTATCTCTCTTCTCATTGTTAATTTTGCTAGGCTAAACCATCCAAGTTCTGTCATTCTCCATAAGATCAAATCTCTTCAGACTCCTAATTCTCCAAGCAGCCCTTCTCTGTTCTTTCCTGTTGTGGTTTGAGCCTCGTTGGCAACCAAACACCACTTAGCCTCTCCCCCACCCTCCCCCACCTGGGAATGGTTAAGGGAATTGGAAGGGCAAAGGAAGACTCACATGTTGAGATAGAAACAGTTTAATAATTGTAATAAAATAAAACAGTGACAGTCATAGAAGGTATAAATGGACAACGCACAATGCAATTGCTCACCACCCACTGATGGACACCCAGCCCATCCCTGACTAGCAATCCCAACACACCAAGACCTCACAATCTCAATCTTAGAAGTGAGAGAGAAAGCCCTTTCCTGACCACTCCTCCTCTATATAGAGAGCATGAGGTTACATGATATGGAATATTTCATTGGCCAATTTGGGTCTGGT
This sequence comes from Tyto alba, assembly GCF_018691265.1. NCBI lineage: Eukaryota > Metazoa > Chordata > Aves > Strigiformes > Tytonidae > Tyto > Tyto alba. Next base: position 24,846,169 of record NW_024881321.1, read on the forward strand.
TCTCTAGCTGTGTTCCCTCCCAGCTTCTTGTGCACTTGTGCACAGGCAGGACATGGGGAGTTGGAGAGTCCTTGAAATCTCAGTGTGCTATCAGCATTCTTCTCATGCCAAACCCCATACTTAATCCAAAATACAGCATTATTCTAGCTACCCAAAAAGATCATTAACTCTATTCCAGCCCAAACTAGAACATTTTCCCAGTTTGAAGTAATGTGCTTTAAATTTTGGTGCACAGAACAGTAATCAACTTTATAAAGTAGCTTTAGTATCTCCTTGCCTCTAGTAGGCATCCTGTCCTAGTACATTTCCCTTCATATTGGTGTGTTATCATAATACTATGAATATTTGGTGCATGTATTCTCATAGAAAATTGGTCCTATATTATTATAAGTCTCTCAATAGAATTTTGTTCAGTTTTAAAACTACTGCAAATCAGAGCCATAGAAACAGTTTCATGGGTGCTGAGTACACTATGAAAATGACATTGAGATGACAAATTTTATTGTGATGAGACACAATAAGCATAGCATTGAAGAACCCTTACTATTGAGGTTTTTTTCCTTCCCAACCATGATTTTTTTTTTTTTTTTTTTTTTCCCCAGTTTCAGGAAATTATTATTTTTAAAGCCTTTAGTTGATTTTATATTACCAGACAAGACTTCAATCTTTCAAAGGAGAGTCTGTCTTTTGGTAGACAGCTGATCAAACATTCTGTAATCTAAAACCTTCTACACAAGCTCTATATGAAGACTTCTTAAGGAAAAGTTATATTTTACCATGTTTTTTGTAAATTTGATTCTCTCTTTCTTGAAGAATAAAAATCTACCCAAAGTTCTAATAATGTAACTGACAAACAGAGTCATAAAGATAAATCCCAATGTTTACTAAAAATTTTATACAGTGTAACAGTAATACTGCAATTTAAAATACTTCAAGAATTAAATCTCAGGTAGTTAGTCTTGAATTAGAAAAGAAATCCCTAATTCCTGTAGGAAGAATATTATCCTCCAAATGTTACTTATTGGTTCAGAAATGGAACTTATTCCAAGAAAGTATTTTCTCAGCATGCTCTACAGTCCCAGCAATGACTACTTTACATCTGATTTAATAAGAATAGCAAACTCCAGTTATTTTTAAAACTTGGGATGAAAAAAAATCAAATAATTAATTAGTACTTTGCTCAGAGTTAAGGACACCCACTAAAGGATGACAGATGACATAGGAGAAAATATAGTGGTATAATGACTGAAAATTTAATCAGTATAAATACAGCATCATAGGAAAATGGGGAGCTGGAGTGAATGACAAATAAGAAATGATAGATGATAATCAGCTATCAAAGGTGATGATGACAAGCAATTTGTGTTTGATATATATATAAAGAGGAACTGAACTAAGGGATCTTTTTGGCTGAGATTCTTACAGTGGTAGATGCCTTAGGGTCTTTTCACAGATTTCAGAACCAATTTGGTTTAGTGCATTGCAACAGTTGATACATTGTATTAATTTCTCTTTCATTTAATGAATTTATAATGGTGGTGTTGCATTTACCACTTGAATTTATTGTATGAAATGAAAGCTATTCAAAGAGAGTCTGTTACAGATATGAAGAGTTTAATCACATTATGGGTTTTACTTGTATCTGCATAATCATGCCAAGGTAGATTGCAAGAGCACATAGTCTTTGAATGCTACGGATTTTTCAAATATGCAGTAGGCAAATAGTTCTGTGAAAGAAAACTGGTGTTGCATGTGTTTGTGTTTATGAATCAAGCATCATAAGCAAATGAACCAGAGGTGTAAGATGAGAAAAACCCAAGTAACTGAATAACTCAGCAAGTCACCATTCATGCATATATTTTTAAGGTGAGCACCTCTATAAGTTAGTCAACCATGACTTCCTCTTGGTAAATCCATGCTGACTACTCCTGATGAATTTCTTGTCCTTAATGTGCCTGGAAATGGATTCTAGGATTAGCTGCTCCATCACCTTCCCAAGGATTTAGGTTAAACCGACTGGTCTGTAGTTCCCTGGGTCCTTCTTCTTGAAGACTGAGGTGATATTTGCTTTCTTCCAGTCCTCAAGCACTTCTCCCAGTCATCATGACTGCTCAAAGATTGTCAAGAGTGCCCTCTCAATGACATCTGCCACGTCCCTCAGCACTTGTGTAAGCATCCCATTAGAGCCCATGGGCCTATGTATGTCTGTGAGCTCTTTAACCAAGGCTATGACTCCCTTGCTCCAGCTTTTCTCCCTGGTCTCTGGGACCTGTGGTTCCTGAAGGCCAGACTTGGTAGTAAAGACTGAAGCAAAGAAGGCAGTCAGTACTTCCACCTTTTCCATGTCCTGTGTAGCTAGGTCCCCTGTCTCCTTGAACAATGGGCCCACATTTTCCCTAGTCTTACTTTTGTCACTTATGTACTTGTAGATGCTCTTCTTGATGTCTTCGACATTCTTGGCCAGATTCAATACCATTCAGACTTCGGTTTTCCTGACTTCATCTCTGCATGTTTGGACAATGCTTCCCTTGGTTATTCATCCTTGGTTTCACCTTTTGTACGCTTCCTTTTGTGTTTGTATTTGAGTTTGACCAGAAGGTCCTTGTTCTTCCTCTCTGTCCACCTGGCATTTTGGCTTGATTTCTTGTTTGTTGGAATGGAGCTCTCTTGTGCTTGGAGGAGGTGATCCTTGAATATTTGCCAGCTTTCATGGGCCCCTCATCTCACTAGGGCTTTATCGCATGGGACTTTTCCAATAAGATCTTTGAAGAGGCTAAAGCCTACTCTCTGGAGTCTAGGGTTCTGAGCATGTTTTTAATTCTCCTCCTTATCCTTGGGATCACAAACACCACCTCCTGGTCACTGATCCAAGGCTGACTTTGATCTTCACATATCCAATGAGTCCCTCCTTGTTGGTGAGTATGAGGTCCAAGCAGAACACCCCTTCTCATTGGCTCCTCTATCACGTGGAGGAGGAAGTTATTACCAATGCACTCGAGGAACCTCATGGATTGCTTATGCCCTGCTGTGTTGTTCCTCCAACAGATATCACAAATAACATTTTAACACATATCACAAATAATGTTTTTAGCACATGTCACAAATAATATTTTGTTATGTGAATCTTTACGATCTGGCTCAAAATCTAGAAATTCATAATATCTGGATAAATTATTGTCATCTGGATATAAAACACATAAGCCACACTTTTCATAGTATTTAGTAGAATGTAATAACCAATCACTTGTCCGTGGTTTGCTTTTAGCCTTTACAATTGGCTCTAAGAATAACAAGTGCTTATAAAAGAATCACTTCTGAAATTTTCATTATACTTTTTTCAGCTTCTAAGGATCACTTGTCTTTGAATACCAATTTTCACTAGTCCTTGGGTATCTGCTTTAAAGAGTTTTGACTACATTTAGTCACAGTCCTTTTTACTTTTTGAAGAGACTTGTAAGAGAATAATTTTCTCTGGAATAAAGAATACCATTAAGGATCTACAACTTCAGAAAAAATGAAATCACAAGGTAGCATTTATTACTTACATGCTTCAGCAATGTCAGTATTAATATAGCATGCAGTATGAGAGTCTGAAAAAAATACAGAATCTTCATGATGATATAAGGAAGAAGAGCATTTAGAATAGGAACTTGGAAGAAGTGGAACTATTAATATAATAAATTATGATATAATTTATACAAACTCTAATCTTCTGTACTTTGTTGCTTCCAATAAAAAAAAAAGATCTTGCGATAAAATATGTGTGACATTGATATGCATACCCTTTAGGGGATAAAAAATTGCCAGCTCCCTGGTTTTTACAGCTAACAATGCATTGTTTCTGACAGAATAATTATGATATCATATACTTTTTTATGCTTCAGAAACATTCAGCTCTACCACATTTTACACTTCAGAAGTGAATGAACCATATCAAGAATTTGAGATATTGTAAATGCATATTTCTATTTGTTCAGATAATAATGCATCTAGGCAAAAATTCTCAGTTTGCCTGAATTTCAGAAACATGGATTGTGATATAACATGGATCTTTAATGTGAAAAAATAATAAGAATTAGATATAATTCTTGAGATTCTTGACAATGAACTGAGTTTATAGATAATGTGTGTGGAAGATAACAGCTTACAGATCTTCTAACATTCATTAGAATGTTGTAGGGTTCTTTGTACTACAAGTGCATGCACAGAACTAAGATTGCTAAAATCATTAAAAGACAATGTTAGTGATAAAAATTTCCTTTACATGTGTGTGTATGTATAATATATTTCTTGCCAATGATGTCATTTTTCTCTTTATTCTTCATGTTAGGATATGGTTAACTCTTTGTTCTTGTCCCTTTCTTGACCTCATCTTTCTTCCTCTAAGACATTGTACTGAAAATTTCAACACTGTTCGTTACGTATATGGATGACACGTTCCTTCAAATCACAACCCACAGGTTTCTCTGTCTTGTGGTTTGTGTTATCTGCTATCCACAAAATTAGCTTCTTATCTGTTGCCAAAACAGCTGAAATATATCTTTACAAGACAAAAATATCATCATTAACTATGTACTTACTAATTATTTAAGAAATGTAAAACTTGATTGCCTTTTTACTTTCTTGAGCTTCTTACATATGAAACCATGCATTTCAATAGTTATTCTTATCATTTTCAGACATAGGATAGATAATCACACCTTTTGCTCATTGTTAGCACTAGTAATCTTGGAATTATTATTGCTTTTTACTTTTAATATCTTCTTGAATTAAGATTTTCCCATACGATGTTTCACTTTCATTAAAACACTGTTTTGTATCAATTTACTAGAGAACTCCAAACAAGCTTCATAGATGTCAGTTATTGTAGCTGAAACAGTCCTTCTCAATCTTAAAATCATTTTGGTTGAAAAAGATTTTTTTAGAACAACTTTTGTTTATTAAAATGGTAAAAAATGCATACCTAGCATTGTATAATTCACTTTTATGTTATTCTGATAAAATAAACACATAGGCTATTATTTAATTGCAGTACTGAGCAGGAAACAATCAAGACAGTTATGACTAAGATATGTTAACGTGCTATTCCTCATATGTGTTAATGTTATTCTTCTTGGTTACCTGAATCAAGGGGGGAAGAAATGAATAAAAGAATTAAATAATCAGGAAATATGATGTGAATAAGTAATTTGTTGCATTGTATGGAGCCAAAAAAGGCTTTAGATGGCACACTGCACTACTGTCTATAGCTGTCTTCTTTCTGCCTTGTCCTTCACTACTCTTCTGGAAAATGTGGAAAATTCTTATACTAGCTAATCAGAAGACTGATGACAATTTCACACTTTACCCTTGATTTTCTGATAGCTATGCACCTGCATTACTTTTAATTCAGTAATGGTATTGAAAAATTATTTTCATATGAGAATTATATTTTGAAGATGGCCTGACAACTGAAAAATGTGTTCAAACTTTCTATAATCTTGTTAATACTGAGGTAAACTGCTGAATATGTTATGTTCGAGATGAAGCAAACTGAAATAAATGTTTTGGTCAGGTATTCACTACATTTTCTGTCACAAGTATTATATCAGGCTGAGACCTTCTGAAACAAGTCAGGATTCAAGACTTATTAACATCATAAGTCTTAAAAAGACTGGGGATTTGTTTGTTTTTCTTATACCTGAATAAGGTTATTCAAATATTGCATAAACTGCAAGTGAACGTCAGTTCATATATATGTGTGACTATCGTCTCTTGGTTAACAAATTTTTCATACCCAACCATCCTCCAGTTGCTCATCACTGTCTGTCTTCTCTCTTCATACCTCATATGTGAGAGATGAAGCACTTGCACATCTCCACAATACCTTTCAGTCAAAAGGAACTATCAGAACTCTAGTTTTTCCATTGTTTAAAGTAATCTGGCTCATTTTTTCACTCTGAGACATTAGGGAATGTTCTCGCAGTCAAATAAAACTGTGGTTTCAATATACAAAACTTGTCAATATTTTCTTATTTTTGGCATTTCTAGTTTTTCACCACCTGTTCCCACTTCTGTGCCATGCATGCAGTACTCACATGATGTGTTGTCATCATTACTTGTGATATGCTGTGAAGCAGACAGAATATTCAATCCAAGTAAAACATACCAAAAAATGTTAATTAATTCCTAGAAGTAGTTGTGTAAGTTCTATGGGATATAAAGGACAGATGAGACTGAGAAATACAACAATGGAACAGGAAATAAATGCAATATATTTCTGTCACCTATGTAAATAATAATTTTTCTATATCAGCTTATCAAAGAAATAGAATTTTTGAGAAAAAAAATAGAGAAAATATTAATGTAACAAGACTATATCCTTCATCCAGTAATTACAGTAACCTTTTTGTTACAGATCCATGGTAATGAAAGAAAATAAATTAACAAACCCCAATTATATATGATCAAAAACAGGTGCAAAAGCAAATGTTAAGCTTAAGTAACTGAATTTCTTATATCAGCTGCAAAACCTGTACTAAGCAATGTAGTATAAATGTTACATTTTATTGTCAGTTTTACCTTTCACAGTTGCTGGTGCATTTGGTAATCATAGAGAGTTTGTAATGTTTAATATTAAACAAAGTACTTTCTCTCAGGAACTGAATAAGGAAATCATATATATAATATATTTATATTCCCACATATAAAGTGGGAAGAGAACAAACTCTCAGTACTGAGCTTTACATTTGATGCATGCTGGGATGCCTAAGTGAGGCAACCAGAAATAACAAAATTGTGTGTGTTTAGGCATTGATATTAAGTTTCATGGAATCATAGACTATCTCGAGTTAGAAGGGACCCAAAAGGATCATCGAATCCAACTCCCTGTTCCTCGCAGACTACCTAAAAATAAACCGTATGACTGAGTATCATTAAGATGCCCCTTGAACTCTGACAGGCTTGGTGCTATGACCCTGGGGACCCTGTTCCAGTGACTGACCACCTTCTCAGTGAAGAACCTTTTCCTAATGTCCAATCTGAACTTCCACTGATCCAGCTTCATTCTGTTTCCTCATGTCCTATTACTGGTCACCAGAGAGAGATCAGCACCTCCCCCTCCATTGCCCTTCTCGAGGAAGTTGTAGACCACAATGAAGTCACCCCTCAGCCTTCTCTTCTCCAAACTGAACAAGTCAAGTGATCTCAGCTGCTCCTCCTAAGTCTTTCCCTCGAGGCCTTTCATCATCTTGATCAGCCTCCTCTGGACACACTCTCATAGTCCGATTTCCTTCTTATATTAAAGCACTCAAAACTGCACACTACTCAAGGTGGGGCCGCACCAATTCAGTGTAGAGTGGGACAATCACCTCCCTCGACCAGCTAATGATGCTGTAATTGATGCACTCCAGGACATGGTTGGCCCTTTTGGTTGCCAGGGCACACTGTTGACTCATATTCAACTTCCCATCAACCCAAACCCCCTAATCTCTTTCCATGGGATGTTCTTCAGCATCTCACATGCCAATTTATATTTATCACCAGAAATACTCCATCCCAGGTGGAGAATCCAGCATTTGCTCTTGTTAAATTTCTGTTTCATTGTATATAAAGTTTAATTGTATCTGAATTGAAACAGGTTTTCAGTCTCTGAAATCACAGATGTACCTAACTATGCCTGCTGACCAGATGCTAAGAAGAACATATCTAAGGTGAAAAAAAAAAAAAAAAATAATGGAAAGAATATATGTCCGACTGCACTCCATTTCTCTTCAGCAAAAGTCTTGGAACTGTTATGAATGGTATCCACTCTTTTTTCTTGATATTTCCTTGTTAACTTCCTGCATAGACCTCCAAAACCGTATATCTATCCCATTTTTCTCATTGTCAACTAAGTCAGCAGATTTATTAGTCTCAAAAAAAGGAGGTATTTTTCATTTAACATCTCTGTGTCTCTTTCACACCCTATTTAATTTCCAAATAAATATTCATTCATTATTTGTAATACATTTATGTAAAATATGTTTAGATTGTGTTTTTCTTGCAGTGGAATGTGTTTATTTGATTAATTTTGAAAAAAATAGTAACTATTTTTCTCAACAATACTACTGCTAGGATTATGGTTCATACTCATACATCTATACCTAGGTGTCAGTGACAGGTATCTAACATCAGAAACAAACCTTTCTTTGGGTCTGGTGGATGATTTTACTGCTAGGACCTGGAAATATGTGACACCAGCCAAATTCTGGCCCAACGACATTTCTTATTACCCAGTTAGTCAGGGAATGAAGCATAAGTACCCAGTTTTCCATGTTTCTAATCTCTGTCACAGGTTGCATCCTAGTTTAGGATCCTGATTTAATCAGAGAATATCAGGTCAGTATCATGAGTCTAGAGAACTGCACTGCTGACCACTACACTGCTGTCCAAAAATACACGTCTACTTTAGAGTAAAATGAATAGTTGTCTGTGTTGACTAAAGGCTGCGTTCAGCTTGGCTGTAGAAAGCCTATTGTCATTTGAGGTGACTGAGTGTCAGTGAAGAGGGATGGAAGATCAGACAAAGGACCCATAGGAGACTTTTACCTTCTGGAGTAAAGGCCATATATCTGACAGAATGTCTTTGAACACTATAAATGCTAATAAATATTTATGTGGGAGTAACTAAATTGAGCTCTAGACTACTGCTGCTTGTGCTGGAAACATGAGTATGCATGTGTGTGCATGTGCATGTGTCAGAGTGGCAGAAAGAATGTCTCTGTAATTAAATACATTAGCTAGGTTTATGAAAAAATTGTCATGGTTAACACCACAGATTTTTTTTTCTTACACTTTTAAACCTCATTCTTTTTCTGATGTTATCATTAATACCAGATTTATTTCAAAATATGTAAAATTATTGGTTTTCTCACTACAAAATATTTTTAATGTAGCATTTTATGTCTTTAGCTCCACTGATAATTACATATGCTCTATTCCTATAAATGTTTTCCTGTGCAGATACATTATGTGATTTTTATCTGAGAAGAGCTAGACATATGTCTCAGAATAAATGCAGCCTAAATTTAAATTAAATTTCCTAATTCATTATATTTCTGTATTTGTCATACAATTTCAGAGTGAAAAAGATTGCTTATAGAATGTCTCTAGTCATCTCCAAATACAAGTACACAATTATATGGAAGTTAAGTGCGGGACATAAATTCAAACTTTACAAATATTCTGCAACTATTATTTCAGAAGATACTATTTTGTTGAGAACTGTAATTTAGATTTAGATAAAGAAATGAGTGGGATTTTTTGTAGAAAACAAGGCACATGAGCTATACAAGTTTAGGATAACTTTTCAATAAAACTAATCCTTTATAAAAGTATATTACATTTTTGCAACTGCTTTCAAGGACAATAGGAATCAAGTCAAAATTCTTATTGTTAGAACTTTAGTTAAACATACTGTGGTGGGACATAAAAAAAAGTCAAAATAGGTTTGGTGTTTTCTGGGGTTTTTCTGTTGCTTTTTTTTTTTAATGCTTTCTTTTACCAGGGTGGAGGAATATGAACGAGACAACCTGTTGCAAGTCAAATCCTTTGATAATTTTAATGATGGAAAAAAAAAATATCAGAGACATTTTGCTTAACTAAAATAAAGTTTACATATACCTGTCAAGATTGAAGATTAAATTAAATTAGCAAATTATTTTGATACTGGATTATGTTTTATGTGGTGTGTGTTGTGAGTACCTCTTGCACCAGATAAAAGTTAAATATGGGGAAAAAATCCTAAACAAATCACTTCAGTAGGCATTATATACAGCTATGAATTTTAAAAACATGCTAAGGAACACTGGAGTTTTCAGGCTTTCTTTGTTTGGTACAACAATTATGGAGACACCAATAATATTTTTTTCATTATTGTCCAATTCTTTCTGTTATGAAGTAACTATTACAGAAAACTGTCATGAAATACAATTCTATATATAAGCCCACAAGTTTCCTTATTAAGAAAAAAGAAAAAAAAAAAAAAAACACCACCAGTTAATAAGTACATAAAATATAAAGCGCAAACCCCATGTTTGTTTGTTTGGGTTCTGTTTGTTTCTTTGTTTATTTCTCTTCCTGTTGTATTACATTTGTGATATAAAACAAGTTTGTAGAACTTTTATGGTCAGTCTGTAACAGTTTGTTTCAGCTGCTTCTTCTTCCTCACACTTTTCTTCTGTTCCATTGTGGGTCCTTCTATGGGCTATAGTTCTTCAGGAAAAGCCTGTTCCAGTGTAGGCTTTCCACAGGCCACAGTTTCCTTCAGGAACTATCTCCCTGCTGTCCTCCATAGACCACAGTGTGGATATCTGCTCTGGTGTAGTCTTTTCCACAAGTCACAAGGAAATACCTGCTCCATTGTGTTCTTCACCAGGGGCTTCTTAGGAATCTCTCCTCTGACACCTGGAGCACCTCCTCCCCCTCCTTCTTCTCTCACCCTGGTATCTGCAGAGCTGTTTCACATTTTTTCTTACTCCTCACCCTTGGGCAGTGTTTTTCCCTTTCTCAAATACGTTATGACAGAGGCACCACCACTTTGTCTGGGGGGCTGAGCTGTGCCCTGCTGTGGGTAGGTTGGAGCCAGCTGGTACCAGCTGTGTCTATCACAAGGCAGTCCTGGCCTCCCCTCACAGAGGCCACTCTGCAGCCCCTGCTGTCAAAACCCAGCTGCATGAACACAATAAAAATGTGAATAAATGATCCTTGCTGATATATTTGACAGAGGACAAGGTGTACATCTTCTGATCTTGCTCAGTTCTCAGGCATGTAAAAAATTCAAGTATCCCACATGGCTTACTGTGTCAGAAATCCACTGTATAATGAGGGATTTTTCTGGTACCCACAATGTTGGATCAAGTAAATATGTAGTGCTATGCAAACAGTGATTAGTTAACACTGCTTCCAGTGAGAAGCAGTAGGAAGTTACAAGGAGTATAATACTTTGTCAAAACTGTATAGAACTTCAAGAGGTAATGTTGAGGGAACTTTCACTGAATTTTTCACAAAATACATCTTTTCCTCTTACTTCTTTTTGCATCTGTTAGATTATAACTGCAAGAATTTCCTAAAGGCCACTGGAGATACATATTGCACTTTCATAAGCACATTTTGACTTCAGCAGACGTCCTGGGAAGTTTCCTGGGGTCATTCTCAGATGTTTTATACACCAGTGTAATGAGAACTAAGAACTACAGTTTGTTGTCAAAGGCATTCCTGCTGCTCCTGCCCAAATGGCACAGAACAGATTGCAACCCTGTTGCCTGAATATTACGTCTAAAAGGCATAATACTGACCCTCATTTTCCCCAGAGCTCCATGTGAGAGTCCTTAGATTAGAACATTATTTTATTCAAAAACAAATATTCAGAAATATTTTGAGGGCTATAGTGAAGCAGTGTTTTTAAAATGTGAAAACTAGTTTTCTGATTTATTCTCTAACACATTGACTGAGGGCTTGTTGAAGTTTTTGAGACTGCAAGGGCTACTGGGATAGTGATGAAGGATTATGTAGAATGTAAGGAGACAAGTCTGTTACAATCCTGGTTTTTGGCAACCAGACTGTCTTGAAGGGAGCTGTCTAGAACCGCTGAAAATAGAGCTAAGGGGGTACCTATCAGTTAAGGAATAGGGAAGATCTGGGGTCCTGTACTCAAACTCACTGCTGTTTTATTTATCAATGTAGATCTATTCATGTATCTCTGTCCATAATACTTTGGGAGCAAGCAGCTTTTGAATTTTGATGATAAGTTATAATGAGGAAAAAAAATTCTAAAGACAAATACAGTCCCAAAGACTAGTACCTAAACTGTCAACAGCAGTCTATAAGAAGGTAATATTTGAAATAAGAATTACTGAAAAGGTTGAGCAAGTTGAATAGAGGGTTTGGTAAATTTAATTGTTTATGTAAATGAGGCTCCAGAGACTGACTCCCCCATAAGCACTATATGAATAAGAGCATGAATGCAGCCTGAACAAGCAATATGCCTGCTCAGGACTTTATTCGCAGGAGCTTTTCTCAGAGATACACATAATATGAAATAAAAGAATTCTGCACTCAAACATCAGCATAATATTTCCAGATAAGAAAAGTTAAAACATTCAGCTCAGGTTTTAAGGCAGTTAGAAGAATATTAAATCTTGTTGTGAATTTCAAAGCTGTTTAAGCTGTCAGCATAATCACAGCCTTTCCTATCCATACCACTATCTATGAATACTGTTAGCAAGTCCTGTAGACTTTCCCAGGAGTAAGCCAAATAGCCATAGATTAACTTCACACCAATGCCCAGTGCTACCAGACAGTAAAACTGGAGAACACATATCTTCTATGAAGACACTCTTATGTAAGTATAAACTGTTCTTTACCAGAATCTCCTGTCTGTTGTTTTTCTATTCTGATAGCATAAAAATCTACTGGAATCTTCCTTTACACTGACTGGCATACTAGATCCTATCCAATAGTTATGTAGTTTAAACTAAAAAAAAAAAAATGGAGGGCAGTAAACCTGATCAAGGGAAGGAAAAACAGAATATTTCTGTTAATGTTTTAATTTTGAGACCAGAATTGAGTAAATCCCTTCAGATTTTATGCTATTTTTATCCTTTCCTATTTGTGTTCCAATTGTCACCACTGGAGCTTAAATCACACTAAAACAAATCACATTTTTTAAAAGTTCAAGACCTGGTAACCTGAAACGAATATTTCTACATGGAAAGAAAGGAAAAAAAAAAAAGTTTTTTAGCTGAAACTAGAGTATACAGGAAATTAAATATTTTGTTTATTTTTGGAGTCGAAAGAATGGTGTTATCTTTTTTTTTTTTTTTTTTTTTTTTTTTCCCAGATGTGCTTTAAGCTTCTGAGAGGAATATTACATTTAGAAGAATGTTACAACAAAGCATTTTTGCAAAATGTAATGTTTCTGTTAAGCTGCCAAAATGAAATGTTTTTTACAATTTTAAATTATTTCTTCCTCCTGGCCAAAGGTATTTGCAACATTTGTAAATGGAATTCAATCTCCTAATAACTTCTGTTTCCTTATTTGTCTATTTTTGATAATGTTCCAAGCAACTAAAAAGTATGCATTTTTTACATTAGGAACATTTTCTAAATCTGCTAGGTAAAGAAGAACTAGTCCTCAGGAAGAAGTAGTGACTGTATTAATTAACTGAGGCTATAAGAATTCAAAGTCTTCTAAATGCAGTTCTTTTCTGTAGACACTGAAGTTACCCACTGATTTTGAAAAAGTGGAGTCATGGTGGGAGGACATTCTCACTGAATGTTAGAAGTCAGAAAGAGAGACTGATTTACATTTTAGATTATATTACTAGGCTTTTTCAGAATAGTTCTAAATTAGTCCAGTGAGTGGTTCATTTTTCCTGTCTCGTTTACTGTTATATGGGGCTGACTGTTCTCTGCAGTGACTATTTCTATTGACAGCTATATTAGGTTAAATAGCTTACCTAATTTTTCAGTGTTTAAAACTTGATTAGATGAGCCCCGTATTTTTTATATGTGTAGTAAAGAAAATTTTTCTGATTATAAAGGCCAATGACCAGGATTATTCTTCTAACTATAGGTGTCTAATGACACTTTAGAATTGTGGAGTATCCTGTTTGGATGCCAGGTACTGGGGTTTATTTGCGGGGGTGGTGGTGGGTGGATTAGTTGGTTGATTGGTTGGTTGGTTGGTTGGTAGGTTTTGTTTTTTGTGTTTCCCATAAAAATACAGGTCTTAGAAAGTACAGTGTTATACTTGCCAGATTCACCCAGAGGTATTGTACAGCCTGAGGTTTATCAAGAGCTTTATATTTACCAGTGAAATCCCACTGTTTGTTAAAATGACCTTAGTGCAGTTTCCTAAAGACTGGACTCCAGTGTCAATTTAGGTATTAATATATCTCAGATATCTTAATGCAGGCATGTATGACAAGACATGAAGATTTCCACTGATCATGATGGGAGTTTTGAAACCTGGTTTATATACATACAACTATTTTAAACCTTTATTTTGGTATCTGAGACTTAATGCTGAATCCTACCCTTGCTGATGTTAAAAATAAACAAATGCTTGAAAGCACCCAAACAAAAAAAACCAACGCACTCAAGTCATTAAGATACAAAAAAAAACCCTAAAATTCTGTGAATCATCTTTAAAACTTTTTTTTATAATAATGCAGATAAAATTAATAATTTCTTTTGTTACATCTTTTTGTGATTATAATTATAAAGCCTAAACAAAATATCGTGGGGGAACCACAGAAAGAGATTCAGAGTCTCCTGAAATCAATGCAATTTCTCTTTGATAACATAACTAATTTTCTCAATAGGGAATCTGAAATTTGTTAACACACTGATATATTTTCCTAAGGGAAAGCTCCAGTTTTCAGTTCTGGTAATTTGTCACCTAGCCACTACAAGAATAACACCTATAAATTTGCTCTGAGACCTGCTCAGTCTAAGCACAGAAAAGTCATTTAGCAATCATAACTTATACTCAGAGGAGCTGCTATCTCAAAAATGCTACAACTACCTCTCTAACATACCCTGCTAACAACTCTCCATAATGGTTGCACAGCATGTGAACAAAACTGCTCCTGCATACCACATATTTGTAACAATATATTGCTGCTGAATGCCACTTGCAATGCTTTCCTTTTTACTTTTTTTTTTTTTTTTTTTTTTTTTTTTTGTTTTTTCACAGAAATCCAAAGACTCCAGCTGTCTTGTTTTGTTTCAGAGCAGAAGAAAGAGGACTGAGGGAACGTGAAATTCTATCTAAGGAAATGTCAGCATCATGCAGTTTGTGGTAATAGGTGCTAAAACAGAACATGTCTTCTTAATATTGGTGTTCATCTCCTTCTTAATAAATTATTACTCTTTCAAAATAAAAGTAAAAACTTGAAATCATTATACTGAAAGCTATTTATTTCTTTGTGAATCTGCACTACAAGCTGGCTTTTGTTTTGCTGATTTTTTTTGCTGTAAAGAAGTAGACAGATGACTATTCTAATAAGAAAGTAGGGCAGTGAAAACTAAATTAATAAAAATTAGTGTTCTATTCTTTTTTAGTAGTGATTGTTTCCCAATAAAATTAAAAAATAATGACAACTGTGATGATTCTAGTTCTTCCAGGATTTTAATGGAATCTAAGGAAATTGATGGAAAAGGATTGAAGAAATGTATTTCTGGTTATGGTGGGCTGGCCAGCAGCCAATCATCCATACAGACCCTTCCTCCCTACCTGCCACACTCCAAGATTCTGGGGGAACAAAATAGGAAGCCAAAAAAGTGAGAAAAGTCATAGGTAGAGATAAAGACAGTTTAATTTATGAAGGAAAGACAAACCAGCAAAGCAAAAGAAATCACTCATCCCCTCCCACAAACAGATTAATGCCTAGCCTCTGTCCAAATGATGTCCATCTTGGAAGACAACTCCCTTTCCCTGCTTCTTCTTCCTTTACTCTAGTTTTTATTGCTGAGAATGATGTGGTATGGTGTGAAATATCCCTTTGAACAGTTTGGGTCAGCTGTGCCTGCTGTGTCCTCTCCCAGCCTCTTGTCCACTCCCAGCCTGCCCATCAGTAGAGAGCATAGTGGGAAAAAAGAGAAAGGTGAAATTGGTGTGTTATCAATGCTATTTTAACCATAAATACAAAACACAGTCTGTTACAGGCTGCTATGAAGAAAATGAACTCCATCCCAGCCAGATCTAGTAGGTGGCTTAGTTTTTTAAACTGTCTAAAGCTAGCAACTTGTTTACTGTTTTCACCTAGTCTTAGATACTTCCTCTCTGATCTACATACACCTTTCTGACTACTTCTTAAAAAAAAAATAACAATTCACCTTTGCCTAAATTCATAAACCAACCTTAACTTTCCTCATTTTCCTCCCTAAGAGTTGACCCTTCAGTGCTTTCACTATTGCCTGCATCATTGTAAGGAAACACAAGTAATTCTCTATTTGAGAAACCTTAAAACACTTCCCAGATTTCAAAAATTTGTATTCTGGATCAGTAGATTTACTACTGCTTTGTATATTCATTTAAATGTTATTGCTTGCTGCTGGGACAGAAAGAGCAGTTCATATTTATACAGAACTGAAACTTTACCAAGAGCTCTATTTCACATCCCTTTAAGGCCAGAAGTCCACAATGGCAGCTAGCTGTTCTGCAGCCTCCAAATGTGGAAAATTGTACAAGAAATATGAAATTTGTTATGAATGAATAGTGAGTGGTAGACTATGTGTATAGAAACATCAAAAAGGTAAAAAAAAAAATTGACAGAAAGACTGTGAAATTAGGATGTGTTGTGATTTCTTATCTAGTAGGTCATCCAGATTGCAGCACATATCCATGTGCAGCTTTTCAGGACACACAGGCTAAATGATAAAGGACTGTAAGTACATCTTGATGGCCTATAAAAGTGAGTCAGGGTGGAGAGATTATTTACTGTCAACTCTTGAAAGCTGCAAAAAGACATTTTCACAATCTATATATGTCCACCAGGTTGGTGGTTTCTACCCACCGTACCAATGCAAAAAATCTTGGGCAAGGATGCATGTATGTAAATGTCCTAAATGTCCTCATGTCTGCAAACTGAACAAATCACCTGAATCAACATGTCTTGACGTTAGTAGGTATGTGGGTATATATGAGACTGTGTGAAAGTTAAGAAATAAAATACTCTTCCCCTTCTATACCTCTTACATTGCACTTTACTACACTGTTACAAAATTATATCCTACACAAAGACTGGAAATACTTTAGTCAAAATTACAGTGTTCAATGACAATTGATGTTGTACTCCAAAGTTACATGTGTAGAACTAGGTAGGATCAGAAATATTCTGTTACAAAAGGATTCCAAAGTAGATGTCCCTTTTATGAAACTGATAGCTTCTGTAGGTCATCAGACTAAAAAAAAAAAAAAAAAAAAAAAAAAAAAAAAAAAAAAAAAAATCTCTATATCTTGAGATTTAAAAGTAATTAAAATATTTATAATACTCCCCAAATTCTCCTGAGAGTGCCAGAGTGACACTTCTCCATTTCCTTCACCTTCATAGCAAGTATCAGTTTGATGCCTCTCCTTCAGGCAGAAGATGAAACTACATTTGCAAATTTCCTGTTCAAGAAATGGAACAGTTATTCCACAAGGGATTTTTTTCCCATCTTGAAAAATAATCATCTTCAATTTTTTATCTGAATTTGTGGAGTAAAGATTATTTCCAATAACAATACTTTTAATAAGCAATGGGTTTGATTTTGATGTTAGCTCTAGTCACAGTGTTGTCAATAGGACTGAAGACCAATGGTCTTTCTACACAGAAGGAATAGGTTTCAGTTATAGTGTCTGAACAATTCAGTTTAAGTATTTGAATAGCAATGTGTACATATTAGATGAGGATCAATTTGCATATACTGATATTTGGTGCCATTTGAGGTGCCATAGTATATCCAACTTGACCTCTGGCAGGTGTTACAGAGGAGTATGTGTCTTCCTTATGTGCTGTGTCTTATGTTTCAATCCCATATATATGTCTTACATATCCTAAGAGGTTTTAAATATTACTAGACACTTATGCATCGCAAATGAGCTCTGTATGTTTAAGCTCTTCTTACAGACAGTGAAGATCTACTCAATATATTTAGTGGGCTGTATATTTGTTCCCCTTTTCAAACTTCACTGTTGCTCCAAAAAGTTGTGAGTCACCATTGAGTCCTCTGACTTACGAGCTAATTCATAAAGGATAGTCTGGACTCAGGATGACTAGCTAGAAGTTAAGCAGGGATATACTGACATGTTTAAAATGGAGATAGACTTCTGTTATACACCTGACTCAACATTGCACTGAGCTAAAATTCATTGTAGATGTTTTTATTTACTCACAATCCTAAGTATTAGTCTTCTCTTAAATTCAAGTACCTAACTGAACAGAATTTACTATCTTAAGAACATGACTACACAAAGAATCATAGTGTCATACAGTCCTTGCAGTGTAATGTTTTGCTGATGATACACACCAAGAACATAAGAAACTTGAATTTAAGTTCTGTTTCATCATGAATAAATCCAGAGTGTACTTTGTAGGAGAGACCCTTAATGCCTAGATTGTTAAATTGCGGAAGTAAAATGGAGGAGAGAAATATAGAACTCATCCAGAGGAAGCTGTATGTCAGGAGTGCTGAATTCTTGTACAGCTAATTCTTTTTGCATTAAAAAACAGTGGGTTTTAAAATTAAGAGCTCTTTGGGAACAAAACACTATAGAAGACTTCCCCTTCCGATCCTGTACTACAGATTACAACTGCAATATTCCTCTAGTTTTTTCTTATTTTACCTTGCTTGTCTTCCACCTCTTGTGGTGTTATACCTGTGCAAAGGCAAATATTACTCCACTTTACCTGCACTTCAGTAGTTTTTACATTCTACTTAAATATAGTTTTGTATCTGAATCCTCTTATGCAGAATACTGTACTGAGCCTATCTTCAACACATCATAATGAGCAGTTCAACTCACAATATTCTCTGGAAAATATGGGAGGCACTGAACTTCTCCTTTGACCACCTATCTGAATGAAAATCATCATGGCTGATGTGCTTTGAGCCAATTTCATGTTGACAAGCTATACCAGATTCCGAGTTAACCTCAGAATTTAGGTACTTCTGTCTTTCATCCCTGAAGGAATATGGACCAACCTGTAACTAATCAGATGTCCAGACATCAAATTTAAGGTAATGTATGATCTCTTCTAGTCTTATCTGGTATTAACAAAATATTCATAAACAATCAGTAAATGAAAATATTTATTACGTACCTCGTTGTCTCTCAGGAAATACCTGGAACAAATTGGCAGACAGTTCATAAAGTACAAAGTTAATACTTCAAACTGAACTCTCAAATTGAAAAAGACACCTCTGCAAATGCCACAGTGCTTGTGATTTATACAGTAAGTTTTTTTGAACATAGTTGACTTGTATTATATCAGAGAGGCAGAGTGATTTCTTGTTTATGAAATATGATGAAAATATTTCCATAGAAATAGATAGTCCCACTATCTTCAGTTTGGATACTTATCTTTCCCTGGCTTATATCAGGATTTAAATCCAGGATTTAAGGAAAATTCACCTTGCCACTCAGGACAGTAATACAATTGGTCATGCATGAACAGAGTTCATAAGCAATTCCATCTTTCATGGAAGCTATAAATTGGTACTACAAAATAACTTCATAGAAAGTGTGCCTTTAGGGTCAACTTGTTTTGGTCATAGTTTGTCAGGACCATTGTCCATGTTATATTCAAAATATTGCTATGGCCAAAACAGAGAACACCACTTCTATGAAACAAAGAATTTATTGATACCCTAAATAAAATATTAGCAATATAAAAAAAAATATAATTTATTATTGCTCCAGTTACATTAACACTTTACTCCTAATTAATATAGCAAAGTCACATTAATAATATGCTTAAAATTCACAAGAATACACGAGAAAAGGTACAAATATTTATATCTTTACTTCAGTCTTATCAACCTTGCAGTGTCCTCTGGGTCATAAGGCTGATGGTGTCACATTCCTCAAGCAATAAGCTGGTGGGTTCTGTGTGTTATCAGTGTCCCATCTCTACACTGGTGATGAGTTTGATGCTGGAGATGAAGGTCCCTTCATACTCATTCTTTGAGTCTGATTGGGACAATTTTTATACATTTTCTTACTTCAGCCTGCTTCCTGGTCATTACTATCCAGGTAAACTCAAAAGTTGCCCAATAGCATCCCCCAGCCTTAGATGACATCAAGGCTATCTCTTGCTACACCATGACCATTTTGCTTGGTCAGACCTTTATTCTATGTAGTATTCACAGAACTGAAGCTGAAGCAGGACAGGAAACAATTATGTCAGTGGTAGTTGTTATAGCAAGGTAAAATTCATCTTGGTCAAAGTGAGCTTTGACTAATCCTGAGAACCCTTATGGTAAAATCAATATGAAGTCTACCTTCTTGTACCAACTATATAACAAATTAATCATATTTAATGAGTTTTAAACCCATGCACAATAAGTTATATATTTCTTCACTCTTGGACTCAAACCTGGAATGCAATCAGCAGTTTTCATGGTGAAGAAGCCTGACCTGGAGCAGAGCATAGCTTGGCTCTGGACCTCCAATATGCTGACTACAAGGATGCTAATCAATCTGAACAGTTTGATTTGGGGACCATTTGTTCTTGACCCATTTTTATACATTGTGTCTATGACATGAAGAGCCCCTCAAAAAACATAATACCACTAGATATGAGCAGAATTTTGTAGGAGAAGGAAAAGATTTATTTTTAATGCAAATACTGTCCATTGTTAAATGTCAAGTCTTTTTTTTCACATGTGGGAACTAAAGCAATTGTAAAATGGGGATATCAGAATAAAGAAGAAAACCCATTTTGTACAATAATAGTGTCAGAAAAAGCTAAATACTTTGGTAGAAAATTATAATAATTAAAAATATATATATTAATGCCATCATCCAGATATGATTATAGTTAGATTCTAAGAAACTTAAGACCTAGCCAACTCAGAACAGAATCTTAGAATAACAAACTCAGGGTAATATTATTAAGATTCAGAAATGTATGTGTTTTTTGTTTTTGTTTTTTTTTTTTTCCCAGGTGTTAAAAATAAAATTACAAAATCTCATACTTTCCCCATCACAGCAAATCAAGCTGCTCTGATGTTTTTATGGCCTAAGATGCCTCATATCCCTTTTTAGTAATCACTGTCACTTACAGTAGCAGATGTTTGATATGAGGAGGCAATTTGTAAAATTCTGAGTAGCAAATTACTGTCATACCATACAGCTAGTTAAATGATTAGTGTAAAATCATATACTTATTCTTAGGTGTTTCACTTCTGGAGCAGCTGAAATGTCCTGAAGGTCTATTTTTTAAAAAGGACATTAGCAAAGCTGTAACATAACATCTCAATGTAATGAACAGGTTGAAACAGTTTTCAAATTATTGGTAATTTGATCAACATGATCATACATGCATTTCAGTATTTTATAGTAAAATACATAAAAAGCATGTATTTATTGCAAGAATGTCATTAAAAATCACAGGCATTTCCAGAAAAAAACTTTATGAAACATCTGAGTTACTAACTGTTTTCTTTAACCGAATAACTGAAGATAAAAATTTGTAAGTAAAAGTATTAAGTATGTCTGCCCAAATATATCTTTTTACAGATGCAAATAGACATAGAACTAATAGGTACTTAGGCATCAGTGTTGAAGACAACTATTAATCATCTAGATGCTTCCTTAAAAAAAACTTCATATACATACTTATGTAGTACAACTAACAAATTCCTAGAACTATAGAGTGTATATTTCTCATCCAGAAGTAACATATTTTTGTATGTAGAACCTGCAGGATTTCAGCCTTTATTAGAACACAAGTGACATAAAAATAACAAAAAAAAATAGTTTAAAATCATCAGAGATTTTTTGATTTTTCTGGTAATACCAAATGTGCTAATGTATAATTTGTAAAAAGCACAGAGAAAAATAAGTGCAAGTGAACTGAAAAAGAAACACTGTTAAACTTCACTCAGTAAAATAAATAAATATGACAGAATTATTTCCTTTACCATAGCATACTATTTTATTTATAAAGGTATATCTTTATGTCTTCATGCATTTTGTCTGTATGTGTGCAAACATTAAAAGAAGAAAGAAGCAGTTGTGTGAGAACAAAGAAAGATGTTAAAAGAAATATCTTATTATGAAAATAAAACATTTATAAAAATATTATTTTTATTTGCTTCTTCATTTGTTTCATGTCACCATGATGTAAAAAACACAATTACTCTGAAAATTAGAGTACCTATTCTCATTTACCTATTATTAAAATGATTGCACTCTAATTAAAGCATGACTTACAAGTAGAAGATTTATTTCTAATTTAATTTAAAGCCAGACCAAGTAAAGAAAAAATAAACTGTCCCAGGTTGAGTGAGTGGTGGAGTTTTTTTTGGTGGCAGGGGAGGGGTTGATAGGGGCGGCCCCCTGTGAGAAGCTTCTCGAAGCTCCCCCAGATCCAAGCCAGGTCCACTTCTGTTTGGAAACTGAGCCAATCAGCTGCGTCTCTGCAATAACGTATTTAAGAAGGGACGTGGTGACATGCAGTGGGACTTGTGAGGAGGAGTTGCTGCAGCTGCGTGAACACCAAGGTCAGTGGAGGAACAGAGGAAGAAAGGAGGGGGGAGGTGTGCTGGAGCAGAGACCCCCCTGTATCCTGTGGTGAGATGGCAGGGCAGCCCCCCCCTGCCACCCATGAAGATCTAGGGTGAAGCAGACACTGATTTATGGCCTGTTGCTCCTGCTCAGATGATCAAGGTTCTGTGCCCAAAAAAGGCCGGGGTCTTGTGGGAAAAGGTAGCTCCCACTGCTGTAATTCAGCACTGGGAGGATTGCAGCATGCGGGGGTGTCCCATGCCAGAGCAGCTCGGGAAGGGCTGCAGCCGTGGGAGAGAATCCAGTTGGAGAAAATTAGTGACCCATGACAGAGCAGTGTAGGGAATGCTGCGGCCCGTGGGAGGAACTCATGGCAGAGAAAGTTTGTGGAGGACTGTCTCCTGTGAGAGAGGGACCATGATGGAGCAGGTGGAAGAAGTTCCAGCATCTCCCCCCACTGAAGATGAAAAAAGTGGCATCACTGACTGCACCCCCCATTCCCTGCCCCTGCGCCACTGGGGGGGAGGAGGTAGAGATATCAGTAGCAGAACTGATCCTGGGATGAAGGGAGGGGTGGGGGGAAGGTGTTCTCAAGATGTGGCAATGCTTCTCACTCT
The DNA here is from genome assembly GCF_018691265.1 of Tyto alba. Taxonomy (NCBI): domain Eukaryota; kingdom Metazoa; phylum Chordata; class Aves; order Strigiformes; family Tytonidae; genus Tyto; species Tyto alba. The sequence continues at coordinate 24,869,026 of NW_024881321.1, forward strand.
CCTACTCTGATACATGTTGTTAGTGTCTGTAATAAATATATGTTCTTTTTTTTTCTTCCCTTAACGAGTCTGCCTTTTGCTCGTGCCCATAAGGGGTGATTTTTCCCCATCCCAGTCCTATCTCAAACCCCAAGCCTGGCTCTCTGTCCCTTCTTATTGCCAGAAGAGAAGGGAGAGAGAGTGGCTGCGTGGTGGTTGGCTGCTGACCAGGCTCAAACCACGACATAAACATATATAATTCAACCTCCATATCTGAATTTCAGAACAGTAAAATTAATATCTGAAGGTAATGATGAAGAACAGGAACAAATACATCTACAATTACAAAATCAGTTAGTGTTTTCAAGTCAAGGAAATCAACGCAGAATTAAGAATAAAAGACATGAATCTGATACATCTGAAAAGAAATAAGAATAAATATTAAGGAGATATTGATAAATTAGAAGATAAATATAACAATATAATTATATATATTTCATTATACAGAGAACAAAATTTATATTATTAAGAAAAAAAATCAATTGTAGAGCTGTTAAGATAAATACTTGCTATGGCTTAATCAAGTTTCAAGTCTTGCACTTCTAGTGAGAATTTCACCAGACCTTGCAGAAACAGGAGGCTCTGTGAACCTTTATATCATAAACCTCCAAACTTTTTATCTTCATAACCTGTCCTAAAAGCCCACAGTGACCATGTACACTTACACCACAGAAAAGTTCTACAAAACTTCTAATTATTAGACATAAGATTAAATTTGAACAAGAAATGTTTTGTTTCATCCTAGACATACACTTCTTATAAGTTTATAGGTAAACCACACTCAGCTTTCACAGAAAAGTAAACAAAGTCTTTCATGATCAAAGGCTTAATCTTACTTCCTCTGTTGGAGTAGTGAGAACAGATTGTGAAGAAAAAGTGAAAAATCCTTCCTAAAATTCTTCCTATCATCTGTTTTTCAAACTTCTGAATATGTTTAAGCTTATTTATTCTGGGTTTTTATTTTTTGCTATTATATGCTATATAAGCAAAAAAAAAAAAAAGGTTTGTTATTATATTTGTATTGAAACTGCCTTTTGGAAAAATGGCAGGATACTTATTGACAGAATCCACAAATCCCTTCTTGATTCTTTTCCCAAAAGAGAAAAATCATGTTAAAGAGATTTTTGCTGTTGTCTCCACATCTTAGGTATATCATGACTACCAAAGTCATATAGGCTGTTTACTTTATTTTTCATATTATTATACAGCACAGTTAACTCACCAAACTTATTCTGTTCTGTTCAGGTCAGTATTTATACTGTGCTAGTGTTCTTGCAGAAGCTAATTTTCCTAAACTGTTCAGTTTTGGTTTTGGTTTTGGTTTCAATTTCTGGTTTTCTTTTTCTGATATTTAACCTTATCTGCTTCACTTCCTTCCATTACAAAAGAATCTTTTATTTTTTTCCTGAACGCATATTTATTCTTAATCAGTTGAAAAAAAAGTCACTATGGTGTTCAGAAATTATAAACTTTTAAGCATGTTTAGAGAAGAGCAATAAGGGAACAATCAATCAAATGGCATAACATAGGAATAGAAAGTATTATTATGCTATTTTTGACATACTAACAAATTAGAAAAATGTGGGAGCTATAAAAAAGACATAAATTGTCTATCAGTAATTGTATATTTAATCCTTACTTATATTTATTGGCAATAGATGCACAGTAGAATGTGAAGAAAAAGATATGAGTATTTCTAGGAAAATTGAACAGTGGTTAAAAATTAGGGATTCTTGGTGTCTATTAATCAAGAAAGAATCCAAAAGTATTCTGCAGAAAATTGTCTCTTGTTTTTGAAAGACAGTACCTTTCATAAAGAAAAGTGATGGATTGTCAGGCAAATTGATAGGTCTTTGTATCTCAGTTGCTTGGAACTTTGATCATCAAATTCTGCAAATATATTTTAGGTTGTATGTATGGACTATTATGGAAAATTAGCTCATCATAGAACTATAGCAAGAAATTCATAACAAGTATTTTTACAAAGAGTTTATTCTTTTAAATATTTCAATTTGCTTGGGAAAATATTGAAAAACATTTCAAAACACAAGTAAAGCATCATAAAATGTAGAATTATACAAAAAGCTCTTAAATCTGTAGCTGAGATACCCCATCTCTTAGAAAAGTCTTGTTGACCTACAGCTTTTAATTAGAGTAGTTAAAATGGTCCACAGTTGTTAACTGTTTTCCATCACATTTGGATGTTCATGGACATATTGTGCATCACAAACAAATGTATCTATAAGGTCATATTACCATTGGCTTGAAGAGGATTGATCATTTTATGATCAAAAACATTAGATTTCTTTGGATTGTTGCTGCTGGGTAAAAACATCTTTTTATATAACTGATAAACTACAGATAGTTGATAACTATTCTTTAGTGTGACTATATCAAATCTCTAAAATGTAACTAATAAACTTACAGAAATTGGTTAAAATTCTTAGTTTCTCTATATATTGATGAACTTTTTCATGAGTAATCATGCAGAAAATCTATTATCATTCAGTGACAGAAATTTACTAGTTATTTCCAGCCTTACTACATTCATTAATAACTTTATCTGTCTAATCACATCTTTATGTGAAATATACTAATTAATGATGTCTCTTCATCTATCATAAAAGTCTCTAAGAGGAGGGAAATTAAAGTCTTTGCAGGTATCTCATACATAAATGATACAAATATTACTTAAATTTATAAAATAATTATAAAAATTAAAATAAATTAGTATATTTGATTGTAGCCTGTTGGGAAGAAACTTTCTGATAGATAAGAGAGAAGCATTTTTGAAATATTATTGTATTTGCTATTTAAACAAAATTAATCCAAATAAGAAAATAGGTGGTTAATAGAAAAGATGCCTTAAATTTCCCTCCCAGTATGCTATCATGAATTACATAATAAATGTCAGATCCATAACTGTAAAGGAAAACAAATGGAAAAAATAAATAATTTCTTCATCTTTTAAACTGAATACATTCTGAATTTCATTAAAGTTTCTTACATTTTAATACAACTTTGATAACCAATGGTGGGACAAGTTTCTAATTGTTCTGACAGGATTTTGTATCTCACAGCACTTACATATAGCTAACTGAAAGGAAGATATTTAGAATGTTGGTAATTTAGGGCCTATATATGGGACCTAATAGTATGGAGGGAAATAAGCATCTCTGAAGTTTTACTATAATCTTAAAATATATACCTGTGCGAAAGGAGCTGTTCTCTGCTGTGTAACTCCTGTCTTTCAGGTGAAGAAACTTGTTTAAATCCATCAAAGTTTCTTCTTTTGGAAATTAAAGTTCAATGTAAAGAACAAGAAATGAGAGAAAGAAATAAATGATGTTGTACAACTGGTTATCATCTCTAGGATATAGATTTTTTCCATTAGGATGTGGGTCTTAGGCACCAGAAATCTTTTCAGTCCCACACTTACTAAGCAGCATTTATTTACATTAAAACTAAAAATGAAAGGTACGATTTGCTTCTGATGTCTTTATATGTGAATTATACCTGAGCTACATTCTGTGCCATCTCTATCTTACTCACACAGAGATGATAAACAAGTAAGAATATCTAGATACAAACATCGGCCATTCTATACTGTTCTTCCATGCATTACTCTACCATCCTGTGACTTCACACTTGAATGTCACTGAAGACAGAATGATGTATGATAGACTGCGAGTTTAAAATGTGTTTTATCTGGTTTCTGAACAAGAAATATTTAACATATATATCTTTGAAGAAAAGTACTTCTAAGCAAAAAGAAGCACTTCAAATCTTAAAGATAGGTAGTTCTCAAAACATTCACTATCAAAGCAGAGCTGTCATGATCATGTAGGACCTTTCTGCAAATGTCTTATTAATTTTCCTTCCAGACTGGTAAAAAGTGAAGAGTTCCATAATTCAGTTTTGGGTTCGGCTATTTTGGGGGGTATTTTGGGGAGGATTTTTAGTGTTTTTTTGCTTATGTTACATACATAGAATTTTAAATAAACAGACATTTTTAAAATCCTATCATCCTCCGTTCTCAAAATGTAATGGAATGTATTAAATGGCTTTAATCACTTATTTTCAGCACTGTTGTGTGTATATTTCTTTGCATTTTTTGTTATACAATAGATGTTTATGCAATACATTTGAATAATCTTTATAAGTGTTCTCAATTTAACAACGGTTTACAGCTCAAGACTAAGATGCTCTTTGTCAGATGTCTTTTTCCAATCATTTAACAAAGAATGGTGACATAGAAAGGAGTTAGAATTTTAGAATTAGATGTCAGAATGGCAAAATTTCCTCTACCATAGGAGACATTCTAGTCCCCTTAGAATAAATAGTTATAGATGATATGTTAAAATTTTAAGTGACAAGAGAGATATAAATCTTGAGTTAAACTATTAAGTACATTTTGGGCTGACTTCAGAAATGGGCCTATCTTTGAGATTTCTTACTCAGTACTCAGGGTGATTTCAAGACCTATAATAATTTTTAATTCACCAGCTAGCTATTATACTTTTTCATATTCAGTGATTAACTAATGGTAATAAAATAGATCCTTTGGGGAAAACTGAATTTTCACATTTCTAACTTTATGATAGCCAAGATGTTATTTTATAAGGAGAAATAATATATATTTCTCTCTTTACCCTTGCTTTATGTTTATTGTCCTGATATATGTGTGTATATTTTCATATATGCATGTGTGCATATTATACATACATATATAAAAAGATAATGCATGCATACATTATATTTGCATGTATATTATGTTTGTGTACATAGATAAACAATATACATAAGCATACACCAATATCGATGAAAGCAGCAACTTCGAGTCTAACCAAATAGATTTGGGCTTAAGCTTGTGTAAAGAGTTGCTCATGTACCAAATTACTATTTTGGATATTGAAAAGTAAATAGCACCTAAAGTAAGGAATACATGCAAATATACTTGGAATTATGAAAAAAGAAACTTCTTCATACACATCAAAAGATTTATGTATTGATTCAATAACCCTGATATATTTCAGCTTTAAGATTTCAGAAATAACACCTAGGAATAAATCTATACAAATATAGAAATACACATCTAAAGGGATGATAAATGTTATGTGATTGTGATATTAATTGTAAATAAGAAACACTTTCTTATTATTTTCCCCTTTGCAAATATTTTCCTAAACCAAACATATTAGGTAATTTTTCACTATAAATCATTGATTCTTGTTTATGCCAGTTGTCCTGTTTCATGGAAACAGAACACACACAGACATAAGATCTGCTCAAAGCAGGATTACCTAAAGCACGTTGCCTGGGGCTGTGTCTTGTCAGGTTTTGAGTATCTCCACAGAAGGAGACTCCACCACATCTCAGGGAGGTAATCGGCTCCAGTTTTTCATCAGAATTACAGATTTTTTTTTTTCTTACATTTTAATGTAAGTTCCTATATTTCAGTTTGTGCCCATTGCCCTTTTCTCTGTCACTGGACACCACCGAGGGGAGTCTGGCTGCATCTTCTTTCCTCCCTTACACCATGTATTTACACATACAGAGATTAGATCCGATCCCTGCTGATCCTTCTCTTCTCCAGACTAAACAGTTCCAACTCTCTCAGCCTTTTTGAATGGAAGATGCTCCAGTCTCTTAATCATCTTAATGGCCCTTCACTGGGCTTGCTTCTGTAGCTCCATGTCTCTCTTGTAGTGGAGAGCCCACACTTTGATCCAGCATTTCAGATGTGGCCTCACCAGTGTTGAGTAAAGGGGAAGGATCACCTTCTTCAACTTGCTGCTGATGCTTTCTATCACAGCACAGGAAGCTGATTGCCTTTGCCATCAGGGCACATTTCTGTCTTATGTTAACCTGTTGTGCACCAGGTCCCACAGGGGTTTTTTTCTGCAAAACTTTTCCAAATAGTTTCCACATCCTGTCCCAGTACATGGAGTTATTCCTTCTTAGGGCTATAACATTTAATTTCTCTTTATTGAACTCAATGATTTTTTTTTCTCTTATTATTTCTCCAACCCATTTATGTCCCTCTAAGACACCTAGTGTATTAACCACTTCTCCCAGTTCTATAATTTATAAACTTGAAGGTAGTGCACTCTGCCCCATCATCCAGGTCATTAATAAAGATGCTGTCCAGGACAACAGCATAGGTAAATTTCTTCTGGGGCAGGTTCGGTACAAATATTTACATGTAATTTTAACTGAACTGTTGCTTTCTGGTTCTGTTAAGGTATTGCTTTGTCAAATGATGGCCCAAAATTTTACCTCTGTTGCAGGTTTTGAGGTTAATCTCCAGCCATCATGTCTACACTTGGGCTGAAACCTGTCTTGCTGATGATGACATTCCCTTTGTTTTCCAACGTTGTCTACCATTTCCTCATTTCATTGTTTGTCATGTTCTTCCTCCCCTGTAATTCTCATTTTAAAGTTCTCCTCATCAGATTGGCCAGTTTGTTGTCAAAGATGCTTTTGTCTACTCTAGTCAGGTGAATCCCATCTCTTCCAAGTAGTCCTTTTCCCTCCAAAAGGGTCCTCTGATCACAGAAACTGCAGTCCTACTGCTGTCACCAGCTGCATAAATAGTTGATGCACAGGGTCTTTCTCCTTAAGGCCTTTCATCTCACTGGCAGGATTGAGGAGAAAAATATCTGGTCCACCAGGCTCTTGTCCATTGCCCTCAGACACATTTAGTCATGTGTGATACTTTTCAGGTCTCTTCTGGCAGTATCATTGGTGTGCACACAGTAGAGCAGCAGGGTTTAATAGTATGAGGGAGGGAGAAATCTCAGGAGTCTTTCCATAACATACTGGATCTGAGTGTCCAGCATGCAACAAACCTTCCTAGACAGCAGGTCAAGTCAGCAGATGGAGGCCTTTCCTCACAGCAGTGGGTCACCCACTGTTATCACTTGCCACTTCCTCCTGGTTGTTGCAACACTCAGACTCAGCCAGCTCAGATGCTTCATTGAACACAGGTCCCAGACCCTCACTTGTTATCAGGGCACTAAATCTCTTCAATAGTTGCAGACCTGCAGGTGGATCAAGAGCTTCCTTCCTAGTGCCAGAAGCCACAAGCTTCCAGCCTTTGCAGGAGTCTTCACTTCCCACTCTGATAGGCATAGACTTTGCGTGATCTTCCTTTCATACAGTTAAGGGTTTGAGCTCTTGAAGCTGCAGGGTCTTGGAGAAGATCCAGTTATCTCTTTGTGGTGATCTCTGCTGTTACACAAACTGCTGACGTCCTCCTGCAACTCTTTCACTTAGTGACACAGACTGCCCACTCCTGCCCATCATTTGCAGGCAAGGAACCTACCTCCTGCTGTCCCAGCCTCAGCAGGTGGTTCCAGGTGCCCCAACAGCCCAGGACCTGGACAGCTGCAACCTCCTTGCATCTGCGCTGAGACCTTTGACGTTATGGGGATAGTTGCTTCAGTACATGCTGGGCACTAGTGCTTGCAGTGCATCACCAAGATTGATGAACACATGCACTGCCCTCAGCAGAGTTGCTGCCCCCCTGTTGGAGAATGGCTCAGAGACAAGGGTCCTGAGCCCACCGAGCAATTGTACGATCAGAGCCTGTTCTAGGCGCTGATGCTGGGCCTCACTAGGGTTTGCCTGCAGCTGCTCGCAGCTGCTGATACATGAAGAATGTCAAGGACGCTTCAGCCTTGTGTACCGTGGTGTGTCGAAAGCAGGTTGAGAGGAATTAGAAATAGTGGCATGAGAAACTTAGTGTTATGAGAAGCTTGTGCTGTTACCTAACTGCAAGTAGGTGGATCGTGCGAATACGACCTTTAGAGCTTAAGCCAATCAGCTAGTGACTAGTAGACATAATAATTATCGTTATCTGTATAAATATATGTACCCTGGACCAATAAAGACACGCGTTAGTTGATGCTCTATCACCCACATTGAACCCATCGTGGCGTGTTGTTCCTCCGTCGCCCGCACCCCCCCTTCTCCATGCCCCTATTTGCAAGCTGCTGTGTAAAATGCTACACCTGTGGGCTGCAGCTATTAGGTGCACTGATATACAGGTAACATCTCAGCAAGTTTTATAAAAACTTATTACATCTTTACTCATCTCTATTACAATATAATGCAGCATTAACCTGTAATAATACAAGGCAATGTCATGAATGGTGTCCATAATTTATATATGTCTTAATGTAATAAAAAAATAATAAAAAAAAAATCCTGTACTTGATATAATCTCAGTATTAATTTATTTCTTGTATACCTGTTACAGGATTTTAACTTGATGAGAAGATTGGAATTGCAGATCAAGCAATATATGTCAACTGTCAGAATTTTCCTCTCTTGCTTAACAATATTATTCTTTTTATGGTTAAATGTTAATCAACCTTTATTGTTATTATTATCTATTTTCTTCTCCTCTGAATTCTTACGTCATCTCTTTTCCTTTTCCTATTGTCTGTTTTGGATTTTTTTAAATTCTATATTCTCTCTCTCTCCATTGCCTCATTTTGCTCCTTCTATCATTTTTTTTTAAGCTCATGTCATAAAGTCCAAGAAAAAAGAACAGGGTAACACCTGGGGTCATGTCAAATGCTCTATTTAGTGTCAGTAAGGGAAAAGAAAATATATATTTCTAAAGATACTGTAGATCCTCAATTCATTTCCAATGCACAAATATACTTCCCTTCAGGTAAGTATCCTTCAGTGAACAGTAGAACAGAGAAATTTCAAGTTTAGATAAGTTCAGTGCAATTGAACTGATTAATGCAAAAAAAAAAAAAAAATCATAAAAGGCTATTGAACACAAATTTATAATAACCAGTTCAATTTAAAAAATAAAAAATTCTCTATGGTGTCAGGAATTTGGGAGAATTTAGGAGATTATATTTTGGGAAAAAACTATGTGCCTCATTTTAGTTTCCTTCTGTTGTTTTGTACTGCCAGTTGCTCTTCAAAATAGGTTGTCAGTTGACCTAGATGCAGGGCAGTCATTTGAACATTCTTAAATTGCCAAGAATGTCAAGAAAACACTACCAGTATTCCAAACCATTTGTGATAGAAACACATTTTTCAGTGTGCAGTGTTCACTCTATTATGGTCTTTTGGAAATCTTTTCGTTATAATGTTGGACCCTTCCAGCTGTGAGTAAAATTTGTGGCTTATAAGCATTTTCTGGCTAAAACATCCTCTGAATGAAAAAATAAATGCTACAGGGGAGATAAAAGAGACTTGGAAATGCCACGCTACTTTTATACTCCATGTACACCTTACAGTTTTTCTAAGTCATTACCAGTGACTTTGATCACCTGAAAACTTACCAGATATAATATTAATAATGATGATCTACTTTGGTATTAAAAGCTACAGTTTAAAAATTCCCATTTTAAGAATACTCAAAATCTCTAAATTTACTATACTGCAATGATTTATTGCAGGAAGGAAATTTTCTTCTAATATACTCCTCTTCAGTTCCAAGAATTTAGACTTGGACATTTTATACTGGATAAAATATGCCATGAAAATTGAGATGCTACTGTAATAAAATGAAAATGGCTTTATAACTGAACCAAATAGAAAAATTCTTTATGTGTTTATAGAAGTTTATATGGAAAATTAAGGTGTTTTTACTACCCAAACCACCCAGAGGTATGTTATTCTCACGAAACCCTTGCTCACCATCAACCTGAAAGGTCCCATCAACAATTTTAGCAGAGTGGCCACTAAAGGCAAATTACTGCCACTAACTAATTTGATAGTTCACTACCAAAATAAGGAATATAGCAAAGGGATGTGTCTGATAACATTCCCCATTTCCATAGTGTACTTGCATAACTAATTTCCCCCCTCCCCCCCAAAATTGTATTTTCTTAGCAATGAATATTCAGGAATCTGTCCACTCAAGAAAAGATTTAAAAATTGAGTATCAAATCTTGAAAGCAGACTGAGATTCTCAGGGCATCTGATATGGGCCTATCACTGCTGATTTGTGCAAGAGCCTGCAACAACCCAAACAGTTGTAGAGGGCTATGGCCAAATATGACAATTCAGACAAAATCTGAGTGATGAGCCATGTCACGGGTGATTGATCAACAGTTGACAGGAGCAGGAGAACAGTATCTGCAATTGTTGGACCTCTCCAGCATGATAGCAGAATATCAACCTATTTGGTTGGCATTCTGTGCTGATACCTGTCTATAAACCCCCTCCAATGACAGAGACCTCAGGAACACTGTAAAGAAGCTGTCCAGCATCCATCAAATCAAGGGACTTGAAGTGTCAGAGCTGAGCCCTGCTCAGAGCTTTACATGGACATTGGTGGGAGTAAGTGTTGTGTGTCCTGGACTGTTCCAACTTATTGGTGTGGTGACTGGGACAGTTCTCAGCTAACAATAACTGTGGATATGTGTGTGTGCATGTGTGTGTTTGTAAAAAATTTCTTGACACAGCTTCTCTCTTGCTTGGTCCACTTCATAAATTTTTAGTAATATTACATTATTTGGTGTTCCTTTTTCCCTGATGACAGCATAACCTATTACTCCTATTCCTACTGCACTGTCTTCAGCTTTTGAGAATTAATGCAAGCTACTCTGATAAATAAGACAGCACTTCAGTTAAATTAATATGAAACTGGAACTCCTAATGAAATGCCCTATTATCGATTTCATTTAAGTCTTAGAGACAGTTTTATACCAGCCATATAACTGTTATAAAAACTCCTGGTTTTCACTGGATAGTTTGAAGTATGGCTTATCTTCCCTTGCTTCAATATCATTCCAGTAAACCTGAGTGCAGCCTCCCTTTGTGTAGACATTGCTTTGCTCTGCCAAACCAAGAAGATTAAGAAGTAATAGGCATCTCCCAAATACGTCCTCTGTTTGTAATAACAGATATAAATGGAGCAGAATATTGGACCTGATCACCCTCAGGTCACTATTATAAGTCCTTATGTTGGGTCTGTGTGTGTGCGGCATGGTTTTGGCAGCAGGGGAGGGTACTACAGCAGTGGCTCCTGTGAGAAGCCTCTCAGAACTGGCCTGGCTACAAGTCAGATCCACATCTGGCCAAGGCCAAGACAATTAACAACAGTGTCTGTGCCTCTGCAATAACATATTTAAGAAGGGGAACCTGTGAGGAGTAGTTGGAGTTGTGAGAGAGATACATATGCAAACACCAAGGTCAGTGGAAGAAAGGAGGAGGAGGGTTAGGGGGTGTGCTGGAGCAGACACTCCTCTGCAGCCCATGGTGAGAGGGCAGGCTTTTCTCCTGAAGCCCATGGAGGTCTAAGGTGGAGTAGATGCCCATCTGAAGCCTGTAGAGAACCACAATCAGGAGCAGGTAGCTGTGTCCAAAGAAGTCTATGGTCCTGAGGGTAGCACGTGATGGTGCAGTTTGTTGCTGGGAGGACTGCAGTCCATGGCAGAAACCCATGCTGAAGCTGTTTGTAAAGAGCTGCAGCCTGTGGGAAGGACTTGTGTCAGAGCAAGCTCATGGAAGGCTGTCTCTTGTGAGAGGGTCTCCACACTGGAGCAGGGGAAGAGTATAAGCAGTCCTCCCCCTGAGGAGGGAAGCATGGCAGAGACAAGGGGTGATGAACTGACCACAATCACCATCCCCTGCACCACTGCGCCACTCCGGTGGAGGAGGTACAGAAATCAGGAGTTGAGCCCAGGAAGAAGGGAGGTGTGGGTAGAAGATGTTTTTAAGATGTGGTTGTATTTCTTACTGCCCTATTCTGTTTGACTGGTAAGTTAAATGGTGGTGGTGTTTAAATTAAATTGATGTCCTTTTTATTCCCCTAAGGAGTTTGTCTTTTGCCCTTGGCATAATGGGTGAGTTGTCCCTCCCTGTCCTTGTCTTGATCCCCAAGTATTTTGTTGTATTTTGTCCTCCTCAACCTTGAGGGGGAAGGATTAAGAGAGCAGCTGCATGGTGTTCAGTTGCCCTCTGAGCTCAAACCATGACAGTCATCAAATCTTCATGAGTAATATAGGTTTATACATGGCAGGATTAACAAGGTACTTTTGATCGAATACTCTGACCTACTGTATGAGTTAAGCCATGAGGTTTCCCTTAATTAATACCAGTTCCACACCCAATAATTGTGGATTAATTATATTAATGTCAATCATTGTAGTTACTGGTGAAATGGGAGGATGTTTGACAATGAGAAAGGGAGACATCATGATCATTTTCAAGAAAGGGAAGAATGAGGATCTGAAAAACTACTGGTTGGTCAATTCAGCTTAAATGAACAATTTTTTTCTGGAAACTATATCCAGATACTCCAAGGACAAAAAGGTGTTTTGAAGAGGCCAACACAGATTTACCAAAGACAAACTGTGCCAGAACAACCTGGTTGCCTTCTATGATGAAATGAGTGGAGAAGAAAAGAGAAGTGGCTATTGTCTGCTATAACCTTAACCATGCTTTTGAGCTGAACACCCATTCCTGTAATCTCTGGAGGCATACTGAAGAGATATGGCTTGAACAGATGGACTACTAACTGAATGTGTAACTGGCTGAACTGCCTACTGATGGCCAGTTATTAACCATCCTCAGGGTCTGGTACTAGGGCCAACACTGTTTAACATCTTTATTCATCACCCTGGTAACAGAATGGAGCACACTCTTAGCATATCTGTGGATCATGTTACAGGGTGGGGGGGTTGTATGTGTTGTGGTCCTGACCTATGAAGGTTGCCCAACCTGTGAGTGTGCAAAGGTTCTGACTGTAGGGTTTGCAGGATTCCAGAATACACAAGGACTTGGATGTTACATTTCTGTGAACTTTAATACTTATTTCTGTTAGTGAAGGAGGTGTGTCCTGGTTTTCAGTGAATGGTGGGGTTTTTTTGGTAGCAGGGGAGGGGGCTACAGTGGTGGCCCCCTGTGAGAAGCTTCTCGAAGCTCCCCTGGCTCCAAGTCAGCTCCACCTCTGCACCAAGGCTGAGCTTATCAGTTGCAACTCTGTGACAACATATTTAAGAAGGGACTTGGAGGAGAATTTGGACCTCTGAGGAGGAGTTGTGGCAGCTGCATGAACACTAAGATCAGTGGTGAAATGGAGGAAGAAAGGAGAGGGGAATTGTGCCAGACCAGAGACCGCCCCTTAATCCTGTGGTGAGATGACAGGGTGCCCCACCCCCCACCCCCCCCCCGCCATGCATGAAGGTCTATGGTGGAGCAGACACACAAGAAATTAAGGTGACTGCACCCGAAAGAAGCTGGGGCCCTGTGGTAAGAAACAGCCACCACTGTTGTAGTTCAGTGATGGGAGGATTGCAGCTTGGAGGGGTGGCCCACACTGGAGCAGCTCAAGAAGGACTGCAGCCTGTGGGACAGACTCCAGTTGGAGAAAGTTGATGTCCCACGCCGGAGCAGCTAGGGAAACACTGCAACCCGTGGGAGGGACTCAAGACAGAGAAAAGTTGTGGAGGACTATCTCCTGTGTGAGAAGGGGACCACTCTGGAGCAGGGGAAAGAAGTTCCAGAAGTTCAGCTGCCCTCAAGATGGAATAAGTGACAGCACTGACAAAACTCCCATTTCTCTGCCCTGTGATGCTAGGAGGAGGTAGAGATATTGTGAGCAAAGCTGACCCTGGGAAGAAGGGAGAGGTTGGCAGAGGTGTTCTCAAGATGTGGTAATGCATTGTCCTTCTCTGTCTGTTAAGTGTTGTTGTTGTTAGTGCCTGTGATAAATTTATGTTCCTTTTTTTTCTTCCCCTGAGTCTGTCTTTTGCCCATGACCTTAATGGGTGATTTATACTTCCCTGTCCTATTTTGAATCACAAGATTTTGTTTATTTTCTTCTTTTCATCACTGGGGGAAGGTGAGCGGCTAAGTGGTGCTCAGTCTTCATCTGAGCTCAAACCACTAAGCCTTTTGCTTTAATTTCTCCTTCTCAGTGCTGAGGGAGAAGGGTGGAGTGAGTAGCTGTGTGGTGCGCAGTTGCTCTCTGATCTAAAGCCACAACAATATATATGTATATAAAACAGTTTACTGTGAAATGACCACTAGTAAGGTAAGTATATATACATATATAACAAGTTATTACAGAATAACCACTACGAAAGTATACACTTCGTAGAATCATGACTCTATCACTTGGAGAAGGAAGTTATCATGGACACATTTCAGGAACCTCCTGGATTGTTTTTACCCTTTTGTGTTGTCTCTCCAACAATATCAGGGTGGGTAAGTTCCCCATGAGGAAGTGGACTTGTGAATGTAGGCTGTTCCTATCTGTCTGTAGACGGCCTTGCCTGCTTTGTCTTCCTGGTTGAATTGCCTAATCCTTAAGATTTATGATCATTCACCTATATGCACACCTATATTTATTACTTGAGGTGTTAACGGTGAAACACTCATCAAACCACTCCCTGGAGACAGGCTACTTGATGTCAGTAAAAGTCTGTCGTCATAGATGATCCACATCATGGAGTCTGAAGTCAGGCAGACATTCCTGGCAAGGGTCTGGTCTGTCTGGGAGACTTTGTGCAGATAAGTTCCTGCAGATAAACTCATTTTGGGTAGATATTGAGTTACTTTTCATAACTTTTTGGTGTAGATATATAAGTGAGTACAGAACAGCAGTTCTTGGAACACTTGTTACTGATGTATGTTTTCCTGGAAGGGCAGTTTTCTTTGTTCTGTGCCCATCAAGATTTCTTTGTCCTAATACCTACACCTCATCAAGAAGATTATCAGGGATGTTTTGAGTCTCCAGGCTAAGTAGTTATTCCTCTTTGCCAGTGTGTTTACTGGGTTGTCTTTGTGTCAGGGTTTGGGTAGGGGGTAGAAAATATGCTGGAGGGAAAGGCTGCTATTCAGAGGACCTTGACAGGGTAGAGAAATGGTCTGACAGGAACCTCTGGAGTTAAAGTAATTCCTACACATGGGGAGAAATAACCCTAGATATCAGCACAGACTGGGGGTTGATTAGCTACAAAATAGCTTTGCAGAAAAAGACATAAGGATTCTGGTAGACAACAAGTTGAACATGAGCCAGCACTCTCATGTAAAGAAGAGACAGTCTCCTAGGCTACTGTAGGAAGAGTGTTGCCAGCAGGTGCAGAGGAGTGATCATTTATACTAGCCTTCATGATGTTGCATGTGGAGCATTATGTCCACTTTTGGCCCACCTATTACAACAGAAAGATTGACAAATTAGAATGTGTTTAGTAGGAATCCACCAAGCTAGCTGGTGAGGTGGAGCTGAGGAAGTCAAGTTGAAGAAGTTGAGTTTCTTTTGATTTAAGGGAAGATCTTGCTGCTGTCTTCAGCTACCTGATGAGAGGTACTCTTCCTGGAGGTGCACAGAGAATGGACTAGAAGCAACAAACTCAATTTGCAGTAAATAAAATTCTAACTAGATAAGAGGGGAAAAATATGATTAAAAAGGTAGTCAGATATTGCCCAGGGAGGCTGTGGAGATTTTTTCCATGGAAATATCTTAAATTTTATCTTAATCAACCTTGTATAAGTTCAAACCCACCCCTGCTTTGATCAGAGTATCAGAGTGTTGTGCCAGATGACCTGTAGATGCTTCTATTAACCTAAATTATTTTATGTTTCCATGATTTTTTATATTGTAGACAAATTTCTGCTCTTCATCTACTTATAAATTGAATTAACATTTTTCTTTCAAAAGTTAAATGAGAGTAACTTCTTGTATCTGCCATCAACAGCCTGTTTTCTTTTTCAGTAGTGCCTTTTTTTTCTGAATCCTTCTCAGAGTTCTGTCATAGAGGCACAAAAAGCAGGCAAAATACTTTAATTAATTTGTACCACAGTCAAATAAAATGGTGATGCTTTCTATTTTTTTTTTTTTTGTAGTTTTACTTCTATAAAGAATTAAACAGGAATATAATTACTTTTAGTCAGAAGTCTTACCTGATAGATGGAGAAATATGAGTTATAATATCCATCTGAAGAATTTTGGGGTATTTTAATCCAATTATATTTAATTTGATATAGAGTCATTATGACTGTTCTGTAATTCCTCTAATCAGCAAAGCAGATTATCAATTTGAGATGCTACAGAAACACACTGAATAGCATTCTTGTCCTACTATTGGCTTCGCAGAGTGTGTAGAAAGAACATTACTTTTCCTTGTTTTCATGACACCATTTTACTGCTCCAGTGGAACCAGTGTGAAGTCCAAGGCCAAAATGAATTTTAAGCTAAGGCCCAACTGAATCATCAAATCATAGAACGGTTTGGGTTGGAAAGGGCCTTAAAAATCATCTAGTTCCAACCCTCTTGTCATGGGCAGGGACAACTTTCACTAGATCATGTTGCTCAAAGTCCCATCCAGCCTCACCTTGAATTTAAATGTGACTCACTTATTCATTCTATAGCTCTCTTTTTACTTCTTTTTAAGAAAAATTATGAGGATTTGGGTATGCCAGGATAGTACTGGGACAGATGGTAAGGAATATTCATGTGATGGAAGAAGATCAGCTGTATCTCTATTTTCTGAGTCATTGATACGTAAGGTAAATGGGTATGGGAGTTCCTCAGATGGTGTGGGTTATTTGATTTGAAAAGATCTGCTTGGTAGTTGCAACAAAATACTGGAACTTTTTCTAACTGTGAAAAAATGCTGAACATTAATAGTTGCTGAAAAGCAACATAAAATTCACACATGAATTCTAGCTTTCACAGCTGTGGGCAAAAAAAGTCATTGCTGAAACAGACTTAAAATCAGAAGATTAGTAAAAAAAAAAAATGTGTGTTTCTCCTACTGAAAAAATAATAAAATTATTAATTAGCTCTTAAAATTAATTTGTGCATGTAAACACTGGAGTTTGGCTCAGCTTGGTATTTCAGTAATATTATTGATAATCTTCTGATTTCATTAACCTCAAGTCATAGGCTATATGCCTACCAGTCTACATTTTTTCAGGTTAATAGGAATTTTATGATTGATTTTATAGGGTTTTACACCATATTAAGTATTTATTATTTCAAAGAAGTATAAATAAAATCTAATTTTTTTCTGGTGGGTCAACAAGACAGTGCTAATTTCAGATTTCAGCTGCTCTGAAGACACTGCTGATTTTAAATAATTCTGTACCCCTGAATCCACTTACATCTTTAAAACTATCAGTGTTTTTCATTTGAGATTATGGACATTCCAGTCAAATGTTAAAGAGCTAGCCAAGCTTTCTTGGCAGGATGAAGTGCTTTGTCATTACATTATTATTCCTGAAGTTGCTGCCTTCTTCCAGAAGCAACATCACTTGAATTGTGCAGTCAGTACTGAATGATCTGCTTTTTAAAATCACAGTTAATATTTGCACTTTAGACTGACTGTTATCTGATGAATTAACAAATTATAGAGAAGCTTTGAATGACTGCTTTACACATGTGTTTGTGATTTCCATAGTGTGAAAGAATAAGGAAAAACAAAGGGGAGGAGATGGTACTGTGCAGGTTGAGAGGGAATGAGGGGCAAACCTAGGAATAAAGCAATAGATTCATGATTTTCAGTCCGCAGTTGTATTTCTCGGATCCCTTTCTCCCACACCAAAACCCTCAGAGGTGTTATACTAGACCAAGAGAGAAGACACTTTTTGAAGTGATAATCAGTTCTGCCAAGATATGACACCATCCTGGAGATAAAAAGAATCAGAAATACTGTTTAGCAAAATATCTACTATATCCCTACTTGTCCTGCAGATGAGACAACTTTACAAGGTCTCAAAAAGCTACTGGGATTTTATCAGGCAACAAGCAGCCGCTCTTTACTGAAACTTTCCTAGCTCTCCAAGACTACTTCTTATGTTTTTTCATGTCACTGTTGATCCTTTTCCTGCCCTGTCATCTTCTGTGCATTTCTTCAGTCAACTAACCTCTCTTCCACTATCCACAGTTTTTAAAAACTATGTTTTCTTTACCATTTTATATCAAGGAGTTCTAGAAAGTAATAACTGAAAATAATACTGTTAGAATATTATTTTGCAGACTTGCTGTGATTTGGCAACGCTGTATGGTTTAGTGTTTCTTACAGTGATCCATCAAAGTGGATATTGCAGACACCTTGAAATTTTCAACAATCCTAGCTTCCCACTTGTCATGTTTTTTCACATCCAGGACCTGTTTTTAAGATCTCTGTGAGAGCCCACATATGTCTGTAAGCATGAACATTTTGTCTAAGCTGTATCTTCAGGTCTACAGAAAGGCTTTGCATTCATCTATTTATGCAATGCTTCATAGTCAAGTTATTATTGCAGGCTTATAAGGTGGATAATGTAAATACGTTCAGCAAATTTTTTCATGGAGATATTTTGTGTAAAAGTGTGTTCTTTTACTGACAGTAACAAGTTCTTACATCTGTTCTGGAATGCAATCCCAATTCTTTATAGTATTTTTTCAGAATTTAAGACTGTCAGGTACTGAATTACAGGCTTCTACAGTAATATTTGAAACTATGTTTTCCCCTCTTGTCAGTTTGGATTAATTTACAATAGTTTCTAGAACACCAATGTTTTAATTAGAATTTGGGCTGTGTCAGTTAACACAATAATATTATTTTTAATTAAACAGATGCTATTTCAGTATTGTTTCTCATTTTCCTGTCTGACATATGCTTTCTATTATGTGATTTAGCATTTGCTCACAAGGCACATGTAGTTCATGCTGAAATTACTCATGTTTCCTTATTGTGCTTTAGGAAGTCTGATTACGATTTGATAAAGTGTCAAAGATTAATCCAAAGATTCGTGCCTTTGACACTCACCTGAATCCCTGGAGTATGCCTGGAATGGCTAAGCAGTTGGACTATTTTGACTCACTTATTTAAGTGTCATGTAGGTACCTTGGCATGACTACATATGTATATAAGCTTGATGTGAGCAGCCATAAAAGCAACCTGGTTATAAGAGGAAAATTACTGAACAGAAGAAAATGTCTGCTGAAATACTGATAGAGAAAATGTCTGCCAGCCTGGAAACTCTTAGCATGGGAACTAGGCCTATTAATCAGAAACATCCTTGAGAAGTGCAGCTGTCATCTTTGAAGTACAGCTGGGTACCCCGAAAATGGAGACATCCCCAGATGCCATCAGTAAGCCCAAAGGCAAGGAACTGTAACTCTAACTTATTGACTGAAAAGGTGAAAAATAGTCTGGAAAAAGGGGAAAACATCCTGAGAAAGTAAGAATCAGTAAGTGTGATTGGCTATTTTAACTGCAATTACAGGAAAACAATCTGGAAAAATAAAATTTGATCTGAGAGTTTAGAAAATATTGTCTATTGGATGTTCCATCTCAAACCAGAAATTAAGCAGGTTATTGCTTTAGGTGTTTTAGAAAACCTAGCTAACAACTTGCACAGTAAATACCAGAGAAATGAAAGTGCCCAATTAAATTCTAAGGCATGACTGAGGCTGTCACACTATCTTGCCTGAGGGTGTGAAAATACACAGAGCACTAGCCACCTTAGCTTCTGTGAGTTGTATCTATACTATAATGCCGTACAGCAGCCAACAATATACCATCTGTTTATGTTTATTTCCTGTCATTTGGACATGATTTTTAGGAAGTAAGGTGAAGTCAGCCATGTGGATGCAATCATTGTGGTTCATTATGCTGAAAAAATTAATAAGAAAATAAATACTGTGGAACAAATCCATCTCTATATAGATAAACCCTGGGTTTGAAACATGATTATCTGTATGTAAAATCCATTCTTCATTCTCTTCTGTCAGTAAATATTTGATACTTTCACTTCTTTGTGTCATAGTCACTTGTTATGAAGTCTGTATTTTATGATCACTGAAAATACAGTTATTTCTCCTGTGTTTTGTGAATTTTTACTGTTGACTTCAGTGACATCAGGATGTGTACCACAAGGGATATTTGGGTCTCTATTCCTAAGAATGAAAGCTTTCTCATGATACCTTTTTTTCCTTCATAAATCATTGTGACCTTATGCCAGAGCAGTTTATTGAAATGCCAGTATCAATTCACAAAAACAATTCCCCCCTCACTTTTTTTTTTTTTTTTTTTTTCCCCTAATGAATTTTCTTTGTTCTGGCATTTTTTTGCTGTTCATTATAACTTGGAAAGATGCGAGTCTATGAACAGAATAGATTTTTTTCACTAGTTATGTCCATTTCAATTAACATTTTAATTCACAGTTATTGTTCAAGTACAGTAAAGTGGAAGAGCAAAGGGAGAAATAGACAGAAGGAGATAATAAATAACAAAAAATTGAACTCTGTTTTTTTAACACCTATTTTAGCTTTTTACCACAGCAGACTTGCAGAAACGCAAAAATTAATACGTAGTCTTTCCTTACTTCTATTATTACATTTCTGAGAAAAATCTCCCATCTCAAAGTGAATAAATCTTTTGTTATTATGAACCCACAGAGTTTATGTTGAGACTTACTTAATTCTGATTTTTTTTCAGAAGTTTATTCATCTGTAAGTGTCAATTTTTGGAAAATATAAATACAACAGCAAAGAAATAAAAGCAAAAATGTAATGAAAAGTTCTGGTGATTCTTCACAAAGAGATTGCATTGTATTTGTCCTTCAAAATCTACTAACATTAATATAAATTAAAAACAAACAAACAAACAAACAAACAAACAAAAAGTAAAGAAATTTTTATTATCCTGGTTGATCATGTTACTGGGTTTCTGAAATGTCATTTACTTGTATTTTAGGAAGAGGTGAAATGAGAAAAGGAAAGAGAAGTCTGATTTAAGATCAGGATTTCCTGCTTGTCTCTCTCAGAAGTATCCAAAACAAACTTCACTTCTTTCCTTTTCTCTCCTCAAACGTCAGTTACAAATATAGAAACTTAGGAAGGCTAAGATCCAAACTGTGATTCAGGTCAATGTTCTTATTTCCATTATCAGTGTTATGAAAACCTTCAAATTTGGTTCAAATGAGGGTAAGACACTCCCTAATTTAGAATGCATTAAATTTATTAAAATATGATTGTCCCTAAAAACATGCAATCTAAGATACTGATTACTCTTGTATTTGTGAGTTAAAGTAATTCTAGAGGGTATGGCGATATTTTATTATACGAATCTGAACTGTTATTATGTCTTTGAATAATTGGTCATTAACAGAAAACCATTTCCTTTCTGTAAGGAATACATTACTAATGATGTTGAAGAGTTCTTTGATTATACATAATGTTAGAAAAAGCTGTCATAATAACCATCATAGTACTTAGCCTACACCATCTGGTACACAACAGGAATGTTCAAATATAAATGACTATATTCTCTTTATAGGTTTACTAACTCAGTCAAATCTATTTAATGGCTTTATTTGCTAGCCATAAAATTTTGACTTAATCCTAAAATGAAAGAATTTTGAAATTTATTGAATATGAAATAATTTATAGAGTTTTTTAGTGTGTTCTATTGTTTAAATAACTCTAATATATGTAACAAAGCAATATATATAAATATGTACATTTGTACAATACGAACTAGAAAGTTTAAACAGTAAATATTTCAGTATCTATGTAATAAGATATTAATATTAATATTAATATTTGATAAAGGTTGACATCTGAAAGCTCAGTGCAACTGTACAAAATGATGGAGAAGCAACAGATGGGTTGTTTTTGAAGCTTAAGTAAAATTATTTAATTTAAAACAGAAATATAAAGTAAATATTGTCCAATTTTTCCCATTAAATTGGAGGAAACTTCTCTAAAATATATAGATAATAGTATTATTCTTGCCACAAAAGGCTGAGTCTGAAAACATTCCCTTTTTGCGTAACATAAAGTACCACAATAAAAAGTGATTTTCTTATGAGCTGGTAAGCTCAGATTTAGGTTCAGTCTGCTCCTGAGCAAACAAAATACTGTTGTGATAAAATAATAATTTTCTGGAGATTTATACATTGATGAAAACATTCACATACTTATAGATATTTAGCTGTGAGGGAATCTCACAGAAATTTCTCTTTTTCAGTTTCTGTCAATGG
The DNA here is from genome assembly GCF_018691265.1 of Tyto alba. Taxonomy (NCBI): domain Eukaryota; kingdom Metazoa; phylum Chordata; class Aves; order Strigiformes; family Tytonidae; genus Tyto; species Tyto alba. The sequence goes on from NW_024881321.1 coordinate 24,891,022, forward strand.
GTCCTCTTTGTAGTCCTATAGCTTATTAACATTAATGTGATTATATGTTCATATAAATGCGTATATAGATGAGATATAGATGAATATAGATGCATATGTAAGGTTGGTTTTGCTTGTTTGCTTGTTTCTCTTTTTCTACATATGTCTTATGCCGACACTGGAAGTACATTTTAATCCCAACATACAGGTTGCATTTTCTGCAACTGTCAATGTTGAGAATGGTTTTCAGACTGTAGTATAAAAAACAGATTATTTGGAACACTTTTCTGAAACAACTGTCTTAAACTCATACTAATTATTCACCACCTCTTGACTGGGATACTTATATGAGTTTATATCGTGTCTTTTTATGCAGTGTTGACTTTACAGTTCATTTTGAAGATTTTTTAGTATATTTGGGATGTTTAGAAGGATCACAATATTCCTTAAATATAAAATTTCCAAACCTCTTAAGATTACTTCCCTTTTTGTCTTAATTTTGTTCTTTACATTTGTTTGTTTGTTTGTTGTTGGGGGTTTTTGTTTGTTTGGTTGGTTGGTTGTTTTGTTTTGTTTTGTTTTATTTCACACTGGGATGTGTCCACAGTCTTATTCTTGTTGATACCCCATGAGCAAAAAGTAAATTACAGAGCTTTTCCTTACAAACCAAGATAGGCTTACTCGGACCTAATGTAAACATTCATATTTGAACTTTTCACTCCAACTTCCTTTGTTCATAATACAGAAGAATCAGAACCACAGTTTATCTGATCATGAGACATACTTAAAAGTAGGTCAAACTCATTTAACAAATTTATTTCTGTCTACTGAATATAAACAGAGTCCAAACTGAGAATCTTAAAGTACATATCAACATTGTGTGGGTAAAATATATTTAATGTAGAAAAAATGTGATTAGAAATACTGGCTTCTGAAAATGAGACTGAAAAATTACAGCAATGAAAATGGAGAGCAACATATTTTATTCTAGGTTTCACTTTTCTGTGTTACATCTAAATTACATATTTTGTCTTGCTGACATATATATAAAAAAAACCTCAAAACTCAGAAAAGCCAGAAAACAGACAATATTGGATTTCCTAGGATATATATAAGCATTTTTTTATGACTCACACACACATGTAAGCTAATAATTGATTACATTTTAATCTTTTTAATTACCTTAAAAAAATCCAGTAGAGGGATTGGTTGTTGTACTGAGTTAAAAGATTTTTTTTCTGTTTGCCTTTTGTTTGAAAGGAGTTCCTTTTTTTCTTTTATTTTTTTCCAAGTCCCAATGAACTGATAAAGACTGTTCTAATTTGTCAAATAAACCAGGGTGAAATAAACATACTTACAAATAGAAGTTTGGGTAGTCACATGAAGTGCCTAAGCTTCAAGTAAAAAAAACAACCAACCAAACAAAAAATAACCCCATAAGATACTTAGCACTCCAGTATGGCTTTTGGTTATTATATTATCATAGAATCATAGAATCATAGAATCATAGTATATTATGGGTTGGAAGGGACCTTTAAAGGTCATCTAGTCCAACTCCCCTGCAATGAGCTGGGACATCTTCAACTAGATCAGGTTGATCAGAACTCCATCCAATCTGACCTTGTATGTTTCCAGGGATGGGGCATCTACCAACTCTGGGCAACCTGTTCCAGTGTTTCACCACCCTGATTGTAAAAAAAAAAAAATTCTTCCTTATGAGCTTGGAAAGTCACCTCTAAATTAATTGTAACTTTGACCCAAAAATAAGTGAATAGTATGTGATGATAACTTTATGGCAGAGTGTTTGTCTTATCATCTGTGACAACATACATGAATAAAAATGTTTTTTCCATTACAAGTGCCACCATCAATCCACCTAGTAATTTCCTTTGCAAGAAAGTAATGACAAATAATAGTGAATTAAACATTTGTGAAAATTATTTTAGTGCTAGAGTTAGCAAATAGCTCATGGACATGAGTTTTCCATGCTTGTCACATTTTTACTAGTTCATAAACTTAAATATTTCTTTAGTTTTATGGGAATATGCAAAGCAAAATCAGACTAAAATGCAAAAAACACAACACTGTAGCAAAGATATCCAGACTATCAGAGTACTTATTCTGCATAAAAATTTGTTACTGGTCAGAAATTGAATATTCAAGAAATACACTGGAAGAAAAAATCCAGCCTGAAGCAATCAAGAACTTTCATTTGGATAAAACTTATGTTTCTGAATTCAGAGATGAATCAATACAAAGATGCTTTATGGAGTCTGATTTTTCTATTAATTTCAACAGTAGTAGGATCTGGGTTTATACGTAAAAAATATTCTGAAAACATTAGGTCAAGTCCATGATTCATTATATGCTATGATTCCACAGCAGCACTGCCACCCCGAAATTGCTACTGTTGTACACTGTTTGATGTAATGTTTTCTTTTGTTCCATGCTTGCATAATTGCAAGGCCAAAGAGGCCTTAGTGAATGACAAGTGGACAACTGTGCCTACATGATAAAACTTATTAATTATAGTAAAATTCTTATCTCATTTCCAAATAATATGAAGGCCTAATAAAGATACCATTTTAAATTTTGCCCTTATTTTCACAGAGAAATGGTAAATTATTGTACAAAAATATTTCTATCTTTATATTTCACTATAAACAGCTTGAATAATGTTTGTTTTTTTTTTCAATGCATTCATTTTTTATGTAGTGCTCTTCATATTCTTGTTATCTCACTGAGGTAAAATAATTTCTCTTAAATATTAAATCAAACTAAAACTTTTCAAAAGCCTTGCTGCACAAGACACTGAGTTACTACTCATGGTAATCTTTCAACATTTTTCTTACGTCTAAGAGTATATTAATTTCTTTATAGACTGTCAGCATCTGAAGGATTTAAATATTTCTGAGGTTTCAGATTTTCAGATATAAAAGGTAGAAGAAGAAGTTGCACATATAACTGTTTTGTAACCCTCCAGGTAGCTTGCAAACTATTTACTCCGTGCAGGGCAGAGAGGATGTTTTTCTGTTACAAGCATCAACTTCAACTTACAGAGGTTTTTTATGTTTCTGAAGAAGATGGCAGCTGTCATAATAATCCACTGTATGAATCCATTGCCTGAACTGCTACTAAAGGGATGTTCTCCACAACTTGTCAATATTCCTCATGGTAAGGAATAAATCTTCTCAATAGTGGACTTACTAGGGAGCTTGGTTTAGGATTTGTAAATCTTATTTGACATCTAGCAATGTAATCAGACTGCTAGTACATTAAAAAAATCTCAATTAAAAAATGAATAGAATGAGAAACCTCATTTTAGATATTATATTGATTGTTTCTTTAAGCTTACAATTAAATCTCAGCAGGAGGTGGAAATTTGTTACATCCTCCCACACTGAGGGAGCATATTAAAAAGTTCAAAGTACTCATAAGCAGTAAAACAAAAAAATAAAAATATGTGGAGAATAACTTAACTTTATTACAAGTTGTCTGTGGTATCATGACTAAAAAATACTATCATGTACTACTAAAATACAACATTATTCTATTTTTTCCAAGCAGAATTTTAGTACACAGAACATTTAAAAAGACAAATCCAAGGAGTTCTTCCACTGTAATATCAGTTATTTTTTTCAACCAAAGGGTGTACCAAATTGACGTTTTGGGAAATTTTTTTTTAAATTAAGTTTATCAGAATCATAATAGAATTCCATGCAGTTTAACTTTTACAATATATGCAGCAGAATATAGGCACATGGATACGCTAATTTATTTCAGCAGATGATGCTCCAAATTTAAAGGTACAAACACATGACCCATTTGTTTGAATAAATTTAATTCTACATAAACTGAGGTTTTTTACTTCACAGATTGAGGTCTCATTTAAAATTAATATGTTGAGGATATTCAGGACAGTAATACAGTTTCTAGAATATATATCTCAATCTGTAATGCATGATTCATCAGAGTGATGTCAGATACCTTCTCCATTGTGGTGATTGGACTACAAGTGTTGGTCATTATACAAATGTCCCAGATGGCTAATTTCCCCTTATACACGATGATGTACACTTCACAGCACTATGCATTTTATCTATGTGATGTGTATTCTTCATGTCTTATTTGCATATCGAGACATCCTTGTGACAAAAAAGTTTGTATGACATTACTAAGGACATTTCTTAATGACATTTGCAAGACAAGGCACCTCTACATCCCAATGAATGTCAAGCTAAGAACCGTTGAGCAGTAAATGCCCTTTCCCGAAGCCCCATCTACTTTTGAAAGTCTGAGAGTCTTTAAGTACAAATCCCTTGAGCAATATAGCCACTTGGGTCATACACATTTCTACTTCACTTTCTTTCACTATACCTGAACAAGCTAATAATGACTACTAGTACCATCACTTACTATTAGATATGACTTCAGCATTTGATCTTGGTCCAGTGTTGCCAAAATTAAATGTCTTGGAAGGATTTCTACAAATTCAACGATATATTTTTTTTTATTTGGAGTATCAAAAGTTTTCCATGTTTCATACTATCAAATGACACATAACATCCTAACACATCCTTGCTCAGTATCTTGAGAAAAGCTTTAAGGCCAGTACCTGAAGGTTTTCCTAGTCATATGCTGATTCGAAGTCACTACAAAGTGTTTGGTCTTTGATATTGGTAATTTTACAGAATTTCTGTAACCACAGTTGTTTATACAATATTTGCTGATAGAATGATTAACAGTACTGGAAGTCAGATCCGTAATACTGTTCAACTTCAAAATACTTCTATTTTTTATTCTACTATTTTGGTAGCTGTTACAGCAACCAAATGAGCATGCTTGTTGCAAACTTTCAAAATCAAGATTGCTTTTTTTTGGATAATACTATCTAGTTTTACTCAGACTTCTGTCTTATAGGGGTGTTGTTCAAATTCTGGGACTACTCAAGAATTCTCTCTATTGTGGTCTGATGGTGTTTAATAAATTAATATATATTTAAATCTCATAACAAGTGAATATACTATGAGCTGTCTCTCTGCCTGATCTTTTTCAAAACTAGATGTCAGATATAAATGTGTATGACAGACAATGAACAACATACTGATGCTTTAAATACTGAAAAGTACTGCCACATGAACAAAGCCTTCAAGGAAACCATCACTGAGTTTGTCAAAGAGTTAATTTTGTTTCCAGGATACTTACTCCAGCTTCACTATTACTGAGAATTATACTGTCAAAGCAAGGGTAAATTCACATTATTAGAGATGTCGAGCAAAATGTTTTTCCACAAGACAGTTTATGCTTGAATAACACTTCAGTAAATATATCTCCTCACTAACTTCTGCTTGCTAGCTTCTATATACATAGTCAATGCTAGAACCTGTTTACAAGAAATGTGAGAAGATATAAAAAGACTTTTTTTTTTTTTTTTTTTTCCATTGGGAATACTTATTTTAAATCATTATTAAAGGATGTTGTTCTAAATTTTTGCAAAAATGTCTAAGCAAGTATGCTGGCCAGTTCACTGTCTTCTTCAGGTTTAAGGGCCACCATAAATTAAGCCCACTCTTTATGAATTTTATAGTTGGAATATCCATGAAGAGTTTTCTAATAACAGTCATTTCCCTTTTTGGCTTTTGAGGAGCTCTGTCAAGATGCTATTAGCTAGAGCATTTTTTTTTCATTTAATATCAGCAGGGCTTTTGTTTATGTCTTGCCTGAAAAGCAATGCAAATAATATAGAAGCCTGACAGTTTGGCAAGTTTTGATGAAACTGTTTATAGAGTTAATTTTGACAGAATTTATATAATAATACCTTTGCGTTCCTGAGAACATCAGTATCTAGGAGATAAAGGGACCCACTCAGCCTTGCAAGCCAACTGTAAAATCAGTATTCTCACTGATTCTCATCAATAGTTTTGCAGATGACATTCAAGAAAAACTTGCTCTTCAAATTTATATTCTTTTTAGTCAACTTGAAAAGCACCTAAAGCACTCTAATTTGCGTCATCATAGATCTAAACCCCTGAAAGATCACTGATTCCACCAGGGTCCTCATCAAGACTTGCAAATTTTTAAGTGGCTTGTTTTTATGGTCTTTATAACTATGTAGTTCTGTGCACTATGAGCTCCAGGAGTCTTAGGATTTTATATAATAGCTTTTTGTAGTAAACAAAACAGAATCTATTTTGATGGTGCTGGATTTCAGTAAAAATGGGAAATATTGTAAGTGGTAGAGAATTTTACTGTGCAACGGAAGAGTAACCAAGCAAAAAAATTATTTTTGCTTGGTTTTTAACATAAGAAGTAAAAACTCTTCAAAGATATTCTGAAAACGTGTGTCTGTGTGTGTTTAGAGATTATCAACTTGGCATGAAGAGGGCAGGTGTTAAAAACTTCACTTAATAGGTTGATTTACCTTTGTAAGCAGTGATGTAACATGATTTTTTCTGTTAGGTGTGAAAATACAACTGATGCCATCAACTTGTTGAATAAGTACTGTCAAAAGCTCTCCTCAAAAAAAAAAAAAAAAACAAAGAAACAAATCAACAGTGATAAATGGTCCTTTTCTATGTAACTTGACAATTACAAAGAACCATTTCCACATGTTTTGCAGCTGGATGTAGAAGAAACTTGCTACAAATAAGGTATTAAAAATATGATTGAAGGCACAAAATGCTGATATCTTTCCACTTCAAGGAACTCAGCCACAGAAATAAGGCTTGTATGGAATTTCTGTCTCTAGCTTCATCAGTGATAAATCAGAACAGATTTATATGTGGGTCGTCGTCATTTGTTAAATACAAATGGGCATAGATATGAAATGGCTACCTTAGCACCTAAAACAGTGGTCTACAAATGGTGTTATACAAAAGAGACTAATGAACTTGAGGCAGATAATGTACTTTTCTGACATTAAAAAAAAACAAGCAAACAAACAAATAAAAACCTGAAGAAAAACAACAAAATATAATAGCAAAGAAAAGTTAAGTAAGGAATATTAACATCTGGAGTTACTAAGGTTTCATATGTGTTGTGGTTTGAGTCCAGAGGGCAATTGAGCACCACACAGCCATTCACTCACTCCTTACACCATCAGAGATGGGAAGGAAAATGTGAGGCAGAAATGATTCAAAGAATCCATCTAAGGAGTAGCTTACCCATTATAGTCACAGGCAGAAGACAGACTCGTTAAGGGGAGAAAAGAAAACATCACTTTAATCCAAGTCCTAACAAAGACAACATGTAACAGTCAAGGTGGGGACTTAACAGTCAAGAAGGGCCACCACATCCAAAACCACCTCCCTCACCCCTCCCTTCTTCACAGGCTTAGGTCTGCTCCGGATATCTCTACCTCCTCCCCCAGCAGCACAGGAGGTAAGGGATGGGTGTTATAGTCAGTTCACTGATCCTTCCTTCTTGGGAGATGGGGTGAATGCTGCACATTCCTCCCCTGCTCCACATGGCCCCCCTCTCACTGGACACAGTCCTCTATAAACTTTCTCCAGTGTGAGTCTTTCTCATGGGACACAGTCTATTCTTAATATACTCTATCCTTGAAAACATACTCTATCCTTGAAACCTATTATATAAGGAAAACTTGAGCAAATGTGAAATATTCTTTTGCATATCTTTAGCAAAACTTTTTTCTGACTTCAGTAAGAGAACAGTTTATCCCTTGAAATGTAAATACTAATGAGTCTTATAATAAATCTTCTTCATTGTGCAGCTGTGCTAATTTACATACATCACCCGGGATCTGGAAATCTGAAGAAATGAATAGGCCATCAAAAGATACTATTGACCTTACGTGCAAAGAAAGCAAAGAGGAGAAACAAGCCAGTCATGAATAAGAAAAGCAATATAATATTTTGAAATACTTTAATACTACAAATTAAAATTATATGCCTTAAAGTTGCTGACCCTGATTGGCAACATGGAGGAACAGCCTGAATGAATGACAGATTTTCTTACGATGAACAAATGGATTGCTATGTGCAAGGCCACATAATCTGTTTAATTTCAGGAGTGAATTAAAAATTAGAAGTAATCACTGTGTTTGCTTATTATGCCTTCTAGATAACTCTTCAATCCCTTCGTCAGTTACAATTGAATTTGAAAAGACAAAAGTTTTCATGAAATCAGTGGCCAATAGAAAACAGTTACAAATTAATGTCACTGAATAAAAGCTAATATTTTTCTGCAAAAATGAGCAAGCCACAGAGTGTGCTGCTATTTGGTCACAGGAATAGACAAAAAATATATAAGGAAAAAAGAAGTATTTAATAACAAAAGGGAAGGGACACTGAATACAGAAGAAAGAAATAAGAAGGATGTAGCAATAGTTCCATAAGAAATAAGGTTTTATCACTGATATTATTCAGGTTTACCAATCCTGCTATTCACAGAGTAACTTGCTTATATAACAATCAAATAAGAACATCTTTGTGTATATAAGGTCGTCTTCTTTCTTCTCTTAGGTTAAACTATATTTTCCTTTTCTTATATGGGACTGTGTGTCTGATATCTAATATTTTAAAGCGTCCTTTTCTTTCTCAAATAAGGGGAAAAAAAAAAAGTTGCCTTAGTTTCTTTCAATTTTCTCTCATTTTGTTTATGAGTTAGCACAAAATAATATCATTAAGAAATATATTTAATTTTTTTCTTTTTTAATTTTAGTTCTGCTGAAATTCCAAGTTGCATATTCTTCTTTGTACAAGATAATGTTAAGACACGTTCAGGAAAAATCTTGTTTACCTTTTGTCACTGTGGGGGAAGGAACATCAAACAACATAACAATGTTAAGCTTGATTTATGAAGTGGGAGATGTTCTGTGTCAGAAAAGCTTTGCACATGCACTGCCATACACACACACATGCACACATGTGTAGCACATCCCCATTAATTGAGACCTGCTCCAGTAACCATACCAGTAAGTCAGAACTGTCCAGTGTGGAGAAGCACAACATCCACTCCCTCCGGTATATGTGTCAGGATCTGGTCAGGGCTTGGCACTGACTCATCAAGATCTCAGCTTCTATAAGTGTTAGATGACTGTGTGACAATGTTCCTCAAGTCTTTATGAGTGGGTGGGTTTATATCCAGGTGTTGGCACAAGCGATCAGCCAAATCAGTTCATAGTGATATCATGGTATATCTTTCCTTCCAAGTAAGGTCCTGATGCTTTCAGGACAAGTCTTTAGTGAAAATGCTCTAGTTCAATGAAGATGCTATACGTATAGCTCCGTGATAGATTGAGAAATCCATGAATAGAAACTATTTTATCTTTCCAACCTGATGTCAACATCAACACTAGTTTTCTCGCTCAGTTTTGCACTAACCCATTAGGCCCACACACATTGCTTTGATGAAGGTTCATTTTTGAATCATTGCTTTAGTCATACCTTTGATAAAGCTTCTGCAGAACTACCTATAAAGATAGCTATATATTTTTTAAGATTTTGCAGTAAGCATGTACATTTTATACTTTAATGACAGGTATGTTGACATCTTGTGGCAAGCTAATGCAGGTAATCTTTAAACCATTTTAGTAGGACTTTAATATTTCAAGGAATATACATTTATATGTTTTTTTGGTTTGTTTTGTTTTTTGTTTTGTTTTGGTTTGGTTTGGTTTGTTTTGGTTTGGTTTGGTTTGGTTTTTTATTCAGAGCATATTGTCACTTATCTCAGAGAAGAACTATAGAAATGTGTTTTGGATGAATAGAATTTTTTCCTTCTGTTTCTACCATACTGAAGTTCAGATACTTCACATTAATGTCAATACTAACATTTGTAAAAAAGGAAAATAAATACAAAACTAAAAAGGATTCTTTCTTCATATAGGATAGAGGTCTTCTAGAAATTGTGATGTGTCCTTACAGATATTATTGAGAAAACAAAAAAAAAAAAAAAATATTTTGTAGTTCTCCATTTTTTTTTTTTTACTTTTATCCTTAAGGATGGAAATAACGAGTCAAGAAAAAAATGCAGAAATAATTTTCCCAAAGCAGTTGTGCATTTCACCAGAATAAGTACTTCATTGAGACAATATCTAAATTGAGTAATTCTTTAACAAGTGAAAATTAAAGAAAAAAAAATTATAGAACTATTTGATTATTTAGGACAAATGTAATGGGACTTAGCTCACATAAAATCAGACATCTATATCTGAGCTAGCTTCTCTGGACAGGACTCAAATGCCTTCACATAAGTATTTAATGTTATTTTTAACTCTTTTCAATATTTCCCCTGGATTCCATCATGACTTCAGCTGACCTCATCTTTCAGATCTATACCTGCCACCCTCAATGTCCTGGGTTTGAGTGATTAGTGGGTTTTTTTTGGTATTAGGGGACCCCTATATATATATAGGTCACCCCTATATCCCCCTGTGAGAAGCTTCTCGAAGCTCCCCCAGATCCAAGTCAGCTCCACTTCTGTTTGGAAACTGAGCCAATCAGCTGCGCCTCTGCAATAACATATTTAAGAAGGGACGTGTTGAGGAGGAGTTGGACTTGTGAGGGGGAGTTGCAGCAGCTGTGTGAATACCAAGGTCAGTGGAGGAACAGAGGAAGAAAGAAGGGGGAAGATGTGCCGGAGCAGAAACACCCCTGTATCCTGTGGTAAGGCAGCAAGGTGGCCCCCGTGCCACACATGAAGATCTACAGTGGAGCAGACACTGATTTATGGCCTGTGTTTTTCGCCTGGATGATCAAGGTGCTGTGCCCAAAGAAGGCTGGGGTCATGTGCGAAAAGGTAGACCCCACTGTTGTAGTTCAGCTCTGGGAGGATTGCAGTATGTGGGGGTGTCTCACTCGAGAAGAGCTGCAGTCTGTGGGAGGGACTCCAGTTGGAGAAAGTTGGTGACCCACAATGGAGCAGTGTAAAGAAATGCTGCAGCCCATGTGAAGGACTCATGTTAGAGAAAGTTTGTGGAGGACTGTCTCCTGTGAGAGGGGGACCACAAGGGAGCAGGGGGAACAAGTTCCAGAAGCTCCCCCCACTGAAGATGGAAGAAGTGGAAGTACTGACTGCACCCCCCCATTCCCTGCCCCCTGTGCTGCTGCGGGGAGGAGGTAGAGATATCGGGAGCAGAACTGAGCCCGGGAAGAAGAGAGGGGTGGGGGGAAGCTGTTCTCAAGATGTGGCAATGCTTCTCACTGTCCTCCTCTGTTAAGTGTTGTTAATGTTTGTAATAAATGTATGTTCTTTGTTTTCTTCCCCTAACATGTCTGCCTTTTGCTCGTGACCATAATGGGTGATCTGCCCCTCCTGGTCCTATCTCAAATCCCAAGCCTGGTTCATTTTTCCCTTCTCATTGACAGAAGAGAAGGGTGAATGGGTGGCTGTATGATGTTTGGCTGCCGACCAGGTTCAAACCACAACACCCATGAAGGCATTTCAGATGCCCCAAAGCATCTATACTGGCAATGGACTCCAAAGCTTAAGAAGCATTCTGACACCTATTTTATTTTGTTAGGCATCAGAAAGTAATGTACATTTTGGAGGAATAATTCTTCTGATCTATTTCATATATCTGCTTGTGGATGATAGGAACCAGTCACTAGGAATGCCTATTTCTCTTCACAGTTTATAAGTCTAGACAATTACCCCACATGTAAATGTTTATGTTAGAGCTCACTCAGATAGGATTCAATTTGATACCAGGATTCCTAGATTTAAATATCTATGTACAAATTAGTCCTCTAAACTCCCGTTATAGTTAACAGAAATTCAATCAATATAAAAAACTAGAGAGAGATTAAATTTATTATCTACTAAGGATTCCTTTTGTTTGACTGAACATACATGTCTAGTACCATTTGCCTGGCCTCCAACTGTGAGTCCAGCTCTCTTCTGTGACTTGTTCTATATGCAATTGCTCCATAAAAATGTCTGTGTCTCATATATAACCAGACATCCATATTAAAGCAACTGAGTTGAGTCAAAGTCAATTTGGGGGGTTCTCTCTTCAACTGTACTGTGTGACAGTACTTTCCTGTCTGGTATTGTTCTCTGTTTTACTATCAAAATTCTGTTCTGTTCTGTTCAGGTGCTTACCCAGAAAGGAAGAAACTGGGGTATGAAATTCTTACCCATAGAGGAAGAAGCAGCACTGAAGGTGTCAGAGACTGTGTGTTTGTTTTCCTTGACATTGCTGAAGCAGGACCCCCAACACCACCACTGCCACAACAGTGGAGCTACCTCACCCCTGCGCATGTGCCCAGACGCAGGGTGGAAAACCACCTAAAACTCCAGGGTTGGAAACCACCTAAAACTCCGGAGTCAGACCTCCCCACCCCAGCGATGGTACTGGGCATGCGTACAACTAGTGGTAGGTGGGGTGGAGGGAATAAAACAGAGATGAGAACTGAGAGCAGGGGCTCATGTCTGCATCAACACCGCTCTGCTTCTCCCCACCACCTCTCTGCTTCTCTTCTGTTCTGCTTCTCCTTGCCACCACCATCAGTTCTCCTTGCCACCACCATCACTTCACAGATGCCTCTCACCTTCGCTCTACAGACTCATCTTCTAACCAGACTGTTGGGCTTCAGTTCCGTGGTGGTAGTTATCACAACAAACCCTTTCCCCTTTCTCTTCCTCTCTTTCTCTCTTTCTTCTCCTTTTGCATTTGTGATGGGCAAATAAAGTTTTGTGACACTTGAGTCTAATCCTGTTCCCGGGAATATGAGTGGAACCTTGCTCCAGTCTCTGACTGGCTTGTGACAGCAAGCCATACTCTGTTAGCTAACAATTCAAATCACTAGTTTCTTTCTAGTTTTCTGTCTGAAATTGAATCTGGAACTCCTCTGTGAATATTATCCTGAAGGGAAGACTGGCATTAATGGGAATAAAAGACAGTGCCTTCACCCAGGCACCTCTATTGACTTGTACTTTGGAACATATCGTGGCAAGGCTGGCAAGGATGTTCAGATTAAGAGGAAATGCAAGCATAATGGAGATCAGCATCTGGCTTTAAAATAAAACATTTTTTTCACTCACTATATCCTGACTATCTAGTGAAAAATTTAAACTAGTGGTAGGAGGAATTGATAATGTTTCTGACTATTTTTCTTCTAATATTCTAGTGACCAGGATCTATAGAGAAAGAATGTACAGTTACTTATCATGGTAGAATAATATAATTGCAATGAAATGGCAGTGATCTTCCTAGTTGCTGACATCAGGTCAAATGAGACCCCCCAAGTTCTGGTACTCAAACCTACACCCATTGCTTCTGCCCCATGAACAGCCCCACCACCATCTGTCTCATCTCTCCTGTAGCTGTCACAAATCTGTGGTCTCCCATGTAGCTGACTGACACCCGTGGTCTTTCCAGCACTTTCTATTATCTAGCTCCTAGGCCTCTTATCCTATTACTTTCCAGTTACTACTAAAGCCAGTTACTTTCCGACTGATCTGACCTGAAGTTTGCTAGTGAATTGCTCATAAATATATGCATACGCATAGAACTCTTGTTCCCGAGGGAAACATATATACAGCCTGGTCTATGCAGTAACTGGAACCCAGACTGATGGGCCCTTGTGACCCACAGCCTCTCCTCTAGTTATTGGAAGATACTTTCACAGAATATAAAGCCCCATCATTGAGGAAAATAATTGGAAATGGGTTTTAATTACAAGACAGTATAGTCTACAGGGGAATAAAGTTACATAGATTTTTCCAAGGGGAAAAAGCTTTCAAAATTTTACTTCTGCTGGGACGGGACACCTGAAAATCTTAAAAATTAATTCTCCAATCATTCATCCCCTCCCCCCCCCCAAAAAAAAGTAATTTTTATAGTAATCTCTCTACTAGACTGATAAACATTCCAGCTCTTTTCCAAACTGCAGCATGCCATATTGATGTGACTAAGGAACAGATTATCTAAGGCTGATACAAGTCTCTCTGAAGTCAATGAAAAACTTTGCATCAACTTCAATGTATTTTATATCAATGTTTAATTAAATCAGTTACCTTTTCCATCTGAAAATAAGTCAGGTTATCTGAAGAATTTTAAATTTGGACTGAAATGAGGTTTAAAAGGTTTAGATTATAACTGAAAAAAAGAACTATGTTATGACTTTCCCTTAGGTCAAATGTCTTGTCAGGGTCTTATTTCATTTGGATATTGGGTTTTGATGTGGATCTTCCAAAATTTGTTCCAAAATTACTGAATTATTTATTTGTTAATTCTGCCATTGAAATATCATAATTAATTTTCTTTTTTTTTTTTTTTTTCATTGTTAACAAAATATCACTAACAACAATGATCAATATGAACAGGAGCAAAGTAAACATTCGGGTATATCAGGGAGGTACTCTTCCATTCATTTTTTTGTATTTTATTCTCTAATTCACAAATCAAGCATTTTTTACAAAGAAGTTCAAATGAAGTGTTTAAAAATTCCATTTTAATAGTTTATGCTCTATCTTAAAAAACAAGAATATTTTATCCTTCTTCATCTGAGCAAATAAAGTCCAAATATCTAAACTGTGTTTTCTTCTTATGACTATGTGTTGTAGTTGTGGTTTATGTCTGATCCCCTGGAAGATTATCCAGGTGTATACAACATCATTAAAGCCATCCTTTGACCAATTTTAGCCATACTTCGACCTGTAGTTTTTACTTTCCTTTCATAAACATACATGAAAATGTAATCTAGAATTCACTCCTACCAACTCCCAAGTGAAAACTGCATCTGTCTTAACTTCAAAAGCATTTCATGTCAACTTAGTATTATTAATAATATTAGAAAGATAGATTAACATGTGGTGAAAGATAAGAATGAGCTATTGTAATCTAAAGCCTTCTTGCAGAAATGTGTCCTTACTGAGCTGTGACAGGGAACCTGAAGCTGTTCAAAGTCTTGTTTGGTCTGTTAATATCTTTACTTGAGCATTGTTCAGAAAAAATAACTTGGGAGTGTTTCAAAAGCCAAGAATAGTTTTTAGAAAAATTTTATTAATCAAGTAACTCTAAATTAGAAGTTATTTCTTTCTGTTAACCATCAGCAAAAAAAAAAAAAAAAATAATAGCAGACGTTACCTCCTCTTTAACGGTTTCCTTACTTTAACAATTACATGGAATAACATCCCTGTCATTCTAAAATTGGGCAATGACCACTAAGGACATTTTTAAAATGTTATTATTCTCATATTTCATTTTAGGCTTAGGTTACTTACTTTGCTTGTCAGAGATGTTGTTTGTTTCTTATTGTACAATCTCCTATTTCAACATTTTCTCCCTGGGAATTAAGATTGGTCTCTAAAACCTTAGGAAATAAACACATTAATAATGATTCAGCATGAATGAATAAGAAAATAAGAATCTCATTCCACTGTCAAACAATAGAAAAATTGCTATCTGTAATTGCTGTTTCAGATTATGTCTGGAACTTTTCACATAATTTCCTTAAAGCTTCTTTAGATTATTTTCTTCTTTAAGCTTTCAGAGCAGTGGAATTTCTTTGGTATTAGTGCTATCCATGGAAATGTCCAAGCTTCTCTCTGTAACTTTTTAAACTCTGTGCTTATTACTTCTTTAATTTAGAAGACAGGTTAAAAAAAATCTTAAATGAATTCAAAAATCTTCTAAAAATTTCCCAATGTCCTTCTATACGTTTTTTTGAACAGTGGCATAATCTAAATTAAAAAAATCTTAATTCAAACCAAATAACAGGAGAGACAGTTAACATGTTAAGAATTTGATATTAAAGTCTACAAACTATTTAAATTTCAAAATGTTCTCAGATGTATTAAAGGAAAAGACAGCCACATATGTGGAAAGTCAAGTAATACCTTTTTCTCTCATGGTGCTGCAAAAACCCAGGGAGTTAAATCTTGGTCCAGATGAAAGTATTTATCAAACAAGAATTACGTCTTTTACCTCAGGAAAAAGTTAAAGCATATTCAGTTTTTCCCATCAATTATGATAAATCAGCAGAATTCATTAATCTAGTTACAGGATTTTCATTATAAAGGAATCTGTAGTATGGCAATTAAGTATTAAAAGTTTTAGATGTTCTTTTTAAGGAAGATCAGAGTTAAAAACATGGCAAGTGTGTTTGAATTAAAAGTGGTAACAGATCAAACCTAACTGACAGCTATAAGATACTTTTTATTTCCTGGTCCTTGTAATCATATTGTTCATTTTCACAGCTTCCTGGCTGCTAGAGTTTGAAAAGAAATGCATAATCCACTTAACCTAAGGTTGGCATAGATTGCCTGTGTCCAGTACTCTGATATCTGTGCATCCTGTTTCTTTACCTGAGAAACAGTGATTATATGTTTAAAAGGAAAGTGGTAATAGTTTCTTCCCAAATACAACTTTGTACATGGATAACATGCACAAAAAATACATTATTTTCTTTCAGGGTTATATCTCTCAATAGCTATTGGGTTTTGTGTTTATTTGGTTTTAGTTTTTTGTTTTGTGGGGTTTTTTTTATACATATTATTATATTTTAGTCATTCAAAGAAAACTGAGAAGTATGTATTAATAATGACAACATGAGATCAGATGCCAGGAATTCTTTACTACATGCCTGTCCTCAACTTTTACCTTAATCTCTCTCCTTTACCTTTAAAATAAATTATTTTAAAGAGTAAATTTTTCTAATAAGTAGACATATTTTGAGAGATCTATTGGTTTTTTTATACTCCTTAATAGGGTTTTCTTGTTCCTGTTTAACATTTGTTCTGAGACAGAAGTGTGAGTAACTCCCTGGTACTTCAGGTTCTGTTACTGAGACAGAGAGTGAGGAGACACAAGGGGAGAGAGTGCCAGCTCTCTAATCCCCTAAACCATCTATTACTTTTCCAGTCCTCTCAGGAAATACGTATTTCCCAAATGAAAAGAGAGAACAGACAGCATTCAGGTCTATAGCCCCATTTTCCTTAGTGCTACGTAATAAGCAACCCACTCCAAACTCAGAGACCTCTATGTGGGTATTTTTCTTATAATTCATCAGTTCCCATGAAATCTAATAAAGTTATCTTAATTGGAAATTAATATCTTAACTGTCCATTTTCTTTCTTTTGTGCTTTATTTCTGACCAAGATTTGATTGATTGATTGATTGATTGATTTCTCATCAATCACAATCTGGTATAGATTGAATGCTGCTTAAAATACAAGTTAAAGCTCCATCAACCATGAGACATGAGGTTAAGAAATTGTTACATTTACTAATGAACTGAACCAGATTGCTATCCTTGTTATCCTTTGTACAGCTGAGAGGGAGAAGGGAGACTTTCACAGTAAATTTACCACTCTTACATTTCTACTGCTGCCAATTTCAGTTTGGTCAAGGTTTTATTTCTCTGCAAAAATTGTCCTTTTTTGTTTCTTGTGATATGTTTGGCAAAGGTTCTGATTGACTTGACTGTTCTAGTGCAAGTAGGAGAGAACATGTTTGTTACCTATGTTAAAAAGGGACAGTTCAAGTAAGGGCAGTGACCTTGTACTGACCAAATCTGATTTGGTGGTGGGACAAGACTCAGAGAAAAGAGCTGTTGAGAGGTTTGCATTTGTAGTTGTTTGACTCCATTTGACTATTACTGAAAAAGGCTAGACACTTGTAGAAAAGAAGGAAGAGTATGGAGTGGCAGTCCAGTTCCCCAGTGTTCATGGGGAAAAAAATCTTAATGTGCTACTTTATGTACTTTTTTTCTGAGCAGAATAATCTTCCTCTTCTGTTTTTCAGAATCAGCAGCTTCTAAAAGGAGTAATAAGTTTTTTTGTATAGTTGATCTGTTGTTGTTGTTAGCATATCTATAGAATCTTCCTTTTCCTGTAACTGAAGTACAGTTTGTTACCTAAGATTTCTGAGATGTTCCAACTTTGATGTGATAGAACTAGGATCCTTGATTACATTTTTTTTTTGTAGCTTTTGTGGAACAGATACATTTTGATAAATGATGATAACAAGGGTCATAAGTACATTATGTAGTAATGTAGCATTGATATAATAAAGGGAAAATCAGAGAGTTTGATCACAAACTCAATCATATATCTCACTATTCATGCATCTCTCAGATGGCCATAGAGTCATATCAGAAAAATAGATGCTTTAATGTTCTATCACACAGTCACTACATGTTCCATTCATAAATAATCTTAATAAATAGTAATCTACCATTTATTATGGTAAAAATAAGGGAAATAAGGGCAGAAAAAAAATAAATAGAACATTTGTACATTGAATATGAGATATGCTCAATTAAAAAAAGTTCTGTTTTTTTCTTCTTTTTTTTTTTTTTTTATATATATACCTTAATGAATAAATATCACCTTTCTCAATAAAAGGTATCAAAACCAGTAGACAACAAAAGTAGTCTAGTGCTAGTAGTTGAAAAAATGATGGCTGATAAAAGATCCTCCTTTAGCACAAACTACATGCTCTCAAAAGCTCATATGTGGCATCTGTCATTACAAGATTAAGGTAACTATAAAGAAGCAAAATTCCTGAAAGAATTAGTTCTGAACTTTTTGTCATCATGAATTACAGGATCAGCAGCCAGTTTAATGAGTTTACTGATACTTTTCTCTGAGGCAACAGCAGCACCCAGTGGCCAGTTAGGTTAAGCCTAGCTGTGCTGCCTGTGGACTGCTGATGTAAAATTGTCTTTTTATGTATTCTCAGTTTTTGTCCTATTGTGAAAGGAACAGACAGGATTTAAGGAGTCAATATAAACACCCTGCAGGTTTGGTATGTTGCTGCATAAGTTCTATATAGATTAGCTTTTGCTTTCCTCTATGGTATGTATAATATTGAAGATGGAAGAAGTCATTCAGGACAGCTTTGTGACTTTCACATTTTCTTCATTAAGTGTCTGTTTATTGACACAAGCACAAGTGAGCAGTAGGATATTCAGAATATTGTTTGGCATACATAGCCTTCAGTCTGAATAGTATACACAGGTGTATAAAATGCAGTCTTAATCCATTAGTGAGCTGTCAGATGAACTGGAAATGGTATTTAGAGGTTATCAATACTGATTGCAGATAGAATTGCAATAGGCTCCACAGATTTTAAATGAGTTTATCCCTATTGTGTTTGCTTCTTGATGTCTGTTTCCAGGATGAGGAGAAAGTTCTTGCTTCCACTTGCTTAAAAAGAAGTATAGAAATATCCTATTCTGCATAGAAAAAAAATACAAATGTTAACCATGTACAAGACACAGTATGGGATTAAAGAATTTAGTTTGTATTCCACAATGTATATTAAGAAGATTCCTCCAGGAAAATGAAAACTTAGAAAATATGTGATTACTTTCTTTGCCTTAACATTATTTTATTTTCAGAATATATTTTTGGTGCAACTTTATACATACAACATCTATGGGTTGCATACCTTCTCTGCAAAATGTAGCTATCCGTAGTATATTCTTGGAGATGTCTTGGAAAAATTGTTTCCACATATCAAAGACTCAACTTCTTCAGAGTGTGTTTGATTCATTGGGATAAGCACTATGGCAAGGACACTGTATTTGCTTTATTCTTATGAAAGTATCATTCTTCCATGGACAGAAGAAGGATATGGTGAGTGTGAATTTTAGTGCAAGAAAGACACAATATGAAATAAAAACTTTGTGATTATCTAGTTATAATATTATGCAGGGCAATTGTGAAGGGCCATGAGAGCTGAGAGGCTGTGCATTCTTCTTTACTAGACATGCATTGAATGTGGCAACTTTCATAGTGGTCACTGTAAGCGAATAACTTCAGTCCTCTCAAGTATCAGTACATGTTCTGACATCAGTTATGTACATGATGTTCAGTAGAACCAAGCCAAGATTTAAGATAAAAGCATTTTGGAATATTACCTTCACATGATAATAATAATATGCAAATGTAAATATACACATAACAAATTCATTGTGAAATTTTATCTTTGTCTCTTCCAGTGATAACTACTGCCTCCTTTCTCCTTTTAAGAACTTTCCTCCCTTCCTTATTTATATTTTCTTCCCATTGTGTGAAGGACTGGGTAAAAATATGTACCAGTGTCTAAAGAGTTAAGCAGTTTTTTGGAGACTATGAGGAAGTGGTGCACTGCTGTGTGCAATTAAGATTTATAGAAAGCAGGATTAATAGGCAGCAGTAAAGGACAATGGGAGGCTGTTTTGGAAAAGAACTAAATGGAGGAAAGAAACAGATTCATGCTAAGGGTAGTTGTTTCAAATTGAATAAATAAACCAGTGGAAAAGTTGAGTTTAAAAAGACCTATTTATTTAAAATGATGCTTTAAATATTAAAATATTAAATACCTTGTCCTTGTGTTATTTCTTTCCCTATATTTTTATGCACTCAACTTGGTAACAAGTTTGTGAGTTTTATAGCTATTTTTATTTTGTAAAATTTTGTGAGTATTGGTTTGTTGCATGGAGATATAGTGAATATGTTGCCTCTACAAGACACAGGCCAGTCTGCCCTCAATAAGCAGCATTTAGTTTGAATGAGCCAAATAGTAAAGACCAAGGGATGAATTTATGGGTAAATCACAACATACTAATGGAGAGATCAGATATAAGGGTTTTTTTTTTTAAATCATTATTAAAGAAAAGAAACAATATTATGTCTCTGAGTAGTAATTAGTGATTAAAATGTTTAGGGTATTTTCTTTACATCTTTAGCTTGCTTCAGCTTTGACATTCCAAGGTAACTAATTCTATCTCTGTCTTGGAAATTTTTCCATGCCAAGTGCATGTTACATTTCGTACATCTCAACAGTGTCGGTGGAAAGATGAAAGGGAAAGGAGGTAGAAAATCTGTACAAGAATTTAGAGGTGAAGAAAACAAGATGAGGAATGTTTTAATTATGTCCACATGAAAAAAACAATTTTAATAAATTTGCTGACCTGTATTTTAAAACACAAGTACTCTTACTGAAGATTCTCTAGGGTAGAATTCTTTTTCTGTTTAGAGAAATAAAATTTTCAAACTAAATTTATTAATGGCCAGAATATAATCCTTTTTCCCAAAGAAACATTTCCTCTTAATTTTAAAAGACTTTCCTTAACTACAAAAGGTTTTTCAGACTTTCCAAAGGCTTTCCATAGATAGAGAGTCTACAAGTTCTCTCTCATATCAGTTTCTTCAGTTAAACATATTAACAATGTTCTGTGTCCTGAGCACATTAGTAGCTGGCTTGCATCTGTTCAAATCTTTCTTTTCTGAAAATCATGTTATTTTCTGAAGGAGTTATGGCTGCATAGTAATCAATATTTCCAACTTCTACTATAGACTAATATATTACTATAAATATATATATATTTATGATCAAATCATTCATTTTGTGTCATTTTCAACCAAATGATCTTCTACTTTGGAACATGGCTTTCTACTATTTGTGTATTCATTATTAATTCAAAACTTTTTGCTAATCTTTTAGGATTTCACCTTATTTCTCGGACTCCAATTGCCAAGATTATTTGTTCTCCTTACAAGATATCCTGATCATCCTATGCAACAGTGATTCTCTCCACCCTTTGTGATCAGGTTGTTTTTTTGTTTTTGTTTTTTTTTTTTTTTTTTTTTTGTTTTTTTTTTTTTTTATTTTTGTGATCATTATTTTTAATGCCAAATCTGTTAATAGAAGTAACATGTTAAATTAGTCTACACAAATAATTGAGAAATCTGTCTAATAACCTTTCTGTAGTTCCATAGTCCTTCCTTTTGGTGCCCTTGGTTTACTCGTTTTGAAGCAAACAAGGTTAAATATGCTGTATTTATTTTGTCCGGAAAATCTTCTAACTCATGAGAGAATGGTTTATGTACTACAGTTTCAGCCACTTTTTTTACACTGCATATTACTAAATGTAAGAATTTCTTTTAGATATACTTTAAACATTAATCTCAGAGATGTTAATTTCTTCTATGACATTAATGACAGATCTTCAAAATTATTTTGAGCTCTCACATGCCACAATACAGAGAGAATACTGATACAAGCAGGATTTTGACTGCACAAATTTCAGAAGAATTGGAGTTTAAAAGGATGTAGAGGAAGAGATAGAAATACAGTGAAAGTATTTTTCTAAATGCCTTAATAATGTTTAAGTGTTATAGAAAATTTAACTGGTTGACTCAGTTATTAAATTTATTTCTGCAAAATGGGATTATTTAACATTTTAAAATCTCAGGACATTGTAAATTTTCTCATTTCTGTCTCAGTAGTATTTACCATACAGGTAGCTTTTTAGATTTTTATTCATAAAAAGCAAGCAAACAAAACCAGTTTGGTAATTTCCTCAGCTCATTACCACAAAATAGTATTATTGAAGATAACTATGTAGTCAAAGCTGACTCCTTATGTTCTATTTTTTTGTTAGGGTTTTTGGGGGGTTTTTTGGTTGGTTTGGGTTTAGAGGGGACAGTGTTTGATTTTTAATATATTTTGGTTTGGATTTTTTTGCTGTTTGGATTTTTTTTTTTTTTTGAGTCCATATTCTTAGGAGAAAGAAAAATTTTATCAAAATCTAAAATTTTATTTTAGTAAATTTCTTTCTTTGTAATTGTTATAAGTGTATTATTTTTTGCTTATAAGACAAGCTATCTCAGAAATGTTTTCTTAAAAAAAAGTAAATTCATCCCTAGTACGTTTATATTTAAATTAAAGTGATTTTCTTTTCCTCAGTACTGCATATTGTAATTTATTTCAGTGCAAAATAGATTCAAAAGTCTACTAAATCAGAATGTTAATGTTTTATACCAACTATGACATCAATTCTTTTTTTAAAAATGATAAGATACAATTCAGGCATGGTCTTTTTCATTTTAAGAAGATCACCCTAAACTCAATTTTCTTATACACTGTTACTCAGAGATCTCAAAGTAAAGGTGCTGTACCACAAATCTGCAGTTTTTTAATGAAGAAAATGGTATATTTAATTACAAAAATTTTCTCATGATTAACTACTCTGTCAACAACACTAATGCTTTAAGTGGAAAAAAGATGAATATTAAAAATAAAAATCTAAGCCAAGTTTATCTATCTTTTAATGAAATTAGTAACTAGAACTAAGAAACAGATAAGGAAGTATCTAGCTGCCCACAGACCAAGGAACTAATTTGCAGACATGTGAAGAGCTGGGACTACATTTGTATGCAAGCATTAATATTTACCATTTATGATCAATAAAAAAAAAAAAAGAGTTAGAATAAACTTGTTCAGATTTTTCACCTAAACAAATATGTCCTTATATGAATATGAGTTAGAAATGCATTGTTTATGTGTACTTATTAACACAGAAAAGGAGATCAGGATTTTTCTTATGGTAGTCTGTTAAAGTCAGCAGATCTTTTGAATTTAGTGTTTCACTTAAGTCTTAGGTCTTCTACTCTATGATTGTGAATATTACCTTTAGCACTAGAGACTGAGATTAAGCACTTAAAAGCTGCAACAGTTCTACACACTCTATAGTTCCTTAATCTGTACTGCAAAAGATGTTGAAATCTTTAGCAGAGCTGCAGAGGGAAAACAACTTGCAATATCAGCAGGAATACAAAATTTCCATTCATGGGAGTAATCTATATTTCCTGCTTGACCAACCTGAAACAACACAGACCTTGCATATCTTAAACATGTTTCAAAAGGAAGTTCCGATGTTTCTTTCTTGTTCAAGAAGTACAGTGTGATGTAAAAATGGAGAATGAATACCAAGTTATCAAGAATTATTATTACTAGCTTCACAGCTTCTGTAACCATGTCAACATAGATGTTGATACATCTATGGACAAGAAGTCTAGTATGCTGTGGCAAAAAGGATAAAGAAAAAGAGCCTAGGGTGACAAATTTAAAATTTAACATTTATTTTTTAGACATCAAAAGGTATGTGATAAAAACCTCTTGGCAGCTGTAATTAATTCCTCTGTGAAATAGTTAAACCAACAGTGAAACATTATTTGTGTATCTCATTGTCTCTTGTGTTTTACCAAACCTTTCATACCACTCAGCGAAAAAGTGTAATAAGAAAATTCTTTTGTGCCAATTGCTATCCATTTCCTTATTAGCTATGATAAATCATTCAGGAGAATTACTTACATAAATAAATTATATACTAAATAAAGTCTACTTAATCTTATTCAAAACATCCATTTTAGGGGTGGAAGTCATCAAAGCTCTGTTTTCTTCTAGTGAGCAGCATTTTGTTATTCAAGCAAACCACACTCATCTCTGCTTTAATTCTTTGTTTGCCACAACAGTCATTAATTAAAACTAGTTCAATCTAATCATAAGTGTGAAGACGACTGTGTTGAACAAGCTGTGATGAAAAATCTACATCTTCTCCATAGAGCAACAGAATAAACTCAGTAAAAATTTCCATGATCTGTTTCAACAATACAGACTCAGCTGTGATGCAAGACATTTTTTTTGTGAAAATAATTACAAAAAGTAAATATTTATGAAAGTCCAACATATTAGGAGAGAATAATTGCTAATTTATTTCTGGATTATTTTACTTAATAATCACTTGTTGTGATTTGTTGTGACACCAAGCTGTGTGGTGCAGTCAACACACTGGAGGGAACGGATGTCATCCAGGGGGACCTTGACTGCCCCGAGAGGTGGGCCCATGCAAACCTCATGAAATTGAAGAAGGCCAAGTGCAAGGTCCCGCACATACACTGGGGCAATCCTAGAGAACAAATACAGGCTGGGCAATGAGTGGATTGAGAGCAGCCCTGTGGAGAAGGACTTGCAGGTAGTAGTGGATGGAAAACTGACTGTGAGCCAGCAATGCGTGCTTCCAGCCCAGAAAGCCAACTGTATCCTTGGCTGCATCAAGAGAAGTGTGGCTGGCAGGTCAAGGGAGGTGATTCTCCCCCTCTATTCCACTCTTGTGAGCCCCCACCTGGAGTACTGTGTTGAGCTCTGGGGCCCCCAGTATGAGAACAACATGGACCTGCTTGAGTGTGTCCAGAGGAGGACCAGGAGGATGATCAAGGGGATGGAACACCTCCTTTTTGAGGACAGGCTGAGACAGTTAGGGTTGTTCAGCCTGGAGAAGAGAAGGCTCCAGAGAGATGCTATAGAGACCTACCAGTACTTAAAGAGGGCCTACAGGAAAGATGGGGAGGGACTCTTTATCAGGGAATGCAGTGATAGGATGAGGGGTAATGGTTTAAAATTTAAAGAGAGTAGATTTAGATTAGAAATAAAGAAGAAATTCTTTACTGTGAGGGTGGCGAGACACTGGAACAGGTTGCCCAGAGTGGTTGTGGATGCCTCTTCCCTGGAAGTCTTTATGGCCAGGTTGGATGGATCTTTGAGCAACCTGGTGTAGTGGAAGTCATCCTTGCCCATGGCAGGGGGGTTGGAACTAGATCATCCTTAAGTTCCCTTCCAATCCAAACCATTCTATCATTCTATGTTTCTGTTCTGTATGTAGGATGGCTTCAAAATATTTAGATATTTAGTGAAAATTTAATGAAAAACTCTTATATAAGTGGACATCATCTTTTTTTTTAATTTAGTAGACTTTATTTATATCCCTATTTCCTATATTTATGTATTTATGTAGGGCAAAAATGCAAATTCATAATAATTATTTTAAGTTAAGCCATTTTCTGTATAAAATGAAGGAAAAAAAAAACACAACAACAAAACAGCAAACAAAACACACAATCACAGAATATTTGTGATTAGAAGGGACCTATGAAGATCAGTTGGCCCAACCCCCCCAGGTCAAATCAGGGTCAGCTACAGCAGGGTGCCAAAGACCAAGTCCAGTCAGATTTTGACTATTTCCAAGGATGGAGGCTCCACATCCTCTGCAGGAAAACTGCCCCATTGCTTGACCACCCTCACAATCAATAAGAGTTTCTTTAATGTTTAAACTGCATTTCTTGAATTTCAGTTTGTACCTTTTGTCTCCTGTCCTTTCACTGGATAACAATGAGAAGAGTCTAGCCCTGTCTTCTTAACTTGTCCCTGTCAGGTATTTTCACACACTGTTAAATTTCCCTGTCTTCTCTTCTCCATCTAGAAGAATTCCAGCTCTCTCAGACTTTTCTCAGAATCTCCTGTAACTTAAAATGATCCGCAATAATTGTTTAAGGCAATTCAATGTATCTTTCAACAGACAAAACCAATTTAATTTTCAGATACTTACCAACTATTTCCATTGGTGCGGTTACTAGTACTTCAAAGAGTTCTAAGTATATATACTAGGAACAAATTTGTATTAAAAGTCAAGTAAAAATATTAATCATATTTATTCCACAGCAAGCATATTGCAGACTTAGATGTGTATATATATGTAAATATAAGTATATGAAAACATAAAATGTAAGCGTATTAAAAAATTCCTCTTGATTCATTAGCAAACACACAGATACTGTTTACTAGTATTTTATCCTGGTCAGCCTGAGGTTTTATATTGCATACCTCTTGCCTGAATAGAATTTGCCACAAATTATGCTATCATGTTGTAGTTTGAGCCTACTCAGCAGCTAAACACCACACAATCGCTCACCCACCCTCCCCCCACTTGGGAATGGAGAGGGAATTGGAGGGGCAAAGGGAGACCCATGGGTTGAGATAAAAACAGTTTAATAACAGTAACAGAACAATACTCTGACAGCAGTACCAGCAGGTAATGTACAATACAGCTGCTCACCACCTGCCGACTGACACCCACCTGCTCCTGGCTGGCAATCCCAAACACAAAGCCACCACAGCCACACTCCCAGAAGTGAGAGCCCCTCCTGGCCCACTCCTGCCTTTATATAGTGAGCACAATGTCACATGACATGGAACATCAGCCAATCCGGGCCCAGCCCTCCAGCTGTGCTCCCCCCGCCCCCGCACACAGGTGAGGGCACTAGGACCTGAGGAGCCCCTGGGGTCTCAGTGTGCTGCAGCACTCCTCCCGCTGCCAAACCAACAGGAACTCTAGTCCAGCCCCAACCAGGACATATCATTATAAGGAATTTTTTATCACACTGAAATCACATGAAATGTGGATGAACTCAGAAATTTGCTATTAGAATTTTCATTTGAAATTGGGAAATTGTATTTTTTTACATAATAAATCAAAAGGGTGAAATGTTCCAAACTATAGGGACAATATAAGTGTTAACAGAACCACATGGTAGCAAATTACAAGCTAGTGACCTAATGTTTCTAATATAAACCAAGATATTTCAGAAGTTTTTATTTTGGATATAAAAGTAGTGTCAGTTACATTACAAAGTAATACTTTTGAAGTACACGATAAAATACATTTAGTTACATAATTGTTCACATAACATTTAGTTCAGAAGTTTTCAAAATATTTATAAAGCTGCCTTTGTAATGAATCTATTGTTTAAATATGGGAAAATGCACTGTAATTGTAATACTTCTACTTATCTTTTTCTTTGCTTCATTTGCTTGGATATTCTTCTCTATTTTGAGAAAGTATGTACATTACATAAGCAATGCATCTTCCCAGTTTTACAGTAGACAATAAAAATTGCCCCAATGTAATCACTGCAAAATTATTGCCATTTATGAAACTGTTTAGATTATTTTCTATAATTGCTCATATCTCCTTGTCTCCTTTCCTGAGTTATATCTGCTGCAATCTGTTGAGCAACACTGGAAGACAGCATACAGCACAAGATTATCTCCCACATAAGCAGGTTTTCATTTCACTAAAACTGACCCTTAGTCTAGTCATGACAACCTTCTTGCCTAATCAAAACTCCTGTGAAATTAATCCTGCTGCTGCTTCTTCTTCTCTGGAAGATCTTGTAACTGATATTTCATTGCCTTTTGTATTTTTTCGGTGATTATTTGAATGCTTTCCATTAAGTTTCTTCTTCCTTCTTGTTAGTATTTCATACAGATTTTCTTTTCCATTTGAGCACTGTCATGTGGCATCCACTTCATTTATGTATCTCTATGGATGATGCTACCAAGTGTCTTCCTCCTCATTCATCTTGCTTCCCTTTTATATTTTTTCATACATTTCAGATTCTGTAACATCTCCACGTGAATTTTCTTCAGCTTCCCCATGTAGATAACCCACGTTTTCACTGGGTAGATTCTAACATACAGTCTGGGAATTCACCCTATGGTTCATTCAGAAAAAAAACTATATTAACTTTTTCTTTACTTCTTTGCATTCTGTACTTCAAAATAGGCACTCTAAATATCTTGGCATTTTACTTTCTGTAGTGGCTGAATTGCTGCAGCTTTTATTCTCCATTCTTACCAATTGTGTGAGATATCACTAATGGTTTTGTATTCAGAAGTCAACAACAACAATGCTGAGATTAATGTTCTTTTAGTCTCTGTACTCATAAAACCCACAGCAGGGGGAAGCCCCAGGAACACCCTGCAGGGAGATAGCAGGGAAGATGCAGACCTGCATCTATCTATACCTGAATATAATCTATTCATAGCTGAGGCTGCAGTGGCTGCACATTTCTAAAAGATTTTCCTAAAGAGGGATAGTGTCATCTCTGGCATAAGCTTACAATGACTTGTTAGTGAAGCAATTTATGGATATACCAAACATAGACACCAAATATGGTCTATTTTATATTTATTCCATACATCTATGCATAGCAATATTATTTATCTTTTGCTTGTATGTTTGCCAAGCCCTCAAGCAGTGAGACATCCAGCTGCAAACATTTCACTAGAGAACTGAGTGAATCAGTCAACATGATCTACTCCTCCTCACAATTCTTCTGGTATATTGTAGTGCTAAGTACACCAATGTAAGCCTGAAACTAGTTTTTCATCTATAATCATTATCTCTTGTTTACTAGTTTTTCTGATTCTTCTCTTCCTTCAGTAAAGTATTCTCTTTGATCTATCTGTTAATAGTAAATATTCACTTTCAAAATGTCAGAGACTACTCAGAACTTTTAATTCCCTTTCTGTAAGCACATGTTTCAAAAGGAAGTCATACTTTTTGGCAGAAAGATTGAATATTTTGCTATCATCTACAAAGTCCTGTCCTCTTCTTTCTGTCCTCACATTCATCTATTACTATTTTCTTACCTTAAAATAATCTAACTTGTTGCAGTCTTTTTTTTTTTTTTTTTCCACTCATGTTTTAATGGCCTTTGCATTCTGCCATGTTATATTTAAACAATTCAGCCAGTGTGGAGCAGAATATACATGCTTAAAAAATAAGGCTTTTATACCCACATGATTCTTACTACACATACATGAAAAAATCCTCCAGAAGACACCAAACCAGCTTGTATTTCTGCACATATACACATATGCATGCTTGCTGTATGATCCTTCCTTCCTGACTTCATTCCTGCTTTCTTCCTTCTTTCCTAAAGAGTAATGAAGGAGATTGCTATAATTTATATAACAATAATTTGCAAGTTTATTTTGGTAAGATTTTTTGTTTGGTTGGTTGGTTTTTTGTTTTTGTTGTTGTTGTTGGTTGGTTGGTTGGTTTTTTTATTTGTTTTGTTTTGTTTTGTTTTGTTTTGTTTTTACATGGGACTTGCAGATTTATTTTGTGTAAGTTAATGGTTCTTTGAATCAGAAAATATATAGGAATCCAGTATGTATTTGTTTGACTTACATGGTCTTATAGTATTTTTATTTCATTATATCAGCTTTATTATCTTTTGAACTGAGTATTGTCACAGCTGAGTGGACTTCTAAAAGCAACTTGAATCACTCAGAATGTTTTCAAGTTCTAATATAATATATGCTATGATCTGGTTTGATAGACATATCCTACTATGCTGTAAACTGAACTATGCACATCTTTTCTGTGACAAAACCAATCCCTTATATTTCTAATAAAATTTTCAGAAAACCTTGGAAAATTTATAAATGTCAGTGTTAAATGTGATCAATATCTTCTTTGGATTATTTTTTTCCTGTATGCAAATGAATATGTCTACTTTTTTCACACTGTTCATGCTACATAAATGCAATCTACGAACACAAAAAATCAGTAAAAAATAATGTCTATTAAGTTGACTAGAGCTGGTTCCAAAAGAATTTAGAACAGTCTATCTTGATATAAGCATAATTTGTTGGAAATATAATGGCATAATATAAAAGCATGATAAAATAGAACCACCTCTATTACAAATGATACTTTTTCAAGAATAGTCTTGAAAATCTGCAAAGATAAGGTTAATAGTGCTTAAGCGGCCAGCTTTATCAAATATGTTGTTGTATTTAAGACAGATAACACATCATCTGTTTGTTTGTTTGTTTTAATTTTATTTTCTTCCTAATATTATTTAGAAATAAAATAATATTTTATTCTCTTGGCTGAAACTAATTTGTAAAGCAAAGAACCATGAAAAGGACTCTGCATGACTTCCATCATGACTAGTCATTTCCTAGGACATGTTAATTTTTTGGAACCTATAAATAATCTAAGAAAAACAGGCTTGTTCCTAGCATACTTTGATTTCCTGTCTTCTACTTTTAGTGCAGGATTTATAGCAGTCCATATCTGGTTTTCTCCTGGTTACTGAACAAAGTGGCAATTAATAGTTTTAGACTGTCTGATTTTTAGTATTTCAGAATTATTTCATAATTATTTTATTCTCATACTGGTATAGTAAATGCATTCATATATTCATACATTCACTTCCAAGTATGTTTTTACTCTCAATGCAACATATGAGTAATAGGCCTATACTATAATTTTCTCTGTAATCTATTCTATACTCATTCTACACCATTCATTCTAGCTGAACTTCTTTTTCATTTGGCTTGTGAGATTATGCATCCCTTTTTCAATTTTAAGAAAACATGGATATTAAGCTACAATGTCTATTGTCTTTTTCTCAAACTATAAAAGAAGCTAGAATGCCCATAAAATAGTAATGTTTCATTTTTATCCACTGCTTCTGTTACTACAGATACTAAGACATTCTAATGAGAAAGTATCTCAGTATATGTAGTTTGCAGTTTTGTATTTCTGAAAAAATAGTCATTTATACTACTACAAAACAAAATCTGAATTCAAGGGAAAAAACCCCATAAACGATATATTAGATAAAAGGTAGCTACAAGGCGTGTGATGCAATGCTATAGTTTTAGGTACAATTTTATTAACCATTTTCCTAAATTGCCTGGAAGTACCAAGGAGCTTGTTTTGATGTTCATATAGGATGTCATGCTGCAAGAAACATCACTAAATTCAGTGAAGTACATATGCAGAAGAATGTTCAATATCTGTAACACTGTATTTATTCTGATCATCATACTGCTAACACAAAAGTCAGATTGCAGAGAAAGGGGAGGAAGTTCACTAGTAGCAAGAATGATTAAGAAATCTCTGAAAAATTACAAAAAAATAATTATGTAGACATTACTTTGCTGAAAGACTGAGAACTACATAAGCAGGTCTGACTTTTGGTTCAGCTATCCAATCAAATTTCTTTTAAAACTAGAACGAACAATGCATAATATTTTTTTTTTTCCACTGAAATACAAAACATGAAATATCATTTCATCAATGGGCAGTTATCTACTTGAGCTAAAATGTAATACAGCTTGTACCTTTGTACCTCCATATTCCTGTGTGGATTTTCTTTTATGTTCTCCTTCAATTAGCAAAGTGTGAAGCACAGTTTTTACATCTGCAGTCAGTCCCACACACATTCTTGTACAGAGTGCTATCTGTTCCATTTACAAAAGAAAAAAAAGAAAATAAAGATTTAATCTTAAAAAAAATGAGGCAGTTTCCCATTGTTGTCCAGTGGTATGGTGGTTACATAGCCACACAGGTTCTGTCAATATTGCATGTATAATTTCACTGATCTGAACTTCTGTACTAGATGCTTACAGAAATATCCTTCATATATTCATAGCATCTTCTGTAACAATCCTCTGAAATCTTTTGAATAGTCCAACCAGGTTTTAATTCAGTCCTGCAGCAAAACTCTATGCTACAATTTTATTTTCTTCCCACTTTTCAGTTCTGAAGAATCAAATATTTCCCTTCCTTGCCTTTGTGTTTTGCAGCTCAGAAATGAGAATTATTTATTAAAAAGTATTTAATGAGAGGTTTAAGATCAGTTCAGTGCAAAACATTCTAAAATTCTGTTTCAGGAAAAATCAGAGTAAAAAGAACATCAGCTTCAGATTTTCATTGAGTTAGATGAATATGGTATTGAGCTGCTTATTTTAAGTTGCTTCAGAGCAACAATATTAATAGATTAATATTAATTGTTAAGAACACAGTAAGATGTCATTAAAAATACTATCCTTGAATTATGCAAAGTTTGCAACACCAAAAAAATGAAATATTTATGACATGAATTTCATTTTGTGGTCTTCAGTGGGAATCAGCTCTAACTGTAGATTTAACACTAAGCCTAGCTTTATGTATCTAAAAATCCGACTTCTGAATCTGATAAAGTTATTTAAAGATGCTTTTATTGCAGAAGAGGGAAATAACTACTTATAGATAATAATTAATCTGATCCATCTGGTATTGCTTGTCATAAGATTGAATTAATTTCTTTTTGAATGTGTTTATTTCTCTCCACAGATTATAATAAGTTTGAGTGACTAGCTCAGACATTGAGATCCAACTTGAAGGTACTTTATTTAAGGCAGATGACTCATATATCTTTTTAGTAGGAAAAAAAAAGGTGAGCAGTTAAGATGCTCAGTACTTATGAAAATCATTAATTTACTTATTTACAGATGGAAAGCTACTATTGAGCTTCTATTTTTGCAAATGCTCCAGTGTCAATTATTTAGGCCAAGATCTAGGTCAAATATTTTCATGCCTGAATTTTACACTGGCACTCATCATAGTACAACCTCAGAGATTTTCAATCTATATTCACTCAGGAAGGAAAAAATCTTCTATTTCTTGGGTATAGTAACCTAGCTATAAAATTTGCGGGTAAAAGGTAGGATAAACCACATTATCTGGCTTTACTTTTTGTGTACTCTAATTTGTTTAGACATAGACAAGCAAGTCAATTAAACTGAAACCATCCAAAAACAGTGGAAGAGGAATATTTAATGTATTGATTCAGCAAGACGTAAGCCTTGAATTCAGTAGCAACTAAGAATAATCATATTTTATCTTGCTAATTAGCTGTTAATTAAATAGATTAAAAAAAAAAAAAAAAAACAACCAAACAAACAAGCAAAACAAACCTCAAACTTTAAGGTAGTATTCAGACTAACACTGATACAGATTAATTTAATTTTTTATGTGTAGATAGAGAAACTATGTTTCAGCTACTACATATGCCATGCTCTTATCCAGAAATAGTGCTGGACATGAAAATTCTCTCTATAATTATTGGACACTTAGTTATTAGCCTTTTAGTGCCATTTTAGATGCCGTAGGATACCAAAGACTTCTTTGTGGGAGGCTAGACAACATTATACAAGACCAAAAAGAGTCAACTCTCCTGGACACCTAAATGTAGCTTTCTAATTCTTGAAAAAATCCTACACCAATTTCTGAATCATTTGTTCAAAAGGTTGTTTTTATCTTGTTTAGTTTTCCAGATTCTCTTGTGATTTTCAGAAGATACCAAACATTCTCAGTTCGTATGCTGGCTTGTCCGCTTTCTCTTATTTACTCCTATGAATTGTCTCATTGTGGTTAGGATTTACAAAACTGGAGACCAATAATGAGTAATGAGTGGCATTCCTCAGGGGTCATCATTGGTACCAGTGCTGTTTAACATCTTTGCTGGCAACATGGACGCTGGTATTGAGTGCACTTACAGCAAGTTTGCTGATGACACCAGGCTGTGTGGTGCATTTGACACACTGGAGGGAAGGGATGCCATCCAGAGGGACCTTGTCTGGCCTGAGAGATGGATCCATGCAGACCACATGAAGTTCAATAAGGCCAAGTGCAAGGTCCTGCACATGGGTCAGCGCAATCCCATGCACAAATACAGACTGGGCTATGAGTGGACTGAGAGAAGGACTGTGGAGAAGGACTTGGAGGTGTTGGTTGATGAAAAGCTCAGCATGACCCAGCAATCTGCACTTGCACCCCAGAAAGCCAACCATATCCTGGGCTGCTTCAAGAGAAGTGTGACCAGCATCTTGCGGGAGGTGATTCTGACCATCTGCTCCACTCTCATGAGACCCCACCTGGAGTACTGTATCCATTTCTGGGCCCCATCATAAGAAGAATATAGACATGCTCAAGTAGATCCAGAGGAGGGCCACAAAGATGATCAGAGGGCTGGAACACCTTCCTTATGAGGACAGGCTGAGAGAGTTGGGTTGTTCAGCCTGGAGGAGTCTCCAGAGAGACCTTTTAACAACCTTCCAGTACCTAAAGGGAGCCTACAAGAAAGCCAGAGAAAGACTTTTTACAAGGGCGTGTAGTGGTAGGACAAGGGATAATGGCTTTAAACTGAAAGAAGGTAGATTTAGATTACAAATAAGGAAGAAGTTCTTCACTTTGAGGCTTTTGAGACACTGGAAGAGGTTGCCCAGAGAAGTTGTGGCTCTCCCCTCCCTGGAAGTGTTCAAGGCCAGGTTGGACGGGGCTTTGAGCAACCTGGTCTATTGAAAGGTGTCCCTGACCATGGCAGGCGAGTTTGAACTAGATGATCTTTAAGGTCCATTCCAACCAAAAACATTCTATGGCTCTATGATTATATGTAAATAGAAATCTTATAGATCTGATCCTGGTTTTTAAATATTGTTCATCAGAGTTTTACAGGAAAAAATACATACAGTGGTTACTCAGAGGTGAATACCCAGAAAAGAGCGAATAAGGAGGAACGTCCTTCATCCCCATACTGTTCTTAGATCAAATATTTCCTGATTTAGCTCAATCTAATTCAGAAATTATATTCTGGGGGTATTTTTTCCTGGGTTGCCACCTCTGGTCCTGCCTCTCTGTTAATATTCTCTGCTTTGCCCTATTTCCTCTCTCCTGAACAAGCTGATATTTAACAGACAACATAAACCTCTTCTAAATGCTTTGTAGAGTCAGGTTTAAGTTGCACCATGTGCTCAGGACCAATGTGCATCTGCACAGGTGAAGTTCTCTAGTTGCCAGCTGAGTTTTAATAAGACATCTATAGATTTCGCATGTCCCTAGAGCAATGTAAATACTGAAGTGGGTTTTGTTTTTGTTTTTGCTTTTCTTTTTTTTTTTAATATTTTCAGGTTTGTCCTTAG
This sequence comes from Tyto alba, assembly GCF_018691265.1. Classification (NCBI taxonomy): domain Eukaryota; kingdom Metazoa; phylum Chordata; class Aves; order Strigiformes; family Tytonidae; genus Tyto; species Tyto alba. The sequence goes on from NW_024881321.1 coordinate 24,926,126, forward strand.
ACACCCAAGTAGGAGAAAGTAGGTTTATATTTGTTTGTTTGGGGGGTTTTTTTGGTTGTGTTTTTTTTTTTGTTGTTGTTGTTGGGGGTTTTTTGTTTTTGTTTGTTTGTTTTTTTTTTTTTTTTTTTTTCATGGAACTAGCTGAAACCATTTCAAATGTGCACTTTAGCACTTTAACAATAACAAACACTGAGCCTCGAAGTCTTCCAGAGCAGGGTTTTTTACAGCTTTTGTTTAGACATAAAAACCATAAAAAAAAAAATTAAGCTTGCAACCTAACATGATGAATAGCAACATTCTACTGACAACTTCATTGTAGTTTATTGCTATTAATAAATTAATGGTTTAGCCATGACAGAAAGGAACAGTCGTGCATAAATGAATGAAGAGAGATTGCAACGCTAAAGATTTATATAACCTAACTGTAATTTTTAAGTGCAGTACAGAAAACTGTCATTCTCTAAAGGTAGGTTTGTTTCTAACAAATTTCACCAAACAAATTAAGTTATAAAAAACCATGGAGAAAACTGATTTTTACTAATGTCTTTGTAATTCATACAATGTTAAGTTTAACTACACTCTGAGGACTGAACTTCAAATAACGTTTGAAACTGTTAAAGGGAGCATGCTCATTCATAGCAGACAGTGGACATTACATCAGAATTAAAAAGCCTGCTTATGAGATGTTTTCAGTGTGTCCAGAATTCGAGTTTATTTAATATAATTTATAGGCATTCAGGGTGACATTCTTCTTATGTAATCTGAGGTTATTAATCACAGTGCCCCTTGTAGCTAATACTGAGACATTTCTCTGAACTATTTAAGGATTATTCATGTGTTCTCATTTATATGTGAGGATTTTTTCATATTAATTATATCTTGGAGATGAAAACAATCATTAGTTAAGATAATACTCTTAGTATAATTTCCTTACTATCTAAATGCTTAGGATCTCAGAAAGGGTTCCTATTTTAAAAACTTTGTACTAAATAAAAAAAATAGACACATACTTAGAAACAGAAGACTATCAGTGGCAAAATTTGGAAAGAGAGGAAGTAATCTTTGGAATAAAACTGTTTGGGACATATCTTTAGTGTTTGGGGTTTTTTCCCCTATCTATAGTTTGCTGTATGGTTAGTTGTAATACTTGGAAAACAAGATTACCATTCAAAAGTTTCTGGAAAGAAGCAGTTTGTAAAAACATGTATGTGCAATTAAAGTGTTATATTCTTGAGTTAGGAACGATATCCCTTGACTCTCTGGTAAGCCTGAACAACTGATGTACTGGAGGTGTTGATTAGACAAAGTATCGAGCACATCCTGAAAAGTTTTATTACCTTTGTAAAGCATAGAATTAATGAGTTCAGCACAATGTGATGATAACATGAGCTCATCAGGGTCCATGGCCAGTCAGGACAGGGTTGTGAGGAGCTGGAGACTGGCACTACTGTTGTGTCACTGGGGCAGGGATTGAGGGCTTTGGACTGAGCCGAAATGGGGTCCTGGGCTGTGGGTAGGGTGGTGGGAGGCCCCAGAGGAGTCTGGGAAGGGCCAGTGAGGTCTGAAAAGGCCAGACAAAAATCTTCTAGGTCATTAAAGCTGTGGAACACTCTCTGGAATTACCTAATTATTTCTCTTTTTCAGAATCAAGACCTACAGGGACTGTATTGCTCAATTGTGCATCTCCAACAGATGTTTGTACAGTTAGATACGAATACTTCAGACATTCACTGTCAAATGGTGCTGTTGAAACAAACAGCCCAACCTAGAAGAAAATAGGAGTTAGTATGACCTTTTGAAAGTCTCACTGACGACCTTGCAAAGTGAGAGGAAAATACTACTGTGGAAAGAGAATTAATTGAGAAATTGAGTAAGGGATGGAGAGAAAAGAGGGAGAGTAAGAAAAGGAAAAACAAATACAAAGGCAATGTTTTATCGACCTTAGATTAATACATGCTTTGATATGAGAAGATTTTGGGAAGCATCACACTAACAAATTGAGAATGCACTTTCTTTTCTAAACTCCAGTGAATTGCTTTTGGTTGTAATGAACTCAAACCGGGTGACACCCACAGTCTCCTATGCTTCAGTGTGCTGCTTGGAAATCCACTCAAGTTTACTTTACCCATCAGAAATGCAGAAAATCAGAGGGTTTGTGCTTGAATAAATACATTTCTGTTTATTCTAAAGAGTCATCTGCCTGATTAGCTTCCTTTGGCTCCTTATCACTGAGCCTAGGTTGAAAACTCCTTTATGTTCACAACAGCAACATGTCTTCTCTGCTGCTTTTGATCATTCTTTGCAGAATCTTATCAGTCTTTAGCCACAGAATGAAGATGAGTAAGAATTTATCAAAAATTAACCACAGAACTATGCATGGAAAGGTATTCATTCATTGCTGTTATATCACTGTTTCTGAGACAGACTTTCACCTTTCTTAATGATACATTCTGGTCTACTGTCATGTGATGCAGCTAGTTTGATTTGAGTTATTTTATATATATATATATATATATATATAAACCAGAATACTGAAATAGCTTCTGCTGAGTTACTATTCTTTTTTGTTAAGTAATTTCAGGCTTGAAAACAAATCCTATTAAAGATTAAGCAAATACATGCTGAACAGTCAACAAACATCCTAATTCTGGACCTTGAATTTTACCTTTTTTAGCAATTCATAGATTTTAAAGAGCTGATATCTTAGACAAGCCTCATATTCTCCCTTTATTCCAGCTCCACAAGTTAGATTTTTCATGTAAAACAATTATCACTAAGAAAACAAAGCCTGGAGACAAAAATAAATTGAAAGCTGACAGGAGAGGAAATAATATCAGGCTATTATGATAAACTTTTTTTTTGCTTGTTTGTTTTCAGAAGTATCTAGACTCTTTTAAATTTTTCACAGAAGTATTGCTAACAATAAAAAACAAAATAAAGAAATAATTTTACATATTTCCTTCATGTGTTGACACATTTAAGGTATAAACTACTAAACTGTGAATGAATTAGGAATAGTTGAAAACTAGTAGTGCATTTTTAATATTAATACCATAGAACTTATCAGAACCATTACTCTAAGAAATCTGTCTCTATTTTTCAATGTTTCTTTAATATCATTGTGCAAATGCTTCCTTAGAAAAATGCCATCTATTTTACTCAGCTAACAATAATGAATGTTAGATATTACATATATATATTTACAAACTTTTGAACATTCCCAAAGTGCAACTATAAATTTTGTGTATAAGTAATGTTGACCAAATGAAATGTCATTTTTCCAATACTGATATATCAGTGAAAGTATAAATGCCGTAAATAAAACATGAAAAAGACATATCATGTAACAATAGTATCTGTTTTAAAGTTAAGAACTGATACCTTTAAAATCTCTACTTGATGGCTAATTGTCTGTGATTATGAAAGCCACAGATTCCCATTTACACTAAGGACATTCTACATTATTTGTGTTAGAAGCTTATTAATAGCATACCCAGAATAAATACTCTCTTTAAATAGTATGTACTACCAATTATGTACATTCTAAGACCAAAATACATCTAAAATCTTGATAAATACTCCTCTTCTACACTAATTAAAAAAAAATGGTATCTGAGTCCTTCTTTAAATTTTTTTATTTCTTGAATAGTAATGTCTACCTCATAACAAACAAAGCAAGCAAATGAATAATAATATACCCTCTGTTTATTTGTTTGGGTTTGGTTTGTTTTTTTTTTTTTTTCCCTAGTAAAATACATAAGCAGTAACATGCAATATAATCTACTGTACAAACTTTCCATCTGGAGAATATTCAATCTGGAAAGCCATTTCAGATACTCTTTGCTCTGTTCAGAAGCTTTCTTAAAATTTCCAGATTAATGTGGCTTGCAGACAGTTCATATTTTTTTTTCCTGTGTAAAAATTGCCATCTAACTGAAGTACTTCTTGTCTGTGTGTTTACTCCCAGTTTATTTATATATAAGCAATTTCAGTCTTCATTTTTGCAAGAAGCTACACCTTTCTGATGTCCTCTTCATATAAATGTTCCCTTTATTGTTTTTCTCTTCAATGTATTTGTAACAGAGAAACCCTTTTAGATATCAACTCCTGAATTGAAGGTGTTTGGGGTTTTTTGTTTGTTTAGGTTTTTTTTGTTTGCTTGTTCTGTTTTGTTTTGTTTTCCACAATAATAAATTAAATTCTGGCAGCATACTCATGAAAAGGTATTTTTTTGTATAATAAAGATTTTTATAAGTTTTCTGGGTTGTACAGGATGAATGGGTAGAAGTACCAGACATGTGGGTCTGTGAGGTTCCATTATGTCAAACTCAGCAGTTCAAATGTTTCCCTCCTTTTAGATTTCTCTTTTTATTAAGAGAGTATATGCAAAATAAATCTTAGTACAAGCATATCAAATCAAATTTTCTCTAATTCTGTAATTGTACAATTACTTATTTGTTAATTAAAACTATAAGGGAACGGAGATGATAATTGCTTGTGCTGCTTTCGGCTAGGATAGAGTTAATTTTCTTCACAGTAGCTAGTATGGGGCTGTGTTCTGGATTTGTGATTAAAAGAGTGTTGATAATACATGGATGTTTTAGCTGTTGCTGAGCAGTGCTTATGCAGAGCCAAGGCCTTTTCTGCTGCTCACACCACTCCACCAGCCAGCAGGCTGGGGGTGTACAAGAAGCTGGTAGGGGACACAGCTGGGACAGCTGGCCCCAGTTGACCAAATGGATATTCCATACCATATGATGTCATGCTCAGCATATAAAGCTAGGGGAGGAAGAAAGGGGGGAATGTTTGGAGTCATGACGCCTGTCCTTTCAAGTAACCTCTATGTGTGATGGAGCCCTGCTGTCTTGGAGATGGCTGAACACCTGCCTGCCCAAGGGAAGTGTTGAATGAACTCCTTGTTTTGTTTTGGTTGCACACATGGCTTTTGCTTTCTCTATTAAATTGTCTTTATCTCAACCCATGAGTTTTCTCATTTTTACCCTTCTGATTCTCTTCCCTGTCCCACTACAGGGGAGTGAGCAAGTGGCTGTATGGGGCTGAGCAGCCTACCAGGGTTAAACCATAAGAGCTGTTCTACACGTATGAATCACAGGTAAAATTTTTTAAAACTAAATTAAAAGATTTTTTCAGATAATTTGAAGAGATAGTTTCCATACATTCTGTCTTCCTTCAGTCAGTGGAAAGTACCCACGTGCTTTTACATATTTACCAAAACTCTAAGTAATGGACATCCAGATAAATTTATCATGGGAAGAGTTACTGGTCTCCAACTTGAGGAAACTGAGGGTAAGATAAAGTGCATCTAGCTCACTTACACTTACAAATGAAACTTACCTATATTTACACATAGGTATGATTTAAATATTTCATCTAACCCAACATTTACTGTCAATATCCCATATAACCAGAACAGACCTCTGCAATGTAGATGTGAAGAGACACTACTACATGAGATAAAACCTGGTATAGAAATAAATAAATATACCCTTGGTGCAGTGTAAATTAGCTGTTTTCTTCCATCTCTTCTGTCTTTTCTCTATAATACTTATGGAATGTCATTAAAATATTATTTCATTCAAAATTTATAATAAAGTGTGAACTGAAGGGCGTGTACTAAGACTAATGTGTATGTGAATTAAAAGGAAAAAAAACTTGAAAAGCCTTTAGACAACTAAATGCAACTCAGATGTTTTGGGAGTTAATATTAATAGGTAAGTGTATTTGGATATCTGACTGAATACAGAGGGCAGCCATATGCCATAGTAGAAAGCTATGTTAAAGAAGATGTGTTATCTTAACTACTGTTTTCTGTGTGTATTGTGTGTTTAAAACCAAATTAATTCTGACACTTGCATAGTAAACTCTACAATTCACATCCTTCCAGCTTGTTGGGGTTTGTTTGGGTTGGGTTGTTTGGTTTTTTTTTTTTTTTTTTTTTTTTTTCAGAATTAAAAGAAGCCCTGAAGTTTCCCATTGACATTTCACCAGAAGCATCCTTATCAGAAAAAATGCTGACACCAAGATCATCTTACTGTGAGTCTGAATTAAATAAAATATTTATATTATTTTGACATGTAAGGGTGTGTTTAGGTCAAAAGAGTCGTAGTTTTAGGTAACAGTTCCCTCTAATACAGAGATTTTTTAAACTTTAGAATGAATTTTTGAGAGACACTGAATATTACCTCAGAATTTTTTTTTGAGGATATGGTATGCATGCACCAGTTGCAAAATGGTTCACAAATTTATGGGATACTTGGTTGCTGGAAGAAACTTACTTCTTGTTCAGGAAATTTAAAGCATTATAATTACCTCTGGGTTTCCATTTTTCTAGCACAGTCTAACAGTGACAATCAAGCTATAGTAACAACAATCATCTTAGTCCTCACTGGATTATGGACTTGGGATATCTAGAGCTAAAACACAAATTGCAGACACTGACTGTTCTTTCTCTTATTTCGGAGAGAGCTGCTTTAGTTTGGTCAGTGAAAAGTATCGCCAAGTAAAAGACACAAGACTGAAGTAGGAATTTTATCTATTAAATGTTTCAATGCTTACACTTTAGACTTTAATTTTAAACTTCTCATAATAAAGAGGGAAATACGTTAGCAATTTTAACCTTAAAATATAGTGTTCTGAAGATAAAGTTGAAAAAAATTAGTTCAAGTCAATATGGTTGCAATGCTGACAGAGTAGACACAGAAAATTAAAATAAAAACAATGCAAGAATGAAATCAAATAGTTGTTAATATTGCTTTGGTAGAATCCATCTATTCTTTGAATATTTATGCCTTCTTGTTTAAGGTTATTTCTGTTAGAAATGCCTTTGGGGTTTTTTGTTAAATCTTTGAACACCATTTGAATATGATAGTCATGAAAACTCTGATCTTAAACTCTGTATAATAGATTGAGCATCCCAATAGGAATGAAATATTCCTGTAAACCTCAATGGTAATAACACCTCCAGTATAGTTGTGTTACAGTTTGAGACGTAAAGTGAAGATTGTTGCACAGCTGATGTTCTGGGCAGGGATTGCATAAACCCTGTGGATGAGTTTTTATAGTATCCAAAATGAAACAGGCCAAAAGAGCAATCTTTAATGTTATTTTATAAAGTTGGTTCTGAATTCCTGACAAGAGACAAAAGCTGCTGCAGCAGCTGCTCCTTCTTCCTTCCCCTCCCCTCGCAGCAATAGCACAACCTCTCACAGCTGCCCTGCATCTTGACATAGTACCCACTGTACTTCAGCTGCAGAGGAGGCACAGCATGTTTTCAATTTGAGCCGTCAAAATAGGCATAAAGGAAGGGAAAAAGTGCTGAAAATAAACCAAACTTTTTTTCATTTTTTTGTGTTTCTTCAGTTAATTTATATAGCTATATAAATGTTGATAGTGGGTCCAGTCATGTCTATGCATCCAAATCATCCAGTTTAAATGATGATCTTCATGGATGAATCCTTCTTATAGGTTGATATTTTTCTCAATTAATTTTATGTATTATATTTTGATATTTAATATGCTGGTAGATACAATTGCCTTCAGCAAGGAATGCATCCAAGTTGATTTCACCTGCACAAGCAATGCTGCTGTATGCATTATCTCTCTTGGTGCAGACAGGAAACTTACTTTTCTTTTGAATATTCTACATTCTTTATAGGTTCAGTCTAAAGTAGCCTTGGGAATAAGATCCAAAATCTGTTCTTAAATCTAGATTAATTGGTGCTGCAAAATGCACTCTTTTTTGTCATTGAATTTTAAATCAAAGTGAAATATAGTAGGAGATCTGAACTAGGAGTATTTTTTAATATAATCATGTCTACAAATTCTGTTTTCTTTTTGAAGATGTACCATATGCCTTAGTTTTGATATGATTATGTTAAATAGGGGACTTAGATATTTGCAAATAGATAAATATATCCTCATCTGGTAATTTTTTTAATGTGGAGTGTTAGCACTCCCAAATTCACCATTATACAGATCCACTAGTTATTTCTCCTTCTTTTTCTGCCCCACCACTGGCCCTGAATTACATTCAGAGACACAATGAAACCAGTGAGGAGGAAGAACACCTCTGTTTTATACTCTTCTCATCAGTTTGACAGAAGAAATCATTCTGAACCCAACAGAATTGCTAGAGGAATAATCAAGCGATGGAGAACAGATTTTTATTATAATATCATCACAAGGAGGAAACCATGTTGTGGTTTTGTTTTATTTCAAATGGACAGTTACAGAAAATAGCAGTCTTCAATAATCCACCCTGTCTTGAGTTCCTTACTCTGACTGGAGTTTCTTAATTATTCCAATATTTTGCAAAATTAACTAAGACGCAAACCATATCTTCCTTATCTTGCTTTACATTTTCATATTATGTTGTTTATCATATTGCTAATGATTCTCACCATTAACATCATGTTCCCAGTGTTTAAGAACCCTTTTTACAATTTTCTATGTAAGACAATTTGAATAGATGTGAAGTATCTCCAGGGTAGTCTGACTGTGAGGTTTTTGTGACTGAGTTATGATTCTTCTCTGGAGAATTCTTTGTCTCTATGAATATCTAGAAGGACAGTAAATACTACTACATAGCAGTTTATTACAATTATGTTATCTGTTAGTCTTTTCCCAGAAGGAAATAAATTGGCACACTTGTACAGTTATAATCGAAGTCTGATTATATTGTATGGTCCAAGGGAACACCTTAATCAGATATTAGTCTCTAGCAAGCAATGGTGGTGTGATATTTTTAATAGTAAATTCACCTATTTCATATGTCACATAGACATTTAAAATTTCATTAATTCTGTGCTGTACCAAGTGGAAGTAGCAAAGCTCCATTTGAGATCTTAGTCTTGTGGGTCTTGGTGCTCCAGTGGGACTTCTTGCTTACAAATTTGAGTATTTATGTCTTACCAAGTTAGTATAAAGGGTTCTATCTGCTGATGCAGTAATATCCAGCAACATAAACAAGTGGAGGGGTAGAATATATGAATGAACAGAGGCAGCTGATTCATGGAGCTTTATTTCTACTAAAAATGATTTTCAGTACCAATGGAAAGTGGGAAAAAGGGAGTGATATAGCAAGGCAGAGCTGGTCTAATTGTTTCAAATGGGTGCTCCATAGGTAACAGCTACCACTGCTGAAATGAAGTTCTATAGTGATACAGTGATGGGTAAGTGACAATATGACAATATGACAATATGACAATGGAGGTGGTGGCTGTGGTTACAAACTTGCATACATGTGATCAGGATGCAGTTGAAAAGGACAGGTCACTATGTGAAACATTTTTTCTTCTCTACTTTGTCATACTGTAGCTGGTAAAACATCAAGTAATTTCCTTGGTTTCCTTCGTAAGTAATCCCTTCATTTGAATGGGTAAAACCCAACAAATTGTGATCTTGTGAAGTTAGAAGCATAACAGAAACTTCTAAGCACTGTCAGTGGTAATCTAAGTACAGCAGTGAGGAAAGGATGCTTTCTGATAGTCAGAAAATCTATTTGAAATTTGATTTTTTTTTTGTTTTGTTTTTCAAAGAGAGGTGGTTCAACAAGCCAAAAATTTTCAAACAACTGTGTTGCTTTTAAGGATATCATCAGTCATATTTTCACATTCAGGATAGAAATGGGAGAAAGATACGTAATTACCACTGTCAGTAAGGTACTTTTCTAGCTTATGGAAGACTCTTCTTCCAAACTGAACAGAACAGGAACTTTAAAAATTTCCCTTGCGCTGTTTGGGTTTAATGTCTTTAAGCTGTTAAGGAAGGAATTGATGAGCAGGGACACCAGAGGTGGTGCAAACACTTCTTCTATTATACTAGAACCATGCCAAAGTAAATTATTCTTGCTACAAAGTTGAAAGGCATGTGAAACAAAATGCATATTTAATAGTAAACCAGAGCTTTTAATTTTAAGTCTTCATTGTAAAGAGTTTACAGGGAAGGGGTGTGTGTGAGAGAATGAATATTTGAGAAATATCACGGACAAAGATACCTCAAAAATACTTAATTAAAGAATAAGACATTTTCAGTCCATCTAGGCAACATGTAAGAGAACACAGAATACTAAGCATGAAAGCTGTGTCAGGTTATGTCCCCAAATCAGGTTTCAACCATATGAAGATTTATTTGTGAAGTATGTAGCATAGTCAGTGAAGCCAGAGAATATGTTTGTCTTCCTATTGGAATTCAGAGACACATGTAGCCCTGCAACACACATTGGGCATAAAGAAACAGATTTTTAAGAATTTTCCTACAACTGGAACAGTGGAAGATGTGCAACATATTTTACATACAGGCACAAAATATAGGCACAATTTAACAAAATAGTGGACCCATTGAATAAAACAGTTACTAGCCTCTGACCCTCTATGAAAAAAAAAAAAAAAAAAAACAAAACAAAACAAACAATCTAATAAAAACCTGACAAAAAGTAGGATAGTTCTTTATAATATATTAATGATTCAAAAAAGACTAGCTGGTCTATTGAACACTCACTAATGTCAAGAGACAGTAACCCAGTAGTTATTGAATTGAATTTTTTTTTTTTTAATGGTTTATTTTTGTATTGCAGTTTAGGTTAGGTTTGGTGTGTTGTTTTTTGTTTGTTTGTTTTTAATCTGAGGGGAAATAATCTGTTTCACCATTTATCCTTCATTTTGACTGTTCTGTTTTCTTAATCTTTAATTAATTGATGTTTTTGTTGTTTCTTTTATGCATTTTTCTATTTTTCAGTTCTCTAAGCACAATATAAAACCTATCATGCTTTGTAGTTCAAGGAATACTCTTTTATGCAGAATTAATGCAGCTCACTCAAAGAATACCATTAAAAATGAAAGTCTAAAGTGCTACAGCTCATCACAGCAAAACCTGTAAGTCCCTAAGCAGACGATAGTGATGCTACTATTATCTGTGGCTTGGAGGAAGCCAAGTGAAAAGTAATTTATGCTATTGAAAGTACTGGGTATTGTTCTAAATTTCCTGAATCAGTCAGGAAACAGACTATGTGAAAAGTCTCGGTTGCCTTGCCTTACTCAGTGTTCCTGCCCCTGGGATCAGGTGAGGTTCATTGTCTTACCGCATCAGCTGTGCAATCACGTTCCACTGGGTAGGAATTTTTGGGCTTAAGCATGGTGAATAGGAACTGCTTTTGGGGCCATCACTATGTCTCCCTACTTTTCTCCCATCTCTTCCCAACCTCTTTAAGGAGTAGAATTTAAAGGAAGGCAACAGAATGGTTGCTTAGCAGGACAGAGCAAGGCATTTCAGATGAGATGTGGAGGGGAAGAAGACAGATCATTGTTAAGGCATCAGTGAAAGCAGCAGACCTAGTCACATACTATTAGCTTTCTTTTTTGTAAATAATGGGGTGGCTTAACAGTTTCCTCCCGGCAACTCCCTCCCTTATTCAAGTCTATTACATTTGACAAAGCTTAGGGCTGTACACAGATCTATTATTGGAATTTTCGAAGCAGCAGCTTTAAGTATAGTCAGCTCAAAATGTAAGGGAGATGGTCTTCATTAAATGCAGGTGAACTGAGAATTGGGAATTACACTGGAAATTCACATATGAAAGTCATAAAAATTCTGAAGTCAAAGAAAAAACCTGCACACTGTTAAATGATAATTATTCTATTCTGACCTTTCTGCAATTCTCAATCTTTTCCAAGGCCTGCTAAATGTTGCAATGTGAAGTCTTTTGAACAAGCATATCCATTTTATTTATTCATGACATTGTAGTCTGAAATTACTGAATATTGATTTCAGAATGAATTCTCACAACTTTTCTTCTTTGTTGGCATTGAAGAAATACTGTATTTTTACAGTATGTAAAATCAATAGCTATACTGAAAGAGACCAAGTCTGTCTAGTCCAGTAACATGTTTCTGACAAGGCCAGCAGTTGACATCAGAAGAGTGTAAAAACAAAATAGCTAAACCTGTAGGCATTCTATGGTTTAGACCCAGAAGTTGTAATCCCACTATCCCAATTCTGTGTAATCATTCTTATTAACTCATGTAAACACATTTGGCATTCAAGTATCTTATGACTTGAATTGAATTGAATTCAATATTATGTGACATAGTATTATTTTTGGTTTGTCTCTTAGCCACCAACATGATAACCTTATATGTTCCCTAACTCTTGTGTCAGAAGAAATAATGAACAGATTTTTTCCTACTTACATTGTTTCTGCCAGTTATGATTTTATAAACTATAATATTTTGTTTCATTTTTTTCTAATGTTATTTTAATCTCATATAAGAAGAAAACATAATATACATCCAAATATCTTTGTTGCCTCTACTTAATATCTTTTTACTAAATTACTTTTGAGATGAGTTGCCTTGCATGAAACACAGAATTAAAGGATGACATATGAAAACACAACACGGCATAGCTATTTGTCTATTACTTAACTAGTAATTCCTGGTTCTTAAATCATTTTTGTTGATGCCAACAATTAAGCATATGCTTTTGTAGAACTGTCTAGGATATCTGTAAGATGTCTTTCTGAGGAATATTACCTGATTTTGACCATCCTTATATTGCTAAATGAAGTAGAACAACATTCAGATTCCTAGCTCCAAAGATAAATAATATCAGAACTACTGCATTCACAATGTTTAGAAATAGCTTTTTTTTTTTTTTTTTTTTTTTTTTTATTGTTTGTTTGTTTGTTTTTTTCTCTTTAAAAAAGATCTAAAACAAAGTTTGGGAATAATTTAACAGTCAGGGTTCTAGTGCTTCATCTCATTCCTCCTTTTATTGACCACATCAATATAACTTTAACTGTACAAATACAGTTTAAACTCCATAACTAAGGTAAGTGCAGTTAGATATCCATCATTTGAATTCATGTCAATTTCTTTTCATCAGCTCATTTTACCATAGTTTATTTTAGTTTTGATTACTTTGAAAATACAGTACTATTAGAACTCACTTGCTGTTGTAATATTAAAACTATCTTTTCTATTCATCATGGATTTTACATCATTTTACAGGTATGATGAACAGGAGAGTTTCCAGTATAGATCATCACTAATGCGTGTCTCTATTGCAAAACTTATTCATTCTTTCCTTTTGTTTCCTGCAATAGAGTTACTAATCTGTGAGAAGGCAATGAATTTTACATCTAATAAATCTTACAACAGTTTAATTCTCTAAAGTGTCTTAGGAGAGTAACTTTCAAAGTCAAAATCTTTTTGAAAATCCAAGTTCATTCTATCAAGCTTATCTAAATGCCTATTGACTCCTTCAGAGCACTATGAGATTATTAAAGCATAACTTCTTGATATAAAAATCAGTGTTGATTCTTCTCATGTATTACATTTTCTATTTATATACAAATTCTCTTTTGTATGACACTTTAAAACAATATTTCTTGTTTTCCCCACCTGTTTGTTCCTCACATTCACAGCAAATTATTTTCTAAAAATCATTTCCTTACTTGCCTCCTCATCACCTGAAAATAAGGTTAACTCAGTTGGTAGTTAACATACCAGTTAACAGTTAGGTAATTCCATATTTTATTTCTTTTAGAACTTTTAATTGAAATAATATAGTTCTATGCCTTTTGTAGATTTGTTCTAAAGTATACTATTAACAAGTCAGTGTGTGGTATTTTCTTAGATTTTCCCCAAAAAGACAGAATGTAGAATAAAATTCTCCTTAAACCTCTTTGCTGTGAATGCTAATACAAATATTTCATTTAGCTTTCCTATTATGTTTTATCTTTCTTTCACTGTTTCATTTCTGAGAGGATCATCTATCATCCCTGTCAGGTCTCTGGAAAATATTCTATTTCTGATGTGTTGGAAGAAGTTTTTAATATTAGTTTTAATGCCTATAGCAAGATGCTCTTTTTTTTTTTTTTTTTTTTTTTTTTTTTTTTTTTTTACAGTCCTATAGCTTTATATTTTCCTTGACAGGTTTTATATTCTATTTATGGAAGAGAATATTGTATTTTTTATAATATCCTAAGTATGTAGCTACTTCAATTTATTTTCTTTCATTCTCTCTCTCTCTCTTTCTTTCTTTTCCTTCTTCCTTTCTTTCTTTGTCATCCTTTTAAAGTCATTGTTAACTTCCACAATTACTTTCAACCACTCTAGACTGTCTCTTGAAACTGTTTAATTTTATAAACTTATTCTAATGAGATTCTAATATCCCTATATGTGGCAACTGAATACATTGTGAAGAGCATCCTATTACTGTTTAAAGATCTTTTGAAAATAAATGCTTAAATGCTCAGCAAGCAATAAATACTTCAAAAAAATGTTACAAACATAAAGCAGCATGGATAACAAAGTACTGTGAACTAAGCGTGTCTGAAATGAAGTTTTGAAAAGGGTCAGCAAATAATTCTGAAGATCATTACCTAAAAACACAGGGAAAAAATGTACTTAGAAATGAATAATGAAAAAAAAAATTAAAATCTTGGATTGTGACAGATAGCAGTTTGCACTTGTTACAAACAACAGGTTAACTGTGCTTATGGGGAAGCAGAAACATCTTGTCAGCTGGCATTTGCATTGTACATCACAAGTACGAACTGCAGTAGCTGATATTTACATTTCAGTATTTTCTCTCTCACCATTCTTAACTATCTCTTTTGGATAGAGAAAACTGTTAGTCCCCATTCTTCCTCTCTGGATGTAGGGACTTTAGGTTAAGAACTGTTTTAAAGAAATTTAGCTGTCTAAAACTAAAGCATTTAAATTTGAGATAGGTGTCTAGAACAAATGAGACAGACTTTGCACAGACTCCTTAGCTAACACATAACACTGAACCAGTGAATAATGGTGTTCTCTCTCATGTGTAAGTTTTTATTCATTACACAGAGTAGTTATCATATTTTTTAAAATCCTTCATGATTTTTCTTCTAGAAAAAGTTATTTTGCACACAAAAATATCAAGTACATATATAAATAATACCATTAAATATTTTTCTTCCCAACTGGTCCAAATATGAGATTTAAAATTAATTGCAAGTATCCGATAAGGTCTTTTTTATTCACAGTTCTGCAAGAGGCATAACACCATCATTCCACCAAGGTCATGCTATGTTTACTACCTAGATTAATGTTATATATCTGAATTTCACAGTATAACAGAAGTAACCACATGATACAAAATAATTATGTGTGAGATAAAGTGTCAAAAAAGGGTCTCTGTGTTTCAAACAGATAACCAAAAACTTCAGGATGACAACAAGAGATTAAATACCTTCATTATTCTCTTTAGAAATTTTATTAAAAAAAAAAAAAAAAAAAAGAAAAAAAAATAAACAAACCAACTTGCATTCTATATGGAAGAGGACTGAAACCAAAGTGTTTCCTACTGTTTGCTTTTTTAGAAATAGAAATGTAAAATATTAAGGAGAAGATTACCAGGTCTGCTTAGTGAGACAAGAACATTATCCTCTGTTTTAATAAAAAATATTTTTCTATTTTTTTAAAGAAAAAAAAAAGTATTCAACAAGACTGGTAAATGCAGCATTAAAATTTTGAGTCCCATTTCTTTTTGTTCATGGTATGTGAAAGTATTGCAGTCATCTGAGAACTGGATTAATGTAAAACATTTAATTGATGTCAGAAAGATAAATCATGATAATGTGCACCTGGTGCCTAAGCTAAATGTAAATTCTATTGAGACCTTTTGCCTTTTTTCAGCTCATTGAAATATTTCTTGGTAAATTATACTTAAGAATGGACTTGAACTAGAAATGATATGCTAAAATGCTGATTCATGGGCTTGTGCCAAAATTCATTAAATGAATTAATTAAATGAATTTTCTCATTGTCTCCTTAATAATTTCAAAGCTGCTGCATTACAGAGTCTCACTATTTTTGCTTCACATAAGACATATTTTTTTTACAAATTTGTATTGTCCCTGTGTTCCCACTGAATATGGGACTGGGGATATCTGTTATTTCAGAAAATCAAAATGGGATTTGATATATATCCTTTTATGTGTTATCCTGGGGTCCTTTTAAATCATTGAAAATGTCTATGAGCATAGAATATTTCACAGGGTTAATTCTAGTGTGAGACAATCAGTTTCTTTTAGGAAACACCTGGGAAACACGAGGATCCCTGCCCGAGTTGTTCTGTCTGTCTACTGAAAATCAATATAAATCCATGGAGACTATGTTATGGTTCTTTCTTGCAGAGATTATTTTCTGTAGAGAAGTTCAAGACCACATGATCAGTATTTAATTGAAAGTTAGGAGTGAATCATCTTAGGAGCCTGGTAGCTTGGCAATTCCTTCAGATCCTACTGTTTCAGGGTTGCAAGTGTGTCTTCAAAACACCCCAAAGGGAAAAGTTGTGAAAGAATTGTGGCTTGAATTTGGGAGATGTTTTGTAATACTCATTCATGGGTAAGAAACTCATATTGATTGTAAGGCTGTTAGCTTCTGTATTTTTCCCCTTTGAGTACTCTAGACAGTTTTTAGCTTGTCCTTTTCTATTTTCTCCATTACACGAAGTACAAAAAGTGAAAAATTTGAATACGTCTTGAACAACAGTGAATTGATCTGAACAAAACTCCTGTGAGGAAAGATGCTGTATTAATCCTGATGATGTTGATTATTCCAGATTTTGATAGGTGAATATAGAACTCCCCAATGCAGTCTGTAGGTGAAGAAGAAAAAAAATTAAAATAAATAAGTTTTAATTAAATTCATACAATTACTATATACTTAGCTGTCCCATTTTACCACACACAAAATATATTTAATATATACAATATCTCTAGTTGTCATCAAATTTCCTGTCTCCGAACCAGCTTAATAAAATCCATGCAGAGAAATCTTTTTGCTTTTAATGGTCTTTGGTGCACTCCTGGTCTGAAATTCAGAACACAATGTGTAAAATATATGTGATTTTAAAGGATTGTTGCTTCACTTCTCAGATTGTGCAATATGCCATCTTTTGCCAGCTTGCAATTTGCAAAATATCACTAACATGAATCTTAAGTCTTCAGACTTTTGTAGGAGTTATCGCAATAAGAATCTTACAGGGGCATGATGCAAGACAATAAAAATGTCTGTAACATTAGGAACGTGTCCAAAATCAATGTCTGTAGGATTGGAACCATAGCTGCCATCCATTTCCAAGTCCAACACATGCTCCAGCCATGACTGGATTCCAGGCAGGTTTGAGACTGTGTTGCCCTGGTTTCCCTTGGGTTGGGGCCAACCTGGTGCCACAGAAGCTATACGAAGTCTCTGATTTGGAACAAAAAGGTATGTAACTAACATATGTAAGTTTAGTTTCAGCCACAAGTCAGTGATATTTTTCTTCAACAGGGCAACATATTTAAATTTTACTAAACCAAACAACTTCTAAAATAATACTGAATGACTCTCCTGCATAAAAGTAGTTGTTTTTTTTGTTTTGTTTTTGTTTTTTTTTTGTTGTTGTTGGTGGTGGTGGTGGGTTTTTTTATATTATTTCTCTTAAATGAATACACTGGCCTTTGAACATGCTACATATGTAAGTAGGCACAATGCTTTCAGAGCAAATGCATCAGTGAACAACTTTTACAATGGTATTTGGAAAGCCAGTTTAAAAAGAGTAATGTAGCATAATTCCTACATCTTTTATTGGGGAACATGAACCAGGACTTTCTGCTTGCTGGTTATTTATTGCAGGCTCTGAATCTTGCTAGAAATTTGTGTTTCAGTGTTTTCCTTTATAAACCTTTTTCTATGTATTTTCTTTTCAGAAAAAAATAGCTAAGGTATTTATTATGGTGACTTTTTTTTTTTTTTTTTGCATTTTTAACCTGTGTTCCTCATATATTAGATTTTAAGTTAGTGACATGGAGGGAAACAGAATATGACATTAATATCCCACTTTCTCTTGCTTGTTGTTTCTGTTAAACTTCTGTAATTACAAAGGAAACTATGCATTACTTGGATATTTTAAAAACACTTTTCAAAATTACATATATATATATACAGTGATTTCTGTATCACTTAGGCTTTAATTGGTTTCTCATCTATTGCAAGTTTTTAAGAAGGCATTGAACTTGCTGAAGTTTCTACTGGAAATGATTTTGCAAGTAAATGTTTGACCTTTTCTTTTTCCCCAGGAAAATAAGAAGCATAAGTAGATAAACTAAGCATCTCACTTTCTTGACTTTGTTGTTTACTTTGCAGAATAATAATTTGGTGGTGATTTCCAGTGGGCCCAATGGTATTTTGAAATGAATTCAGTAAGCTTATTCATGACAGCCCCATCCAGCTGATAGTATACAATTGTTTTTCTCTAGTGGAATTTTGCACTTTCATAGGAGAAATCCATCAATGAGATAGTATTCCTCCTATCACCTGTGGCTGAAACTGAGAAATCAGTCAGAAAACATTATGTGATGTTCTGTTCTTGCTGGGGGGGAAAACATTCAAAAATAAACATTTCCTCTTATTCTCTTCCACAGTCACATCTTGGGGGGAGGAGGAGGAAGAGGAGGAGAAGGGAAAGGGAAAACAAGAAGGAAGGAAAAGGAAAACAAGAAGGGAAAGGGAAAATGAAATGGAAAGGCAAAGAGGGGGTGGAGAGAGATAGAGAGCTCCCCAAATAAACTGCACTTTCATAAAAAAGTTTATAATATAGATTAAAATAAATATTTTATACCCATATGCTACAAAAGGATCAAAATTGTTGAATTATATGGAAATTGTACTTTCTCACAAGAATATATTTAGGTATAGAAAATAAAAGGCAAAAGGAGAAATACAAGTTTCTAAAATAGAATTAGATCAGTTAAATAATGTGCCATTGGAAGATAACTCCAGATTATTGAAATTATTAAATTACTCTGTAATTCAAATGTATCTAATCTTGATTTTATCTATGTAGGTTTTTGAATGGCCATGAGTCTAATCATGCCCATAAAATTAGAGCTAAATATTTTTTCTCCAACACATTTTACTGAAGAAATTGATTTTCCATTGATCTCGGTCTTCGTCCTTCTTGCACCTCCTCTTCACAACTCTCAAACCCCTCTCAGGTTCCCCTTCTTAAATACGTTATTGCAGAGGCGTAACCACAATTACTGACTGGCTTGGCCTTGCCCAGAGGTGGGTCCGACTTGGAGCTGGGGGAGCTTTTGAGAAACTTATCACAGTGGGCCACCGCTGTAGCCCCCTCTGCTGCTGCCAAAAGCTGTGCCACAGAAACCCAGCATATTTCCCCTCCTCTCTCTGTCTAGTGTTTTTGTCCTTTCTTAAATATATTTTTTTCAGAGGCACCACCAGCTTGTCTGATGGGTTCAGTTATATCCTGGGGTGGGTCCACTGTGGAGCTGGCTGAAACCAACTGTGTCTGGCATGGGGTAGCCCCTCACCTCCTCTCACATTAGTCATCTCTGCAGTATCCCCGTACCAAAACCTGTCCATGTCTGCCCACTACAGGCACTCAGTAAGTTAATGACTATACATTTATATTCAGTAATTCTTTTAGGAAATGTTTTGCATCAACAGTTATCATTTTTATCTTACTACCAAGGTATAACAGACAAAGGTGTAGGTGTTCAAATCCTTAAATATTCAAGATCTATAGGAAGATATTTAGTCATAACACTTGTTTCACCTTTAAAATAAGATTGATCCAACTTGAGCAATTAAAATTTTAGGCATCTAGTTTCAAGTACTCAAGCTCCCCAGATGATCTACCCAACCATAAGAGAGCCATTTGAAAGTATATAATAACTTGAACAATCCAAGAATTCTACCAAAGATTAGGTACTTTAGCACATGGCTAGTGTCGGGAAAAATAAATTCCTCTCTCTTTATGCTAAAATATCTTTTGTAAATTAAATTCTGTCGTGATTATAAAGCTCCTTTCTCCCTATTCTCTCAGAATAAGAAAATGTATGTGAAACCATAAATATTACTTTGAACTTTTTGATCACTGTTGGAACTTAATTAATAACTACAGGAATTTATGTGGAGGACCATGTGATAGCTGAGCAATAAATGCATTACTGACTATACTGACTCCCCCTTATTACAAAAGCACCATCAAAAAAGACTATCTGCATGTGCTCTTGAGTGCATCATTTATTATTATGTTTCATTAGGGGTGTCTTTTCAAAATGCAATCATTATGGCTTTTATCTGGGCTTCACAGCTGTCACTGAAGCCACCAAACTGAAACAGCTTTATTGTTTTTCCCCATATAAATCCCTGGTAATTTTTACTATATTTGGATTTTATTTTTTTCCCTAGTAGCTGTAAGGTGGCAAATAACTAAAGCTCTTACCTAATTTTATTTCAAAGCAGTGTAGTCTTTCTCCATTTCATTGCTAAGTCTTCTGGGTATAAATTTATTATTTTTTATTCATCACAAATAACTTTCTCACATTTACAATTTTGCAATTGGTCTCAAAGTAATACATTCAGGTAGATTTTAAAATTAGTACTGTAACACAAGAAAACAGTGCGTTTAAAAACTACTGAATATCTGGCATCTGCCTTCTCATCAATGTTTGGTCTACTTCTTTGCAAATAATTATGTATTTTGTTCATGACACATAGAGTGGTACAGAGATTAAAGCTTGACATTCAAGTCAGCCAAGAGGAACGTATCTTGTTAAGCAACCTTCCTGGAAAAATAATTGATTTCAAAGAAAATAATTAAATGTGTGCATAAAGCCTGAAGTCTGAATCAAAACTCATTCACATTCTGTTTTCCTGTAAAGGAAAATCTGTAAAGGAAATCTCTTTGATTTGTTGGTTTTGAAAATAATATGAAACCAAAAATGGTGCTGAAATTTCTTAAGTGTACCATGGGAGTCGTGTACTTTATTTCCATCCTTTTTGCAATACATAACTAGTTCTTGTCAGAATCATTGATCAGAATTCTGGTTTAATTTTCATATGTACCTCTTCACTTATGCGTCTTCTTTACAGAGTCAAAATCAAACTTCTCATGCACCAATTAAGATGTTCAGCTTCACTGAGACACCCCATAGGGAAAGAAAAAGAAAAGAAAAATTTATAGTTCATTGTAGAATACATACAAGTAGAATACTATTCCTTTTTTGTAATTTCACCTACTTTAGAGTTAGGCTTATTACCTAAACTGGCTGTGTAAGCTCCTTCCATGGTCAGATGGGAGAGACAAGTACCTCCAGAGGTTTATTTAATACATTTTAGTTAATCACCTGAAATACCTGGTACAAAAGCCTTTTTGAGACAACTCTGTTTCCAGATGCACTTAGATTTACACATTATTGTCAAGTATCTGACAAAGTCTGCAAAGAGACATTGTCATGAAGCAAGTCAACTTGGGTTTATTACTATAATTTTCTTCAAAAATGTTTTAACTATATCAATAATAGCATTAAAGTTATCCTTTTTTTTTTTTTTCTGAAGGAACATTATTCTTCATTGCATATAAAAAATTTATTGATTGCCTCTACTCTCTGAAAAAGCCAAAAAAAAAAAAAAAAAAAACAAAACAGACAGATCACCTTTTTTTTTTTTTTTTTTTATTTAGTCAGATGATCCTTTAATAAAAGTTTAGGGGGCAGGGAGAAGAAAAAAAAAAAGTTCTTCATTCCATCATCCAAAGAATTATATATAGTTTATCATATCTGGGAAGTATTTATAAATATTCTTTTCAAAGATCACAAGGAATAGAAACTCCCTAAGCAATTTATTGCATTATTTACCAGTCTTCACATTTAGATTTTTCATCCCTCAGTACCTATCATAAATTTCTGTATCTAAAATTGAAGCCCATTTTAATTAACCACTTTATGCAAGCAGTATAAACTAAGTACTGTACTCTGAACTTAATTCATAGTATAGTTTTTCACTTAATGGCTTCTGGGAATGTTACTATTTCCCCTGATGCCACTGAGATTTATAAGTGGTCAAATGGATAGCATAAAAGTTTTTTAGTTAGTTGACTAGACAGAATACATTCCCTTCCTTCTCCTTAATGTAACTTGGCATTCTTCTGTCTTTGATATTTTAAATTAATTAAAACCAATAAAAATATTTAAATATCTACCACAGATAATCAAATCAAAATCCTTCATTTCTTCATAGCTAAAAGAAATGTTTCCGGTTTGTTTAGCTTTTTTACTTTGACAAAAATATACTAAACATTTTACCAGTTTTATTTTTGTTAGCATTTGGTACTGTTGAATTAGTACAGTAAAGAAAAAGCACATGTGAGGATATAAGAAAGGAGTGAATAAAAACAACTAAATTATTCTCATCAATGCAAGGTAATGAAAATATGAAGTAATAGGCAAAGGCCAATGCCAGATGTCGTACGTGATTTCTTGCAAGCAATATATCATTTTTAAAACCCATAAATATTTTTTTCCCTCTACTTCTGATTTAAATACTGCTTACCTAAAGTCTAAGTGCTAGTGGGTAAGGAATGCTTTTTCTGTCCAGCATTTTTTTTCTTTTTCCTCTTTTTTATCCTGTTTTATACCATATAAATCCAGGATCTTTCTAATAATTTTACATGAGAATTAGCCTTGTTATTCGGATACAGATTTAAGGTCTTATGCTGAAGTTCTTCAGACAAGTGCTCTAAGGGATTACTAGTGATTTCACATGTCGTACTTTCTCTAATAAGATGTTTCCCTCAGCAACAAAATATGACATTTTCACTGAAAGTATCATTGAAATATAATTAATAAAATTAATATTAAGAACATAGTTAATCTTTGAAAATTTTTACTCAAATGGATTTAGGTGATGGTCTGACGGAATCACAGTTAATGTCTCAAACATTTGATAAAGAGATTTGGTAAAGGGAATGGTCTCTGTGGAAACACCAGGGCTGTGATGTGTAATAATGGGAAGATGTAGCAAGAAGAGAGGTTCCCAAAGAGGTGGGACCGCACTTTTCAGAGGCTGGACTTCCCTATCTTGAGTGACTCCCTAAAGACATGATAGAGAAGCTGTTTCCACAATGTATGTACCAAGAAGAAAGGTCAGACACAGTTATACCTGCAGGGAGGGGGGAGTAACTCCCCAGACACCCCAAAGACCACTGACCCATTTCCAGAACACTCTGAAGGTACAAACTACACATGTGACAAAGCCAAGAGAACTCTAGAAGCACAGATTGTACATTTAATTAGACTAATGGGTCCAAGTACCCACCCAGATGAGGGGCGAGGGATTATAAAATGATGTGAATCGAAGCCCTGAGCAGCAGTGCCCCTCCA
The DNA here is from genome assembly GCF_018691265.1 of Tyto alba. NCBI lineage: Eukaryota > Metazoa > Chordata > Aves > Strigiformes > Tytonidae > Tyto > Tyto alba. The sequence goes on from NW_024881321.1 coordinate 24,949,359, forward strand.
GAACTGGGATTTTTGGCTGGCTGGACCATGCTGGAATGAGGACTGGTGAAATCTTTCTTTTTCATCCCTCTCCCTTACTTTCTCACCCTCTTTTCCTCTTTCTCCATTTCTCTCTCACTCTTTATCCATATGTATAAAGTTTGTCGGGAGATGTTTACTTTGTGGCTTGTTGGTATGTGTTGTTTACTGCTTGTTGCAGAGGTAGCAAGGCATACTGACAAAGCTTCATGCCACTGTCTGTTGTGAACAAATAAAAGTTGAGGGTTTTGAATTGAAGAATCCCTGGTGTGGGTTCACTTTAATCCTGACCTGGGAATCAACGAATCTAAGTGGCTGTCTGAAGAAATTGGGAAGTGACAATTTAGGGTTTGACCTGGCTTTTTCTTGTTTGGTTGGGGTATATTTGTTTCTAAAATAATTTGTGCCGATTTGTAATTTATAACTATTCAGTCACTGTTTATCTTCACATCAATTTTCAGAATCTGGCAGAGAAAACCACATAGGCTTCAACACAGTGAGATACTTAATTTGGAATATAAATGCTTATGGGAATATTTCTTGTAATTTGTGTTTAAAGTTAAGTATAGACTATAAGCTTTTTTCTAAAGAAAATTATTAGTCATTCTCTTCTTTCACTTTTTAAGAGTGTCAAAACAGATCAGGCAACCTTTAAGATATTAGGAGATGTCTGTATCTTATCATGAACTCATAAGAGAGATGAATCTGGAAAAATCATGAACTTTTTTACCACAGCAAGACCAGTTAATTCTAGGTCCATTCTGAAACTGGAAAAGGTCTTTCAAGTCATTTATGCAATCCTTCATTTCACAAAATCAGTTGTACAGTAAGTCTAAAAAAGGTTTATTCATCCTCTTTCACTCCCTCCCACATACATGATAACATGTTCTGAAGAAAATTTGTTGCCACAAAGGAAACATGTCAGAGGTTTCACTTATTTCAGCTGAAGCAAAATATCTTCTAAAGAAATACAAGCATTTTCCCAAAAGTTAGAAGTCTCTTATTACTCCCATTCTCAGTTGCAGTCTTTTTGCACAATGTGGTGGTGAACACTGGGCAGCTGCCAGACCTCCACATCCACCCACTATGTCATTCCTCCTCCTCAACAGGATGGGCGAAGTAGAGGAAAAATATCATGGGGTGAAGTAAAGGCAGGGAGATCACTTACAAATTACCATCACAGGCAAGACAGACTTGACTTTGGGAAAAAAAAAAAAAAAACAAAAATTACCAATTAAACTAGAGTTGGGTAGTTAGAAATAAAGACAAAAAAAAAAAAATAAAATATATTCCTGCCACTCCCATCAGATTTTCCCAGGCTCAACTTTACTCCTTTGTTTGGGAGTCCTCTATCTCCTTCCCCTGATTCCCAAGCAGCACAGGGAGGATATGGTATTATTGCCAGTTTGTAAGTTTGTAACAGTTCTCTCTGCCACTCCTTCCTTCTCACACTTCTCCCCTGATCCAGTGTGGGTTCTTCCCATAGACTGCAGTCCTTTGGGATAAGTCAGCTCCACCATGGGTCCTCTACATGGACTACAGTTCCTGTCAGAAGTCTGCTCCAGAGTGGGATGTTCACAGGCTGCATTATGGATATTTGGTCCACTGTGGCCCTCTCCATGGGCTGCTGGGGAACATCTACTCCAGTGCCTGTAGCACCTCCTCCCCCTCTTTTTTTCTTTCACCTTGGTGTTCACAGGAACGTTTCTCAAACATCTTTTTTTCCTCACTCCTAACGCTACCAGGCATTTTTACTTTTCTTAAATACATTATCACAGAAGTTTCACCACCCTGGCTGAAGGGCTCAGCCGTGCCCTGCAGTGGGTCCACTGGAGCCAGCTGGAAATGGCCATGTCCAGCACAGGGCAGCCACAGCCTATCCTCACAGAGGGTGCCCCGCAACTCTCCCCTGCTGCCAAAACCTTGCCATGTAAACCAAATACATCAAAATATTGCCACTAATTTTGTATCACACAAGAAAATGCTCTCTATCTAATTGCAAGCCTATATGGGAACACTGTTCACTGCTAGCAAATAGTTTATTTAGAAAAGCTAATCTTAGCTTTCAGTATTGACTACTTTCCATCGGGCCTTACCCCAGCCCCATAGCCACTAAAGAAAGAGAAACAGAAAAGGACCCAGCATGGATGGTCCTATAAAACCTCTGGAAGAATCTGTCTATTTCTGTTGAAGAGAAAGGAAATCAAGTGATAAAGGTACAGGTGGTACATATCATCCACACATGTGTAGAATAAACTCAAGCATTGAATTAGTAAAATTAAAAGGCTATTCAGAACTTGAAATAATACGGCTAAATAAATTCTACTGATTCATTAGACAAAACTTACATTAATTGTTTTGTTAAACACACCTGACAAATTCAGGAATACATATGAAAAGAACATTTTACATGATATGACATCACTAATAATCTCCTACTAAATGCACACAGAGATCTCATTTAATCACTTAATCTGAAAAATATGCAGCTTCTAATTAATGTTACTGCTTAGATAGCTAGGTAAAAAAGATCACAGAAATAACTGAAATTCTTATATACCATTTTGTTGTCACACTTCCTGTGGTGTACTCTCTTCACCTACATCAGTCACAGTCATAGACTTTTACTCTTTACAGCTCTACAATTTTATTTATAAATGTAAAATCTTTATCTGAACATAAGTAACAACTCCCTGATGTTTAACCTCTAACCCTTTGCTCTTTTCAGACCTTACATTCCAGTTACCTAGCAAGTACACTTAGCGTTTTTGTTCTACTGCTGGGCAAAGCATACTTTCTGAAATATCTAAATTGCTTTCAAGTTTGAGTATTAGTGATCTGGATCTAATAACTATGCTACATGTTAGCTTGTTGCTCTTCTTTAAATATTAGATCTGTCAGCTTCATTTGTTGCAAAATACAATCTCTCAAGAAAGGACACAAGTGCTTACAGCCTGCAACTGAAATGTCATCACTGTTAGGTAAAAGCTTTAAGCTTTAGCTCTGTCATGGTTTAGGCACAACGGGCAACTGAGCACCATGCAGCCGTTCACTCACTCCTTCCCCCATCAGGGGTGAGAAGGAGAATGTGAGGCAGAAACAACTCAAAGAATACATCCAAGGAGTGGCTCACCCATTATGGTCACAGGCAAAAGACAGACTCCTTAGGGGAAGAAAGAAAACTTCACTTTAATTTAAATGCTAACAAAGACACACTTAACAGCCAAGGAGGGGACAGTGAGAAGCACCACCACATCCAATAACAACTCCCATACCCCTCCCTTCTTCCCCATATCAGCTCTGCTCCCGATCTCTCTACCTCCTCCCTCAGCAGCCCAGGGGGCAGGGGATGGGGGTTACTGTCAGCTCCTGCTCCTTCCTCCTTGGGAGGTGAGTGAACGCCGCACATTCCTCCCCTGCTCCACGGGGCTCCCCTCTCACTGCAGATAGTCCTCCATGAACTTTCTCCAGCATCAATCCTTCCCACAGGACACAGCCGTTCCCATGCTGCTTCGGCATGTGTCACCCCCATGCGTTGCAGTCCTCCCAGCACTGAAAACAACAGCAGGTATCATTTCTATCCTCTGAGTCCAGGCTTACTCTAAGCACAGCCACCTGTCCTGGTGTGGGCTCCTCCACAGGCTTCAGGTCGACCTCTGACCTACCACAGACCTCCATGGGTGGCAGGGTGGGGAGCTCTGCTGTCTCCCCATGGGATACAGTGGTCTCTGCTCCAGTGCACCTCCTCTCCTTCCTTCCCCTTCCTTCCACTGATCTCGGTCTTCATCGTTCTTGCACCTCCTCTTCACAACTCCCAAATCCCTCTCAGGTTCCCCTTCTTAAATACGTTATTGCAGAGGCGTAACCACAATCACTGACTGGCTTGGCCTTGCCCAGAGGTGGGTCCGACTTGGAGCTGGGGGAGCTTTTGAGAAACTTATCACAGTGGGCCACCGCTGTAGCCCCCTATTCTGTTACCAAAAAAAACGCACCACAGAAATCCAACACCACATTTTAGAGAAGAGAATATTTGTAATTAGTTTTCTTTCTGAGGTAACAAATAATGTAATTGCACTAGTTGAAGTAGAATAGGATGGACTGAAAAGTCCCCTTTCCAATATATTTTGTTCTCACAGATTTTTATGGGATTTATATATTCTGTCAGATAGAGGACTGAATTAAGCATCCAGAATGTTCTCGATAGGTAGCGTCAAATCTGACTTATCTATTACTACTGAGGAATTTATTCTCATTAAAATGGCCAATATATTAAAGTACCTCAATACTCAATAAAATACCTGATACATTCAAAAGAAGGTAGAGGATTCTGTATGAATAAAGTTCACTTAAGGAGTTAATGTCTCTATCACCCTATTGAACTAAAAAGCATATTAGATGAATCAAGTTTAAAAAATTCTATATTGGCTGTTTAGAAATACAAGTGCTTACTGTTAGATTAATTTACCTGAATTTCAGCTAACTTGTTGTGCTGGGTTTGTGTGTGTGCCATGGGGTTTTTGTAGCCAATGTTTTTATGGGTTTTGGGAGGGGACTACAGCAGTGTCCCCTGTGAGAAGCTTCTTGAAGCTCCCCCAGCTCCAAGTCAGACCTGCCTCTGGCCAGGGCCGAGCCAATTAGCGATGATGACTACAGCTCTGTGATAATGTATTTGAGAAGGGAAACCTGGAAGGAGGAGTGGGAGTTGTGAGAAGGACACCTATGCAACCACCAAGGTCAGTGGAAGGAAGGAGGAGGATGAAGAGGAAGGGGTGGGGTTGCACCCGCGCAGAGACTCCCCTGCAGCAGTGATGAGAGGGCAGGGCACTCCCCTGCTGCCAATGGAGAGCCATGGGGGAGCAGACGCCCATCTGCAGCTCGTGGAAGACTCCACATACGAACAGGTTATGGTGCTCAAAGAAGACCGGGACCCTGTGAGAAGAATCAGCCCCCGTTGTTGTAGTTCAGGGCTGGGAGAGTTGCAACATGCGGGAGTGATTCATGCCAGAGCAGCTTGGGAAACACTGCAGCCCATGGGTGGCACTCACATTGGAGAAAGTTCACAAAGAACTGTCTCCTGTGAGAGAGGGTCCACATTGGAGCAGGGGAAGAATGTGAGGAGTTCCCCCCTCCTGAAGAGGAAGAAGCAGCAGGATTGACCGCACCCCCGTATTCCCCGTTCCCTGAGCCATTCGCCACTCGGGGAAGGAGGTAATCTGGAGGAAGGGGTGAGCAGATAGCTGCCTGGTGCTCAGTTGCCCTCTGGGATCAAGCCATAACACAGGTAATATTTTAATATTTAGAGAATAACCTAAGATGTTTGGAGAGTAAATGAAAAAAAAAAAAAAAAAAAAAAGAATCTGTGATAAGATGGGCTAAATCAGCTTCTGGAGTGATCTTTTTGTTTCCACTATCTGAAGTTTTTTGTTTGTTTGTTTGTTTCCGGTCAGGGTTGTCGTATAAAATAAATGGAAAGCAAAGTAATTCTAAAAATAGAGTTTTCCCACTTCTCAGACATTTTAAACTGATATGTTTAGAGATATCTTGGTTTGGGCTTGATCGGAAGATCCTGCTTGTCAGTAGATCCATTGATAATCTGTATACATAAAACTATGCAGCAATAGCGACATATTTTCTGGATTTTGTTTATGCTTTAAATTAAAAATGACTGTTCAAGATTAAGTTCTAAAAAAAAAAAAAAAGGTCTTTGCATTTAAGTATTTAATAGCCTTTTTTACTCCAGTAAGTGAAAAGTGGGTTTATACCCACTTAATTGTATGTAACTACCGTTAGTCTACATGTCCACTGATGTTACATATTCTTTCTTTTTTTTTTTTTTTCACTTGAAAGTACGCTGTTGAAGATGGTGTTATTTTAGTTCCTGTTACTGTTCTGGTATGAGGTAGGTCTCTTAATCAAACATAAGAACAATGCCTCTAAGAAATGTTTTATTCTTCAATTTCCCAGGAATATAAAAAGACAGAATGTTCTGATTGCATATGATTATCTCCATTAATTTGAAAAGATTTTTTGACATTGTTTGTTTTCCTAATATTTATTGTAAACTTAGTGATGGTATTAAAGAGCTATTAAAGAATTTATAACTGTAAATCTTATAAGTTCTACTGTAACTGTAAAGGTGAGTAAAACATTCTGCATAACTGCATAACCTGGTAGTTCAGTCCAGACTACTCTAGACATCCAAATTCTATATTAAGATTATGAGTCTCAGACAATATCCTCTAGTAAGTAATAGAAGACAGAACTGGGAGATAAGATTAAATAACTATATTTTACACAGATGAAACCATGTTCCTTCTTGTTTACTCATATTGTCACCCTCACTAAAAAATTGCCTATAGATATTGGGCAACTAAATTCCTAAATACTTTTTAATAAAAGGTACACTACTTTGTTCACAGTAGGGTTTTTATGAGACAAATTTTTTCCACATATATAAGATTATTTTTGCATTAGTGGAATAAAGAAAAACATACTCAAAATCCTGGCTATAATATCAGAGTGAAAATTTTTCATGTGGGTCCAACTGCTTAAAAGGTAGCTGTTTACTTGAAGACTTACATTTCATTTTCATGGATATGTGATCCTAAACTCTAGTGTAGCACTGACTTCTGCAGAATGGAAGTTTGCATGTGCCTACTTGAATGCTCACTCCTATGACAATACCAAATACAACTCATATCTTCTTTTTGTTTATTTGTTTATTTGTTTTGAATTTTTTTTGTTGGTTGGGTTTTTTGTGTCTTAGCCCCTCCCCAGTTTTAAATTTTAAATTATCGAGTAAATTAATTACAAATAGTATGTATCATTTCTACCTTTTTTACCTCCACAGGACAGTCAGAAATTGTCTTCAGTTTCTGAATTATTCTACATTATGTATTATGAACTCTGGTACAAGGGAGAACATGTAAAAGAAACAAATATAAGTAAAGGGTACTGATGTTTCAGAAACTTGTTACAAAGAACATGTAGCTAAATTGAAGTTTACATACCTTGACAAAAAACAACATAAAGTTTTTACACAAATAACTAACATCATGAAGGTGCAGAAACCAAAACAGGAGATCTGAATCTAATGGCAATTTTAAAAACATCCCATTACATCCTGAAAGTTCTTGTTTTTATTAATGGTTCAAAGTCTACAGGCATAGTTCAACAATAAACAATAACATTGCATGTCAGTATGCCTACTGCATGACAATATTGGCAAAATAATAGCTGGTTTTCCTGTCATTAGATCCTCACAACCAGAATTCACAATGAGCTACAGAGATTCTGTAGGAAATAAATAGAATGATTTCAAGGCCCAACTTAGTTTGTCTTGTATCTTAGTTTGTCTCAATCTTGAAAACCATATTTTAGAACCTGTTAAGATGCTTTTGACTAATCTTCAACCAATAAGTCAGCACAAGCCTGACCAAGAATTTATGAGGGAGGCAGTGATGAGAAACAAATCTAGTTAGCTGTACTAACTGATGAGAGCATGTGAGAGTGAGAGAATATTTATTACAGCAAGATATTTGATTTGGGATCTTGTCAATTGGGAAACCAAGTGAAAAGGGGGAACTAGAAAAAATAAAGTGAGACAGAGACCTGAAAAAACAAACATGGAGACAATGACAAGAAATAAACCTTATCACTCACACTAATTGATGGGCTATCAAGAAACTAGAGGTGCCACTTCCCAGAAGATCAGTTTGGAATTTGTAACTAATAAGATTGTAAACCAGGGGGACTCTGGACTAGAAGGGGTGCAAACCCATGAGAATGCATGCAAAGAAAGGCAAAGCAGGAAGAAACAAAGAGGGAATAAACAGAAAAGAGTATAAAAAGGGCAAATCGTGCAAAACAGGACCTGTCAGTATGCTTGTCTGGCTGAGCCTTGCGTTTGATCACTGCAGTCTATCCTATCATCTCATATCTTTTCTTAACTCTCTGCACAACCTGATTCTCCATCCGTTGTGTGTTTGCTACAAGGACTCAGTGGCAGCTACTAGTGAGCCTTGTATGTGCCTGAGTAAAATTTGGTGCCACTTGCTGGAGCCGTGGCAATGGATTTCAGCTACTGGAGCCAGTGGAGGTCCTTAACCTCCAGCCACTGGGGCAGGAATTTTGTGTGTCCTTAAAATCAGCTACTGGGGTAAGTAAGGCAAGTCAGGACCTCAGTGCTGGAGGTTGGAGTGGTACTGCAGGTCACAGCACATGTGCTTGGTTCTGCATGATGGGGGTGAGTGTCTATACCTTACCCAAATCCAGCGTACAGGGGGTGTACCTATGTGTTCACTTGTAAACTTCAAGATCAACTTGCCAGTGAGTAGGGGGCCTGAGCCACCCAGGGGTGATGGGGAAAGGGGGATACTATCAGTTCATAACATTCTGGCTCTGCTGCTCCTATCTCCTCACACGCTTACCTGGTTCCAGAGTGGATTCCCTCCCACAGGATACAGCCCTTCACAAGGTGCTTCACTGTGGGTCCTTCCCACAGGCTGTAGTTCTTCCAAGAACTGCTCTAGTGTGGGTCCTTTCCATGGGGTACAGTCCATCAGGAAAACACTTTTCCAGCATGGATTATCCACAGACCACAGTTCCAGTCAGGAGCCTGCTCTGACATGGGATCTCCATGGACTGCAGCTTCCTTCAGGGCACATCTTCCTGTGGTGTGGGGACCTCCACGTGCTGTAGTGTGGATATGTGCTCTACTGTGATGCTTCACAGGCTACAGGGGGTCAGTCTGCTTCATGATGGTCTTCACCATGGGCTGTAGGGGAATCTCTGCTCCACCACTTGGAGCATCTCCTTTCCTTCCTTCTCTCACCTTGGTGTCTGCAGGGCTGTTTCTCACACATTCTTCTCACTAACTCTCACACAACTGCTGCATATTGTTTTTTACCCCTTCTTAAATACGTTATCACAGAAGCGCCACCATAGTGGTTCATGGGGTCAGCTATGCCTTGCAGTGGGTCCCTTTTGGAGTCAACTCTAACCAGCTGTATTCGGCATGGGACAGCCCCATATCTCAAAGAGGCCACCCCTGCAGTCCCTCCACTGACAGGACCTTGAATTCTACACCCAATATGGTACCTATCTATTTTGATCATGCATTTAATACGGACCTCAGAAACTCATAAATTAAGTACATAGTTTTTGCTTGAGCTAAAGCATCTATATCAGCCAAAACTGTGGTCTGAATTTAAATGTCAAATAATGGAGACGCTAATCTTTGTTTCTCTGTTGTTTCTAAGTACCTGTACTAGTGTTCTAGTTAGATAGAATGGTAAAATAGACTCTTCAACAAAGTAATAGACATAATAATTTATAGGAAGTAAATCTGCATGAATCCTTACTAACATCTATCTGTCACTCTTGAAAATAAAATGGGTGTGTGCAGTTCTTTGGTTGTTTGGTTGTTTTGTTTTGTTTGTTTGTTTGTTTGTTTGTTTTTTTTTGTTTTTTTTTTTTTTTCCCATTTATATGAACATTTAAACTATATGAGATTCAATTTGATTTTTTTGAATACAAATACAAAACCCAGAGTTTCTAAGGTCATGAGCTTGAAGATTACGACTTTTAACAGTGGCCTTTTCAAATACTCAAGTGATATTTAAGTCATTTAAGTAATCAATAAAATTTTATAAAGCATTCTGGGATCACCCAGTTCTGCAAATCCTGTTCTTAAAAGTGTATGATGTTATTCTCTCTCCTGGATAAAGTCTCACTGTTGCAGAGGATACAGAGCAACTGTACTTCATGCCACTTGTTTTTCTGGCTGTGTATTACCACAAGTGCACACAAAATTTATCTTCATTAAACCTATGTTAATGACAGATTTATGTTCTTAATAATAAAGTAACAATTACACATATTTTTATAAATACACTCCACTTCAACCAATTTAAATGAAAATCAGAGTTTTATTTCCTTGCAAAATGTTTTTTTGCTTCAAACTGGATTAAAATTTGATGGGTATATATTTTCTTATTTTTGCATAGTACAAATCGACTCTTTCAGAAAATACAGTACATTATGGTACTTTTTACAATTATTTTAATGTTTCAGGTAGTTCAAATTAATCTGTATCCATTGCATTTTAAATCAGTACAAATCTAAACTGCATTTCAATATTGTAGAACGTTGCCTCAGAAATGTTACAGTTGTTATCTGATGTCCTATTCTCTTTGAAGAGAAGGCTGATTGCCCAAGCACCTGGTGTTGGTATACACCAACTATGGACTTCAAGAGAGCAAACATGGAAAGTAGTCTTGTGGCACTTTTAATTTTGGAGGCTTATGAAATAAAATTTCTATGGGTGTACTGTAAAAAGAGAGGGGGTTGAGGGAGAGAAATAGAAGTCAGTGTCATGTTGAAATTGTTTGAAACATGTTGGGTCAACTGAGAAAATCTTAATTATTTCATTCCATGCTAAACTATTGCCAAATGGAATGTTTCTTTAATAATTTGTAAACTTTTAACAAAATAATTTTAAAAAGTAAACCCAAACACTAGAAGCTATACTTTCAGTGGAAAAATTAATCTGGTGGCTCTACCATTTTCTTTGGATGTGGTTTTCAGTTTTTTACACCTTTCTAAGGTTGCAACTTGTGCTATTAAACACATATTTTTCACCACCGAAGAAGAAAATACAAGTTTCATGAAATCAAAAAAGGTAGAACCCTCATTCTCAAAATGCCTTTTGTTCATTCCACATCACAACTGCAAGCATACCTAAGACAGAACAGAATAAAGTAGAAAAACTGTTAAAGTAGTCCATGATTCCTTACCACAGCCAAAATCTTTCTTTCTTTCATAAGCAATCTCTAGCCCTCTTCACAGTAAGCTACTGTTTTATAAAGACAATTATAGAGTCCCAGGGAATTACTTGGACTGAGAAAAATATATATTCACATATAAACCCTTAAATACATATAATTACCCAAATGAACTCATCAAAAATTCGAGGTGTCATTACTGTATGTTATATAAAGTGTCATTAAATTCTGAGTTTACAAAGCTCCCTACATTAATAGAACAGGTTTTGATTTCCTGAACAGAGAATTCAGAAAAGGGCTTTCATGCTAAATATTTGTTTATTCTCAAACTAAATAGCTCTGGTACACAGATGTAATTCTAGAAAGTATGAAATAGCTATCTGCAACACAGTCCTGCATATTTCTTAGTGCAATTGTAAAAAAAATGTATGATAGCAAGATTTAGATAAGTAACATCACATGACAAGTTTATATTTCTATAGTACAATCTTAAAATCTTGTTTTGCAATTTAAATGACTTGACTGGAATGTTAAAATTACTTGAACTTAGTTCCTCTTTGATATAAAAATGAATAAAATTTCATCTATGCTAGATCTTTATGTTGACATTTTAGTTTCTCATTCAAAGGGAAAAGACGTGAAATATTTTTCCTGAAAATGTTTTAAATAGGAGCTGCCAACCTATTTCTAGACATCAGAATGTCAATTGTATTTTCTTATTCAACCTATGTCAAGAAATCACAGAGGCAGATACAGAGAACTGCCTGTTTGAGTATCTCCTAACTGCAACTTCTGCATGTTTCCTCAGTGAAGATGAAGTCTATATTGTACAAAGTGTTAAAATTTTTTTCCAGACAGAACTAAACTTTGCAAGAAAAATATGATTGCATCTACTGACAGATGAATGCATACCTTTAGCTTGGAAACATAGAAGATAGCTATCTTTGAAATGTTTAACAATATTTCATTCAAACATGAGGTTTAAAAAAAAAAAAAAAAAAAAAAAAAGTGTTTCTTTTTAACGTTTTGACCCTTCTAGGCTCTTGGTTTAGATTCTTAGGCTGCGTTTAGGCTCTTAGTCTCCTTCTACCAACAGCATCAATTCTAGTAACATACTAGCTAACAAAACCAAACACAATGGAAACACACAGAGAAATCCATGTAAGAATAGCACTTAGGTTAAATTTACAAAAGCCAGTAAAACCACAAGAGAAAAGTATTTCAGAAGATATTGAAATGGTGGAGCTCTTGTAGGCTAAGACATGCTTTCCATTCACTGTAATGACAATAATCAACATAAAACAATTGAGATACACATTACAGTTTTCTCTTCTGACTTCGACATGAGCTCTTAAATAAATTACCATTCTGTCCTTAATGTTAAAATAACTCCTTTGGTTCAAGTTAAACTTTAATTAATTTTGTCTCAAGTTGATTTCTGCTATGCCTGCACAGTTCTCTGGTCTACACGTACCAGTATTCTTCTGTGTATTGATTTCTGGATTCCTCAGTGAAAGAAGAAAGAATATATTATACAATAGTCCACTTGTCTAGCAAATATGGGCCAACCTGAAGGCAAATTAAATCAAGGATAGTGAGAAGGATGATAGTCAATATTTTCTCACACTCCTCTTTGCTTTTCTGGTTATTTTCCTTTTTCTTTCCTTCACCCTCCCCTCCTCAGAGCAATTGTGGACAACTGGAATAAGGTTGGAGAATTGCCACTCGTCTGAAGTACTGAAAGAATGAGGTTCATTTCACAGAACTTAAATCTTCTAAAAGCCAGGGTTCTAGTGTAAGTTAGTCATTCTATCCTTCCCTGCAATCAGTGAAGAAATATTGGCACCTCTGAGGGTGAGTCATTGCACCTTTTCTGATGCTTATCTTCATACTAGATGAATCATCTTCCTAAACTGCATTTCTCTTAACAGAATACAGATATTTCTGCTCCAATTTGGTTTGGTTGTTTTTTTTTTTGTTTGTTTGTTTTGTTTTTGTTTTTTTTTTTTTTTTTGTTTGTTTGTTTTTGTTTGTTTTTTGTTTTTTGTTTTTTTTTAATAATTCTTTTTAGACCATATAAGTTCTAGCTAGGAAATTAACTTCATCACTTCCTGAATTCTAAGTATTTTAATATTTTCCAGTATTTTTAGTGATTTTACTTCTATGTTAACAGTTATATACTTTGTGTTTTGCTTAGTTAAAAGTCATATAGATTAGAAAATCTGTTCAGTTTGGTTATTCAAGATAAATTTATTATATATGCTATGTTCTATTTCATATTGAAATAGAACAACCAGCTTAATTTTATTCCAGCAAAACTCATGTGAAACAACAGAAGACAAATCCACTAAGAAATTATCAGGCACTGCAAACATAGAATTTATTTTTGCACTGAGCATGATGTATGCCTCTCAAAATTTAGCTCTACATTTTCAGTAATATACAGAGAATGCAGTTACATTTCTAAGGATTCACCTGTCCTTTTACAAATACCTACCAATAAAATTATTCAACAGTTGGTTATATAATGGTTGGTTATAAAAATGGAAATTCAGTAAATACCAAACCCATAATAGTAATGTAATGTTTTTGGCATATTAGACAAGAATGTTTTACAGATGAAATACATGAATCCAGAGTCAGTTTTGAAATGTCTTATTAAGTTGGCTCATAAACCGTTTAAAGTATTATAATTGGACATAACATTAATATGCATAAAATGAACAGATCTTTAACTAGAACAAGCTTCTTAAGTAATAAGCTAGACCAGTTCTTTGTTTGTTAGTGTCTTCCATCCTTAGGCCAGGGCTTTGCATTATGCTTTTTAAATTTCATGAGATTCCTGTCAGTCTATTCCTCCAGCCTGTCTAGTTACTTTGTGTATCCCACCCCACTCTGGAATCATCTGCGAATTTTATGATCAAGCACTCCATTTCCTCTTTCAAGTAATTGATAAAGACCTTAAAAAGGATGTTTCCAGGATGTATCCCTGCAGTACTACTCTTCTTACAAGAGCTCAAGTACAACTTATTAACCCCTGTTAATAAATAAAGTATAACCTATTACTACCCTCTGAGCCTGAGCATCCAACCAGGTTTTTTTAGCCATCTGTTTGTTCAGACCACTCAGAAAACAACATCCTCCCTTATCGTAGAAGACTATGTCAAAAAGCTTCGTAAAGGTGAGGTAAATGATCTCTACTCCTTTCCCATCACTCACAAACTTAGTTATTTCATCAAAGGCGGCAGCAGTCAGGTTCAATAAGAATTATTTAACCTTGGTAAATTCTGACTGTTCCAAATCATCTTTTCATATATTAAGGGTGTGCTTACTACCATACATCTCAAAAGCCTGGGATTTAACTCCAGATGTAGATACTAACCAAAGGAGTTTAGTGTAGCTCTACTTGTGTTTAATATTTATCAATGGCTTGTGTGGTTTTTAGTGTAGTTGTAGTGATGACATAATCTTCAGCTCACTCCTCATGCCTATACTCCTTTATGCTATATTATTATTCTAGAGTTATACATAATTGTACACAAAATAACTGCTAACTATCTATTTACAATATATTAATGAGAGGCATCACACCTTATGATTGTGTAAAACTAAGCAATACTAAAATTAAGTAATAGGCACCTGATCATTACACCATTGCTGTTACACCAAACAAGCTGAGACAGACCTCTGAGCATTCCAAGACAAGTTCAGACAAGCAAGTCTGTCAATCTGACTCCTATGTTGTTAATTTAGTAGAGAGTCTGTGGCCTGTTGCTAACAATGGCAGTACTATATTTACAGGACTGTAGAGCTACATGAATTTAACCCCCTCAGGTGGAAGCTTATTTGGAAATTGCTGGAAATGTGTATTCTTAGATTATGGTAGCTGCATAGACTTAGAATGGTAATAGTATTGTCGGACAGTCAAACTTGGTTTCCTAGACTCAAAAAGAAGGAACTTTCCTCCGGGAGATGAAAAAGGAAAAATGGATAGAAGACTAGCCACCCACCCAAAAGGGTTGGATAAAATTAAAAATAATGTGAGGTGGGTAATATGTGCTGACATGCCCACCAAAGGGACACATATAGGAGCAATTTCACAGAACAAGAACTCACCACATTCTCATTGTGGAAAGCCAACTGATTCAAAGGAATAGGAGTTTTAAGGTACAGCTGGGAAGGATATTCAGCTTCAGATACATTCCAGTCATAAACCCTATTTGTCCAGAAGTATCTAAGATCCAGAAGTATCTAAAATGGGAAAAGCCCAATCAAACCTGCAGGAAGATGTCTTCATTAAACAGAATAAACAGTGTTCTACAAAGTATAAACTGAACAGATTTCTTAGGTCAGTGGGTAAGAATGAAGTGCTGATCCTGCCACAGAAGTATTGACTTTTAGGACTAAGGATACTAGATAATATGATATTTAGGGATCACAGATGGTTTCAGTGAGCTCAGAAAATAGTGCTCTAAAATTATTTCTGTTCCGTAAGAAAAGGAAACAAGTAAGTGGGAGATTTTGGAAACAAGACAGATATTAAGGAGCTATTTTAATGTTGAACAATTAGAATTATGGAAAATTCATTTGGAAACTTTAGATAGGACTGAAAAAGGAAAAAGGGAGAAAAAGTGATGCCCAATGAAGAAAAGAATGGAAGAATCACTGATTATGACCACAGTAACATGAAAATATCTTTATTTTAGTGTGGATTAGTTTTACTAAATAGAGAACACCTGAGGCAATATATGATACCTCCTAAAACCTAATAAGACTCTTACTCTCCACATTCTTTTGTGTGTTATGCTTATCTAGATGTTTCTCTCAGGATCACCATAATAATAGTGTGAGGAAAAGGAGATGTAAATAGAGACATTTATTTTTAAAAATACTTTGTTTACCAAAAAAAGAGAAAAATATTTATTATCAAAAACAATACATTCAAGAATAAATTGCAAACTGTGAGTTCTAGAATTTTCTGATTATTGAAAAAATTCTGTATTCTGGCCTACTCACTGTAGACTTAGGTAGATGATAATGGAACAAATTTCTTCTAGACAAAAGTAGATTTCCTGAAAAACAAACAAAAAGTTCATTTCTTGTGGGCAGTACATACAAGAATAAATGAATTCCATCTGTTTTCTAACCTGTCTTCACTGTGTGTGGCCCAATGTCCTTGCAAGACAGATAGTTTTACTACTTTCTGTGACAAATAGGAGCAGGGATGATATGTTTCATCTGGTTAACTGAGGACAGACCCAATTTAAGAAGTATCAGATAAGAATATAAACTTATCATCCCAATTCCAACCTTGTGCAGTCTTTAATTTTACACATTTCCATCCCCAAGCCATTCCCGAAGGACCACTGCTTCATTAAACAATTTTTAAAATTGTCCTCATAATTAAAGCTGCATGAAAGCCCAATATTAGTTCGTTTCAAATGTATTATTTTGTTTGAGAATGATATAAAATAAAAGGAAGGAAATATAAAGTAAAACATTTAATTTTTTCCACTTTTGTCTTTGTTTTTTAAAAAAAAAGAATAATAGTTTTAGCTCAAAGTAAGCAATATTTAGAAAAAAGTTATTATTATAAGTGATAATTTTGATAATTGATTGGTATTATGATAATTCATTTATAATAAATATAAATATTCAATTTTATTATTCACTTTTGGGACTTTAATTTTATGAGCATTTGTAAGACAAATAAAAAGATATGATTTGTTGGACAGGTCAATTATACAAAAATTCCACTCAGCTTTTATAGTGGTGGCTGGAGCTTCATGATTGCAACAGAAAACTGCTAGTGTCTATCAGGTGTCTTATATGTATATACAACTGTGATTTGTAGCAGCTTGCAATTCTCCCAAGTTTGGATGTACTAACAGAAGAACAACAAAAGACTTTAGAACGAACTTTCTCTAATATTCTGCATGTCTCTTTGTGGCATCCAAACTTTAAGATTATCTTTCAAGTAATCTGAAGAAACAAAGGAATCTGTTTTTTTGAGAAATTGGAGAAATCTGGAGATTTTTTTCTATCATCTTTTTCTCAGTAATAACTGAACTCGAGTAAATAAATTTAATGAAACAAAATCAAAGTAAAAAGCAAAATGACAAACAGCATAGTCAGCCTAAGATCTAGTGATCTTGTGAAAGATTAAAGTGAAAAGCATTTTTTTATCACAAAGTCTAAAAATTCAAAGGAAAAATTCACATACTGTGTCTATTTCTGTCTATGAGGAAGACTATTTAAAAAAAAAGTTTATTATTTATTTATGATAATTGTACATTTCACAGTGCTACAATACCTGTAACCATCATACAACTGTAGTTTTATTTAGATACTAAATTCTAGACATTTAAAGACTGTTTAAGAGTATCAGGCACTACTGCCCGTATTAATGAGACTGAAAATTATTTATTACACATATTGGTGCCTGAGATAGACAAGAAAAGATGAATTAAAGTTTCTGTCAATAAAAAATATTGCTACTTCAATTTTAGAAAAAATGTTGTTTCTAATTATTATTTTTTTCAATCTGTAAGACTGAATATCCAGCCCATTACTAAGTCACATCATTATAAATTGTTGAGGTGAAATGAGCATATGAGCATATGATTTGTTGTCTTCAAAACAACCAAAGACTGATTTCAAAATAAATCATAGTGTAATCTTTATGTGAGTGCAGATCAGGTCTGTGATGTTAAATCTTTGTATCTACTGAATATAAGTTAACTCATAGTAACTCTATGGGAGATTATGAAAGAAGATTAAAGGAAATTAAGATGATATTATTTTAAAGTTATCAAGAGAAACTTTAATAATCAAAAGTTATTTGAATACTAATAAATCAAGCATTTATTTCATAATGTTGGTCAGAAACAGGCAATCTTTGATATTCATTGGAGAGCTGCATCCTTTTCTACACGTTAGAATTAGATATATCAGGGAATCTATGAGCCATGAACTTTCTCAATGACAACACAATGATATCAGCCAGCTCATTATACTGATCTGCTTACTAGAAATAAATCAGCTCTGTGACTGAGCAAAAAGCAGAAATTGAAGTGGCAGATCTACGAAAGGCAATAAAAAATTAAAGCAAAAGAATTTGAAAATGTCCTTCTAGTCTGTTAACTAGTAAGTATATCATGGGAGGCATAATTGCACATAAACATTTTTATTATTTGTTTAAATATATGAATAGGTTGATCATTGATTGATGTCCCCTTTTGCTTGAATGAGGACAGAAAACAAACTGAAACTGTGTGGGATGCCTTACAGATACATGACGTGTGTATATAGATGAAAAACTTGAAGAGATCCAAGACAACACCTGACAAAAAAAAAGTAGAGTAAGATGGAGGGGATAATGAGATAAACATGGGAAACTTCTTAAGAAATAACCTTGTACTCTGAGTCATATTTTCATAGGCTGACTTTGTGTCCCAGGATGGGTTGGATAAATACAAGACAGATGTGTCCCAGATGGATAAATACAAAGGAGTATAACTATGTCTTATATTATGAGCTATGATTACAAAGATGGCTAGTTAGAAGACTGTATATCTGTCTATGCCTGTAACTGGTCACATCATATTTTGTATTTTATACATTAAATACTTCTAAGAACTTGTCAGTCAACAACTAATGAGAAGTTATATTTCTTTGAAATTAGGACAGGAAAAGCAAAATCTGGTCCATGTTTATTTAAAACTTTAGTTCCATAGTCATAAGGGAAAGATCTCTTCCTGGGACTCCTTTTGCGACAGGAGAATGGTTTTCACCTTCCCTTCCCTTCCCTTCCCTTCCCTTCCCTTCCCTTCCCTTCCCTTCCCTTCCCTTCCCTTCCCTTCCCTTCCCTTCCCTTCCCTTCCCTTCCCTTCCCTTCCCTTCCCTTCCCTTCCCTTCCCTTCCCTTCCCTTCCCTTCCCTTCCCTTCCCTTCCCTTCCCTTCCCTTCCCTTCCCTTCCCTTCCCTTCCCTTCCCTTCCCTTCCCTTCCCTTCCCTTCCCTTCCCTTCCCTTCCTCTTCCCTTCCCTTCCCCTTCCCCTCTACCTTGTCTCTTCGTTACCTCTATTGCACTTCATTCAGATCCATCACCAGAGCAGAACACACATAGACTATACCCTTCTTTATCAGTTCAATGAGACTGAAATAATGGCATTTAATATAAAATATTATATGAATCAATTTGTAAATAGGATTTGATTCTGAATAACAAACTCAGTGTGTGAGGAACAATGAAGGGAGCAAAAAATATTTTTTTTCTTATTTCACAACCACCTGACAAAATTATGCCAATGGAAGTATGCAGACACTATGAAAGTATTATTTCTTTTCAGTTACTCAAATACCAGGTTGCCATATGAAACATGAATTGTACTATTGACAATTACTTAGCCATTAAATAAATTTGAAATGTTTCAAACTTAAATCAACATCCTGCTTCACAAATAAACATAAATTCAGGTAGAACATATCAAGGTTATGCAAAGTAACCTGAGTAACAGCTGGAAATTCCTGCTTTTTTTTTTTTTTTTTTTTTTTTTTCCTGGAGTGTAGAAAGTAGCCAACTCTGCTTTATGTGGTATACATCAGTGTATATACAGTATAGTTTATTCCATTACCTGCATGTTGTTTAGTCTTACTTAATCATGAACCAAACTCCTTTTCTCTGGAGAAAAACAGTACATTGTAGTCTTTGATAACTATTCCACTCTCATCTCTTGGATCACATCTGGCAAACAGTAACATGAGTTTCTATTATTATTTTTTTCTCAAAACACTGGCATAACATTTTTTTATTTGCATAATAGGTGTTTACAGACAAAAGAATTACCTTACTGCTTGCTCTAAAATTATCAGGATTTAACAGGTAATATACTCTTTCAAGTCATTTTTTTCAGGTAATTAACAAGTTGGGTAATCTTCCAGAAACAGATTTTATTACTTGTAGGTGCCAAAGAATACCAGGCATTCGTAATACTATGGACCTCTAGAATTTAAACACATTAATATGTATAATTTTTATATATAAACTAGGAATTTTGAATTATTACTGGCAAGCCTCAGAGATATAGTATAATGACATAAAAAGGAGGACTAAATATTTATTCCATATATTATTTTTTGTTTAAACAAAAACATATTTTAAAGTGTTGTTTTGTATGTATTTTATACTATGCATTTCTTTATTTTAAAGAAATGTGTGGGACATACAAATGTCTATGTGAAAATCATTCCTGCACAGCCTGCTTTCACTGAAAGTTTGAGTAAATAAACAATCTTTATGGCATCTCTCCAGGCCCAGAAATATGATCTTTATATAGTTAATTCTGAAATGGAAAAGTAATAAAAAGTGATGTCTGCTAACAACTAACAAAGTGAGACATTGAAAACAAAGACCAAACAATCCAGTTACTAAATGTACTATTCATAAGTTTTCATTTTGCTAATAAATACCAGGGTTATTTTATTAGATGAGCTAAAGGGAAATTTCAATTATAATCCGATAATCTGAAAGTCTTATTTTGTCACATTTTAGTTTTAATAACATACTAATGGAAAAGGTTAGTATAATTTTCCCCCCCAATACTATCAATCTGGATTCTTTCTGCCTCTTTAATCGAAATTATAAGACAGGAGCTTCCTCCTTTATTGAAGAGGGGAGGGGAGGGGAGGGGAGGGGAGGGGAGGGGAGGGGAGGGGAGGGGAGGGGAGGGGAGGGGAGGGGAGGGGAGGGGAGGGGAGGGGAGGGGAGGGGAGGGAGGTGAAAACCATTCTCCTGTCGCAAAAGGAGTCCCAGGAAGAGATCTTTCCCTTATGACTATGGAACTAAAAATTTAAATAAACATGGACCAGATTTTGCTTTTCATGTCCTAATTTCAAAGAAATATAACTTCTCATTAGTTATTGACTGACAAGAAGTTTTTAGAAGTATTCCTATATATATATATTTATATATAATTTGTGTATACATATATGTGTATATAATATATACATGTACATGTTCATATACACATACATGTACATGTACAAGTACATATAGAAATCATTGTAGAGAAAACACTTTATGTTTTCTAAATACATTTGTAAAGAAAAATTTTTTTTTTTTTTTTAAAAGTCCCAATATTCCATGAATGATCTGTTAAAATCTTAAGACTAGTAGTACCTGAATCTGAAAGAACAATTTACATCTTCATATCAGTCAGATTCTTTGAAGAACCCCTAGGCCAACTGTCATAATGCCACTTTAGAGGACTTTTGTTCTTATGCTGCTTAGATAGGATATTATTTAAGTGCTCCTAAGCAGCATGTAAGATTGACTGTACTCAGGTGTAAGGATTCACCACAAATCTCTTAGGTCCTCTGAAAAACTAATTTGTTAGATGTGTACAAGTAAAGATTTATTCATCTCTGAATTACCAATTTTTATGAGTGAAATTTAAAAATGGTATCAGTTTGCAGCCCCTATTTACATGAAATATTTGTTTTTTAAAGAATTAACTCAGGCACTGAAACTACTGAATGACAAAGATGACCTTGACACTCCTCAGCCTATATTCTTTATGAATAGTTTAATGTTTTTGGGACTTGCATCAACCTTAAGCTATAGAATGTTTTGAAAGAAGAAACTATATTCTGCAGCATAGCCAAGGGAAAGAGCTATTTCTTGTAAAATCAGAATTCACTGAAGCAAAGAGGGCAAATAGAGGGGATGCTGGGAAGAAGTAAACAGAGATGGACCCTGATCTGCAGTTCATGTGAAGGGAAGTCCTCAGGGTCTCCTTTACCCAGGAATCTCCCCTTTCAAGGCATCCTGTTTTCCATTAGGTTCCTTCTTCATTACTCTTTCTTACCCACTCCATGACTCTCTATTCTTCATTTTACTGCATACTAGCCTCTTTCTTACAAGGAGGAGGGAAAAACAGCTCTGCCTGCTGGGTGTCCAAGAACCTGGGCTTCCAGGGACTTAATGGTTACCCCAGATGTAGGCATACAAAGTTTAAGGTTGCAGATGCCTTAAAAGCAGATAATAATAAAAAACATCCTTGTTGTTTCTATACTATATATAATACAAACCATATGTTTTCTCAAATATGCAATTTAATTTAATGGGAACAGCTTGGCAACATTTTCAGAATAACTCTAAAATTGTCCTTGATTCTCTGAGTGTGAGATACACAGTTGCACAAACTAAATGAGAAAGATAAGCACCATTTTCCCCATTATTTTTAAGCATTTATGCACCTCAGAAGCCACACTCAAGACTTTTGGATGGTTATCTTTAAGGAATTGATTCATATTTTCCAAATATTATTATTTTCCTCTTGCCCTAGAAGTCTAAAAATATGAGAATAAAAATGCACATAAAAAGACCCCCAAGGACTGAGATAATTGCCTTTGTTGGATGAAAAATAAAATAAAAAATTACAGTAAATGTCCATGCGCACTTGGTAGGATATTTCTTTTTTTGCCAAGGGTTTAATTAAGAGCTACTATTAAAAAAAAAAATATATCTTAAAAACAAATTAAATCAAAATCAGGCAAAGAAATACAAAAAGTCACCGTGCAGCATTTATCATTTAATTACCATTGTATGATTGTCTGTCCTCCTCTTTTTAATTGCCACACTCTCATATGTATTACTTTGTTGTTATTTTTCTTCTAATTAGTTTTATTTGAAAAAGTTAATTATGTGCCACTTATTTCCTTACACTCAGTGTGCAATTATCACTGATCCACAGTGAACTGAATGGCTAATGATCATATATGAAGGAAATATCTGGTTTCTCCATTCCAGGGAAGTAAACGTTATTTAGTGATGACTCTTACATTTGTTTTCAGGTTTCCCTAAATATAAGGATGGGAAAAGCTTCAGGTCATTTTTTATTCAAAAAGAAAATAGTATATTTTATCATAAACCTAGATCCAGCATCTAATGACACTTCAGCAAAATGTCACGCATTTATTTATCATCTTCACTGGCTGTCAGTCATTCATATCTTTCTTCTAAATTCCTCGCCATTTCATAAGATAATTACTACTATGATGACATTAAATGTTAAAAACTGGATAATCCAGTTGAAAATTGCATTAATATCTATAAAATGGGTGAATATTATATAATATCAAACACAAAACACATTTTATGGCTTTTTTACATTTTAACATGTGCCATAGTCTTACGTAGTCAACATTAAACCTGATTTTTAATCAAATGTCATAAACACTTTGTATTGAATACAGCTCTAATAATAATATTCCTAAAAGAGAATAATAAGCATAATTAGATGGCACAATGTTGGTGATTAGGTTTTGTAAAATAGAAATTTCTGTTGATTAATTCAAAGCATATTATTTTATAAAATCTTGCATTATGATTTACTGGGAGGTCGCAGCTCCAGGATGCTGAGTCAGAAGCAAGTAAACCATTGTATAATTGTTCAGTTTACAACAATGTAGCTTTCATTTCTGTTAATTTTACAACCACCTTGTTTTAAAATGAAAATTCTCAAAAAAATGAGACAGCAACTCTAATTCTAGCACTTACAATTTTTCTTAGTAAAATTTTACAGGATTTGAAATAACAAAATACTTTGTACACTTTTCTCAGTGTAGAAAACATTTGCCACATTTTTTTGAGTGCTTTATAAAGAACTTGCTCAAGCAGGGCCACTGAGAACTGGTTACCCAGCACAATATCCATATAGCTTTTGTATATCTCCAAGGTGGGAGACTCCACAACATCTCTGAGCAACCTGTGCCAAGGCTCAGTCACCACCTCATGGTGAAAAAATGTTTCTTGATGTTCAGAGGGATCCTCCTGTGCTTCAGTTTGCACACACTGCCTCTTGTCCTGTCTCTGCGCACCACTGAAAAGATCCTGGCTCTGTCTCTTTGCATCCTCTCTTCAGTTTATTTTTATACATTTATAAGATCCCTCTGGAGCTTTCGGTTCTCCAGGTTGAACTGACACAGTTCCGACAGCCTTTCCTCATAGGACAGATGTTCCAGTTTCTTCAGCTTCTTAGTAGTCTTTCGCTGGACTCTCTCAAGTATGTTCATGTCTTACATGCTCTGCCCCAGTGATGCCATAGCAAGGGCAGTCTCCAGCTCCCCACAGCGCTGCTTTGCCTGGCCATAGGCCTCACCAAGCCAGGTATACCTGTGGGCCCAAGTCTGGTCTGGTCTCAGCCTGTCACCAACCCCAGTGAAGCTTCTGATGTCCAGGGCTGGACATGCCCCTGGTGGTCCCCTGGCTGCTCCACTTCTGTCTGGGCAGTGGGATGGGTCTTTGCTGCTAGCCCCTGACATGACGTCCCATGCGGACATCCCAATTCCATGGAGCAGTCATCCTGTGAGGCTTTCTGAAGTTGAGCTTGAGAAGTTGAGTGCTCAGAACTGAGGACATAAGAAAACAACTGTTGGCCCCTTTGAGTGTGTGCCCTGAGATATTTTCTGTGGGATTCTTTCACTATTAAATACACAAAATTAGTTTTTTCCCAGCATGAATGGAAGGACTGTAGCTGATACACTGCAGAACTTGTCTTAGAACTGAATGTAATATATATATATATAAATATATATATGAATATATATATATATAAAATTAAGGGAATTTTGTTATTATCTGGATATTTTAGTGGTTTTGTGTAAGATGATATTGAACTGCCTGCTAACAGCTGTTTCTAAAGTAACTGCTATGTGATTGTCACTCTTTAGGAGTTGGATTTGATGCTAGCAAATTTTATTCACAAATGTTAAGTACCACCAGGTGTAAAGAATTCTGGACACATGAATTACAGTATAATAATACAAGTAGACCCTAGAGTTATAAAAAGAAATGCTTAGAGTTCATGTTCCCCATTTGTAATACATGAATACTTACAACTTCTCTTATGTGGGTGCTGTTAATATAAACATATTAATACTATGAAATACTCAGTTACCCATAGAGCAAAGATAACTCTACAAGGAAATGAACATATCTATGTGTGGAGAAAAAATGTAGATGGTGTGGCAAATGTAAAAAGGTCCTGCATATGTTTAGTACTATTTGTACTTTATAGAGACCAAAATACACATAAGGAAAGTGACGTGTATGTATAAATTATATATACACAGCCTAAATTATTTCTGTTTGTGAGAAGTTTGATGTGGATGTGTCCAGATTATGCCAAGAGCATGAGTAACCCTCCCTGCACAGACCCGACCCTCTTTCCTCCTCAAATCCGCAAGGTTTCTAAATTCAGGAGCATGATTGAACAGAAACTTGAAAAGGTAGATCTCAGCAATGGGTCAAAATGAAACAAAACAGAAATAAAAATAGCTTATAAATGATCTTCCCCCCTCCCTCCTCTCTCCCCACCCCCCCCCACCCCCCACCCCCCCCCCCAAGATTTTGCAAGACAGAGTTTTCTTTTTAGGCTTTTTTTCATAAACTTTCTTGTTTGCTGTTAAAGAAACATACATGCAGTATGCATTTGTGTTATTCTTTCTGTTTTACGGGGATTGCAGCAGAGGTCTGCCTTAACATTTTGCTCATCTCATCAGTCTCAAAGTCCCTTGTTTTAGCAATACGATCTCTATATTATAAAGAAAATCAAACACATCTTGAATATGCATAATAAAAAGATAGTATTGCATAGATTGATTACAGTTTTACACAATTATAGTTCCGACCACAGTTAAATAAAGAGTATTTGATTTTGAAGAATAGCTTTATGAATGATAATGCATGACCTTGAGTTCAGTTTCTTCTGTCCTTGGGACATTTCTGTCTATACATCTGTAAGACTAATCTCTATGTGTAGTAAGTACTTTCTAATGATTTCCAACCTCATTTTAGGAGAAAAGGGATATAATTTTTGGTACTAATCGAGTTTATGTTTTAGCTAGTTGGTCAGAAAGATTAAACAGAAACAATCAGCCATCCTGTTTCCTCTTACTAACTGAGTAAATAAATTAATATGCTTCTTTTTTGAGGCATGGCTCTGTAAAAATTTAGAGTACCAAGTTTCATCAGAGGTGTCATTGCTACAGAAGTTCTTTTGAACTAAGAAGAATGGCTAAAGATGCAACATTCTCTGTGATGTCTTCTGGTGATGTAGCTTCTCCATCCTGCAAAGAAAATAGATGAGGTGTGCTCCCTTTCCTTCATGAAGCTGATCTACTATTTTGTGTTTCCTTCACTGAGTGTTACATCAGTGTTACCAATCCCAGGCATGTGGAGTATGGTACTGTGTGCTGTGCACTCTAATGGGTGAGCAATATTCTATGTCTTCTTGACACTCTTGGAACTCACTCTCATGCAAGCTTCACACACCTCTGGGCTGTTTCCCATCTAACTAAAGTTCTCAAAATAAGAAAATAAACATGGTTGAAAATCACTAAGTTAAGATATGATAAGACCAAAATCCATTTTCTTTTACCAATTTCTAAAACTGTACTAGACTCTTAAGTAAGTAGGAGTGTATCCTAAGTATTATTACCAATTTTCTATTTAAAAATTCTCAAAGCCTTTGACACTTTTTTGCATTTTGAAATTTCCTGTTGTCTTTCATATGGCAGATTTTTTTCAGTGTTGGAATTCACATCTTAAAAGTAAATATATTTTAATGTCATAATTAAGCACTATGTCCATGTTTTGTTTTCAGATACAGAGCATGAAAACTTTAATTCACACTTAAATGAAGTTATGAAGTGAATTAAATGTGAATTAAGTGAAACTGTGACTTAAGAGAACCAAATTGACCGAGATTTTATCTGTGCATTTTAATCCTAAAAGTGTCCAAATCTACATAAATTTTTCATTTGGTTGTTTTTCTCCAAGTTAATATTAGCTGAGAAAGATTTAGGAAAGTTTGTTTTTTTTCTTAACAATGTTTAATTGCATTTAAAAAAAAATCGTATATATTATAGATATTTTCAAATATTTATTGGAATAGTGTCTTTGTTCATGTCGATGTGATGTAGGTAAATTTGGCAACATTGCAAAATAAGTGCTTAAACAAAACAAACAAACAAAAAAACCCAACCACACAAAAACCCCAAAATATCCTGTTTAAGTTTCGTGTTTATAGGTATAGAGGACAGCTCATAGACACAGAAAAATAGACATGAGCACAAAAATTATAAAGGAATAGAAATTCTGCTATACAGTAGTTAAGTTTAGACTACCTTGTTCTTTACCAGAAGATTTTTCTAAGTCCTCTGACATCCATATTTCAGTGGTGATGTGAAATGCGTTATGTTTCCTGGATGGGAGGTGTTGAGTCAGTGATCAAGATTTGAGAACACTTCATGTGACATCTAACATCCTGAGCTGCAGCCCACTAAACAGTCTGGAAAAAAAAGCTTTTATGTTTTTCACACCTTTTATTTCCCCACCAAGGGGTCAGAAAATGCTTCTGAGTCTTAACAATATGACTGTTTTTTCAGAATCAATCTCAGCTACTGTGTAGCATCCACATCTCCTTTGAGGAATCAATATCTTAAAAATTACTCAGAGCAAAAGTTAGGTCTACATTATAGGTCAAGCCACGCTGACAGGTTGACAAGGCAGAGAAGGTCATTTATCCTTTATGGCAGAACCAGGAACATAGCTCTGTTCTGATCAATCCACTAACAGGATAAGAAAGTGTCTCAAAATGACATGCTGTGTCCACTGAACTTAAACAGCACCAATCTGCTGTTCATTTAAACCTTGCCTTTGGCAGTTTTCTAGAAATGTGTGTTGAGCACTTCAGTTATCTCTTCTTTTTGTAAGTCTCTGTCTGGAATTTTGTCCTTGGGGGAAAGTTCCTTTTAAAAATGTTTATATATCCCACCACTTAAAATGAATATCCAGATTTTACTTCAGAAGACCGTTCAATGGAAAAAGCTTTGATCAAGAGCAACTTATGCACATTTTGTGTTGCTGTATGAGTATAATCTTGAAAAAGTACACATTCATTTCAAATAACTGTTCAAAATTGTGTGTGTGTGTGTGTGTGTGTGTGTATGTGTATGAATATACCAAAATTGAAATGTGAATTTTTCAGGTTTGGACTCTAAAAGGCTGTGGTAGGATTTCTTGGGGATCAGGGACATGCACTGATCCTACAGGGTTTGGACAATCCAGGCTGGGTCTCTGAGCAGAATACTTCCATGTGATAATCTTGCCCTTGAGGTCACATGTAAGGGCAAAAATGAGGAAGTCAAGCTAGTGCTTCCTTCCTGTTGAATGCCCGGATGCACTAACCACAAAGTAGATTTAGTTTGTACACGTGTACTAACAATGCAGACCGATCACAGCACTTCCGGGGGGGTGGGAGGGGGGGGTGGTGATAAGTGCCTTTAGCCAATAGACTGTAAAGCATAGAGCATGTGACCGTGTGGCTCTGTATATCTTGGCGCTATTTGGGCAAATAAAGGAGAATGACTTTCGTCCCATTGGTGTGAGGTTGTCACTCCGGTCTCACCTTCCGTACAAGGTCCCTCTTACAAAAGGCCAATATTATTTGATGGGATTTCAAAATATCAGTTAATCTTACCTACTTTTTACAGTTACAAGAAAAAAGGATTAAAAAAAAAAAATAACGTTGCTTTGAGTGGTTTATAGTTCTGAATCTATCTGTTCACTAAACACTTTCTAAATACATGATCATAAACACATTTACCAACCTGGTAGGAAAAAACTCTGTATTTTTTTCAGTATCCCTTTATGGTGTTTGTTCTTTTCTCTCATCCAAAGTTTAGTAGAGTCCATTAGTGAGATAAATGGTACTGTACTTGAAGTACTTCTTTCTTCTCATTAACACTGACCAGACTGGTGCTACATGACATGACATGATGTGACATGCTAATCACAATTTATTTATGATGACTGTTTTCCAAACCAATAGAAATCAACGGCCTGTGCTTGTTGGAGGTCACAATGCATCTTAGGCACATACCTCAAATTGTTATTTCTATTTTTCAGTGAAATTTCATTGCCATTAACATTTTCCAAATAAATTTAGAGAATGTTATTAGTTATGTGTACTAATCAATTAATAATGACATTTAAGGCTTAGTTTGTGCCTCTGTCAGAAACATTGCAAACATTATATAATGCTTGTACATGTACCCACAAATGCCCCCACACACACATGTGCATACACCTCTGAATAAAAGTGCTATAAAAAAGAAAGATAGCTTGATGTTTTAGCTGTTGCTGTATCTGCAAAATTTTAAAAGGCATTAAGTAATTTTATTGGCCATAGAGGCTGGCATTTAGGAGCGTACTAGACACATTTATTATTAGAGAGTTTATATTACTGATAAAGTTAAATATTGAGCAAGATGTTTTCTCAAAGGCAAAGTTGTCAAAGGAAAATCAGAATAAACTAAAAATAGGCATGAAACCTCATGCTCTGTTAATCTTTTCATATAAAAATAATATTGTAAAATAATCTGCATTCTTTTAAGGACTCAAAGAACAATCATTTTAAGTAGACTTTCTTAAATTGCTGACATGAATAGTTGTCCTGACATTCAAACCGTTTCAGCATAACAACTCATTCCAATCAATTCTGCATAGCCAGTAGATCAAGGAACATGATTTTTTTTTTTTTTTTTTCCACTCATTGTACTACATCACAAATAATGCATTCTGAGCCCCATGAGACAGGAAAGACATTGATAAACTGGACCAAGTCCACTGGAATATTCATCACTGGAACACTTGATCTTTGAGGAGATGCTGAGAGCCTGGGCTTTTTATAGCTTGGAAAAGAGACAGCTGTGGGAGACGTAATAACAGCTCCCCACCCCACACCCTCCCCTCCTATGGGGAGGCTACTGAGAAGACAAAGACAGAGTCTCTACTGACGTGCATAGCAGGAGAACAAGACGCAGTGGTCCTAAATTGAAACAAGAAGATGCCAGCTGGATAAAGAGAATTAAAAATTTCACACAGAGGATAATTAAGCAGAGCAGGCTGCCCAGAGAGGTTGTGCAGTCTCCATCCTTGGAGTCTTTTAATACTCAGCTGAAAAAACCCTAAACAATGTGGTCTGAATGCACTGTTAATCCTGTTTAGAGCACAAGGTTGGACTAGGTGGCCTCCTGAGGAACCTACCAACCCAAATGAGCCTGTGATTCTACCATTTTGGGGGGGTTTTGAGTCATATGCAATACCTGCAGTGGCAAGGGCAGGACAGTTCCTCAAGTAATTCAACAGAGAATTACACATTTGAGAGTAACATACCCTCACCTTGTAAAAGTCTACAGAATGTTCTAAACAAATACTTTGTCTTTGATTTGTCCATTTGAATACTAAGATTCAGCTTCTAAGTGTATAATTTCAACTGTATCACCAAACTTAATAAATTGCAGGTCTGACAAACTTGTAGATTTTTTTGTGTTTTATCTCACCTGCTGATAGAAAGTAGATTTGCTTCAGTCTGTAACAAAACTAAATAATCAACTGGGAACAAATGTTGAAACATAAAAAAACCCAAACCACAAAACATTTTAGGAGAAATTTTCTCCATAAGCCTCCCATGCCTTCTGGACCTCACATTAGAAACAAAGCAGTGCTCAACTATTTTTTTCCTGAGGCCATGCACTCTATGTGGCTTCCGGCGGGGGGAGGGGGGGGGAGGGGTAGGGGGGTGGGGGGTGAGGGGGTGAGGGGGGGGGAGTGAGAAAGGCTTTATCCCTAACCACTCTGGCCTGCTACCACCAACGTAATTATATTGGCACAGAGGGTGAAAGAGTTTCCGAAGATAAAAAAATCACATGAATATAAAGCATTCATGAACTGATGTATACCCATAGCAATATTTTTCCTCTTTCAACTTATGTTGCCACAAGAAATATCTGTTTAAGGTCCAAAAAAGTTATAGGTACAAAAAAGAAATTCAGAATTAAATTTAATTTTTTAACACCACAGAAGATAAACAATCATTCTGAAGAAAGTTCACATACTTTTTTCCTATGTGGTCATCTGTTCCACTTCTGCAACTCTGTAGTATCTTGTATAAACAGATGGAATGAAATTGAGACATCTTTCTGGCTCCTTTGAAATCTGTGGAAGAAAAATTTAACTTCAGTTATCTGGAAGAAGTAATGATGGATAGGTATGTTTTTGCATATATTTTTAACATGTTTACAAAATTTACAATTTTTTCCAACTGATGCTTTTTTGTAAAACAACAAGAAAAGTAAAAATGTATAATCATTCTATATTATGTGCCAAAACATTTTGACAGAAGAAATCATAGTGCCATTAAAGAGGAGAAATATGTTTTTATATGTTCATTTTACAATCTACTTAATTTTTTAAAACAATAAAATCAAACACACCTGTCTGTTAACATCATATTAATTAAATAAGCTTATATATATCTTTTCTATAAAGGTAATTTTTAGAAAAAAAAAAAAATAATCAGATTAATATGCTGGTAAACTTTTTAGCAGTCCCTTCTGTTGTTCTTCAAATCTGTAGTTAGTTGCCTAATCAAGGTAACATATTCAAAAGGCTCAACAGCATATCAACTTTCATTGAGTTTAGTGCAATTTCTCAAAGTAGAATTTACCACATATAATTTTAGACATGCACAATGTAAACTTTCACATCTGAGTTCCAGTGGAGGAGCTTTATCTTATACTTTCTAGACAATGAAGAGAAACAAGATGTTGTTGGTCTGATTATTCTAGTTAAATGTAAATAATGACTCTGTGATGACAAAAATCACATCCTAGACATGTCAATTTATTCCTATTGACAATAAAAAAAGCCTTGGTGTTCATCTGCATTCAGTCATACTAATTCTTTTATGAATTCTACTGTCACTCTGTTGAGAATGCAGGCTGTTTCAACTTAAAAGCACACATATGAGAAAAGAATCTCATGCTTTAATATGTCCACAAGTTTGCATATATTTAAGGGTAGATCAGCCTAAATTACATTCTGTTAGTACAAGTTTGCAGAGTTAAGGTAGATATACTTGAATTATGTTCTATTAGTGCAACAAAATAAGTTATAACATTAAAGGGATATATACATGTGTATCTAGGTCAATTTCCACACACATGTATTTATATCAGGACTTCTACAGTTATGTGAAAAAAGTTGTTATTAATAAATGGCCACTGGCAACTTTTTCAATACACATGGAATTGGGTAGTAATTAAATCCATTACTCTGTTTAATTACTCAATAGATAAAAATGAAGATAAAGCAAGTAGAATGAGAAATATATACTCTATGTTTAGATATAGATATAACTATATTATATAAATTCGGGTAAGAGGAAATACCTACTTTTGGATTAGTGAATGTGAAAAAATGGTAAACAAAGAGTAAGAACTGACCAGCTTACTCTCTATAACATACAATTAATGTACCTCAATACATCAAAAATTATTTGAAAAAGCAATAAATAAAGCAGTGCCAGCATAGTGATGATAAAAAATATTTTTGAGGGCATAAAAAAAATGTCAAAAATACACAACAATCTTCTGATAGAAAAAGACTTGGAACAACTGACAGAAGAAAATGAACATTAGTTGTGAAATGTAAAAAAAAACAATCAAAATACTATATCCAAATTTCCTATTACCACCGATAAAACAAATCTAAAAACCATTATGGATGGTTATCTGAGAAACTGACACAACATCATGCATTTGTGAAAAGGAAACACGTACAATAAGAAATCTTAAGGCATTAGTTATGAAATAACACCTTTATAAAAATGTTATGTTCCTGATAGGCCTCTATTACATCTATGTTTTAAAAACAAAGTAAAGTATTAGTCATTGTATCTCTTACAACAGAACATATTAGATCTGATGATGTTATAATAAAAAAAGGGAAATTATTTTTTTTTTATTCCAGACCAGATTGAATAGGCAGATTTCAAGCTGCCCCCTTTATAGATTTAGAAAACAAGTAAAGAACTAAAAAAGGAACAAGGAAAAGTGTGAGAGAAAACAAGGAATGTGGAATTGTTTTCACAGAGAGAGAATAAATAGATTAGGTTTCCTCAGCCTGGCAAAGTAATATATAAACCTGTATGACTAGGGAAGATGCATAGAGAAATTTTTTTAGGCTTTGGTTTACTGTCTCAAAGTAGAGAAATTAGCAGGTTGAATATGAAAAGAAAGTGAAAGTTATTTTTTATGCAGAAAGCAAAACAGTTGAAAAAGGGATTAGACTTATTATCAGAAACTGCTAAAAACAATTGTTGCCAGCAACTGGGTGATAAAAGATCATTTCACGGTTATCCTATTTCTTTTGTTCTTTCTCCTGTTTTATCAGGTAACATCAGTCTTGGTCTGAATCACTCTAGCTTTCTTATCATCTCATCTTTTAGGAGATGTGCCCAGCTGCTGCTTAAGTACAAAATGGGTCTTATTGTAGCTGCTTCCCTGACCAGACCCTCTGTGCAGCAACACGGGAGAGCAGCCAGCGTGATTTACACAGGCTTTGCTGCAAAGTCTATCGATCTTGATAGGAAACCTTCCACGAACTTCAGTAGTATTTGGCCAGGCCAAGCACCTCCCCACCTCTTAAGTGCTATGAGAAGGGAAGTACTATGCATACTGAGCTCATACATTCAAACATGAAAAAATAAGGGTGTTTTATTTCTTCTTTGATATTTATCATCTGAAAAATGATGAAACAGTCAGGATTGTAGTGCACAGACACATATGATGATGTAAAAGTATGAATTGCTTTAGAAAATATTAGGATGTTAATACAGTTTTCAGAATAGGTTAATAGATATCAAAAAGCTGGGATGAGGGAAAAGGCTTTTCAGAATGATCTTATTTTTTGGCATGTGGCAGTCCATGAAATGTTTATAAGCAGTTTAACATATAACTTGTTTAAATTATTCACTTAACAAGGTTGTAACAGCATTAGCGTTTCTTCCAAGTGTGATGGGAAAAAATGTGAAACGTTCATACTTGATTACTTATATAGAGACATATATTTGTATTAAATATTACAACTGTTTTCAGTTCAGATTGTACTACAATATTTCTACACATGAGAGATTTTCACCATGAGGAAAATATATTGCATTGTTTGACCTACTGTCAGATAGTAAAATAAAAGGAATATAAGCGAAAATACCTATTTTACACAAGAATAAAAATAAAGATGGAAATATATTCAGATCTTTAAAAATATTAAAATTCTGTGTACAATATGGATTTGGAACAGTATACATTAAATTATATTTTCACTATTATTATTACATTTTTATAATGAAGATCAGCGATTTCTTTCTAGAATCCAGGGTTTATACAAGACTGTAGGAAAAATTCGAAAATTTCAGTAATAGCAGTGACTTCAAGATTCCCAGATATTTCCTCTGTAAGCCTTTATAACTTTACTTCCTTTGCTAACAATAGTTCCTCCTTTAGAATGGTATGTGGCCAAGCTAGCAAAACCTTTAACTCTTGCTCTTTCACTTTTACTGTTAATATCACTAGAGATTCAAGGAAGAGCTGAAGGAGCTTTATGACTTCTTCCAGCATCCTTGGGAATTAAGCACCTGGGCATCTCTGAGGTCTGAATCTGCAATAACCTCTGATCAATATTGCTGTCACTTCCACGCGGAGGGATATAAATGCATTCTTCAGAAGTACTTTCCACCATTACCTGGAGAGATATAACTTTAGGGAATGGCTGGTTTTCCTCTTATTCCAACCTGCCTGCTACAGTATTTGGCTGCATGTGCAATACCATTTTAAGCCACTGGGAATTTAAATTAATAAAGAATGTGAAACAGAAGTGCACTGACAGACATTTTGATTCACACACCTACCAGAAGCCCAGGACGTCCTGGAATTCTTCCTCCCTCTTTCACATTTTTACCAATAGAATGTTCTGTGATGCAGTTGAGGCTTGTCCTGCTTATACTGTACAATATAACTCTACTAGCCTCTCCAGTCTGATGCACAAAACTTTACCTGATTTATCTGATGAATTAGCATAAGCAGAAATTAATAGAAGGGTCTATTTTATTTGCACTAACCATCCTCTGCCCTACAGGAAGCCTTAGTATATTCTCCTTATTTTATTTTAAAACATCACTCAGAAGGATGAAAAGTAAATAGAAAGAAAAAGATCACTTTTACTTTCCAAATAAATGACAGGTTGTCATGAAACACATTTTCACATGCTCAACTTTTTATACGTGTGTGTGTGTTTTATGTGTCTCCATGTGTTGGGTTTTTTTAATGGCTGACATAGGGGTATTTCCAGCTGGAATTTCTCAGTGTGGTTTGTGAATTTTTCTCAATCTTCTTAATTGTTTTCACAGGTTTTAGAATATAATAGAAATAGAAATAGAAATAGAATTAGAAATAGAAATAGAATAGAATAGAATAGAATAGAATAGAATAGAATAGAATAGAATAGAATAGAATAGAATAGAATAGAATAGAATAGAATAGAATAGAATAGAATAGAATAGAATAGAATAGAATAGAATAGAATAGAATAGAATAGAATAGAATAGAATAGAATAGAATAGAATAGTTCCAGCTGGAAGGGACCTACAGCAATCATCTAGTCCAACTGCCTCACCACTTCAGGAATGACCAAAAGTTAAAGCATGTTATTAAGGGCATTGTCTATATTCCTCCTAAACACTGACAGGCTTGGGGCATCAACCACATCTCTAGGAAGCCTGTTCCAGTGTTTGACCACCCTCTCTGTATAGAAATGCTTCCAAATGTCCAATCTAAACATCCCCTGGCACAGCTTTGAACCATTCCCATGCGTCCTGTCACTGGATCCTGGGGAGAAGAGATCAGCACCTCCCCCTCCACGTCCCCTCCTCAGGAAGCCATAGAGAGCAATGAAATCACCCCTCAGCCTCCTTTTCTCCAAACTGGACAAACCCCCGAGACCTGAGTCACTCATCACAGGACATGCCTTCCAGCCCTTTCACTATCTTTGTTCACCTCCTCTGGGTGAATTTAAGGACTTTCACATCCTTCTTAAATTGTGGAGCTGTCATAGTTTAAGCCCAGAGGGCAACTGAGCACCATGCAGCTGCTTGCTCACTCCTTCTCCCTTAGTGATAGGGAGGAGAAAATACAACAAAAGGCTCACAGGTCGAGACAAGGACAGGGAGGGATGACTAACTGGTTATGGTCACCATCAAAAGACAGACTTGATTGGGGAAGAAGAAAGAGATCAACAGTTTAATTTTGAAGACTACCACCATTAATTTACCAATCAAATCAGAGTAGGACAGTGAGAAATACAACCATATCTTAAAAACACCTTCTCCCTACCTCTCCCTTCTTCTGGGGCTCAGCTTTGCTCCCAACTTCTTTACCTCCTCCTCACCAGTGGCACAGGGGGGCAGAGGATAGGTGTGCGGTCAGTTCATCACCCGTTGTCTCTACCACTCCTTCCCCCTCAATGGGAGCACTCTTCACACTCTTCCCCTGCTCCAGTGTGGGGTCCCTCTCACAGAGATGGTCCTCCACACACTGTGTCTGACATGAGTCCTTACCACAGGGCTACAGCTCTTCATGGACTGCTCCAGCATGTGTCCCTGATGTGGGCTGCAGTCCTCCGAGACACAAACTTTTCCAGCATGGGCTTCCCACAGTGTCTTGGCCTTCTTCAGCTGCAGCCACCAGCTCCAGTGTGTTCTCCGCAGGCTGCAGGTTGGTATCTGCTCCACTATGGACCTCCAAGTGCTGTAGGAGGACAGCCTGCCCTCTCACCACAGGCTGCAGCCCAGTCTGCTCTGGCACACCTCCTCCCCTCCTCCTCCTTTCTTCCACTGACCTCAGTGTTTGCATAGATATTTCCTTCACGTCTCCCCCTCCCAGGTTCCCCTTCTTAAATATGTTATATCAGAGGCACAGCCACTGTCTCTAATTGTCTTGACCTTGGCCAGAGGTGGGTCTGACTTGGAGCTGGCGGAGTTTCAAGAAGCTTCTAACAGGAGCCACGCCTGCAGACCCCTACCCTGTTACTAGTGCTGCAATCTATCCAGATCCCTCTGCAATGCCTCTTGTCCCTGGGAGAGTCAGCAGCACCTCCTAGTTTGGTATCATCAGCAAACTTGATAATAATGTGTTCAAGTCCTGCATCCAGATCACTGATAATTTTGATCATTGATTTTTTTAAAATATATTTTTAGGATTTTTTTTAACTGCTGATTAATCTAGATAGATATCTTGGCAATCTTTTTATGTTATCTTCATCAATCCTTATGTTAACAGTGTGGGATTGTAAAAATGTTACTGGTAATAATAATGGAGAACAAAATTAAAACAATAAAGAAAACTTCCCTAAGCATCAACAAAAATACATTTAGAATTTTGACAGCAGCTTTTGTCCGTGCTTATCTATCTCAGCTATTCCATTCATTCTATGAGTTACTATAGTTTCACTCATCTTCATTTTGAGACTTTGTGCTACTGGAGGAAAGTCCATGAAAGTGCAATTGCACGAAGGTTATATTTGTTGGCATATGAAAGCATAATGTCCCCATTGCAAGGAACAAAGAATAGAATGTTCTTTCTTGTAAGTATATGGATAAATACAGAAATATATAACATAACTTAAAATTGGGGCATGATATGATCAAGAAACTCCTCTGAACTATAATTCCTGTTCCTCCTGTCTTAAAACATTAACTAAGTAAAATATTTCCTGATACTCATCTGATATTTTTCCATATTTAACTAGAAGCACATACAGATTTCTATTACTCTTCTGTTTCATTTCAAATAAAGAGAAAACTATGGATTTGTTTGAAAGATATTTTTAAAAAGGCTTTTTGCGAAGTATTCACTCTTAAAGATTTTCTCAGTAGAATGACAAAGACTACTCTTGAGTACAATAAAAAGAAAATATCTAGTCTTACTAGATCATTAGATCCTGGATTCTTAGGGACATGCTGGTCTGCTTAAAATATGCTATTTTTTAATAAAGATGGTATTTCTTAAAGGTGTTCTAGGCAGCTGTTCACTTAATATGAGGTTTATTTATTTTTTATTTAAATAAAAAGCTAGAAGAAAAGTATTAAATTTAATTATAATAAGTGACTAAAGCCAGCCTACATTAGAAATTACCTATAAATGAATTTATCAGAAATATTAAAAATGCTTGGTTTCCTTTATTACTGAAAATAGTTAATTTTATGAATTTTATTGTTGACATAATTACTAAGAGATCATAAGCTTTGGGTGGGATACTGTAGTTTATGCTTAATTCCTCTATTAGCTGAACACATTATCACATGAAAGGATGAGCACAATAAAGCTCCATTGCTGATATTTTCTGTTGTTGTTATTTCTTGAAGATGCATTTTGACTGCTACAAATTTAATGGACCAGTGTATGAAGTAAAATTAAAAAGTTTTATTTCACAGATATAGTATATTGACAAATTTCAGTATAAATTAGTTGGCTGAAATTCTGCTCTTCAGATCATACTGATGAACAATTTTACCATGAACACCATGTAAAGAAAAAAATCACTTCTTTAGAAAACTCAGTTACCATCTCATAGCTCAGTAAGTGGAACCACTAATTTACAGGGGGAAATAACTTGTGTGGTTTTATACTTTGTTTTCCTTATCTCTCTCTCTCTCTTTTTCTCCCTGATTTTATGAAGGGAAAAAAAAAAAAAAAAAAAAAAAAAAAAGTATAGCTCAGATATTATTAGGGGAAAACCATTATAAGTTAGTTGCACGGTTTTTTAATGATGGAAGGTTACCTCATTAGCCTGAAAGAATTATCTCTTAGTTTATCATTCAGGACACTATGGGTGAAGGCATGCACATAAGGGTGATTGTGTATCTTCAAGTATGTATTTTGTATGATCTCTTCAGCGAATCATCAGTTTCAACAAATAAAAATAATTGTTCACGATCAGTTGGACAAGACTTTTAAATGATATTTTTAAAAATTACAGAAAATTTTTATACATATTTGCACATTTGAAATGTTGCATTTCTATATTAAATTAACAGTGTATGGATTATCAGATAAAACAGATTAAAATTGAAACTTGGAGTATCTTTTTTAAAAAAATTAAATCTTTCTTTCATGGTAGCATAGAGACATCTGTAAGAACACAGTAAAGACATTTCAGACTTTAACAAATAAGGGTCATATATTCAAGATCAAACCTGGGTCTTCTATTTCCCAAATGGAGGGACATTTTCAATTCAGTACCATCAACAATTACAAATCTGGTGTTAGTACCCATGAGGGAAAAGCTAACATTTCAATATGCTCAGTGTAATTAGACAAAATTGCCTTTTACTGCAATTCATAGGGATAAATTGTTCCCTCAAATATAGACAATAGTTTGCCAGACTGCTTGGTATAACTATCATTGTTAATTTGTTGATACTAAGAGACATATGGACTGTACTGCTGAGAGAAGTCAGATGAACTTGTAGAAGGGGTATGGGGCATATTTATGGATTTCAAAAGGGCAATATAAGATATTGTAAGTAAATTCTGCAACAAAAATTTTATTCAATTATACCTTTATCCCTTGTTCTCCTGAAATGCATATTTTATCATTACTTAGTAGTTACTTATGTAGAAAATTATAAACTATAAAAGAACTTGGAGACTATACACCAAAAGTCTGATTCATTAGAAAACAGACAATAATCCTTTTTCAGATGATTTGTGTGTTTGAGTCAGACTGCAGACACTGCATGTAATTCCAAAAATGATGTGCTACTGATATGAGCAAGTGTGCTTTGTTTTCCACCAAGCAAGGATTTATAGTCTCCAATAAAACATGAATACCTGAGGAAAACACAATTTATTCCTATTTGCTTACAAAAATATTGGTCACTTTATTTATTCAAGTGGTTCAAAACCAGTACATCTTCAGGCTTCAGGTGGAATGTTTTATATAACTGAGCTGGACAAGATTCTTTCTCTTCTCCAAGATTTATGTTAGAAGTGAATGTTAACATTTTGCCCCTCCTGTCTCAGTGGTGTCACCAAAGGGCTGTAAATCCATAGTGAAACAGTACTACAATAAAAAGAACTCTCTAGTAACTTAAGGCCTAATTCAAATTCCCCTTGAAATAAGTTGAAACTCAGTCCTACAATATCAGCTGGGAAATAGGTTTCTAAAGAAGACTAGAATCAATTGGATTAAAAGTTTATAGTGGTTATTCCTAAGGGATTTTTTCTAAAAATCCCCAAAACCCCGACATGATAGACAGAATTTTCAATGTTTTAAAGATGATGTTTCAGCACACTAAGATTTATGTTTACTGTGTTAGGAAAAATAAATATGACACGTTTCAACTCAAAGAAACCCAGAGTTCTGATCAAGAGATTTCATGGGTAACCTAAAGACCAAGAATATGTAATTTGTATATAAACAGGAAAATATCTTACAATTAAAGTTAAATATATACTTTTTCTTTAAAAATTTTGGACAAAGTGTCAAATAATAGCCTAACTATTGTATCCTTTTTTCTTAACCTGTGGTATTCATTTAGTATCCACACTACACTTCAGGGATAGTATATACTGGATGTTTCTTATGTTTGTATCTTTATTTTTTTTTTTATGTGTATTGAAAATAATACCAGAAAAAAAAACCCAACAAAACAAATAAACAAACAAACAAGACCCATGTCACCAAGAAAATAAATGTATATTATGATAAAAAAAAGAGTAAGGATTATGAATTAAGTGGAAATATGCTACAGTATACTACTTAAAAAAGAGATTTTACAGTTATCTAAATAGTGCAATTGAAAACTTTAATTACAACTTTCCCTCAATAAGCAAAGGATGTTAAAAAAGAATTACTGGAAAATGCTATAAATGAATCCTAAAAAAACCTTAGCTCAATTTTTTCTAAAATACAGTATCTACTACAGGTAACCTTTATTTGAAAAATGTGAGAGAAGTTCTAAAAATCCTTTAAAGTTGTATAGTCAAATTATACTAATATAAAATCTTAAAGAACCATTTTTGAGTAACAGCTGAAGAACAGGCATGAGACATATTCAAAAAGAAAAGCTCAACCATTAGTTTAATCAAAGCTCATTTTAATTAGATTTTTTAAAAAAGAGTTGAACATTTTATTTGCCAAAACTGAAGCTATTTTCCTTAGTCTATAGTTCTTTATATTTTTCTATACTTCCTGTTAAAGTTTGACATTGAACAGTGAAAAAGAAAACTTACCAAAAATTACTCTGGTAAAAATATATGACTGCTTTATAATTGCAAAAATTTAGTAAGTGACTTAATTTTTAAGAAATATAAAATTTATGACCATTGAACATCCTATATAATTTAACTATGAATAGGAAAAAAGTATTCTTGAATATGACATATGATATTCTATGAAGCATACGTACCACTTCATTTATCTTAAGAAACTTGAATTTGATGTAACATACTAACTCAACATGCATTGCAGTTGTAATTTTTTAATATTCCCTAATAATTCCTTCTTCTTCTCTGTGGCTATCTTCTCCTGTCAAAAAGGATCAAGGTTTGGGTTTTACAAAGGTTACTTTGTGGTGTATACCAGAAAGTTCTGACAATAACCATATACTTTCTGCTTCACTAGGATGTTCTGAATACTTATAAACCTGAATTCTTATTTTAATTTTGATGTCCCTTTCCACTTCTTTTTTTACTCTTCTTTTATGTGTTGACTAATGGCAGCCCTTATCAGAGGGAGATATATCAAAATCTTTCCTGTTTCCTTCTCCCTGAAGGTACACTTTTCCTTATAGAATGAAGTGGCTGGGCTTGTGAATATAAAAATAAGTGGTCATTAGTTTTTATGAGTGGTGACAAGAGAATAAACAAGACTAAGCCAGGAAGCACTCTCCATTCCCACTATACTTATATTCAAATTCAAGCAAGAAACAAGGTATGTCATAAAAAAGTACGATGCATTCATTATTCTTACTTTGTAAGTATGGATCTAAAGGAGTCATGGGATCTAAAGGAATATCTATGCTAGTGATACACATATTTTTAGGGGATATTAAATCACTCTGGGACTTGAAGTCTAAGTCAAACTTGTAGAAAAAGATCTCGGCCTGAACTTCTTCCACTCTTGCTAACACTTTTCTATGTAATTCCTGGGCGTGGTTCAGGAGTCAGTGTGAGCCAGGGACCTTTATCAAAATGTAATATTGATGCATCTACTGTTGCTATGTATATCAGCATGTTTAGCAGTATGGATACCGAGCATTATGTGACTCCTGTCAGAGAACAAGCTCAAGGTACTTTTAATATAATGGACCAGGAATAACTTAGGCAGCCCTCCTCCTCCTTACTCTTCTTCAGGCAGAATCTTAACAGTTGCTTCACTTTAAAATGATGCTGTGGCACAGATGAATTAGATGTAATATTTGCAGTCATCATGCACAGCAAAAAGTGATCTTTAACTCCACTATTTCTAATATAATTGATAATGTAATTTTCTTCCACAGCACATGAGATGTTTATTAAGAATTATGTAGCAATTCGTATTCTTTTCCACTGAGATAAGTCAAATATAATGGGATTTATCTCATCTACCTTTAAATTTTTTATGATGCTGACGTCTA
The DNA here is from genome assembly GCF_018691265.1 of Tyto alba. Classification (NCBI taxonomy): domain Eukaryota; kingdom Metazoa; phylum Chordata; class Aves; order Strigiformes; family Tytonidae; genus Tyto; species Tyto alba. The sequence continues at coordinate 24,991,745 of NW_024881321.1, forward strand.
CCTTTGAGCTTGCCTTATGGAGATTTTATCCCATGAACAAAAATGGGTACTTCTTGTACATAATTCATCTCATCATAATATAGATATCTAAAATGGTTAGAACTTTGTTTTGGAAATGCTATGTATCTCCTTCAATTATATAGACAATCTAGTTGATTACTCAAGATGCAGATATCTACGTAGCTGAAACTGGGAATGCCTTAGAAATAACTTCATGTTATATAAAAATATTCTGCCAGAATCCTAACCCTAGATCTTTTATTTGAGTGTTTGCATTTCATAAATACAATTTTAATTTTGGTTTCTCAAAAATAAATATAAAGCTCCAGCATGTTATATGTAGCAGAGATATCTTAGCACTAAGTGTAGCAATTTTTCAACCATGTGATCAAATAATAAGAATTTCTGTTGATCCAGAAGGCTTCATTTAGAATTGCAGCAAAAAACAATGAAAAATAAAGGTAACATTTATAATCAGTGTGGCTATGATATCAAGGATGCTTCTATTAACTGACATTTGAATACACTTAATGAAACATTTCTTCTCAGTATTTTTCTTTATTATGCCATACATGCATAAGAAATCAAATATGCACAAATTTATTTCTTTGTGGATATAAAAATATTTACAGCTGAGACATTTTTATCTTTTAAACTATTGGTTTTTTTCAGATAAGATAGGAACATGTTAATGTTTTCACTAATAAGATCTTTTACTTTCCTTGTTAGATTAACATTGGAGATTTCATATTATCCGTCATTAATATTTCTTTCTAGAATTTACAGATGCGCCAATTTAAAAAGGTTCTTGTCTTTTTAATTGATCTAAGGGTTCTTTCAATCTATTAATTTTCTGAGTGTCTTTTTATACTTGGATGACATAAATTTGTAAAGACTGTCTGGAAAGATAGCAGATATATACCCATGTACACATGTAAATTACTGTTATGTCTGCCAGGAAAAAAAAAAAAAAAGTCCATTAATGTTTACCCATATTCTTAAATCATCTTGTACTGATTTTCCTTTCTGATAGTTCTCATAAGAATCCTCTTGTGTTAAATAGGGTTGAAACTGCATAGAGGTAGAAAGCTGGTATTTTAAATATTAGGCCTTCTCTATCCATGTCGCTGTGACAAATCTTTATAGGAACATTATAGATACAGAACTAGTGATTAGCTCCATTGCTATGCACTCCTCTATCTCCGCACCAGAGAATGATCATCAAATTCACATTATCTAGGAACTTGGGAGTTAGCAGTAGCTGACCATGCCAGCTGGAAGAGGCTTAAAACATGTGTTATGCTATTAAGTAGTATTTCAATGTACCAATAATGGATCACAAAAAACTGTTACAGACCTTGTTACTCAGAAGTATAGATGTATTGTGCACATTATGCAGCCATGGTAATGCAGTTTGGTAAAAGAAAAATGATGAATTGGTATTCAGTTTAGCATAATGAATTATAAAGAGATGAAAGAGGATTAAATCAATTTACACAACAAAAATAAATACAGAAAAATTAAAATAGGGCCATGAGTGTTAGCAAGATTATACTTTTAGAATTTAGGGGTTTTTTTGGTGTCATTTTGTAGCTACAATGTATTTTCCCTTCTGCACTAATGTAGGCCCCACAATTATCACTGTTGCAGTGTGGCTGTAATTAAGACAGTTTACTTAAGGGCACTCCAATGTGTAATGGGAAGTCAGAAAAAAAATCATCATCAACAACAATAAAATCCTCCAGTTTAACGTAGGAAACAGAAGGAGGTTCAGGACTGAAAAAATCTTGAATGTAGAAATTTTGAGATCTTTCATCCCTCAATTATATTAGAAGTATGTTGGTTTTTTTTTTTTTTTTTTCTGTTAGCATTCTGTTTTTTTAAGACTATGGAAAACTAAATTTCTTAATATTAAAAAAAATTTACCCTCTGGGGTTAGCGTCCAACCCTGTTACACTGGTAGAAATACCAATGGTCATTGCAGTGTAGTAAAACTATATAGCTTTATGCAGAAGCACAATTAAGAAGTCCACAAATAATTTGAGGAACAGATATCGAAAAGGGTGAAATCCAGTACTGAAGTTTTCATTAAACACAACAGGGAAAAAAGCTTCTAGAGAATCTGCAAAGTCAAAATACATAATAGAGTGCTTAGGGAACACAAGGCCATTGCAGAGAAGTTAAAAGAAGATTCTTCACATTACTTCTATACTGTGAAAGAAACTTTATTCCTCATGCCCTAACCCTTGAGTCCTGTGGAGGACTCATCAGATAAAGTCATTGTAGAAGTTGTTGTGGAACAAACATAAAATGAACCATACTAAATGTGGGAATCTACCAGTGTTCATCAAAGACCTCTAACACAAGTTAAGAATGCATTACCCTGAATATTGGCATCTCTTAAAACTTCCTGAATATCTGAAGTTGGAAGGTGGCAAACACTATGTCAATTGTTTAAAATTTTTCTAAGGCAAACTCTGAAAAACTACTAGTAAATGAGGAGAAAACAATATGAAGAACTGTATTAGTTAATAGCTTCATTAATGTGATTTAAGTGGAATGAGTGGATTGGTTTACTGTTAGGAAGCTTTGCCTTGTAAATTTATTGCCATAATCTGAAATGGTCTACAAACATCTGGATAAAGATGATTCAGTTGGTCTTGCTGGATTTCCACAAGGCTCTTGACACATGCCTTCATTCAGGACTTCTAAAGAAATTAAACAACCATAGAATAAGAAGGAATGACCTTGAATGGATAACTAGGTGGCTAATAGTCAGGACACTAGGTAAAAATAAATGGTCACCAGAATTCACTACAGTTCACTAAGGGTCTGTGCTGGGATTTGTGCTGTTCAACATATTCATAAATGAGCTAGATGTGAGCTGTAAGTTAAGAAAAATTGCAAAGAGTATGGAGTTTTTCTAGATAGTGAGGACATACAGCCGGATCATGCAGAACTAAAGAAAGACTGTCAAAAAGAGAGTTCATCACATCAAGAAACTGTGGAGCAACATGGAAAATTAATATCAGTGTAGACAAATATAAAGTGGTTGGGAAAAAAAGCAAATTTATAATGTGTATCCTGCACTGGCTCTTACCTCAGAGGTAACAGCTCGTAGTAAAAAACCCTGGCATCAGTTCAGTAGTGCTCAAAAAAATCAAAACAAATGTTGGAAATTATTAGAAAATAAATAAAAAAATAAAACTCCTGTTTCAAACACAAGTTGAATATGGCCATTAGGGAAGATGACCAAAGTTCGAAAACAATTTTCATTTGAGGTAAGAGTGGTAAATTTTCCTGCTTGGAAAGAGATAAGTGAGCAGTATAGGAAAGAACTCTACAATTCTAGGTCTGATAAAAAGACAGTACAGATGGGTCAACAGTTCATTCTAATACAAGAAATAAGAAACATCAAATGAGACTATTACATCTAAGTGAAGTAGTAAAAGATGATTCTTTAGAGAAAAATCAGTAAATACAGAATGTAGTGCCAAAGACTCACTGCAAAGATACTTAAAGTTTCTATCCATTCAAGGTTTAACAAGAAATGGAATCTAGATGGGATAACTTGGTACATAAGTAATTCCATTGAGGGCAACTGAGCGGAAAATAACTCAGGTCTAGGAGAGGAATTAAGGAAATCATTGTATTTTTATGTCATGTTATTGGGTTCTTTGTGTGGCTTCTCTCACAACAGGATACCACACATCCATATTTCTGGTCTAATAAAGTATAGAAGTGCTTGTACTTACCTGTATTGCGACAGTACTTGCATAAATTAATGGAGGAAAAAATATTCTACAAATATAAAGTCACCACCTCTATCTCAACATGTGTCTGAAGCACAATTTACAACACCTTGAGAGAGAATGCTAGTAAATATTGTTTCAAATTACCTCTGTTCTGGTGACCTTTTCTTCATTTTGTGCTGCTCACCCTCCTAGACAGAATTCTGGTCGTGTTGGATCTTTCATCTGACAGGTCAATATAACTATTGTTTTGTTTGTAAGAAATGACAGATATGTGAGATAGAGGAATAAAAAATGGAAGAATAAATCACTTTTTTACATAGGTTCACAAATTCAAGAGTAGAAGACCGGTCACTCTTCCTGGGAGAAGAGGAAGATGTTGCACCCAGTGAGGAATTTTATATCCTCCATTTGTCAAAGAGTTCGAGCTTTAGATAGTCTTATTTAATGAGTAGTCGTGGTGATATTCTTACGCTTTCAGACAGTTGATGCAAACCTCTCTCCAAAAAGCTTCTATTTAAATAAAGAGGGGATTCTAGACACTTCTTTATTAGTCTTATTTTCTCCTCCAATACTGCTACAAGAGGTACAAATTTTAGTTTATTGTAGCCCTGAAATTTTGGGGACAAAAATACAGAGAACTGTTATCATTTTAAGATGGGAAAAGTGATGTCATGGGTCACATTCAAAATATTTATTCTGTGGCAATATTAATTTAAAATTTAATTCAAATTTGCACAGACACACACACACATATATAAAACAGATGTAAATAAGAAGTACAGAAGTATATACAATCCACTATTAGTGATTATATTTTTGTTCATGTTGAATACTATCTGAGAAGTTGTTAATAGTAGATTTTCAAACATGTATCTTGTACATGTACTGACAATGAAGGAAGACTTGATAACTACACCAAAAGAGATGTTCAGCATGTAGGTAGCTACAGTTAAGTAGATTAATAAGATTTTGGGAAGGCCAGGCCTAAAGTTCATCTTTAGATATCATTAGTGTTGTGGTGCAGAGCCTTCTTATAGACTTTTTGACAAAAAGTAGGGCAGGTCAAATGATATCTGCTGTGTTTTCCATACTGACTTTTAAGAGTGGTCATAGGAGTGAATTATCTTCAGAACAGTGGCAGAGATTTATCTTGGGAAAAGTTAACTGGACCAGACCAAACTAAAGTCAGGGAACTAAGCAATGTAGATAGACTGGGATCAACTGCTGGAGCTTTTCCCCTAGTGTGTTTTATTGAGAAGATAGACACATTCTATGAATCGTCATTTGCTATGTAAACCATGTTTTATTAGTTTCTTTTTCAAATTACAATTTATCTATCTATCTATCTATCTATCTATCTATCTATCTATCTATCTATCTATCTATCTATCTATCTATCTATCTAATCTATCTAAATTGTAAATAGTACCTTATGGTCCTTCCTCAACTTGGGTAACTAAATTTATACACTGACTCTAAATGAGGTCTCACTGATGTCTTGTGCAAAGGTACTAAGGATTCTGATTATTTGGAAGTGTTTTGCTTACTGATTTGGGGGATCACAGTTGTACTTTTTGCACCTTTATTCCATTACTGATTTACTATAATCCTTATAAACATACGTTATAAATATACAAACAACTGTTTTTTTTCATTAATTTCTTGTTTCCACCTGAGAAAATTCCAACTTGTTGCCAAGTCCAAGACTGTACTTCAGACTCTTGTCCTGCGCCTCTAAATGAATAGACTTTCACTTTGTTGTCATAAATTCCCCCTCATCCTATTACTTCACTCCCTAAGGCTATTCATTTATTTATGTATAATATTTTACTGTTCCCCACTATTCAAAATGAGTGCCAACTTTGTGATATCATCTAATTTCATTACCTCACTTCAACTTTTGAGCCAAGGTCAGAACTGAAGATTGAGATACTGATACTGCTCCCAATCCTCAATAAATTCCAATTATGACTCCTCTACAGTCTAATATTTTCTCTTCAATACAAAACAGCTATTGTCATCTGATACTGTATACTCTTATGTAAGCACACATCATATGTTTATTTAATTCACTGAGTCTTTAATAATTTTTCCTTAAATATTTGTTCTAAGAACTTGCATAATTTAAAAACAAGTTCAGAGGTATGCAGATCAATTGTTGTCCTCTTTATAAATATCACTATTTGCCAATCACTTTTTATACTTACTGAAATAAAGTGTGATGATTTTCATTTATTGATTCTCCAGAGTCCTCTAAGGAGATTATCCAGGTCTTCTGTCATAAACACATTTTGATTTTAGATGCAGCATTTTCAATTTGCGTATCATCATTATATATCATCAGTTCCAGCAGCTATCTTGTTTGTTTTACTTGTCTAATATAACAAAACTATTAGGAAATCTTTTTATATATAGTTTGGATTAACAGTCAAACTATTTTTAGTCAGTATTTTAGTCACAAAGAATAGTACCTGTTCTTCTGTAAGCCTTTTTTTCAAACAAAACCCTGATAGCTTATTCTGTAAATGCATGCCTTGCACAACACTGCTTAGCCCTGGACAAAGCTTTATGACCAAGTTAGAAACTCCAAAAAACAAGTATTTATAATTGAAATTGCAACTCATGTTGCGTATCAGTGTATGATTGCGCTATCTTAAATTATATGTATCTTCTTTCATAATGCCATAACTGTTTATTCCTAAGGGGAAAGAGCTATGGTTCTCAAACATCTTCCTCATACAGTTAGAGTATCTGAATGGTGATGCATTTTCCACATGAAGTTAGCATTCTGTTACATTTTAATTTACAATATCAGAAAGAAATTGGGTCTTTTGATGTAGTCCCAGGTTGCTTAGTCAGATGAAAGCCCCTCAGGTCTTTAATATAAATGCTGAAAACCTGATAAGTTAGCAAGAAATATCAGGAGATAACGAGTGAACAATCTATTTTTAAAGCCACCATGCAAATAACTCTAATTCCTTCCAAATCTTAATTTCAAAATCCCTTATAAGATTTTTACCTTTATCTCTTGGGCAGCTTCTGATAAAGAATACAACACTGGACATCCAAATTTCAGTATGTTAAATTTTCAGTGACAGGTGTTGATCGTCATGAATAAAACCATGGTACTAGAAGCACAACCCTTTTTTCCTATTAATCCCTAATAAGCATCTTTGTGTTTCATAAAAAAAAAAAAAATGTTTTCCATGTTCTGCATAGGAAGGAAGGTAAAGCTGTTTACTTTCAATTTGTATGATATACCAGAATGCTGTTTTTCATATATTGATAAGAATGTTATGCAGTCTATTATAAAAGATGTAATAATAATATATGCAGATTAATGTAAAAATGACCTTGATAATGCTGATGGCAAATTTAAAAATATTAAAAGTAGAAACATATACTAAACCAAACTAAGCAAAAAGTTCATAAGCATAGCAAATTCAATGATTAATAGTCAGCAGGATTCTAGCTTTCTATGTCACCACTTGGATTTTATATGGTGTTACTAAGCAACAAAGGTTACTCTTCAGCAATACTTAGATTCATTATTTGCAGTTTTAATCAAATCAGCTTCTAAGTGAACAGTATTTTTGTGTAATCTGTTTGTCAGTGATAGATAAACAGTGCAAACATCAAATATATGCTAATTTATCTTATATAGCATAATTATAACAAGTCTCATTTTAGTTAATGGGCTTTTATTATGTACATCTCTGATTATATATAATTTATCATATTGTGAACATCCTTGGTAGCAGGAATAATTTAGTCAATATTTTAGTTTGTCCTCCAAGCTCCAGAAAGTATTTACTCAAATGTACGCAAAATGATAATTAAAACTGTTATATTGATATCAAGATGAGAATAACCCACATAAAAAAAATGCACTCTGAGAAGTATTTGTGTTGTTGTTATCTAATATTTAAAACAAAAACAAACTAAAACAAAACACAAAACTACCTGAATCCCATAAGACATTACATATCACTTTTTATTTTTATCTTGTATTTTTCCCTGAGGTGCTAACAGAGAACACTGGGCAGGGTAATGTGCCAAATTATTGGAAGATCTATCAGTTTGCTGCTTTTGAAATTCTGTGTTGATTTCCCTGGAGAGGGACTTTTTACAAGGACATATAGTGGTAGGACAAGGGGTGTCTTTAAACTGAAAGAGGGCAGTTTTAGATTAAAGGAAGAGATTCTTCACAGTGGGGGTAGTGAGACACTGGAACAGGCTCTCCAGAGAAGTTGTGGCTGTCTCATCCCTGGAAGTGTTCAAGGCCAGGTTGGACGGGGCTTTGAGCAACCTGGACTAGTGGAAGGTGTCCCTGCCTGTAGCAGGGGAATTGGAACTAGCTGATCTTTATGGTCCTTACCAGCAGAAACCATTCTATGATATAAAAGTAAAAACAACTACCCAAAGAAAACTTCTCTATTCAAGGAAGAATAGACTGTAAAACACCAATTTGTGTCCGCTACTAGCTAATAGAGAAAATTTGTTTCAGACAAGGAGTGATGCCTTTAAAGTTAAAAGGTGACAGAGGTGAACAGTTTCTTTTAATCTGTATGTCACCATATGAATGGTTTTGTTGTCATATTATAAGGATTCTGAAGAGACAGTTGCAGAATTCCCATTGAAAAAAAAAAAAAAAAAAAAAAACAAAACAAAACAATAAACCCATATACATTGAATTTTAAGTCATATCAATTTAAATGACTAATAGCAGAAAATACCGGACAAGAAGAGGGTGACATGAAGAACAAAGAAGTTATATGTGACATGCTTATATGTATAAGTTAGTGAAGATGGTAAATTATCTTTCTCAACTTTTGAAAGTTATTTTTTCATAAATAGTCATATAGAAGGAATAGTAATGGTAACACAGCTGTTGTTTTTATGCAAATTTTTAGAGAAGTTCTCATTAAAAAATTGTAAAGAAAATTCCTCTAAGTCTTTGCCCTTCCAATATTTAAATAACATACATTATTTTAGGAAGAGGGGAAGAAGTGAAAGAAGAGAAAGAATAAATAATGGTGTCAGTTCTACTGTATTTGTATAGAGTCCATATAAAATCCATATGACAGTCCATGGATTACACAATCTAAGCTTTAAAATATCGTCTCATGAAAATATTGATGTCACCTTTCTAGTACTGTAGAAGGTAAGTCTGTACTTGAATACATTAGTGAATGTAATCTATTTTACTTAAGGGATATGTTGCTGGTTTGTATTTTTACAGCAATAATTAGGGATGTCATTTCTGCCATTGTTCCTGAGGTTATATGATGTCATTTATTGCAGAAGAGAGAGTCCGATGCAGAGATATATCAAACTAACAAGCTAAAACACAGAAAAGTGGAGAGGGAAAGCAAAAGAAATGTAAAGATCCACAACTTGTTAGATTACAAAAGTATTCTAAGTTAGGAGTCAGAAACTGTTTTACTCCCTAATTAATAGGAGTAAATAAAAACCTTTGGGGTCAAGGTTGCCCATCTGGGGTTTCAGGGGAGTGTGAGCTTGATGTTTTTTTTCTGGACATGCCTGTCTCACTTTATTAAAAGACAGACCCTCTGATCAGACTATAAAAACTACAAACAGTCTAAACATAATTTTCTAAGTGCAGTGGAAATAAGGCTAGTATGATTTTACTGGAATGAAAAGTTTTCCAAGCTTGTATTATGAAACAATATGGACTACTTCATATAGCTTATGTAAGCACTACCTGTCAATTTAATGCATGTAGGAAATTAGTGACAAAGCATCTAATCTCGATCCCAGTAGATCTGATGAAATTTTTGTTCTTATAAGGAATCTCGGTTAGTCTCCAGGAAATACTTTGGGCTAAAAATATTCCATTAACATTGCCATTTGGCTGCTTATGTTTTTTGCAGCCTTAGAAATATTTGTCTAAATGTGGTCAATTAACACAAAGAAATCCTAATAAAACAATCTTCCTCCAGCATGTAATAAATCATGTAAATTAAAAATATTTTACTAGTATTATATCTCCCTCTACTGGTAAAATATTATTTCCCATATGATTAACTTAAAAAACATAATATGATTTAAAAAGAATGTAAAATGGTAGCTCCCTTTCGAAAATATCGTCCCAGAATGAATATTTTAAAGAGACAAAGAAGAATTAGGCCTAAGTATTCTTTCAAGACTAGGTAATGCAGGAAGCTCAGACAAAGATTACTGATTTATTCAAGGGATATTGATTCACAGGGAACAGAGAATGATATTTGCAGTGATGGAGTCTACTGGATTTCTCTCGGTAATATCCTTTAAAAAGAGAATAGAAAATATATAAATATATAAGTACCCTAGAAATGTTAATACTCTATTACAAGAAAGAAAAATAACAGGAAGTACAGTTTATCCCTGATGCCCAGTAACAATGTGAGTCAATTAAATCTTGGTGAAATAATGTAAGCAGTAATGATTATTAAAAAGAAATTATGGTTGTAAAAATAAAAAACATTTACCCATCTGCCAGAATTATTAAGAACATTCAAACCAGTGAAGTATTGATTATAAATACAGTAAATATGTATTCAGTAAAAAATCCCTCAACATTCTGAAATTTATTTAAATCAAACAGATCAAGATCTCATGTATTAGTGACTAGAAACATTGGACTCAAAAAGGACTTTTCATTCTCTCTAGGTTTTTGCTACACTTCCGCAAATATGTATGGGGGACAAACTGTGGCACAGGCTTCTTCTGATTTTCTAGAACAGGGATGAGCATATTTTCTGTATAAATTTTCCACCTAATGCACTGGAGGCTAAGTACTTGAAATCCTGTCTAAGGTTTTATTAGGATTTGCAGTCTGTTATAGGCAGTAAATTTTGCCCTTGTTTTAAAGCACAGCTAGAGGAGTTGGTTGGGTCACCATCTTACATACCTTTAGGGTAACAGTGTTCACTCTGGCCAGGAAGTTTGGTTTCTTGAACACAAATAACTCTTTTCTCCCTCTCAGAAGCGTACTGCAAAAAGCATTAACCATACACAAGAATGGTCCAAGGTACATGTAGGGGAATGTGTGAAAGTGTGATTTTGCAATTTCGGGTAAAGTATTTTGGTTATCACAGTGCATGAACTAAGCAATTTGTGATAAAATGCTCTCATTCTTCATAATCTTCTTCTCTCATGGTGATGATGGTATGATGGAGATAATGGCACTGATCATGAATACATTTTCACTGTGTGTTTTCCCAGAAAGTTATCAAAATCAAACAAAAGCTGGGGAGGGAGAGAGGGAGGGAGGGAGGGACGGAGGGAGATAACTTTAACATAAAAAAAGGAAGAAGAAAAAGCTGTGCTGCCTCACTTCCATATGCAGATAATGGTAGTATTTAATCGTGTGACCAGAAACCATCATTGTCAAAGTAAATTGATTTATTGCTCATGGTGTGCGCTGTCAGCATCTATTGTTTTCTTTTCTTTCTTGTCATTCAGATTGATAACTTTAGTGGTGCTATATGGTTGCAGATTTCTTCCCCATGTCAGTCACTTAGGAAGTTGCTGTGCACAGGTAATTTCTCTTCTGTGGATTTCTTTGTAGTACTTCTTTGATTAGTTTAAATTGTCAACAAAAGCACATTGTATCTCCTTCTGACTACTCACATGCATTAAATATTTCTAAAAGCTTGATGGTGTAGTCACAGAATACATGTCCATGATCAAAGAAAAAGTTTCATTGCTTTCATTTTTATTGCCTTTTTTTGTGTGCTTTTTTTTCCTCAAACATGGAAGAATGTAGCTGGCAGCTATTAGGAAACCCCCAAAAAAGAAAGAATAATTTTGCATGTACAACACCGAATAAATCTTTATTTTACTTCAATTATAAAATGTAATTATGTAGCATAATTATAGAAAATAAAGCCTAAAATTACAGCACATAAGGCCTATATATTTGTTGTCATTTGATCCTGGTCAGCAGCTAAACACCACGTGGTCGCTCACCCACCCTGCCCCCACTTGGGAATGGGGAAGGAACCGGAGGGGCAAAGGGAGACTCGCGGGTTGAGATATAAACAGTTTAATAACAGTAACAGAACAATACGCTGACAGGAGTATCAGCGGGTAATGTACAATACAGCTGCTCACCACCCACCAACCAACACCCACCTGCTCCCGGCCGGCGATCCCGAACACAAAGGCCCCACAGCAACACTCTGAGAAGTGAGAGCCCCTCCTGGCCCACTCCTGCCTTTAATTAGTGAGCACAATGTCACATGACATGGGATATCGGCCAATCCGGGCCCAGCACACCAGCTGTGCTCCCCCCGCCCCTGCACATAGGCAAGGGCTCTTGGACCTCGACAGCCTCTGGAATCTCAGTGTGCTTCAACACTCCTCCAGCTGCCAAAACGAACATGAACTCTATTCCAGCCCAAACCAGGACAATATTATAAATTATGAAATCATACTATCAATAGAGCTGAAAAAGTTGACAACTGATTTTGATGCAATGAGAATCCTGTTGGTGGCACTGATAGGAGACTAGTCCTCTAATTGTTAAAATTCCAATGCCTTATGCTGTAAACAGTCCAGAACTTGCTAACAAAATGTCATGATGATACAAATCTTTGAGATACAGCTAAAACAGAAGAGGACTGGAATTGTATCCAGGATGAACTATATAAACCTGTATGAACCATGGCCTAAAACAAATGGGAAAAATACAATTGTAGAAAGTGCAACATCATGAATTTAGGGACTACAAAACATAATTTTTGTTATCAGCTAGGAGCTCAGCAGCTGCAAATATCACTGAAGCAGAAAGCTGCATGTGTGAGATTATTCACAAAGGGAATAGACTAATGTGACCCCAGATAACAAGTTGTTTCCATTTGAGGCAGAAAAATATTAAAGCCTTAGTACAAAGGACAAGCAAGTGTGTATCTGTGACACTGTGAAATACTGTGTTTAATTCTAGTAGTACATGTTTAAAGAAGATAATAACTAGAAAATAGCATGCAGTGATGCAGAGAAAATGATTAGTAATTTACTGAAAATAATAGTTATGTTAACGGGTTTTGGGTTTGTTTGTTTTTTCAACCCAGTGAAACTACTCAGCTAAATGTCTGTCTTGCCAGTTAGAAATAAGGGGTGCAGGCAGAAGTTGATGAATCATCCAAATCAATAACTGGATTCATGGCTGCAATCATTGCCAGGGCTTTGGTTTCTACAGTCTTGGGACATTCTTTGAGGAATGCAGCCTATCGGGGAGAGATGGGATCTACCTATCTAGAAAAAGCAGGAGTATATTCACTAATTGATTGGCCAATTTAGTAAACTGTTCTTTAAACTAACTTGAGGTGTTCAAAGCTGTTACACCTGCATATTCAGAGGAACTGGCTGGGTGAGTGCACCTAACAGAATAGTGAAGGAACATTTCCCAACCCTTTCCAAAGGCAAGAAAACTAAGACCAGCCATCTCAAGTGTATATACTCCAATGTGGGTAATCTGGGCAACAAACAGGAGGAACTGGAATTTTGTGCCCAGTCTGAGAATTATGATGTCATAGGAATTATAGAAACCTGGTGGGAAAACTCATATGACTAGAAGACCACAATGGATGGCTACAAACTCTTTCAGAATAGGATAGGAAGAGGAGGAAGTGGAGTTGTACTTTATGTAAAAGATAAATTTGAGTGTATGGAGGTAAGCTATGGAGACCACAAAAGTTCTTTTGAATGCCTTTTGACCAAGATTAGAGAAATCATCAACAAGGGGGAATGTTATGTTAGGTATCTGTTACTGACCTTCCAGTCAAGATGATAAAGCCTTACTTTGTCTGCTCAGGGAAATCTTGGGCCAACAGAACCTGGTCCTCATGTGTGACTTTAATTACCTGAACATTTGTTGGGAAAAAAACACCGTGGTGCACAACTCATACATCAGGTTCCTGAAATTCATTGAGGACTGCTTCCTGCTATAGATCCTGGACATGCCAGCTAGGAACAGCACATTGCTAGATTTACTGCTCATAAACTGAAGAGACTTACTTAACAACATAATTACCAACAGTGTCCTTGGATACAGCAATCACAACATTGCAGAATTTAAGATCCTACTGAGCACACTGAACATCAATAATAGGACAAAGACAAGACCCTGGATATTAGAAGAGCCAGCTTCAATATGCTCAGAGTCTAGCCACAAGGAATTCCCTGGGAAACATCCATGTAGGGCAAATCAGCTTGTGAGTTCTGGAAATTATTCAAGAACAGCCTTCTGGAAGCACAAGAACAGACTATCCCCCACAAAAGGAAAGGAAGAAAGTAGAATAAAAGACTACCCTGATTTAACAATGAGCTTTTGGATGTTCTTAAAAGCAAAAAAGAAGCATACTAGCTATAGAAATGTGGTCAAATAGGTATCAAGGACTACAAGATCCTTCCTAGAACATGTAAAGTTGCAGTCAGGAATGCTAAGACCCAGCTAGAACTGAAATTGGCCAAGAGAGATATCAAGAAGTAGAAAGGATTCTTCAGATACATGAGCAATAAGTAGAAGCACAGGGATGTAGGCCCACTGCAGGGAAGGGAAACTAGTTATTAATGCTGATGAGGCAGAGGTTCTCAACACCTTCTTTGCCTCTGTCTTTACCATCACAATATCAAGTAGCTAGGACAATGTATGTGTTGACCCACCAATAGTGGAGGAAGGGCTGGTCTGCGGCCTCTTGCAAGGTCTCAATCCAAATAAATGCATGGGCCTGAATTGACCCACCCCAGGGTGTTAAGAGAAATGACTGATATTGTTGCACAGCCACTGTCTATAATCTTTGAAAAGTGGGATCAGGGAATATCCCTCATGACTGGAAGAGGGAAAATATCACACCCTACTACAAGAAGGGCCCAAAAGAGGACCCAGGAAACTACTAGCCCATTACTCTTACTCCAATCCCTGGGAAAGTAATAGAACGTGTCCTCCTAGAAACTATTATGAATCAAATGAAGCAAGTAGATGGGAAAAGCCAGCACAGATTTATCAAAGGGCAAATCATGACAGAGTAATCTCTGATCATCATCTACAACAACATGACATTTTCTGTTGAGATGGGGAGAGGAGTAGATGTTGTTTACCTGGGATTCAGGAAAGCATTTGACACCATTTCGCACATCCTTCTCCTGGACAAACTGACAAGATACAGATTGGATGAGTGCTCTGTACAATGAGTAGGAAATTCGCAATGGTTTTTACCCAGACTGTCAGCCTGTCACAAATGCCGTCCCACAGAGACTGGGCCCCACACTGTTCAACATCTTCATAAACTATCTGGATGATGGAATTGAAAGCACCCTCACCAGGTTTGCTGACAACACTAAACTGGGTAATGAGGTGGACACTTTTGAAGGGAGAGCCACCTTACAGAGAGACTTGGACAATCTGGAAGAGTGGTCTAGCAAGAACTATATGAAGTTTAACAAAGACAAGTCCCTGAACCTGGGACGGAATAACTGAAGATCTCAGTGCAGGTTAGGATCAGTGCAGCTGGGGAGCAGCCTTGCTGAAAAGAATCTGGGGTCCTGGTGTACAGCAAACATGAGTCAGCAATGTGTTGCTGCAGCAACAAAGGCAAATCAGATGCTGGGCTGCATCTGCAGGGGCATTACTAGCAGAAATACAGATGTGATCATCCCACTCTAGTCAATGATTGTCAGGATGTACCTGGAGTATTATGTCCAGTTCTAGTCCCCACAATTCAAGAGAGATGCAGACACACTGAAGAGGGTACAAAGGAATGCCATAAAGATGGTCAGAGGGCTGGAGAAACTGTCCTATGAAGAAAGACTAAATGTCTTCTCTTCTTGGACAAGAGAAGGCTTGGTGGGACCTAATTTCAGTGTTCCAATATGTAAAGGGCAGGTACAAAGAGGATGGTAGATCTCTCTTCCCAAGGTTGACATGAAGAAGACAAGGAGCAACAAGTAACACCAGGAGAGGTTTCATCTCAATATAAGAAATAAATTTTTTGCAGTGAGAACAATCAATCACAGGAACAACCTCCCCAGGGATGTAGTAAAGTCCCCACCTCTGCAGGTTTTCAAGATGTAATTGGACAGGGTGCTAGATAATCTCATCTACGTTCCCTTTCCCATTAAAATTTGGTCTAGATGAGCTTTTGAGGTCCCTTCCAACCTGGGCTGTTCGATGATTCTTTTTCTTATCTTCCCTAAGGTAAGTACATAGTAGGACAGATGAGAACTCATTTCTGAGAGATTTAGAATTACCTGGGATTTAAGGAATAAATTGATCTAAATGATATCCCTGGAAGACTCCAGAAGAGGTTGCATAAAAGCACCTACTTTTCTACTATAAATAGATCAATTAAATAGTTCTGAAGCATTGGACTTTCAGATTTGTTGTGTGGAATTAATTTGTCAGGAATGTTTACAGTGTAGATACAGACATCTGAATCAATTGCTCTAGGATGACTTTGTAGTCAATGGAAAACAAGAAAAAGAAACATCACAAGGATGGAATTCATCTGCATGTTTTAGATTTTTATTTTAAGATGAGGTTCTAGAAGTGTCTATTTGTCTTCCATTATGATGAAGATCACTTAAAGTAGAAAGCTTAGACAAGAAGCTTACAATGTAGAAAATTAGGTTTGTCCACGTGAATCATCACTGAGTCTGATTGGTTGTGCCAAAAATTCATCTTTCTCAAGAGGACTAAATGCAGTGAGAGGAATAGGGGTCTTTCAGATTTCATCTCAGCATAAACGGAGTAGTGTGAGATTTTTTTCCTGACATCTGTCCTTTTTAAAAGATTTATCATCGTGCTGTTCAATTTGGAATGCTATCTATAAATATTTGAATTGCCACTTTCCATGCCTTGGGTTTTGTTAAGTGTGGTAGCCAAGTAAGTGTTTAATTTCATGGCATATCCATCCCAAAGGGGTGTTGTTCTTGCACTGTTTTACTAGGTCATCCAAGGCAAGTGTTAAACTGGAAGCACAAAGCTCTAGAGTATCTGAAAGCCATCACAGTATTCCTGTTGAACCTGCATATCCTAATATTAGAGATAGTGGTGCAGGTGGTCAAGAGAGAAGAAGTATTTTCCAGTGACTAACAGGAATTGGGAAAGAGCTGTTGGAAGGCACAGAACAGCAGGGAATGGTTGATTCCTTTGTGTTCTGAGAGAGTTTTTGAAAAATATTCCTGCAGTATGGGAAACCTGTTACATGACTGTAAAAATCCTTAAAATAAACTAAAATGATTGGTGTCTGTGATGAGAATCAACCACAATAAAATAGAAGTAATAAATACTTAATTACATTATCTGCTAAATTCTGCTGCCTACTACAAGGTGCAAATGTATTGCAAAGTAGGGATAATCTTTTTTAAAATTAAGTCAGTGAGCAAACTGCTATTTAAACAAGTGGAGAGTTATGCCATTGATGATCACTTCCTCAGTCTGAAAGAAAAAAAAACACTACAGAATCTTTAAGCTATAAGTTAAATAGTGACAGAGCTGAATTAAATTAAAATTCACTGTAAATAAAATTTGTTATATAGTCAGTGTGGTCTGATATCAGTAAAAATCATTACAAAACACTAGCAGTGTTGAAGATCTGGCCAATTAGCTTAAAAACAGAATGTAATTTATAATACAATATCTAATTATCTACAAAGGAACAACCATAAAATATTGATGCCTTTCAACAGGAATTGTGTGTAAAACTACAAGATGATATATGAAGTTATCAATATTTGATATTGATAGTAATTTTTTTCTGTTTATTGAAGGATTAATTAAATTTAAATAGTCTTAAATAGTAATAAATATGTTGAATAATTTCTGTTAATATCCTCCTTTGTCAGTTTCTAGATGTTTCATATCTTCCACAGTCAAAAATTCTTCCATATTTCAAGGCCATACTTTGTTTTAAATTGAAAAAATGAAAGAAAACAGCAAAACAAAAGTATGAATGCCCATATTCTTTAGCAATATATACTTGTCCGTTTGTACATTTATACATACAGATACTTATATGTACTTATTTGCATACACTATATACATACATATATATATTTATAAACATTTAGTCACAGTTAGTCTAACAACTTTTTTAGTATTCTATTGATTCTAAAAGACTTTCCTGTCTTGTTTTTCAAAAAGTTGTTTATAAGAATTCTATAAACCTACATAGATTAATGATTATAATTGAGTACTATTTAATGGAAATTATTTAATGCAACGAGTGATTATTTCTAAAGCTTCATTTACTCAGAAAAGAGGGTAATGGACCACCATTAATGTAGTTGGATTCATGCTTGGAGCTGTTGTCAAGCTCTGCTCTTCACAATAGGGCATTTATTGAAACATATAATGAAACATGTCTGTCTAAAATGTGTCTCACCTGGAAAAAGAACTATATCATTAACCCTTACAATTTTTCTCACTGTTATCTCACAACTATGTTGAAATGAATTGAAATGAATCACTGCTCAAGGTAATATTTCAATTAAACATTTCATATTCAGCTAGGAACATTTTTGGAGGTGTGTGCATCCATGCTTGAATGTGTGCAAAAAAGGTGCAAAATTAGACTGAGGTTAACACTACGTCATTAATTTAAATAAGGCCTAGATATAAGCAGAGTATACATAGAAGTAAATGTGCTTAATGCTATGTTCAGCATTATATTCATTTTTGTGTTTAGTAAATTCATGGAAATTACAGAAAACTGAACAACTAGAAGGCCTGTCACAATAATGTATAAGCTGAATGATTTCAGTTACAACTAATCTATTACAGTTCTACAAATATTTCTGTGAGGTAAACAGCACTGTAAATTAACCTAATTTACCTAGTTTTTTGCAATATATTTATAAAGAGTTATTAAATAAAATATGATATAAGAAGCCATTCATCTCAACCACCTCAAAGGTATAAAACCAAGGACTACAAAATGATGTAAAAGAATGTGACAGGATGTTAATGAAAAAAACCTCACCAAACAAACAAGTAACAGCCCTCCCCTGCTCAACTATTATTTCATTTTCATTGCAGTGCAATCTCAAAAGCTAGGAGTACCATGATTGGTCTGATTCTCTGTCTTACATTTTTAAAAGATCTAGAGAATGGATTGGACAGATGAATGTCATAACTTGAAGATGGCAAAATTACATAGTTAGTGAAATCCAGAACCTAAGAGGTGCTAAATGAGTATATTGAACAGATGACCAATAGGGTTTGATCAGTCATCCTTAGTCAAAGAAGTAATCCATTCTCATTTGAATAATTATGACAGTTTTAAAGGACTTCAAAAGAGAAGTTAGGTTTTTTTAATTTATTTAGTTCAACTTGAACCTTTGTAATCACTTTCAAAAATCATGATTTTATACTAGTGGTAGTTGTACGTGTTTGAGCTAACTGTGAATTTTATTATGGATTTTTTTTTTTTTTTTTTTAAATTTCCCCTTTCAAAAAAAAAGGATTTATCTGGGGAGAAAATTAATTTTATTTCATAATGTCTGTTTTCAGAATTATAGCTCCTTAAAGGAAAACTTCTCCAGTTCAGGCTGAACTTGAAATATATTTAAAAATACAGTTATAATAAAAGCTAATAGAGATGTATAATCAAGTTCTTATTACAGGATATATTAAAGTCAGTAACAGAGAAAGTCAATATAAGATGTACTTTTTTGCTGGATCCATTATTATAATCTCAATTTCAACTAATAGTTTTGAAAGACCATTGAAGTTAGAGACCTATCAGACTTATTTATGTCTTAATGCAGTGATTGCCAAAACCTGTAATGAAACACCCAAAGAAGCACCACAGATTCCTTAATTTCTGCAAAAATAAGAACTGTATGGACCCTATACTAAAACATTCAATAAAAAAATAAAACAGGAATACATAGATTGGTATTTTTACTTCATCAATTTACACTCACCAGATTTCAATAACATTTTAAAATTTTGAATTACTATACAACAATATTATGTCATATTATAATTATATAATACCATATAATTGTTAGTGTTCAATATAACATAATACCATAACACTGTTATAATAAAAACCTCATAGGCTTATCATTTAAGACCAAATTGTAAGAAAATTACTTCTGCATTTAGAAGCTAGTCAAGCTCCACTCCATAAAGTAAACCTTAATTCTTTATTATATACCTTAGCTCTATGTGTTGAGTATAGGCAAAGTTAGGCACTTCAGAGTGGCATCACACCAAATGCTAAACAATGATCTGGCTAAAGCAAACCAGCAGGAAAATGTTGAGGTTAGAGGAAAATATTTCACTCAGATTTACTTATATGTACAATAAACAATCTCAAAACTTCTGTGATGCAGTAGTATGTGTGGGACATTTTCATGCCATCAGTGTGTGTTCAGCCAAGTTGATCAAGTTACTCAAGGGATCAGATGAGATTTAAAATCCTCAACAGACTTAATTATCAGTTGATAATTGAATTGCTCCATGCTTCCAAATGAAATTACTGTACATATGTAAACATAAATATTTAAGGCATTTTAAAGTCACACAATTCACTGTCTCGGAATTTAGGTGATGATAAGTTATTTATAGAAGAAATATAAATATATATCAGGAAAAAAATAATAACAAAAGTAATTAACTGCTTCATTTCTTTCTACTTTGATCAGAGGAAATGAAGCAGTTAACTGATGATAATCAGTGAGGGTATCATTAGATACATTTAATATATAAAAAAGAAAGGCACAGCTATATTTTTTATAAATATAATCTTATGTGAAAAAAATTCCAGGAATCCCAGGCTTTGTGTAATTCCACTGAGATTAATTGGTACAGTAAAAAGTATTTTAAATTACATTCTCGGTGTTTTGATGATTGCATACAACAACATTCTTCAAGCTATGGGAAAGAAGGTGATTCTTTCTGTTAAAACTTAAATCAGTTTCATGCAACTGACAGTATCAAAAAATGTGTTGACCTTTAATGAATGAATCACCAAAGGCCTTTTATAGTAGTTAAATCCCTTTTAAATTATTTAACCTGCATAAGTACTTCCTAATTAATTATATCTGGTCAGTTACTGAAGTTAGTGAGATTCAGTCTAGGTTCAGATTACATGGAACAAAATAGTGCTTAAATTTAACTTAGCTAGAGAAGGAACGCTCAGTGCTAAGGATAGCAAATATTCACTGGCTTTACTCCAAGAGAATGCATTTAATGTATTTAACATGTCTGTATATTAGTATAATTATGAACATTCACTAACAGTAACTACTAGAAACAAGTACCCAGTTTTGTAATTGTCATTTAGTATTTGCAATATTTTAGGAGCACTGAAGGTGCCAAATTAAGATAAAGTTTGGTCATTCTCACTAAGAATATTCTGTACCTGATTCTGAATTATCTCTTATTCCTACAGAGATTTGCATTCATTATAATTGCAGAATGCCTAAAGATTAAATTCTGAATCTCTTCCAGAGACATGCGCATTTGATAGCATTATGAGTTTGAGATTTAATGGTCTTGGGAAGCTTAAATTGTATTACACTTTTATTAACTAAGGATTTTCTCAGTGTAATTAAATAACTGAAAACACTCAAAGCTTACTTGAATTAACAGAGATTAACACCATGCAATAAATTGAAAAATAAATCTCAGATTTTACAGCAAAAGAATATAGCTTGAAATAAAGTTTAAGTAAAAATAGTGTTGGCAGTTCATATTTACTTGTCCAATAGTACATTTGTTCCATCCTCAGCCCATTTTTACTGCAGACACATTTGTAGGAGATATCAGGCTTACCCCAGAGAGTTTTTATTCTTCATGCTATGGTTTTGTTTCCAGTCTCAATGAATCAGCACTTTTTAATATGGAATAGACTTCTAAATCATCATATAAATTAATGTGCTAGTAGTATCTTAATGAAATTATGTTTTTCAGCTATTTGGTTACCTGCTATGGTAAAAATATAAAATTAGATTCTCTCAGGAAGTTAGAGAAGATATATTTCTAGGATTTTTTTTTTTTTTTTTTTTTTTTTACAAAATACAGCTAAGGCAAAATTAGTAAAGTTGAAGGTTAGAATGGTTTGTAAAAATAGTATTGGAATTTATACTATGAAAGTCACAAGAAAGTAGAGTAATTCTATACTATCAGAAACCATGGGTAAAGAGAAAATAGCGATGAATGAATTTAAGAAAATATTGGGAGAATGCATATATAAGAAATACATATTTATATATAATTGAAAATGTAATAAAAATTTAAAATAATAGTGCTACATTTTTGTAACATTTGTGTAAGATATATATATGTAAAGGAATTATAATGCAAACACACATGCAGAATAAGAATGTTATTGGTTGCAGAAATATTTGTAGAAATATAAAGAGTCATAGTGGATTTCAACTGTGTTCTAGGAAAAATATTCTAACCCTGGGTTTAAGAAACTTATGTAAGAAACTAGATGAGGTACTTCTTTGACCTGTTCTCCTCCATAGTCAGTGGAAAGAGAGTAATGTCAGCAGACATGTTAGAAGCTTCCCTAAATATGGGCTCACCTTACAGTGGTGACTCTCTCTGTTTTCAGCAAGAGGAATTGAGTATGATGAGAATCTTATGAAAATCCTTCACTCAGGTTACTAAAATTGAATTTTATGTACTCTCTACCACTTGAGCTATATTACTATTATTATAGAAAAACCTAGCTAATCATGAATAATATTAGCCTCTGTCTCACAGCATTTACTATCTATACCCACATAAGATAGAAAGAATATTAAATAACTACCTTTATACCAAAGCAAAATATGAAATAGAGTTTACATGTATCAGATAATGGACAAATTTTGCAGCTTGTGAAAAGGCTGAAATTATTTGCTATTGTCAATAGCTCTAGTATAATATCTTTTTAAAACAAAGACTATGTCTTCAAAGTCACCTTATTTGCCATCTAGTGCAATGTGCTATCAATAGCATAGGTGGAATATAATTCCAGTCTTTGGAAATAAATATGATGAAAGAATTATTTCTTTTCAGTGGTACATGAAGTTGTTTATGAACACAGCAAAGTTATATACAACTTGAAAATCAGAGACGTCCATTTTTCTTTATTTTTTGTTTACTAGATGTGTATCTTTTAATTTGAAGAACTTGGAACAAAGTGGGTCCACACCAACGTTTTGTTGAGTATCACTGCTTAGAAGGTATAAAAAATAGTTTATTGTTATCAGATTAACTGAAAATATGAAAAGAAATAAATCCTTAATTTATGTAATGATAATTGTTTCATTCTACTCTTTATAATAGTTTTTGTCAGTTTGGGGTAACTTGTATGGTGAACATCAGAAGTTTTCCAGCAGGTTTTGAGGTTTTGAAATATGTTTTACTTTGGACTGCAAAACAAAACCACTGAAATAAATATTTGTACTGAAATAATTTGTTCTAAATTGAAATGGGAAAGTTTCAGATTCTTCCATATTTCTGATCTGTTTTATAATTGACTGATCACAAAGTCCATGCTGAATCTCAGAAAACTTCATACTGAAAGTAACTTCAAAATCAATGTGTGTGTGCTTGTTGTTCCAACTCTGCCCCAAGAGAAATGTTTCAGCAGGAAAAACCTCAGCAGAAAAGGTTTTGAACCACTTTGGTTTCTTCATATCACAGCAATTAACATCAAATTAGAAGGCTATCAAAGATTTATAGGCTTTAAACCTGTGCCTATTGGCCCATCATGAAAAGTAATTGATACCATAAGACACAAAGCTAATGATACACTGATCTGCCATAGAGTTGTCTCTTTTGTGCTTGATAAATGGACCTCTGAGATACAGGAAACTCTCCCAAAACCAGAATGGCAGACTGAGAATGCCTGATTAGTTTCCAGAGAACTTCTGATCAATTTTCCTGGTTTTCTAAGGAAAAATTACAGCTATAGTGGTTGAAATTGCCTCAGGACAGTGTGACCACAAGAAGACTCAAATAAATCATTGATGTTCAGCTTTTGCTTGGAGCTGTAGAATTTTGTGTCTTAACTAGAAAAAAAAAAAAAAAAAAAAAAAAAAGTGCTAGTATTTTGCTATAATTGAATAAATACTAATAACTAGTTGCTGAAAAAACTTGAATGTATACGCAAGTAAGTATGTAACAGACCATTACTTTTTGAGTGAACTATTCTTAAACTTTAGTACAATAATGTATTTGTGATAATTCAATTAGTATAAATCACCTAGATGCATGACTGTGTTGTGCTAAGAAAGCATTAGGCTATGCTATCAAGAGACCACATCTTAAAGGCTACTGGAAAAAAACAAACAACCAAACACCCACCCACCCCCAAAAAAACAACCAAAACAACCAACCAACCAAACAAACAACAAACCCACACTCAACCTGAAAAAACCTGGAATCTCCCCTTGGAAAACCTTGCTATTCTAATAGCAAGGACCACACTCTTATACCTTAGCTCCTGAATACTTGAAAAACATAGTCAATGCTTCTGACAATTGCTTGTAAGTCTATTTGTACTCTGGGTTATTTGTAAAACTTTTCTTGTATCTAAGCCAGATCAAAATCAAGTTGTTTATGCGTGTGAATCTTAAGAAGACTTTATTGTGGATCAAAGTCAATTATCTTGAATTAAGAAACACTGCCCACAGTAACATATGACTGGATAAGAATCTAGTTTTGAAGTAAAGTTCCTGAAGTCAGATTAGAAAGATTTACTGCAACTAAACTGAGTCAGAAACAGGTAGTATTGTAAAGAACTGAGCTGACTAGAGAGAGAATTTCCAAAGACAGAGTGAGAACCTGGGGTTTCTTGCTGCCAGTGATGTTCACCCATTTTTTTCCAATTACAGCTTAAGAGCAAAATATATACACAAACCTGAAATGGACCTGTAACCTAAGACACTTTTTGATTTTGGCGTAATCTCCTTCATTCTTTACCCACTGGGATCTTGCCCTCATTCCTCCTTAGAGAAACATAGAATCATAAAATCATAGAACATCCCAGGTTGGAAGGGACCTCAAAAGATGATCTTGTCCAACTTTATGTGGGAAAGGGAGCCTAGATGAGTTTATCTAGCACCTTGTCCAATTGTATCTTGAAAATCTCCAGCAATGGGGACTCTACTATGTCCTTGGAGAGATTGTTGCAGTGACTGATCATTCGCATTGTAAAGAATTTATTTCTTATATTGAGATAAAACATCTCCTGATGCAACTTGTACCTGTTGCCCCTTGTTTTCTTATGTTGGATTTGCACAGCAGGGTTTTGATAGCGGGGAGAGCTACAGGGGTGGCTTCTATTAGAAGCTTCCCCAATGTCTGATAGAGCCGATGTCAGACAGCTCCAAGATGGATCCACTTCTGGCTAAGACCAAGCCAGTCAGTGATAGTGGTAGTGTCTTGGATAACATATTTAGGAAGGATAAAAAAAACAACTGCACAAGAGCTATTGCAGCCAAAGAGAGGAGTCAGAATATGTTAGAGAAACAGCTCTGCAGACACTAAGGTCAGTGAAGAAGTAGGGGGAGAAGGTGGTCCAGGCACTGGAGCAGAGATTCCTCTGCAGCCCATGGTGAGGACCATGTTTAGGCAGGCTGTGCCCGTGCAGCCTATGGAGGTTAACAGTGGAGCAGATCTACACCTGCAGCCCATGGAGGACCTCATATTGGAACAGGTGAGTGCACCTGAAGTAGACTGTAACCCCGTGTGAAGCCCCTGCTGGAGCAGGCTCCTGGCAGGACCTTCAGACCTGTGCGGAGGAGTTCACACTGGATCAGGTTTGCTGGTAAGACTTGTGACCCCATGGAAGGGACCCACACTGGAACAGTTGAGGAAGAACAGTGGCTTGTAGGAAGAACTTATGTTGGAGTTCATGGAGGACTATCTCCTGTGGGAAGGACCTCATGCTGGAACAGAGGAAGAGTGTGAGGAGGGAGGAGCAGCAGAGACAACATGTGATGAACTGACTGTAAACCCAGTTCCCCATTCCCCTGCACCACTTGCAGGGGAGGAGATAGAGAAAACTGGGAGTGAAGTTGAGCCCAAGAAGAAGGAAGGAGTGGAGGGAAGATGTTTTAAGATTTAGTTTTTTATTTCTCATTATCTTACTCTGATTTGATTGGTAATAAATTAAATTTCCCCTAGTCAAGTCTGTTTTGCCCATGACGGTAATTGCTGAGTGATTTCCCTGTCCTTATCTCAACACATGAGCCTTTTGTTATATTTTCTCTCCCCTGTCCATCTTAGGAGGGAGATTGTTAGAGCAGCTTTGGTAGGCACCTGACATCCAGCCAAGGTCAACCCACCACACTGCTCCATGTAGCGCCTTGTGAAGAGAGACCCTCTGTCCTCTTTGTAGCTGCTTCTTATTTACTGTGACCCAGCTTTATTAAGAAAGTATTTCAACTTTGAAACTCCCCATAGGTTGTAATTGCTTGAAAAGGAAAAAACAGAGATTTAAATCCCTAAAAAAGAGCAAATCATATAATCCGGGCTCCCCATTCTCAGTGTAAATGTTCACTGGGCAATTATGAACAAGATGAGACTATAAACTGACTACAGAAAAATTACCCATGGTCTTTTAGTCTCTCTCCTCATGCAAGTATTCAGTGCTTTGAATGCTATGTGGGTGGGGTCCTGATTCAGGGAGCCAAAATTATTAAGTGAAGTTTAAAACATTTCTATCAGAATTTTTGTTTTCTGGCTGTAACCAGCTGCTTTCTCAGAAATCTGTACTGACATTCACATTCCTCAGAGAGGTGTATGGACTCTTTAAACAATCATTTTCCTAAAACAAGAAAAAAAATTGCATATACCAACATGAGAAGGGGAGATTTAGACATAACTCTTCCGAGACATCTGACTCATTCTAGTAAATGGAAAGGTAGCCCATGAAGCTATGCTGGAAATTTTAAAACAATTTTCTGGGGCTGGGTGCTCAATAACTAAGGCAAGCTCCTTAGGAGAAATTAATTTTATCTCATTTTAGACTAATTCAACATAACATAACTCATCTTAGCAAGTGTAAACTTTAGACTAAATTATGTTGCATTGATTACTTGAATAGGAACCTAGACAACTTGAGCAACTTTGTTCTAAACCTTTTCTTTCACAATTGTCTTGTTCTCCTCTGTTAGAGTTTTGAGTCATAGTTTATCTGCAGCGATACTGATAGGTTTCATTGCATACATTTCCTTACTTTCTATTTATCTTCACACTCTCTCCTTGAAATATTTTTCTAGGTAATGCAAAGTTGAAAGGGATGGAATTTAATTTTAGAGGTCCGAGGTGTGTGTGTTGGGCGATTTTTATAACTTACATCTCTGCTTCTTTAATTCTTCATCTCTCAGTTTTCAGAGGTTTAGGCATAGCTGGACATGAAATTCATGAAGAATCAATAGCATGACTGAGCAAGCTAAGATCAGATAATGTCAGACCTATGAAGATATACATTGTTTGAAAACTGTTTTGATATAGTTCTACACTGAAAAAAAATACAGTCCCAAGCACCTTGAAAACACAACTATACTTAGATCAGTTTGCTCCAAGCTACACACAAGAAGTGGAGGAGGAAACAAGTTGAACTGAAAAGTTCATAAATTTCATGATACCAATGCACAAAATCAGCATACAAATGTATTCATTGAACTTCGGTGATTCATTTTGTCTACTTTTGTCACAATAATGTAATAAAGCATTCTCTAATCTGTATAATACTTCTGTGGAGTATATAAATTGTCTTGTTTGTTTGAACAAACTAAAAACCTCAATATATAGCATGATAGCAGTGTATCTGATTGTGTACTTAGTGTCATATGCATTTTATATACTTCAGTAGACATATGCTTGAACTGACTCACAGACAGGCAAGAAGCATATTTGAACTACATGGAAAACTGTTGATCTTAGAAATCCTTAGTCAATTAACATAAGAAGTTGTCTCTGGGAGACATTTCAAGTTTTATGCAGATACTATGAATACAATGTGAGTTGCAGAGTTCCAAAATGTCTGCAAAATGGACTGGAAGGCTAAGTGTAAGGCATGTTGGAGGCATTCCCTAACACAAATAAGTCTACTCAATATTAAAGAAACACAGTGTTGGATTTATCACTAGTGGATTCCTTTGACAATAATTCAAGAAACTTGGAAAAGTTAGTAAGAATAATGACTTAAGTGTCAGACATCTAGCAATTTATATCCAGTTACATAGTTTGATGGATTCTTTCAGTTGCTCATCACATTGCTACAGTTCTAATTTGTGCACACACACACACATATATATATATGTTCTCTTTGTGTATTAATGTGTTGTACTTAGCAATAAAACAAATCCTGCATGTTCTAAAAGAGGACAGGTAAAAATTTATATTTGGAAATAACCAGTTGAATATAAAAGAAAGAAAATTTATTGTTATACATAAGTGTTCCTCTTCTTTTTTCTTTCTGGTTTTATAAATTGCCTCTGTGAGCTGTTTCAACAGTGCAAACTGCTGGTGAGCTGTTTGTCATATTACCTAACCTAGAAATTAAAGCACTTCATAATACCAGAAAACCTCCAACAGGAACCACCTTATAAATATTTTGTAAAGCATGAGCAATTTTTATTACTGTAAATACCACAGTGGAGTCACTAAGAAACCCTGGTGATGAACAGAGGATAAAAGAAAAACTATCTTTTTTTTATGGCTTCTTTGTAGGAATAGGAATACAACTGTATTGTATGTTCCCCTAGGTTAAGAATAAATCTCTTTAGTAATTTTAATGAATATCATTGGCATTTTCTTGCAACATGTTTTTTTAATGAAAAAAACAAAGCTTTGGCAAAAATAATAATAAAAAATAATAATTCTGATTATCATTAAAAAAAATAATTTTGTGTACAAATGAAAGACCAGAAAAGATACTCAGATGTTAACTTCATGAGGAAATATGAGAACTATGTACAAAATAGACAGAATTGTCTAAAAGGAATATTTAACTATGGATGTATTTTCAGTTACTTCTTGGAGTTTCACATACCACTGAAAATTTCAGCATTTGAAAATAATATCTCAATTTTAAAAATGTTAAAATATGAGAATTTTTCCAACTGGAAAAAGAGAATTCAGTTTTTAATGGACTCTGGTGGCACAATATGAAAGTACCTAATAATGTGTGCACTAACTTCAGAAATACGCAGTATGATCCAATTTACTGAAACTTTTGTCTATTATGAAGGTAGTTGAGTATTATCACTGTATTTGCCAGTGCCTTGACAATGCTGTAATTAATTTAAAGTTAAATGCTTCGACTGTGTGTATTTGTCAAGAAATTCCTGAATCCACAAAAAGTGCCTGCCTTAACATTATCAATAGTTTACAAATTTCTGTTATATCTAACATACGTAAAATTAGGATTGCACTTTATCACTGAAAATGATTGCTTTAAGCTTTAACTATTTATGATAAAGAGTCTTTTGGGCGTTATACAAAATAAGTGCTGTTTATATTGCTTTATTGACTATTTAGAGTGCAGTGAAGTTCTACTGATTCTTGGGCAGAAAGTCACACTTTGAAAAAAAACAGAGACTATCCATGGAACTGAAGTTCCTTTCCATTTGGCTGCATAGGTTAGACAGGTGTCTTTTTTTTTATTCATCACGATTGCATTCCTGGTGGAAATATACATCACTATTGCTTTATCTGGATGGGTGGGGTATATCTCTTTAGTCTGGTGACTAGAACCACAAATTAAAACTGGGGTTTACACCCTTTCACAGGAAAGGATGAAAAACTTTTACTTTTGCGAAGGTGCTGTAACAAGACACCAGGTATACTGAGAAAAATCTCTGTCATCTTTGGATGATACTGGAGATCTGAGCTGTTTCCCCACATAGGGACTGTAGTAGAATTTACAGGAGAAACAGATGAGTATCCTCCCCCAGAAGAGTGTCTCGTGACTCTAGTGACTGCACAGGGAGACTCATGGTCAATGAGGGAGGGTTGAGGTGCTCTGGTGGGAGGAGCTCAGTGGAACAGGTAATCTCCATTGCAATATGGAACACACTGGAATTTAGGAGGACTGCCTACCCATAGAAACTGTGAAGGCACACTCGTGTCCACCTTTCACATATCTGCACATGAATTACATATTCTAAGATAATGTAAATTATGACAATTCTCCAGACATTAGTGGAATTGTTGATTAAGCTTGGAGTCCTGGGCCATGAAATAACAACTATGTTAAGAAAGCCTGTCCAGAATATAATAAATGAATAAAAATAACAGAGATGTGTTTGGGAATTTATCACTGTCTGTAAAGCCCAAATGAAAAACTGCTCTAAGCTTGGGTTCTCACTTTGGTTCAAGCCTATCCTGGAATCTTGTTTGCAATGTAATGGCTACCAGCAAAAGCAGTATGAACAAAAGCAACAAAGTGAAACACATCTCTGGAATTTATTATTTTCTAGTTATATAACCTACATTATGAAGTCAGAAGCTTGTCTGTTTCCATCAAATAATTCTGTGAGCAGTATATGACCATTTAATTTTTTCACAACTTACATGAAGTTCAAGTGTATTGTGTTTGAAAGAACTGATTAGGAGGATGTTTGTTATATCCAGCCTATGGCAAACTAAATTTGCTGAAAGTACTTAGAAGGAAGAGATTGCATCTTTCTTTGAGCAACTGTACATATTCAGCAGGGCGAAGTTCATGGAGCATCAGGACTGAGATGGAGCAAGCAGGAATATGACAGTGTGAACAGACTCTTGGAGATACCTACAGAACCACAAGCCTGCCTTTGGTAAGGAGCAATTCTGAAGTCAAGCCTTAAAAGTGACATTGGGGCTGGGCTGCAATCCAGGAAAGCACTGAACTTGCTGCATAAGAAACTAGGTTAGACTGAAGGACCCAATGTGTATCAACTTACAGAAGAAAGAGAAGAAAAGGCATTGGTTTTGTTGTCTTTCAGTTTAAGCTGTCTCACCCAGATCTGACATTTCCCTGGTCAGTTCATAAATCTGTAATGCATTTCATAGGAAAATGTATCATATAAACCTATTTGCATTAGGTTACTCAGTCTTCATCTTCAAACTCCCAGGGAAACATGGGAGGGCAGATGCTTTCAGTCCTCTGGATATCTCTGAAGAGCTTTTAGCTTAATTTCCTTGAACTCTCCACAGATCTGTCCTTTCCACTGGAAATGTAGGAAGACTGAACTCTGTATGAGATATGTGGCATCAGGTCCCCACATGCCTTGGCTCACACTGAATCTCTTCATAACAATATGTCTCTGCATCTTCTTCCTCTTCACATTTTTCCCCTCTTCCACCTTGGGTCTTCTCCATGTGCTACAGTCCTTACGGAACAGACTGCTCCAGCATAGGTCCTCCATGGGCTGCAGTTCCTACTAGAACATGGATGGGCTAGCGCATGGGCTGCAGCGTGGATATCTACTTTGTTGTGGGTCCTCCAAAGTCTGCAGAGGAAACACTACCTCAGCACCTGGAGAACCTCATCCCCCTTCTTCTTCTCTCATCTTGGTGTTCACAGAACTGTTTCTTACACATTTCCCCCCTCCTCACTCCTCACATTGCCAGGCAGCATTTTTGCCCTTTCTTAAATACATTTTCTCAGAGGCGCCATCATCTTGGCTGTGGGGCTGAGCCGTGCCCTGTGATGAGTTGGTTGGAGCCTGATGGAACCAGCTGTGTCCAGCACAGGCCAGGTCCTGGCCTCCCCTCACAGAGGCTGCCTCTGCAGACCCCCACTGCCAACACCTTGTCACTTACACCCAGTAAAACTTGTCCTCCCACATTGTGATTGAAATCTTAGTAAAACTATAATTTTTTGTTTGTTTGTTTTGTTGTTTTCTTCTTATCCTCTGTGTGAATTTGCTGCTATTTCACTTCATTATTTCCTTTATACACAGTGGTATCTTACAGTTACAATGGTCTCAGTAACTCAAGAATTGTGAGATTGCTGGCAAGAAACACACAGTTTGTGAGAAGGGGACATGCAGGTCCTTCTTCAAACATCTACTTAAGCATACAGTTTATTTGGGTTTAACTTAATTATGTTAATCAGTTAAATAATTTGGCAAAAGGGCTGTTGGCAAATGGGGAGCAGAAAAGAATGTCAGCAACAGGAGAGGTAATGAATCCATTAGCCTTTGTAGAGAGAGGGAAAGGCAGATAAATATCACCCATGGAAAACTCAGTAGCTCCCTGGGGCAAGATATGGAGAAAACTGTCTGTAATAAAATTAGTATCTCTGCTGAGCCTATAAATGTTAGTATCTTCTTTATATTGTAGGACTTTATTTCAAGTCAGTAGACTCTGGTAAAAAGAGACAGAAAGCCTTTCTAGCTCTCACATTAAACAAAGTGGTGTTGATGCTGATATTTAAAGTGTATTAAAGTGACATATGATACTGGATTTCTTTTAACAATTAATATTTTTACTTTTTTTTTTCCCATTAAACAATCTTTGCTTTAATCTCTAATCATCCAAATTTCATTGCTCCGTTATTTCAAGACATTTTTCTTCAATATAAGAAGCAGGCTTGTCAGCAGTTAATGCAGTTTCTATGTATGACAACTGAAAGTCTGTATAGAGAGCTATAACATACAATATTGTACAAAAAATCAATAAAATAAATATGTAGTGCTTCAAGGTTTCTGTCTGGCTATTAATTAATTGCCAACAGAGTGACAGATTGATGCTTGCTAAAATATATTCAATTCATGCTTTAAGACCTCAAAGACTGCTGAGCAGGAAAAATACTAAGTAGAAATACCCAAGTCAGCATAAAAGCTTATCAGAAAGTTTTAAAAAAAGATAGAAATACTAGTCAGCAGAATAAAAACTACATTTGTACACGATTTTGATCTTTTTAAACTAAGATTAATCCAATGCAATTTAATAAAATGCTATTTAAAATGTCATCTCACAGTTAACTTGTCTACCAAGTGTATGGCTTAAATATTATTGAACTTTAACTAACTGGTAAAGACAGGGACCAGCCAGCTGGTGACAGGTCTCAAGAGAGAGGCAGGCAAGACTGGAACAGTGCTTGTGGTCCCTGCGACCAGTTCAAACCATGAATGGCCACATATAACTGGTCTCTAGGGAGAGCCAGTGACCAGGGTATGGATTGGTAAGGCAATTGCAGTGCAGGGTAGTACACTTTACCCGCTGTTAGACTGCTCCCTGCTCTGCTCACTCTTAGGCTTATGCTGCAATCCTGACAGTCATCCCAGCTAGCAGGTGCAAGCCTACCTGGAAGTTTGAGCTCTCCAGGGAATTAGAATTAGAAGGATGACATCTTTCAAAAGAATTACCATTTTATAAAACTACAAGGTGACTGTGACCTGCTGAAAGAAAATGGTATCCACCTGTCACAGCTGCAAGAATGAGGCTGAAAACCAAACAGAAGCACTACAGTTTAGATATACTGACATCTCTACTCAAACAGACTTCCCAAGGACTGAAATAGCTGTCCAGACATCAGGTTGAATGGATCTCCAACATCGGGAAGTTTTTCTAACACCTGAAGGTGGCAGTGGATGTCATAGCTGTAAGTGTGCCCAGGTAGAAGAACTCTTCAAACAAGTAGCAAACAGAAACTCAACAGGTAGCAAGGTATCTGGGAGTGTGAACAGGAGATCAATATATGGTATTGCATGATGTCTCAGGCTGATCAACAGCCTGGCCTTAAGGCTGTACAAGGGGAAGTTAAGCCTGAATCCAACCTTGAGCTGGCTGACACAAGTAACTCACAAGGTGAGTTACTGCTCACGGCAAAAGGAAGAACCTTTCCCCTTCCCTTAAAATGTCCCTGCATAACAGATATGATGCTCTGGTGGCGAAGAATTAACAGTATATGAGTAATGAAGGAGAGTCCAGGAGAAACTGACCATGCAAATTTGATCCATCTAACCACCTACTTTAGAACCAGTATCACCAGAAAAGTATTTAATAAGAGATTTCTTACTGGGAGGTACCAAAGCACCCATTGCCATCCAGACAATTTCTCTAGAGAATTTTGCTGCCTACCAGGATTTCACACTCACAACATCACTGAGAGTCTGTTGAGCATGGTGAACCCTACAGATTATCATCTGCTATTACTATTCCACTTAGAGTCTAATGATATTGTGATGGAGCAACTTGGTGTCAGAAGTATTGATCTATATTTTCACTTTGAGCTTACAAATTCAAAATTCAGGCATACTTTAGATTATTTAACCTTTCAAAAACACTTGTGCTGATAATAATATGTATCACTGGAATATTACAGGCTTTCCACATACATATGAAGATAAATTCTTTACCTAAGAGACCTTCCCTATAGTAATACATTGAAAAATTTTATGTGCTTTGGGTCATTGTATTAGTACACATGTGAATCTGTTTATTAAATAATTACTTATGGGGAAACACTTGAAAACACTTGAATAAATTACTGATAGTTTTAAATTAGTTTTAAAGAAATGTGGTAATGTGCTATTTTGAAGTTTTATAGTCAATGGCTTAGCTCCCACTTCCTCATTCATTGTATATGCTCAAATATTCCTTCCTTTATTAAACATTATTTTGTTGGGTTTAACTTAATGTAATTTAAAAAGCATTCTGCTTTTGATACTGTCTTCTATGAAAGTGAACAAATAAATAAACAATGGCAACAAAAATCTAGTAATCTCTATATTACATCTCTTCAGAATATGTTTCTTTTATGATGCACCAGACTAATATATCACCAGGATGACAGCTCTTATCACATTTGTTCTAATGATGTAGTATAGTGTAGTATATCATCATAGTGTTGTCACTGTGATAATGTATTAGTGTGCTACATTATCAGACTGATGGTGAAAAGAAACTGTGCCAAGACAGAAAACATTAAGAAGTTTTGTTGTAGAATTCTCCCAGACTCTGACTGTATATGCATTTGTATATATCTACAGAGATAAAACTGTTATAATAGTTTAAAACTCCCACATCCTACCTGTTTTCTGTTTCTACACTTTTGTTTTATTCTCTTTTCTTTCCACTCAATTTACATTTCCAGGTTACCTTTTCTTTCTCATCTTTCAGCTCCTAATGCTTCCACCTATTACCCTTTCCCTCTTTATCCTGATATTTGATAACACAGATCTAAGCTATAGTCTTCCTTGCTATTCACCTTCCACATGTCCTCTTTGGTTATTCTATGCCACTATTACTTACACTATTTCTCTATTTATTTCTCTGACTCTTATCCTTCTGCCATTCTAGTCATTCCCTAAGGCACCTATTCTGTCCTTCTGTAAATGATGACATTCAGATAGTAAATTTATATTTAATTTGGATTCTGTAATTGCTATAACATATGGAACTTAGTGCCCCTTCCTGCATTATCTCCTACATATTTTCAAATGAGGTGAGGTGCAGCAGGGTGAAGTGAAGCAGAGCGGGAAGGCAAGGAAAGGCAAGGCAAGACAAAGCACCTAGTGGTGCTTGCAGTTAGTCACTATCTGAAAGAAGATATGAGCTGGGTATACTTCAGTCTATAGAAGGACAGCTTGTCCACCTGTACTTTTGCTATGATTTATCTTGTCAATGAACATCAATTTAACTGCCATTCCTATTAAAGACTCACAGTTCTCTCTTTGAACAGTAAGCTATAGGTCCAGAATATGAACTGAAATATTGGCTCATGCCTTGGACTTCTTAATATTCACACATCAAGCAAAAGAGATTTTTCTTTTTTTTCAAAATGTTTCATCTTATCTCTTAACCATTAACTTTTACTTTATTCTGTAAATGCAAAATTGTATATCTCCATGAAAAAATCTTGATGTTACAACTGTCAAAAGCAGATTTTTTTTCTCAGATTCCTAGCTATGTTTTTTTTACTCTAGAAGAAAAAAAATGTGTTCCATATATACTTCAGGAAGTGAGCAGTTCAAAACTCCAATGCTGAACAAGATATTCAAATGCACATCTTAAACTGGATATCCAGGAGCAGTGTAGTGGATATAAAATGGAATTATGACTTTTTAACCTTGTATGCCTTTTCTATAAACTCATAATTGGCAGATTTCAAGTGATGTAGTGGTGGCTGTATTTCCTGCATTTTTTTTTCCTCCCTTCTTTATGTACATACTTTTGATAGATATTTTATATATTTCATTTTTGTTTAATGACAATCTTCATGGGAAAATTAATTCCTCTCTTTTGTTAATGTTCTGGGTTTGGCTGGAATAAAGTTAATTTTCCTCATAGTAGCTACTATGGGGTTATGTTTTGGATTTGTGCTGAAAACAGTGTTGATAGCACAGGGATGTTTTAGATATTTTTGAGCAGTGCTTATACAGTCATGGCCTTTTCTACTTCTCACACCACCCCACCAGTGAGCAGGCTGAGGGTGCACAAGAAGTTGGGAGGAAACATAGCCAAGACAGCTGACCCCAAGTGATGAAAAGGATATCCCATATCATATGATGTCATGCTCAGCAATATAAAGCTGGGAGAAGAAGAAGTTTCAAGATGGTCCCTTCTTTCAAACCAGTCTTCAAGTTAATTTTTGCAGATGACTGACTGGAGAGGTCCTGGAACACCCTGGGAACTGTTGATAAGAGCATTGCATGTGCACAGAGATACAGTCCTGGTATGCAGCTACTCCACAGTTATAACAAAATGACAAACATGAGTTTCATGTCTAATGTTCATGCAAAACTTAAGTCCCATAGCTCTTGCCAGTTTCATCTAGACTATCAGAAATCTATAATTCTTTCTTCCAAATCAGACTGGACTAAGTGATTTGTCCCTCAGTCTCCTGATTATTCCAAAGAAGCAGTAATCGTAGCAGGAAAATACTGAATACCCAGACTAAGTGGTAGGATACCAAAAGATTATGAAACAAATTTTTTGATTAAAAGGAAATAACTGTATCAAAACCATCAGACAAAACTAGAAGAAAATATATCTTCTTTCCATTCTTAAAATATGTTTTTTTAAGAAACATATCGTAACAACACGAGTGTCTTTCATAAGGTCTTCCCAAAATCTGCTAGAAGTTGATAGAAACTGAATTTTAAAGGGCAGTGATATGATGTTACTGTCACTAATATGAAAATCAAAATTACTTCATAAAGCTGGCCTCATAGTTTTTGAGAGCGAGGTCTATTTTACTGAAAAAAAATCACTAAGGATGGCTAGCCATCTTGTTCTGAGTCCAAAAGTGCTCAGCTGTATAGAGAATACAGAAGAATAAAGTAATCTGACAATATGAAGGACAGTAGATTACATTTTCATCCCAGTAAACTGTATTAAGTAAAGGGATAAATAAAATTAGCAGAATTGTGCAGATGTAAATATAATCAATTAATCATAAAATACACATTTTCTCTATATTATATTTAAAAATTTGTTTAAAACAAACAAACAAACAAAAATCAATTAAAAAGTATATATAACCAAGCATATTATTATGCTATTTGTCTGGTAAAGAGCACCCAGTGCTCTTTGACTAAATAATACAGTGCACTATGGTAGTGTTATTTCTCTCTCCTCTTATACATTAATATAATTAGTATACATTTGAAATTATACAGTAAATGGATTGTATACAATTAATCATCTATGAAATGCATCACTGTGTTGCTTTTTGTTTATTATTTTTTTCTTTGTTATTAAATTAAATGTGACAAATGTTATGTCTAAGAGAAAAATATCAGTCCAAATTCATTAGGGTAGATAATTGATACCCATGGCATACTAGAGCACAAAGAGAAGGGCTGAACAACCTAACATTAGTTAGAGGATAAAAGGTTATCAACACTGTTTTGAGGTGTGTAGAAATGTAAAGCCTGGTCCTAATCTCATGATAATGCTTTTTTTTTGAACAGTAATTCTTTTGCTTTTAGAAGGAATGTTATTTCACAGGGTGCAAAAAAATATATTATTTTTCGTAGATTCAGTGTTCATTCATAGAATCTCAAAGTGATCAAATATAAGGAATACGTAAATGTTCTTTTCTGTAAGATGTCTGGCTACTCCCTACTAAAGGCAAAAATGTCTCTTTCTTCTACTTCTCTCTTCTCTATCTCAGTGATACAGCAAATGATTTCCACTGTAAAGTCAAAACAGTAGACTAACTTTACACTGATGTTGAAATACAGCTCAAATCAGAGCTGAGATGAAAACTCAAAGTTCAACATGAATTTTCTTTGAATCCATCTTTGAGTCTTTTTAGATTAAGAGGTGTGGTAAAAAATGATAAGGTACAAGATATTAATCAGTAATTCAACTTTGTTAGGCAGAAATGCCTTTAGATTATGCTGCCATTTCTTAACTGTTTAATTACAGCCTGAACTAAAACTTCCTGCAGTCAATGAAAATATTTAGTGGGCTTTCAAATAGGCCATAGGATGGCAAAGGAATATTTTCCTAACTATTTTTCCTAAATTGTTTTGGTGTTTCCTTGTATTTTTCAGTCTTTTTGTTTGTCAAATATTCTCAAACCTGGTCTAGTTACATTTTCATTCATATTTGTCCTGGTTCAGGCTGCAATAGAGTTCATGTTCATTT
This sequence comes from Tyto alba, assembly GCF_018691265.1. NCBI lineage: Eukaryota > Metazoa > Chordata > Aves > Strigiformes > Tytonidae > Tyto > Tyto alba. The sequence continues at coordinate 25,030,055 of NW_024881321.1, forward strand.
TTGGTAGCTGGAGGAGTGCTGATGGCACACTGAGATTTCATGTAATTTCCAGCTCTACATGCCCTGCCTGTGTGCAGGCAAGCAAGAAGCAGGGAGGGAACACAGATGGAGCACTGGGCCTGGACTGGCCAATATTCCATGTCATGTGATGTCATGCTCACCATATAAAGGAAGGAATGGGCAGGAAGGGACACACTTTCACTTCCGGGAGTGTTGCTGCAGCATCTTTGTGTTTCGGGATCGCTAGCCAGGAATGGGCGGGGTGTCAGTTGGTGGGTCGTGAGCAATTGCATTGTATATTACCCATTTATACTGTCACCATATGATTTTATTACTCTTATTAAACTGTTTTTATCTCAACCCACAAGTCTCCCTTTGCCCCTCCAATTCCCTTCCCATTCCCAAGTGGGGGGAGGGTGGGTGAGCAGCTGCAGGGTGTTTGGCTGCTGCCCAGGCTCAAACCATGACAGTCCCTTTTGGTGCCAACGTGGGGCCCAAAGGGTTAAGATAACAACAGAATTGATCTGTGTGTCCTATCAAATTTGTTATAATGCCAACTGTCTATTCTGTTACAATGTCATTCATTGGCTCCTAGAATCATGGTTTTCATTGCTGCAGTTGTGTTATACATCACATTACTTACCGTATGTAGTCCCCACACTGCTGCTTATTATCTGTGGGAATTAGATTAAGATTTTTGCCTTGCTGTATTATGTAACACTAATCTATGGCATGATAAAATCGTCAGTCCTGAGAGTAGTGGGGCATCTATACTCAGCATGGTCATTGTCTGTGTACACTGGGGTCACCTAGTGGAATGAGTTAGTAACTACACCCTTCACCTTTTCTCCTCGGAGAGCCCACCCAATGGGGAGATATCTTCTTCCATCTTCCTCTTCTCCAAGCTACTTGCAAGTATTCTTGAGAATGCTGAGAATTCTGAATATCCATGGAATGCTCACATTAACATAGTTGTCTTGCTGCTGGGAGATATTGTGTTCCTGAATGTGGTTCAGGTTTTGTTTAGGGTTAAGCAACTGTTTCTGAATACCACCCAGAGGCCTACCCCAAGGTTGGAGAGTTATGGGTGACTGGGAGTGTGGGGTAGCATGGACAAGTACCTGGGACAATGGGGACCTCCAATGTTTTGGAACTTCACCCCTGAACAAGTGCAGGATCCTGAGAAACTAGTAAAATATTTAGAAAAAGTGTGTTGTCATCTTGGTACCTCAAGAGAGACACAGATCATTGCAGCATGACAGGGCCTGGCCCATGCCTACCAAATCCTGCTCACCACTATGCAGTTTCCTCAAAAATAAGTGGTCTCTGAATCTGAGCAAAACAACAGACACTGCAGCCACTCCAACTCTGGCAGCAGGCACTGCAGCCAATCCAACCACTACGATAAATACTGCAGGTGAACCACAGAACGAAGTGGTCATCCAAGTAAGTGGAACACCATGGAGAGAGTCATCCAATACCTGAGGGAACTAGCTGTGTGGGAGATGGTTTATTATGACCCGGACAATGCACAGCTACCCACAGACCCAGATGAAGTCATACGCACCCGGCCCATGTGGCAGAAGTTTGTACGGAGTGCTCCATCATCACATTCCAATGTATTAGCAGTATTGGACTGGAGAGACAAAGGGGGACCAACTATGGATGACTTGACTTGCCGACTCCAGCACTATGAAGAAAGTCTCTCTTCTTCCATCGTTGCAGCTGTGGAGAAACTATCACAAGAAGTCCGACAACTCAAAGAAGATATGTCCTACTCTCCACCTGCATGGTGAGGAGGAGAGACAACAGCACACAAAATGTAAGTATAAAACATTTCACCTATAAACACATCAATTAAATGAGAAAAAAGCTTACAACAACTATATATAATCTAACTTTTTGAAGAAGTTAAAACATGATGACAGACACTCAGGAGGCAATGGTTCAGGGCACAACAAATGTTCCCTTTTGTTTCCTTATAACAGGTAACAATAAAATGGAGTATTAACTTTCAAAAGATTTTAAGCTTGTTCGTTCTGCACTAGACACTTTAAAAAACACACTTAAAGTAGATGAGATTTTTCATTGCCTTGAAACATTGCTCCTAAAGATAGCATAACATGTTTTTTCATTGCCAGAAATTCAAAACTTGAATACATTCTTTGTACCTTTTCATTCTCCAGGGCATCTTTACTAAAATGAACTTCCTGAATATTTCTCTGTTGTTGTTTCCCTTCTGATTATCATCTGACTTATTACCCAATATTAGATAGATAGCTTAGACATGGTCAGAAGTGAAAATATGGTTTAACCTTCAAGGCACGAAAGTGAATAACTATGGCTTTTGAATGGCAGTGTTTAGACACACATTCATTACGTTTGTCCCTAGAGATGAAAATGTACAAGAGCAAATGTATTATATTATCTACTATTCCTGTATTTTATTTTGATCTTCTCTTTCCTTTTCCCTTGATAATGTGGACAGATGTACAGAGACTACAGAAATTTAAATTAAGACATTTTTTAGCTTCTCAGTACAATAAAGGATGCCCTAATAACAGTCTATTATTTTTTACATTATTTCAGTTATTCTTGTTGAAAATACTATACTACTCCAGGAGATGGCTTTATTTATTTATTTATTTTTATTATTAATTTAGATTTCTAAGCCTTTTTTATTTCAGTGTGCAGCAATGCATTGGTCATAAACAGTTATCAGGAAAGCGTCAACAAAGGATACATTAGTAGATTCGAAATTAAACAGCTTTCTATAGGGGGAAAAAAATCAATAAACTTTAAAATTCATAGTTATACAGAAACAAACCTATGTTAGAAACAAACCTATGTTAGAATATACTTCCATGTGAAATAATATAAAGGAAAATTTAAGTCACTATGCAGTATACATACATAGGATCAAATTCTGGTCCTGGTACATTTTCTGATAGTCCTATGTCCCAACATGATTTATGTGAAACACCATGGGGCACATCTTAACAGAAAATACAGTATATCCTGAGATGATACAGTCTTAATACATTTATTTAAGCAAAAATGAGGGAATTTAGTGTAATTAAGCTATCTTCACTGTGGAACTGAGAATACAGACAGAAAGACTTGGGCTAACTGCATTTTATATTGTAGGATTTTGGCATCCCAAACGGCAGTTCAGAGCAGTCAACATGCTGAACTCCTCAGTGGTCAGTCAGCAAATTTAGTACATGGCTGCATGAAGACAGTAATTAGAAAGTGCTGAGGAAAAAGACGAGATGTAAATTATGCTTCTTGAGCACTTTATACAGAACTGCAGAGAGGCATTTCTTTCTGTTTTGAGTTACAAATCTAAAAGTAGACTTATACTTTTTTAAAATTTTGTTTTACAGATAACAGAGTATACACAGTGACAGGAGGAATCAAGGCTGAGTTGATCTTTCGTGTAATATCCAAGTAGTGAGAAGAGTTGCACACAAAGAAGATTGTAGACATGCAACTACTTTATTTCTTTTAGAGAATTTAAAGCTCATCTTCAACACTGGTTGTAAAAGATTTAGAGATCAGGACCACAACCCAGATCTCTCTATTTTCAGTGAGATGCATTCTTCCGTTATTAAGTTTGCTTACACCTGGAATAAGTTATGCTTTCTTTTGGATGCTCTCCTGAATCTGTACTACAAGGCACAGTGGTCAAGCTTCAAAGGAATGGCTGTACAGCATGATCAACCATAACTACTGCCCTGAAGGAGTGGTGAAATTAAACCTTGGCCTTAAGAAGAACCAGATAATTCATTTTTTTTTTCTCATGGACTGTAGTCACACAACTGTGACATAAAGGTTTGCAGTGCTGTTGCTTCCTCTAAGCACCTATCTACAGAAAGATGTGAATCTCACCAAGATGAGGCTTATATGATCATGTGAAGTCTTAATTAAGATAAGCATCAAGTTCCTAATTTTTGAGTGTATCTAGTCTGATGGCAAATGTTTAAGGTGGGGTATTCCTCTCAACTCATTTACATGTCTAAGGTAGGTATATATTAAAATAAAAATAAGTACCTGCAGAATGTTAGTACTTTCTTCCTTTTTTATACCTCTATCAGTATTGTGTCTCTGGGAAGGATTTAACTTTCCCCATAGCAGCTTTCATAGTGCTGTGCTTTGTGTTTGTAGCTAGATTGGTGTTGATAACACACTCATGTTTTGGCTACAGCTGAGCAGTGCTTTCACAGCATCAAGGCTGTCTCTCCAGCTCCCGACCACCACCAAGAGTGGGCAAGAGGTTGAAAGGGAGTCTATGAGGGGGGCACTGTGAGGTGGAGGAGGAGGAGAATTTGTTATTAAGATGTTTGTCTTCCAAAGCAACCATGATCTGTACTGAGGCCCTGCTTACCAGGAAGTGGCTGTTTATTGCTAGCTGATGGGAAGTAAAGAATAATTTTTTTTTTTTTTTTTTTTTGTTTTACTCCTGCATGCAGACTTTCCTTCTCTTAATTAAACTGTCTTTACCTAAACTGATGAGTTTCTCATCTTTTCTCCACCTGTCCTGCTGAGGTCAAGGTCGATCCACTACACTGTCTTAAGGTGGGATGAAATTCATACTATCTATTTCTCTCTAATGGCCATGGGAGGGAATTTAGGATGGTTTAGTCAGGTATAACATACATATTTTAGATATCATCAGAATAATACTTTCCTTTTTTTTTTTTTTTCTTTATGATTCAAAAGATTTTTAAAAAAGATGAGAAATATTTCAACCTTCTTGCCTTAAAAAAAAAAAAAAAAAAAAAGAAAAGAAAAAGAACTAATTTAATCATAAAAATACAATTATTATGATAACTACTTTTAAATTCAAGATCATACATAAAACAATACTGACTCTTGCATTTTTCAGTATTTAAAGCAGGTCAACTTGTGTATCTTATGAGGATTGATGCAGTTTTCAGTAGATGAATCTGTTGTTACTTTTATGTACAAAACAATACAATCCCCTTAGGAAAAGGTTAAGAAATAAATGCTTCCAATGTATTTTTACATCCATCATTATGCAAAGTTTCTCTTGAAAAAGTTATCTTCTACAGAAAAATCTTTGATATTGTCCATGTAACTAAATCATTTCTATATGACAGGATTTGACTCACATTTGCATTTACACAGCTTTTTTCTTCCAGTGCAAGATGTTTTCAGACCAGAACAGTATCTATCACATTTGACCACATGAAAGTTTCATTCTTGAAAAGAGAGGAAAAGGAAGAAGATATTTTTATTTCTTCCTCAATAATATTATATTATGTAACAGTGGGGGGAGGAAGACTAGTTATTGTGCTACAGAGGGAAATAATAAGGATTTTGAATTATAATGATGTACATCCTTGTAAAGTGATTATTTTGTGTTTGTTTGTTTGTTGGTTTTGTTTTTTTTTTTTTTTTTTTGTATCCTAACATTCTTTTTGCTTATAAACTGCAGAGAGGAAAAAAAAAAAAAAAAAAAAACACAAAACCAAACCAAAACAAAAAAACACCAAAAACATGCACTAGTTTTGGCTGTGATAGTTACTTCTCTTCTTAGTAGCTCATATGGTACTATGGTTTGTTTCTGTGACAAAAACAGTGTTGTCAGAACACTGATGTTTTAGCTATGGCTGAGCAGTGTCAACTTACATAGCGTCATCTTCTCTGTTTCCCACTCAGCCCCTCCAGCGAGCTGGCTGGGGGGGCACAAGAATTTGGGAGGGGACACAGCCGGCACAGCTGACCCCAAGTGGCCAGAGGGACACCCTGTACCGTATGTCATCATGCTCAGCAATAACAGCTGGGGAAAGAAGGAAGCAGGGGACATTTGCAGTGATGACGTTTGTCTTCCCAAGTAACAGTTACGCATGATGAAGCCCTGCTCTCCTGAAGATGGCTGAATATCTGCCTGCTGATGGTAAATAGTGAATGAATTAGTTATTTTGTTTTGTTTGCTCTCACAGCTTTTGCTTTATCTATTAAATTGTCTTTATCTCAACCCATGAGTTGTCTCCCATTTACCTTTACCATCCTCTCCTTCATATAATATTGTACACTTGAGTCGCTCTCATGTTAATTTTAACTTAAACTCACTTAGACTGTTTTAAATTAGCCCTTTTACTTTATAAGGTGTTCTTATTTGTGAATAAAGTGCCGAAGCTCCTATAACAGTCAATGTAGTTATAAAACAAGATCTTCATTTCATATTCAGCTGAATTTATTTGTCTTAACTTGCATGGTCATGTACCATTTAAGGTGTTCTAGGGCATAGGAGATCACCGTCTGGGCTGGCAAAGAAAACGCCTATAAAATAATCATGCCCTCTTGTAGCAGTAAGTAGAGGTCAAACATGAAACACCTGAGCTTTTTAAATGGTATTAGGACATGAAGATTTAAGCACCTGGATTTCACGCCTAGATTACATTTAGACATTTAAAGTGGAAAAATCTGGAGCTGAATTATACACCTAGTATTTAGGGGTTTTTATATATAAAAAATAATAATTAGGTGGTTCTTCCTACTTGTATCCCTTAGTAATAACTTGAATTCATTAATAAATATGTATTCATAAAAGTACTCTCCCTTAGGATCTTTGGAATTCAGCAATAAATAAATATTCGTGGTATTGCCCTCTCTTTCCTAAAGGATGACACCTGAAAGTAAAACATATTTATTTTTAATGGAATACATATTGTAAATGACTCTAGTTCAAGAAATGGAACTTCCATGAGTACAGTTGCTGTCCTTTAAGCTGCGAATTGCTCAAGGTTATGATATGATAGAAATTATTTAGTAATTATCTTTTTCCAGTGTTCATGGTATTGCCATTGAAAAACTGCTTGTTTTACTTGATTTTAAGAATATAATACTCATGCAGATAGATGTTTATGTGAATCATTTTAATTGAAAATAAATTACACATAAAAAATGTTTGCCTAAGAATAGGAAACCACATAACTGTGTTAGCGCTTTTCTGTTCAATGTATGCAATAAATGAACAATAGAGCTTCCATAGAAAAAGAAACTGAAATAATTTTAACATAAATCCATGTTTATTTCTCATGATAATATGATGTAGTCTTTGATACATCTCATTTTTGAAAGGTTTTAAGTCCTTCTGTGATTTAAAAACATTATTCAGAAGTAGTTGACCTACTTAAGATAATTTCAAAATTAGTTTTTTATTTAATATAATGTTTAGCTGTTTGGAAAAAAAAAAATGAGATGTTTTCCAGTATGAGATTTTTTAAAGTTTAACTTTGTTGTCTCACATGTCTACTCATGTTTGAGAGTACTGAAAAGATTACTAAATACGTATAAAAAAATCAAAGACATAATTAAAACCAAATTTTTATTTTTTTTATATTTTTAATCCTTTAAGATTTTCTAAATTAAATTATATGTATAAAAACATAGACAGATAATGGAAAAGCTCTTGTTTTTTAACTACATCTCTGTGAATCCTGAACATTTTACAGCAGACTTAAGAGCATACAGCTTGTTTACTTTTGCTCTTTTAGAATTCTTCATGTTTATCTGCTTATATAAAATAATTTAAGATAACAATACATTTAAACCTTAAAGGATGGCTCTATAACGTGCTTACATGACATGGAAGTGGAAAATTATTACAGGTGAAGTGGTTGCTAAATTGTGATTCTGAAAATGCTTTTCAAGATGCACTACGACTCTATCTTTTACTAAAAGATGTAACATCAATGATACAATCAAATTCTAAAAAAATAACACTGACACTTCCAAGCACTTTGAGGGGAGCTGTGAAATCAATAACAAAATGAATGAAGAACTACTGTACCAAGCAAAAACAACCTGCAGTTATTCCTTTTCAAAAATTTACAGTATTATTCTGTGTTACATCTCTAATAAAACTACTTACCAAAAATGTAAAGGAAATGTTTTACCAGTTCTCCAAAAAAGTGGAAATATATTTTACACATAGAATATAATACGTCAGTTAACATTGATAAGGTTGCAAAACATGTCTGCAAACAGCACTCTGTTAGAATAGAGGCCTTTTCAATATTTCAGCTTGCAGTTTAACACTTTTTTTTTTTCCCTACATACTTTGAAATAGTTAGAAGCCAAGTTCTGATAAACTGTACAGGTGCAGGATTTTGATTCTGTATAAAATTTTTGTATGTTTCCTGAGTTTAGACCAGCTGTGGTTTCATTTCCTTTAGAATAGTTTTACTTTAAAAAGTGTCTATATACTTTTACATTATTACTTTAGCATAGTATGTTCTTAAAGAAATTTAGCTCTTCTTGTCTTCTTCTAATAGAAAACTGAAAATTATTCAGCTCGAGTCATATTAAGTAACATAAAAGTATTGACCCTTTGTGACTGATAAGACTTTTCGTATAAATTGAGAATTAAATCTGAAACACTGAATTGAGATTAATTTTCTAAATATTTTTGTTTACATTAAAATGTACTTAAAAATATTAGAAATCAGTGGTAACATAATTCTTACAAATTGAAATTGTGGTAAGGAGTAAAATAATATTAAAGGGATAAATTCAACTAAAACTGTTTTATGAAAAACAACCCAGGGTTTTTATTTTGTTTTCTACTTTTTAAGTTTGAAAATTCATTTCAGAATTACTTTTATTTTAATGTCACTACATATTATTTCACAAAACTGCAACATTGCTATACATTCTGCAGTCTTGCTATTTGTTACCATCAAAGTATAATAATGTGTTTTCACATTGTATTTCTTTTAGTTTATCTATTAAAACATTTTGAATAGCCAGCAGTCAGTGATTTTATCAAAGTGGAAGATTAAATGTTAAAATTACAGCAAAACTTAATGTCTAGAATAAGATAATGAAATGAAATGTCAGTAATAGGACAAATGAAAAATTTCTTACAGATGATGAAATACAGAAAAACAAAATACCATATTAAAAATTACAAAAAGTTAAAATAATACTTTGAAATCCAAATTTTCATGCTTAATATTGTTAGAGGAAAATATCTCATTCAGGATATGACAATTCAAGAGAGATGATATTGCTGCAGCTCTGTACCCCCAGGTCCAACCCCTAGCAAGGCTAAAAATTCCCAGCAGGAACAAGTACACAGAGTGCACACACCACCACCACGTGTATACATACATGCATGCATTCATACATACATGGGCAACAGCCTCAGATCACAGAAATTCATTCAGAGCACTTACACGAACACAAACAACACCAATGGTTTCATCTTGCTCCCTTTTGGTTGAGCAAGATGGTGGTCTAAATGTGAGAATATACGTATGTCCATATGTACGAGGTGGACTCCTCCAGTGGCTAGGCTCAGACATTCAGTCTGCCCAGTAGCAGTCCCTGGATCCCACTCTGCCTGTTTGCTGCCACCTGAGCATAGGATCCCCATAGCCACAGCCTCACCCTGGCTGAGTACATATCCCCTCATTCACACGTACCCCTTCTCCCTCCCACCACCCCAACCTGTCCAGGAATCCCCCAGTCCCCCAGCCAGCCCCACCATGCTCTCACCCTTAGAAACACACACGTGCACTCACAGCCAAAGATGGCCCTTAGGGACACACACATTCCCAGGTCATTTCACCAGCTCTCTGGCTGGTTCAACCTGATCTTCACTCACGATCAAACACTCTCATCTTATAATGGGTCCCACACCTGTAGTCAGCAACCCCCATCAGTCTGAAAGGTGTTCTGAAAAACCTCTCCCCTTCACTCTTCATGATGGCTGTCATACTTGGACACTGGGGCTGAGGGTCTCCTGGAACAACTGAGGAAGGGTCTTGGGCAGGGTGTCCCTTCCCCTGAGTCCTCAATTTGGGTTCCAGCTTGCCATTGTGCCTCCCTCTCTTCCTCTGAGCTTGTGAGGATGGGCCTTTGATGGGCTGGTCACCCTTGTTATGAACCTTGGAATACCCAGGCAGAGTATTTTTTATCCTCATCTGCCATGGTCCCTATGTGTTCCTCTGTGGGTGTGGAGACAAGATTTTTTTAATCACATAAGCTACCAAATATGTTTCTAGAAAAATAGATTTTCAGTTTCATTCTAAATAAATAAAGGAAAGCTTCTTCCACAAAATTCCTGTCTTTGACCAGATCTGGATATAAATTATTATTTTGTGATATTATACAGCAGCTGAATTTATTCTGAAGATTCCTTTGGGCACTGAAGTGAGTGACAGCAGAGACAGTAATTAATAGACAGTGTACCACCACTTTTGACAGCCTGAAACATGACTCAAACATTGTTAGAAGCCTCAAGGATCATCAGAAATAAATCATATCAAATAAATGAAAAGCCAGTGTGGAAAAAAAAATATATATATATAGGTTTATTTCAATTAGAGTCACACAGATGAAAATGAGAATGGTTAGGTGTCTTGCAGTTCAGAAAGATATTAAGCTTAAACAACCTCGGTCTCCCATGATGCACTAAAAGATAACTGAAAAGTGAATTTCCAAGAGAAACGTCTGTAGTAGAACCTTCATGGATTCAATTTGAAAACTTCATCCTGTATTTCTAAAATGGTAAAATTAATATAACCTTAAACAAATAAACAGAGATTAAAAGCTTAATGGGAAATATGTGGATTGACACAGATTTATCTGATGGGTGAAAGACGTCAAGTTCTGGTTTGGTGCATTCATTGGAAGATAATTGCTTGAGAGGTGGATGTCAAACAGCAGCTTTTATCTGACGCATTTTGCAGACCTACAACATCAGTAATATTTTATTTTATTAGGTCACATTTGAGAAAGTAATGATGTCAATAGAAAAACTGAATTAGAAAAAAAACCTGGGATCAAAATGTTAGAACTAACCAAGCACATTTTATGATCATGAACAGAAAACAGTATTTTTTTAGCATTTGATTAATTAGATATTTATACTTTAAAAGTCATGATGATTAACAGATTTGAATTCACACTCTGTTCTACTGTTTATAAAATAACCACACATGAAACAAATCCCATCCAGTGCTACATCTCTAGGAACCAAAGGTTTGTTTCTGTCTATGGCACAATTACTTATCCTTATCTACTCATTCAAGGAAGCCTTTTAAACCTGAGAGCTTCTTTTTCTTGGAAAAAAAAAAAAAAAAATGTTAAAGAAAGAAGAAAGAAGTCTTTCCAAAAGAAGCAAAAAGCAAAACATTCTTAGTAGGTCTGCAGATATGTATAAATTTACATGAAACATGTTGAAGAAAAATGTCAGTATCAAATTGTTGTAGGACAATATTAAATTTTGCTCACTAGTCAAACTAATCTGGCATATTTCAAAAATACGTATATATTATTTACATAATTCTTCTTAAAAAATAAGTAAACATTATGTCAATAATGTAATTTATACAAGAGGAAATAGAACCTACTTGTAGTTGCCCTAGTCCAATACTGATGCCACACATGAGGTCTAACTCCCTGAGTGCACACAGAAAACACCAACCAAAAAGGAAAAACTCAAGAGATGGAGTTGAGGAGGTCCCATGTACAAACAGATCATGAGACTGTACTATTGTTGGTTTGTGACTGTAAAGAGTGTAGTTTAGAACTCTTCTCTAGAAAATGCTGGCTAGGAGCCAGCTCAGAACATTGCTCATCTGCACTTCCAGCTGTTAGTCACAGGTTCCAACTGAGACTGGTGATTGACCATGTCAGTACTTCAATCTATTTCAAATAAAATCAGATTAATTTAAACTAGCATAGAAATGAGTTGCAGCTCTGCCTGAGGGAATACAAACTTGTATGTGCATATGCCTTGTATGCCAAGAATCAGATAGGATAAGATATTAATGGAACTGAATCTCCTTTAATGTTTCACTTGTCCCAACTTACTTGTCTTGTGCTTAAGGCACTCACTACAAGGAAAGGAAATCTTTGAACTGAGTATGTGTATTTCATTCAATATCTGTCAAGAATAAAAAATAAACAACAACAAAAAAATGGTAGAATAAATTATTGTTTGTTTAAAAGTAGTCCAGGAAGAGAGACTTCTTTGTCTAAGTGAATATCCTGAGCATAAAGTTGAAGAGTCTCACACTCACTTTCTTTCCAGGGACTTTTTTTCAATCTTTGTCACAGGTGTGAAGTACAACTATTTCAGTGGGAGAGTCTGAAGGGTTTCGTTCTGCCTTGTTTTACCTAGAGTGGCCTGTGGACTAGTATTAAATGTATGGTGCTAAGTAGGAGGAGCTTTAAGATGAGAAAAGATTTAGCAGATGTCTTCTGTTTTTAATGAGTTTTCTAACCTATGAAGTATTTTATGAAACAAATAATTACTATATCTTTGTTTAGCTTGCTTGTGGAGAAAAATGAAAAGTGCTTCCTTTGGCAGAAGGGACTTCAGAAGTAAATTCAAAATGGGGATTAGTTACAAACTGGCCAGATTTATAAGGATTTATAAAGATTTTTAAGCTAAATTTATCAGGGGGAGGGGATGGAGTTTTGATTACCAGAGAAGAGTCAGGGTCTGATGATGTGTTAGGAATCAACAGGGAAAAACAGTTGTAAAATGCCTCAAAGGAATTAGAGCATGTTCCTCTGAAAAGGTGACACAGCTGATAGCCCAACTGAAGTACCTCTGTAACAATGCATACAGAATGGGTAACAAACAGGAGGAGTTGGAAGCCACTGTACATCTAGAAAGCTATGATCTAGTTGATACCACGAATATGTGGTGGGATGAATTGGATGATTGAAGCACTGCAATTGACAGCTATAAACTACTCAAAAGGGACAGGGAAGGAAGGAGGGTCAAGGTTGTTCCCTCCATGTAAAAAAATGTACTGACTGCACAGAGTGGTGTTTGAAAAACAGTGATGAACAGGTTGAAAGCTTGTGGGTGAAGATTAGGGACCAAGCCAACAAAGGAAACCTCGTGGTTGGTGTTTACTTCAGTTTGCCCAGGAAGGAGAGCCCTTAGATGAAGAGTTCTGACTTCAGATACTAGAAGCATCACACTCAGAGGCTCTGATCCTGCTGGGAGACTTTGGTCACCCTGACATCAGCTGGAAAAGCAGCACAGCAAGCTGAAAGCAGCCCAGGTGAATGGAGTATAATGTCTTAATCCAGGTGATAGAGAGCCCCACCAGAAGAGAAGGATTTCTGGGCCTGTTGCACACCAACACAGATGGACTAATTAGAGAGGTCAAAACTGATGGCAGCCTGGGCTGCAGTGATCATGCCCTGGTGCAATTCACAATCTTGAGTGATATCGGCCAGGTGAAGAATACAGTCAAGACCTTGAATTTTAGGACAGAGAACTTTCAGTTGTTTAAGAAACTGGTGTATGGGGCCCTATGGGAAGCTGCCCTTAGTAGTAAAGGAACAGAACAGAGCTGGTAGTTCTTTAAAGACATTTTCCTTGGAGAACAAGAGCTCTAAGAAAATAATAATAAATTATAAAAATAAAAATATTTTAAAAGAATTAAAAAATAAAATATAATATTACTATTAAAAGAAAAGCGCATACACCTCTGATAAAATATCAGGTCAGTTAAATGGGAATATTTTTTTATTATTAGAATTTAATATTTTCTGCTTACCTACAAGGAAAACTTAAAAATGTGTGTTTTGCAAAACATTCTGATACCAGAATTGTAACCATAAGATTCTAGAAAAAGAATTTTTTTTTCCCTCTTTAATCACAAGAATTTTGGATAATATATCAAGACCCTGATTTAGAAAAAAATCCATCATTGCATATATATACTGAATAAAATGTGTGAATAGAATAATTTTTTTAAAATTATGAAGTACTTAATCTTCTTATTTTAACCATTACACACTTGCAAGTCAAAGTAAGATATTTCACAGTATTCTCAACACAGTTATTTTTTTTCTACAAGCTGGGGAGGAACATTCAAGAAGTTCAAGATATCTTTCTCTTTCTTTCCAATATAGTAAGAGGATTGGTGAACATTTGGAGTTATATGCCCAGATCTAGAACACCAGAATCTCACTACAGGCAATACCAGGAATCCAACAACTCCCAGAAAGTGGCTGATGAAAACCAATGCCATTTAAAATCTAAGAGTCATCATCCTTTATATATACACCTGATATAAAAGACATCAAATTATCTTGGTTTCCATTTACTGCTCTAACACAGTAACTTTATCCAAAGTTTAATGTACTAGAACAAAACAATTACATTATTTCATTGTGGCAATTTTTTGTGTGATACCAGAAAGCATACTGTCAATAACTGTCAATACAACATATGCATGTGGTCTTGAAGATAAATGAAAGCTGTATGCCTTAGTGCTAGCTTTTAAAACACCAGCAAGTGTTCCTAGATCTGTCATTCATCGTAAGTATACACAGAGTTTTGGTAGAAGTAATGCAGCAAATTTATAAGAATGAAGAAACATGGTTTAGCATGTAAGTAAAGTATGCACAGGACTACAGTTCTCTGTGCTTTGAACTGAAACAAAATTTTAAGGATCCTTCTCTTTAACTATAGCTACACATAATATTTATTTTCAAAATTGACGAGAGTTTGATTAGTAATGTGATGGCAACCTCAGAACAGCCATATCTGACAGACAATAGCAGATCTTGGGTAGAAGCTAGTTCTGTTGCTGCAGTAGCGTTTTTTTTGAAATTAACAATTTTATTCTACTTCTCTGTGGCAAGAGTCTTAAAGTCCTTCACGGTGCAGAACTGATCACACTGAGTCACCTGGAAAGAGATCCAGACTTCCTACTTTGTGGGATCTGAACTACAGTTGTCAAGTGAGACAATCTTACTAAATTCTTAAATGCCTTTCACAGTCAGTGAACAGAGCTCGATGCCTCTGAAATACTGCTAACAGAACAAACAACATGTTCTTCTTAAGACCTTGAAAACACTTTGCCTCTACTGAGTATAAAGACATTTAACACTACAACAGTCCTTACATGCCAATATGCACTACGGTGCCTTCTGGAGTTCTCACCGATTACTCAAACAGGTTTCTGTTCAGACCACACCACAGCTCTCATCCTAATGGAAAAAAAAATCCTAAACATTTTATTTGGATGATGACCCAAATCTGTAAGGGACATACAAATCAGATTGGCTGATATCATATTTCATATGTATTAACTA
This sequence comes from Tyto alba, assembly GCF_018691265.1. Lineage (NCBI taxonomy): Eukaryota > Metazoa > Chordata > Aves > Strigiformes > Tytonidae > Tyto > Tyto alba. The sequence continues at coordinate 25,045,163 of NW_024881321.1, forward strand.
GATAACATTTTTACAATATGAGACTGGAAAATGGCATTTTTGCAGGATTGTGCAGGATTATGAAGCAATGATATATATGATAGCAAATTTATGTGATAGCAAAAAGTTACAGTTTTTGCTAATGTCATGTCTACTGATTTATTCTTCAACACTAAGGGAAATAATTCACCAAAGCGCATGGTATTTCTGACTCCATGTTAGGCAGAAGAAGGATCTCAGGAAGACATGGTAATAGTGAGGATTAGATAGGCATTGGAGATATAGTTTATGGTGACCTATATGCAAATATGTCTCCTGAGGAAAAGCCCTTATTTCTTCACACTTTCTCCTTCCTTTGATATAGTACTGCCAGAAAATATGATACCTTAGAGTTCTATGATATTTTAGAGTTGTGGGTTGTGGGTTTTTTCCTTTTTTTTTTTTTTTTTTTTTTTTTTTTTTCCTGAGGATCGGTTGGACTTCATTCTGTGAGGCTCAGAAAGAGGAAAAAGTCATGTAAATGCATGTTACAATGAAGTGTCATACAACACTACAAAAAATATTTCACCAACAGAGGCTAGAATCATGTAAAATGCTTAACATAACTTATTGGATTTTCAGCATAATTCATCAGTAGTACCATACTGACTGCAAAAGAAGGTCTCGGCATTTTAGAATCTTAAGGTTGAAACACAGAAGGGAGGGAATTTGAATTTACATCACTGTGTACTAGGTTTTTTTGGTAAATGTAGACATGCTGGAAAATATTTTAAAACAACACATGGAACACTGTAAGTGACATATCCTCTTTTTAGAGGACTCACAAGCAGGAAAATATCCTGATACAGCTTGAATTATTACATTAGTCTATTCAGGGATAATTTAATGTATGTTTATCACAGGTGGTTTTTCTTAATTGTCTTTGGGAAAAAAAATACATCTAAACTCACACTGTGTAACTGCTAGTAATTTCAAGAAGAAGATATATTAATTCAGCTGTAATATTCATGTCAACGTCTGCAGAACTATCGCTTCTTTTCATTTTAACAGAATAAGCACCTACAGTGTAGGTGTAAATACCAGTACAAAGGGCTGGATGTTGATTTTATGTCTCTAGCCAACCTGTACATTGTTGTGTTTAACTCCAGCCAGCAACTAAGCAGCACACAGTCACTCGCTCACTCCTTCCTCATCCCAGTGGGATGGGGAGGAGAATTGAAAAAAAAAAAAAAAGTAAAACTTGCAGGTTGAGATAAGACCAGTTTAATAACAAAATTAAAATTTAAAAATAAAATAAAATTTAAAATATAATAACACCGTCACCACCACTACTACTACTACTGCTGCTGCTGCTGCTGCTGCTACTACTACTACTACTATTACTACTACTACTACTAATAATAATAATAGTAATAATGAAAACCAATATAACACAAAAAGAGAGAAATAAAATCCAAGAAAAGAAAAATGATGTACAATTGCTCACCACTTGCTGACCTATGCTCAAGCAGTGATCCACCCTTCCCAGGGTGATTCTCCCACTCCACTCAGAATCCAACTCTAGGACCCAAATAGAAGGAGGACATGGACCTGTTGGAGCAGGTCCAGAGGAGGGCCACAAGGATGATCAAGGGGCTAGAACACCTCTCCTATGAGGACAGGCTGAGATAGTTGGGGTTGTTCAGCCTGGAGAAGAGAAGGCTCCGGGGAGACCTTATAGCGGCCTTCCAGTACTTAAAGGGGGCTACAGGAAAGATGGAGAGGGATCCTTTGTTAGGGAGTGTAGTGATAGGACAAGGGGTAACAGTTTTAAATTGAAAGAGGGTAGATTTGGATTAGATGTAAAGCAGAAATTCTTTACTATGAGAGTGGTGAGGAACTGGAACAGGTTGCCCAGAGAAGTTGTGGGTGCCCCCTCCATTGGAGTGTTCAAGGCAAGACTGGATGGGGCTTTGGCTAACCTGGTCTAGTGGAATCTGTCCCTGCCCATGTCAGGGGGTTTGGGACTATATGATCTTTGAGGTCCCTTCCAACCTAAACCATTCTTTGATTCTATGATTTGTGTTTCTGTAAGTGTACATAAATTTTCCAAGAAAATTAAGGAGGAAGCACAATACTTTTGGAACTACACATCTGGAAAAAAAAAAAAAATGTTAATTTCCTGAATATTAATTTATTTGAAATTAAGTAGGATTCTTTGTCCTTTATTTCTTTCTCTGGTGGGTGTCTTTGGAAATCTTCTGTAGAAAGTCTATTAGAAGGGTTACAAAAGGGAAGAAAATATTATTGCAGAAATAATTTAAGTGGCACCATTTTCATTTTTACTTCTGTGTGGTACTTCCTGAATCCGTGTAACAGATAGATCGCTGTTCTCAAGGAAAAGTAAAACACAGGAAATCACAGAAAAATTCCTCTGCAGGATGAAGGGAAAATTGTTTCCAAATGCTCACTGTGAATTTATGTTTGTTTAGTCTGAAAAATTAAAAGTCAATATAGATTAAAATTATGCATAATTTTTCATTTACCCTCCCTGATTTGTTTGTTCTGGTAAGAAAGTAATCTCACTATCTTAGGTAGACAACAAGTTTTAAGTTAAGTTAAGCAGTTATTTATTCAGCTTTGTTATTAGAGTGTAATAAATTGATGATTGCAATATATTTTAAAACATAGTATTGATTCACTTGTATTACTCTAGATTTCATACCAACATATGTCTCTGAAACCAGTGTGGTACCTTGGGCACAAATCATTGATCCATTACTCCATATATAGAAGACAATAAAGAAGCTGTTGATTTTGCTTCCTTCTGGTAAGAAATCAATTTTATTTAATAAAACTGTGGATTTTTCTTCATGCAGCCACTGAAGTGGCTATCTTCTTTTCAGGAGCATACAAATGCTTTCCCCTAGAAAATTCATGAATTATAACATTGTTTCCATCTGGAAAAACCTAACTTGTGGCAGTAAACATTGTAACACAGATGTTACAGCTCAGAGCCAATATTACTATTTCTCTATCTACACATGTCTTTACAAACGTTTTATTTCAGTTTCTGTGAAACATGAAAGCTGTTAAACTTCACTTGCTTTTATAGCAATAAAAAGAAACAATAACTATAAAACATTCCACTATTTCAAATATAAAATTGAAGTCTTCTGGTAGTATTTTTAGTTGACAAAAGAGATTATTCAACAAATACATTATTACTGGAATTACTTTTATATATGTTATCATGCCCCATAGATTTTTTTTTTTTTTTTTTAGGGGCAGAAGGTGAAGGTTGTGGATATTTCCATTAGATATCATCTCCACAAATAGAAGTTTGATTAATATATCAGGTTGTGAGGGCAAAAGACAAAATTTAGGGATAAAGTAATATGCTGGCTCTGACTTGGATTTGTATTTCCAACATTGACCTGCTAAGTTTTCTGAAATGAGGCTTTTATAGCAGCATATCAACATTGCTACTGATGAGACACAATTAATGCACTTTTTTTTTTTTTTTTTTTTTTTTTTTTTCAAATCAAGGAATAACATAGTATCACAGGCACTGGAACATTAACAATTAAACTAACCATAAGAAAATTTAACTCTCTAGATTCCATCAAGAATATTTAACAAGGGTTAAACATAACAGCTTAAAAATATGTCTAGTGGCTAGGTACCTGAAGCATTCTCTTAAGACTGAAGAGTCTGATACAGATCTTAAGGGAGACTAGTGTTTTTCTGTATCACCAGCTTACAGCCAGGTGGTTATACCCTAATGAGCCTCAAGTGGCATGAGATACCTATAATGAGACTAAAGAATTGTGGTTTTGTTTTTCTTTCAGTATTCTAGCAGCTGAAACTAATAAACAACAGACATCACATCTAGATAGTTTAACTTAGCAGTATACAATCTGGAGTTGAATTCCACCCTTGATTTCTGCAATATTACTCTATTTCTTCCAAATCCTCTCCACCCTTGTATGTTCAGAAGTATTTTATATTATTCATTTACTTGCATCCAAAGTAACCCCTAGAGGGTGTTCTAATTAACTTGTCTAACATCATTTGGTTTGCACAATTAGATATATGACCAACTCTAAAGATTAATGTAGAGCTTTAGGTGAGCACTTCTGAAAATTAAATTGGCTTGTAGTCTCTTCATCTTAGCCTGACCCTCTGTGCCAGCCTGACCTTCCCACATTGAGGTGACATTTAGAAGTAATAATAGCATCCACAAAGTAATTCTAGCTCTTCTGATTCCCTAAGGTAAGCAGAATTACCAATTGAAACAAACAATACACTATTTTAATGCAAACAAGCTTTTAAAAAACAGTTTCATCTAAATGCTTTGATAAAATACCTTTCCCTGGGACACCCAGACCCTGATCTATCATGATAAAGCATTTCCTGGAGATTTTTAGTGAAGTCTAAACTTTCACTTTGATACTAAAGAAATTTCATGGACATGATGGAAAATAACATAGTTTAAAATGTGCCAAAACTGAATAATCAGTTCTTGTTTTCTTCATTGAGGTGGCAAGTAATATAATTAAATGTGCTGTGCCTTGCTGGCACTTGAACACACACCTTTTATCTGGAACTGCACCTGTGATTTAAAGTTAACCATAAACAATATTCTTCCCTTTCTTCTCTAAGTGCCAACTTATTAGTTAAAAGCCTGCTGCCATACAGTGAAGCAGTTTCCGCTGAAAAAAAAAAAAAAAAAAAAAAAAAAAGTAATTATTAAAGTAATCTTCTAAAGAAAGACCTTTCAGAATAAAAGTTTATGTGATTTTCAGTAATAAAGCTGGTATTTGAGTATAGCATTTAACTTTAAAATAATATGATGACATTATTATGTATGGGAAAAAATGAATAAACAAAACCAAGGAATAAGCATGCCCTTTCACCATGTCCTAGTCTTGCAAGTTGCAGTATACTGACAGAGCCTTTCCCCTCAAATTGAATTCCAGAGGCTTTATATTAGAATGACATAAAACAGCTGGCAGGACTAATCTGCCAAACTTCATCAAACCATTATGGTAACTTCCAAATTAATCACTACTAAGGTGTCATGGTTTAAATTGAAGATGCTTGCAGCTGTATTCTGAAAGATTTAATCATTGGAATTTATTTTACTTGACTAGAGATGTAAATGTATTGATACATTAGCTCTCTTCGATCTGTACAGAGATTTTTTCATGATACCTGCCTCTTTAAATTAAATCTAGTCAAAAATTTAGGATTGAATTACATAGGCCAGTGTGGCCACTTACAGGATAAGTTACCAACTTTGATTCAAGGCAACTATCTGGCCTATAGTGACAATAACATACACTAAAATGCTTCTCAGTTTGAAAATAACTAGTCTTTGGTTTGAGTGAGTAGTGGGTTTTTTTGGTAGCAGGGGAGGGGGCTATAGGGGTGGCCCCCTGTGAGAAACTTCTCAAATCTCCCCCAGATCCAAGTCAGCTCCACCTCTGCACCAAAACTGAGCCAATCAGCTGTGCCTCTGTAATAACATATTTAAGAAGGGACGTGGTAAGGAGGAGTTGTGGCAGCTATGTGAATGCCAAGGTCAGTGGAGGAACAGAGGAAGAAAGGAGGGGGAAGGTGTTTCGGAGCAGAGACCCCCCTGTATCCTGTGGTGAGATAGCAGGGCGCCCCCCCTCTGCCACCCATGAAGATCTACAGAGGAGCAGACACTGATTTATGGCCTTTGTTTCACCTGGATGATCAAGGTGCTATTCCTGAAGAAGGTTGGGGTCTTGTGGGAAAAGGTAGACCCACTGCTGTAATTCAGTGCTGGGAGGATTGCAGCACATGTGGGTGACCCACACCAGAGCAGCTTGGGAAGGGCTGCAGCCCATGGGAGGGATTCCAGTCAGAGAAAGTTGATGTCCCACACCAGAGCAGTGTAAGGAAATGCTATGGCCTGTGGGAGGGACTCACGTCAGAAAGTTTGTGGAGGACTGTCTCATGTGAGAGGAGGACCATGCTGGAGCAGGGGGAACAAGTTCCAGAAGCTCCCCCCACTGAAGGTGGAGAAAGTGGCAGCACTGACTGTATCCCCCATTCCCTGCCCCTGCACCACTGAGGGAGGAGGTAGAGATAGCGGGATCAGAGCTGAGCCCAGGAAGAAGGGAGGGGTGGGGGGAAGGTGTTCTCAAGATGCGGCAATGTTTCTCACTGTCCTACTCTGTTATGTGTTGTTGTTAGTGTATGTAAGATATCTATGTTCTTTTTTTTTTCCCCTAACAAGTCTGCCTTTTGCTCATGACCATAATGGGTGATCGACCCCTCCTGGTCCTATCTCGAATCCCAAGCCTGGATCATTTGTCCCTTCTCATTGCCGGAAGAGAAGGGAGGAGTGAGTGACTGCGTGGTGTCTGGCTACCGACCAGGCTCAAACAACAACAGGAATTGAAAAACTGACAGTTGACTGTCTCACACTTGACAGTTTTTCTTGCAGGTACAGGGATTCCTAAATACTCTATTTATGAAATGAGCATTAGAAAATAAAAATTAGTGAAAGGTTTGAAATAATGCATTTGTTACTTTTTATAAATATCAATAAAATATTCATATGAGCTGAAATGGTAAGAAAACATTACAATTTTGACAGTGTTTTATTTTCTTTCTTAGAGTTGTTCTTTTCCTCTCAAAATTAAAATTAAATCCAGTGGAGATTGGAATTGCTTGACCAGATTTTTATCTGTTAAGTACTGTCTACACCCTCTGTAGTTAAAAAGGAAAAATAAGCCATTTAGTTTTTGCCTATCTCATACTTAGATACATATCTAAAATAAGTATTGATGATTTAATTTGTTTTCATATGTCTGAGTGTCTTTCAGAGATATTTTGAAAAAAAAAAAAGCTTCAATATTTAGGAGGTTAAAGTGTGTTCCAGTGCTCTGGTTAAAGGAACAGTTCTGGGCCAAGAACATTGGCCAGTCTGTGCTGCTCGTGTCTATACTTGATACTGTAACTACTGATATAAAATTTGTGGGATGTTACATCTTGGTAAGAGGCTCTGTGTAGATGGAGTCTGTGTACGTTCCCTTTAGGGTTGTGTCAGCTGAAACTAAGGCAAAGACCTGTAGATTGCTCCTTCCTCACAAGAAACTGCATATGCTTAGTTACAGGAATCTGTGGGATGTAATGTGGGACAGGTGAGGAGGAAATCACATAGGAGGAAGTGAAGTGTGGAAACAAACTTTACAACTCACAGAGTTATAAAGCAGGTATGTTTATTGCAGCGCTGGGTGCAAGGGGGATCGCTCCTCCTAGCTTGCACACCAACAGCACATTTTGCCAGAAATTTATGCAGTGAAGGTACACATATTCATGGGATTATTCAACATAAACATACACATGCATAAACACGGTGAGGTTAGTTTGCAGACTCAGATCTGTCTCTGGTGGTTGTTTACTTCTTTGGGAGTCTTATCTTCCCCTTTATCTTTTGTCCTTTAGATGAACTTTAGTTATTCACGCATACTCTTTGTATTTGGTCATCTCAGCAGCCTTTTAACCAGTTTTATGGTCAATCTGACATGGTTATTCTTGTTACCTCCCCCTGTGTCTAACACACAGTCCTTGACGAATACCAGTCCCTGATAAGCTTAGGCACCAGTCTCTAAAAAACAAGTTCCGAAAGAACATTCAAGGTGTCAAAATAACATTCAAGACAAACAGGATTGTTAAGAAATTACAAAGCAGTTAGTTCCCTATATCAGAAGGGAGACCTCTGCACATGTACGGACTGAAAAGTCATTAAGAACAAGGTCAGATGACAAAGATGATGAAGATGACAAAGTAAAAAGCTTTCCCTGTGGAACCAGAAAACAGCACTAAATGGTACTGAATTTAGGATTGAAAGGTGTACCCTAAAGGACTGGCAGGGACACAGCAGTCAGAAAAAGAGATTTGTGACAAATCTTTCAATTTTAATGTTTTAAATATTTTCCCTCTTTAATTCTGATGAAACCTAGTTGTAAATGTTGAAAAACCGTAAGTGCTTTTCTTCTCTTTTTAAGGTATGTGTCCATTTCATGCTAGCCAAAGCTCTGGTGCCATCCATTAGGAATTTAACCTCACAGAGTTTTCTGACTACTGTGATTATAAGTTTATTCAACTCATGAAGGAGCTAACTTGCTAGCAGACAAGTTGTGTGTAGGGAAACCTCAAGTAAACTTCTCATAAATGAATTTCAGGACAGTACTTTGGGAGGCTGTGGAGCAGTTCAGATACAGTGTTCAATGCAAAAAAATATCCTACATCAGGTCAGGAGAACCAATAAGAGTGAGGCTGACACCCCAGAGCTGTAGACAGTGTACTTAGTTTGCAGAAGTCAGAACTGCATTCCTCTGAGCTGTCCATTCATTTTCCATTAGACAGTAATACAGGCATTATTCTGTGAGCAGTTTCTAGCACTCATGAATGTGAATTTCCTTCATACAGCCAGGCACCATCATTAATTATAGATATGGCTTAGCTTTTCAACCCTGTTTTTATTTTCTTGTTTTGCTATAAAAATGGCCACTGTTATTGGGAATTCTATTGATCTGACTGTTGTTAGAGCTTGACCTGACTTTTTGTTGAAGAAGTTGAGAGTTATAAGTTATAGGCCTGTTTCTTCCATCCAGTTTGAACATCGGTTTTCTTATTGTGAAATATAGCAAAAATTGTTGAGCAATTGAATGACAAAATATCAGGAATCAGCTCTCTTAGGAATAATTGAAGATAATGGAAAAAGCAATGTCAAGGTTTGGAAAACTGAAAATTAGTATTGTGCTGTAAGTATTAGCAAACTAGCTGTAGTTAGACTGTTTTTTTTTTGTTATTGTTATTCTCTATATCTGCATATCATAATTTGTTGTAGATTCTTCATTTCATTTGGATCCCTTATATGAACTGTAACATTTTCTATAAAATATTTTTCAATAATTAAATATGTCAGGTATAAACATGGAACTGAAGAAAAGAAAAAAAGAAGAAAAAACCAAAACAAAACAGAATGTGTCTGTTCTGTGTCATAAACAAGACCTGGCAGGGTAAAACGTAAACTAAGAAGAGCACAGAGTTGTCCTCGTTTCAGCTGGGATTGGGATGGAGTTAATTTTTCTTCTTAGTAGCTAGAATAGTGCTGTGTTTTGGATTCAGTATGAGATTTGATATGAGAAAAATTTTTATAATACACTGATGTTTTCAGTTCTTGCTAAGAAATCAAGGACTGTCTAACTTCCCATTTCCTGCCAATGCACAGAAGTACAGGAAGGTGGGAGGGAGCAATGGACCCAAACTGACCAACAGAATTTTCTGTATCATATAACGTCATGCTCAGTATATAGGTGAAGGTCAGCTGGGAAGAGGGGACTCTTGCTTCTGGGATTGAGGTTTTGGGATCTTTTCTTCTCCAGGAGTGGGCTGGGTATCATTCAGTGGGTGGTGAGTAATTGCACTGTGCATTACCCATTTGCATTTTCTATTGTTATTGTTATTATTTTAATTTATTTCAATTATTAAACTGTTTTTATCTCAACCTATGAATGTCCTTACATTTACCCCCCCCAATCCTCTTCATAGTCTCTGGCTCCCAACTGGGTTTAAACCATGACAAGAATATGGATACACTGGCTCCTGTGCATAGTCTGACTTCATGTATTCAGCCCATGCATAGAAATGAAGCAACTCAGCTGGAGGCCACTGCCTGGAAATAGCCTGTTATCAGAAGCCTGGCATAAGTGATGGAATGTCACAAGCAAGGAGTATGTGTTGTTCATTTTAATGACAACAACTTGTGTAGTAAGAGCATCTGGTGTCTGAGAATATGGCTTTGTTTATGTCTCAGTATGCGTGCTTTGTCTTGTTGCTTACTCAGGAGATTTAGTACAACGTTAATGTGGGCTAAATTTCATTGGACTGTAAAAGGATCGTTAATGTATTTCATAAGTAAAAAAAGAATCTCTTACAGATTTCATTCTTGGTGTTGAAAGTATTGTTATGCTACACTGTATTTCAGACATTTGCAGTCAGCCCTCTGTTGTAATTAAAATTGGTTAAGCTGAAAACACCCTTTCAGATTTTAAAAAGATACATATTTTTTTCTGTTGGAATTATATTTCTAAAAGCTATAGTATTCTCGCTTATTATACAGTGTTATACTCAGCTCTTTTACCTCATAATCAATGAAAGAGCTGAAGGAGACATGTAAAGAAGGTAAGTAATAGTTAAAGCAACCAAACAAAACACTGTTTATATATGTTGGTGACTGATAGGTTACACGATTAAAGGTTTATTTCTACCGATACGAAGGAGCACAGAGGAGCAGTGGCAGGTCAGGGAACCCCAGTAACCCAGTCATAGGTATAAGACCCTGCCCCAGCCCTCCCAGGTCTCCCCCAGGAGACTATCAGCCCCATGGGCCAGGGGGGACCCCCATTATCTTAAGTCAGCAGGGGAAGGTCTCCAGATCACCTTCAAAGATGAGGGGAGGTTTACTTATTTTCAAAGTTTAAGTGAAGAACCAGAGTCAAGGAAAGTGGGAATCAAACATAAGTTAGGAGGAGTTAGTGTGGTAAAGCAAAGGGATAAGAAGTCAAAAAGGACTAGATTATAAGAAGCCCTCAGGTGTTTATTTTTAACATTACTTGGATACCTGCACAACTTTCAAATTTTAAAATATTTCTGGAGACTTGGATATATCCACAAACCATATTAACTCCCTACATTCCATCTTGCATCCAACTTGAACATAATAACCTAAAAAAAGAGAATACTGTCATTCATAGGAAAAAAAATACCATTATCTTCTAGTGTTTTGAGAAGGAAGAATTACCACAAATTATTACTGATACAGGAACTTGTTATTAAAGTGAACAGAATTTTCCTGACTGAAGCAGGACCACAAAACAGAATGGTAAAACTTGGGAAAGCAAGAATCTAGTAAAACTTAGAGGGAGATTGGAAAAGAGGAGTGACACTTATAAATGCTGAAATGACACTGAGCTGTCAAGTATCAGTTTGGTAGTTTGTTGCTGTCTGCCACGTGGATAAATGATTACAATGGAAAGGGGTTTTATTTTTTTCAGTTGTTTCCTGCTTTTCATTGTTTCTAAGGTGTTGAGACAAACTGCCATTATATACAGTTTCATCATGGTCAATGATTTCAAAACTGAAGCTAATGTAGTAAATTTCAGTTAAATCAATTTTTTGTGAATAAAGGTGGTCTCAGGAGTCATCCTGTATATCTGGTTGTGTGTAACAGAGATTTACAGGATATAATATTTTATAACGTTAAGAAGCAAATTGAATTAAAATCAAATAGATATTTGTTAAAGTTTGTTCTTCACGAAAGAAAAAAAATAAATCCAACAAAATGTCTAATGCAATACAGATGAAACTTCTTGTGTTGCTGAATTAGACCTTTCTTCTATGCTGTTTCACAGCTTGCAGAATTTACTTACAGAGTATTATAGTATCTTTAGCATTCTAGCCAGAAACCCTTGCTCATTTACTCAAATGAATTTCTTGTCTATCATTAAAAAAAAAAAAAAAAATCAGTTTACATCCAATCCTTAATTTTTCAGAATTTCTTCTCTTTGGTCATTTGTGAATCTTTATACATGTTACAGAGTTATAGGACTAACACAATAATGCATTCTTAGCCTTCATGTGACAACCATGGCTAAGATAATGTAACCAGCCATGTATCTCTTTACACCAAAATCTTATTCTGCAATAATACAGCATGCATCAGAAAAAGAGAAAAGTAGCATTTTCTGAAAGTATATAGTCAGCTGGCTTATAAAGGACATTATTTTCCTTATTTTTATCACTTACTGCATGAAGGATCTGATACAAAAATGAGAGTTTATAAAATTCATAAAATCATAGACTAGTTTGGATCGGAAGGGACCTTAAAGATCATCTAATTACAGCCCTCTCTGCCACTGGCAGGGACACCTTCCACTAGATCAGGTTGCTCAAAGTCCCATCCAGCCTGGCCTTGAACACTTCCAGAAGGGGGCATCCACAACTTCTCTGGGCAACCTGTTGCAGTGTCTCATCACCCCCACAGTAAAGAATTTCTTCCTTGTATTTAATTTAAACCTACCCTCTTTCAGTTTAAAACTGTTATCCCTCATCCTATCACTACACTTCCTGAGAGTCCTTCCCCATCTTTCATTTAAGCCCCCTTTAAGTACTGGAAAGACGCTATAAGATGTCCTCAGAGCCTTCTCTTTTCCAGGCTGAACAACCCCAACTCTCTCAGCCTATCCTCTCATGGGAGGTCCTCCAGCCGCTTGATCATCCTTCTGGCCCTCCTCATGTCTTTTTTATGCTGGGGGCCCCAGAGTTGGATGCAGTACTCCATGTGGGCATCTCATGAGAGTGGAGTAGAGGGGGAGAATCACCTCTGTTGACCTGCTGTCACACTTCTCTTGATACAACCTAGGATACAGTTGGCTTTCTGGGTGGCGAGTAAACATTGCTGGCTCATAGTCATTTTTCCATTCACTACTACTCCCAAGTCCTTCTCCATAGGGCTGCTTTCAATTCACTCATTGCCCAGCCTCTATACGTTCATAGGATTTCCCCAACCCATGTGAAGGACCTTGCACTTGGCCTTGTTGAACATGAGGTTTGTATGGGTGTGACTCTCAAGACTGTCAAGGTCCCTCTGGATGGCATCCCTTCTTTCCAGCATGTTGACTGCTATATTACTAGTATGTGGAGAAAAGACTCTAAAAGTATCAAATATGCAGTTAGAAAATCTTAATTCTTAGGAAAAAATGCAGTACACTCCCTTTTCTACCCCCGTGTTCTCTAAATGTTAACTTTATTTACAGAAAAATAACTATAAAAGTGTCTACAAAATTCATGCTTTAAATTGCTTAACAACATCCTCCATTTCTGAGAAGATGTCAGGGTAGTGGCTAGATGCTATTTTCTTGATGTCAGAAGTAGATGTGGCTAAATATATTTCATGTTACTCATTTAATATTTTAGCTTAAAAATTGCTTTTCTTTGTGTGACTAACCTCATAAAAGATTGATTACTTTCTTTGTTAAGTGGTAGACAAATTAATTTTCTACATCATATCAGTTGTTTTTTCAGGTACTGCAATGGCTTAAAACAATTCATGTGGTCAAAATAAAAGATCCAGTATAAATGAATATTTATATTTTATGCACACAGAAAGTCATCCAGAATCAAGCCAAAAAACAATGAATACTTGAAAAATAAAGCAAGCAAACAAAGCAATAGAAGAAAAAGCACAACACTTATTTCATAGTTCATGTATATATTTTTCACATGTTCTTTTTTTTCTGAGGAAGCTCCTAGAAGACAGGATAAAAGGCAGTCAGAAACAGATAAAATAAGCCTGAAGAATTGGTCCTGTGAATCTCTATTTTTTAGTCATTTATCTTTACTGCTTAAATCTGTTAGAGAGTTCTATACATATCAACAAAATCTATTACTCATTAATTCCTTCACTCTAAATATATGCAGTTAGCATCTGATAAGTTTTATATAGATTTGTCTTCTACATTCAAAATCCCTGTGTTTAGGTTTAAGCTCAGCCAGCAACTAAGCACCACAGAGTCACTCATTCACTCCCCCCAACCCTCAGCAGGATGGGGAAAGAGAACTGGAAGGGTAAACGTGAGAAAACTTGGGGGTTGAGATAACAGTTTAATAATTGAAATTAAACAAAATAAATTAGTAATAATAATGATAGTAATAACAATTGCAATAATAACAAATAATAGTAATTTTTAAATGTAATGAAGAATAAAATAAGAGAGAAATAAAACCCAGAAAGCACAAGTGATGCAAATGAAAACAATTGCTCACTACCAACTGTCTGATGTCCAGCCAATCCCTGAGCAGTAGCTCCTCTGTCAACCTTCCCCCTAGTTTTGTCGCTGAGCATGATGTCATATGGTATGGAATGTCCCTTTTGTCAGCTGGGGTCAGCTGTCCTGGCTGTGTTTCCTCCCAACTTGTTGTGTAACCCCAGCCTCCTCACTGATGGGGTGGTGTGAGAAGCAGAAAAGGCCTTGATGCTATGTAAGTACTGCTCAGCAGTAACAAAAACATCCTTGAATTATCAACACTGTTTTCAGCACAAATGCAAAACGTAGCCCCATAGTAGCTACTATGAAGAAAATTAACTCTAACCCAGACAAAACCAGCACGTTCTCCGCACCTTATTCTATACCATTTACATCATGCTCAAGTCTCACACTATCAAATACACCCTCATTAACCACTACACCCCTTCCCATTCTTTGATACAATACACATATATTCATTTAGTCTATGGATCACCCCTGTGAAATGTCTGTAAAATGTCCATAAATGTCCACAAAATATCTATTACATTCATTTAGTCTACAACTTTAGGCTCCATCCATTATGGTGGTCACTCAAACAGGAGAGATGATCTGTCACATGGAGTTACTGGTCACCAAAGCCAGCTCAGGTCGAGTCACTGCTGCACTTGCATGTCTTCTTGTAAGACTTGTCCTGCATTGGTTCACGTGGTTATTGCTACAATAATTCATGTAACATGCAACTCAAATCATTGGTTACAACAATTACAATCCCCACCTCTGGTCCCTTTGGACCCGGTTATAGGCTTTAACATTTCAATTAACTCCTCCCCTTGCTTCTAGACCAACTAGCAACAAGGTGTTCCTGTTATGGTAATTCCCAGAACAAGCAACTCAAATAATGGATTATTTTCACCCAGGACTAAATCACCTTGAGGTACACATTGTACTCCCCCATCCTTCTTCATTATTGACCAAGTGCACCTAGGCCCTTGAGTAGAAACAATCCCACAAATAGGTTTACCCTTTCCTGAGGAAGGAACAACCCAGACTTTTTTCCCATAAGTTCCTTCTATGTGCTATAGGGATCTTATCTCCTTCACAGCACAGGGATTGTGATTGGGCAGGGACAGGTTGTTAAGGGAGAAGCCACTGCCCAAGCATTCACACCCCAATCAAGCAGTCACACAAACACCACCTGAGACTTTAACTGTTAGGATCAGAGGCCATTCACAGCAGGGGACTCCAGTGAGCTGGCCCTTTCAACTTCTCACACACCCATCTCACCCTCACGTGCTTTCTCTTCCTTCAGGCTCAACCCTAGGTTCCCTGAAGCAGAATCTCTAATCAAGGTTTTCATAATAAAAAGTGTAATTTATTCTATCTATGTTGCACAACTTTAGACAGCTCAAGCTGGGTGCCTCAGAGAGGGATCCCAAACACTAAAAGCCCTGGCCAATTATATCCTTACAGTCTAAGTTCCCACCCCTCACACCATAGTGTGGTCCAATAGTAATATTCAGGTCTGGATTGTCTTCTTTCTCACTGGGTCCTTTTTCTTGTCTCTAGGCTGATTCTTTCATTTTCCTGCTTTTAAGGTTAGTTGTTACTATGTCTCCTTTTTCTGGTTCAAACTGGTTCTGGGGCTTTCCAAATCTTTTTATTCCTCCAATCAGAGAATAGGTCAATATTAAGCAAAAGCATTAAGTAAGCTATGACATCTACTTTATCATGACTGACTACTTTTAAGCAGCTAAACAAAGTCTTTAAAGCACTCCAAAACATATTAACAGCCTCTATAATTTATATACATTCCTGTGTTATTATAGCCTCTCATTCTTATCCCATTATTGCCATGCACTGTTTATGTCTCGTTTGGGTGTGCTCCTTATGTTCATGTAGCTCAGGTTAGCTGCCTTCCACTAGAGTACTCCCTTTGTTTTTCTTTAGCATACCTGCTAATGCATCTATACAACTCTCTGCAGGTTTTCTATACACTGTAACACTCTTCAAATTTTTATGTATAATATCAAAACTAAACCCAAGCATAATACAGTTAGCATTACCAAAACTACTCTTGGGTGTAACATATGGTTCAGGATTCCCAACTCGGTGACCATCCAAAGAATGCTTCCCACCATTTATGTTCTCTGTCCTTTTTTATTCTCTCTAAAACTCTATGTATTTCCTCAGCATTATGGCATAGAGTGGTCAGAGTTTGATGGCAATTATCTTGATTCTTCTGTAGGATATCCTTTAAGTCTTTATGTTGTATTAGCTTTTTTACTCTTATGAGGTTCATTCCTATCCATATATAGGTCAGGTCCTGATATATCTCATAATTGAATCTTATTATTCATGTGTGACGATGGTGGCACTATAGTTAAAATCACAACCTATTATTTTTTGTAAAGTCACATACACAAATATTCAGATGATCTTTTAGGATGATCATTCAGTTATCAACAATCAGGTTTTGACATTGGGTTCTTAGACAGACACAGCCTTACCTTGTATATATTATCATTATTAATTTAGGGTCTTCACTCAGTCATATTTCAAAGTAACAGTCTTTTGATCTGTGTCTAAGCAGATATCTTGTACTCTTAAAGTGTTGTTTTCACAAACATACCCATGTTGCTCATGTGCTGATCTGGCTTCTGCATCTGTAGTTTGCTACTTTTTCCCATTTTGCCAACCCCAGGTTCTGTGTTCAATTGGATAGAATATAGTTCCATTATGGTTAAGGCCCAAGGCTGTTATAGGGTAAATAGTATATACTGAAGCATTAGTTATCATTAATAAATACGATATTGACTTTTGTTGTAATTGGTCATAAGTAAAATTAATTAGTTACCACCATGTCTGGAGGTCTTTTTCCAATTCATTAGCATTGTTCCACTGATTTTTTTGGATTTCAGCTGGTAGCATGCCTGTCTCCCCTAATAATTGGTGCAACTGTGTTCTGTACCCGCAGTTGTGCCTGAATACAGCTCAGTGCTAGTGATGTATTATTCTGAGTTTCTCCTAAAGCGCTTATTATGAGTAAATTATCTTTTTCCTCAATCACTTTCCAATATGGTAAGATTTTGGATGTCAGCCATTGGCCCACTCCTAATGCCTCTAGGGACAATTGTAGTGGATATTCTAATTTATACAAGTTAGTGGTAACTGTGATGAGCTTATTGGCTAATACTTTTGCATCAATGCTATTTAGGACTCCTAAACTAGCCTCTAGGATTCCTGAGGCATCTCTTTTTATTCTCTTTGGAGGAGACAAAGCTGGACCATGTAGCCAAGCTAACCAACAAATACAGGATGTATTACAAAATGGTGAACAAATGGATTTGATGATAGATGATATGTTGATTTGCATAATCAACTCTACTCGCTTCAGGGACCAAAAAGGATTAAATAATAATTGCAGTCCTACCATTTTAATGACATATGGTACCACTTTAAGTTATCTGAGGGAATTAAAGTTATTTATTTTTCCAGATTAGCTGGCTGACCTTCTGGTCTTCTGGGGACCTGTATTGTAGTTATATGAGTTATAATCTCCAATTTAAACTTAAATGACAATGCAGTTTGCTTTTTCCTTTTGGGATGATTGGAAGTTTCTATGTCTACAAATAGTTTCCTACATGGCTTTTTACCGTCCCACAGACATTTTACAAACACTGGTTGTGTCAATGTGAAATTGTAACAACATTCTCTCTCTTGGTTCTGATTTGAACATATCACTCTCATTTGACTTGGGCTATTATAGGTATCTCCTACTGTAATTTGAGAGGCCTGTTTCATAGCTTGTTCCATTAGTCATTCTGCATCCTACCTTAATCTCTTTCCTTTGTTTTGCCCTGATTTGGTCTTAGTAGGGGTTCCCCCCTTGTCCTAACCCCACATGTTTTTCAAAACCACCACATTACTGTGCATAACTACTGTGTATAAATTTAACCCATTTATCTTTGATTTCTGCCCTATGCTACCTGTGTATCCAAAATGTGCTTGCGCCCATGGATGTTGTGACATTTCACACAGGTAACCAGGAGCACCAACAGTAGTAATTTCAGGTTAATCTTTGTTGGATGCTCCATGGTCATTATCAATTAGTTTCATATGTGAGTGGTGTATCCAGTGGTTCTTTCCTGCAACTTTAATAGTAAAGTAAGAACATAAAGTACAATATAAGGTCCATCCCATTTAGGTTCCAGTTTAGATTTTCTTGAAAATATTTTAGTGCCTGGTCTCCTGGTTGTATTCCATGTAGTTGGATTTCTGTAGGGTCCGGTTGGCTTGATGTAGCCATTTTTTAATTGTTTGAAGTATTGTTTCATACTTATCACGTATGTTAAAATTTCACCTCTCTCCAACTGGCTAGTCTTTGATGGGATATAAGTACTTGGTAAGGCTAAATGTCTCCCAAATAATATATCTGCAGAAGTCAGCCTTGTAGGCCACCATGGGGTGCTTCTTAACTCCCACAGCACCAATATAAATGCAATAGACCATTTCCAGCTGTTGCCATTTGAGCCTACTCAGCAGCTAAAGGCCACACAGCCGCTCACCCACCCTGCCCCCACTCGGGAATGGAGAGGGAATCGGAGGGGCAAAGGGAGACTCGCGGGTTGAGATAAAAAACACTTTAATAACAGTAACAGAACAATACACTGACAGCAGTATCAGCAGGTAATGTACAATACAGCTGCTCACCACCCACCAAACAACACCCACCTGCTCCTGGCCAGCAATCCCAAACACAAAGGCACCACAGCAACACTCCAGGAAGTGAGAGCCCCTCCTGGCCCACTCCTGCCTTTATATAGTGAGCACAATGTCACATGACATGGGATATCAGCCAATCCGGACCCAGCTCTCCAGCTGTGCTCCCCCCGCCCCCGCACACAGGTGAGGGCACTGGGACCTGGGGAGCCCCTGGGGTCTCAGTGTGCTGCAGCACTCCTCCCGCTGCCAAACCAACAGGAACTCTAGTCCAGCCCCAACCAGGACACCAGCCCACACATTTACATGTTTTTGCTATCCTATCCTTTAACGTTCTGTTCACTGTTTGTATTTGTCCTGAGGATTTTGGATGGTAGGGGATATATAAGTTTCTTTCTATGACTGAGAATCTATATAATCAGTAAGATCAGTAAGATCTGGCTATTTATTCTGGTTCTATGGGGGTATTGCAGCCATACATTCCTTCCAGGACCATAATGTGGTAGCTTTAGTGTCAGCATTGACTAGTTCATTACCCTGGCTGATCTCTGTTTTATATTTAGCATAAGCAGAGCAATGCATTATGGCAATATCTCTATCTAGCTGAATTGCTTCCATCAGGTCTTATGTTTCTTTCCCATTTGCCACTCTTCATCTTGATGATGTTAGGAAGCCTCCTTCTTCCCACACCATTCCAGTAGCATGGCACACTCCAAAGGCATATTGTGAAGTGCTATAAAAGTTCACTTGCTTTCCTTTCCCTAGGTATGCTGCACACCTTAATGACACTAATACTGCTCCTTGTGTGCTTGTTCTTGCTGAGAATGATTCTTCTTGTATTACCTGGTTTTGGTTAACTATGGTATGTCCGGTATGCCTTAGTTCATCTGTTAAATCTGTTCAAGGTTTATTTACAATGTGATTTGCTGCTCACATTGTTGGTGCTCCTCTCCATCTGGCAGAGGTATTAGAGTTGCTAGATTCAATGAATTACATCTCTTGATGTTTATATTGTCTGCCATTAGGAAGATTATCTCATATTGTTGCACCTGTTGTTGGTGATAATGCCTGGGTTACATTTTGTTTCAGTAGTCATCTCTACCTCATGTGGGACACAGGCAATTACTGGGTGTCCCAGAATGAGAGGGTGACTATGGTTGCTGCAGCTGCCACTGCCCTAGTACACACAGCGGCTCCTGTTGTTACAGGATCTGAGTGGAGTAATAGGCTATTGGTCTTCAACGGGGTCCTAGTTTCTGTGCTACTACCCTGCTTGCTACTCTTTTTCATTTATGGATTTATAGGCTAAATGGTTTCTTATAATCTGGCAGTCCAAGTGTGGACACTGAGACTAAAGCTTCCTTAATGGCCTAAAAATGTTTTTCTCTTTCTGGTCCCCACATAATGGTTTCCTCCTCTTCACTTATTGTAACAGCTGTTAAGGGTTTGGTCAATTCCCCTAGTCTCTGTATCCATGGTCTACAAAATCCTACTGCTCCCCAAAACCCCCTTACCCATTTATTTGTAATGGGGCATGGTATCTTAATTATGGCCTCTGCCCTTTCTGTGTCTATGACTTGTTCATCTTATCTAAGAATAAATCCTAGTTACCTAGTTATTTTACCTTTTTCTGACACAGATGAAGATTTGATGGAGATGCAGGATGGCCCTTTTTTCTACAGCAGTACACAAAGGTACAGGATCTTTTAAATGTACTATCAGCAAGTCATGTACATATTCCACCAAACCAGTTCCCTTAGGTAATTCAACATCTTTGAGGTAGTTTCCCAATATTCACAAGAAAATTGTG
This sequence comes from Tyto alba, assembly GCF_018691265.1. Classification (NCBI taxonomy): domain Eukaryota; kingdom Metazoa; phylum Chordata; class Aves; order Strigiformes; family Tytonidae; genus Tyto; species Tyto alba. The sequence goes on from NW_024881321.1 coordinate 25,065,506, forward strand.
GGGGATCCTGCAAATCCTTGATGGAGATGAGTCCACGTAAATTGCTGCTCCTTCCATGTAAAACCAATAAAGATTTGGCTTTCTTCAATTAATGGTATACTGAAAAAAGTTACAGTCGAATCTATCACCATAAAAACTTCAGCCCAAGGTCGTATTTGTGATAGAACAGTGTAAGAGTCAGACGCTACAGAGAAGGGAAAAATCACATGCTGGTTTATACCTATGAAATTTTGTATGAACCAATATTCAGGGTCCCCATCTTCATTGACCCTGTTGTTTTTTACAGGGAGTATCAGGGTGTTGTAGGGTGATAAGCACAGTTTTAAATATCCTTGGGCTGAATATCCTTGGGCTGAGTACATTTCTATTTGTTTCTGTATACTTTTTTCCACTTCCCAGGGTATGGAGTACTGTTTTATTGCTGGTGGGGGTCCTTCCCTTTTCACACTTTCTATTCCTTCACACTTTTCTATTACTTTGATTACAATATTCATTCCCATGATGATCAAGTTGACTCCCTTCGATGACAACCACAATTCAACATCTAATGCTTGTAATAAATATCTTCCCAGTAAGTTTGTTGGCGAGTCTTCTGCTAATATAAATCTCCCCCAATACACTTTTGTTTCTAGTTGTTATTAACAGGTGTTTACCTAAACATTTCTTTCCTCCCCCGTGGCTCCATGTATCAGAACATTAGTCTTAGTTTTAGATCTTTTTGGAATAAGATTTAAAAGGGATGATGTAGCTCCCATGTCTACTAAATATTCAACTTCCCATCCTTCCACTACACCTCTTATCCATCCACTTTAGTCTAGCTGGGTATCCCAAAAATTAAATATTTCAATTTCCTCTCAGTTTTCCTCCATGCCCCTGGGATACCATTTTGGAGTCACTGTAAAGATGATCTTTTCCTACTAATTAGGTGTTCCATTTCTGTTTTTCCTTTTTCCCTGGTCCTTTTGGGTGGAGAGGACATTCTTGCTTCATATGTTCTCATTGGTGACAGCAGTAACACTCTGTTCCTGCATTTTGTGCTAAAAAAATCTCTTTACCTTCAGCCCTTGATCTAAATGTTGGTTCTGGTCTCCCTCTTCTTCTTCCTCATCTTCTAGATTGGAGGTTCTTTGTCAAAACTGCACTTAAAAGATTTATCTCTCTTTCTTTTGCCTTTTTCTTTTCTTTTAATACTTCTATCTTCTATTTTTCCTCCCATCATACACGAAAGTCTCAACACTTAATTCTTTTTTTTTTTTTTTTTTTTTTTAATTTTCCCTCTGCCACCTGGGCATATGTCCTTTAAAATACTTCTGTCAGGTGCCTCCTGGTCTACAAAAACACTGATCACTAGGGCATCATTAAAATTTTTGATCATTCATTCCTCCATATTTCAACAACATTGAGCTTGTTGAAGTTGTTCCCAGAAATCACTGAGATATATTTATTTTTTGTCCACATTCTTGTACCTTCTGCCAGTTCACCTTATGTTCTCCACATGCTCAAATTACTTCCATTAAATTTCTTAGAGCTGTTTGTCAATGGGCTTTGTATCCAGCCATGTTATAGTTCCAGTTCAGATTTACCGTCGGCCATGGATTTCTCCCTCCTCCCACCCTCCATGCTAATTCCACCTCCTTAATTAATATCTTCTATCTTTCATGTGTGTGGAATAATTCTTGGAGTAAGATTTGGATGACCCCCAGTTAGGATCGTGTTTTCTGCAGATATTTGAAGACAACTGTGCACATTTTTCTGCATCCTCCCTTAATCTTGACATTTTACTCTCCCATAAGGTTAAATGATTTGCGTTCCAAAATTTATTAGTATAAACTGTCCCACACTGAAGCAGATAAGGAAACACTGTGGTCCATGGGAGAGACTCAAGTTGGAGAAAGTTAGCGGACAACTGTCTTCTGGGAGAGAGGGACCATGCCAGAAGTTCCCCCCCTCCAAAAGTGGAAGAAGTGGCAGGACTGACCACAACCACCATTCCCTGCCCCATGCACTGCTGGGGGGAGAAGGTAGAGATATCAGGAGCAGAGATGAGCCTGGGAAGAGGGGAGGGGTGCAAGGAAGATGTTCTCATGATGTGGTAATGCTGTTCTACTCTGTATGCTACTCTGTATTTTAAGTGTTGTTGTTGTTGTTAGTGTCTGTATTAAATTTATGTTCTTTTTTTCATCCCCTAACTAGTCTGTCTTTTTTCTGTGACTGTAATGGGTGATTCATCCCTCCCTGTCCTATCTCTAATCCTGAGCCTTTGGTTATTTTCTCCTTCTCGACACTGGGGGGACAGGGCAAATGAGCAGCTACATGATGCTCAGTTGCCCTCTGAGATAAAACCGCCAAGCCTTTTTCTTTATTTTCTCCTCGCCACTAGGGAGGAAAGGGGGAGTGAGCAACTCTGTGGTGCTCAGTTGCCCTCCAAGCTGAAACCATGACAACCTTAGATAAAACTGAAACAATATTACTAAGAAATACCAAGAAGTATTTTAACTACCCAAAGATGTTCAAGACACTGAGAAGCTATCGTAATGAGGGAGAAAATATCACAAAAGAAGGTAGTGAAGGTGCCATTCAATATTTCCTCTGCAAAAAATTTCTCAGAGGAAGAAGTGTAATTGTTAGTTGTCTCCATGAGATGATAGCTGAAGTACAGTAATGGTTTCAGTACAGAGCCCAAATACCAGATTAAGCTCAAGGTCAGTGTTTTAATAACAAATCTCCCAGGAAAACATCTTTAATCACTATAGAGCACAGCACAATGCAAAAGCCAACACCAATCTTTAATATGTACAGCAAAAAAAAGCAGCATGGTACAGATCAGATAAACTAATATAGAGAACAGATGAGTCGTGACCCACAACTGTTAACAGTTGTAAATCCCTTCTAATACCCTCTGACCAGTCTGTTAATATCTCAAACCCTTTGAACCCACTGTTGGGTGCCAAAAAGGACTGTCATGGTTTAATCCCAGCCAGCAACAAGGCACCAGACAGATGCATGTTCATACCCTGCCAGAGCAGGGTGGGAGGAAGAGAACTGGAAGGGTTTAAGTGAGAAAACTTGGGGATTGAGGTAAGAACAGTTTAATAATGGAAATAAATTTAAATAGTAGTAATAATAATAGCAATAATAATAACATTAACAATTAATAATAACAATTAATAATAATGATAATAACTATAGCAACAACAACAATAATAATATAATTAAAATAAAAATAACAAAGAGAAAAATAAACCCCAAGAAAGACAAGTGATGCAAATGAATACAATTGCTCACCACCAACTGACCAATGTCCAGCCAATCCCTGAGCAGCAGCTCCCTGGTCAACCTTCCCCCTAGTTTTATTGCTGAGCATGACATCATATAGTATGGAATATCACTTTGGTCAGTTGGGGTCAGATGTCCTGGCTGTGTCTCCTCCCAGCTTCTTGTTTGCCCCCAGCCTGCTCGCTTGTGGGGTGGTGTGAGTAGCAGAAAAAGCCTTGGCTCTGTGTAGCCACTGATCAGCAGTAATGAAAACATCTCTGTGTTATCAACATTGCGACACAAATCTAAACCATAGCCCCATACTAGCTACTATGAAGAAAATTAACTCTACCTCAACCAAAACCAGCACACCTTTTCTTCCCTTTAGTGATAGTTTTTAAAGTAATTTAGTGACTAGAATCAATTCCTGATATTCTTTAGGAAGCATGTGGCTTCAAAAGAGAAAACCTTTTCAACAAGGAAGCAGAATTCATCTTTAGTCTTAGCTCACATAAAAGAATATAAGGATTTTCTTTTTTCAGCTTCAACCTGACAAGGGAAATAAATAAATGAAGAGAATAGAAATAAATACTTATAGACCTAAGAGGAGGCTGTAAAAAACTTAGCTTAATTGCCCTATTCACATATGGTTGTTTTTTAAATGATTAATATAATTGTCCTACAATAAAAGAAATGGGAGTGGCAGGAGGAAGAATCAGTTGAATATGTAGAAGCACAATCATTCTAATTTCACCTCTCCAAGATCTTGTAAGGACAGTTTCAGCTACCAGGCAAAAACTCTACCAGTCTCTACTCTACTCTTAGAGAAATATTTTAGGTAAGTTCACAGTAAGGTAGAAGCATGTCTTCCTGCTCTGTTTAAGTATATTACGTTACTATGTCTGTCAGCAAATTCACTTTTGCTTTAGACTTAAATTAAGGGTAAGCTGTTAGAATATTTATAATATGGATTTTGATAAATTCAACTTTTTTAGTGACTCACATTAAAAAATGAATTAATCTAGACACTAGATTAATGAAGAAAAGTTCACATAAACTTATGTCAATTCAAACCTGTTAACCACTACTGCTGTGGCTAGGGTTGCAGATAACTTATGACATGCTCTGTGTTTGGATTTATCTCATTTTTATTTGATTGCTTATTTGTTTTGGAGACACTAAGTGCATTATGTTAAAACTGCCTCCTAATCTTATGCTGTATGACCAGCTAAGCTATGTTTCAGAGTTGTAAAGCAGAAAATTCTACTGTATATACATAGATAGAAATAGGAAATTATTTGATTTGTGTTTGTAATAACAAAGTCTGTTTACCCATAACAAGAAAATGGAATCGGTGTGATTAAGATTGATGGAGGGGGAATAAAGCATTATTTCCTACAGCAAACTCTATTACGAAAAGACAGAAGATAAATATATCTGCAAACATATTCAGAAGCAAGTCACTTAAAGGGATTCAGAGTTGAAAAACTAAAATATTAAGAGCCTGAAGTTTTTTACTTCCTATACTAACACTTTCAAAATGCAAGGTGATTCAGAGAATGGAATTTGTAAAACTGTAAAAGTCAAAACATGTTATAAAAGACATTTATCTTACAATTCACTGACCAACATACAAATTGATGACTGCAGGCCATGTTTAGATGAAAGTTCTATAAGTTGAACAGAAAATGGAGCTGCATGTAAAACTAAGTTACATCACAAAGCCTAGAAATAATAGCATTTCTTATTCAGTTTTAGGACCAAAAAAATGAGTGATTAGCATTTCAGGAACAAAAGTAAGAGTGTAGAAACTACATTTCCAGAAAATAAAAGAGATTATCAATCATTACAGCCGATTCAATATACACAAATATACACTAACACAAAAATTATCACAAACTCTCAGTAGAAGATATGGTGATGTTTTAAAACTACAGAAAGCAAGCTGTGAATAAGGAGAAAATTATAAGGTCAAAAGCTTTTTCGGAAAAAAAAACTACTTTCTTTTCTTTCTGCATATTCTTAATGATTAAGAAAGGGCTTTAATCCTGAACATATCATAAATGTAACCAAAAAACAAATAGTATGTTATAAAAAACAGCAACTGAATATTCAATTACAGCTTCAGGAATGTGACAAATTCTCCAGTAAGCAATATATTCAAGTGCAGAAAAAGATTCATCTTTTCAATGAGGCCTTATTTCTTTTCTCAGAGAATAAGCAATCCAAATGGCATGAATTGTTCTTGATTTGAACTGCATTTTTAATGTATTCAAATAAATTATCCCATGTAACAAATAAAAGCCTTTTGTTGTGGTTGTTGTTTTTGCTGGGATTCCCCTTTCTAATGTGGTTTGTTTTTTTTTTTTTTTTTTGTATGAAAGAAATGACTGAGAAAAAGTAACCTCTTTAGTTTTGGGGAGGGAGAGGAAGGGGATCAGGGACATGCAGTTTTTGTTTCAGAAGTTTTTAAGATTAGATACTGTTTTCCTGTTCAGCATATCAAGAGATATTTGAGAACAGTGGTACTATCTAATTATGAAGCAATTAAATTAGATTTTATTTTCAGATACTTTGATGTCATATCTTCACAATGAAATATCTTTTCTAGGCTTACAACCAAAATTTTATGTGCAATGTTTTAATTACAAAACTGAAAAGAAGAGCCCCGTTGCAGAGTCTCTCAGAATCAATGCCACAGGCACTCAAAACGAGATTTATTCTAATAAAAATGGTTTAGCACTGCAACAAACATTAGTAAACTACAGGTTCAGATGTCTGTGAAATGGAATCAGTGTTACACTTACTGTGTATAAGTGACTCAGGAGGCACTTATACACAAGCTGACTTAATTCCTAAGCTTTAGAACAATGACCCAAAGTGTGTATATCACTCACTTAAAAGATGAGGACTCTCAACCTTGAGGAGTTTCCTTAGGCAGTGTCCTGACCTAAGGGGAGAGTTCCCAACAGCACATACACTGCTCTGAGGAGGACTGGATGCATTTTTCCTCCAATGGGACTCCATTTATACACTAGTTGAATCTGATCTGTGGTTATATATGGTCAGTGGTCTAGAAAATTCTCTCAACTGAGGTGTTCTATTGGCTGAGGGCCTTGTCTGTCAGTGGTATGACCTGGCCTTTCCTATCCCTCCACCAAGGTGTGTACTGTGTAGATGAACAGTTGTCATGCAGCTGGGCAGCTCGATCCCCAAACCATGTCTTGTAGTTTTACCTCTTTCCTTTCAGCAGTTTGAAGTTTTGGTCTTTATCAGGTCAGGTGCACCTGCCAAAAAGCCCAAGAGATAGTTTGTGTCTTCATCAGAAAGTATACTTACATCTGTAGTGTTTTTGGCTTTTTAGCTTCATATCTTTCTTAAATAGTCTGAAATCTTTGTTATTTATTCTGCTGGCTGTTTTGTGGTGTTTTTTTTTTTTTTTTTTTTTTTTTTTTTTGTTTGTTTGTTTTGTTTTGTTTTCCTCACTAGTTTAAACAGTTTACCTATTTATAGCAACATTTGTTAAGAAATCTTTACATTAAGATCTTCACATCAAGATAATAGTATTAAGTTTCTTTGTTTGATTGATACTTTATACAAACATGACATTCTTTCTTTATAAGTCTTATCTGGAAATCAGTATAGTCTATTAGAATAGGAAATGCTGTAGAAAAAGAGAAATTAACATGTCAGTGCTTACTTTTTCTGCTTTTTACTTCCTTTGAGTAATTTGTTCAACTTCCACTTCTGTTCCTAGGAAATTAGTGCCAGTAAGCTATGCATCATAGGTCTCTAAATGTCATTTCACAGAATGATTTTATAATATTCACCTAAATGTCTGGTTTTATACTTGATCTCCTGCCCTCTCAATATAGGTCAAGTGCAATTCTTTTTCCAAATTTTTATTGATGCTAGTGTAATTGAACCAGACACTAGTAGCCTGAATCCCAATTACAGTGAAGGTGGATCTAAATTTCAGCTACAGATTCTCATACTGTTGCAAATGTAACTGTTTCATCTCTGATTAATTATATATTAAAATTTGTAATTTGTTGTAATCAGCTCTTTTAATCACTGATGGGATACTAAACCTTCCAAGAAAATCAGTATTACAAATGACAGATTAAATCTTCTCTTGATGTTAAAACCATGACTGTATAAGCTAAACTCAGAAAGTTTCCAAGAAGTTTGAGATATATGACCTACTGGCAAAGGTCTTGTTGTATTTGAAACTGACAACATATGAGTTATTACCTGTACTTGATAATTTATCATCTGTACTCAGTAGCCAGATTTACAGCATGCGCTGCTGGAAAATCTAACTGAAGATTTTGTAATAAAGTTCTCTTTGTAGAACTGGTGACGTCCCACATCCCCATCCATTGGGAAATAAACCAAAACAATTTGCATGTTATTTTTTATGAACTTTTAAATTATTTATAGATTAACATCCCTCTTCTATCTACCAAAGAGTTACTCTAAATTTCACCTTATCTATGAGAATCAATCAATTTTGACAGCTCAAAATGTTAAAAAGAGCTTCCCAGACATACTGGTAGGTTCAATTTGAAAATTAATGTATGAACACTGAGCAAATTGAAGATAATCTCTGATACTAACCCAAAGATGTTTGTTCTTGAGTGCTTATAAAGCACTCCTGCAAAATTGCTTGCTCAATTTTTACAATAAAAACAAAATTGAAGACAGTAACAAGTCATGATGTTCACTAGCTGAGTGTCAGAGTATGTGGAAGGAGAGTGTCTGCTCCTCTAAGGGTATCTAGCCAAAGGAGATACAAACCAGAACATACAAATCTGTCTAAAATATGGTAAGGGAGGTAGTGATGAGAAAAATAAGTGGTATCCTGGTTTGGTCTGGAATAGAGTTAATGTTTCTTTTTGGTAACTAGAATAGTGCTGTGTTTTGGATTCAGCATTGGGTTTGGTATGAGAAGAATGCTGATAGCACACTGATGTTTTTGGCTGCTGCTGAGATTTCAAGGACTCTCCAACTTTCCATGTCCTGCCCGTGCGTAAGTGCACAAGAAGCAGGGAGGGAGCATGACCAGAGCACCAGACCCAAATTGGCCAATTAAATATTCCATATCGTGTAATATCATGCTCCATATATAGAGGAGGAGTGATCAGGAAAGGGCTCTCTGTCTCAATTCCGGGATTGCGATTGTGGGGTCTTGGTATTTCGGGATCGCTAGCCAGGAACTGGCTGGGTATTGGTCAGCGGGCGGTGAGCAATTTCATTGTGCATTGCCCATTTATATTTTCTATTACTGTCATTGTTTTAATTTTATTACCATCATTAAACTGTTTCTATCTCAACCTGTGAATCTCCCTTTACCCCTCCAATTCCCTCCCACATTCCCAGGTTGGGGGGCAGGGTTGGTGAGTGGCTGCAGGGTGTTTGGCTGCTGACCAGGCTCAAACCATGACACCTGGTCAGTGGCATGAATTGGTAAGGATGTGTGGTGTGTGAGAATGTTTATTTTCATGATTTTGATTCCTTGATTATTTTTATGTTTTGCATAATATTATCACTAGAGGAAACAATCAAGAAAACAAAACCCAGGAAAATCAAAACAAAGAGTAAAGAAACATCAATCAAAGATAAAAGACCAGAGAGAATCCTGGTATCTCATTCCCGACTTCTGTACCCATCAATGAGGACCTAATCTTCCCATTTTTATGACTTCGGAATGTTATTTCTGGTTACCCAGTGACTTGACAAGTGCATTGAAAATTATTCTCCAACTTAGCAACTTTTTATCTTTCAATAAGAAACTTTTTTAGGGTGGGAAAGCTATGGATTGCAATTAAGAAAGGGAACTCTTGTCCTACTTAATGAGTGACCAGTCTGATCATTAAGCTGTGTTGTAAAGAACATGCGCAACTCCTCTTGCAGTCTAAGCATTTATTCCTAAGTCCCTTAGGAACTACAAGTGCTCAGTGTCAAATGAAGTTAGGCAGAAGATGAATGCCTAGGGAATAAGATTGGGAAAGACAGAAGTGCAGCTGGCAATTGAGCATTCCCAGCAACATAGCTGTTAGGCCCCCCAAAAGGTGTGGTTTTATTTGGCTGATTTTGTTTTTTTGTTTGATTGATTATTTTTTCCCCCTTGGGATAATGTCTTGATCTTAGCCTTCTATATATACAAGTACCTACATCTTTGTTAAACATTTGCTTGTTCATGAGATAAGAAGTGTTACAGAATAATCAACCCATTCAATATTTTTCTCACAAGAGGGTGAATTCTATCTGTTAGTTTGTGGATACTTGAAATGAGGTGATACGAGCACCACTAGAATGTCATTCAGGGGTAATGTATCTCTGAGAAAATACACAGATTCACATCAGTTATTTCTCATTCTGAATAGTTTGTAACAGAGACTACAATCTGGGAACAAATCCTGAGTTGAAAGAAACCTGTTATATTACTTCCCCCATGCTTGATGATGGAAATTGTGAATACTACATTATCATGATAAGTCTTTGGGACAGAAATTTGGAGAGAGATTCAGAAGTCCTTGCTCTTGTTCATCCCTTGGCAAGTCATTTATAGAGAATAACTGCAATATCCATATTGCTTATGGATGATAAAAACCCCCCTTGTGAGCATATACTCAGTACAGGAAAAAAAAAAAGCAAGCTAAATAAAGACACTGTGAGAATAACTTAAAATTACACATAATCATTTTTGCAATGAAAATTTTTATGTACAAGGCTGACTCTTACCGATTTTTCATCCATTTAAGAATAGCTTTGAGGTGTTATAAGCTCCGTTATCCTGTTTCACTAATTTATATGTTTAGTGGGATGCTAAACCCAAAATTAATAAACTCACCCAGAAGTTAAAAGTAGAACTGTGTCAGTAAAAAGGTGCAACAATTTTCTAACCCTTCCTCTCTTACCTTTTCATTAAAGCAATTACAGAAACCTTGAAAGAATCAAGTTATGATTTTCTCTATGCTTTCTTCAGTCATGGCTTCTCAAATTTTAAGTGACTTGGAAATTTCCTGATTCTGAGTAAACTCAATTTCTGAAAAATATTATATAGTTATTGAAATAATAAAAAGGAATTTAAGAATAACCATTCAGCCTATAATTGCATTAACACTTTGGGGTAAGGCAGCTTTGATCAAGGCCTTATTCTACTCTTTTTCTAAAACTGTCACAGTTAGACAATGTTAACAAAAGAGACTAAATTCCACCCTGCCTCCAGCTTCCTTCCACTTGTCCTAGTGCCTTATAATTTAGTTTTATCAAACTTGTCTGGGACAATACCTATGGTTTAAATCCCTTCAGAAAGAGAAGAGAACTAAACCCAAAAATGAGATTCCTTGTTTGGCCTGGAACAGTCTAAGTCTCCCTGTCCTCTCTTTTTCTATTGTAGCCACAACATCAAAGAGTCACCCTTGGTATACCTTCCCTGACAGATATATATTTATAATTGGAAAAGTTTTAGCTACTTATACAGTTCATCCTCCAGTGGAAGGTGTCATGCAGCATTCAGCTCAACCAGGGAAGAGTTGTGATACCTCTCTGAACCAGAACTATATTTCTGGATAACACAAAAAAGGTAAAATAAAAGGTAAGATAGAGCTAGCAAAATTAGATATTGTTTCTCTTTCTGAAAATAGGAATTCCTGCAATATTATATAAAAATTCTGCTAGGCTTTGACTGGCAGGAGGAAAGGTTAGGCTCAAAGTTAAAACAACTCCCACTAAGAAATATGGGAAAATTAAATTAAACTTCCTACTAATCAGTGAGCTGATTTTCACCACTCACAAGTATGAATTGTTTTGATTCACAGAACATGCTTTTATTAAAGGGAGAAAAACTACATGAATAAGGTAGAGAAATATGGTAATATACCATATTCATTTGTAAATAAAATACAGGGAGTATAAGTAGTTTACTATTCTTTCTTCTGGTGAAATAAATGCTTAGATAATTTAGTTTCCTTCACTTTCCTTGAAGTATACTCATTTAACAGTTTCACATTAAATGCTTCTGGACAGCAAAGCCCAGTTTAAGCAGATGCTGAACGTTTGGTGTAACTGCCTTACTTCAGCCTCTCACACTGTAAATTCCTCAATTAACTACATGTTCCTTGTCTGTCTAGCCATGTTTTGCTATTTTTCATTCTGTTTCACACTCCACTGCTCTGCATTATCTGTGTCCCTTTGCTAGCTCCTCCCTCTAGCTACTTCTTGCTGTTCCTCCCACTTGGTTGTCTGCTGCTTTCCTTTCCTTGGAAATGCAGCTAAACTCACTGGCTTTGCTAAGAGTTTCTGTTAGTTCAACTCTTAGCAATAATACAGATATATATAGTCCATAAATAAAAACTTGCTCAGTGTTTTTGGAATACAAGAAAAAAGTCTGATATATCTTACATTTTTTCTCAACTGACAATACATTCTTACCACTTAGCAGGAGATTCTTGAATATGTTTTCTATTCTTACTAACTTTAGTACACTACAGTGGAAGGTATTGCCCTATTTAGTGTGAGATTACTGTGCCTGGAGTGAATAAGCACAAACACCTGCATATTTTTTATTCACCAACTTGTATTCAAATGCTCCTACTTTTTGGGCCCTTTTCCCCTTGGCAGTCTTTGGAGGTAAGTTATACTTGGTGTTTGCTTTGGTTTTATGAGATTTAAGACTGCAAGATTTAGTTCATCGTGTCTCACTCTCATTTAGGTGCAACACTGAGTGAAAAAACCCCAACATATCCAAACAGTTTTTGTCAGTAACTTGTATTAATATTAGGGAGACATACTAGGTGGGGTCATTTTTGATTTGCCTGTGAAGATGGTGCAATTCAATATTAACAGTCTGAATAAGGCCAAAGTAAAATATATACATGTCACTACCTGGGAAACAATTGCAGTGATGTGAGACAACATTGTCATTGAAAATGATCTCGTTAAATTGAAGAAATAATCCAAATCAATAAATGGAAACTCTGTAAAAAACAAAGAAACATATTTATTAGTGAGGAAAAAAAAAAAAAAAAAAAAAAGAAAAAATATAAAATTCCTCATTACCAGCTGGGAAACATTACTTCAGGAAAGGCTCTGATGGCACAAGTCACAAATGTACCAATAAAGTGAAATAAATTGACAAATTTAGCACAGAGGAGACCATCAAGGATTACAAAGATTTACAAAATATGACCTGTAAGAAAGAGCTAATGGATCTGAGTTTGTTTAGTCTAGAAAATAAATAATTGAGAAGAAACAACAATATTCAAGTATGTGAAACTCTAAAAACGAGACAGTGATGTATTTCTTTCCATATCCTCTGACAGTAGAACAAGAAATAATAAAGACAATGTATAGCAAAGAAGGTTCAGAATTGATACTAGAAAACATAATTGCAAAAATAGTTAGCCCTGAACTTGTCAAGGAAACTAGTAAAACTTCTTTGGCAATCTTAAAGCCATCTTGGCCAGTATATTTTGTCTTGTTTAAATGCAAAGGTATGTGCTCATTCAGAGATGTTCTCTAATTCCTAAAATATGTGCATCTTAGAAATGATTCTGTCTCTCAGTGTAGAGGTCTATTAGATGTAAGCATTTCTGTGGAAGGAAATGAGTCAACCAAAACTATTATATAAAAAAAAAAAATCATCCTAGAATCTAGCAACATTCCAAGACCCGGCAAGACATCCAAATGTTATAATTCTGACATCTGAAGTCCTTGTCACAGCTCCTTTCTTTGTGACTCTCAACCATATGAATATTTTGATAGATGGTCTTTTCAGAATATTTTAGGGTTTTTCATTGATTTTAAATTAATTATGTTACAAATCAGTAAGGTAGTGAAAAGGAGTGACGAAATAAGACTACTGAGCATAGAATTTTTTTCTGTAGTTAGTTATGGACTAAATGTTGACTCCAAGCTACATTTTTAATGTGATTGTTGTGAAAAAAATAATTATTCATTATGAACATATTAAAATCTGGTTGAGTTCAGTATTTGAAAGAGTACTACAAAATAGGTAAGATTAGATTGCTAGGAGCATCTGGAAAGTATGGAATTTGTGACAATGACTGAAAGAATGAGAAAAAAAAAAAAAAAAAAAAAGTTTCATTTGCTGGGTTGGTTTGTTTGATTTTCCTTCCTGAGTTCTTTTCTGATTTATGGCAACAAGCCACATTACACACATTTATGTATTCCAATTTCCACAATTACAGTTCAGAAGGACCCTATCTTTTATATATATACACTTAACAGTGGCTGCATTGTATTTTCTGATTCCAGCAAATGTACACACCACCCATCCACTCTCCCCCACAACCCCAGACCAGATTCTGTTTGTCCATGTTTGCAAGGCTGTTGCTTTTAACTAGATTCTACTTCTTCATCTGAATGTGATAATACAGCTGTTGAACACATCTAAAAGTCTCCAGAATTTTAAAGAACTTTAAAGCCTCATTAGTCAGCCATCTTATTTTGGTTGTAGAAAAAAAAAAGGAAATTACATGAGCAACAGGTATATCAATCACTTCTGAATGTGCCTGATGAGCTACTCTGGGGCATTGTCTAACTCTGTAAGTACATTAAGTACTGGGTGACTAGTTCAGTTTATGAAGCTGTGCTTTAAGATGAGAAGAGGAGCCAGTGAGAGACACCAGGGACAGTTCTCAAGCTCAGTTTCCAACTAGGACCGGAGATCTGACACAAAAACATAAAAGTTCATCAATACAATTATATATAATTCTTTCTGTTTTGTTTTTGCTTTTACTTCTCTATGTACATAGTATAGATTTATTTTTTTTAATTTTCTCTTTTCCTCCAGAGTTTAGTTACATTCCAGATGGAACTAGAAAATAAGCACCTACCAGTGTAGCATCTGACTCAAGTTTTAACTACATATTGGAATCTAGAGATGGTAATCCAGAGTTATAAATATCAAACATGAAATTTGAATATATTTGGATCAACTCTCTTGTTTTGATTTTCAAAGGTTACTGATCAAAAATTGCTCTTCTGGTTTACCATATATTTAGGAACAGAAGTTTCTTTCTGTCAACAAAACTGAACTTTCTGTGTTATTCTGGTCTGCATAATATGATGGAGTGTTGCCCTATAGCTGAATAGAAACAGATGTATATGGAGAAATAACAAAAACAGACACAGATGGTGTATCACATGTATAACTTCTTAATTTATCCCTCTTTGTGTCATACAATTATCCCAGCAAGTAGGTTGTATTCATCCCCTTTTCACAGATTCTGCCAGTTCCTGCAGGGACACTTTTCTGTATTGTGCTGCAAACTGCCAGGGTAGCACATAAGAATTCCTCATTCTCTCGTTGCACTCTCTCTAGGTCCCTTCCCTGTCCACTTTGCCTTCTGTTTGTTTGTTTGTTTCTTTCTTTTTGAGTAACTGTGATTACAATGAAAGTAGGATTGTTTCAATTAATTGTTTAATCAGAATATTGATGTGGTTTTCCTCTTTAGGCAAAAAAATAAAATAATCAAAAAAACCAAACCTCATCCCATTTCCTATATGTTATTTACAACTATAGAATCCTCTTTGCCACCGAAGAATGCGTCATTTTAACTTTATGTTCAGAATTAATATTTAACTCATGAAATTTGTATAAACTAAACCTTATCTCAACAATGTCGAGCTTACTCTGAACTTTACATAATGAATATAAAATTGGGAATTTGGTTTAAATAGCAAGGTGCTCAATGTTTCCTCATCAATTTGTAAAAGTGTTTTCCTATCATAGCCTTAAAGGTGTATTTAAGCTTGTGGAAAATGTGAGTATAGAAATCATTACTCACATAAGCAATGAAATAAAAGGTATTAATGATTGTATTAATTCAAACTCTGTAGCAGGTGTCTATAATAAAGCAATGATGTGTCACCAAAGTAGATACTAGAGAGGAGGATGCATTGTGAAGCAAGGACATTGGTTATTTCTTCATTTGTTTGGTTTTTGTTTGGTTGTTTTTTTTTTTTTCTTTTTTCTTTTAACAAGAATCAAAAGGTTTTAATCCATTGCCGCATGCTTGACAGTTGCCTGGTTCCATTAACAGCACAGAGCTAACAGAGCTATACACTTGGCTGTATTACTTTGTGTCAGTTTTGCATAAGTCCGTGGCATATGTCACTTTCTGCCCAGTAAAGAAGTAACACACAGGTCATGCAGAAAACATTGAACTGAAGCTCATTTTAGGCAAGCAGTCTGTCAACAACACTGGAACAGGTTGTCCAAAGAGGTGATAGATGCCCCATCCCTGGAAACATTCAAAGTCAGGTTGGATGGGGCTCTAATCAACCTGATCTCATTGAAGATGTCCCTGCTCATTGCAGGGGGGTTGGGCTAGATGTCCTTTAAAAGTCCCTTCCATCCCAAACCATTCTATGCTTCCTTGATTTTAACAAATGTGTAAATATGCTGTTCATATTTAGTATTCTTAACAGACAAAATAATGTTTCCACTTAGATATTTTCTTAAATTTCATATATATTTTCTTTAACAATAAACCGTATGGTTAGATACATTTTCAAACAGCAAAAAAAACATTGAACAGAGATGAAGCGAAAATATGGCCTATATTTGTAACAGTGCACAAAAGGAAAAACCTGTATACATTGGGTAAAATCTGATTAAATCTTTGAAATTATCTCATTGTCATCAAAGATCAAATAAAGGAACAAACATTAGTATAAAAATAATTATAACAAAACAATTCAATCTACATTAAGTGTGAGACTTATTTTTTGCCTTGTGGTCATGATGGCAGGAAAATCCCCAAAACTTAAATGAAATGAGATCACCAATCTGTATTCTTGCATGGTTTTGATTTTCCTCTAGCTCAATTATTCCAGTTTGCTTCCCCTGAGCAGTCCCTCAATGTCCTAAATCTTTCTGGCCAGATCTCTTCCCTCTGGATCTGTTGAAGACAGTGTCAAAACTCCATAAGGAGATTTTAGGTTTCATTTTCCAGCAACTCTTCTTTCCCTCTATCGGGAGCTAAAACTGGCCACCAAGAACAGACATGTGAAGCAAGCATCCACATACTTTCTTACATGACACTGACATGCTTCACTGAATTTACAACATGAAATTCTTTCTAACTTTCTTCTTTTATTAGTGTTAGATAGTGTTGTTATATTTGGATGGAGGGGACAAGGTCCATATTTGTGCTTGGACTACAGAAAATTAAATATTATAATAGACTGGATTTACTAGAAAACTGCACATTTCTACATCAAGCTAAGATTTCTACTGTGTCTATTAAGATGTCAAACAGCAGAAGTGTAACAGTCTTTTTTCTTTTTGATTATTGAAAAGCTCCACATTTTTTATTATGGATTTGTTAATTGTTGGAATTGTTTTATTTTCATTCCTGTTTTCTGTTACAATAGAAAAAATCACAGATATACTATGCTATTTGCCTTTTTTCACTACAAAGCAAGCACTGTAGAAAAAAAATATGGTGTTTGGGTCACTATTAAGAAGCATTCAGTAGAGATGTTCTGATTTCTGGTGGTGACAAAACCTAAGGAAGATTGCTGTTAGCCCCTAATGACTTATCATAGATCTTTTCAGCTAGTAATATTCATGTTCTGTACTTGTTAAATAAGTGAAAACACTCTGATATGATAAAATATATTTAGCTGTATATTTTGAGAAATGTTGGGAGCAAATTTGTTTAAATATCCAACTTAAGGTGGTCAATTAAAATTCCACAGCTGTATAAGTCAGTAGCTGGGCTCCTTTTTGATGGCAATGTATCCTAGAGACTATTTCAGAAGTGCACTGGTTTTGACTGTGGTGTACAAGAAGTTGGGAGGGGACAAGGCTGGGACAGCTGACCCCAGTTGACCAAAGGGATATCCCATACCATATGACATCATGTTCAGCATATGAAGTTGGGGGAAGAAGAAGGAAGGGGGTGGCATGTTTAGAGTTATGGTGTTTGTCTTCCCAAGTAACCGTTACACGTAATGGAGCCCTGCTCTCCTGGAAGTGGCTGAGCACTTGCCTGCTGATGGGAAGTAGTGAATGAATTAATTGTATTGCTTTGCTTGCATGCACAGCTTTTTCTTTACCTGTTAAGCTGCCTTTATCTCAACCCATGAGTTTTCTCACTTTTACTTTTCTGATTCTCTCTCCCATCCCACTGCGGGGGAAGTGAGTAACAAGTTATGTATTTGATCTCATATCTGTATCTGTTGGCAGAGGTTGCTTTGAATACTGGGAGTCTACCTTAATGTGTCTTGATGTGTATGTTAAGTGAATCTTAGACTCAATACAAAGAAAAAACAGTTGTGCTCTGACGAATTTTTGTCTTGAGAAACTGGAGAACCAGGACTCAAGGCCTGGGCATACAACTCTTTCTTCGACAATGTTGTGGTTTAAACACAGACAGCAGCCAAACTCCATACAGCCACTCACTCACCCTCCCCTACCCATGTTCTGGAGGAGAGAATTGGAGGGGTAAAAGTAAGGAGACCTGTAGGTTGGGATAAAAACAATTTAATAATTGAAATAAAATAAAATAAAATAATAAAATATAAAATAAAATAAAATAAAATACAAATTTAATATAAATAAATTAAATATAATAATAACAATAGAAAATACAAATGAGTAATGTACGATGCAATTGCTCATCATCTGTTGACTAATGCCCAGCACACTCCTGGTAAGCAATCCTAGAGAAGCAAGAATCCCTAAACTGCAATCCTGGAAGTGAGAGCGTGAGCTTCCCAACCAACCCTCACCTATATACTGGGCAGAATGTTATATGATATATAATATTCCATTGGCCACTTTGGGTCTGTTGCTCTAGCTATGCTCCTCCAAGCTTCTTGTATACTTGTACACTAGCAGGACATTGGAAGTGCGAGAGTCCTTGATTTCTTAGCAACAACTGAAAACATCTGTGTATTATCAAAATTCTTCTCATACCCAACCCCATACTGAATCCAAAACACAGCACTATTCCATCTACTAAGACAAATTAGCTCTATCCCATCTGAAAACAGGACATACAATTTTGTCTGGACAAAGATTTAGATTAGTGAGGCATGATATCTATGACAGCTCTTTCTTACGATAATGATAGTGTTTTTTTCCTAGATATTTTCTAGGTCATGTTTTCTGTATGTTAATTCTCTGTTCAGCTAATAAAGGAATTACTTCAACAGGGGACAAAAAAGGATCAGATTTTTGGCTCCTGTTACTTCAGTCATTCAAAACTTCTTCTGTGCAACTGTCTTCACTGAAACAGTGATATCTTTTCCTATCACTAAATTACATTATGTTTCAAGATGTCACATTAAAACATTCACATTATAAACTATTTAATTTTGCCTCACTTTACTGAAGCATTACATTTTTATTCTGTCCTTGAATTAAGCACTTTGCTATAATACATACTTGTGTTTCTAGCATTATAGGATGCCATCCTTTATTTTAAGCAATTTATATTTTCTGAAGTATTTTTCTCACAGTACATGAACTTACTTCTATGCAATAGTGTATTATTTATTTTCTTCTAGAACATCATGTAATAATTGCATGATGGATGCAACAAAAAATACAAGTCATTAATCTCTTTGCTTCAGCTACCTTTCTATATATTTTGAATTAGTTTATTTAATTATAAGAGGACATTTAATTACACTTGTTCATACACAGAATTTTACTTACTAAGCAACTGTTTGGATTTTTTTTCTGCATAAAGTTCATTTTTACACTTCATTCTCATAATGAAGAGAAGATAATAATTTTCATATTGATCAACTCAGATGTTGACTTTATAAAGATTTGACACACAAACTCTGCTGATACATATGTAAATTCAAAGAATTATATTAAATCCAAATGTTAATACAAGCTCCAAATAAAAAATATTATGTATTATTTTTTATCCTAAAAGAATCAGCTAATTTTAATGAAGGTCTCCTCAGTATCATGAGCTATTTCTTTGATAAATTGAAAATGCATGTGTCTATTTCTATTGAAAAGAATAATACTTAGAGATAATTAACAACAGCAGCAATACTACTACTCCCACTCCCTCTTCTCCTCCTCCTAGTAATATTCAAACCCCATAACAGATTATGTCTTTGTATTTGGGATTTCCAATTAAGACATGTTACCAGTCCAATGTCACCAGAAACATTTTGCTAAATTTAGTTTTGATGTTTGTTATAGTATATAGTTCTTTTACTGTGATCATAGTTATGTAACTAGTATCATATTCAATACCATGTATATGAAAAGTTGTCTAGCAGAAGGTATGCTGTGATAAGCAGTGCAATATATTGTGTTTCTATAATCTTGGTCTCTCTGCATCTGGAGATGATATAAACTATCATCAAAAGTAATCCAGAACTGGGTAATAGATATTCTGCCCATAGAATGGAGAAAATGTAAAGGAAGTGTGTTAGTGTGTTCATATTTTGTTGTAATTCGTGGTGATTTGTTGGCTAGCAATGAAAGCCAATCTCACTAGTCCTAAAGCAAGCACTACAAGGACATAAGTATTTGAGGAGTCTATAATTTTGGTCCCTTTTTTGCCCAAAGCATGTATTTTCATAGCATGTTTCTTAATGTATGTTCAGGTCATTAAGATGTTTCGTACTTCTATAATTTTCATTAGACTAATCTATATCTATAAATAGATAATAGTCCCATAGACTTAGATAATACTAACATCAGTTTAAATTAGCTGAGGAATATTAGTTTATCATAAGGAGACTAAACAATGAAGAGGTAAAAAAAAATTAGTTGTCCACCAAAGTATGAGAGCATAATTTTTTCATTCAGGTACTGGAGTTTCAGTAATGTTTTTCAAGGAACTGGTAAATACGGTACTCATAAAAAATATGGTGATCAGTTCTTGTGACTTAACATTAGGAAGGTTTAATTCAGATTTGCCAAACCTTCAGGGAAAGAAGAACCTATCAAATAAGACAAATCAAAATGTTTAGCATAGAAACATAAAATCTTAGGAATCTTTTTGTTCTTCTCTATAAATATGTGATGAATTAATAACTATCAGTGCTGACACAAGAAGAAATAGATATAAACTAATCAGGTTGCGAAAGGTAAGTCTGAAAAAACAGAGAATTTACAATATAGTCTTCCATGAGAAGAAATCAGGAAAATCCAAGAGGCTGTAGAATAGAAGACATTAAATGTATATAGGCATTAGTAACAAAGTCAGAAGAACAGGTTAAAGATCAGATTTCTTTCAGATATGTGTTTCCTAAAAGATGTGTTTCTTTCAATTTTTCAGGTTCAATAACTTCTTTCATTAAATTACTACTTTACTTGTCTGGAATACTATTTTACTTTAACTCAGAAATGTATTTAACTAACTTTTATGGTAGTTAAGCATAGTAAAATACAGTAAATTACTTAATATCAAATGAGGGAAAGCACATAGAATATGTATCTTTAAAGTCTAAATCTATACGTATAGCCCTCAGACGCTTTGAGTGAATTCTTCATGTGCATATTGTAGCCCTCATATGAGTAAAAGTTTGCAGTAGCAAATTCTTAGCTTTGTTTATTTGTTGTTTAGTTTTTTAAATGCATTAGTGGTAAAGGGGAAAAAAAGAGGAAGTTGATAAGACAGAAGATATAATAAAAAATAAAATGCATCATCTGCCAAATAAAGTGCATTCCCTACTTGAGTAAGTACTTTTCACTCAATATATTGTTCTTGTATGTGAATAAACGTTACCGTGCTTCCTTCTGTCTTTCACATTCAAACAGGGATGCAAATAATTATAATTTTTGTTGTTGTTGTTTTTCCTTAGAGATTTAAAACAGTGACATGTTTCTATTGCACTAAGAGTGAGCATTGCAAGATGATCTGGTCATTCATGAACCACTTGGATGAATGCCATAAATAAAAATTTAACAAGTGTCTTCTACAGATATTTTTGTGCGTGTATATATTCCTGACTCCACAGTCTGATCACCTCAGAAAAAATGCATGGGCTAGCATACTGTGTCTTCCAGTTAAATGAGCCTCCAACTCATATGTCCTGGTGGACAAACTGAACATAAGTCAGAAGTGCATCCTTGCATCAAAGAAAGTCATATCATCCTGGTCTGCACTAGTGGGACTTTCACCAGCAGGTCATGATACTTCACTTTTCTTCAGTACATCTGCAGTATCCAGTTTTGGAGTCCCCAATAACAGAAGAATTTTTAGATGCTGGAGAAAGTCAAGTGGATGCTATCAATTTAGCCAGAATTGGGACACATTCTACAATGAAAAGCTGCAGGATCAGCCCACAACCCTGCCTCTGGAAGCCTTGTTACTGCCTACAACTACCTCATAAGAGGACACAGAGAAGAGTTGCACAGCAATAGGACAAGAGTTAAGAGACACAGGTGGTATGTGGGAAATTCCAATCAGATATAAGGAAAATATAAGAAAATATTTGTTGTTTTTTTCTTCTCATGAGGACAGTCAAACTCTAACAATTTGCCCAGAGAGGCTGTGAGATCTCCATCCTTGGAGATGTTTAAGACTTGACTGTACATGGCCCTGAGCAACCTTATCTGACCAGACCTGCTTTGAGCAGTGGACTAATTGACTTATGAAGATCCCCTCAAATCTATTTTATTTCTAATTCCATGATACACATTAAAAGTGACAAAAAAAAAAAAGCAAAGTGTTATCATTTGCACTGTTTACTCTGTATAAAATCTTCATACAGAAAAATGTCTATGCTTTATTTTCCCTATAAATCTTATATATATAATAAATATCTGTGTTCTAAGAACAAATTACTGTTAAAATTAACGCACAAGCTTATATTATTGTATACCTTAAAGAACGAACAAACTCTGGTGGCCTTTTGCTTAAATTCTTAACTTATTTTGAAGAAACATAGTGTATGAGAAGAAATTGCTGTAAATAGTGTTTTCCTTTTCATATGCTTTTTTTTTTTTTTCCCCCTTCTCTTTTGATTTGGCATTTAAAGTTTAGGCATTTGTTTATCCTGAATATATTTGCTACTTGTGCACTGTTTAAATTATTTCAGTATGGTGTGTTTTAGCATGGTATATGACACCATTCATTTTTTTATAAAATACTTATCTCCTTTTCATTTAATTAATACTCTTACTTCTTTAGTAGACTTAGCACCTGACAAACACAGCTCTGGAAAAAAGCTGAATTTATTGTTCTACAGATTAATTTGAACAATTCTGCATGCCAACATTTTGGAAATCTCTCTCTACAGAATGCAAAAAATGCAGAGCGTATTTCTCATTTTATGAAATAATGTTGAGATGTAAAATTCAGCTTCACAGGAAATCTAGTGTGTCTTAGTAAGTTATCACACATCTCTGTACATGTCTTTAGGTTGTTACAGATTAGTCAGTTTTGATTAGTATGGAGACAGAAAGAGTAAGAAAAAAGATAGGTATCCGAACCTCTTTTACAGAAGAATTTTAGTCTTTGTTTCTCATTATAGAAGTTTTTAGGTTGTTCAGAAATGAAATTTTCATCATCATGCAGTTCCACTATGCATATTCAGCTGTGCAAAATTATGAATAAAACAAGTTTTCATATTTCTTATCTTCCATATAAAAAAAAAAAAAAAAAAAAAAAAAACAACAAAAAAAAAAAAAACAGAGTTCTAAACTCCAGGTGGGAAATTCAAGACTAAATCTCAAAGTCTACACAAGCAGTATGAAAGTTCTACAGAAATTTAGCAAGTCACACTGAAGTCTGCCAAGTTTCATTTCTAACTCATGAAAATTAGTAGCTTTTTTCTCCTCATTTTAGTTTATATCGTTCTAAGGAAAAGAAAATTCTTACTGGAGTAGATTATGTAGATGAGTCAATCTTACTGTTACAATCTCTGTAGATTTTCTGGCATGAAAAAACTAGGTAGATTTATCTATATTTAGTATTCCATTTCATCTGACAGTGTCAGGTAAGTCTTCCATATCCTGTTGAGGAAACTGTTACTTGTATTGATACCTTGATTTCCATATCTGTGACTTTTCTATCTAGTTTAGTGCAGTCACTGCTTAAATGCTTTCTGTTTTACAATTTTACAGTAGTTCATAGTAGAACTCTGTGTCATGCTACATTTATTTACATCATTTATGTGCTGTGACATGGTTAAATGAAGTGTGAGGTGATGTAATTACTCATCAAGCTTAGAGACAGAATTATAAAAATAGAAACACTAAGTCAAAGCTGGCTGTAAGAAAAAAACTTAGCAGTTGGTATCCTCACTTAGAGAACTTGTGATAGTATTATCTAAAATATTTGAGGTCAATATGAAAAACAATATCAACTATATGATTCCTATAATTGATAAAATTTCATCTGTAAAATACAATGGGTAAAGAGAATGCTATTCTATTGGATGGAAATAACTGTTTCTTGTCAGTCCTGGTGTTAAAAATATTGTGCAAAATCTATAACTAAAAAACCATTACCAACAACTGTATAAACAATATGAAGCTTTATTTATGGTTCTCTTTGAGAGATCAGCATTGCAGCTTCTTCTGCAGAGAACTTCTATGTACAGTAGATTTTTGCCAAGCAGGATCTGATCCCCAAATTTTTATTTTTTCCCAAATGTTTTTCAAGACTGTCAAAAGGTCTTGGGACTGACAGATAATCTACTGGATTTATGTCATACTCAGCTTGGGAAATAAGTATAACATCATCTAATTTTTTATCAGCTGCTTTCGGCTGTGGTTTGTGCCAGATTTTTTTCTTGTGGTAAAGTAATTGGTCATGTTTATCTGTGTAGATAATATGAACTTCATTACTGCAATATCAGAACAGCTCTCATCAATCACTTCTTCATATTCTGCAATTCCCTGTCCACAGTAATAGGAAATTCTTTTGCAAAATTATGGAGCCATTTATTTGAAGTGATCCCTTTGATTTTAATAAGGTTGAATGAAAGGTACCAGTGCCAAATGAAGAATATTGAACTTGATGTTTCATATGTAGACACAAACAGACAAATTGGATAATGTATTTGCTGTCAGTGTCTAAGAAGTTGATGATATGTGTTGGAGAGCACTGATGTGTATTTTTCTAAGATGGAGTTTGGTGCAAAGTTCATAACATAGGTAAAAATCACTGACTTTCTAAGGTCTCTTACAAATAAGAGTTTTGGTAAAGAAAAATGTATTATCTAAACCGTTACATAGTTTCTTAATTTTCACAATTAATTTCCATTGTTTTTCAAATAAAATTTATAAATACATTTATTAATCATATTGAAAACACTATAGTTCTGTTTGCCTCTTTGGGGTGACTGACAAAATCTACAAAGTTAAAATCAGGACTCAGAGTGGAGATCCACAGTATTTTATGAAAAAAAAAAAAATGCTTGTCTCTGGGAGGCTGCTTTTTTATCAGTTGCAGAATTCTTAAATTTTAGTATGAATATTATAATTCAGCTTAAGAAAAAATGAAAAAATTATACTGTAAACAGGGAATTAAGTTTATCTAAAAAATATAAAAATCATTAATCTGAAAAGAATGTTTCCAGGCCAATTAAACAAAGGGTCTTTTTTGTATTCAATAACGTTTTAATGTTTTTAAGAAGACATTTAAGGTTATCCTATCAATGGTCTTATATAATTTAAGTGCATAAGAAGACCATTCTCATAAGTGTGTATGTCTTTTATGTATCCCAGAATGTCATTCTGCTGCATATACTTGGAAAATTGTTTCATGCTCTAGTTCTTAGAAAATAAGTTGGGTTTTTTTTTTTTTTTTAATTGATTTTCAGACATTTTGGAGAGTACAATGGGAAAAGAAATTCTGAAGAAGAATTAAAGGCATATTACTCTAAAGAAATTGGAACCCTGCCAGTAGTAATGAATAGCTTCAGAACACTGCAAATTTAAGGGAATTTAACACTTGTTGAGGTTTATGCTGTGTACTAAAAAGTACCTCACCAAATTCCATGTATAAAATAAAGCTACTGTGTTATTTTTTCTTACATTTTTTGATCACTCCACTGGGATATCATTAGTTCAGTGGTTTGATCTTTAGCTGTAACTGATCAGCCTTCTCAAAAATAAGGAGCAAGCGAGAAGAAAAGGAAAACATTAATTAAAAGAATGAAATTTCAATACATCTTGACTTTGTGGTTTACTCATGTACTCCACAAACTTGTATATGTTCTGTGAGGGCTGGGGATGGTGTTGATTAGAAAAATACAGTGCTTGCCTTATATCATCTAAGGTTTCCTTTAACCCAAGAAAATACTCCATCAAAAACATACTTTGTCTTCACGTCACCAAAATAGCAGTTTCACTGTGACCTGCTAGTTAAGGGAAAATATAATAGCCTGTGTAAATTAATGGTTTCACGTACTACATTCATCTTAAAGAATAAAAGAACCACCACAAAAAAAAAAAATAAAAAAATCATTCAATGGCACTTTAATAGTTTTTGACCTTTCAGGAAAAGATACAGTCCACTTCCCAGCTGGACACTAGGCTCGGTGACACAGAAGATACCTGCCAGGCTTCACAGTTTCCTAAGACTGAATATAGCAAATGAAAGATACTGTGAAAAATAGAGCATCCTTAAGATATCTATCAGATATAGAGCTATTGAACCAAACTAATACTTGAAAAGTTCTGGTATATTTTATCAAGAAACCAACATTGTATTGTTTTCATTTTATAACATATATAGATTAAGAAAGTCTTTTATTTATTAACTTTCTGCATACAAGGGGGTAGGAGCCCTTTGTAATGCAATCTACTAGTCCAAAGGCAAGAAAATCAGATTCTGGTCCCACCCATCTCAATGCAATTATGAAATAATAATATCAAGTTATTAAAATTGAAACCAGAACAGAGAAGTCCTGGCTTCACAGGGCTCCCTCCTCCAACTACATCTTGTGCTATCCAGGCAACCTTATCAGCTCCAGACTCCACATTATTCAACCTTGTGACTATAGTTTAGTCACTTGTGAGTGTTTGAGACATTCCTCATCTTGGAGGGCCTCCTCTCCCAACACCTTATCTTTACCAAGTCTCATCTCTTTACACTGTTTATGTTTCCCTCAGATTGTTTCTCTCAGTCCTTTTTAAAAAAGATTTTGAGATATGGAAGAGGTCCATCAGAGTGCTACCCAGATTGTCAAGAGTATAGATCACATGTCCTACATGAGACAGGGTAAGGGAACTGTGGTTGTTTAGTTTGGTGAAGAGGAGTCTAAGGGGTAATTTCATAGCAGCCAGCAATTACTGGAAAGGAGGTCACAAAGGTCAAATAGGCCAGATGATATAGCAAAGGTCAATGGCCACAAAATGTGGCTTGAAATGCTCATGCTAGGCATCAGGAAAATAATTGTAATTAAAAGGGTAGTGAAATATTGGAATAGGTTGCCCTGAACAATCATGGCCTCTGCACCTGTGGAAGTCTATGAGAGCCAGACAAAGCCACAACCAACCTGATCTGATATTGGCAAGAGATATAATTTGAGTGAAGAGTTAACAAAATGGTCTTAAGAAATCTCTTTTAAACAACACTTCTTTATGATTCAATGGCTATAGGTTCCTTGGTTTTATATTATAAACATCAGGTATTATTTATAGTTGTTAACAGCAGCTCAGAATCTATTTGCCTAAAATTTACTTAGAAAATACCAGTTTTTAAAAAGTAGGGCTTCAAAACAAACATAGATTTAAAACATTCAAACTGTAGCCCTAAATGTTTCTACTAAGCATAGTCAGGGATTGGAAATTTTATGTACCATTTCAGTTTCAGAACATTTCAATGTGTTAAAGACAAGTTATGATATCAAGATATCAGAGGATCACCAATAATGTCTGAAAATTTTGAGTTATCTGTTCTGCCATTACAAAGGAGAATTTCAGTTCCTGGGGCTCCTAACACAGGATTGTTGTGGTGTGAGCCCAGAGGGCAACTGAGCGCCAGGCAGCCATTACCTCACCCTTTCCTCTCTCAGGAATGGGAAAGAGAAAAATGAGGGCTCCTCCACAGGCTTCAGGTTGGCCTCCGCTCCACCACAGACCTCCATGGGTGACAGGGAGGCACTGCCATCTCACCATGGGATACAGGGGGGCTCTGCTCTGGTGGACCTCCCCCCCTTCCTTCTCCTTCCTTCCACTGACATCAGTGTTCACATAGGTGTCCTCCTTGTAACTCTTCCTCACAAGTATCCCAGGTCTCTCCCAGGTTTCCCTTAAAAACATTATCACAGATGCACAACCACTGTTGTTAATTGCTTTGGCCTTGGTGCAGAGGTGGGACCATCTTGCAGCCAGGAGAACTTTGAGAAGATTCTCACAGGGAGCCACCACCGAAGCCCCCTCCATCGCTACCAAAAACCCCACCACAGAAACCCAGCACAAGGATCTTTCAGAATTATAAATTTAGTAAAAAATAAAAAGGAAAGGTTATCCAATGTCAAGGTTGTCAGTGGGTTTCAGTTTAAAGCTGACTTATTTTATTAACAGAAAGATCATGAGATGCTAATTCTCTTTCTGAATGGTTTAAAATGGAATCCTTGAACTAGAACTTCAGCTGAGATAAACAAAAACTTATGAGCGATTTGATGAATCCTGGTCTTTTAATTAGTTTATTTATACAGACTGCTGAACCTTGATCAAAACTTTCTTCAAAATAAGGTAACATATTTCTTCAAGAATGTTTAAATGATTTGTTTATAAAACATTTTTAAACAACACTGAGGCCGTAAGATAAGAAAAAAAATATGCCACTGTTGCAATAAATTTCTCACCTTAAAGATTTATTAATTTGTATCTTACTGTGGAAAATTGTGAGGTTTATGAAAAAAAAGTCATGCAAACTCTAGAGGGGAAAAATATTCAAAATGCTACAAGCATTTTTCTGATTCACATCACTTACTTTTGATTATTATGCATGGATCAAATATAGACCTAAAAAGCAGAGGTCTTCTAACTGTATGAGCACAAAGCCCCACAGAGTTTCAGTAGTGAACTTTTCCCATTGTGAAAATTGTCGTTTCCTCTTTCCAAGCTATGTTTACAAGACAAAACCAGGATTCCCTTCAAAGGTAGTTTTGATCTTCAAATCTACAACTTAATATGAAATTTAATATGAAATTTTATGGTCATTCTGGTTATACAAATATAATACAAGTGATAAATAACAAAAATAACACACAAAAAAGATGCATAGCACTTTTAGATGTAATAAAATTGATTAATACTAGTGTTATGTATTTTTCCTCTTGAATAGTCATATGAGATTTTTATCAGTTTAATTTTTTCATCAGCTTGAAATTAATTCAGTACATTTACATGCAGCATGAATAAAGTCCTTTAACTCTGCGATGATTAAAAAAAAAAAAAAAAAAAAGGAAGCATTTTTTTCTGTTTTTGTCCTTTACATTCACGATAGTAGTTACCTCACAAATATCAGACATCTACATTTGATTCTTCACAATTACATCTGACTTACCCTGGTTTCATGCCACTGGGAGAAATATATGCTTTTAGGAGCTTCATACCTGTTCCATTTTAGAAGCGCCTTAAAGTTCATTTGTCTTAACAAAGTTCATTAGTAACATCTAAGACTCCCTAGGCTTGAGATATCCACATGGGGCCTGCAGGTCTGAGAGACGATTTGATGAGAAACACTGTTTTTATGAAACTTTAGTTGGATACAAAAGGGGTACCTCAATGAATTTCAATGGTGTTAAATGAGTTGTGCTTTAGATGTCTTATTAGGATTAGACTAAGCATACATTGAAGAACTTATTTTCTTTAAAAGTCATCAAACAATGACTACATTCAGTCTTCCTTTAAGTCGTAAGGCCTAAATTGTGCTATATACAATGAAGTTTTAATGGGAGGCATGTGTTTGAGCTATCACAACAGCAGAGATCTAGTCAACACAGTCAGTGTGGTCTAGAGAATTTCTCAGTCAATCAGTCTGTCTTAATATGAAGCTGAATCATCTTTTTAATACTTGTTTCTCAAAAAATGAGCAGTATATAAAGTAATATAAAAGGATGGGACTGGGATTATGTTGCACAGATTTAGGCACCTAATATTACTTCTGATGGTGTGAAGAGCATCCCTCTTCTCTCCCAGCTCTTGTTACAGGTGGTTCAAATCACTTAGAACTTTTTTTTTTCTTTTTCAGATATAACAGACTCCAAGGATATTTTAAATAACAGTAGGTACATCACCTAAAATAAGAAATTTAGTCATTCCCTGGAAGTCTATTAAAATCATCCATCAGTAATGCTGGGTATTAAATAGTAAACTCTATCATGTGAATAAATCTTTGTGCTAGAAATGTGTATTTACGTTGTCCCAAAAATATAACACTAACTACTACCTACAGAATTCTTGCTGTCATCAATTTTATGCAAACACATTTAGTATATGTTACTAGGTTTAAATAAATGATTGTGAACTTTTTTCCTAATGACTGTCTAGATAACTAGCAATTTTTCAGCTGACTAGTGAATTTCCAATTTTTGTTTATCTGCCCTAAGATAGAGGGAAGCTACAACACACATTATCTGGGCACTTACAAATTTTCCAATTAATGAACCCTTGACAGAATATGTTCTTTGTACTGAAAAGGCACTCATATTTCAAGAACTGCTGTATTTAAAAATATATGACATTCTAAGTGGAGATGAGATGGTAAAGTCTTGCTTCAAAGTCCATATGAGTCAAAAAGGGCATTTCTATTAAAAATCAGAAATAATTGGATTAGTTCTGAGCTTAAAAAATAACACAAACAAGAATGGATGCAGAGAATGCTGTAGGGATGAGTCGTCTTTCTTACCAAAGTTAGAAGGATAGCAGGCATGACATGACAAATAGGTTATTTTAATGCTTGAAAACAGAATGTGAACAAAAGATAGTTATTTAAAAAAAAAAAAAAAAAAGTAAATAAGGCCTTTGTGTTGGTTATGCAAAGACAGGATTCAGCCATACCACAATAATAAATTTGAATGAAATTTATATGGACACAGTTTCTAGTCAGCCGTGAAAAACTATACATCTCTAAAGAAAAGCGCTATCTTTGTAATACCAGTTTTATGATAGATGGTGCTGCCTCATTTTTTTAGAGTAATTATTCAAAAAAAGTATGTCTTATATAGAGGAATTCTGAGTCCAACATACACTAAAAAAATAATTTAATTTTTTCTCTGGTGGACATAGTTTGTGTGTTCTGAGTATAAAAACAGTCTCAGAGAAAATGTGTAGTAGAAAATATTGGTGTCTGAAAGTATAAGAAATTACAATACAACTTATTTGGGAAAAAATAGTTGTGTTTGAAACCTTAAAACATAATTGACCCCAAATGATAATCCTTACTTGCAAATGTTATGCAGGGAAAAAAAATGTCAACAAAATTAGCTCAGGATCCAAGTCTCCCTTCAGTAAGAGGTACACGATCACAATCCTCCAGTCCAATCTAATATTGGCCAAAATTAAGAAGACCTATGCTGGCACTTAGCCAGAAGATGAGTATCTGTTCTCCAAGTGCAATATAAAAGATTCACTCTCATGTGTCACTCAGTTTCAAAGATAGCTAAATTCAATGAATATTGTAATTGATCCTGAAGCTAAACACAGATATACTTTAATCTTACAATGAACATTTATGTGAATAAGGTCTGACATGACTGAAAATCATATGAAGAAGGTCTGTCACTCTGTCAAAATCTGTTGTTCACTTACAACTTTCAGAACACTCCAAACCCATACACCAAATGTTGAAAAGAAATAAATCATTAAACAGATCACAGAAGACAACATTATGGATTATAGTTGCTAGTCTCTGGACTTGAAGAACCAATAGGAAACTACCTGTAGAGTGAATGATGCTAAAAGTGTAATGCCCTTGCTATTCACATTCTGAGAGTTTCCCTCCTGGACTAGCTTTTGTCTATGGACAGTGTACCCATTGGCAGTTAAGTGCATTCAGTGTACTCCTGGACCACAACTTTTAATTTAGTTTCAGCCTAAAGTAATTCCATTCAGATGCTCCAAGATTGCTCCATCTAAATGAGAAGGCAGGGGCAATCATCAGGATATTCACTGCACAAAGTGTACTTCTGCTCTGAAGATGAACACTGTAATGCAGAGTCATCTCTTGGTTGCATCTATACTGCTAAAATGCGTGATCAACTGGATCAGTGGAGATCTAGCTGTAGCAGCCCAAAAATAAGCCAGATGAAAATTAAGCATGGATGACTGTGTTGAAATGCCTGGCCATCTTATGTAGCAGAATTAATATAGTCAGATTTATTTTTTCTTTTTTTTTTTTTTTTTATTGTTCACTGCACAAGAAAGTAGTAGAGAAAGGAGAATGAGACAATCTGATTCTCTTCTGGGAGGAGATAATAGCTTTGTTCTCTCTCAAATTAAATATAGCTAAGAACCAAACCCTTCCATTTTATGGGTAAATAATCTAATAAACTGGCTGCTAAAATAGAAGGTGAAAGCTTTGTTTCTGTTCAGCATCTGTTCTCCAACAGAGGTGGGATTTTATGAATCCTAGGTGGTTGCAGATGCCTAACGTTGGGGGAAGTGGGGAGGATTAAGCCAGATTCTTATTAACTGAGAGAGCTGAGGGAACCCAGCTATAGTCCTATTACCACTGTTTTCTGTTTACTAGCTATAGTTATTCATCTGTTTGCATACAGAAAGCTGAATGGCTGTGTGAGGTATATTGGCTCCCTATAAAGAGGAAAGAGAGCTCTGAATCAGGTACTCTTAATCACTCTTTAAATGGCATATGATACCTAAACGCCCATTTTCGGTGTTCTAAATTACCCAGTAACTACAGTGTTTAAATTAAGCTCTGAAATCTCAACCTGACCTCTAATCAGTAATATTTCGCACTCAATCTGGTGACATGTAGGCAATTGCAAAGCTGTGTAAACTGTGAAGAAGTAAAATCTGAAAAATTGATGCAGTTACATCTTCCTAGAATTAGACCATTTGAAGGTTCAGGAACAGGATTTTTAAAAAATATCACAATAATAATTGTAGGAATTTAGACTAGTGCAGCTGGGGCTGTTGTTAGTAAGGAAAGAACATGAAATGCAAAAGAGGAGTTTGAGTTAGTTAGTTAGACTGACAGGGCATTCAAGCTGATTTCCAGTTGTTCTGCACTGAATAAATGTACTCATACTGCAGTAAAGTCTTTACAATGATTTCCATGTCTCACACTTGACTTCATCACCCATGTACATGAGCTGAATGCTGGAAACAAAACTAATTCAAATCCTGCCCTTTGTCACAGTAAGAAAAGATTTCAAACAACCATCATAATTTTAAGCCAAGATAATTATAAAATGTAAATCTGTATCAGATATATTTGTATCTTGTAGTCATTAATGTTTATAGCAAATAGAAACTTAATTTGAAAACCACAGCTTTATTTATATTAGTTGTACTTCTCAAAAAGTTATCTTTCATATGCAAGTTCTAGCTTTCAAACTTCTTAAGCCTTACAACCCTGACATTATCATGCTTCCTGCAGATTTCTGCTCCTATTGTAGTAACACAGGGATGAAAAGGACCTCATGGATTATTGGGTCTTGTCCCCTGCTGTGTATATAATCCTAAACCCGTTGAAGTCAGTGGGAGTTTTAGCTTTTTATTCAATTGTAGCATAACTAGGTCCAGAATATCTCAAAAATATTAAAAATAAAGTTGATTTTTTCATATTTTCCTGATGACTTGTTAAAGAGAATATTCAAATGTCTTGAATTACAAATGTAATTGCTTCAGTGTAGTTGCATTTTGTTTTTAAATTCCTAGTTCTAGGATGAAAATCTTAAAATAACACTAAAGAAATTATTCTTGTCCGTGTCTAGTCATGAAAGGTCAAAGCACACTGAGCTTAGATGTCTCAAGAAAAGGACAGGCTAGAGGCAAATGTCCACATCCTCTAAGCTAATTTAACTCCTCCTATCCCTAAGAAAAATTCTCCAGGGAGAGCACATATCTGAGTAACAACAACTGTATATGATATTCATAGGGGAGATAAATACCCACTGTCCCTGAAGGTCTGTACTTATCTTGATCTGTTTTCTTAAATAGATCAAAGACAGAAGATGAATCCACTGGATTAATCTTCCAGATCCACATCTTCACATGGTGAGGCTGATATATCTCAGGTACTCTTTCACAGGTTCTAGCTGTATTATGAAAGAAAAGCAAGATGGAGTGAAAACAAGTATTAGCTTATGAAACATGCTGAAACAGTATTACCCAGTCTATTTAACACTGTAAAAATTATGTGAGCAAACTTCAATTATCTGAAGTTACTTGTCTGACCAAAGCCCATGAAGTTTCCTTTATGATCAACAGAGAGAAGTGGAGCACATCCAGAATGCCAGTTAGCCTAAACACGTTTTAGATTGGAATGATTTAACCTATGAGAGAAAAAAAAAAAAAAAAAAAAAAAAAAAAAAAAAAAAAAGTAACATCAGATTTCAATCAGATTTCTGATAGCTTTTTTTAAAAAAATAACGTAAAATAATAGAAGTGATAAGATATATTAATTTATTGTGTTATTTTAACTATGTTTTTAAAATATGCCAGTGGTACATATTATAGGGCATAAACACCTCTAAAGATTTTCCAAAGAAGCTTGTATAAATTCCAAATATGTTATTATTCCACAAAGGATAAAAAAAAAAAATGTACCATTATGAGTATTTGAGATATCTTTAATACTAAAACAGCTGTAAATTAATTGCCACTAACAATATCTTAAATCCAGCATGAAAGCTAATTTATTAGTTAGTAAATCAGTAGTTTGGGGAAGAGTGGAATATAGTAGTTGCAAGTTAGAAGCAGTCTTCAGAGGAGTGCCACTAGGATTTAAAATGTAAAACATTTTTTTGCTAATAAATACTCTAATTCTTCCAGCCTTAGTGAAAAATGACACTTAAATTATGTTATTAGGTTCAGCAAACCAAATTTAATGAGAGTTTATCCATTACTCTGTTCATGTGTAAAACAATTATTTGAGGATTTACATTAAAACATATAATGCAATTGTTATTACAGTCATATGTTTCAAAATATATTCTTCAGCATTCTAATCGTTATACTTTCCTGCTCATTTCTTGTAACTATTTTCTTCAGTCAAGCACAGCTGTCCTTTTCTGATTAGAATCCACAAACTCATAATTTCTTTTCTTATTCTATGAATTTTGCCTTTTTCTTAGTAGGAATATAAAGGCAAGTTCAAGGACTTCAGGATTTGTTCCTGAAAGTGAATCTTTTCACTGTGAATCATATGAATTCAAGACTTAGTGGCACCCAGCCCTAACTAATAACATGAAATAAATAATTATCCTCATGTGAACATATTTATGTTATATTAAAAAATATTTAAAAATCTAATGACATCTCTAAGCAATCACATCTTTATAGCACTACCTTTAAGGTAAAAAACAGAGCATGTGATAGATGTTGCTAAATAGTTAATTATCTACAGTCGGATACTTTTTGACAAGAATTATCCTTGGTAGCAAACCTTGTTTTTCTAAATATCCATTATTTTCACTAAGTTATTATTTTTATAAATAAGTCTACCATTTTTCATTGAGCACAGAGGAATTATTTATCAATGAGAGCTTTGAGAATATCTCTCTGATACATCTGTTCTGCTACTCATAATCAAGAGACTTTTCTATCTAAAAATGTGAACAAAAATTAAGACTTGTGAGTCTTTGTGGATTGCTGTTACAACATACATCAACCACAAGTGGATTAATGTACACTTTAGCAAAACTCTTGGTCTTAATCTCATGGAGATTTTGCCATCATAAACTGTATAATTTTTTAACTGAAAAGAAATTGATTTTTCTGCAGTTTGTCTAAAACTAGGAAAAAAACTTCTAACTTTTTACTTATATATTGTATGTGTTATGGACAAAATCTTGTGATGGGCAAACAGAAAACACATTTTACATAAAGTAAGAAATTTATTATTAGTGTAATAATGCAGTTAAAGTAGTTATACACTCATACTTATCACCTATCACTTTTCTGTGCCATTCTCACTCTCTCTCTGCCCATGGACCTTTGGCCAATAGTGCCAGTCCTCTCCCAGCAAGGGCTGGGATTTGCAGCTTGTCTTGATGTGCTTTTCTGGGAAGACTGATGTCGATGGTGCCTCCTCTTACTCCTCTACTTTCTCCTAGAATTCACCTGGAGATATTTTCTTCTTAATATTTTTTCTAAAAATTTACAATTTCTTCAATGATTTGCAGCTCCATGTAGCTTCTGAATTTATCATATGTGGTGTATTTTATGTGTGCTCCATACTCACTCTGTTACCTCAAGCCCAGTTGTGCCCAAATTCTGGCCTCCATTTTTTTGACTGATCGTTAATGAGTTATTTATGGCTGTGGTATCTCTGGTGTCAAGACCATGCCCCACTTGTTATCATCCCAGTCTATGTCCCTCTGTCCTGGTTTCAGCTGGGGTAGAGTTTATTTTCCTCCCACTGTCTGGTATACTGATGTGTTTTTGATTTAATATGAGAATAATGTTGATAACACACTGATGTTTTAGCTCTTGCTAAGCAGTACTTAAGTTAAGGATTTTTCAGTTTCCCATTCTCTGTGAGTGAGGAGGTACACAGGAATTTGTGAGGGACCATAGCCAGGACAGTTCCATAACATAGGACATCATTCTCAGTGTATAAACCAGGGGCAGTGGGCTGGGAGGCCTTGATCACTGCTTGGAGACTGGCTGGGCATCAGGCAGTGAGTGGTGAGCAGTTGCATTGTGCATCATTTGTCTTGTGTTTTACTTTTCTCTTATTCTTTCTGTTTTCTTAATTTTCATATTATTATTATTTTACTATTTTTTTATTTTTATCATTATTATTGTTGTTGTTGTATTTTGTTATATTTTAATTATTATACTGTTCTTAGCTCAACCCATGATTTTTACTTTTTTTTTTTTCTCAATTCTCTTCCCCATCTCACCAGGGGAGAAGGAGGAGTGAGCGAGTGGCTGTGTGGTGCTTAGTTGCTAGCTGGAGTTAAACCCTCTACACCACATTCCATGTCTCCACCCCTGAAATCCTCTGCCATCATACCATGCCTGACTTTCTATACACTACATCATTGTGCAAGGGTCATAACTACCTACACAGATTGTCAACTTCCTCGGGACTATGTTCAGTCATGCTGGAAGAAAGCAGGAGAAAGAAGAGTCTCTTGGCCACAAAACAGTAAGGGAAGTTGTGATAGTTCTCTGTAAATATGAGCTAACAAGAGGCCCAAAAATGGCTCCAATCCCTGATGGACAGGACAAACACTCAGATTAAGACCTCAGATGCTACTGCCACTGCCTCCTGCTTTTCCAGGTTCCCCTTTCTACTTTTTCTGCTTGTCAAGTTTCAGCTCCAATGTTATTCTTCAGGCTTCACTTGGACATCATTGCTCTACTGGTACAATAATACATTCCTCATTTACTATCTGTATCAGAAACCTCTTCTGATTTGGAGTGTTATCTAATCACTCTGTCTCCTGTTTTCTCTGATCTGACTAACTGATATCTAGCAATGGGAAACATCCTTGGACTCACTTGGGAATGCATTCTTTAATACGGTCTAACCTTACTAGGCTGATTAAAACACCAGCTCCCCCATTCCCTGACAATGTCAAGATCTGTATGCCCATAAATTTATTAAATTATAGTTGCCTTAGAATTCTGATCTTCAGAGGTAGGATACAGAATTTGGAATGTGTAGTGGGTTGACCTTGGCTAGCTGTCAGGTGCCCACCAAGCCACTTTATTACTCCTTCTTCTCAAGAGGACAGGGGAGAGAAATTACACTAAAAGTCTCGAGAGTTGACATAAGGACAGGGAGATCACTCAGCAATTACCATCATGGGCAAAACAGACTCAACTTAGGGAAATTAATTTATTATATTGTCAACAAAATCAGAGTAGGATAATGAGAAATAAGAACAAATGTTAAAACACCTTCCCCCTACCTCTCTCTTCTTCCTGGGCTCAACTTCACTCCCAAATTCTCTCCATCCTCCCCCCTTCATGGTGCAGGGGGACAGGAGATGGGGGTTGTGGTCAGCTCATTGTGTGCTGTCTCTTCCTCCTCACACTCCTGCTCCAGTGTGGGGTACCTCCCATGGGAGACGGTCATCCATGAACCTTTCCAATATGGGTCCTTCCCATGGGCTGCTCTTCTTCAAGAACTGCTCCGTTGTGGGTCCTTTCCACAGGGTGCAGTCCTTCAGGAACAAACTGCTGCAAAGTGGGTCCCCTCACAATATCACAAGTAGAAAACCTGCTCCATTGTGGGCTCCTCTTTCTCCACAGGTCCACAGGTCCTGCCAGGAGCCTGCTTCATTATGGTCTTCCCCTAAGGTCACAGCCTCTTTTGGGCACATCCACCTGCTCTGGTGTGAGGTCCTCCATGGACTGGAGGCAAATATCTGCTCCACTGTTAACCTCCATAGGCTGCAAGGGCACAGCCTGCCTCAGCATGGTCTTCAACACAGGCTGCAGGGGAATCTGTACTCTGGCTCCTGCAGCACCTCCTCCCCCTCCTTCTTCATTGTCCTTGGTATATGCAGGGCTGCTTCTCTCACACATTCTCACTCTTCTAGCTGCTGTTGCACAGCAGGTTTTTCCCCTGTTCTTAAATATATCATCACAGAGGTGCTACTGCTGTTGCTGATGGACTTAGCCTTGGTCAGTGGTGGGTCTGCCTTGGAGACATCTGGCACTGGCTCTGTCAGACATGGGGGAAGCTTCTGGCATCTTCTCACAGAAGCCACCCCTGTAGACCCTGGCTACCAAAACCTTGCCATGAAAACCCAATACAGGATGTTGGGCAGCTTAACCATAGTTGGCAGTAAATTTACTTGTGAACAGGATAAAGAATTTCTAATATCAGTTCAGTTCACTTTGAGTGAGGATTTAAGCCAATGTTTCCAAAGAGGTAACATGAGGTCTTGTTCATTTTCCAACAGAAATAAATCATGTGGAATGATAGTCAGGAAACACAATGAAATTTATCATGTTATTTTTTTTGCAATATTTTGAACTTGAAACAAAACTTAAAGGAAAAAAAAATATCAGAGACTCATGAAGCAGAAATGATTTCCTAATAACACAGAATGTTTAAATAGAAATTCATCAGACTTGATCTTTACTAGTTTACAATAATATTATAGAAATTTAAGGGATGTTATTCATAAGTATGATTGCTACTTGAAAGGAAAAAATAGAGCTCTTGATTTTTAAGATCTCATCAAAACAGGTAAAGTAAAACACTTCTTAAAAGCTCAGAAAAAACTCTTGCTTAGGTGTTTTTTGCATTTTCAAATGTTTTTGAGATTTCTCAGATGTTTAGGGAAGATATAGTTTCTTGTCTTTTATAAACACTAGTTTTTACATCTCATTAACAAAGTCCTGTGGGAACTATAAATAACATCTGATGTATTCAGAATGAAAATAATATATACCATAAGCTTACTTCATCACAGAACTCTTATTAATTATGCAATTTATGCTTTTTGAGTGCTATTGTTATTCTGCATATTTTTTTCAATTATATTAATTTATTATCTTTGAAAATGTTTAGTAATGTTTCTAAAAATACAGTTCATTGTTTTTGTAATTACAGTAAGTCTTGAAGGTCTTTGTAGTTAATATCTTCTGAAAAAGGGACCATAAGTTCGGAACTCACATGTGTGTAGGGGAAATTAATCATATTTCATGTTTTCACCTTCTTTTGTTTTAAAATAAAATCATAATAAATTCCTTCGTCATTCTCTACTGGTTTATCTGTAAATCTGAATGCATTTTACAGGGGTTTAGGCTGTAGAAGACAGAAATAGATAATGATTTAGACTGTCTAATTGAAGTGAGAAATGATTAACACTTTTTTCCTACTTTGAAAACCACAGTTCTCTCCTACCT
This sequence comes from Tyto alba, assembly GCF_018691265.1. Taxonomy (NCBI): domain Eukaryota; kingdom Metazoa; phylum Chordata; class Aves; order Strigiformes; family Tytonidae; genus Tyto; species Tyto alba. The sequence continues at coordinate 25,104,747 of NW_024881321.1, forward strand.
ATCTCTTTGGCATAAGCAGATGGAAAGACTTTCCTTATCCAAGCTTCTCTGCACCCAGAGAGAAGATCATGAGCAGTCAGAAGCTTGCACGTATTAGACTCCCATTCCTCAGACTAACATCATCAAAACAAACCCTTTTTTATGATGATAAAACTACTGATAGAAACAGTAAAGTTATATTAAAATGCTATGGCATATTAGGAAAAATTAGACTATTTTAAGACTTCATCACATTAATCTCTTTTTAGAATTAAGCAACAATTTCAAGCAATATATTTAAGTGAGTGAAGCTTGCCAAATAAAGTAAAAGTCTTTTTGCAATCATTTTTTTATCAGCCATCTCTTCAGCAAATGTTTAAAATTTGTTTACTGGACTACATTAATTGGAATTCTATACAAAAATAAAGGTCTACTTTTTCATCTTTAGGAAACAGGGAATTTTTTTTCCCTTCTTTTACATTTTTTTTTCCTTTATGGTGAAATAATTAATTATTTTCATAATCTAGTCCATAACCTCAATATTTAATTCATAATAAAGCCCAGAGATTATAAAATACATTTTTAAATGCTTACCTTGCTACCCCATTGTTTTTTAACATAGGTAATGCAAAATCACACAGGAATCATATAAAAAACAGCTCAAAATGTTGTCTTTATAAATCAGGGTTCAGTTCAGTTCTGGATTGTCTGATCCTCAGTTTTGCCTCTGTTTTCTTTTATTGTTATAAAAATGATAAAAAGGTTTGTGGGTTTGGTTTTTTTTTTTTTCCGTTTAGAGTAGAATGGTGATACAGTCACTTTGGGATGAACCTGTGAATAAAAGAGAGATGAATTTAGATACAAACTTCCCTTCTAAACTGAATGATTTTGTAATACAGTTTAGTAAGTTAGGAAAAGGGCTACTTTAGGAGAGTATGGTACAAATCTCTCTCAATTATAAGGAGAGAAAAGTTAAAAAAAAAAAAAAGGAAAAAAAGAAAAAAAAAATTAAGCAGTTACTGAAACAGAAAATCCCATGCCTTCTCATATCCCATTACCAGACAATTTTAAATTACAGGATAGTTCCTTTAATTTCTTTTTTTTTTAATTGAAGTAAAAAAGGTAAGTCTGTGGTCTGTCATCATATGGGTTATTTTTAAAGATGAAAATATAATTTGAAATAAAATGATTGCTTCACAATTCAAATACTGATGTAAATAATGCAAAGTTTTTCTGTTTTCTGTATCTGGAAATAACTTGTTGCATAAATTTGTTCTCTGTTCACAAGTCATTTCAAACGCTTACTTCAAACCAATATCATGGAACATAAAATCCACAATTCAAATTTATGTTTATTAATATCTGTGAGGACCCATATAAAGCAAGCCATGTTTATATTTTGGGGTTCATTTAAAATGTCTGCTGTTTAGCTGAAAAGGAAGGGAACAAGCGAAAAATCATAAAGTATTTATCTGAAGTTCCAGTTAATAATGTACCTATGCCTAGGTAATTTTGAGACAAATATTGTGTTGTTTTTTTCTATCTTGTCACAATACTGTAGTCCTGGAGGCAAAGATAAACCAAAGAAAACTGAAAATAAAATTAGATCTGTATACCACAGGAAGAAAACAAAAATGAATAAAAACAAGCACTGACCTTTATTAAAGACACTAGTATATCAAAGATAACGGTTTATAAAAGCTGTTCTTTTGCACAGGGATTTGACTACCATACAATAAGTTTATTTATCCGAGTTCCTAGATAATAATGCCCTTCAGATTTGACATTAAAAGAATTTTTAAACGTGTTCATCAACCACAATAGTATGATGTGAATTGGAAGTAAATTATATCGGAGGAGTTTTATTTAAATCTATGGTCTTGTCTCTCCTAAACACATTTTCATTTAGAAACTTTTTCTGAAGATTTTGGATCTGATGGCAATAACTATATAGCTTTTATGTCCTGACTTTTGTTTATTTTTAGATGTGTTATTATAACATGTTTTTATCTATAGCTGATTTAGAAAAGTGGATACTGGTCTAACATATTTTCTCTTGTTCAGAAACACAGTGAGCTACACCATATACAGACAATAAGCCAATCTGAAAATGGTTCATAATGAAAGGTATTGAAATTTGGGCAGCAGAGATATGGAACCAGCCCCTGATGGGTGATAAACTCCACACCTCCCACTTGATATCCACACTTCCATAAACCTCCACAGGTGATTCAGAGATCTGAAAAAAGGCTTTAACAGAAGCTAGGACTATCTTGAAGCCACTTAGGCTAACTAGTTTTAAACCCTTCAGATATATTTAGTTATATGTTTTGTAGAGCTTTTTTAAATTAGCCTTTTTTTTTCATGAAATAACAGATCTCTTTTCTACCAGCTCCCTTCATTCATTCCTCTCTCTGCATTCACATTATATCCTATAACAATATACTAAGTAGAACACTTAACAATAATGATAGAATTAAACACTCTTCCTATAAGTGAGAAATATATTTATATACTTATATATTTTTATTTATTATTCATCCATCATGAAATACTTTTCAGAAGAGAGATCAAGACAGATTTTACAAATCTCATCCCATAGTACAATATGGATAGTCAAATTAGGCATGATAAATTCTACAATGAATGAAGAAAATTCAGGGTTTTAAAAAGCTTAGGTACCTCAATCAAAGTTTCAAAGGAGGTACCTTCATGCACAAAAGATTCATAACCTGGCATCTTAATGTGTGAATAGGTGTTTTCTCTTTTCTGTTTTTTTTTTTTTTTTTTTATTTATTTATTTTATTTTATTCCCCCTCCCCCCCCCCCCAGTAACTAAATAGAAATCACTATTTTCCTATTATAACTCGGAAACATTGCATGTCTTCAGAGCAAAATTAACAGATTACAACATTTTTCTTAGGAAACATATTTGATGCAGATGTCCTATTTAGTTGAAGAGAGTTCATTTCCACAGATCCCAGCTGTGCATGGTAACAAGAAAGCTACCAGACTGTAGCTTTTTCTTTGGCTTTAGAAACCTCTCCTTTTTAATTTTGAGTCCAAGTAGTTGAATGTCCAAGATTTATAGTCTCATAAAGAAAAGAAGCAAGATGCATAATAATGGAACTTATATTATGTATCTTTTCATAATGTGAGTATTTAAACACCATAAAGAATGTGGTAAAGTTTTTCTTCATGGAAGTGTAGCTGGAACTTCACCTAAGTCTGGGTAATAAAATGTAAGTCTTACAAAAGTGCATGGAGTGGGAATATTATAATCTTATAATATTATACAGCCAAGATCTTAACTGACATAATCTTTTCATGTACTCATTTTTTTATAGAGATTTTGTTACATAAATAATGAAAGCTCTTATACACAGAAATTTGAAAAAAAAAAATATTAGTAAGTAGTTTCCATACCATTTGTAGGGTTGATTACTTTCTAATTAATTCCTACACTTTTATATATATAAAGATCAGTATGCAAAATAATTCTTGAATCAAGCATTCTGTTATTTCCTAATGGCTTATGCAGTGTTATTGTTTGAACTAATTTCTTGTTATTCATATTGTGAATGAATGGAATTCTTTCTTAAAACATTGTCAAGTTAATTATATAAAGTCCTACCATTTTATCTCAGTTTATAAAGATAAACTGGAATTTAATTTCCTTCTTTGACTAAAATAACCTAATCCCAAAAAAAGAAAAGCAATCTCATGAAACTCAAAAAACATTGCATATTTTGGAGTACTGTGATTTCTCTTAACTATAATAAAGATTTTAATTTAAAATACAATTGGTTCAATGTCAGAATTTTATGGAATACCCATTTTGCAAAATAAACATTTCGAGTTGGAATTAGGTAATAAATATTTTCTAGTGTATTTGTAGCTCTTCAAAGTGAAGTAAACAAAAAGAACTGAGGACTGAACAGGAAGGGGAAAGACAAAAATAAAAATTGCCTTCAAGGTTACCCTAGGGAAAGAAGCAAGAACAAAGAGAGACAGAGTAAGTGAGAGGAAAAGGAAAACTCTCCCCAGAGACAGGTGGGAAGAAGAGAGTAGGTCCCTAGGTGAGTGTCTTCTCCAGTTCAGCATGGGATCTCATGATCATGTCAACAACCACAACCACACTCCTTTTTTCCTCAGAAGAACTATACATTTTATCAATACCGGACCAAATTCCTGTTGGTGGTCTTTCTTTGATGATAATGGCACTGATTGAATAGGCTTAATTTGGTGCAAGAATTGTATACTGAATGATAAGATGTGTGAATGCTTGTTATTTGAGTAATATTTGTTGGATATAAAACTAGCTGTTGCTTGCTTATTATCTATCATTTTGTAATATGGAGTCAACAGTTTAGAAGCTACCAGATGCACAGGGGTGCGGGAGACTTTAGTACAGGATTACAACTAAAGTTAAAAAGCATCAGGGTTAAGAGGTAGAGGGGAAACAGGATGATTTGCAGGTAAAAAAAAAAAAAAAAAAAGAAATCACTTTCTCGGGGAAAACAGAATAACAATGCTTCAAAATGAACTAGTGCTGAGGCAGCGAGGATAAGAGAGCTTGGCTTAAATGTTTACATCAAAGCTTCAGAATGTATGGGCTGCAAGCAAAAAGGCAGACTAAAGCCCTAAATACATTTAGCAATATTAAAACACTTGACCCTGAGCAACAATACATAGAAGACTCATTATTTCATGTTTTGATCTCCATAAACACAGGATCAATATTCCACTGAGTCAGTCCATGGTTTTTTCATGAAAGCCTGTAATATCTGCAGGAAGATTTAAGAGTGGGCATAAAACAAGTTTGTCATTTGCCTAGTTCCATCTGCAAGTTCTCCAAGTCTGGAAAAAACACAGTTAGCCCAGATAGCAAAGCCAAAACCTAAGATTTTATATAGAGATTTATTTGAATTTATCAGCCTGAAGTCAGAATAATTTCTGGGTATGTTGAGATATTTTTCTCACAAACAGTACATGATTTTTTTTTTTAAAAAAGAAATACTCTAAATGCCATAAATAAACAAATTAAAACCTAACTAATCTTTTGGGAATTTTAACAAGGTAATTAACAGTGTTACGTCTGTCCTGGTTTGGGCCGAAATAGAGTTAATATTCCTTTTCAGGGTCTAGATGAGTGCTGTGTTTTGGATTTAGCTTTGGGTTTGGTATGAGAAAAATGCTGATAGCACACTGATGTTTTCAGCTGCTACTGAGACTTCAAGGACTCTCCGACTCCTCATGTCCTGCCCGTGTGCAAGGGCACAGGAATCAGGGAGGGAGCACGGACAGAGCACCAGACCCAAATTGGCTGATGAAATATTCCATATCATGGAACATCACGCTCACTATATAGAGGAGGGGTGGTTGGGAAGCAGCTCTCTCGCTTCCAGGATTGAGATTGTGGGATCTTGGTATCTTGGGGTCGCTAGCCAGGAATGGGCTGGGCATTGTTGAGCAGGTGGTGAGCAATTACGCTGTACATTGCCTGTTTATATATTTATTTTTCTTCCCTATCATCATCATTGTTCTTGTTTTATTGCCATTATTAAACTGTTCCTATCTCAGCCTGCGAGTCTCCCTTCACCCCTCTAATCCCCTCCCCCATTCCCAGCCAGGGAGGGGGAAGGGAGGGTGACCAGCTGCGGTGGTTGGTTGCCGACCAGGCCCAAACCACGACAACATCAAAAAAGATATATAAAAAATCAACAATATCTTTAGAATAAAAATAGCATGGGCAGAAAGGAGATGGAAAAAGGTAAGAACTGCATAGAAACAACATGTGCCTTTCTATCAAAATAACATTTCCTTAGCAGATATTCGCTCCTGTCTTTTTCATTAAAGTTATTTCAACAGCAGGGGAAATACAGGCTTGTACTTTGTTATCAATTGATAATGAGGGAAGCAGGAGGAATTTATTTTCTTGTTCCTTTTCACAGTAAAGTTAAGTATAATATTTCAGGCTATCAAACTTTTTAATTCTAACAGGTTTTCTTTCCCTGCAAACAAATGAAATATCTCATTTGCTCAGATGGATCAGTGACGATGCACATACAGCTGTATGTATCTACTGTGGAGGTATTTGCAACTGAACATAGCAGCTAAAGCAAATAAACCAGAAGCCAAAACATCCTGTGGCATCATCTTTGGGAGTCAGAGAAAAAGATCAGCACAAAAGGACACTCCATGACATTGCCCCCCCTGTTTCAGCCACCACTTTGAATTCTTGCCACATCTCTGATTTATAATTGCATTCTCTACCCTTTAAAACTGGTTAACCAGGAAATTGTTTTGGCTGGAATTATATGAGCACATGGTTCTTTAACAATTCTCAGAGGCTGCATCTGGATGATTTGAGTCATATTATTTAGTCTGTCTTATTTCTATAAGAGGTCTTACAGGCTTTAACACATTTTCTAAAGAGAGAAGGAGGGAAAGTGGTGCATTCCTTGATTTGGACATGCCTGATCTTATTAGGTTGTACCATAATGATATAATGCATATGGGTTTTCTTTTACATGATACTAATATTAACATAGAAAATAGTGATTCCTAAGGCTATTGTACTTTAGCGAAGCTAGATTTGGGTTTCTCAGTCCATGGTAGTTTTTCCTCATCTACTTTTATTTACAATATGTGCATCAGTCTTGCTGTTGCCATAGGCAAAATGGATTAGAATCAAAAAGCAGCTGCAAAACACATTCACATGTAGCCTCATTTGCAGAGTTCCAGCAAGAGCATATCTGTGCTCATTCACTTCAGCTAAACTGCTTGTCTGCCAGGCTTTATTTCCAGTTATGGTGTTACTGGCTCATAACACCATTCTAAATACATTAAAATCCTGTTGTAAGATCACATATCTGGTTTGTCAGTTAACCATGTGGGTTATGGCAGTCAAGTGCATGGGTTGCCTCTGGCTATGTTTTTTTTCAGTACATGCAAGGTTGTTTCATTAACCATTTTAGTCCCTAATATTTGAAAGGAACTCCACTTATGTACACAACAATGGCATATTCTAGTCAGTATTGTTTAAATTAGGTGCAGAAACCTCGAAGATAGGAAAAAAAAAAAAGATCAGAAACAGTGTCCCTGGATCATGTTAACTGTCCCCTTAAATTCTATATCTGAGACTGTTTTATATGAAAAAATAAATTAATAGCAATGGAAGGAAAATAAACCAGATATTAAAACACAAGTAATAACCCAGAGGTAACAGTCAAATTTAAAGCCATTTATTACAGCTTTTTTTGATACAGGAAGTCCATTTAGGCTACAACATGGAATAACCATCACATATCTTACTGTGTACATGATCTTATTTCAGAGTATGTTTACAGTATTCAAACAGGAGGAAGCTAAGATGGTGGTGGTCTCAAATCCCAACAAACTTTTCAAAATTCAAATATACAAACTTTTCAAATGAAACTTCTCAAATACCAGTGTAAAAACATTTACATAGAAGTTAATGAGATTAAGTGCTATATAACTGATGTCATCAGTTAATTAGATGAGGTTGCTGAGAAAATTGTTTGTCAGTAAGTTTTTGGAGTGACTTTTAAATCTCACATCCCCAAATCCATTCAGGACTCTCATGTCTGCAGATGCTGTCAATGGTGAAAGTAAAACAGCTATGATAATTTGAAGCAAAATTTTTCTTATGCCACAAAGCTCTTACATTTCTAACTCTTCCCTGAAGTTTGCCATATTAATTGTAAACAGATGTATCCAATCTTTACTGCTTCTTCTCAGACAGCACTGTAGTACATTTCTGAGCTTTTATAAATAAGAAAGATTTCTGGACAAATATTTTTAGAAACTTACCGACACAAACTACTCTAATGACATTGGTCTGGAATAATAAATGATAATGGATAATATACTCCTGATATTTCAGCTGAAAAAGTGATACTGTATATGTTCCTTATAGCATGTTTGGCAGTCCAAAAATGTTTCCATAGCAACAGGATTAGAAGTAGTCTTCAAGAAAGTTGTCAGAAATCAGATTCTACTTATTGAAATTTGCTGAGGTAATGTTCATTCAACAGTATCAAAATGCCTAAGTTCCTAATACCTAACTATGTGAATATATACTTAAAAAAAAAAAAAAAAAAAAAAAAAAAAGAAGACTGTAAGGTCTTATGATGTTTTACAAAAGCTTTGTAAGACCTATACTAAACAGCCTTTAGCAAGTTTTTAGAATTTTAGAGAACACCTATCACAAAATTATTCTCTAAGGTAGATATCTGTGTTGATTAAATGGGATTTAAGAATTTATTGTAAAGGCATCAGTATGTTCATAGTATCCTTTTGAGATTTTTTTTTATTTTATTTTTGGGTGTTCCCAGAAAGAAACCTGTTCATTTAGGAAAATGTCATAGCAGAATGTATTCTTCTCTAGATCTGACTAAATTCATTATTACCACTGTAAATGCAGCATAGTTCCACCAAGTTTGATAAGATCATGATAAGCCCAAAATCTGTGTTGTGTTAAAACACAAAACAAGTACAGAAGCACATACTGTCTTGTCTTAAACCAAATATACCATCTGTACTTTCCAAAATGGTATCTTTCCTCAGACAGATGAGCTATGAGTTGTTTCCCTCTGATTCACCTTGGAAGTGACCAGAAGCTGGAAATGATACCAAGACCTTCATCCACATGTTCATTGTGCCGATGAAGGCAGCCTGGTTTTGATCATCTCTGACTTTGCAGCAGGAAACATAGAGGCATTACCAGGAAAGACACTGATCTTCATTTGCCTCTTGGCCACACATCATAGAAACATAGAGATATGGCCAAGTCAAGACCCATCCTCATAACCAGGAGAATAATGTTCTCTTGTACACAGGGCATACCCTCTTCCTCCATAATAGTCAGTCTTGGTCTATTTTACCTTCAAGAGATAAAAAAGGTAGACATTTGATGGGATTAATTTAGCCTTACATGTGGCCTGGATACTAAAGTAAAAACAAGAGGTAGATTTAGCCAGAGCTTCTGTATTACTTGAAAAGTAACAATGTATGCTTTCTAGAGGATCCAGGAGAGACTTATCAGACATCTCAAACAACCTTTGTGCCTCAGAGATCCTGAATTTTCAGAAGAGCAAAGCATTTATTAAAACTGCTGTGTAAGTCTCTATTACTTCAAAATATCATTGCTTTAGCTGGAAATTAATTGAGTCACAGAGTTTCACTAACTAATCTATCTGATAATTTTCCTTTTCCTAGAATGTAAAAAGTCCAAAGATTTTGCAATTGTTGTTATAATATCTGAATGTTCAATCAGTTCACGTAGATATGTAAGGTGATAATGAGTGGGCTTCCTGTATATGAGCTTTATTATAAATTATTATTATTATTACTTATTATGCCCTTATGTTCTACACCTGTTCACTGTAAATTATTTTTAAGCAGACAACAGCAGTTATTATTACACTGGATAAGTCACTTGGCTAGTAAGCATCTAACCCCTACTATTCTAGACCATTAGTAAATTGTGTTACTTGCCATAAAAATTAATAGAAAGCAAGATCCATGAGGAAAACTCATAGTTTAACAAATATGGATAACAGTATTAAATAAGTTATATTTTCAATCAACATAGTAACAGATCATAGAATTAAATTTAAACTGATTGTTCTCAAAAGAAGTCATTCTTGTCAAAGCTTAAAATGTAATTCTTGAAACAACTTAGATATATTTCTCTCACTACCTCAAATTTATTTTGAACATCATCTCTATAGAAAGCTACAATGGTTAAGTTTACCTCTCTCTCCTTTTCTGTGTCATATAAAAATCTGTTCAGCTAATATAAGTAGTACAGAGAAAACAGAAGCCCTTATTTCTCAAAGGGAATTTACTTTCTCTGAGGGCCAACAGACATATTTTAAGATTTTGTGAGGATGATATTGTGAGAAGAAAAGCCAACATTAATTCATCCTAACTTAGAAATGTCATTGTTATTAACCAATTAACACTCCTAAATCACAGAAGCATACTGATATCTATTTACAGAAGAAGAAACACATTAGAAGAAAACACCAACTGATGCTTATAAAAAAAGATATATGTTTAACTGAGGTTTCTGTTTGCTTATTTAGTGTTCTAGGGTTTACAGGACTAATGGTGGGATGAAGGCAATAATTCTGGTCATATTTTTAAGCCCCAGGCAGTTTTATTTGAAATGTCTGATATAGTCTGTGTTCATCCTTGTAGAGCTATTTGGCATCTTAATCACATGGAATCAAAATCTCAGGAGGCATAAGCAGCTATAACTCTGCTTAAGTCTAGTGATTTTTTTTGTTTGAATTTGATGAGTTTGTTTTATTTATTACTTTGCTAATTCTAATATTTAATCTAGAAGAATAATCAATAGAAAATAACAATGAGCTGTTTGGATACATTTTTGTAAATGATTTTGTGGTTATTTTGGAGGCCTTTCTCGATTAACAACTGCAAAAATACTTATTTTAATGAGCAAATGAAAAGCAACACATTTGTTTTTCAATTTTACTGTATAACTCCATATTTTGTTATTGCAGAATAGAATATCTGATGAATTTCCAAATATATATTGTAAAAACAAGTTTAGCAATGGTATATTGCTACAAGCTGGAGAACTGCACTTAACACATACTTGTATGTGCATACTGAATACTGTATATGCATTTCTAAATGAAAAAACACCCATGTGTTATTATTACCTAACAAATTTTCTCAGCCTGAAAGTAGTTAGGCATTTGTGTTTTGAGTGTTACTAGAATTCAGCAGCAACAAACAATATAATTGTTGAGAACTTTAATGACTTTGCAGTCTGGGCGATAAAGTCCAGAGTAATTTTGGCTCTGATAAATATAATGATCTATAAGTCTGAGGGAGTTAGTCTAGATGTTCTTAGCACATTATGTTGTTGATGAAGTTCTGAAGGCGGAATGATAACTTCTATACAGCAAAACACTCCTTATAGTTGTTTTCAATTTTTTTTTTTTTTTTTTTTTTTTTTATTTGTGATGGAAGCTTGTGTATTCCATCAAATTAGGAATTCTCTAGAACACAGACAGTGAGACTTCACATTGCTAGAGGACCGTTGCAGGTATAGTTTCTGAAATATGAAGGATGGAGCTATCTTGCAGCTTGTCGTTATATTTTTTTACAATACCTCCAAAAATCAGTGTTTAAATTTCAGGTCAAAATGTATCTAGATTACTTACACACTAATCTTAAAATAAAATATAATATCTGAATTATCGATGTTTCATGAGGTAAAAGATTTAAAACACTGGCACAGAGCCTGGCTTGGTTTTTTTTTGCCTGTTGCAGGTTTGAATGACTCAATAGAACAAAGTAAAGTTGATTGTTAAATAAATTACAGGAGACTAAATCATCTTTAAAAAACAATTTCACCACCTGCAACTTGAAAGCTGAGGTATGGTATTTGTGTGGATGTAGTTCATTAGATTATATACCCTATGTGTGTCTGGAAACTAAACCTATTTATCAGTTGGGAGTCTAAATGGCCTTACATACAGAAAAAATGGTAATTTTCCAAATAAATAGTGAATAATGATGTATCTTGTGAAAGGTTTTTGATGATTATCATTTGTTTTTTCATAGGAAGAGTCATCTAAGCTCATCTGTTCCAAAAGGTACAATGTGGGAACTTTACTAGATTAACTCTGATAAGATACAGTCCAATAAAAATAAACCTAACTTTTATTATAATTTTTCCTGAATATGCATTAATAACAGTGTAATATTGGTTTTTCTTTTGTGTTCTTCCCCATCCCAAACACATGAAAAAATATTTAGTTCTCTCTGCATGAAAAGTAGACAAGAATTATTGTCATAATTTGAGCCTGGTCGGCAGCCAAACACCACACAGCTGCTCACACATCCCTTCTCTTCCAATGATGAGAAGGGACAAATATGCCAGGCTTGGGATTCGAGATAGGACCAGGAGGGGCAAATCACCCATTATGGTCATGGGAAAAAGGCAAATGCCTTAGGGGAAGGAAAAAAAGAACATACATTTATTTCAGACACTAACAACAACACTTAACAGAGTAGGACAGTGAGAAGCATTGCCACATCTTGAGAACACCTACCCCCCACCCCTCCCTTCTTCCTGGGCTCAGCTCTGCTCCTGATATCTCTACCTTGTCTCCCAGCAGCACAGAGGCAGGGAATGGGAGGTGCAGTCAGTGCTGCCACTTCTTCCATCTTCAGTGAGGGGAGCTCCTGGAACTTGTTTCCCTGCTCCAGCATGGTCCCCCTCTCCCAGGAAACAGTCCTCCACAAACTTTCTCCGACATGAGTCACTCCCAAGGGCCATAGCATTTCCTTACACTGCTCTGGCATGGCACACCAACCTTCTCCAACTGGAGTCCCTCCCATGGGCTTCAGTCCTTCACAAGTTGCTCCAGCGTGGGACACTCCTGCATCCTGCAATACTCTCCGCACTGAACTACAACAGCGGGGGCTGCCTTTTCCCACAAGACCCCAGCCTTCCCCAGGCACAGACACCTTGATCATCCAGGCAAAACACAGGCAGTAAATCAGTGTCTGCTCCACCGTAGATCTTCATGGGTGGCAGTGGGAGGGCCGCCCTGCTGTCTCACCACAGGATACAGGGGGGTCTCTGCTCCGGCACACCTCCCCCCTCCTTTCTTCCTCCATTCCTGCACTGACCTTGGTGTTCACGCAGCTGCCGCAACTAGTCCTCACAAATCCAACTCCGCCTTACCACGTCCCTTCTTAAATACGTTATTGCAGAGGCACAGCTCATTGGCTCAGTTTTGGTGCAGAGGTGGAGCTGAGTTGGAGCTGGAGGAGCTTCAAGAAGCTTCTCACAGGGGGCCACCCTATAGCCCCCTCCCCTGCTACCAAAAAACCCCACCATTCACTCAAACCCAGGACAATTACATCAACTTCACACTTCTATTTCCATTTCCATTTATTTTTTTCAGAATAATTGATGACAAATTCCTCAGTGTTTCACTGAGAGAAATTTCTTAAATAGTTTCAAAGAGGTTTTGAAAATATATAGGTCACTAAAGGGAATTGTTATTGTTGCTGACTGTACATCAACAATAATATTCTAAGTCTTCCATAAATCTCATAACCTGAGGACATAAACTATTTAAACACTTTTCAGATATGTACCTCCATCATATTCTGGGGAATGGATGAAGAAGTCGATTAATCTTTAACAGAAAAAAAGGCCCTTCTGGCATTAAGCAGCTGGGATCTTAGGGAGTAATACAGACTTATTTTCATTGTTGCATAACAGATAGACCCTTCTATAAATACAAATACAAGTTAGAAGCCAAAAATTAAATGGTGCAAAACCCCTAGTGATTTATGAAAAAATTAGTGATGGAGAATCCAACACAAACTGACATTGAAAGAGACACTACAAGAATTTAATCTGATGTTAACTTATACTTCAAAATTAATGTATCTTGCATTTAAAAATAATTTTACTTTCATGTTTTAAGGCCATTTGAAGGTACTTAAATAATTAAGCAGTGAAAGTAACAAGTCTGATTTTGCCTAAACTTATGGCCTTGACAAAGTGATTTGTTTTTCAAAAGTCATGAGTGCCCAGAAATGTTATGGCTGTTAACATAACTGAAAATAAGATCACTTATTTTAGTATGTATTTAGTACAGCTCTAGGCACTTATGTTTAGGTACTCTTCATCAAGGTTCAAATACATTAACAGTACGTTGACATTTAGTATAATTTAAGTCTCTAAGAATTTTTTTCATATTATAAAACAAAACAAACAAACAAACCCAATTAGCCTTGTATTTTTCAGGTTGTTTGACTAATCACATCAAACACAAAGACCCATCAAGGATAAAAGAATAATGGGTTGAGGAATCCCAATAAACCAGTCAGTGGAAATGAGCACACAGTTGGACAATTAGACTGTTGTCTCTGGCCTGAAATGCACCAAAATGGCTCAATGAAAGAGAATCTTTATCCAACACACCAAGAAAACTAATGAGGCTTATGGCCTAGAGGGGTGTGTGACTTATTATGGGATGCAGAGTGAAAAAAATGTTGGGACTATGTAAAACATTATGACATATTTTAAGGGAATTGTGAGACTTTGTGAGACTTATGAAAATTTTAGGGAAGGACTAAAGGGAGGGGTCAAGGTGGATCAGAGGGGAACAAATGTGAAAAATACAGGGAAAAAGAGATAAAGGACTCTAACTGTGTAAACCAGATGTTGAACAGTATTCTTACTTAGCTAAACTCAGCTTGATCACTGTAGTCTGCCCCATGTTCTTATTAAAACCTATCTTTAACTACTTTCTGAGAGTATGAACTCTTGTTCTGAGCATGCAAGTGTGTGTGTGAACACTAGTAATCTCTAAGTTGTTCCAGCCCTGGATCAGGAGCAGGGGATGTTGTGCCAGCCACTGGCGTAGGAGAGTGAGCCTGAAGGTACCATGTGTCTAGGGACCAACTACTGGAGGAGATTAAGGACTGGGGCCGGATCTAGGATACATTGTGTGCTTAAGACCATCTATGGGAGAGTCCCTTTTTGCATGTGTGGATGTGTATATTCCACTAGTGGATTCTAATTCTTATCAGCCAGAGTGGAAGAAGAGGTTTTGGCAATATTTGTGCAGGTGCTAGTGAAGGTGCTGTCCTCTGCATTTGTCTGTTGGAAGGTGATTTACTATATATATGCACATATAGGAATCAACTTTAACTAAACTGAAATAAGCCATTACAGTTGAGATAAGAGCATTAATAAAGGGCTTTTACTCCTTAAAGTGGTTTAACAACTGAAAAAGTAAAATCAGTGCCTATTCCTCACATAAATATGGCCTTACTGTAAGGATACAGTCATAGAGAGAGTTGCCAAAATGATAAAGGTGTAAATGCAAACAGTCTTGGTTCTCTCATTTTATAATGGGTCAAGAACTTGCACATTAGAAGTTATTGATAAGTAACTGGTATGCTACTCTCATAACCTACCCCTTCATAGTCTACTTTCTTTCACGGTGACAGCATGTTGGAGAATGGCTCAGAGACAAGGGTCCTGAGCCCACCGAGCAATTGTATGATCAGAGCCTGCTCTAGCTGCTGATGCTGGGCCCCACTAGGGTTTGCCTGCAGCTGCTCGCAGCTGCTGATACATGAGGAATGTCAAGGACGCTTCAGCCCTGTGTACCGTGGTGTGTCGAAAACAGGTTAAGGGGAATTAGGAATAGTGGTCTGAGAAACCTAGTGTTATGGTAACGGTGGTCTGAGAAACATTGTGTTATGGTATTGTCATGTATCGAAAACAAGTCAAGAGGAATCAGAAATAGTAGCATGAGAAACTTAGTGTTATGAGAAGCTTGTGCTGTAAGCTAACTGCAAGTAGGTGGACCATGCGAATACGACCTTTAGAGCTTAAGCCAATCAGCTAGTGACTAGTAGGCATAATAATTATCATTGTCTGTATAAATATATGTACCCTGGACCAATAAAGACACACGTTGATTGATGCTCTATCTCCCACACGGAACCCGTCTCGGCGTGTCGTTCGTCCGCGGCTCCACTACAGCATGATATCAGTCTCATGATATCAAACATGACAATGTTTGCACACATGCAAATCCTTTGAAATATCCTATCCATCACAACAGAAATGTGATTTGAAGTGGGGTCCTTTGTGAAAGGTAGTGCAGAGTCTGAAGTATTACTTTTAACATAATATTAATGGCTTCATATTTTTTTATTAATCTGAAATTGGTCTTCAGGTAGACACCTTGAAAGTATTAAGAAACACAGAGCAATTTTTTCCATGGATATTTGCACTGGTAATAAATACTGCACTTTTAACATATATCTGCCAGGCTCTCTTTTCCAATTTTAGAGTCCAGGATCACAAAACATTTATTTACATCACATGTATTCTTTAATAATCCACATTCATGCTTAGTCACCTTCTTTCCCATATTTCCTCCTCTTTTTGTGTAAGCTGGACATTGATGCTCTCAGGTACTCTGAAACCCTCCTTTTTGATAAACGGACAAAATAAATTAAAAAAATGAATATCTGGGTTTTGTTCTTGTCCTGCTCCTTATTTATTTATTAATAACAGGACAGCTAAATCTTAAATTTTATGCATGTATTCTTTTACCTCCATTCTCATTACCTTATTAAGCAGAAATTAAATACTTATTTGGAGACACTTAATTTAAAAGGTTATCTTTTTATTTGTTCTAATTGAGTTCCCAGATGCCAAATCAAATTTATATTCAAGGTCTTTATTTTGACAGAATACTGCATAATAAGCTTCTTTTTCTTTTCATATCAAAATGATATTCTATTTTAATTCACTATTCTCATCATTCAGTGAATGTATTTTCATGACAAGAGACATCAATTTCAGTTTGTTCAGGATCTGCCTTGCAGGATCTAACAGGAAAGAGCAAAGAGGCCCAGGGGAGTTGGCTGATCTTCAAGGAAATCCTTTTCAAAGTAAAAAAAAGAAAAAAGTGTACCAGTCTATTGAGGGTGAAGTCAAGGGAGCATCACACCCGGACAACAAGGATGTGCAGGGAATGTGCAAGGATGCTTAGCATGGCTGAGCTCTGTGGCAGAGAAAATCTGTTCAATTCACAGATAGAGGTGGTTTGTTGATTTATTAATGATCATAGTTCAGAACCAATGCAGCAGATACCTTCTAATCCCAAAAAATTCTAATTCCACATCCACATGCACAGCCATGAACAGATGCATATATATATACCCACTCTTTCCAACTGGATAGGTACCCACCAGCACATTGCCCCTCCCCTGTGAGTGCAGGTTCCCCTGGGTGCACACCCTTCCTGTTATAGTCATGGGCACACCAGCTCTAAGTGTAATTCTGACATTCCCTACTATCTTAGCACACCTTTCCACAAAACAGCAAGTAACTGCCCCAGGAGGTGTCCCCTGCACTCCAAAGAGAAATACCTGTGTGCAGCCCCAGCACTACCAGACCACTGATAGGTGCAGGCTGCTTCTGGTGCCTCGTAGGGAGGCTGCACTACCTGGCCTGGGCAGGGTTTGGGGTGGCCAGGGGACACTTCCAACAGGGACAGGCTGCTTGTGATGGCTGCTGCTTCCTCTCTGACATCTCTCCTCACTGTCACAAATATTCATGCTGTTTCTGTTTTTCTTTTCTCATTGAATCTTTGTTTGTTTGTTTTCCTAACAGTGTCTTGGTCATTATCTAGTCATTCCCTGCTTAATCCATCTAATTAACAGTGTCATTTTTTTCTGGCAACAACCCTTTCAGAGATTTCATTTACACACAGTGTTTACACTTTTGTTTCTATTTTAACAGGTGACGTTTGCTGGGCCATTTCATGTGTGTGTGTGCGCATGTGTGATAAGTGCCCTATAAGTTCAAAGAAAAAGAAATATGCAGAAGATGGAAACTTGGACAGGCTACCAAGCAGGAATATAGAAACACTAGCTCTATGTACGAGGATGGATTTGGGAAAAACAAAGATGAAAGTAGGGAGGAATGGGACGGGCAACACGGAAGGCTGTTATGAGTATATCAGCAGAATCAAAAAAAATGCTAAGGAAAATTTGACCCACATTTTCAGTGGGGCAGAGGATCTACTGGGAAAGAACACAGAAAATATTCAGTTACTTAATTTTTATTTGCATCTACTTCTAAAAGGTTTACCCTCAGATCTGCCAGAAGGCCAAGTACATTAGCAGAGTTGGTGAGAGTGAAGTGGTACCAACAGTAGAGGAAGAAAAAGCTAAGGAGCACTTAAGCTGATAAAATGTACATACTTCCATCAGAATAGACACGACACATCCCAGAGTGCTCAGGGATTTGAAGGATGTAATTGAGAGTTTGTTCTTTATCATATTCAAAAGATCATGGTGAGTGGGGAAGGTTCAAAATGACTGGAAGAAAACAAACCTCAAATTCATCTTCAGGAAGGGCAAATTGGAGGATTTAAGGAACTACAGGCTGGACAGCTACACCTCAGTTCCAGGAAGAATATGAAGAAAATTCTCCTGAAAACCATTTCCACACACATGAAGGACAAGAAGATGATTAGGAACATCTAACATGGACTTTTATTTTTTATATCAAAACTAAATAATTAGAGGAAAGAGGAATATCAAATATAATTCTGTGACATACTACTATTTTTTTTTCATCTCAACAAGCATATGGTCATATTATAACTAATAAAAAGTAACAACATTGTTTCATGCTGCAGAATGGATTTATCAAAGGTAGCTTTCAGATTGTATCTTGTGTGTCTGGCACTAGAGAGAAATGAGATTTGTTGAATGAAATAGGATAAGTTTTATTGAAGTAAAAACTGAATAACGGCCACTGGTATGATATTTCTCCATTTTTAACAGACTAATATAAAAGAATGATTTTCAGGACAAGTTGATAATACATCCCTTTGGAATTGGACATCTTCAGCTTATCTATTAATTTATTTTTCAGGAAGAAAGACTCTAACTAGAGATGCATAAAGTAAAAGATGACGATACAGTTATGAAAAGGGAAAGAAATTTTCCCTTTCTTTCAGATAGCTGATAGGTTTTGCTCAATTAAAGTCACATAAGCTACATTGTGTTCTTTTGTTATTTTCTGATATGGGTAAGAAGTGAAATTTCTCTACTGAATCATCTGGATAATTGAAAGATCTGTCACGAGACATAAACTTTTAAGTATCACTATTTCTTTGCTCCACATATTATACTTTATTTCTATGTACAGAAGGTTAATGATTCAAATCTTGAATGTGACATTTTATTAATTAACTAGAACGTGAGAATTTGGACTACAGGATAAATGAATAAATTAAATGACAATAATCTAAATCCCTAGTTGAGTGTCACTTAATGCAGAAATACTTTTTCTTCTTCATGAACACTTGTAAGCAGACACTGAGCAGAGTTGCTGTGCTGTGTCAAATAGACTCATCTTATAGAAGTATGAGTTGTTTGAAGATAACTGGATGTTGCTATGGGTGTCTGAACAAAATGCTACTCATGTATCCCACCTCTGATTTTTATAGGAAACATTGACATGTACCCTTAATGTTAATGTTGACTGTTGTTTGGTATTTGATGGTTTTATTTTATGTTTTTGTAGCAGAGTGTGATGCAGGATGATTTATATTAAAATACCTTTTATACTTACACTTTTCAAAACACCATACAATATTGGCATCTTCAATTTGACTTGTTTTTGTATGTTGCTTCATGTCACATTTTAATATGACTCGAAATCCTGTTCTATGCAAAAACATCAGCACTGTAGTGATGTCAATGAAAACAGTGACTAAAACTAGACTGGACTTGGTAGCAATCTGAGTATTAGATTTTTAGTTCTGTAACTCAGTTCTGTAACACTTCTTCTAAGGTTTTGTTTGGGTTTTTAACTTTTTATTTTTGAGGACTGTGAAGAACCACTTGAAGTTGGTGTATTAACTATAATTGTAATATACAGTCTATACTGTCCTCTTCTAACATAGTAATTCCACATGGAGTGGGTGCCATTCACAGGGTTTATCAACCATGAAGTGCAATACTGTATTAATAATATCTAAGCTAACTTTGAATAAAGTTTTCTACAAGACAGTAGAAGTCTTCTTGCTTACTTCTACAAGGTACAGTACCTTTTAAAAATGTTAGTTGTGGGCCTGGAAACTATATACTTTGTAAGCACGTTATTGTGCCCAAAGTAATGAGTCTTGACTTCTCAGTTTAGAGCTTGTTTGGTTATCTTTGTATGGCTCTGCATTTCTTATGTAATAACAGTAATAAAACTAATCCATAAAAGTACTTCAAGCATTTTGGGAAGCATAGGACAGCTCATTCTGAGGTTACAACATTAGACAATGTCTTTCCAATCACAAGAGGTGATAAATAGAAGGGTGGATGGATGGTAGGAACAGAAGCAGTGGACTAAACAAGACCCTGAAAATAAATATTCTACTGGAAATGAAATGGGAGGGGGCATAAAACAGCTCCAGACATATCTGTGGGACAAATTCTGCACCACCAGAGTGGACAAATATCTAGTCTATTACTATTTTGGTCATCATTTGTGTGCTGTTTTTTTTTGTTTGTTTGTTTGTTTGTTTTGATTTTTTTTTTCTTTAATCTTTTTATCCATGAAAAAGAAGGTATGGAAATTAAAGAAAGAATGTATTTTTATAGTCCCCGCTCAATTAAAAAGTGTGTTAATTTTAACATATTTTAAAGAAAGGTTCCAGTGCAGTGCCGTCTCACAGTCTGCACCTTAGACACAAGATAAACCATATCAAAACTAATTCATGTCATGTTCACATTGACATCAACCAGAATCAAGCCTTAGAAGTTAGTCAATAAACCAACATTTTTTTTTTCTAATATGTATTTCAGGTTGTGTATCCACTCTCTGACAGATTTTTTTTTTTCAGTGAAAAAGTTTTGTTGAAAAATGAAGACTTAGGTGAACATCCCAAAGATTTAATCTTTCAATTTAATATACATTCCTTTTAAATTAATTGAAAGTATATGAAATATATGAACATGAAAAGCAGTTCAGTTGTTCTCTGAAGTTAGTTGTTTTTAACAGCACCATTTCTCACATTCCTTGATAAGTATATTTTCCTTATATCTCTTCCAAGATATATTAACTTGTAATTTCTAAAAAAAAACTTAATTCCTTTTAGTTATTTCCAGTGTTAATTGCTCTTCCTCTTATGTTTATTGATCCATCACACCCATCATTCTTTCCATTTCCCCTTCTTTTCCAAATATCACTAATGCAGTCTTTCCTCTTTTTTTTTTTTTTTTTTTTTTTTTTTTTGGTGTAGATTTCTATTTTTAAGTACAATTTGATTTAATGTGCAAGACTGGAAAACTTTAAGTCCTCTCATACACAACATAAGGAGATCAATCTTTCAAAGGAAAAACAAAATTTCCTAAAGGAACAGTTGTAATTTAGTAATTTCCTCTACTTTGGTACTCCTTTTCTGATTAAAGGATCAGAAACAGTGGTGAAAGTTGTATTTTGGATGGAAAAACAATTAATGAAACTGAATAGGATGAAGGGACATGACATCCAAAATAGAGCTCCAGCACTGTCATTTATTACACACAAGTAAAGTATCATAGAGAAACTTCTGGCTTCGGTGAAGCAGTTTGTGGCTGTAACGAACCTTAAACATTCAGAACACTGTTGGATTAAGGATGAAATATTCAGCCTACCATACCTATCAAAGAATTCCACAATGTAAGTGGGACAGTTGTCTTGCAGACCATTTATCATGTGTAACATTGCAAACTGGAGCTGAACTCTAATTCTCCTGTTCAAAATGCTTAATCCTCTCTTCTGCAAGAGGACCAATTGATTCAGAGTGAAAAATTGTCTGTGATGCCAACTGTGCAACTCTTCATCATCTTCATATATGGCTACTCATGTGGAATAATCTCAATTTTTAGGAGATTAAATGTGTGAACACATTGTCACCTATGTAGATAGAAGGTGTACAAAGTAACAGTATTACGAGCTTTAAAAAATACAGATATACTTGTGGTTTTTGCTATCTTTAACAGAAGAGTAGATGTATTTTCTTTTTTTTCTTTTCTTGATTGTGAAGATGAATGGCTGTTTTTTTGCTGTTCTTCTATAAATAAATATAAGTCTCAAAGTATTAAGAACTATATACTAAAATCTGATATGCTTTGAAATTAATAATATATGAATATATGTTACAATATTCTAGTTTACTGGATTTAGCAAAACAATCTATTGCAGTTCTTTTTCCATTTTAAAGCATATTCTTTAATAAATTGATATGTTTCCTCTTTTTCAACTTTGGTTCCAGCAATAGAATTAAAAGTATGTGCTGTGTTTCTCTTCCAAAACACATAAAGAACAAATAAATAAGAAAATTATTATGTAAGTGATCATTATTATTTGATATTCAAATCGTGAGTTTGTACAATTCATTCGTTGTCAGGTACACTAAAAAGTGTTAGCCCAAGATTGTATTTCCCAGCTCACTGAATGTCCAGGTGAGAACTAGGTATACCTCTCTTCCTCCCACATGCACTTGTGCCCGCAAACTGTAGACAGATTGATAAAAATGCGAAAACTGTAGGATAACACTGGAAAGCACACTGGAATGACAGTGCTGTTGCTGCTTCTACCATCTTCTGTCTATAACATTTCAGAAGTAAGAAGCAGAGGGAAGAAGGTTCTGCACTTCCAGAAAGATGTAAGAAGTTACTCTGTACTTCCTGACAGAAGTTTGAAATAATTCATTTTGAGATATCTCAATAATTTAGGACTTTGTTAGGGTAATATACATTTTCAGTGTAAACTAAAATCCCAAACACTTATTATTTAAGATTCCATTTACTGTTAAGTTTTTAAACATTTTAAATAATATTTATTTCTATATATATTTTTAGTAATTTTCCATTGAATACAAAAATTAACTATCACATTTTGATAATACTAATATTGATAGTACTAA
Organism: Tyto alba; assembly: GCF_018691265.1. Classification (NCBI taxonomy): domain Eukaryota; kingdom Metazoa; phylum Chordata; class Aves; order Strigiformes; family Tytonidae; genus Tyto; species Tyto alba. The sequence continues at coordinate 25,127,261 of NW_024881321.1, forward strand.
TATTTCATATGTTCATGTTTTAATCAAAACTGGAACATATTAATAAAAAATAATTTGGTCAGTGATTGATAGGACGTCGTAATAAAAAATGTATTTGAGCTCTTTTGTCTTTATAAATTTTAGTGTGTTTTTAAAAATATATATTTATTTTAAATTTTTAATGAACTTGCATCAGTCTATTTATTTTTTAATTATTTTTCATTCATTTTGGTAAAAGGTTACCTTTCAGGATGTGATCTTTCACTTCTTCCTGTGCTTTTTTTTTTGGCAATGAAGAGAATGGGGAAAACAATAAACTGGAAAAAGCAAAAACTTTTTTTTCTTTTTTTTCTCTCATTGAAATAAATTGAAAGTAATAAACTTAAAAAATGGAAAAGGATAACTTATATTCCATCAAGTTTGGCTATAATGATTAATTTGCTAGTTTAACTTGATCTTGGAGTAATATAATTACCTTAAATTTACCTTCTTAGGAAGCTCCAGAAGTCTGGAAGCACACAGTCTGAAATGAGTGAAGATGAAGCATTTTTCAGGGTGGATATTGTGATATTGGTCTTGTTCATAAAGCCAGGTAATAAAAGGTGAAATATGTCTTTATGCAATCTCTGAGCTTCAAAAGAAGAGACCATCTATGCTCAGTAATTTACTGACCATAACTTGTTAATCACAAGCCAAAAGTGAGATACAAAGTTGTTAAGCGGTATGATATAGTAAGTGCCAAGCTTCACTTTCTAAATGCAAAGCTTTAGAACAAAGTTTGAATTAAAGTTTCATTAAAAACATAAATTACATGGAAAATGGGATAAAAGGTAACCAGGCACAGCTCAACAGAAGAAAAGTTTTTCAAATACAAAAAGTATTATATGTTTAATTAATGTATTTTATTTTTACATCATGATACAAATGCATTTAGGGAGTTACCTACAATTATTTTTGTACTTGTATAGAGCTGCACAGCATACAGTGATGTTTCTCATATCCATGGAGCAGCCTTCTGCAGCTGGAGTAGTGTTCCATAACAAGAAACAGCACTACTTGCCTGTGTCAACAGAGACAACATGCTTGCATTGGAAAGGTGCTCTATCCAGACTAATTAGTCCTGTTTTCCTACAATTAGTTGTACAGGATAATTAGAGCTTCTGATTCCAGACTTAGCTCATTTGTTGCTATCCGAGAAATATGTGCACCCTATGATTCATAGTTCAGAGAAGAAATGTGTATAAATGTAAATGTGCTTTAAAATGTGTGTTGACTAAGGTAATTAAAGGAGTTCCAGTATCTGTATCTTTGAAAGTCAGCTCTTAAATCAAAAAGAAGAAATCGTAATTTCCAAGAAGGCATTTTATCAAGCTTTTATAGACCTTGCAATAGAATTTTTTAATGTATAACTTGCTTCACATACTTACACTGCATTTTTAACTCATTTCAAAATGTCTGTGGCTTCTAGGTTTCTGTAAAGCATTCAGTGACTTTAATTGGAAGGTACAAATGTATCATAATTGGTATACTTAAGGGCAATTTTCAACACAGCCATCAAAGAAGCACTGTCACTGATTGGGTAAGTGTTCAAGATCAAAAACCAGTTCAGAGATAGAGCCACATTCAGCCTGTGTATTTTGGGAGCTTCAGCTTTGTGCAAAGGCTATAAAGAAGATTCCTCACTCAATCAATAATAATAAAAAAAAAAAAAAAGATCTGCCTTGTTAAGCAGTGAAAGAATAACAACAGTTTGTTTGTTTAGTTGTTTGTTTGTTTTTTTTTTTTAATGTTTTTCTCTTGCAAAAAAAGGACTTATTTAATAACTCATTGAATTAAGCAAGAAGTGATCTCTCCTTTTTTTTCCCATTCTTCACCACACTGAGTTCATCACATCTCTTTTCCTCTTGTATGAGCAGTTGTGATCTGACAAGCAAACAGAACAAAGAAAATTATAATAATCATAAAGAAAAGCAACATTCTAGACCTAACAAGTAGAAATTCAGCACTTAGTGAAAGTTTTAAAATATTGTTGAAAAAAACAATATGGGGAAGGACATGAACTCTAACCAATAAAAACAGACAACTTTGAGGACTCTAAACAGGCTAAAATGTCGTAGAACAGAGTGCAAAGTCACACACTTTGCAATAATACCTTTTATATCTGCTATAAAATGAGATATCAAACACTACTGATGAAAAACAGTAGTTTTTTGAGCCAAGGTTTGTATTCATAGCTAAGTGTTCTAATTGCTGTGTAAAAGTTTCCTTCAATTTTGAAACTGCACACTGCTGAGTAACTACTTACACAGAATACTCTCTACAAGATGGAAGCTGAAAAGAAGTGTTTGTGATGGAGCATCTATTGTGCTGCCATAGATGTATCAGATATGGAATCTACTGTCCTACAGTAGAAATCCACAAATATAAGGACCTCAAAGCTAAGTTCTGTGCAACTGAAAAGCTAATTTCGGTTTCTCAGATTTGTTCCTTGATTTACTTTGTACTTATCCCTAACTAGAGATAAGAAAGCCTTTGGTATCTACTTGAATCAGTCTTTGCTAGGAATTTAGGCAGGGTAAAAGATTTTGATTTTTCCAAACCTGTATCTATATCTTTATAAATGGAGAAGAGGGATATGAAGAGTTTCCTTTTCCAAACTGTGGAGTTAAGATTTATTCTTCTGCTATCCTTGTCCACACCTGTGAGAATTGCGGCTCAAGGACATAGCTGTACTATGTCCTATTGAGCTATTGTCCAAAAGCTCACTGAAAAAAGAATGAGGTCTTAGACAAAACTGAATAGTTCCTAGTATTCATCTAAAAGTTCATATGCTTGGCAAGATACCCTCCTTATTCAGATTCCCAAAGAAAAAACTTTTTTTTTTTTTTTTTTTTTTTTTTAATTTTTTGAGAAAAAAGAAGGACTGAAGCATAGGGGAGAAAACAGTAGAGATATAGCTGGATGTAGGTGAAAAGAGATGCAAAGAAGTGATATAGTTTTCAAAGTCCTAGGGAAAGAAGTGCCCTGGAGCCAAAAGGAAAATAAAAGACATGTTGGAATAAGCAGATTTTTCCCCTTCTGAACATTGGCAGCAGTTGCCTCAAAGTGGTAACCGTTACATTTACATGTTCTTAAAATTCCTTTACCAAAATTGTATGTCAACATGCACTTTAAAGTTTTAATTCTAACAAATGTGAATGTATCATTGTAAGATACATTCCACAGTTTATGCATACAAAACTACAATATTGAAAGACATAATTACATTCTAAAGCAATTTTAGCTTCCTTTGTAAATCCAGATTAAATGATATGTTGGTTAAATCCACCCAGCAGGTACATATTTCTCTTTAACCTGCAGCATGAAACCCACAGTTTCTATGTCTTCAAAGTACGCTATAATCTTCATTTGGTTTTCAAAAGAGATCTACCAACTAACTTATTCAGAATGCAGAGGTGATGGTTATTCATAAGCACAAAATATTTTTGCACCCAGAAAACATTTGGGCCAAATGAAAAGTGTATAGTGATGTTTGAGATTTAGGATAGGCAGACAATGTAATTGCCTAAATTCAATTATAGGTAGGCCAATTTCTATTCTGTGAAGTTTAATTCAAGAAACAATAGGAAAATCACGAGATAAAAGGTGACTCACGATACGGTGGACTGTAGACATTTCACTTTTAATTCTCTGCTGACTCTGAGTCTGTTCCCTAGAATGAATGACCGTGTCATCTATGGCCAAATGACTGAGGAATTATGTAATTTATAACATGGGGTGTGATGCATCTCAGCTGTGTTCCTTTTGCTTACCTCATGTTCATTCTTTCCCTGAGGAAATTAATGACTTTTGCCATCTCTCTTTGTCTTCTTTCCCCTGTAACATCCGCTTACATGACACTGGTAATATTGACCTTTTACATCACAGTCTTTATACTTGACACATACTTTAAAAACCCAGAGGAATTTGTGATGGATTTTGTCCATTTTAATTAAGTGTATCACTCTGCCTAATATAAAAATATTACCTCTAGCCTACAAACCATGCATTACCTTGCTCACCACATTATGCTGGACGTTGGGAGTTACATTTTGATATGCCTAACTCTTCAAGTTTACAAAATAAAGATTTTAAGTTCTCCATCAGGTCTCAGAATCCTACCTATTGTGCTGAAACAGAGGTTGATACAATTCTCAGCAACATTTTCAAACCTGGAAGGGTTTGAGAATCTCATTCTCAATTTATGGGATAAAGGTAAAAAGTTAGAATCTTATCTTACATAAAATGCATATATTGTTTAGTCTGCAGGCCAAAAATAGGAATGACCAGATTTTCATATATGCCAAAATAAAGAAATGTTGCCAGGTTTAAGAAATTAATTATTTGAAAATAATACCAGAGATAGAGAAAACTTGCAACATAATATGAAAGCTTTAATGATTGAATACTATAGGACTATCTATTAAATGTTGTGTTTAAAAAAATATATAGGCCAACCATGAATGGCAATTAAATAAAGATGGCTGTAAAATTCTGCTTATGAAAATAGAAATTAGAATATCAGAGAATAATATAAAAACAAACAAACAAAAAAATCTCACCTCATCCTTATTGAAAATGTTTGCATGTTCATGTAACATTTAGTTCCTAGTACTATATTTTTATTATCCCTATTATGGGGGGTAACTTCCAGTTTTGTATCAGAAGGGATAAACACATATTATAAATACTGAAAATCAAAGTACAGCTCTAGAAAAACATACCAAAAACATATCAACAGAAAAGTACATAAATGCTTGAAGGCAGAATTCTCTGATGAATTACATCTCACAGACAAAAAATCCTCCTGAGATAATTAAGCATCAACTAAACACTATACTTTCTCAAGTCTGATGTCAAACAATGCTTGTGAATAGTCTACCAAAGGCCTCACTGCTCGTCACCGGGCGTCCTGCCAGCTCCTTCTGGGGGCCCCATGCCCCACAACACAAAGGCTTGTTGTTGCCCCCACTCTGGGTCTGGCTGGTCAGTGGTGTTCCCTGAGACAATGGCAGCTCCCAATGGGTGGTGACAATCACATGAGAATGGGAAGGTGGAACTGGCTCCAACTGGCTCCAACCAGCCAAGGCTGCCCCAGCCCCAGGACAGAGCCCTGCCCTGCCCCTGCTGGGACCCAGATGTAGGTGGGATTACAGAGCAAAAGATATACAGAAGTTTTAAATATATGTATAAGGAAAACTACTACCTATTTATGGAATTCAGAGGTTCATTCACTTCTTCATAGGTACTTACTTAACTATTTATACAGAGATACCACAGACATTCATCACTTGGTATGTTTAGTGATGAGAATTACGTGATAAACTACAGAACTGTATCTATCATAAAATAATTATGAATCTCTGGACAACTTCTACCAGATAATAAATATGGGATTTGTTTTCACAAACCATGCTCTTTAGTTGCCCCGTGCAGCCCATGAGAAACAGGGGCTACACTGAAGTTTGTTGTTTAGCCTCTGGAATCTGGTGTCGATGCCTTCAGAAAGAAGTCCTCCATGTCCCAAAGGCATAGCTCTTATACTAGCTGCAAAAGCTCTCAGAGAAAAAGTAAAATTAATGTCCTGACATTTGTTTTTATATAGGTTCAGTTCTGTGTGAGGTTCTGGTGGCTTTCTATCCTCCCCAGTTCTACTTATAATCAGGGCCTCTTGCTTTATAAATGCAGAAAAAAAAAAAAAAAAAAAAAAGTGGGGCAAGAGAGTGCTTGACTGCAAGGATCCAGAAATTGACGCCATGACTTGTGAAATTAATTCTCCTTCTCCACACCTCTTCAGGATGAACTAATCACAAAGAGTCTGAACCAAAAAAGCACAGAGGTTGCGATGCCAGATCAAATATCTGATACATGCTTCAGAAGCTTAGATGAACACTGCTACTTCTATGTAGTGCTATGTACTGACATGCAAGAACTATTTTTTTTTTTTTTTCAAATTCAGCCATCATATTTATGAATGAGAATTTTATTTTTCTGTTCTTGTATTAGGTACCTTATTTTGGCAATCTCTAGGTGACATGTGTCCAACTAAATTGTTGCCATGAATGGAACTCCTTGTAACTGATACCTTTTAGTTTCATTATCATCTGATAAAACTATGACCAGTGTGATCAAGCAAGAGCTCTAGGAATGCTTAGAGTGTCATCTTTTTCTTCATGTGTTGAGGAAGGGCTTAATATCAATTACTGTCCATTCCAAAAGTTTCCTTTTCATTTACGATTAAATACTTGGGACTAAATTCTTGAAGGTACTAAGGGCAATGTCATTATTTAGTATTGCATTGGCTAAGGGGTAGACTATTGACTCAGTCCTTAGTTAAGGACTTTAATTCTCCATGCAATATAAGGGAAGTATGGTAAATAAATAAATAAATAATCAGTAGGCTGTTGAACCTAATTAAGTGTGCAGTACCGAGGAAAGAAGCAGTTGTAGCCATTACAAATACTGAGTGCATCTAGCAATTTCATTTTCACAGGTATTCACACTGCATAATTTTTGACAACTCATTTGGTCACTCCTCTTAGGAACAGAAGTTATTAGGGTCCTAACTTTTGGTCATGCAGGCAAAGACAAATTTCCCTAAAGATTTAGATGAACTCTAGGAAGATATCCATCCAAACATAACACACGAAGGGTCTTATATGCTTATATGTTCTTGATGTGAAATACTGATGAAATTGTCAAGGCAAGTGGGAAGTCTGTAAATCTTCAAAGCTAAAAGGTAGGGGAAGAAGGGTGACCCAGGATATAGTATAGACATTAAAAAGAATTTAGGTATCTATATCCCTGTTTCAGAAGACCACTGTGATTCCCTGTGTTCTAGGAGAGGGCTCTCCGTTTTCTCAAATTTCTAGTGAATATGTGTATTCTCGAGCTATCCAGCTGAATTTTTTCCTGCTTAAATAAGTGAGAAAACATTCTTTTGAAGCAATGTCACCATTCAAGATATTAGGATATAAAATAAGTCTCTGCATCTACCAGTTGTACAGTAGTTTATTAACATTTTATTCTTCCGTAATTTATAAAAGTACTACTACTTTAATATTTTATTGCAGGCATAAAAGCTCCAACAAGAGAGCTAGTAGAAGATAGTTGAAATAATTTAATGGGTTTCTACCTAGAATTCTCACTTGGGAAGTAAGGGATCTGAAAAGAAGGCTTAAGCAGCAGACTATTATGAAGCAGGTCACCTACTCTGCTACATTTTGTAATAAATATTTTGTATGCTGGAGAGTGAGGAAAAAAAAGAATACTGATTCCTCTTCCAATGAAAAATCTGATTGTCAAGTTCAGAATTAGAGAGTGACTGTAAAAGAAACTTTTGTCTTCTCTGTATTCTCTGATACATAAATCATCTCATTACCTTTGCAGTGGTATTGTACAAGTAATTAATGATGGTTATTTAGAGCAGTAGTCTTTGTTTTTCTGGGCATGTCTGCAAGAAATTATTGACACTGTAGGGATATGACCTCCTAATTTAATAGTTCTAGTTCAGCACTTCTGAGGCCGAATCTTGTCCAAGAGTTCTAAGGTGTTTTTTAGTAGATCAGTTTCAGTCCTTAGATGATTTCACACACAAAATTATGAAGGAATGTAACAGGTAAGGAATGGAATAGGTAAGTGATATATTTAAGCACATCAACAATGTTTAAATTAGGGATACAGATATCAAGACAGGCAAAGAGAAAGGAAGATCTAATTTGAAAAATTATCATGGGATTTAAATCAGAACCTTTCTTGTAGTATATTATCTTGAGGTAAGAAATATAATTTTGTTACCATCCTTTTATTTTATTTTTTACTTTAAGTTTAGAAAATGTCCATCATATTCTACAGGATTTCCATGTCAATCATAGTTTCTAGGGATTTTTCAATCATATGCAATAAACAGTCACTGTTAACAAGTAATTCTCATCAGTCTCCTAGATTGTCACATAGTGTTTCCTTTTATTTTCATTTACCTATTCCTGAATTCTTCATGTGTAAATTATTCTTCTCTTTTTACATTGAGATGCAGTTGTCTGTATGACACATAAAATTCCAGAATCATGAAACATGTCAAAACCAACATTTATCTGGATTATTTGTTAATGGTAAAGCATATGGCACGATAAGAAAAAGTTAGTTGGTTTGACATTCAGATTTTACAAGATTCCACTTTAGATAACTATTAATTTTCTTTGCCATTTCTGATCATGTAGCATAAATAATATTAAAACTTTTTTCCTATTTTTTTTTCCTTTTTTTTTTTTTTCTTTTAGCTTTGTGTTAGCAAGGACTCTTCTGTCTATCTTACTAACTTATGAAGGACATGTCAAATCTGCAAGGTTTCAGGTAGTTATTGATGCCATTAAAATGACAGGTACACTTACATAACTGCTGGTGACAGTTTGTAAAGAAGTAACATTGATTTATATTTTCACTAAAAGAACAGATGGCATTTCACATGGGATATAACTGTGACCCTCCAGTATCTGAAGTCTTTACTTAAGATACATTTACTGTGACAAGCTATGTATAATACTCAAAATGTCACTTGTCTTAATTAAGTTATGCATGCAAAACAAATTTCTATTCAATAAATTGTTTTGCATAGTCATATATCATAATAAGTTATGGAACAGACATCAGAAGAATGTTGATATACTCTTTTTGAAAGAGGTGTTCTTGCACAATGTCAAAACGTTTTATGCCATCTATTAAACTACAGTTCTGTGTTGTGCACCCTAATATACATCAGATGTTTCATGAAAATTGTAGCCAGCTACTGAGAAGTCTTGCAGAAGCCTCCTGATGATCAGAATTTTCATGATTCTAGCATTAGAAGGTGCACAAGAGAAAAAAATACATCATGTGAAGGAAGAACTGTATGCAATACTTGCAGCAAAAGTGTGCAGATATTCTATGATTTCATACTGCATTTACCATATTTTAGTATATTATTAGTATTATTTATGGCAAAAACCTGTTTCAATATCTACATTACAGATGGATTTTTTTTTTTTTCCACCAAAAATAGAAAGTTTGAACCTCGCATTTAGTAATTGCAAGAATAAGTCTCTGGCAAGCGTGAATTAATTTAAATTTCTGTTTCCCTTCATACATTAAAAAAGCCCCAGACCTGCAATCTGTATACAACAGTAACATTTACTTCAGCAATTCCTCTGAAATAAGTTGAAATAATTAAATCTCTTTCTCAGATCTCATACTTTAATTTCTTAATTGATTCACATAAAGTGGCTGCAAATCTTACAGAATTGAGATACCCAATATGCCTGTGGATAGGCAGTACCTTTTCACTTCATATTTTGTCAGTGGAACACTAAATGCTTTATAAACCTAGCCATTCTCCAGACAACATCAAAGAATGATATTTCCTGGAGGGATAATAGATCAGAAGACTGAGGTCCCATGCCTGTTGGAGAATTAGACCACATATAATACATTCTTTGAGAATAACCTGACACAAACACAGAGTACTGGTAAAATGTTTGAAGTGGTTTTGGGGAAAACAGTTGATACTATGTCCTTCATACATTAATGATTACCATCACTATGAAAAGGGAAAATTCATTTATTTGGATACCATTAGCTGTTACTTGAGGAAAAATATAGTATATATGTTAAAGATGAAGAAGATCATTTTTTGTATTTAAAAAAAAAATAAAAAATCTTCTGTCAAAAGTCTCTGATTAATAGGTATGTGTAAAGTACACCTCACTAGTCCATATTTTGTAACTGTGAAATACAGTAATCTATACAATGAAAAAATATTTTTTACAAATAAATATAAGACATATTGTATCAGTACAATGACAGTAATAGAGATCTTTTCTGTTATATGTAACATTAGTAAGATTAGAGGCAGCAAATGTGTGTATTCCTAGGGTGAAAATAAATTCTGTCTTATGTATTTACACGTAATGAGATAGATTTTTTTTTTTTTAGGTGGAGATTTTACTTCTCATTTCATTTACATTTTGAAAGATGCATTTTTTCAAAGGTTACTTCTGAACTTGAACCTATAGAACAGCTGCAGTTATACACTTGCATTTGTAACTTCCTCAGTTAAAAAAACAAAAACAAAAACAAAAAACAAAAACAAAAACAAAAACAGTTGAGTAAAATCCATGACCAGTATATACAGAAGGACCTAATCTTAGCCAGTGCTAGATTCCTGAACTGAAAAACAATGAATCGTCTAAAGGCAGATTTCCAAGATCTGGGAACTTCAAGTGCATAACACAGGTACAATTTAGGACAGGTCAGACAGAAGCTTTATTAACCATGCTCATAGTGAGAGAACATTTGAAGAGCATTTTTTTTCTCTGCACCTGTCTCCCAAGTTATTTCAGAGATCTAACCTAATACTGTTTCGGGAGGGAAAAAAAGAAAAAAAAAAAAAAAAAACTGAGGAAAAACAATCATCTCTATATTAACAAAGTCTATAGGAGCATCACACCCAGTATTATATTAGCTCAGAATTGGAGAGTTGGAAACAATCATGGACTGTTAGCTTTTAGTTGAAAGGAATGTTCTTTTGGTTATGATAAACTGCAAGAGGTTGCCTATAGAGGTTATGGATGCCCCATCGTTGGAAGTGTTCAAGGCCAGGTTGGGTGGGGCTTTGGGCAACCTGATCTGGTGAAAGGTGTCCTTATCCATGTCATGGGATTGGACTAGATTATCTTTAAAGGTTGTTTCAAACACAAACCATTCTATGATTCTATGAAACCATATTTTTATGTTTTATGTTTTACATAATAACACATACCATTGTCTTCTTATTCCATAGATTGTAATGTTTTGTTAGGTATTGTCATGTGAAACTTGACATGCTACGTGAAACACTAGTAACTTCACTTGTTAATGAAGTTTCACTGTAAGATTTTTAGATTACTCCTTTGACTTGAAAGAGCATGGTAGTCTCACCATTATTATGCTTGTCAGAAGCAGGATTCCCATGCTATGAAGACCATAAACAAGATGATGAACTTAGAATCAGAGAATGAGGAATCATAAAAGCCTTCAGGCAAAGAATGGATGGATAAGTGAATAGACATGAATGTATGATTTTGTTTTAGTATCTTGAATATAGACTGTGCTTTTACACAAAATATTTTTATATTGTTATTCTGTCTTGTAAAATTGTTACAGAAATGAGATAGTTATCTTTAAAAGAACCCACCTTGCTAACAACACAAATTAAAATAAAAAAAATCAAAGAAATCATAACATTGCTATTACAGACTCTTTCTAATTTAAATTCTGATAGGTTACATGTTAACATAGTACATTAAACCTATGTAATGAAATATTTCAAATATATCTTTTTTCAGTTGAAATTAGGAGAGTTTGAGGGTAACATATTTAGTCATATCTATCTAGAAACAAGACATTATAAATCCTGGACACTACACTTTTTAGCCATTTAAAATACTGAAATATGTAATCTGGTTATATTTTGAGTACAAGTGGTAATATACTAATAATACCAATATTTCAAATTTGGGAAAACATATCTTTTCACAGTTACAATGACATCTTGTGGTGAACACAACAATTGTTAGTCCTATAAATTTCTACATGAAATGAAGAATTTTATTTTTGCAATTAATTATTGCAGTACTGTTTATTTAAAATTTTAATGACTAGTAATATACTTATGTATATGTAAAGTATTATAAGAGTACTTAAACCAAACGTGGATTTATATTTTAAATAATTGTAGTCTTAAAATAATTTTTGCTAACTACTGGACAGAAGTATTTGAAGTAAAGGTGGATGTATTTTATATTTTAATTCATAGCTGGAAGGAGTTCGATACAATGAGTAATTTTTAAAAGCAAAATTTTAGGGTTTTTTTTCAGTAGAACTAAATAAACCCTCTCTTTAGGAAAGCACACACACACACAAACACACATGTGAAGCACTTAGAACCTGTCCTCAATGTCACTTCTTCAGTTTGTCCTTATAAGAATTGTTGCACCATTTATTTTGTGAAGGTAAGTAGTAAAGATTAATACATCTCCTATGTTACATTAAGTCCACATACAAATTTGGATACTTACTTGAAATACATTTTTAGAAGTAACCCAAAGAATAATATATTACTGTGCATATTTTTACCTAATTCTAAACTTCTGTGGCATTTCTTTGATGTTTTTTGATGGGTTTTGTTTTTTGTTTTTTGTTTTTGTTTTTGTTTTTGTTTTTGTTCTTTTTCTGTTTTGTTTATTTTTTATTTTTATTGTTTGTTTCAGTTGCTTTTTGGGAGTATTTTTATCTAAACAGGTTTAGTATAAATCAAGTAACTGTTGCTCTTTTTACACTATTAAAGGATCTGGGGAATTGTTCATTTCCATTTCAAGTAGTCAAAAATATTTCTGCCAGGAGATTTTGTCTCATTGTTTTTATTCAACATCCTGTGCTGCTTTTGACCCTCCCTTCTTTATTTTTGTCATTTAGTACTTATGTTGTCATGATTCACTGCCATCAAACGTCATAGCATGGAGAATTCTTACCTATATTTGAAAGTCAGTTTTTGAGAAGACAGGATTTCTGATTTGTATTCCTAGATGTGTTGATGCCTGTTCTTGGTCTCTGGCATTTGGCAGATCACCTGCCCTCTCCTTGAATTATTTTGTGAAAATGTATTTTGCGATACTGGCTAATTTAACACCTTTTTTATGAGTACTTCTAGTTGAATAATTTGACTAATCAGCACAGTATGTCTGTTAATAGAAGACTAACATGAAACCTTATACTGTGATTACCATGAGTTTTCATGAATTTCCCATAAATATAAACCTCTGTTGGAAATAAAAACATCAATAGTACTACTTAAGTAATTTAGGAAACTAACAAGATATCAATAGTAAAATCACAGCAGCAACATGATGTTTAAAATGAATTGATTTTAAAAACCTAGTCAATAATTATTCTGAATGTAGAGGTTCTCTTCCGGTATGAGGAACTTGCTACTATATCTGAACACATTTCAGACATCTCATGTTAACTCCGTGCAGTGTGAACACTTTTTATTTCAAAAGTGGCATTTCAGTCACTTTGTTTTGTTGTTATTATATGCATAAACTGTATTGGCAGCTAAGAGAAGTTAATTTACCTTACTGGATAGAAAGCAGTTGGTACACAAGGTTATTATTGGTGCTATTTTCCTCCTGAGAAATTACTGAAGTAATTTCCTAAAGTGTTTGTGCATGCACAGAAGAACAGAATTCTGAATAGCTGTACCATTAACTTTGAGCTACTGCCAGGGTTATATAGATAAAAAAAAATCCAACCAAACAAACAAACAAAAAAAGGATTATCTAAAGGATTATTTCATTTTCACATTTCAGGCCAGTAATTTACATAACCTCCTTTACAACTTAGCTTTTTAAGGTAGGTACTTGTCTTAAAATGTATGACACTGGAATGCTTATAATTGATCCCTGATTTTTAAAACTGGTGAGATTTTTCTCTGTTGGTAACTGTTCTCTATTAGAGGAAATTACAACCTTGAACATGCCAACCTGTCCTTAGGAAACAGAGATGAAGCACAAGTGTTAACTGCAGTATTTCACTTTGAGTACTACTGAATCAGTTTCCTTGGCCTCTATGGTGTAGATTAATCATTATCGTCTCAGCTATGTCTGGTACAGAGGAAGTAAGACAATTACCCAGAGTAAAAAAATGAGAATGCCACAATATCTAAAGTTCTCTGAAGAAATAAAACAAAATAAAAAACAACAAAACAAAATAAACCAAAACCAAACAGGAAAGCTTTAAAGGGCACTGAACTCTGATATCTAATAGGAAGATACCTGAAAGTAGCCTTATTTCTAAAAATACTAATGTTAAAGTCTTTCATAATTTTGACAATTTAAAGTTAACTTGGGCAGCAGAATCTTACTCTAACACTGCATTATAGAAATACAATATACGCCCCAGGCAAAGTTTAAACATATTAGCTGTTTAGAGAGTGTACAGAAAAATTCGATAAGTTTACTTATCTAAGACTTTACAGTCAGCATTGCACTAAGGAAACAATGCACGATGTCCCTCACCAGAGGACATATTTTCCATCTTTATGGGAACTATTTCACAACCTAGTACTAAACCTGACTAGGTATTTAGAATTTGCAAAGCAGTGAGAATCACACTTAATTTCATGAAGACTTAAGAACATCCTGATAGTAAGGATGTGAGGGAGAACTCCAGTTAATATGAGAAAAGATGCCTGAAGCATTAAGACATACAAAGCTTAATGCTGAATCCCTCTGAGCTACCCATCTCAAGTTAAAACTGTCTAGAAACTGTCAGCTACTCTTGTCTACATATATTGTTTGTTTCAATTCTGACTGTTAGCCTGATACCTATCCTAAAAAGCAAACCACTTTTTCAATGTTATTTTCAAATTTACTTTCCTAAAGAGCTAATTGCTGACTTATGCTATCAGGAATAACTATCAAAAAAATCTGATTATTTTGGATATAAGCTAATTTAGAGCAGGCATTTTCAAGTATATAAAATACAAAAGCAATGAAATACTATAAGTCATGGAAATTGTCTACTTTAAGAACACCAGAAAATGCTTTTCCTCTCTGTGGGTGACAGAGCACAGGCACAGGTTTCCCAGAGAGGAATAAGCACTGGGCACAGAAATAAAATTTGCCATTGTTTATGGAAATTGACATAACTTGTGACAAAAATAGTTATTATAAGAGAAATTTTTTCAGAAATTTTCAGCCCAGTATTTCAGCTACAGACTTTCCTCCTCCTGCCTACAATATATGTCACAATGTTATGACTTCAGAAAGAAACAGATCTTCAGAATTTCTGGAGGTCACACAGCCTCTGCTGACAAGAAAACTTAAGGCTGTGGCTGCAACTAAAAAAGTTAACCGCCATCCCTCCAAGGAGAGAAATACCTACCAAACTATTTTCTTAACCACTGTCTCATGTTATGTTCAGAATCAGTACAAGTTTTCCAGATGTACAACACTGGTTGTTACGTTCCCCAGCATGAAGTTACAGCCATCCTGTCTCAGAAGCAGTCTATCTTCTTTCTGACCCTGTCCTGAATTTGTGCATTGGTCATATCTATTCAAGAATTAATTATTCTTCATCTTCATTTGATCATCCCCTGGAAATAGCCTGATAGGGGTTACTATATTTGTTTTACATTAGAAATAGCTAAGAGTAAACAGGTTCTCTGTATAATTCTTAATTATTTGTCCTATTTAAAATGCATTGAAAAACATATTTAATTACTAAAGAAGTCTGATACTCAAACAGCACAAAGCACATATGGCAAATAGTATACATCAGAAAGCATGCTTGATTTGTGATGTTGATGAAATTGATGCAGAATGCCTGCTGGGATCCCTTCCAGCCTGTGAGATGTCTCTGACATCATGCTGTGGGTGTTATACTTCATTTGCTGTGATAAGTCTAGTTTTCAAATGACACTAAGAATAAATATTGGAGTAAGGGAATACACAAAAGAGTAAATTCTATCACTTTAAAGGCAGATTCACTGTATCTAGAATTTCCAGCCAAGAACAATATTTAGTCTAAGAAATGCTTAGTAAGCAGAATTTAACTACCCAGACTTTCTACATTGTTTGAGGACTGATCATGATATTGTACCAAGATATATTTGACAAGTCATGTTTGGAGAATAGGCTACACTGAATATTATAAAAGCATTAGAAGTGTGAAGGAATAGTAATCACCGTACAGAAAGCACAGTTTATTTGATTCTTCCTATCAGTCATATTCTTTAACAGTAGATACATCACCTATATAAGGAATGATCTTAACCAATCTGTTTGATATGATAACAATTTTCTGAGTTGTTGCCTTATTAGGTTACTTACATAGATTTGCTTATAAACAGTGTGTGTATATGGAAATAAATAACAAGCAAAATTAATAAATTGGTTTTGTTATTTTGCTTTCCCACCAAAATTTCACCAATATAAAAATCTATGATACCCTAAAAAAATAGCCTTCATTAAATGTTTTGCATTTGATTGAAAGAATGCAATAATCAGATGTACAGACATATTGCAGAAAAGCATGGTTGTCTTACAGGAACAACAGTAATATCTAACAGTTGTAGACAGAACTTCCTGCCAGAAGCCAGAAGCTCTCATGAGAGAGGCTGACACAGTTTGGGCATTGCTGTGAGCAACTGTGGGAGATGTAAATGTGGTGAAACCAAAACCAGTACTCAGTTGGCAAGGCACACAACTGCAGCAATGGTAAATTCTGTGGCTGAGTGCTAGATCAAGGTGTACAGAAGGGTTCCTGGAGCCAGGGAAACCTGAGGAAGAGCAGAGCCACATCAGGAGCCAGCAGATCTCTCTTGATCTAGCGACCAGGAGCTCTGCAAACAGGGATTGAGAGGGTGCAGCAGTTTGTGCAGAAGGGTGAATGAGAAGGGCTGTGAGCCCTGCTTGTAGGCCCAAAGCCCAGGGAAGTGCTATAGGTCTCTGCCATAATGGTGGGCATTTGCTTCAGTTAAAACCAGTGTTTCTACAGAGAAATCCCCTGAGATGTTGATGTGGTTTGAGCTCAGAGGGCAACTGAGCACCTCACAGCCACTCAAAAATCCCTTCTCTCCCAGCAATGAGAAGGGACAAATAAGACAGGTTTGGGATTCGAGATAGGACCAGGAGGGGAAAATCACCCTTTATAGTCACAGGCAATAGACAGACTCATTTGGGGAAGAAAAAAAAGAACATACATTTATTACAGACACTAACGACAACACTTAACAGAGTAGGACAGTGAGAAGCATTGCCACATCTTGAGAACACCTTCCCCCCACCCCTCCCTTCTTCCTGGGCTCAGCTCTGCTCTCGATATCTCTACCTCCTCCCCCAGCAGCACAGGGGCAGGGAATGGGGGGGGGGGGGGGGATGCTGTCAGTGCTGCTGCTTCTTCCATCTTCAGTGGGGGGAGCTTCTGGAACTTGTTCCCCTGCTCCAGCATGGTCCCCCTCTCCCAGGAAACAGTCCTCCACAAACTTTCTGTGACATGAGTCCCTCTCACGAGCCGCAGCTTTTCCTTACACTGCTCTGGTGTGGGACACCAACTTTCTCTAACTGCATTCCCTCCCATGGGCTGCAGCCCCTCCCGAGCTGCTCTGGCGTGGGACGCTCCTGCATCCTGCAATCCTCCCAGTGCTGAACTACACCTGTGGGGTCTGCCTTTCCCACCAGACTCCAGACTTCTTTGGGAAGAGACACCTTGGTCAGTCATGTGAAACACAGGCTGTAAATCAGTGTCTGCTCCACCATAGATCTTCACAGGTGGCAGTGGGAGGCTGCCATACCATCTCACCACAGGATACAGGGGGGTCTCTACTCCGGCACACCTTCCCCCTCCTTTCTTCCTCCGTTCCTCCACTGACCTTAATGTCTGCTGTATGATATTCCCAGCTGATTTCTAGGAAGTTAAAATCACGCATAAGGACAAGTGCAGATGATCTAGAGATATCCCTTATTTCCTTGAGAGTATATTAATAACCTAGTCAACAAAATAAAACTGTTTTACTTTTGAGATATTATTTGCAAAACTGCAATTACAAATAACATTATTTTGTTAATATTTTCACAGACATTATAGATTACAACAGAATGCTTATAGTTCACAGTTTATAACACTGCAGTGATACTTATGTAGAAAGAAAGGGAGTCTGTTTTTGTTAGGAAAGTTGGATTTATATAAAATACAATTTCGATGGAAATCTTTGCTCAAACTTGAACAGTAACATAGCCATGCTAAATTGGATTAAATATCTACTTAGTTTACAGTTACAGTGATGTCTAACTCCTACTCCACCACTGATTCTGCATTATTTATTCACTTTATTCACTGATTTCCAAGTTGTGACTTTTACAAGTTTCTTTTTCTAAACAGGCTTTTAGGATTTGTTGGGGTTTTTATAGCTTGTTCTAGCCTGTTCTTGAAAGTGAAAAAAAATTAAGTCAGAATTTGGTAACAGGTGAGATGAGTATGAGACAAGGACAGTCAAAACAGAAACAACTAACCATCACAATCGTAGTTGTCTTAATCTTATTTTATATTTGTTTTGATGGCTGTAAAAATAATCATTTTTAATTTATTTGAGTTCAGAAACTCAACAGGCTACCATTTGTCAATTGCTGTTCAAAGATCTCTGCCCCAGACCTATTTCGGCTTAAAAAGATCAGCATTTTCCTATTAATTGTTTGAGAAACATCATACTTGGTCTACTACCGTCTGTGATATTGATAACTCAGTACCAGAAAAATAAAAAATAAATAGCAGGACTTCAGGGGAAAAGGCAAAAAGCAAAGCAAGTGGCAAGGCAGTAGGCAAATCAAGAGACAAGGCAAGGGAAAGACAAAGCAAAGTAAATCAGGGCAAGAAACTCTTCCACTGGAAATACCTGATGATAGTGTGAAAATGGAAAGCAGATGTCTCACAGTATATATATACACATATGTATGTATGTATGTATGTATGAAATTAAAATGTCACAACTCTATAAAATACTCTTGTATCTCTATAACCTTCCTCTTGTAAATTGGAAAAAGACTTGTCCTTTTACACTCTCACTTATGACCATTGCATAACATTAGGAATTAATTATGTTTTATCACTGAAAATTATATATAAAATATTTGGTATTTCTATTTTATCATATTATTAATTTATTTACTTTTCAAAAAGTTTCTTCTTTTTCAATGTTTCTGACCAAGACATTATCAACTCTACTTATTAATTGAAAACTTAAAATAAAAAAAGCTTTTCCATTTTTTTCTTCATGTTTATGCATTCATTTAAAATATTCCTAATGAGGCCAACAAAAAATAGTCTCCAGGCACTTTAAGCTGGCACTTTCTGGACTCTCACTCATAATTGCCAGGTAATTTACATTTGACCTATACCTCCAAGTCAAAATGTTAATGTATTTTGCAAGGTGAATTCAAATCTGTCCTTAATTAGGGTGCGAAACAGGAACAGTTATCTTTTATGTGGAATATAACCTCAGCATTTCTGAATAATGGAATTAATGTGCAGGATCATAAAATATGCATTGGTAAGCACTTCCTCCATTACAGAATAATAATGAATTGGTATTTGAAAATTTTCTGTTGCATCATCAACTATTACTTTTTCTTTTATTTTGGAAAGAAGGAGACATACATAAATGCACACACACGTATAGTTAACATATTACAGAGATGTTAGGAACAAAGACAAAAAAAGCAGATGGACTGGAGTGCTGCTGTCCCAGAATGGTAATTTATATATTGCATACTTTGTGCTCATCCTTCATTCATGTACATCCAAAAATCCCAGTACCTGGAAGTGCTACAGAAAGTAGTAATGGCTGGTTGCCTAAAGAACTGAAAAAAGACTGAATTCCTGTTTTCACACCTACACAGATTAATTTATTTATTTTTAAGTATGTTACTATGTATCCACTGCATTTCTTCTAGACATATTTACAAAAAGATTAAGAGCATAAATTATCATAACAAATCAACTGCCTACAACAAATGTGCCTACAATTTGAGTGTGTCCTGGGTAATCTAGTTTTTCAAGCTGTTACTTTCTGTTTAGTCTTATCTCCAGTGAATACCATATCTCTGAAGGATTTATGAGCAGCAAAGTCTCCACTTAGCTAGATATTTCTTTTTACTCTGTACCCTGACCCAACACAGAACCGAGCTGGTGATCTTCCTCTTACTTCAAGGAATTTACCCTGTTATAACTCTTATAATAATTAACATACATGATAAGGGATAGCTTTAATTGACACAATTTTTTTGTGGGAAAAGAAGGGTTTTTTTTTCAGAAACTTGGTCTAGAATAGATTTATTATATTTTGTAAAGTCAATATTGTTATTTTTTTAGGGTTTCAATGAAACATCTAAAAAAGCAGATTAGTTAATTAACAAATGACAACAAAGTTCCTCTGGCTTAGCAGCCCTGTAAAATTCAATTTTTTTCTACCTACATATAGGTTGCATGATTTCTGACTAACAAGGTATGGCTTTATGGGGCCACCGTGTCCTGAGCCCAGAGGGCAACTGAGCACTTCTCACCCACTCACTCACTCATCCATTTTCCCTCAGAGATGTGAAGAAATAAATCAAACAAAAGGATCCAGGATGGAGATAAGGACATGGAGGGATGACTCACCAATTATGGTCACAGACAAAAGTCAGACTCGACTGTGGAAGAAAAAGAACATCAATTTAATTTGAACACCATCACCACCACCATTAATTTACCAATCAGAGTAGGACAGTGAGAAATACAACCACATCTTAAAAACACCTTCCCCCACCCCTCACTTCTTCCCAGGCTCAGCTTTGCTCCCAATTTCTCTAGCTTCTCCCCTCCAGCAGTGCAGGGGGGCAGGGAATGGGGGTTGCAGTCAGTTCATCATCCATTGTCTCTGCTGTTCCTTCCTCTGAGGAGGAAGGACTCCTCACACTCTTCCCCTGCTCTACCATGGGGTGCCTTTCATAGAAGACAGTCCTCCATGAACTTTCTTTGACATGAGTCCTTCCCATGGGCTGCAGCTCTTCATGAACTGCTCCACTGTGAGCAATCCTCCCAGCAATAAACTGCTCCAGTACAGGCTTCCCTCAGAGTCCTGGCCTTCTTCAGGTGCTGTCACCTGCCCTGGATTGGTGTCCTCCATAGGTTACAGGTGGGCTTCTGTTCCACCATGGACCTCCATGGGCTGCAGGGGAGTTTCTGCTCCAGTATACCTCTCTGTTCTCCTCCTTTCTTCCACTGTTCTCGCTGTTTACATAGGTGTCTCCCTCACAATTGCTCCTCCTCTCAGGTTCCCCTTATTAAATGTGTTAATCATAATCAGATGCCTCTTTAGAATTCAGCCATTAGCAGTCTTAAAAATTGAGTTCAGAATTCTGAAGTGGAAAGTGATTTGGATGAGGAACCAACTCCCAAATGAGGGATAAATGATTGGCTTCCTAGATTTGGGGACTTTCAGGCTCAATTTATATCATGCATTCTTATATAGGTCTGAATATGAAGAGTTCTCCATATATAACTGAGTGGAAAGGATCAGCACAAGTCACTAAGTTTCAGTCATATACATTTCTAAGGCTACATATCTGCCTGGGGAATGACTGCTTCTAAATGAAGTTGACACTGTCATGGTTGATCTCATGGATCTCAAAGCTAAATTCTACCTAGCTCATCTATCAAAGACATAGTATATTGAAAATAGATTACCTACAGAGGGGATATAATATACAGCTCAGTGCAACACAGGCATATGGTGTTGTGTGGTTTTGTTCCTCAAAGTCTAACCTCACATGGCCAATTACAATCATTTTATTTTTAACAGTTTGAACCAGAAATACTAAATTAAATTATTATGATAACTGAAGCAGTGACAACACTGAAAGGAACTGATCATTTTTCCATTTGTTCATCAGGATATGAATAGAAATAAGAGCATCATAACACATGGATATTATTTCACAGCACAAAGTTATTACTTAGAATTATAAAGAAAACTGCTTCTCTAAAGAACTTTGGTCTGTGTAATCCACTGGCTTTCAAACTTAAACTGAACTGACTAAATATATTTCTATAAATGTATAAATAACAGATTTCCATTGAAATTTACTGTAGAAATATGTATGTAATGTATGTAAAAACAAAGTAAATATCTAGGAACACATCATTACTTTCTCCCTGGTACTGTATGAAACATTAGAGGTTGAACTACTACTGTGTTAAATTCCTTTGTGACTCTGATGTTGGAGAATCTTAGTTGTAGAGGAGGGGTTGCGTGTATGAGTCTGGAAAGTAAATCTGGCTGAAGAGCATTAAACTTCTGTTATTCTGAGCTAGTGAATTTAGAGATAACGGCTACAACATCCATACCGCCACTGCACTGAAATATCGAACAAAGAATTCAAAAGACACTTTGTTTCAATGACCCACAATAGTATTCTAATTAACAGAATCTGAGCAGAAAAGAGAATTCAGTCTTGCATATAAAATAAATTTGCAACACCATATATTGTATATTAGTGGACTTATTTCCTCAGGTCCTGGAGTTAACATAACGAGCCACAGCTACCAAAAATCTTCAGTGGATTGAAACTCTTTATTTGTTTATATACAACACTCCTAAATCATTTTCTCAAGGCTGCAGTACAGTAACAACTCTGCTTGGCATTACTAATTCTATCATTTATCACCACAGAGAGGGTAAGTGTTTCAGCTGGAAAGGTTGCAATGAATCTTTTTATCCCTACCATCCCTTCAAGAAACTGAAGAAAGTCTTCCATTCCAGAAGGATCAATGCTTGTTTTTTGCATTGTGTGC
Organism: Tyto alba; assembly: GCF_018691265.1. Lineage (NCBI taxonomy): Eukaryota > Metazoa > Chordata > Aves > Strigiformes > Tytonidae > Tyto > Tyto alba. The sequence continues at coordinate 25,149,680 of NW_024881321.1, forward strand.
TCAGTGTTATATGGCTGAATATCTATGTTTTTGTTGGATTTGAATGGAGTTAAATGAATCTAGTTTAATGACCCTGGGTATAGTGTAGATTAAAACAAATGTCCTCCAAATGTTGAAAAACTATCACAGCTGTACTGTCCTCACTCATCTGGGGTTTCTTCAATGTAAAAAAAAAAAATAGAAATGTCTACTTCAGCTATATAGCCATTGCAGCAAAACAGACACTCTCAGGACAGTATTTGTCAAATTTCTGAAGACAACTACTGTATAATGAAAGAAGATCCCAACTGGAGATACTTACTGACAATGAAAAGATCACACAGTAGATAGCTCAGATCTGGATCTCTAGCATCTGGATGTCTAAATTAGAGAATGTAATAAGTCTTTGATAAGAGTTACTAGAATTTATTTTAATTTTCTCAGTGTAATACTTCATGACACTAAAAGGTCTTTTCTGCATTTTCTTCTTCCCTGCTCCATAATCACATGAAAATGACATACTTTTCTGCTTCTAAGATTTTAAAAAGTGTCAGTCTGGAAAATAACTGAGATTATTATTAAACAATGTAAGAACTGAAGAGAATTATGCAAAATAAGGTAACAATTGTAAATTAAAAAAAAAAAAAAATGAAATCACAAATACATAATGTTCTACTGTAGTCTCAGATTCATTGCCAGAAGATACCATGGATGCTAAAATCTAGGACTGATTCAAACAAACATTACACAAATTCCTGAAAGAGAACTTTACTGAACAGAAAGATGAGAACTCAGTTTCAGTTCAAGTAAGTCTTAAAATGCAGGTTGCTTAATGAATCAGAAAGATACAGCATCTAAGGCATAAGTATTTTAAGAATACCTTCTAAGTTCCTAATCTCCAGCTTTAGTAGTCTGCTCACCGAGTTGTGTATTTGTATTGCAACAATGACAATCATAATTAAAAAGAAACAATATTGTCTAGGTATTTCAGGTTGTGGTGGATTGCACTTGGCCAGCTACCAGATCCCCATCCAGCTGCTTTCCCATTCTTCCTCCTCAACAGGACAGGGGAGAAAATAAGGTGGAAAAGCTCACATGTAAAGATAAACAAAGGGTGTTTACTTACCAATTACCATCACAGGTAATGTTATAGACTCAACCTGGGGAAAATTGATTTAATTTATTGCTAATTAAAAATGAAGTATCATGGTAAGAAAGAAAACCAAAATTTAAAACCCCTTCTGCCTCTCACCCACCTTTCTTCACTCAACTTCACTACTTCATTCCTAACTCTCTACCTCCTCGCCCTACCAAGTGGCACAGCAAAATGGAGGTTGCAGTCAGATCATATTTCCTCTTTGATGCTCCTTCCTTCTCACGCTTTTCCCTGCTCCAGCATGGCATCATTCTCATGGGCTGCAGTTCTTTCAAGATCTGCTCCAGCATGCGTTCTCCATGTGCTGCAGCTTCCTTCAGGGCACATCCACCTGCTCTGACATGGTGTCCTTCATGGGCTGCAGGTGGGTAGCTGCTTCCTATCCTCCTTCACTGACCTTGGTGTTCACAGGTTTGTATCTCACATATTTGTTCTCACTCTTCTCTCTCACAAGCGCTGCACAATGGTTTGTATCTTTTCTTAAATACGTTTCCCTGAGACACTATCTTAGCTGGTGGGCTCAGCTGTACCCTGCAGTGGGTCCATTGGAGCTGACTGGAACCAGCTGTATCTGGCATGGGACAGCCTCTGGCCTCTCCTTGCAGAGGCCAACCCTGAATGCCCCCACTGTCAAACCCTTGTCACTTACATTCAATACACAGGTTTATAATGGAGCACAAACAATCTTGTTTCAGTTAAATGGAGCATGTAAGTGGTATTTTATTGGTCTAACTAACACTGCAAGACTTTAATTTTCCTTTTTAAATTTTACTTTTTGGGGTTTGATACCTGAAACACACAGTGATCAATTTAGTAGTCATGGGGGATCTCCCCAGATATCTGCTAACATCTTCAACAGGCATTCAGCTGGGTACATGCAGTATATGTAATAGAAACGTTTACCGCCTGGTGGGTAGAAAATAGTGTGAGAAGCAGAGATTGAAACCAATTTAGCAAATGCACAGTACAGACTACAACATATCAACTGAAGAAACCGGTGCTTGAAGTCTGTCTGGCTGTTATTCAAGTCATTGATTCTTCAGAATAAAACTTAAATCAATATGGCTAATGGAGAAAGTCCTAAGAGCAAAATGAGAGCTTCCACATTTCTAATCATTCCTGCATAGGAAGTGGTGTCTGGCTGAGATATGCAGACAAAGTGTCTTCTCTTTCTTAAAGAAACCATAGCTTGATAGTGTTGAGGACTGGTGGCATTTGATGTTAACATTACCTTTATTAATCTCTATATGATTTCATTAGCTGGTGCATTACAACCTAGGTAAAGAATATATATTCACTTGCCTCCTGATTTTTGTTTCCCATTTTACTCTGAAAATAAATTAACAGCAGTATGGGGCACAGGAATAATCTCACACAATCCAAGGTATTTGAAAATAATTGGTAACCATTTTAAGCAAATTATATGTTCCTTCTACAGCCAGTGGAGGGAAAAAATGTTTTCCAAATTCATCCCATTATAAGTGTCTGGCTGTCTAAAATACATAGCAGGGATAACTTTCACAGTGTCTCTTCATCCCTCTATTCCTAGACCCAGGTTCCAGAGACACAGGTGGAACATAAATCCAGTGTGAAGCTCAACAGCCTAACTAAAATGCGGTACTAAAATCTCATTCTTTACATATATCTAGCTACTTTCTTTTAGACAAAATATCAAAGACAGCTAAGGACTCTTTAAAATATAGTCATTTTTCTCCCATTTAAAATATTTGTTTTCATTTTTTTTTTTCTATTACTGCCTGTTAATTCAAAAAACCTGAATCAGTTTTCATTCAAAATTCAGTTTTATTTTCTTTCCTATGATATTCCTAACTGATATTTCGTATGGAAGGTTCTTGATCTGGTCAAGTTGTCATCCTCTAAGGGAAATAATTCAACTGATTATGGATTTATATAAAAGAAAATTAATGACCATGGGTAAATAAATACATAAGAAGATTGGAATATTAAAACAAAGTCACTCTTCAGGCAATAATATTGTGAGCTAAATATGTGCCTCAGGGCTAGTTGATACAGACTTCTTGTACTATGCCCTTTACAGGCATGTTTGTAGGGATACCACAGGCAGATTCACTAGGAGATTTGGATTCTGCAAGACAATTTTAAGTTTTACAAAATTTGAGTGCAAAATTTTACCTGTGAAAGAAAGAAATTGAATTTCTATTCAGCATTTTTTCTCCCTGCATCCCAGAACATCCCCAGAACTCTCACCCATCCGTACATGTTGGAGAATGGCTCAGAGACAAGGGTCCTGAGCCCACCGAGCAATTGTATGATCAGAGCCTGCTCTAGCTGCTGATGCTGGGCCCCACTAGGGTTTGCCTGCAGCTGCTCACAGCTGCTGATACATGAAGAATGTCAAGGACGCTTCAGCCCTGTGTACCGTGGTGTGTCGAAAACAGGTTAAGGGGAATTAGGAATAGTGGTCTGAGAAACCTAGTGTTATGGTAACGGTGGTCTGAGAAACATTGTGTTATGGTACTGTCGTGCATCGAAAACAAGTCAACAGGAATCAGAAATAGTAGCATGAGAAACTTAGTGTTATGAGAAGCTTGTGCTGTAAGCTAACTGCAGGTAGGTGGACCGTGCGAATACGACCTTTAGAGCTTAAGCCAATCAGCTAGTGACTAGTAGGCATAATAATTATCATTGTCTGTATAAATATATGTACCCTGGACCAATAAAGAGACACGGTGATTGATGCTCTGTCTTCCATACTGAACCCGTCTCGGCGTGTCATTTGTCCGCGGCTCCGCACATACACAGAAAACTTATATTCAGTTTCAGAAGTGATTCTTCATAGAAAAAATACAGGCTGAAAGAGTCTTCTGGACTGAAGCTGGAGGATGAAAAATAAGCCTATTTTATATACATACCCTTCTTAAGACTGGTTAGGGACAGTCTGAATTCCTGCTTTCTGGGAAAGGCCTTTTGTAAAACATCTTTGCTGTCTTCCTGAAGAAGCAGAATTTTAACAGAAATTTCATATGATATTTTCTTGTTTGACATGCTTAGTTGACATTAGATTAATCAAACAGTGTTACCAATAGATTAATAGATTTTTTTTTAGTACTTTTAACAAAGCAAGAAATTATAAAGCAGTAGGTGAAATTTTTAAATTTTAAGCAGTACTAAAGTACTAATATACTTAGAATTTTCTAAGAATATCTACATATATGGAGCCACATCTAGATTTAGAAGTGATAGAGGAATGAAAAGTATCTTTAATTGGAGCTGCATGAAATAGCTTTTCATGTCCTGTAAGACTTAAGAAATTTAAAAATGAAATCCCAGTTACAAAGATTTTTTTTTTTTTTATGAAAGGATATATCCAATAAAAATTGAGACAATAAAAAGATTTAATCTAAAACCTTTTTTTAAAAAACATTTTTGCTTCAAAATCACTTCACAAACATTGCAAGAAACATCATTTTAAATCAAAACCATGGTGTTTTATTTTGATTTATTTTTAAATTTTAATTCTTCTCCTAATTAGAAGTTTTATCAAAATTACTTACTTCAGTTCATCTTTTCTCATCAAAATTCTTATTATAAAGTTCCCATCAGCAATATATTGTGAAATATTGACCCAGTGGTTTTTTTTTTTTTTTTCTGTATACTTCATACATTTTGCTAGAGTATGCTTCTCTGATGGTTTAATAAAGGATTATACCTTCATAGTATTAAGTCTGAAAAAATAAAATGAAGTTTTATGCCATCAGCTATTTCTTAAAATGTCTACACGTCTTGGATGCTCAACCTGAGTTGCATCAAGACAGATTTTTGATAATCCCAAGCACTAGCAAATGCAATTAAATGTATTAAAACAAACAGAACAAAAAAGTGTAAGGAAAAAGCACCAGAGAAGATAGGGATAAGAGTACTGTTACTCAACAGAAAAAAAGGAAAATACTATTAAAAAAAAAAAAAAAATTCTTTCACATATATTTTCTTCATTTGTAAAACAAAACTTAACACACATCTTTATGCTTTAATTTCCAGAACATATATTTCTTTCCAGTTTCTTTCTCTATAGCATTAAGTGCAAAATATTATTGAACTTCGTGAAAGTTTCCTAGAAAAGGTCAACATTTGCCCTTCTACATGGACCATATTTTGGTGTCTGAAGTTACAATTTTGAAGCTTCTTGTAGAGAATAAAATGATTACTCACAAAAAAAAACACCTTGAAATCTGGAAAATTTCACCCTTAACTCAGTATTGATCTCACTGAAACATTCCTGTTGTCTCACCTACCTGTATTGTAGATCTCCCAAGGCTCCCAGAGGCAAGATCACAGTGAGAACAAGGACAAGAATTTAGATACCCTAAGAGAGTTTGGACCAGAGGAGGGCCATGAAAACAATCAGAGGGCTGGAACACCTCTCCTATAAAGAAAGGCTTCTAACTCAAAACATTTTATGATTCTATGATTTTATTTTACCAAGATTTTGGCTTAGATGTTTCCTACACTTCATACACTGCTCTGTGACATGACATGTATTCTACTTTTAAAAGTTAATAAAATATTAACATATGTGTAGATTTTTTGTGGGAAATCTGTAGGATATATATACATATATATATATATATAAATTTGTGTACATATTTTATATATATATATATTTATCTGTGTGTGTGTATAGGAATATCCCAAATAAGTACTGGAAGTCACATGATTATGTATCAAAGCCAGAAAAATATTATTTTAGTTAAATAACAAGTTTCAACCTCACTTTCTTAGTGAAGGGAGAACTTAGTATAATAGAATTTATCTCTCTACATTTAAATAAAGCTCCTTTTGGTTTGGATGTGTATCAAAGAATGAGTCATGGACTGAGCTTCATTCTCTAGAACAGGAACTGCAGCATCAAAATATGAAGTTTTTTGATTGGGAGGGAGGGTTGCTTCTTACGTACAGTGTAATTGAAAACATTTTCATGTTTGATTTCTTTTATACTGAACAACAGGTTGGTGAAAGCTGGGAGATTGCACCAGAAGTATATTTCTATATGGTGCCCTGTGTTTTTACTGTTTCCTCAATATCAGTTACAGTTACTGATGCTATAACTATGTCAAGACAAGATATTATGCTAAATGAACTTTTGGACTTGACAGTTTTTTTGCTCTTAGTATACTACGCTAGCCGTGCTGTTCCTCCAAAAGTTGCAAACATTTTTATAGAGTATGAAATTTAGTATTACCAAAGGAAAGTAATCAAAGGTTGCATGCAAGATCCCACAACATCATGTGAGTTTACATAAACAAAAAAAACAACCAAACAAAAAAACAAATAAATAAATAAATTAAAACCCATCTTTGTTAATAAAGATTCATGATTTATTAGGGAGAAAGCAATGAGATTTTATTCTGATTAGTTTATCTATTTGTATTTAAGAAACTGAGACCACAGAATGCTTATAAAACTTTCTTCTAAGTGTATTTTCAAATACAGGAGAAGTATAATTGTCATTGGAAAAGAGGTCATCTACTCCAACCTCCTGCTTGAAGCCAACACTATTTCCTATTTGGTAATTAGAATCTCCAAAGGTATGTTTTATGGGTCTTGTTCATTTTTATATCATCTGTCATGGCTTAAAAGTATTTACCTCTGTGTAACTCCCCTTAAAGTGGTAGCAAGCTTCTTTTAGATAACCAGGATGTAAATATCTCGAAAATCTTTGCCACCCTTGTAATTAGTATACATAAACCCAATACTAGAAGTTTAGGACAAAGTTAACCTAGCCCAATATTCTGTCTATGACAATATGGGATGAGTAGAGAAAACATAGAAAACCACAGTAAACGCACTGTAATCCTTTCTTCAAGATCCTCCAGGATCTTCTTCTCACGCCACTTATCCATATACCTTTTTAGCTAGATTTTGCATTTACATGTTTGTGTTCAACAGCCCTAGTTGGATCATTCTTCCTTTAATACTTCTAGACATTTTCTGCATCCTTTTCTGAGACTCCAGCAATGAGTTCCAAAATTTAAACACAAATCCCCCAAAAATGTTCTTTTATTTGAATAAAGATCAATTAGAGAAAAAAAGGCGATGTTGAAACAGCCTAAAGAACAAAAAGTCTGTGATTATAAGCTTAAGAGGTCAGGAGAGAAGTATTTCTTAGAAATGTCACATAACAAAATTACTACTTTAATTAGAGAAAAAAAAAAAAAAAAAAAAAACAAACATTCCCTGAGGCCAGAGGACTCTTCAGTGAAAAGTTTATTCTATTTAATAAAATCAAATATTTAAAATGTACTTGAAGAATAATGTTTAGATTTAGGCACTAAAGAGATTCTAAATTAGTATTTAGGAAAAAGTAGTTAATAATTTAGGTTTAATATTCTGGATGATTTCAGGGTCTACAGGTTTAATGTAAAACAAAATTATTTGGAATATTTATTATTTTCTGTTTTCACTATTTTTTAAAGATTATTGTCAACATAATGAAAAGAAAAAAAAAAAACACAGTTGCCTTTTTGTATAAATTTAAAAATTAATGCTTAAAATATCATTGTATCAATGGTTCTGATGCCCACCTTCAATTAATTTGTATTAGAGACATAATAAAATCACTGGACTGTTTCCAGGTTGCCATGAAGTAAGCATAGTCTTCAAATCTGTATGGATCAGATGAAAGAAAATTACTTTTATTTAAAATAAAATGATATTTCAAGGCCTTTAGAATATGAAAATATCATGGACCAAGATGCAGTAATATGTTCTTTTGTCTTTTTGTCATGTGCAATGCTAACATCTATTTTAACAGTGTATGAATAATTAACATTAGTGATCTGATAAAGTTTGTGAATTTATCTATCTCTGGTTGCCATTTTTACTTTTAAATATAAATTTATGATAAACATTTCAATCTTTCCATGCTAAATTAAACATTCACCAGTATAAAAATTTCTAGTTCATGTCTACTGGAATCAGGGATATTTTAATGATAAAAATTACTTACATGTCAATAAGAAATAGTTTTTAGAACTTGTTAATGTTGTACCTAAAATCTTGAATTCACCGTCACAGGCATACCTGGTAACTGCTTGCCAGTGATTCTGCAGTTAGTTCAAGTAATCAACAGGGAACACTTTTTTCTTTATCTTTGGCATTTCATAATTAGTTCTGTCTCTAAATATCACAAGCCAGATTCTCATCTCTACCATCAATGAAAAAATTACATGACTATATACACATTATAAAACACATTATTCCTTTTTCTGTCAATGAGAAACAGTTTCTGTCAAAACTTTGGAAAAAAACACAAAAATCTTGCAATATATTATGAATGTTGTCCTTAAAAGGTGGACTCCTACAGATATTAGAAATGCCAGTCTTTGAAGCATTTCACGTCTTCAAAATACGTAGAAAGCTTGATTTTTTTAGAGATTGACTTTTTATTTTGTTAAATGAAAAATATTTTATTCAAGTTTCTGGTTATTATTTTATGCTATCACATATAATCCAAAATAAAATGTATCAAAATTAGCAATTCATATTTTATAATTAATACAAAAATTGAGATGTTTAACTATAGTCAGAAGATCTGACTATAATTTTTGGCTGAAAAGCCTACTTAAAGAACTTTTGATAAAACTAGAACTTTGGTTAGCAATTACTCTTTTAAAAAAGGTACAGAACTGATTCAGAATTCCATGTGAAAATGCATCTAAAACAAAAGCTGTTATTTTAGAATTAAAAAAGATTGCCGTATCTTTTTGTCAATGTATTCTTCTTCTCAATGTCTGAGCATGATGAAGTATCACTGTCCGAAAAAAGCTAAGCTCAATCATTCTACTTTTCAGAATTCTTAAGCTTTTATCTCCCTTCTCACTCCTTGAGTCTGCTCATAATTTCCATTATTTCCTTAAAGCCAAAACAGCTTTAGCCTTCATTAATTCAATTTTCACTGCATCTTTCTCACACAGATGAGTAGTCGTTTATCAAAGATTGAAAGCATTTTTTCTCTTCTTAACTGTGATATCCAACAAGAGACCCTGATAAAAAATCAGGCTTCAATAATCCTAGGCACAGTGGAAAAACACGAATAAACAAAGAGTCCCTACCCTACTGTTATTCAAGCTGTGTGCTGTCAGTCATTACCTTCCTGCTAAAGTATGAGAAATAAAATTGCTTTCCACCTATGATGAAAAAAGATACAGCAAAAGTCTTTTCCTTCATGGAAGCTATTGATTTATTCTAGCTGGATAATTGGTCCCAAGAGCCTTGATCAGAGACTGAAACAATTCCTGTGTCTCATTAAGTGTATTAATTTAGCAACCCTGCAGCACAGCTGTAAAAATTTACCTGCCTTGGCATATAAGCTACTTGGCCACTCTTTACCTCAATGACTGATGACAATTGAAAAAACCCAAAACAACCCTATTGCTACTTTATTTGTTTTTCTTTAAAAAAAGAAAAACACTTCCTCTAGGCAAATGGGTAATTAAAAATCAATTGGCTCATAATGAGTATACAATAATATCTCACTAAATGCATTAGGATACTTACTGCAGAATAATGCCACTTTGAGCAATATACTGTTTAATTTTAACACTTCTAATGTTATAAGCTAACTCTCTCCTTTTACTCTATCTTTAAAGGAGAATATTGTGATCCATCCCAAAAATTTTTTGGCATGCTGGTAGCTTTAGTATTTAATATGTTGATTTTTTTTTTTTTCCTCACATCGTAGTAGTCTGCCTATCATTTTCTCTATTACAAGACTTAACCTGCCAAGTTAAAACAAGAAAGATCGACATTAAAATCAATTATAGCAATAACTTAAGATTTATAGTGGTGTCAACTTCAAAATCTAAAGTCATTATTTCATGGCTCAAACAGCTTTGCAAAGTGCTATATTGATAGCAATAACCAGTGAGTAACAGACAAATTCCTTAGGATAAAATAATTTGATAAAACAGGGGTAATGATGTCTTCATATTTAAGGATGAATCAAAGTTCTCTACTTTTACATTATATTTTGAACTTTACTTTGCAAAACAAATCATTGAAGTAGAGAAAAAAATTATGCTGAATATTTTGAGCATTGTTTGAACACTGATAAATTTATGCTGATTTTATAAAATGGGCAATAATACAAGAAAATAAGAAAAAATTAACATACTTATGACTTTCTTCTTAAAAAAAGACAACAGTTTTATGGCCTATCCTTGCTCTTATTCACTTTGTATATTGCATACTAATTGCTTGAATAATAACTGTAGACCCAGTAGTATTTCTAAACAAAGTGTTTTAGAAATTATTTTCTAAAGTTTAAAAAATATGCAGTGTCCTAACACAAAGTACTACTGAAATTATTCTTGGTTGTATGTCTCAAAATATATGATGACAACTCAGGATGCTGCTTTCATCATGGGGAAGAAATGAGGATTATTTTGAGTGTACTGACCAAAGCTAGTCAAAATATTTTTGACAAATATCTTCTCATTAGAATGTGCTGTTCTGTCCAAGATGTATTTATTTTGATGTGTTTTTTAATGTGTACCTTTTTGATGTTTATAGTTCTCTAGGCTATACTTCACTGGCTGTGATGAGAAACAACGCAGGAGGGAAGAGGAAATAAAATTTGGGACATACACTTTGGTTTTCACAACAATATTAAGACTCTTGTTTAGATTCCAGTATTGGATTCCCTCCTTCTACAACACAGAGTTTTGACAGAAGAAAGTTGTAGTGAAATGTGATTGTTGTCATATAGCAAAGACTGACATGTTACACTAGTAATTTTGAAAACAGGGGTAGAATATCAGAAATTCCTGAAACATGTTAATCATCCACATTATTCAGAACAGTTGAGATGGTCAAGTGGTCTAGCTGCACAAGGAGGTTTCTTTGATGCTGCCAGTGAACTGTTGTTACTTGTAGCAGTTCAACTCAACAGGAGCTGTGAAATAGTAGGAACCATTTCACTGATTGTTATCATATGAACATCTCTAGGAACAGTTGATATAAGCAACAGTTTATATAATGTCATCTATGAAACAATGAAGACCAAATCAATATCAGTTGATTAAGATACTAATAAACTGTGCTTAACCCTAATTGAAAATACTTTATCTCATGCTCAGTTAAAGAACTGTAATGATGACATCTATAATTTTCTTATTAATTTGCTGATGGAAAGGAGAACAGTGAATTAATCAGGTGAGCTGTAATAATAGTGCATGATTAACTGATTTGAAGAGGAAATAATCTTCAGTTGTGTCTACCTATGAATGTTTATGACTTCCTACTATATTATCTCAAGTTGCACTTAAAGTAGGAATGATGCCAATAAAAAGTTCAATGTTGAAATAATTAGTTTACTAATTGTATTATAATATTTGTTAGTTTTTCATAGCTTCTCATCTTTTACCAAAGCAAACAAACAAACAAACAAAATATTGTAATGGAACAGAACTTTTTAAGTATCTTGATGGCTTCTTCCACTACTTCTCTCCTTTTTAGTTTTACAGTAGCCTGGATAGTTGAAAGTCACAGATTACTTCAAATGGCTGTTGTTGAAATGACTCCATATTACATCACTGCTTAGTGCGAGTTCTTCATATTACTTTGCTGACAACCATCAGTGAGGAATAAAGCTTCATAACATCCACATCTATATCTTACGATTTGTCCTCTCTGTGTCTGGTCATTAAAGACACAGGAAAAATGGCAAGGGTGCAGTTGTTTGGTTTGGGGCTTTTGTAGGTGTTTTATTCATCTTTCAGTCACAAATCTCAAGAGTCTCTTATCAAAAATGTATTAACTTCCTTGTTTTGTGACTGCAGTGCTCTTTCATTTAGCCATATTCCCTTATACCTCCGATTTCTGTTGTATTTATGTATTATATTAATATTATTAAAATTGATACCTAAATGTCTTAACTTCAGTAAGTCTAACCCAGAAAAGTACTATGTAAGATCAAGTTTCTTCCTGCCAGTTCTTTATCTTTGTCCTGGTTGGGGCTGGACTAGAGTTCCTGTTGGTTTGGCAGCGGGAGGAGTGCTGCAGCACACTGAGACCCCAGGGGCTCCCCAGGTCCCAGTGCCCTCACCTGTGTGCGGGGGCGGGGGGAGCACAGCTGGAGGTCTGGGCCCGGATTGGCCGATATCCCATGTCATGTGACATTGTGCTCACTATATAAAGTCAGGAGTGGGCTGGGAAGGGTTCTCACTTCTGGGAGTGTGGTTGTGGTGGCTTTGTGTTTGGGATTGCCAGCTGGGAGCAGGTGGGTGGTGAGCAGCTGTATTGTACATTACCTGCTGATACTGCTGTCAGCATATTGTTCTGTTACTGTTATTAAACTGTTTTTATCTCAACCCGTGAGTCTCTCTTTGCCCCTCCGATTCCCTCCCCATTCCCAAGTGGGGGGAGGGTGGGTGAGCGACTGCGGGGCGTTTAGCTGCTGAGTAGGCTCAAAGGATGACAATCTTACTGCTCTAACAATGGATATTTTCTTTCATTCTCACCTGGTTTTGCTGTCTGCCAAGTGATGGATGCTCCTGAGAGATCCATCTATAAAAACCAGCAAAAGTACATATAATGAGTAGGTAAAAAACTGGTGATTATCTGTGTCTTTTCTTCAGGTTTTCCTCATTCCCATTGTTCTGTGCTTGTGTAGTTTCTGGAAAAAGCTTTGTTCCTCTTTATGTTTGTGGTAACAGTTTGCTCTAGCAAGCTGACTTGCTTTAGTATATGCATGAAAAACCTAGTACAGGTTGTCTTTTATTTTTTTAGATACCCCAAACTTCATGTATGCTTTCATGTTAGAAAGAAATACAGAGGCCAAAAATCTTCAACAAAGGATGGCTTGCAGCACATAAATCCTTTAGATGCTTCTAAACAGAAGTGGCTGAGAACTTCAAGATCCTGTTCTTATGAAAGTGAATTGTGCTTGTCCTGAACCTCTGAAAAGTGTGATGCACCTTTTCAAGTACCTTTATAAGCATACTGAGGCACAGTTTATTGTCATTTACAACTATCATAAATTTGATAGCTGAAGCTTTATTAAACCAACAGCATTCATTATACACATAAAAGTGATAGATTCAAGTTTCCAGGTACTCTCCTCCCTGGGTTTTTGTTTTATTTTGTTATGATACTCTATATTTATTTTCAGAAGAATATTTTTGTTACATACTAATACAAAGTCATTCTGGTCTGTGTATATTCCTCTGCTGAATATATCTGTTTCCTTATACTACGTCAAACTTTGTCAGAAATTTTTGACAAAAAATAACCCTAAATTCTGGGTTTTATTTTCTTCCAGAAGTCTCTGGAAAGCTGTCTTATCATAATAGAGAATGTAGTGTAAGAGAGAATAGAATGCACTTCTGTTACAGATATACTCAGGAGGAGTGGGCTTTATGTGGTCCATATTCAGCCATTTAAAAGCTAAGTTTTAATTTATCAGGCTGATTTGACATGGGAACTTCTAGAAGATTTTATTTTTCATGCAATTATATTAACTACCTTTTGGAAAGACACATCTTTACCCATCAACTACAGAGAAAAGCTGAACAAACTGCCTTGGATTCTTAAGTCTTCTCTTGAAGCGATATAGTGAGAGTAAATACTTAATACATGAAGTGATCGTAAGTAGTATATCTGCAATAAAAATCCATGGAGATGTCTGATATTATAACTGTTGTAGAACAATTTGCTCCTTCCTAGTTTTCTAGCCTCTTCAGGCTTGTTATAATAGCAAACTGAAGCTAAAACAAGTACACTCTAAGATTATAAGCTGTAGATGATAAGTAAAAACACAAAGATCTCATGAGTTATGATAAAGAATACATATGTATTAATATAAAAATTAGAAAAACATAGAATTATTTAGTAGCAAGTCTTCATATGCAAAACATAAATTGTTTGCAATTATGACAGTGAAAAATTTGCATTATATCTCACATGAATACGTGAATAAAAACAAGACTGTACAATAGCCTTCAGTTTCTTTGGTCCTCTGTCTAACTCTGTCCTTCCTCCCCTTTGGATTTCTGTGCAGGCTATATGAAGATTACTTTCAAGTACATAAAGTTGAGTTACTTGAGATGCTAAAATTTTGTTGGTATTTTTCAGATGAAAAGTGGAAGTTTTGAATTACTTTTTGTACTGGTTCTGGGAGTTAACATTCTTTAGCAGACCATATGGTGCTGTGTTCTGGATCTATGGTTAAAACAGTGTTGATAACATATCAATGTCTTGGTTATTGCTAAAGAGTGCTTTTACATTGTTAAAGTTTTCTCTTTTTTTTTTTTTTTTTTTTTTCTCCCCACTGTGTCCCCCCCAGTGAATATGCTGGGGGTGGGCAAGAAGTTGGGAAAGGACACAGCTGGGACAGCTGACCCAAAGTGGTCAAAGTGATATTCCATACCACATAATGTCATATTTAGCAATAAAAACTGGAGGTGAAGGAAGAAAGTTGGTTGTCTTCCAAAGTGGACATTGCTTAGACACTGTCTGGGCATCAGTTTGCTTGTGGGAGGTGCTGAGTGACTGTGTCACTCATTTTTGTTTGTTGTTTTTCTCCTTCCTTCACTTATTGATCTGTCTTTATGTTGGTCCATAAGTTTTCTTGGTTTTGCTCTTCCTATTCTCTCCCCCATCCTGCTGGTGGTAGGGGGAGTGAGCAAAAGGCTGTGTGGGCACTTAGCTGCTGGCAGGGGTCAAACCACCATACTTTAAAAATCAGTTTCTTCATTCTTTCAGAGTGGTTTATAATTCTTAACTAAGTCTCTGGATTTTATGAATTGAGTTTAAAGGTGGTCATCACCCAATGAAGGGACTGAAAATTGGCTCATCAAAGTAACTGCAGTTAAGAGCATACACAGAAGTAAGAGATGAAATAAAAATACGTAATGATAAATTAGATTGGAGTTTCAGGTTTGGCAACAAAATTGGGAAAACTTAAGTTTGAGACACACTTTTTCTTAAAGAAGTATACAAACTATAAAGTCTCTTTAAAACAGCAATAAAAAGGGCTTCAGCAACACAACCAGTATTTCTTAATGATTGCCTCTTATCTCTCTGTGCTGAGTTTGTGTGTGGCAGGGGTTTTGGGAGTGGAGGAGGGGGATACAGCTGTGGCCCCTGTGAGAAGCTGCTAGCAGCATCCCCAGCTAGAAGCTGGATTCACTGCTGGCTGAGGCTGAGCCAATTAGCAACAGTGGCAGTGTCTCTGTGATAATATATTTAAGAAGTGCAACCTGAAAGGAGGAAGAGTGGTGAGGAGGAGTTCTGAGGGAGATACCTATGCAAACACCAAGGTCAGTGGAAGGAAAGAGGAGAGGAGGAGAGATCAGAGACTCACCTGCAGCCTATGGTGAGAGGTCAGAATATCCCTCTGCAGCCCATGGGGGTCCACGGTGGAGTAGATGCCCACCAGTAGCCCGTGGGGGACCCCAAACAAGAGCAGGTGGCTGCAATTGAAGAAGGCTAGGACACTGAGGGAAGCCTAGACTTGCAGCAGTTTGTTGCTGGGAGGATTGCAACCTGTGAAAGGGACCCATGCTGGAGAAGTTCATGAAGAGCACCAGTTTGTGGGAAGGACTCATGTCAGACAAAGTTCATGGAGGACTGTCTCCCATGAGAGGGACCCCATGGTGGAGCAGCGAAGGAGTGCAAGGAGTCCTTCCCCTGAGGAGGAAGGAGCAGCAAAGACAATGGGTGATGAACTGACCTCAGCTCCCATTCCCTGCCTCCCTGTGCTGCTGCTCATGGAAGACATAGAGAAATTGGGAGTGAAGATGACTCCAGGAAGAAGAGAGGGGTGGGTGGAAGGTGGTTTTAAGATGTGGTTGTATTTCTCACTATCCTACTCTGATTGGGAAATTAAGTGCTGGTGGTCAAATTAAAATTATGTTCTTTTTCTTCCCCAGTCAAGTCTATCTTTTGGCCATAATCATAATTGATGAATTATCCCTCCTTGTCCTTCTCTCTATCCCTGAGTCTTTTGTTTTATTTCCTCCTCCCCATCCTTGAGAGGGAAGGAGTGAGTGAGTGGCTACATGGTGCTCAGTTGCCCTCTGGGCTCAAACCATGACACTCCTTGAAGAAATGCCTTTGTTGATAATCTCTACTAGTTTGCATCTCAAAGCATCAACATTGTCATTCTAGGCCATGGTGTAGTTTGTACTCTAAATCAATATATTTTTCCCAAGCAAGCCATCCATCGGAAAGACTTAAATATACTATATTGTTCAAACTAAAGAGTACATTGTTTTTACAAATTTTGTCTCAGGTAAACATAGTCATAGCAAAAGCAAAAGGTAAATTAAGGGTTAGAGGCACTAGAAACAGTGTGGAATACATGGAATTCTGATTAGATGTAAGGAAGAAATTTTTTTACTATGAGGGTGGTAAAGTAGTTGAAGTAGTTGCCCAGAAAGTTGGTGCTATGTCTGACCTTGGAGGTGTTCCAGAATTGATGGTCCTGAGCAACCAGATGTTACTGAACCTTCTTTGAGTAAAGGGGTTGGACTAGAGACCTCCAGAAGTCTCTTCTGCCCAAGTTATCCTGTGATCCTATTATAGAATTAAAACAGAAAATACAAATCAATTTTTCCCATAAAGAACTTCACATCTATCATAATATTATAATGGCCTTTCTTGAAATTTATTCAGACTTCTTTGAAATACATTCACTGAGACACCTTGCAGTTTTGGAACTGATTAGGACAGTCAGATTCTCCAACTATTACTAAACTGTAGCTAAGAAGAGGAAATTAGATACCTGGCAGATTTACTGTGTTAAAGCTTTTCTTAAGTGACTCTGAGTTATTAAAATATTTGGATGTAACTTTAAGAAACATGCCTTAATGAAGCTTACAGGATTAATAATTCTTTAGTATCATGTGGTTGTTATAACCACAAACATAATACATAGATCCTGACCCTGATTCCATATGGTTAATATTCTGGCTGCTCCTGATGACATCATATACATTTTTATAATGTTGAGGTCAGGTTAAAAAAAAGGACTTCTGAACACAAACATGAAAGATGCCTGAAGTTAGCTGATCACTTTCAGAATTAACAAAGTGATACAACTTCTAAATTCATCTCTTAAATTAATAGCATCTGTTTTTG
This sequence comes from Tyto alba, assembly GCF_018691265.1. Lineage (NCBI taxonomy): Eukaryota > Metazoa > Chordata > Aves > Strigiformes > Tytonidae > Tyto > Tyto alba. The sequence goes on from NW_024881321.1 coordinate 25,166,937, forward strand.
TTAGGCTTATCCATCCAGTAACAGATTTACCTCCATTCATCTCTGTCAAAGTGAGCTACTTTTTCATGCAGACCCTAGATAGATACCCCTATTTTTCTATCTGTGCTAACATTATTGGTCTAACCAGTATACAGGTAGTTCTTCACCCGTAGCCTTTTCTTTTTTTTACTTTCCTCAGGATTCAGCTTTCTTCTACAGTTATTTTTAGTTTAATCAGCTGTTTAGTCACAACTAGAGCTGTGCCAAGCCCAGAATAACAAGCTATGCGTAGAGGCAGAAGCTCAGCTGTAGCACCATGCTAATTTGCCTCCAAGGCTTCCTGGTTGGAGCTGACAATCATCTGGCTAGTGACAGGCTGGTATGTAACACTGCATGAGATTGCTTGTATCTGTTTGCAAATTACCTTGTAAACATGGGTAAAGTAAAACAGAGTGTATTGTTGCAGCATCTTGTCTGTCAGACTTTGTGTTTGTCAACTTCACTGCACTGATAAATAAGCTGAAGCTTATAATCTATTCATAAAACAAATAAATGCTCAGTCCTACAATACTTTTTCTCATCTCCTTCAAAATGGCAGTACCTTCAGACAATAGAAGTCCTAACTTGTAGATTTGGGTTTCTATATGTCTCCATGGAAGGCTTTATATGGCTTCAAAACATCATTTGATTTGAGTTTGGCTTTTGTAGTTGCTAGAACTTCAGTCTGAATGTTAATGGCAAATTAATATAAAATAAATTCTATTTCCTTTTAAATGGATAAAAATATATTTTTTCTTCATCTGACATGTATGGTGTACAATATCTGATAATCTATTTTCTAATCTGTATACAGTCATCTTCCATTTTTGTCTCTTTCAGATGATAAAGGTAGGACATATTTTTTAAATATAGCAACTAAATTAATTGTGATTTAGACAATAAAAAGACCATTGGAATAGGTTTGATGAAGTATACACCAACTTAAAAAAATTGATATTTTTCTGAATGCAAAAGCTACTGATGTTGATTACATTTAAATAATTTTATGTTTGGAAAAATCACATCCCAGCACAGTGCACTGAAAGTGTAACTAATGAAGAAAGAGAACAGAAGAATGTTAAGATCATGTAGAAGTTTTACAAGGGAAAAAAAGAAAAAAAAATAATATAAATTAAAAATTTAAACATTTTTTAAAAAAATTAAAATTTGCAGGTTGGGCTTATACTGTTCAGATTGTTAGAAAAATGTAATTCTTAATTTGTTATGATTAAAGTAAAAGTGTAATATAATGAATGGCATTAACTGAATGATTAAAGTTAAATTAATGCAAGGTATTAGAAATATAAAAGAACTATCTGGATTAGAGACATGTCAGACAATCAAATAAAATCAAAATCAACACAAAACCAAAACAGGGATGTCAGGTATTGGTGTGCTTTTGAGGATCAATAATGGATTACCTACATTCCTGTGAGTTATATTATTTAGTAAATAGATATTATTAGCATATTGTCAGTAATTCATCTATCTAAAATTAAAACAAACTTGCTAGTCAATGTTTTTAAACAGTGATGTCAACGGACAGGAGTACATCTTTGCCAAAAAAAAAAAAGAAAATACCTTTTTGCTTTGAACATCAACAGTATGACAGAAACTTCCTGCTTGCATTCTCAGCTTTTCTGTGATACCTGTAATTATTTTCTCTCACAATTCACTCAGGATTCAGGTCCTGATCAGTAACATTCTTAAGCATAGAAATGGTGTGCTTTACCAAAATTAGACGTTCGGGTATTTTCTAATGTTTTCTATGTGCTTGACAGAGCAGAAGTGGCTGCAGCTAACAGTTGTATGGTAAAGGGTATTGGTCTGCTAGATGACATGGAGCTCACAGCACATAGGTGGCAAAGCAATCATATTCTAGCCCTTCCTGAAAATTAGTACTTTATGTAGTTTTCATTGTTTTCCATAAGAGGCTGAACTCATTTGAATTGTTTCTGAAATTTAGACTTTACTATTAATTGTCCTTCATCTAAATATCCTACTTTAAGTACCAGCTAGTGCAATTAATTGCTTATGACATATACTAAAGGTGCATATTTTGGCTCAAGCAAGTCATGTAAAAAAATAGCTTAAACTCAGTTTTTTAAAGCAGAAAGTTGCCTTACTTCTACAACTGCTGTTGCAGTTACATTCATGACAAAAGCAACAGATATATTAGAATAGAAGATGAAGATAATTTTTGCTATAAGTCCTGACATCTATCACAGTACTAAAATATATTTCTATGAAATTGATTCAAAACTCTTCTGTCTTAGAAAGACATTCATCAAAACACCTTTCAGTAATGAAGAGAGACATTTTAGAAGCTGTAAGCTTCATATTTAGCTGACAGCCAACTCACGAGCCAGAATAGTTCTTGAATTTCTAGAGATTCAAGAAAATGCATAAATGCTATGAAAATATACTGTGTAATTAATAAAGAGTAAATTAAAAACATTATTATGTAGCTGTGAGCTCCAGATAGTAGTTACTGCAAAATAAATAAATAAATAAGCAAGCAAATAACTAACTAAAATAAATTCTCCACAAAGAATAAAACTCCTCTGAGAAAAGAGAGAGAAGTTAAACATGACTTATATGAATGGCTCTTTTCTCTCTCTATTCTAGAAATACGAGTCATCTAGAGTGTATTTATCAGTTATTTAGAAAAGTTGTATTTGGGATTATCAGAAAGATCATGATGAAAAGATTTGCCATATACTTCTCTGAAACTCAGAGAGAAACAGAAAGTAGTGTAGCACTTATTCATTTTCCTTCTCTCTGTATATAATTTTTCATGGAACATTAGTTTTTCTATCTTGTTTTTTATTTAGGCTACCTGCTAGGCAATGCAGATTTTATGTTTAGATGAATGTCACACTAACACTACACTAAACAGGTTATTTTTTTCTCATAGTCTAATGCTAATACTGAAAATGTTACCATCTCTCTGTTCCATAACTGTAGTCTTCATATGTGTATGTGTGTGCATGAGGAAAATGTAGTTTTAGAAGTGTTTTGCTTGCTTGGTTGGGCTATTCTGTCTTTCCATTTAAGCCATGGTCTTCCAGTGTAGACACAATAATGGCCCATTCCTTCCTTCACTGGAGGTTTAGACCACCCAGTGTGAAAATTGTAATTTCTGGAAAATACATTAATGTCTATATCATCATGTTAGAGACTTCTAAGAAATAAAAAACTACTAACAATTCATTTTATCGATCAGACTAACAAGCGAAATAGCCGAAATATACCATCTAGGACTGCATAGGTAAGTAGCCTAGGGTAACTCCTGGCTTCATACTTATGTGTCTGCTCCTTCAACTGGCAACATCATCTGTCTGCAGATTGTGTGTACGTTTAATGTGTGAAAATACTATGTTTACCCATCAAGAAAATTATATTTTGGTAACACAGCTGTGCTGTTATTTTGCAGGAGTTAACATTAGACCTGCTTCCATATGCCTGGTAGAATTTGGCCCTAAATATGGTAAGGCAGGAATTAACCTTTTAGCTGAGCTCCAGTGTCATTCTGTTTGTAGTAAATATTTTTTTTTTTCCTTTTTCTGTATGGGCATATGTTTCCAACAGAACCAAGACTAAATAAATACAACATATATAGTAGTGCTCAGGGTAATTTTTTTTTGTTTGTTTATATTTCTGAATGCTATAGCAATTCTGCAGAGTAGAGTTGTTTAAAACAAATTTTTTGCAACATGCCCAAAATTCATGTTCAATAGAAATTATCAAACCCACATAAAAAGTAGTGTTGTGTTGCCAACTGTACTATGTATAAAATAAACAGGTTATCCTTATTATATATTAATCTGTTATTCTCTTCTATACAGCTAAATACTATTAATTATATAAGCACAATATTCACTACATAAAATGTAGAATTTGCCTGCGACCTACTGATTCTTTTCACTGTTAGCTCTACTCCTTCTCCATTCCCTGTGAACTGATCTTGGGCCAAAGCTGTAGTGACTTTATTTTCTGAGTTTTTATCATCAATTTTCTTTGAATTTGCTTAATTTGTATTTGCATAATCTGCAAAATGAAAATCTTCATAATATATCTGACAAAGGATCTTCACTGAGTGGAGAACCTTCCTGTTCATTCAAACTGCAAACAAATTGTGATGAAGATGTGATTCTCAAAGCAATGACACTGGCATGAAAAAAGTCTAGTCATTCGAGAATAATTTTATGTAGTTAACCACATTTGCTATTACATTTGTTATGTAAGCAGAGACAGCTAAGAAAATTAAGTGGAAAACAAAAGGCTAAATTAAGGATTATCAGGAAACAAACACAAGCACCAATTCACTGATCATTTATAGGGATTTTTAAATTGTTTTAAAATTTTATTTTAACATATTTTCTGGTGTGGTTTGTACAACTTAACACTCTCGAACACAGTGTCCAGTCACCATTCAGGAGTTAAGGTGGACTCTTTCCTAAAAGGCAATTTAGGTAGTACTATTCCAAGCTTGGCTCCCTCTGCCTTACATAGTCCTCCAACACACTCCCATCACACTTAGCAGATCAAACAACTCTACATAACCTCCATATTGCAAGTATGAGAAACACATGCTTTAAAATTAAGTCATGATGGCATCAAACAGATGATTGTAATGCAGCTTTGCTACTCTTCACACATATTGTAATGGGGGGAGAAAAAAGAAAAAAAAAAGCACACCTTGCAGGAAATAACTCTCATGTCTTAATAGTACAAGGGCATCGCAATGTCCTCAGAAGAGATTAAAAGTTATATGTTAGTTGCTCTGGATATAAACAGTTTGCAATAAAGAGGCTGTCCCTGAGTAACCTGGGGGTAACATTTTGTCTTGGAGACAGGAGACACTTTATCCGCTGGTTTCATTTAGCACTGTAGATGCAGCCACAGGCCTTAAATTTCTGGACCCAGATTTTGAAAAGGTCTCTTCTAGTCAGCAACCAATGTGCAGTTGGTCAGATCCTGGCTGTGTCATATGTATCTGAGATACACAGCTGTTTGCACATCTGTAGAGGATTCCAAATCCCATGCTTGGTGAGTGTCCTGTAATACTAGGACAACATACTTGTAATGTTCTACATAAATCCTTCTGGCTTCTTAAGATTCCCTTAAGTGATCATACAAGCAACAGCAATTGAGGCATCATAAGGATGACCTCACTGCTGGTTTCAGACTTACATTTATGTGGAGAAACATACAATTATAAATTGTCTTTAATCTTTGCAGTATAAAACCTAGAGGGAGGAATATGAGTTAAAACACTCCTGATTTTACATTCATTTTGATTCCTATTTTTTTTTTGTTTTCTTCCAGAAACCTTCTTCTTTTTCTCAAGAAATCACAAAACATGCAAAGACAGAGGTTGATATGAATCTTCTGAATCATAATAGTTCTGAACTCAAACATTAAAAAAATCAAAAGTAAGTACATATATAAAAAACTTCAAATCCTTTCAATAGTGTTGAAGTAATTTCAGATGAGGCCATCCGGATATAGATTTGCAGATTGGTATTTTACAAGTAGTCTAGGTTTACATTATGGCAATATTTTACTAGATTTATATTATCTACACTAGCATATAAGTCATTAAAATAAAATGCTACTTCTGCTGAAATAAAGGATTAAACTTACATTGAATTAACTGGGAACAATATTTGACCTTTAATTGACATCCAGTTAAATCTCTTTTACTAGAATAACCACTACAAAACAGAATCAGCACAGTATATCCAATTTCTTTTAACGAGGGCCAAATGGCTTACCTTGCCTGTTTAAATGATAAACTGGTGTTATTTGTAAGGCTACTCACAGTAATTATCTAGAAAACACTGCTGATTTCCAGAACAGATGTTCTGGTTTTGTCTTTTTTTTCTATGATTTAGATCCCTCTACTTTCCCTAAGGTATTTTAAGGGTGTTACACTTCCTCTAAACAACAAGCCCTTTACAAGAAATGGGTCCAAAATTAAGGGGGAAATTACTTTAAATAAATTTACAAAACACATACAATGAAATTAACCTCATCCCAGCTACCCTAACACATGAGTAAAAACATCTAACCAAGCAAGCTTACCCTAACAATGAAAGAACCTTGTGTAACAAGTGAATATAAAAATTTATTACTAAAATCCATGCCAATATTAGCTCCTCTTTAAAAGAAACATGAAGATATACATGCCCTCACATTGGAGGTCAGGATCTTTGCTGTGTTAGTGAATGAAATGTAGACCTACAGGTAAAAGAATGAAATATAAAGAAAAGTTAAAAACTTCTAATAATCACAAGTAATTAAAGGACTTTGAAAACATACTGTATTTTAAACTCAATAGTGAATGTCTAAGACATGACTTTTACTGCCATTTATGATATAAAAATGTATACATGTAATATGTACACTGATAAATTCTGATCATTGGGACTATCATTTAACTGGCTCATTATTGTTTCTATCAAGATGTTCCAATTTAAAATTTCTTATGTGTTGTGAATAGCTAATAAAGATTTTCATAGTTTATTGGAAAGATGTTGACATACAAAAAAGAAAGATTTCCCGTGTTTTTAAATGACCTACTGGTTTCATACTACTTTAGGAATGAAAAAACAATTTAATTCAGGCAACTAGGTATCATTTGTTACTTAAAAAAAAAAAAAAAAAAAAAAAAAAGAAGGTTGTACAATTTTCATGGGTGATAAATCATAGAATCATAAAATCATAGAATAGTTTTGGTTGGAAGGGACCTTTAAAGGTCATCTAGTCCAACTCCCCTGCAATGATCTGGGACATCTTCAATTAAATCAGGTTGCTCAGCGCCTCATCCAACCTGACCTTGAATGTTTCCAGGGATGGGGCAGCTACCAACTCTCTGGACAACCTGTTCCGGTGTTTCACCAACCTCATCATAAAAAATTTCTTCCTTATATCTAGTCTTATCTACCCTCTTTTATTTTAAAACCATGACCCCTTGTTCTAGTATAACAGGCTCTACTAAAAAGTTTGTCGTCATCTTCCTTATAAGCCCCCTTTAAGTATTGAAAGGCTGCAATAAGGTCTACCTGCAGCCTTCTCCAGGCTGAACAACCCCAATTCTTTCTGTCTGTCCTCATAAGGGAGGTGTTCCATCCCTCTGATCATTTTATAGTCTTCCTCTGCATCATCTTCAACAGGTCCATGTCTTTCTTGTGCTGAGGACTGATGGATGAAGTACTCCAGGTGGGGTATCACCAGTGCGGAGGCAGAGAATCACTTCCCTTGATCTGCTGGCTACACTTATTTTAATGAAGCCCAGGATACAGTCAGCTTTCTGGGCTGCGAGCACACATTGTCTGCTCATGTCCAACTTTTCATCCACCAGTACCCTCAAGTCCTTCTCTGCAGGGCTGCTCTCAATCCCTTCATCCCCCAGATTGTATTGTTACTGGGGATTTCCTCAACCCATGTGCAGGACCTTGCACTTGGCCTTGTTGAACCTTATGATGTCCACATGGACCCAGATCTCAAGCTTGTCCAGATTCCTCTGGATGACATTTTGTCCCTCAGGTGTGTCAACTACACCACTCACCCTGGTGTCATCTGCAAACTTGCTGAAGGTACACCCAATCCCATTTTTTATGTCCATTAATGTAGATAATACTGGTCCCAATATGGACCACTGAGGGACACCAGTCATTACAGATCTCCATCCCAGTTTTGAACCATTGACCACTACTCTCTGGACACAGTTATCCAGCCAATTCCTCACCCACTGAACAGTCCGTCCACCAAATCCATCTCTCTCCAATTTAGAGAGAAGGATGTTGTGGGGGAACCATGTCAAAGGACTCACAGAAGTCCAGATAGTTGACGCTTGTAGCTCTTTCCTTGTCCACTGATGTCATCACTCCAACACAGAAGGTCAATAGTTTGGCTGGAAGCCATTCCGGCTGCCTTGAATCACCTCCCTGTCTTCCATGTGCCTTAGCATACCTTCTAGGAGGATCTGTTCAAGGATCTTCCCAGGCACAGAGGTGAGGCTGACAGGTCAGTAATTCCCAAGCTCCTCCTTTCTGCCCTTTTCAAAAATTCCCCTTTTCCAGTCACCAGGGACTTTGTCTGACTGCCATGACTTTTCAAATATCACAGAGAGTGGCTTGGCAACTACATCAATCAATTCCCTTAGGACTCTGGGATTCATCTCGTGAAGTCCCATAGACTTATGTATGTTCAGGCTCCTCAGGTGGTCACAAACCAGATCTTCACTTACAGTGGGAGGTGTTTTTATTTCCCAGTCCCTGTTTTGTGGTCCATCCACTAAAGAAGTGTGGGAAGAGAGATGGCCAGTGAAGACTGAGGTAAAGTTTGTTGAGTACCTCAGCCTTCTCCTTGTCCGTGTTTACTGGTTTGCCAGTTGTGTTCATCAGGGTGGTCACGATTTCTTTGACCTTCCTTTTCTGGCTGACATACCCGCAGAAGCCCTTCTTACTATTTTTTGCTTCTCTTCCCAAGTTCAGCTCCAACCACACCTTAGCATTCCTGACCCCATCCCTACATGATCAGGCAGTGTCCTTAAACTCTTCCCAGGATACCTGTCCCTCCTTCCACTGCCTGTGCATTTCCCTTTTGCTCTTTAGTTTGACCAGCAAGTCTTGACTCATCCATGCTGGTCTCTTTCCTTCCTTTCCTGATTTCTTACACATGGGAATTGAGAGCTCTTCTGATGTACAGAAAGTGTCCTTAAAGATCTTCCAGCTCTGTTCTGCTCCCTTATCCCTGAAGGCAGTTTCTCAGGGGGTCTTGCTGACTAACCGCTTGAACAGCTGGAAGTTTGCTTTCCTAAAATTCAGGCTCCTGACTTGCTTGACCCATATTCCTCAGGACTGCAAACTCTACCAGTGGTTGATGGCTGCAGCCCAGGCTGCCTCCAATCTTGATGTCTCTGATTAGCTCACTTGCATTGGTGACCATCAGGTCCAGTGATGCATCCCCTCTGGTAGTGCTATCTGTCACCTGGCTTAAGAAATTACCTTCAGTGCACTCCAGAAGTCTTCTGGACTGCCTACAGAGTACTGTGCTACTTTTCCAGCAGGTGTCAGAGTGGTTGAAGTCCCCCAGCAGGATGAGAACATGTGAGCATGATGCCTCCTGTAGCTGGAGTAAGAAGGCTTCAACAGTAGGCTCCCCTTCATCAGGCAACCTGTAGTAGACACCAACCATTGTGCCAACCAAAGATGCCCTTTGTTGCCTCAGTCTCTAATTCTTACCCATAAACATTCAACATGCTGGTGGCTATTCTTCAGAGATAGCTCTTCACACTCTATCCATTTCCACCCTTCCTTCCTCACCTGTCCTTTCTGAACAGCCTGTAGCCATCAATAGCTGCACTCCAGTCATGGGATTCATCCCACCAAGTTTCAGTAGTGGCAACTATGTTGTAGCTTTCTAGAAGCACAATGGTTTCCAACTCCTCTTGTTTGTTGTCCATGCTGTGTGCACTGATGCAGAGGTGCTTCAGCTGGGCTGTTGGCCACGTCACCTTCTTAGAGGAACACCCCTTAATTCCTTTGAGGTATTTCACTGGTGTTTCCCTGTTGGCTCCTATTACCACAGGATCCCCTGGCTCATCTCTGTAAGACTTCAAGTGTGCTCCAGTGTACCCAGCATCTCTCAGAGCAACAGGCTGAGGGCCCTCACTAGCACCCTGTCCCTCTAACTCTGGTGTGTTGTCTTACAGCTTGTCATGGGCAAGCCTGATATTATCCTACTCTCCCTTCAAGTTTAGTTTAAAACTCTGTCAATGATCCCCACTAGCTTGTGAGCAAAGACCCTCCTGCTCCTTTGAGAAAGGTTTATACCATCCCATGTCAACAGACCTGGTGTCATATAGAACATCCCATTATTGAAAAACCTGAAATTGTGTCGATGACAGCAGCCACAGAGCCATGTATTAATAGACTGTGTCCATCTGTTTCTTCCAGTGTCTCTGCCCACAACTGGAAGGATAGAGGAAAAAATTACATGTGCTCCATATTCCTTTACCAACCATTCCAAGGCTCTGAAGTCTCTTTTGATTTTACTTGGACTACACGTTGCAGCTTCATCACCACTCACATGGAAGAACAATAATGGATAAGAGTTCAAGGGATGCACCAGGCTAGGAAATTTCCTAGTGATGTCCATAACCCAGGGCCCAGGGAGGGAGCAGACTTCCCTGAGAGGAGGGTCTGACTGGCATATTGGACCCCCTGTTTCCCTCGGAAAGGAGTCATCTACAACTATAAACCATCTCTTCTTCCTTGTGGAGCAGGTAATGATACAAGGGGGTAGGTCTTTCTGACCTTGGCAACAGCTCAGGCATAGATAGGTTGTCATCTACATCATCCATTGACTGGCCTTCCACGTCTAGATCCTCATACCTGTTGTACAGAAGAACCTGGGAAAGTGAGGTATACAGGGAGGGGGTTCACCTGCTGCTTTGATCATGGACTTGCTTTCATTCACTACTTTCCTTTAGGCTACTGCCTTCTGCCTGGCAGGGGAAGGATACAGGATCCTCTTGATCATGCTTTTTTTTTTCTGGTGTCTGTTCCTGTTTCAGTCTCAGGGAGGGCAGAGTATGGTTCCACCTGTGTATCTCTTTCTCAGATTCTGTGATGCTCCTTAACCTTTCTACTTCCTCTTGTAGCTCTGCCACCAGGCTGAGCAGACTGTCCACTTGGTCACACATCACACAGCTGTTCTCACTACTGCCATCAGGCACTAGTGAAAGGCTCTGACATGCCCCCTAGCCTGAGACCTGGATGATTCCATGTTTTTGTGGGAGCTCTGTCTGTGTTGCCACATTCATTCTGGTGAGTGCAGAGGACATAGCTCTCTGTCAGGTGGACACCATAGCTAAGATCCTTTTGAGAGTGTGATGACCACCAGTTAAACTCATCACTTGATCTGGTAGAGTGGCAATGCCCTTCCTGGATGGCCTTCCACATGAACTGCTGTGCAAACTGCTGTGCCACGCCCTGTCTGACATGCCATGCCCTGTTTGCTCACTCTGATCTCAATGCTCCTGGTCACTATTACTCCCCAGGATGTTTTTTCTAAGTGTGGGGGTGACCGTCATTGCTCTGCCAACACCCAGGCCACATCAGCTCGTGAGGTCTGATGGCTTCTGGCAGGTCTCTCTGCTGTTCTGGTGTTTCCCTGCCTCAGGAAATCTTCCTCTGCACCAAGTGCTACTGCTCTGCTGTGGATTGGGCCAGTTCTGGAGCAGCTTGCCTCAGCAACTGACCTTTTCATTCTGCTTTTCATTCTGGCTACACTGGGATGGAGATGAAAATAAATTTAAACTATGTGACTTATATTAAAATTCATCATGAGCTGTTGGGCTACCTTTTTTTTTTTATTTTTTTCCCCCAATGTAAGCTAGTTTTTCCTGTCACTAATATATGAAGGTGATAACACTTCTGGGATAATCATCAGTCAGTACTTGTATTGCTTCTGTATGCAGCTGGTTTCTTTTTGATATTTAAACCAACAAATTATACTAATTTTTTCAGGAATTTCTCCCACTCAAATTCCTTATATTGTTCCATGTTGTGAGGGTAAATGGCAGTTCCTTTTTTTGTTTTGTTTTGTTTTTTTTCTATTGTTTGGTTTGTTTTTGTTGTTAAAGTCAAGCATCTTTCTATTTTATTTACTGAGAAACCAGTTGATTTATTGTAATAATCAATTTTCAAACTACTTAGTGTTCTTTGTTTGATATAAACAAAGTAGGATATTGAAACTAAGGACGTTATTTATACTTATATTGCATTGCATCTCCATCAAAACTGAGCATATTCCACCAGTGAATATACCGAATGAATTAATTATGATCATTGCCATTAGGATTAGTACCACATGAATTCATAATGTCAGAATTTATTTTATTATGTCTCTATTTCATTTTACGTGTCCTATCATTATCAACACATTTGATATTCATTATGTTAATAGTGATCATTACTAATTCATTCAGAGCTATTAGTGTGGATGTCATGGAAATTTCCACCAAAATCTCACCATAATTCCTATTTATGAAAATATTTAAGACCTATCATTAGCTAATGCTGACTGATGTTATTGATGAATTTGAGCTAAATGGTTTAGCTACACAGTGTCACTTAGGCTGTAATCTCTGACAATATATTATTCTTACAAACACCAAAAACTTCAAACTATAGCCACGAAATAATACAAGTGTCATTTTTCTGCAGTCTCACAGAATTTTCATAGGCTATACTTTAACACTCAGAAGGACATTTTTTTATCCTTTAATTCTGCTAATTAATTATTTTCAGATTTTTTATCGTACAAAGAGAGAACAGTATATTTTCAATAATGCTGGAAATTATAGTCTTTAAGTGTGTTTGTATTATGCTTACATAACAATAAGCTGAAGTTGGTAATAAATTTGAAAATGTATGCTGTTGAAGCAATGTTCTTTTTTCCCCATTTCCTGATTTCTGCTATTGCCAGTAAGGATTATATTTTTCAGTGAAAGTTGGAATAGAACCTTCTGAGTTGGATTTTAATCATATTTTATTAAGTAGGATCTTATTTTATAAAAAGATGCACTGGCTACACTGTTATTTGTCCTTAAAGAAATACAAAATAACCTTATAGGATGTCAAACCACATTTCAGAAAAAAATGAGCCTTCATAAGTAATTTAGTTGATAAGATATACCATACTGCTTCTTTTTTATGGTCATTTATGGACCAAGTAGATCTTAAATTATTTTGCAGAGGTTCAACATAGGTGGGCTAAGGTATTATATGACAGATGCACTTGATGCCATAACCAAACTCACAGTAGTTTGGTACAAGGCTCCAAAGGAGGTAAAGGCCTGAGCTGCAACCTGGCCAAGAACTCTTCTAGTTCCAATCTGTTCTCTGGAAACACACAAAGGAGCAGAGTGACACAGTGAACATTGATTCATATGAGCTTGGAGCACAGATCATGCGATTAACACATGAGTAGTGGGTGTCATTCCAAGAAATAAAGAAAGTTAGGGGTACAAGGAGTCTCACACATACCTTTCCCATCACATATAATTTGAGTAAAAGCCATCCACTTAATCACATAAATAAGTGAGCAGCTGTTGAGTTCTCCCTGTTAGGCAGAGTGGCTGCATAGTGGTGATCTCCCCTTGTGCTGGGACACCTCTAGAGGTTGCTCCTCAAGGCAGAGAGACCTTTTACCAAAAGCAGATCTTTGGTAAGCAATCAATATCTCACATTACCTTGTAGTATGGTACCTTTAATTTGTGGCTTTGTAATTGATTTCTGTCATGGTAGTTTTGAGTCACTGTTCAAATGATTGTGCCATACAGTAATAGAGTGAACCTTGCCATTGAACTTTGTTAAGTCACACTTTTACAACATCATATTAAAACCACTTTCACTAATGGCTTTGATGATGATTCTTTAAGCAATTCAAGTCACCCATTCGCAACATATTACCTAAAATATTTTACAGATTAGTGAAGGATTGAATCTGTTCAGAGATGAAAGAGGCTTGAACCTGTGACTTACATATTTTGGCCAAAGCTCCTGTGTATTCAGCTATGAATAAAAGTAAGCTTACTACTTCCAAGCAAGTAAAAACTCCAGCTATCATACCAGAAATATTTTGGTTTCCAGTACCATGTTTTGAATAGCCCAAGGCAACTCAAATGACATCAAATATTTAAATGGAGACAACAAAGTTTTAACCTTAGAGTGGCATTTATATACATTAAAGACAGGTGTCTAATGTAATTTCAGTTTCTGTAGGATATCTCCTCTGTCCTCAAGCAGTAGCAAAGACAGCAGTGGGTGTCTCAAATTTTGTGTCATTCTCATATCCTGTTGTTCTTGTCTCAGATACTCTAGGGCATCTGCCTGTGTTTAAGTAACTGCCTAGAGCTCTAAATTTCTACTGACTCAAATTAAGTTATGAAGGTTAATTTGAACAACTTGCTCTCATTAAGCACCTTCTTGTAGGCTCCTGTTCTTAGATATTTACATTCTGGAGATGAAGCCTGCCATCAAATCAGGATTTAAAAATTATCCCATTCTGTTTTTTTCATTGATTTGAGCTTTCTTTGGAAAAATACAATGTTACACAACTTCTCACTCAAATGTTGAATAATTTAGATCCTATTCAGTGGGAAATAGCATACAGCTATCCTGATTCCCAGATTAATCACTGGACAAGTTTTAATTGTTGGAATCCCTTTGGTTCAGAGTATTTACAGATCCTTTCTGTATCACATAAGAACGACTTGGAGTAACCATACCAGACCTTGCTATCCCATCTGGCTTTCTTTTGATAAAATTCATTATGATAGGATTTACAGATATTTGAAGAATAGATATGGAAATGTTTAATTTTATTTATCATTCTCATTTCATGTAATTTAATTTTTCTCTTCCCTAATGCCCTCACATTCTCTGACTATTAATGTATGTGCTCCACAGCTGCTTTAAAGAGGAAACTGTCTTTCAGTTCCTTAGTCTTGATATGATATTACACATTTTTTATGAAGTATCTATGGGCATAGATATACTCAGGCAAAGTAAATCCAATTAATGTCTCAACCTGCTTATTACATTTTTTTCTTGCCTACATGCTTCTTCAATTGTGTATATATTTCATACATTTCTAATTTTACTAGAATTGCACTATTATTTGTGGCACCAGTCTGAACTTGTCCTTGATTTTGCTACAGAAGGACCGCTTTGAAGAGTAAATGGGTAATTACATTGTATTATATGGAGTTCTTTGTCTTCAGTGATGGAGTCTTTTGTCCTTAGAACCTGCTTTAAAATAAGTACAGTATTTGCCAAAAAAATGTTTATTAAGGATAAGAGTAATTTCTGTGTTAGAACCACAGACAATAGGTCTGGAATAAAATATCTAGTTCTTTCCTGCATCTCACATATTGATCAAAACTTATTTTAAAGATGTATAATTAGGAAGATGGTGTAACCTCCCTGTTTAATTAATTTTATGCTTTGGTATCCTTACTTTTAAAAAGCCCAAAACATTAACTTTGTTTAAATATTCTTTATATTCTACAGTAGACATGAAAAACATAATTTCTTTTCTGTTTTTCAGTCATCTTGACATTTTTGAGTTAAGTTATCATGATTTCTCCCCACCTCCTTTCTATTAAAGTCACCCTGTTCTTTCCAGTTTACTTAATAGATCATATTTTTTTCACTTCTGCTGTGATTAATAACAAAACCAGCTCTAATTTCAGTTCTAACCTTTTAGACACTTATCTTTTTTCAGAAGCAGATTTTTGTTTCCTGTTGGACCTTAGTGTTGGGCTTGTGTGTGGAGGTGGTTTTGGTAATGGAAGAGGGGGCTACAGCTGTGGCCCCTGTGAGAAGCTGCTGGAAGCTCCCTCAGCCCCAAGTTGGACTTTCTGCTGGCCAAGGCTGAGCCAATTAGCAACAGTGGCAACACCTCTGTGATAACATATTTAAGAAGTGGAACCTGAGAGGAGGAAGAGTGGTGGAGATACCTATGCAAACACCAAGGTTAGTGGAAGAAAGGAGGTGGAGGAGGGGAAGGTGCACTGGATCAGAGACTCACCTGCAGCCTATGGTGAGAGGTCAGAATGTCCCTCTGCTGCAGCCCATGGGGGTCCACGGTGGATTAAATGCCCACCAGCAGCCCATGGGGGACCCTAAACCAGAGCAGGTGGCTGCATGTGAGTAAGGCTGGGACTCTGAGGGAAGCCCAGACTGCAGCAGTTTGTCACCAGGAGGACTGCAGCCTGAGGAAAAGATCAATGCTGGAGCAGATTATGAAGAACTGCAGTCTGTGGGAAAAGCACTCATGTCAGACAAAGTTCATGGAGGCCTGTCTCCCATGAGAGGGACCCCAGGGTGGAGCAGGGGAAGAGTGTGAGGAGTGCTCCCCCTGAGGAGAAAGGAGCAGCAGAAACAATGGGTAGGAAACTGGCCACAGCCCCGATTCCCTGCCCCCCTGCACCACTCAGGGGGATGTGGTAGAGAAATTGGGAGAAAAGCTGAGCCTGTAAAGAAGGGAGGGATGGGTGGAAGATGTTTTTGAGATGTGGTTGTATTTCTCACTGTCCTACTCTGATTGGTAAATTGGTTGTGGTGGTGGTGTTCAAATTAAATTGGTGGTGTTTTTCTTCCCTCATCGAGTATGTCTTTTGCCCTCTACTGTAATTGGTGAGTCATCCCTCCCTGTCCTTATCTCAATTCTGGAGCCTTTTGTTGTCTTTTCTCCTCTCCATCCCCGAGGGGAAGGAGTGAGAGAGTGCCTGTGTGGTGTTCAGTTGCCACCTGGGATCAAACCAGGACAACATTCAATATTTGCTCTAAGATGAATGCTTTTAATAGTTTGAGTAAAACTGCTGGTGTTTTGAATACATACAGTTATGATATGTATGATATAGATGATACATAATAAATATATATACAGAAATATATAACTGAAGAGTCAGTATGCATCTAGCTCTGATTATGAGAATTCCTTGGCATTGTTTTTTTTTTGTCATATCACCTTTTATGTAGTCCAAGGCAAAAATCACTACAAATGTAATTTCACTTATCTATATATCATGATACCTAAAGAAAACTTGTTCACCTTTTTTTCTTTTAAACATTTTAAACTATTTAAATTTTGAATGTAGCAGACAATATTTATAAATAAAATATGTGTTTTCTGAATATATTTTATTTATGGAAGAGTATTTCTTCATTCATATGGAATATTGTAAAATTTTCAACCTGGTAAAGAACATATAGTCACATTTAAAAAAAAAAAAAAAAGTGAAAAAACCCATTGTAACCACCATCATCAGAATAACAAGCTAAGTATTAAATTAAAAGCACTTGAGAATGTTCTGTGACCTCAATTATCAAATTAACTGTCCTGGGTTGAGTGAGTGGTGGAGTTTTTTGGTGGCAGGGGAGGGGGCTATCGGGGCGGCCCCCTGTGAGAAGCTTCTCGAAGCTCCCCCAGCTCCACGTCAGCTCCACTTCTGTTTGGGAAATTGAGCCAATCAGCTGCGCCTCTGCAATAACGTATTTAAGAAGGGACGTGGTGACGGGCAGTAGGACTTGTGAGGAGGAGTTGCTGCAGCTGCATGAACACCAAGGTCAGTGGAGAAACGGAGGAAGAAAGGAGGGGGGAGGTGTGCTGGAGCAGAGACCCCCCTGTACCCTGTGGTGAGACGGCAGGGCGGCCCCCCCTGCCACCCATGAAAATCTACGGTGGAGCAGACATTGATTTACAGCCTGTTGTTCCTGCTCGGATAATCAAGGTTCTGTGCCCGAAGAAGGCCGGGGTCTCATGGGAAAAAGTAGCCCCGCTGCTGTAATTCAGTGCTGGGAGGATTGCAGCATGTGGGGGAGTCCCACGCCGGAGCAGCTCGGGAAGGGCTGCAGCCGTGGGAGAGAATCCAGTCGTAGGAAGTTAGTGACCCATGACGGAGCAGTGTGGGGAACGCTGCGGCCCATGGGAGGAATTCAAGTCGGAGAAAGTTTGTGGAGGACTGTCTCCTGTGAGAGGGGGACCACGATGGAGCAGGGGGTAACAAGTTTTGGACACTCCCCTCACTGAACATGAAGGAAGTGGCAGCACTGACTGCACCCCCCATTCCCTGCCCCTGCGCCACTGGGGGAGGAGGTAGAGATATCGGGAGCAGAACTGAGCCCAGGAAGAAGGGAGGGGTGGGGGGAAGGTGTTCTCAAGATGTGGCAATGCTTCTCACTGTCTTACTCTGTTATGTGTTGTTAGTGTCTGTAATAAATGTATGTTCTTTTTTTCTTCCCCTAACGAGTCTGCCTTTTGCTCGTGATCATAAAAGGGGGACTTTCCCCCATCCCAGTCCTATCTTGAACCCCAAGCCTGGCTCTCTGTCCCTAATCATTGCTGGAGGGGAAGGGAGAGAGAGGTGCTGCATTGTGGTTGGCTGCCAATCAGGCCTAAACCACGACATTAACTCTTACCTTTTAACGCCTCCGCTGTTGAGACACCATCACAAAGGCTTGTATTCCAGACTGTCAGCAATATTCACTTTATGAAACCCAAGACTTCACAGTATTTTAGTTTGGATATCCAAAACCTTAAAATCTGCTGTGAGGTTAGAAAATTTCCTTTTATATTTGTTTATAGGTTTAAATCTTCCGTGCTTCAACTTATCAAGCTTAAAATCTATTTTCCCACTTCATTCATTTTCTGTTTGGGTAAATTGGTGTCCAGCCCTCAGTCGAACTTTACATCTCATCCTCTCAGGTTCTCTTAGAGATTTCAGTCTCTGTTAATGTGTGTATTTCTATTATGCCTTCATCTTCGAACAGAAGACAAAAAAACAGTGAAATCACCATAAGAAAGTTCATTTTCTTTGTCTATACTCAAAGATACTGCACTTCTTTAATAAGGTAAACATTTTGTGACACAGGTCATGACAACACTTCAAGCTGGAATACAGTGGTTATATTTTCTTTATTATGTAATCCCATTAATGACAATTTTAGAGATTAGATTAAATTTTCTGTGGAATGATCAATACTAGAGATATCTAGAAACCATTATGTTTACTTTAAGCCTGGTAAGATGTAGACAGTTAAAAAAAAATATATTTTTTTTCTTCAATGTCACAAAATATTATTTGTAAAAAAGAGGAACATGTCTGTGATTTTGACAACAATATTTCTGTCAATAAATGTGTTCTATTCATTATCTGAATATTCTGATCAATTTGCAAAAAATAATTAAATGCTTTATTAATCTCAAGTATGTGAAATGTTGTCAAAGCATCAGAACATAAAAGCAATTACTGCTTGTATAAATAGTCAATAATCAATACAACATAGTTTTATTTCTTCTGATTTTTGGAGATACATACCTGAATTTGATTTCTGAAGGCAGGTAAAACTTGCTAATGTAGTTGCAAACTCCAAGTATTTTGTTCCGTAATACGTTCCTTGTTATGTAAGTCATAGTTAACTAAGATCTATAGAAAGTATTGCCTAAAATCTTGGAATATCAACTACATTGTTCAGTCTTTTGTCTGATATTCAAATCAGATCTTTCAAATTTTTCAAGTAGTGCAACATTTTTCACTGTTTCATTAAGAATTTATTCAGCAGGCTAATTACTGTTAGGAGATTTTACAAATAACATGTGCCTTATTGGCATTCATAGACAGTCTGGACAGTTAATATATAGAATATCTCCCCTCATATTTTCTCCTTCAATATTCAACTAAATCTCTAACTTTTCACATTTTACTGGGAATCATTTTGCCCCATATTTGATTTTGCTTTCTACATATTGTCTGCTCTAAGATTCTAAAGCAAACATCCTAGTTCTCATGATTGTTTCCTTTTTCTCTTGGCTATGTACAGCAATTTCAATACCTTTGTAAACAAGGATGATAGCTATTCTCCTGTCCATGACAAGGTTCACTACTTCCAAGTTCACTGGTATTTTTATAAAGTCTTGTGCATAGTGCAGATTTATGAGTCACCAACAGCAAACAAGTCTGGAATGAGGACTCCCCTGTACAAAACACTCTAAAATTTTTATCTCATTAATAAAGCAACAGTTGCAAAAAAGGTGCATATAATATTTCAAGTGGGCAGGACAATATACTGTATATATATTTAGGACTAAATACACATTGACTATATGTGCAGTGACTATATATTGATTAATTATGTTAATGATCAGATACACTTATTTTAAATAATGGTCACACAATATCTATGATACCAAGACATGCACCTGGATTAGCTATTATGTGGATCACTAACTCCTCATAAAATAGCCTTGCTCTCTGACCACTGCATATCTTTGTGGGGTTTTCTGCTAAAACAAGATGCAGTAAAGATGCTCTGCAATAACCTGTTTTCATTTGTACACCAGCAGCATTATCTTAGGGATTAATATTTTCTCATCCTCGTGTATTCTGACAGCCTTGTAATAGCTAAAAGACAGGCTGCATTAACTTTGAAAATTACTCATAATTATATTTCATTTGTTGCTTAAAACCCAAAAATCAACAGATATCTGAGCATGGGATAAAGACAGTAACAGGAGCTGGTGTTCCTGAGTCATGTAAAGCACTATGGCTCACAGGTTTTTTTCTGAAAATATTCTAAATGATTTTATCTTTAAATATCCTTTTTGTCACAAATAGTAAAGTTGGTGTTGCATGTGAACATAATGGTTAAATGACTTAAATCAAGAGAAAATTTCAATCACACATGCTCATTTCTAGAGAGGATTAACTTAAAAAACAATCTTTTCCTGGTCTTATTAATTGTGAATTAGTCTTTTAACTGAGATAAAAGAGTAGAATGCATGACATGAAATTGAAACAGCACATATAGAAACAAAAAAACTTATCAAGTTTTTTCACATGAAGACATTGGTGGTGGCATTAATTCTTAAAATTAGTTGCTGGAATCATTTAAACAATGATCCATATGAGGATATCATACTATGGGAAACACTCTTAAAGTAAGCAGTTTAAACCTGCATCATGGCTTTTTTGAAATTAAATGAGTTTTCAGAGAATAAGCCAGGTACTGTTCAGTTCCCATTACCCATGTAGCAAAAATTAGCAAAGTTCAGACCAAGATTAACCTGCAGGGAATTACTCCTGTGTAAAATAATTCTTTCAGGGTTACAAAGGCAGAGCTAACTGCCTGCTCCAACAGTAAATCTTTTTCAGTATTCTAGACCAGGAACACAGGCACAAGAAATGCTAAAACTCACTTATGTATTATTAAAAAAAACTCAGAATATTTACATGGTGAATAGGGGAACAGTTTCAGGTTTGAGATAATGCAATCTGATTTAAAGGCAAAAATTAACAGGAAAATAATAATATCTCAAGTCAGTGTTTGTCAAGCATATTTTGGCTTAGGTGTTGAACTTCAATGCAGATATAAATTTCAGAATTTTTTTAATAACAATTAAAAGTACGCCAACAGAGTAAGAAGTATATCCTTGACAAGAACTACTTTGTAGTTAAATTTATTATTTCATAGTTTTTTGTTTAGGAACATGAGGAGAAAAATCTATGTTATTTCAAACACTACACTATTATACAACAGCTAATCTTAACAATTCTGGACAACAATTTCTTGTTTCTTGAGAGATGAGCTAATTCACTTACCCGAAAATGAGATTACAACAGGTATGATACTGCAGCCTTTTTCTTTGTGCTTGTCTAGCAAACAAAACCTGTCAGAAAGTAAAATGTTGAAAGCTTTGAAACATAAGGGTAGACTGAGTGAATTTTGATATTACTCAAATTTGACCTGAAATATAGATTTTTTTTTTTTTTTCCCCTTTTTTTTTTGTATCAAGATAATACAAGGTCTCTCACTGTCTTCAAATCAGGGATTTTGAAGTTTGGTATTATATGACCAAGTATCTAGAGTGGGTTGAACTTGGCTGGCTGCCAGATGCCCATCAAGCAGCTCTATCCCTCCCTCTTCATCAACAGAACAAAGATTAAAAATACAGCAACAAGCTTGTGGGTTGCAATAAGAACAGTGAGACTACCATCACAGACTAAACAGATTGAACTTGGGGAAATTAATTTATCATCAGTCAAACAGAGTAGGATAATGAGAAATAAGAACAAAACTAATGTGCTGGGTTGACGCTGGCTGGATGTCAGGTGCCCACCAAAACTGTTCTATCACTCCCCTTTCTCAGCTGGACAGGGGAGAGAAAACATAATGAAAGGCTCATGGGTCAGGGTAAGGACAGGGAGATCACTCACCAATTACCATCACTGGCAAAACAGTCACAACTTGGGGAAATTAAATTAATCACAGCTGTATAAAGAGAAATAAAAACAGACCTTAAAAACAACTTTCCACCATCTCTTCATTCTTCCTTGACTTTACTCCCAATTTTCTCTATCTCCTTCCCATCAGTGGCACAAGGGAACGGGGAATAGGGGGTTGTGGTCAGTTCATCACACATTGTCTCTGCTGCTCCTTTCTCCTCAGTGGGAGGACTCCTTACACTCTTCTTCCCTTGCTCCAGTGTCGGGTCCCTCTCATGTGAAACAGTCCTCCACAAGAAGAAACTCCCTTCCTTCTTCACTGACCTTGGTGTCTGCTGGGTTGTTCTCATCACATGTTCTCAGTCATCTCTCCTAGCTGTTGTGCATCATTTTTTCCTCCTTAAATATGTTATCACATAGGTGCTACCAACATCACTTATTGTCTCAGCTTTGGCCAGTGACAAGTCCATCCTGGAGCTGGCTGGAAGTGGCTCTGTTAGACATGGGGGCAGCTTCTGGTGTTTTCTTACAGAAGTCAATCCTGCAGCTCCCCTGTGACCAAAACCTTGCCACAGAAACCCATCAGAGTATCACATATGTTGGTGTGCCTTGTTGGATTCTTTGTGAGTGGCTTCCTGTTAGTGATATTGAAATATTGCCTGAACTGAAATCCATAAAATCAGAGGAAAAAAGAGGTGATAGTAATGTCTAATGAGGTGTTACAGTGGACTGTGAGGTTATTCTCTCTGCATTCCACCACTTTTCTTACTATTAGCCAAATATTAGTGGTTAATTTTCATCTCTAAAATTAATTTATTTCTTGGTTAAAAAAAAATAATTATCATGGTAACATCAATCACTGCTTTCTAAAAGCATTAAAAGCTCAACCATGTTATGATAATAAATAACTATTCACCCCATGAACACAGGTTTCTTATAGAATCTTAAAGAAGAAAGAATATTTTTAATATCAGGCAGACAGAACTTATTCTTAAATAAGAAATCAAATTTAAAACAAATTACAGCCTACTTTGTAGGCTACACCACTTGTTTTCCTATGTCTTTATACTGTGGGATGATTTTCTTAATGCTGCAGATGTTAATCATGCATCTCTTTTCTTGTTCCAGTGCAGACACTGCACATCACAACAAAACCATTAATGCAAAGACTGGGTCAAATGACTACGATAAATCATCTTTAAAGACCTGTTTGCCACTTGTGTTCTTCATTTTTCATTAGATCTATTGAAGTTTTAAACACAATATTCTGCAAGTGAGATTTGTCTTTTCGTGAGTTTTCTCTTGTGAAGGTGTATAAGATCAGTGTATGTGGAAAAGTTAAACTGTGCCATAGCTGAATTGAATGTTTTTTGAAGATGGATGGGAATCATAGCCTTTATGCGCTGATTTTGACTAAATATGGAATGTGACTGAAAATTCTGATTCACTCAGTCTCTGTACTTTATCTTTACTTTAGATAAGAATGTAAAATGGAATCTTTTGAGTTTTTCATGTTAAGAGCTAGCAGTGTTATAAAGTGATGAATATACTACATTTTTTTCATGAACAAAATGATAATGTAATTCTTCTGGAACAGTTTAAGAAATCTCTTGGAGTACAGATATTTAGTGCACAGTGATTCTCACTATGAAACAAACACATATGAAAGTCATATTGATAATATAGCTATGACAATCCAGTAATTTTTCTGAACATAACTGGATTTTTAGTCAGTCCATTTATTTCAGCTGTGAGAAGAGTTGGAAAATGCAGTGATGGTAACACGTCACTTCTAAGACTAAGCATAAAAGGGGGAGCTGTTGCATGTTTGTTTTTTTTTTTTTTCCTATCTTCAAGAAAATTAGAGACAAAAGCAAACAAACCCCCTGTTCAGGTATTTTATGTAAGATGTTTAAATTTACTGGAAGAAAATCTCTGGAATATTCACACACTGTATGAACTGATGTAAATTTGATCATAGTTATATCATTACAGCCACCTAATCAGTAAGAACTGAGATAATTGTAAATTTTTTTATATTTCATCAGTTATCCATGGAACGGACAAGAACTGATTTCAGATGCCTGGTGTGAGAAACAATCTGTGTTCTGTTCTTGGTGTTTTACAGTCCTCAAGTTTCTGCTATTCCATTACTGTCCTTTCTACACAAACTATTTACTAACTAACTACATAAACTAAATTCTAACACAAACTAGAAAATGTCAAAGATGAAGTTTAAAAGAAGAAAAATGGTCATTTTAATACAAAGCTTTGGAATTCCAAACATTATTAGAAATAGCTTTTGTGTGACTTAGCAGATCATTTTCATTAAAAACAACACAACAGCAGGTGTTTTACTAGCTAGTTCTTCCAGGCCTCTTCCCAACTTATTTCAAGTGATATTATTGCACCAAATCTGTCTGATTTAAAAAGAAAAAATAAATAAATAAAAAAATTAAAAAATGTACAAACATACACCACATTTCTATTAGGGTGATTTTGTCTGGTTCAGCAGGATCTATACCTGATCTTTGACAAAGATATCTTGCATTTCATTTGGGTCAGAAGTATATGCTAATGTACTGATTACTCAATTTCTTCAGTCATTTCCTTTAGAGATTTTTCATGTCATCTGGTCCTTGGATTGCACTGTGGCTAATCCTATTTGATATCTAATTCAAAAAAATAATATTGAATGTGAAACTAATGCTTGACAGCTCTTTGTCTTTTTCTGACAAGTTGCTTAGACAACTAACTGAAGAACTACTTGGAGACACATCAAGAAGGAACATTTTATATTCTATTATCTGAAGTTTTTTCACTTTTAAACCTCTACATAATGATATACTGAGAATGCTTTTTATGTAAATGCTTCCAATCCCATACACTCTAAATAGACCTGGAACTAAAAATCCAGTATTGTGACTAAGATTTTTTAAATTATATTTCTCAGTGTTTGTCATGTTAACTTCCACAAGGGTAGATAAGGAACTTCCCTGGGAAAGATGGTTTAACTAGGTAAAGATTATATATTCACTTTTAGGATTAACCCACCTCTCTCCATTTAGAAAGTAGGAATTCAAAACTGATAATCTTCCTTTGTAAGTAAAATGAAGTAATCAGAACCATTATAAATTACACAAACATCAGAAAGTCCTTACTGTGGTAGCCTTCAGCTCTTGAAGTTTTCAGACTTTATGAAAATCTTTATGAAATCACTGAGAACATTTTTTAATGAAACTACAATAAGGAGAAAAAAAAATAGATTCCTGTATTTCTCTAGTAATAACTGATATTATGTCCTAAATTCCAAGCAATTCCAGGTGTCTGCAAAACATGCTAGGTCAGCAACAAATCTGAGAAAAAATAAATAATGAAATTCCAAAGAAATGCTGAATCATATTTTTTTTCTGTCACAGAAACCTGAACCTTTCAAGTCTCACTGGAGGACTGAGTGAATTGGGTGATCTGGGATGATGTGGTGGTCCAGTAAAATGCTTTTTTCTCCAAGTTCTGATAATTGGTTCTAAATTAAATGAATGGATTAGGAAAGATATAGAGAAGGGATCAGATATGATTGATAATGATACATAGCATAATTTAAAAAAATAATAACCTGGGAACATTTTTTTTGTCCCATTTTAAAAATACTTCCTATATTTTGAATTTCTTTTTCAGATTTATCTGGAAAATTGCATATACTAATTTTAAGAACTTGCTGTTTTTATTGTTCCATTCTTCTTTTTAAGCTTTCTTGGATATTAATTTATTTGTTCTTTATTTGGTGTATCCCATGATACTTCTTAGTGTTTGGGTTTTTTTGTTTTTTTTTTTTTTTTCCTACTTGTGCTTGTTTGGTTTTAATTTATTAAATTAAATTATTTTGTTATATTTTTTTATAATATTTTTTGCGTATTTTTGCTTCCAGCAGCCTTCACTGAAATTCTGTGTCTAGTATTTGCATGCTTAAAGAAATTTAATTAAAAAAAAAAAAATTACATTTATGTAAAAGTATGGAAATTTGAAACATCATATTTGCTTTCACAATTTAACTAAAAAGTGTGTGATTAATCTTATTTGATATCAGTAAAGAACTAGTTAGTAGAATATTAACAGGATATTAGCAAACAGAATATATATTTAGCAATGCCTCTTTCTCTTCACTGTATTGTTCCTTTTCTTTTTCCTTATATGATAGTCAATGTGTTATTCTCATTTACAGTGCTGCAGCCATTTCAACAGAAAATCATAACCTAGGGAGGTGTAATACTCCCATTTTAATCTTAAAACTTCAAGATTTCAGGCAACATGAATCACTGAAATCTATTAACCGTTACCACCTCCAGTCTGGAGCAAGGATGATCAAGTTCAGTAACATTTAAGAAATACTGGACATATACGCGTCTATGCTTGGCCAGCTTGATAGCCTTCTATGATGAACTGACTAGCTCAGAAGATGAAGCAGTGAGCAGTAGATGCTGCTGATCCTGACTTTAACAATGTTTTTCACATTATGCTCAAGCATCTAATGTTGGGTCCGAAAGTGTGAATGAAGGAGGTTTTTACAGAAGCTCACCTGGCATCTTCGGTGGGACAATTGCAGTGCACACAATGAATCATGGACCTCAGCCCATATTGCACTAAACTGAAGATTTTGGGCATGCAAATGAGGAAATATCCTATATAGCTCTGGATATATGGTAAGGAAATGTGTAGTATCTTAGGATGTAAATCCTGCAAAGATAGTACTAAAAACCCATGTAGAGTGGGTGGAG
The DNA here is from genome assembly GCF_018691265.1 of Tyto alba. Taxonomy (NCBI): domain Eukaryota; kingdom Metazoa; phylum Chordata; class Aves; order Strigiformes; family Tytonidae; genus Tyto; species Tyto alba. The sequence continues at coordinate 25,193,538 of NW_024881321.1, forward strand.
CCAGGTTTAATTCACTCTCATCTGCACTGTTTCTCTCCTTGGAAACTCCCCAAACCCACACTGTTCTGTTTTGTTCTAGAGGAACTGTTTTGTCCCATGAGAGACTCTGGAAACTAATGGTTTCATGATAATGATAATCTCGGAACAGAGCTGAGTTAGATCACTAAGTTATATGAAAGTGAATATGCCATAAATTTTTGTTTCATCTGACTTTTTCAGGAGTCAAATTCAGCCCTACCTCCCAGTTTAGTGTCATCTGCAAACCTGCTGAGGGTCATCATCCAGATCATTAATAAAGATTACTCAGGTATTTATATACACTTATGATATCCCCCCTCTTCAAGCCTTCTCTTCTACAGCTTAAACAGTACCACTTGCCTTTGTTTAATCATCTTTGTGACACTGGCTGTGGCCTCACCAGCGCTGAACAGAGTGTCTCATAGGCAAAATTAGTGTGCTAGTATCTTTCATTTGAAAGTGAAGTGATAACAATGAGCTAAGTCCTGTCTGCTGAGATTTTTACTAATGAAACCAAAATCCACCTGAATCTCAAACAGCAGTTCAAGCACTGCTATAATTAGAGTCAGTTACATTTGCTAAGTACCTACAATTTGACCTTTAACTCTTACAAGCATCATACTTTAGGTGTCCAAGTGTTGCAGTTACCTTAACAAAATAGCTTGAATCCTAGAATATTATTTTGATTTTAGTTTAAAATATCGCTTTGATTTAAAATGGAGTTATAACAGCTATGAGAATATAAAGCACACTAAGGCCCTTAGGAATAGGTAGCTAGTATGGTGTGTGCCTTGAACACTGTACAAATCGTTATGGACTCTGAATTAAAACAATGGGTACTCGTTATGGATCTTGAGTCAAAACAATAGGTCCCAGAAGAGACTGGGTTTGGTTTGGAAGATCAGCCAAAGAAGAAATTAACATCAGCCAAAGATGAATTGAGCATACTCAAGGATGAAGTTCAGTCAGCGGGCACAGTGATGAAGACTATCGATGACCACCAGAGGACCCCCATCTAACATAACCATGCATGCGTTAGAGGCATTTGCATATGATAATGATTTCCAGGTAATGACATGAATATGCTGATTATTACCCTCCCCTCATTCTATTCAAATCAATCGGTAAAGATGACTAATGATTTCTGTAGAATAGGAATATAGGTAAGGTGAGGTAACTGAAAGCCAGTCATTATTAAGGTCAAACTAAACTTTATGAATTTTGTTGATCTTATGTAACCATGACTCTGCTGAAAAAGTGTATAAATATGTCGTGCTTTGTATCTGTCAGCGAACACATTTTTTGGTGGAGCTATCCCCTGTGTTATCCCAGCGCTGGAATAAAGAAGTGCCTGCTTATCTGCCTTGTGTAGATAAGTTCTATTCGCAATTGCGACCACTAACACAAGCATTCTCACATGTGCCATTTCCAAGATGAAAAGCACTTGTCTTCCTTTGAGAAGCTGACCATGACTCCATTTTAGGCACATGGGTTGGTCCCGAGCACTGGTGGCCTTGTATTCAGCAGTATGGGAGTAGCAGTTAATTTTTCCATAATAGATTGATGTTTTGCACTGACTACAGACCTTTGTCTGTTCATCTGAATTTATGAATCTTCCATTTCTGGTTCCACAGTAACCTACCTTCAGTTACTAACATAAAGTAATCTGACATAAAGGGTGCTGCAAGTCAACTCTTTAAATCAGGAGTTCAGAATATTTTAAGGCATAGGTGGTAAACAAGTAAAATATAAGTAAAAGCCTTCTCAACAGAATGAGGGAAGGGTAGAAAGTAACAGTGGGTTTTTGTGTCAAAGATTGAATTTGCATATAGGATAATAAAAATGAAAAAACATGTATTTATATTTGCTGATACATGATCTAAGAATGAATGATTGATTTAAATGAAACTGGAGTAATACTATTCAAAATGTTTCATGGAACCATTGAGAGAAAGTTGACATATAATCTTTGATACCACTTTTTCTGTCATATTATAGAATGACAAAGTACTTTAGATATCATCCAAAAAAACCTAACTATAGTGGAAACCGCTATTCTTGTAAAATCACACACATGCAAAATCATACTTAAAAATGAAATGGAATTGTCTGAGCCAGTTAGAGTCCTTGGATATTATATAGCTTTTGACCTGTAATTATGCACTACTTCAGTTATTCAATTTTATGAAGTTTCTGACAGTCATGGAAAATTATATTATTTCTCTAAATATCTCTCTTTTGGGAGGACAAGTTTCTTTTTGAAAATTCTGTAGGTCCTGAAGTAAATTATAGAAGAGGTGTTATTTATTAAGTTCTAAAGTGCCCCATCTCTTTGATATTTTACATATTTTAAAATATAATTTTAACCCCTATAAAACTTACTTGGTCATATCTTTTAGTTGGTTTACATTTTGTTGTTTAGAATTCATATGTATATATTATATATTCAGATTGATTATTTAACAAAAACCTGGAATATGAAAATCTCTAAATACTGACTGACGTTATTTGCCAACAAAAATGACATAATCTATATAATTATTACAGTTATTACTTGTCAATTGTACTAAAAACATGCAAACGTTTCTCTTCAGATTAATCTCATCTAACTGGCTGTGGTGGTTTGACCTCGGCCAGAAGCCAAGTTCTTACCCACCTGCTTGCTCAACCCTCAGCAGTATGGTGGAGAAAATAGGAGAAGCAAAAGCTGGAAGCTTATTAGTTGAGATAAATTAAGTATAATAAATTGCCTTGGGTTTGAGAGAGTGGTGAGGGTTTTGGATAGCAGGTGAGGAGGCTACAGTGGTGGTCCCCTGTGAGAAGCTTCTCGAAGCTCCTCAACCTCCAAGTTGGTCCCACTTCTGCACCAAGGCTGAGCCAATCAACTCCATCTCTGTGATAATGTATTTAAGGGACCTAGGAGGAGGAGTTAGACTTGTGAGAAGGAGTTACAACATCTGCATGAACATCAAGGTCAGTGGAGGAACGGAGGAAGGAAGGAGGGGGGAGGTGTGCCAGAGCAGAGATCCCTCCGTATCCTGTGGTGAGATGGCAGGGCAACCCCCCTCCCGCCACCCATGAAGGTCTGCAGTGGAACAGACACTGATATATGGCCTGTGGGGGGCCCCATACAGAAAATTAAGGTGGCCATGCCTGAAGGCAGCTGGGATCCAGTGGGAAAAAAGAGCCCCCTCTGTTGTAGTTCAGTGCTGGGAGGATTGCAGCATGCGGGGTCGTCCCATGCTGGAGCAGTTTGGGAAGGGCTGCAGCCCATGAGAGGGACTCCAGTTGGGGAAAACTTGGTGTCCCATGCTGGAGCAGCTAGGGAAGCACTGCAGCCCATGGAAGGGACTCAAGATGGAGAAAAGTTGTGGAGGACTGTCTCCTATGAGAGGCAGACCATGCTGGAGCAGGGGGAGGAAATTCCAGAGTTCTCCCCTCCCCACCCCAAAGACAGACGAAGCATTAGCACTGACTGCACCTGCAATTACCTGCCCCCTGTGCCGCTGAGGGGAGGATGTAGAGATATCAGGAACAAAGCTGAGCCTGGGAAGAAGGGAGGTGTAGGGGGAAGGTGTTTTCAAGGTGTGGCAATGATTCTCACTGTCCTACTCTGTTGTTGTTAGTGTCTGTAATTAATCTATATCCTTTGTTTCTTTCCCTAATGAATATGCCTTTTGCCCATGACCATAACGGGTGATTTAACCCTCTGTCTTATCTTGAATCCCAAGAATTGGCTTATTTTGTCCTTCTCAGTACTGGGACAAAAGGGGGAAGTGAACAGCTGCGTGGTGCTCCGTTGTCCTGTGAGCTTAAACCACTGAGCCTTTTGCTTTATTTTCTGCTTCTCAGTGCCAGAGGGTAAAGGGGGAGTGAGCAGATGTGTGGTGCTCAGTTGCCCTCTGAGCTCAAACCATGACATAAGTGAAGCAGAGCTGTATGTGCAAGCAAAGCAAAAAGAGGAATTCATTCACTACTTCCCAACAGCAGGCATATGTTTACTTACTGGAAAGCAGTGTCTCAGCACACATAATGGTTTCTTGGGAAGACAAATGCCATAACCACAAATATCCCCTTTCCTCTGTTCTCTGAGCTTTTATTGCTGAGGATGACATCATATGGTATAGAATATCCCTTTGGTCAGCTTGGGTCAGCTGTCTTGGTTATTTCCCCTCCCAACATCTTGTGCACCCCCAGCCTACTAGCTGGGGAGGGACGTGTAGAAGAGAAAACCTCCATGCTGTGCTAACACTGTTCAGCAGTAGCAAAAACACTGGTGTGTTACCAAAACTGGCTTGGTCACAAATCGAACTATATACTAGTTTAGTCCAACATTTACATTAATACAGACATACTGTATCCGGATATCTTACAATTTAGAGCATGTTTATGGTTTATTAAGAAAATGCATAGTGCCCAAAATATGCCATACAGATTAAAAAATTAAGTCAAAGACATACCAGTCATTGAAAGGAATATTCTGGTTTGCAAGACAACTTAATTATTTATGAAACTGAAGGATATGACTCTTTATTTTCTTTAGGAACACAACACTTACTCTTTTTTCCATAAATTTCTAGCTCTTCAAGAACTTTGCTGGTAACATTCATGCCTTGATAGTCACAGGTACCCTGTGTGATACGGAAATCACAGCAAAAGTTACTGGTTGAGAAACAGCTTACATAGTTTAGGCAATGCTGTTAGTAGTTGGGTTTTTCATCTGTTAAGGAATAGTCTCTATTGCAAAACTAGTATTGAGCCAACACCTATCAGATTAAACAAAATGTTCATGTCCAATCTGAAATTTGAAAGTATCTAAGAAATAGAAAATAAACAGTTCAGAGTAGAAGAGCCATTAATAGCACAGCAGTTCATACATTAATGACTGACTATTTGCAAAGCTGAAATGGGAAATCATTTTAAAAGAAACAAAACTCCTGATAGAGCTACAAACTATATTTTTATGTATAATAAACACCTAGCATCAAGTTAAGAGAGGGACATGAGTTTTAATGAAAGACATTCAGGATTTAGGAAATGCCTCAAACATTGTTTTTTCAACCCTAGACTCTGGTGTCTAATAGCTAGAACATTACAAAGTTGAAAGTAAATGTACTGAAATACCAGGAATGATCTTTATAGCTAAGCATATGTTAGGACTGCATTTATAATGATTTCACTTGTAATCTTATGTTTCCCACTGTTAGCTAATTGTTGACCTTCCCTCTGGTTAAATTAGCCTTTTTATTTTCTAATTAAGACTGTCTGGCCATGAACAAGGTGTATCTAGGTGAAACTAACGTAGAAAAGCTTTGACTCCCAGCTACGATTAAAGTCAAGTCCTGTTTTGGGATATTAAACGATGCTTATCAGGATGAATTTAGAAAATCCCAGGTCTGGAATCTGTTTTTTGCCAGGGTGAAAAGTTGGGGAACATACACCCCCTTTTTGTAAAGAACTTCCCTCATTTCCTTAATTTGTCTTATAAATAAAGGGTAGACTGAACCAATTTATTAGTCATTCATGGAGTAGCATAATTTGATTAATGGATTATGGAGTAACATGTTAAATATTTTTTTGAATAGAGCATTCAGGTTGATGAAAGCCATTTTCTAATAAAATCTAACTATAATTCCCAAAAAGCAAAAAGAAAGTTGATTTTTTTTTTCTTTTTTTTTTTTCTTTATGTCATCAGGAACAGCAAAAGATCATTTAAAAAGGGTTTTAAAATATTATATTAGATAGACAAATACATTGGCTGATCAGAGCTCAGGATGCAGTATTCAAAACTTTTTGCAACATTAGAACTTCAAAGTTTTAATGAAAACTTCTCAAAGTAGCTTGCTTAGTTTTACACAGGAGGCAAGAATAGAAAAAAAAGAAATTTAGCCCAGTCTACTTACCCTCAGTATCTTAGCAGTGAGTTATCCTTCACTATCCCATCAATAAGTCCATGTAAATCAATGTCAGTCAGTTGCACCATTAGCAGATATTTTGAATTTGGATCACTAAGTTGGGTTACTGAAGCATACAGCTAGAAATATTTTCATCAGCCTTACTCCCATATGCCACTGATTTCTTCACAGTCTATATCCATGTCACATAGCTTCTAGGTAAGCTGATTTATCCATTTTTGTAAAATTGTAGCCATGTATCTAGTGGCATTAGACAGAAAATTGAAAAAAAAAAAAAAAGTAAAAAAAAAAAAGTTTATTCTAGAAATGCCCATCCTAGCTTACTATACTAAAAACCCCATCTTAAATAATCACAACAGCATCACCTCATGAGTGTTATGACAATTAATTAATTATAGTTCATAGACTACTTTCATTTCTTCAAAATGGTTATTGTTCTCATCTACTCTCAGTTAAGGACTCCCTAAGAAACAGGCAATTATTTCAGTTAAAACTCAAGGTAAATTCTTACTTGAAATTATAATAATTTGTGACTTTTAATTAGTACTTTTCAATATAATTTGTACAGTATATAACATTTAGGAAAGCAACCAAATTGCAAATGCAACTCAGATTTCGGCCTCCACTAATATTCTTGTATTACTACTCTGAGACTTTAAAAATATTATATCCCTGTTCTACATGAATTTAACAATATAAACTATTTACACAAAGGAATGAATAAACATTTACTTATCTATGGTTCAGACAAGGTAAATGAGCAGAACAATTAATGAACTTCTTTATTCTATTACTTAGCAATATACTGCATTTTGCAGAGGAAGAGGAATCCCATTGTCATAATAAAATCCCTATAGTATATCTTAAGATACAAAGACATAAACTGGATGAATAAATTCATGATTGAATCAAGAAAACACTTTCTAGCCATTAATCAGTGGAATTCTAGAATAACCTTTAAATTGAATAGTGACAAGTACTGGACTTCAGTAGAGCTATACAAGGGATTGTTAACATGATACAGCAGAGGACTGGGACTGTGGGTTCTGTGCTTATATGTGTGATACTCCTGTTTCAAATATGTTTTTCTTGCAGTACCTTTGAGAATTATCTAAGCATTATGTGTATCAGTTTTTCTATAATAAAAGAAGGACAATTATCCGTGTTCCAATGAAGAAATGAACATTTACTCTTCATTACAAAGACGAGAAATGGACAGGTCAATGTAATGTTAGAACCTCTCAGTGTTTCAATTACATTTTTTTTTTTTTTTTTAAAGTTTGTTCTGGAAACAGGTTTAGCTCCTGATTTCCCCTTTCAGAACAGTCTAGCAAACTGAGGAGAGGAACAGACTCATAGGTTTGTTCTTCTAGCCATATCTAAACTTTTCCAAGGGAAAAGAACTGATGTTTCAGGTTCAGTTCCTTTGACTAGGTATGCAATTTTGGGATCACAAATAAATAAATAAATAGATAGATGATAGATAGATAGATAGATAGATAGATAGATAGATAGATAGATAGATAGATAGATAGATAGATAGATAGATAGATAGATAGATGGATGATAGATAGATAGATTAAAAGGACTTCATGTTCTCTTTCTTACTGTGCTCTAATCCACTGAATCAAATCCCTGAACAGCTGCCACCCATTCCCATTATGATCTTTCTAGCTTTGTTTGTTCAGAATAGCAAAATAAGCATTCTCTTATTATTACCTGTGTTCAGCTGATTAAGGCACTTTCCTAGAATTAAAAGATATGAGCAGATTTCTGTTAGGCTGGATAGAGTCCAGAACACTTTGGTTAGAAATCTATGAAAACGCGAATAGCTGCTGCCACCTCTGTAGTCCTCTGTTTTGGCTGTTTGTCCATGATAATCTGATTCATATTAAAGCTTTTGGTGAGAGAGAAGCTATCATCTCCATAACAGTCCCTGAGCATATATTGGTAAGTAGTTAGTGGGAACATAGATAAGATGATATTCTGCTTGTCATGTATGCATTATGGTAGCAGTAAAACGTTGATTATGCTTTGTTGAGGAAGAGAGGAAATAATACTGTCCCAGCTATGTTTATATGTCATTGTGTGAAGTTGTAGTTGCTTAAGATGGTGGGATCCCTTGTTCCAATGTAAAACAGAGTCCTCACATTTAAACGGGAGGAATGTAGTACTGCTTCTTAAATACTAGATATTAAGGCATTATTTAAAACATTCTTGAAAATATGGTATGGTTTCACACTCAGTTGAGATTGAAAGTAAGCAATTGGCAGAACATTAACTTGGAATATTAAGGAAATATTTCGGTAAAACTCTTATTGCAATTTTAGAGCTATAAATATATGTAAATTGATGTAAAGATTTTGGTAATAATGTTTTTCTTTTTTCTCTGTCAAACTGAAACATAGTTTTGGTGGTTTTGTTAATTTCTGAAATCAAAGAAAATACAACAGTATGAGGAAAATAACGTAATATGTTTCTAAGCAGTTGCGTGGTTTCGGTTTAATTTTTCTTCTGATTTCAACACACGGACAAACTGCTGTCACCAAGTGCCAAGCTGCCTGATCATGGGACTGACTAGCTGTTACATTTTTCGTCTGTCATGATAGGCATCTTCTTGCATCAACTTCAGATGTCAGCAACAATGAGAGCCCTTGCTTTTTCTGGAACTATAAAGTTGGAAATGACCATCTGCTCAGCCTTCTGCTATGTGAATTCTTCCCTAGAAATAGTTTTCAAGAATATATTAAGAACTGCAAAAAAAGAGATAATGCATAAGATGTTAGTAATATAATTTTAACTCTTTCCTTTCACTTCATGAGGCGTATTCTTGTTAGAGACACTGAAACAATGAAAACTGAAAGAAAATTTGTATAGTTCACAATAATTTGGTTTATAACATTGAGTTATCTAGCACTGCAATTATTTACCTTATAATTAAATGCTTTCTGTATATCTTTTAAAGTTATTAGGATGATATTTCAAATATTTTAGATTCTTTTTATGTTCTGCTCACATAAAATTTTGGAAAGTGTGTATTCAGCAGTAATTTGCATCAGAATAAGGGATCTAGTACTAGAGCACCCCCAAAATAACAACAGAGCAAATATAGTCTTTTTAGAATTTAATTTGGAACAAGAAATGTGTATTTTTTTTTTTTTCTTTAAAATTACTATGCATAAAAGATTTTCTCTTCTTTCCTAGAAAAAGGTCCACCCTGTGGCTGCTTAATGCTGAGCTCATATACAGAGTTTTTTATTTACATTTGTAGACTATATGCCCAGTTACCTGCTTCAGCAATGCCAACATGACACTGAAGTTATCAGTGTATAGATCACTGGGGTCCCAAATGTGGGTGATGTTAAATATTAAGTTAACTTTGAAAGCTGGAAAATCCCTATTTTACTATAATTTCAATAAGTATGATGACAACTTCAATTTAATTTTCAGTATTTATACAGATAGAAATCTGATAGCTATCTTATTTAATAGGGTTCTCATCCAAGAAAAATGAAGTCAGTGGGAACATTCTCATCATCTTGAATGAACTGTGAATCAGGATTTCCCTTTACTAGCCTGTAATTTCTTGAGAAGCTTGAAATACCATTGGCCTTAGAGGTACTGAGTTTTTCAATATGGTCTTAGTACAGTGGTTTCTAACACTGACAATTTTTTGCCCATTTTCTCTTTCATGAAAGCTTTTCTTACTTGGAAAGAAAATAATGTAATTACATTTTCCATAGAACAGAATTAATTTGAAATGCTGTGTCACAACTTAAAAATTCATCTTGTAACATTATGTTCATGTGATGGAAGCTTTTAAAAAATCATATAGCAACTCAATGTTATTTGGAGCATCTATTGTTCTCCTTTGTTTTTCAAACTGGAACAAGAAAACTGGAAGGGTTTCCATAGTTTGTTTCATTAACAAGACAGATGTGACTGGTAGTGTGCCAGCACAGTTTTATTCTCAGTTGATGACAGAGTATTAAAAGCTGTAATCAAGAAAAAATCACTCAGTATTCAGTGATTGGCTTTTTTATATTATTTTAATACAACTTTGCAAAGCAAAACTTGTAAACTTTACTTAAAAAGTATACAATAGGTGGTATTGTTGATACTGTAATTTGTTGAAAGTAATCACTTCTTTTTCTGACTGAACTGAAAAACTATTTAAGTAACTTCAAAAATGAAGATTTTGGGGGTAATTTTGATTCTAGGATTAACATCTTTCTGAAAAATCCCACCCACAGAAAGTCTTCAACAATTTTCAATGTCTGAAGCAGTATGAAACTTGAGCAGTGAAATCCAGAGGGTTTTACTTCAGAAAAGAACAGATCTTCAGTTAAAAATTACATTGTAATAATAATTATCTAAATAATATAGATTTTTTTTTGAAGCTGCTCAGAACATATCAGTCTTCCTTATTCCTAATTCTCTCATCTCAGATTCAATAAACACCACCCAAAAAACATTCCTAGAATATTTTGAAACCTAAACACTTGGGCACTTCTGGAAGTGTTTCCCTACAACTACAGCAAAGTAAGGATGGGAATCGAATTCTTAACTAATTATTGTAACCACTGAGCTACACAGGGTGAAGAATAACCCTTTAATGTTTCTTGTTGTTGTTTTTTTTTTTTTTTTAATCATTAATGAGAGCTGAAGCCCACTGTGACCTCACTGAAAGTAAAACCTCTATGTGGCTCTTGAAGTTTAAATCTATATCCTGGCACTTTGTTGCACATTTGGGAGTCTGCAGTCTTACTAACAGTCATTGGAGAAAATGTCTGTCTCTGCTGACCTCTGTGGACCATTATTCCACTGATCCCACACAGATGTAATATAGATTACAGTAAGGTTAATCAAAAAAGGACTTATTTTCATTATACAACTGCATAACATTTTCTACTTCTCTTTGGCTGGAGTTCTCAGCTTTTATACTGAATATACTCCTCCAAGGTTTAACTCATTTAATCTTTTCCATGTTGCCATGCCCATTCTTTTTCTTTCTCAAGTTAGAAGGAAAAATAAATTAGATCTTCTCATTGAGAATAGAAGTTTTATTTCTATTGTTGTGCAAAGTTCTAAGCTGTTATGCTGGGAAGCAGCTGTAGTATTTACCTTGTTGGTATTCAATTAACTGTGTTTTGCTTCAAGGAGCATTGAAAATCTCCTTCCTCTCTGTGGTGGTTATTGGGTATTTTTCAGTGAGTAATGCATCATTCACTGAACCTTACCTTTTACTTCAGACCGTACAGTAAAATATGCAAAAATATTAAACAGATGTTATATCTAGAGGGTTTCTTCTGGCTTTAGACAGATGAGACTTAACAACAGTCAAACACTCTTGAGTGTGATAGGTATAAGGTGACAAATTTTCAACTTGTTTCTCTCAGATAAATTCAAGGGATGTTCATGGCATATGTAACTTGTTTCAGATGCAGGTATTGCCCACTTGAAGCTATATAAAGAATAGTCAAATAAAATTTATGATCAAGATAAGTGCAAAACACTGTGAATCTTGGATCACCAGGATGCATTTTCTAGGATAATTCTTACTATTTTTTTATCTGTTCTTTATATCATAACATTTCAAATAACTAGCTTCTGTCATTAACAACTTCAAATACCCATAAATATTAAGTAACTTACCATGGTTATATCTATGGATCAGCAAACCTAATGGTATAGAAAAGCGTGCATCTGTTCATAAAGTTAATGAAAAATCAGTAAGATCAAAACAGGTTCATTGTTTGTTTCAGGAAGCATCAAGTACATCTAATGTTTGACATGCAAAAGCCTTAATTTGTTATCAAAGCAGAGTGATTTCAGATACCATGGTTCTGGCTACCATGTTTGTTTTGGGTTTTTTGTTTTTTGTTTTGTTTTTTTTTTTTTCTAGTGGCTGGTTAAATATCTAGCTATCAAATGAAATCAAATAAAATCAAATCATTATTCCTTATCATATCATCATCTTTAGTCATTTGATGAATATATCACTCAGATTCTCATAACCTACAGTCTTCTTCCAGTAAGCTACATGCCAAGGAAATATTTCAGAAATTATTGACACAAATTGTGGAGAAAAGTAACACAAAATTTCAGTATGTGAAGGAGAAAATAATCTGTATTTTGCAGGAACTATCTCTATGCATTTAGTACACTTTTAATTAAAGAGTAAGAAAGTTTATGTCTTCAAATAAAACAACTGTGGTGGGGTGTAACCATCATTTTATCAGCTGTAATTATCTTAGTGCCTCACACTTATCTTTTCCTGACACTGACATACCATTCTTGAGCTGCTCATATCAACAGAAATGTTGTGCTTTTTTATACTCTTCTGTTACTCTCAGCCATAGCAGCTGGTTCTGTTTCCTCAGTGATATGTATCTTTATATTATGAAATGAAGTAAACATTTATGAAGTTTCTGGCCACTGGGATACTTGAATAGATCCTGTTTAATTTTCAATGAAACACATTATCCTGGTGTCATAAATTGTATTAAAATTATGGAGATACCAACAAGCAAATGATCTCTGCATTCTTGATAATAGTAAATTAATTTTCCATGCTAATTTAATGCCCTACTTGGAAATGGAAGTAATGATTTTGTATGCATTTTAGGTTATTGTTTATCTTCACTCTCCTCTAAATGGTATAATTGTATCCATTTAAATACTGTTAGATGCCAAAACCAAATTTTCCTAAAAGTGTGTCCTTAATTTTCTTTAAATTTAAACTCCATACTGTCCCCAAACACTGTAAAAGTTATTGCATTAAGTTGGTCCTAGACTTTACTTTCACTTAAGTGTTATATTTTCTTTTCAGATTGCATAACAATCATTTTACTTTAAAATAAGCTAGAAAAAAAATTGTAGCATAATTCCCTTTAAAAATTAAAAGGGGAAATTGTTAATGGGAAAAATAATGTCAATGTTTGATATGTCTGTGATTTCCTTATTTTTTATTATATTGGTTTTTTAAACATGTTGGTAAAGAATTTTCTGTTTCATTGGAACTGTTTCAACTTCCAAAGTAAATATTTTGAGTCATGAAAATTCCCTGTATACAATTGTGGGCACATAAATTAAGCCAAACTAAACTAAACTCTAGCAATTCTAAGTCTGTCCTGTCTGGCCTCCATCTCCAGAGATCTTCAGTATTCTTTCTCTCTTTGGGGATATCATATTTTACTGAATGGGCCTATAAAAGGAATTTAATGATCAATGATGATCAGGGAGTATCAAAAATTCAACATATTTATATCTTTGTGAGTATGTAGATTGCTATCTTCAAAATGTGTTACAGTGAGTGTAAGAAATTGCCTTGTTTGTGGATCTATAGTTGCAGAATATGATGTTGTTCTGTTCACAAATAGTTGGACTGTGCTGGTGGTTAGCCCAGGAGAAGATGGCTATAGCTAATTTACCCAGGAAACACTGGAAAGCCAGCTGGGGAGTGTTAAGGTTAGCAGCCAATTAAAAGCATAGAAAATCTGCCCTTTATAGTTCAGAAGAGAAACTCAATATGAACATAAGACAGTGAATAAGGGAACTCTTGATCTAGACAAAAACTATCTGCTTCTCCAATCGTCACTCCCATTTTGTTGTTTTAGGTTAATAAATGAAAAAAAAAAAAAAAAGAATCAAAACCCTACTTTCTGGAAAAATATATCTTAAATTATACAACCTTGTGGAGTGGCTGGAAGAAAATAGGCATGTTATGAGCGATCCAGACCGAGGGGCCTCACAACTACAGCTGTTGTGAAAGACATATGCAATGTCGAAAGAGATAATGAAATTGGGGGTTTAAGAAACTGTCTGTGTTGCAGAGAGGTAAGGAGAATGGAATGTAAAAAACAAGATAACAAGAGGGAGAGGCAGAATGTAGGTAGGCAGAGCAAGGCGTGTGAACAAGCAGCTTTAACCTATTAGCAACCAAAACGTAACGCATGTGCTTTGTGCTAGTGTATAAATTGCTGTGTATCCTTTAATAAACTGGCATTAACTTGATCACATTGATTGTGCATGTTGTGTCTGAGACTTCCATGTCACAACCCCACCTGTCAAGTAAACCCACAAGATGTAATACTTTGAATGTCAAATCTCAGATCAGAAAATTTCAAAGAAAAGAGGGAATAAAAATCTATAAGATGTTGGACAGTAAAAATTACATCTATGGTATGTTTTCTGCACCCTGAATCCAAACTTGCCATATACAAGCTTTGTAAAGCAGGATTCTACAAAGTCAAATGAACAAAAGTTTAGTTCTGAAGAATGCAACTTTTTCTTGATGGCTACTATAATTTTTTAATAGATGTTCCTTTAGGCTTCTCAATTTAACAATTTCAGGAAGGTGACTTAGTTTTTCTGTTTCCACTACTGATATTATGTCAGATGTGTCACTGAGTCTGTGCTTTTAGTGATACTTCATGCAGAAACATGAGGATTAATTACATAATCAATACCACTCTAGGTGAGCACTCACCTATAGACAAGAATATTAGGTATTTACTTTGTGTGCAGGCTTAAGTTGTTTATTAGCTTGCTTTAAGGTTTAGTAGGAAGTCAGTGACTTAGGGGATAATGCATTCAAAAATAGCCTGTGAGGAGACCAAGAAAAAATTATTGAGTATATGCAAGTTTTCAATTGCTTTTAAGAAAGTATATACCATCATGCTACATGCTGTGAGAAAAGCCATGTGAAGATTGTTACATTTATGAAACAAACCCAATTACTATTACATACAAAACCTAAATACAGAAAATTTCACTGCAATCTGATATTAATAATAACATGGCTTTGAACAAGCCCAGAATGGCTGATATCATAAAGAGTTTGAGGTGTCCTTAGCAAGCTTGAAATCTGAAATAAGCCCAGAATGTTACGTGGTACTTATGTCTGTTTCAGGACTGGATTAAAAAGATGTATTTATTATAGAAGAAGAAGCAAGGCAGGGGTAAAATTACGGGAAAAAAAAAAAAAAATGTTTTTAAATTGTATGTCATTATTTTGAATAGTATGCTCTAGAGTTTATGAAACTGTATTCCTCAACCTTCCTCTTTAGAAAGAGGACCATGTATTAACAATGATGAAAAAGCATTCAGGAGGTGAGCATTTTGTGGTTTTTAATTTTGATACCTTTAGGATAATATGAGACTATAGTCACAACTCATTACCTCTTTTGTTGTTCCCTGGAAATTTAGGAAAATATAATAAGAGAAGGTCAGAAATCTCAGCTACCACTTGAAATGGTAATTCAGATAGCCTGTTTTTTTAAATCACATCTCTGTCTGTAGACTCTGTTCAGATACTCCAACCTTTATGAAGTAACAGTTTAGGGATGGCAATTTCATAATTATGGACAACATTGTCCCACATGACTGTACAGTCTCATTTTTCTAGTTTAATTTCAGAGCATCATAGAAAATTACATGCTATTTTCCAAGAAAAAAGAATTTTAGGGAAATCATATTGCATTTTTATAAAGCTATGTGTATATTTCTACCATATTAGATGACTTTCTTCCTTCGAATTGCATTGAAATAACCTTACATACCATTTCCCTCTTGAGTACTGTCTTAGGGTTACAACTTGCACAACTCATTCTTTAATTTGGGAGGGACTGATGAGTTTTATGAGTCTGGGAAGAGTTTTCAATATTCATTATCCAATCATCTAGTGAATGTTTCTGTTTCCTTCAACATCAATTGTCCAACAATAACTTATGAATTCAGCACATACATCTATTTCCACAATAATCACTTTCAGATATATTCCTCCTGAAATCATTCTGTTTGTTCTCCCCTACTCTGGGTACTTTCAGTAGGTCAACAACAGCATCTAACAAGGCTGGCACACTGATTGGAAGGTTAAGAAGAGATGTACTATCATTCTTAGTACTATTCATAACAGATTTAGCATTTTATAACTAGTCTTTCAAGCAAAAACTTCAGCATCTCCTTAGCCATTTTAAATTTAAGATATCAACAGATCTATTATAGTGTACTTAGACTTATTCAATTGTATTATGTCTCTCATATTCCAAAGGAAAACATTTCACTGCTCAGCAGTAAGATAATGCACGTCTCAAAAAGTTGTAGTTTGAGACTGAATACTGCTCTGCCTCATGGAGTGTGAGAATTTTTTGCTGTTTCCTCAATTTACTGATATACTGGTATTTCTTTCTTAAAAAATGGTAAAAGGCTGAGATATTTCCAAAATTTTCCATAAAAATCTCTATTGATAGCTAGATAATTAATTATTTCTATGCCGGTTTTCACAGTTCACCTCACCATATCCAAAAGTCCATGGATTCATGGGATAAGCAGAATTCTTATGTAACAGTGTATTTCCTGTAATGTCGATAATAATAACAACAATGCTTTCAGTAAGTATATGGATACAAATAAAATACAAGCCATCAACTGTCTCATAGATAAGGTATTCTTCAGATATTATAATAAGAATGTATGAAAAACTGCATTAAAATTCCATAAAAATTAATCACAATCACTGTTTATATATTTATGTAAATATTTTGAGTTAGCGACATTAATAAGAAATTCACATTTTGTAAATAAAATCAGTAGGATAGATGCAATGTAAATTATTCTGTAATGTCCAATTTTTATTTCATTTTTCACCACGGAAAGTTCACCTTGAAAAAGGCTGCTCATCTAGAAATATTATAATAGAAAAAAGAACATTGATAAACCCTGTAAACAAAGCTAC
This sequence comes from Tyto alba, assembly GCF_018691265.1. Taxonomy (NCBI): domain Eukaryota; kingdom Metazoa; phylum Chordata; class Aves; order Strigiformes; family Tytonidae; genus Tyto; species Tyto alba. The sequence goes on from NW_024881321.1 coordinate 25,210,209, forward strand.
CAGGTTTTTTTTCTGCTGTAAGATGGTATCAGATTTGTTTCATTTGGCTTGCAGATTGAATGAGTAGGATCAGTTCAAAACCATGGAATTGATCCTGCACTTCTCCTTTTTGTTCAAACCACAGAGGTTGAAGATGTGATATCATATTTATATGGGAGTAGAGACAGCATTTAAACACAAGTACCCCTCGCAAAATCTGGGACAGCAGCACATATTTTGACAAAAGACAAAAACCATTACTCCCATAATATAAGCCAGAACAGGACATAGAACACTTGGCATCCCAGCTCCCTGAATCTTTCTCCTTTTCATTTTTGACTTGTCAAATAGACAGTAAGAGCAAAGTAAGGCCAGTATTCCCTCAGGGTAAAAAAATATTTCTCTGCTCACTCAAAACTGTACAGCTCTCTGCTTTCACTGATCTTTCCACCATTGCTTCTTTATACTTCAAATTCTCTGATGACTCAGGGTCTCTCCTTCAGCCGGTTATCTTCTTATTTTACATGTGCCCACTTTCTTATTTTTTTTCTTATTAAGGAAAATTACCAAATCTTAACCTTAACTTTTTTTTTTTTTTCTCTCAGAACACAATTCAGTGCAGTCTGAGATAGAACTATGAGGTTCATTTTTGTAGAAATGCCTTTCTTCACCTTTTTTCTCCTTTTTCCTACTTACACTCTTATTCCATTGTTAGATATTTTACCAATTTCTCTGCCATTTATTCCAATATTTACACATAAAGCTAGCAACTTAATATGTTATGGATGTTCTATGACTGTTTTGTGTTGTGCTTGTTCACAGTATGTCTCTGGCCTTTCCCTTTTAGTGGATATAGCCTTTTAGAGCACAATACAACCATGAAATTTAAAAAAGTACAGGATAGATGTCATAATACAATAGTGGGACTTGGCTTGGAGTCCATTCTTCTTCACATGAGTGCTACAGAAGCCAGTAGAACTCCAGCTGGACAGCAGCAGCAATCATGATACATTAAGTGATTAAACCACAAAATATCAGCTGTTAAGACTTGTACATTTTTATGCACTCAGAGAAGTCTTGACTAATGAGGACACCATTATATAACCAGCTAAGATGACCATGCATCTTTTTTTAAAAAGTATATCCCTTTGAGCAATTCTACATATTGCGTTTCAAGGGCAGAAATCTTATTTAATTCTTTTGTCACAGTAAGAGGAAACTTCAATCAATCAAACCTTCACATAGCAATACTAAGATTGTAACTAATGATTAAAGCTTGCTTTTTTATAACATTCAAACAAAAAGAAGGTTTTTTAATAAAAAATGCATGGTAAAATTCTTTTTTTTTTTGGTGTCTTGGACAAAGCATGATAGTACATCTTAAAGAAAAAATAAAGATTTAAGTTTAATATTTTGCCAGTTAAAATGTGATATTAATCTAAATTTCTGTATTTCATGTTTTCAACATTAAAATAATGAAATAGCAAAAAATATAAAAATTGGAGAAAATTACTATGGAAGCGAGCTTCTATGCTTTACTAGAAATGTTGAGTGAGTACAGAAGGCAGAATACAACTTTGTTGCACGTTATCAAGTAAGTTATTTTGTCATGGCCTAAAATTCCTTTATGAAAGCTCTTATGGCTCTCAGGAAAGTACGACCAGTCTTAGTAACTTACAAATAGAGGAGAACTCTCATTCTTACAGAGTTGATCTGCCTGTGGTATGTTCCTAGCTACTGAGGAGATTAAGGTGAGCTTCAGAGATGTGTGTAGAACAAAAAAAGAGAAGGGAGGTTCCTTTGAGCTTAAGCACAGGCCAGTATGACTTTTAGAATAGCACTGAAGAGGAAGGCTCCTACAAAAACACACTGTGATTGTATTTTTCTCAGAACCTTTACTAAGATTATGTTTTGATGGATGAAGAAACTTAGACAGAGGTAAAATCCTGGAAATGACTGAGAATAATGTGAATCCTCACTCATCTGGAACACCTCTAAAACTGAATGTGAGCTGTCATTGCTGAAAGCTGTCTTGTTTTCCCAAGTTATCAGTCGGTTGAGATCAAATACTATGCTCTGGTCTCAAGCAGTAGTAGTATGCATCTCTTCAGAACTTTTAATACTGGGAGATGTTAAAACATTTAAAATCTTGTTAAAAAAGACTTCACGATACTGATTTTAAAGAGAATTTAGACAACTTAGCTAGAAACCCATATGTTGTACAAATGTTAAGTTTTATGACATGATCCATGCTCTGATGCAGTATTTTAAGTGTTTTCAAAACAAAAATCAAACTTTGAATTAATATATCCATAATACCATATCTTGAAACACCAGCTTTCTGCAGAGTGGATATTAGGAAATTTAAAAAAAAAAATAAGTTGCAGAAGTTAATATTGTGTTAATTACCCTAAATGAATGCTTGCAATTGACTCAGAGTTTAGATGGTATATGCAATCAATAATGTGTGCTGCAAACAATTTTTTATAATTCCCTGCTACAATTTTTGTAAGTTCTAGGGAAATCATTTTTAGATAAAATGCAATTTCTGCCAATTCAGAAGTTTAGCCAGCAACATAATTATCTGATTAATTGTTGTTTTCTTTGTGAAAGAAGTCACCTTTGAGGATGAATTTGCTCCAAGATGAAAAGTTGTATATTTGACATACACTCTTGTTGCCTGCTGGTCAAGTGCCAAGGAATCTATTTTGGTATTGTCTCACCCGCCCACATTAATCACTAAACAAATCACTCAAAGGATCAGCCAATACCTAGCTGACATAAGACAAGTGACTTGAAACAGATACAGAAAGTTCCAGCTAAAACACTACACATAATTTGATTTTATCTTTTTTGTGTTGCTAGTAAATGACAAAGTAATACTTATGATTATCAGGCTTTCAAGTAAATCAGAAAAAGCTTTTTTTTTTTTTTTTTTTTTTTTTTTTTTTTTTTTTTAATGTCAAACCACTAAATATAAAATGCTTGCTTGCTCTTCAAGGAAACAATACCTCCTGAAGTACTTACCGTAAAGTGTTTCCTCACAGTCATAGGAGGTAGATCTTAATTAACCTTTCCAGTAACCTTGCCTTGTAGTTAATTAAACCTGTACAAACCACACCAGCTTAATTCTAAATTCTGGCTTATGGCTATCAAAATGATGAAGATAAACCCCTTTTAGAGCTTTCAACTGACCTTATAATTTAACACTGTATAGCTTTGATTAAGAATACAAACCTGTAAAGAAACAATGCCTTCATACTATAGATTTTTCTAAGTACTTTCAAGCAGCCGTTATTTCTAATTTGATGGCAGTTACATCTTCCCTACTGTGACAGGTACCCTGAAAAAACTTGGGTATCATACATATATATGTACAATTACACACACAGAGAGACATGCATATATATGTGATACAGGTTTGGTATATAGATATAGGAATAGCCTTTAGACAGTTTCCTAGATGGTAGTACAAATTCTAATGTCCACCTATACCATTACAATTAGAGGTAAAATACATTTAAATCTTTATACTGAACAAGTAAAGCATGTCAAAAACCTATATTTGAGACTATGTGAATATGAGCATTTATTTATCCAAGAGCCAGTGAGATCTCAGGACTGAGCCAGGAGATCCACCTGCAGTTCAGGAACTAAAGTATGTTGATATACAATCAGCTGCTAAGTGTTTGTGTTTTCTTTCCCATCATGGTCTAACTGCAAGATCCCCAGGGAATTTGGGATTCACTCAATTAGCCTTCCCACGTGTATAAATGCTCACATTCATCTACTTGCTCTCCCTCTCCTCCATTCATCGAAAATTGCAAAAATCTAATTTGCTGTAAGTAAATGTAGTATTTTTAGGAGGATATTTGTGGATGTGAGAACAGTGTTCACTCTTGAATAGCTCTTCTTCATTTTCATCAGGAAAATGTGAGCAAGCCATATGAAAGAATAGCAACAAGAGAGATGTAATTGAGGTAAATTCTAATTTATCTTATTTAAATTAAACATTTAAAAAGTACACTACCATTTATTTGTGATTCAACAAAGAAGATGCAAGTTAACTTTTTTTTTTTTTTTTTTTAATCCCATGTTTATCTTCCTACTTCAAAGCTTAAGGTGAATATCTTACAAGAGATATTCATTGTTTCATGACAGAAATCCTCAGAATTTTCTGTATGTTCAGATAATGTTTATCTGGCTTGATCCCCTAAATGGAAATATTTGGAGCTCAGTGAGAGTTTAAGCAAAAATTGAATGACAAAGTCAGTATAAATTCTGTATTTCATTCAATAAGGAGACTGTATAAAATGACCAAATTTGCATTTACAGAAGAGGAATTATAATAATACAGAAATAAATTTGGATATAGTTAGGATATGATCGAGTTAGGTTTTGTTTCCATGGAAAATGGCTTACTCTACATCCAGGTCAAAGTGCTTTCAGTAAAAACATTTACATAATCAAGCAAAACTGGGCAAATACCTATTTTTTTTTATTTAAATTTATTTTTATTTAGTTTAAATTTAATTTTAATATTTTATTTCTTAATCATATCTCTGTTAGATGTCCATACTAATTCTTCCCATTTTGACCAGGGTGTTTTATGGTATTAGGTAATCTTATTTCATTTGTTGTCGATCAAATACACCAACCCCTCCAAAACCGAAAAGAACTCTTCCCCTTTCAATGTGTCATAAGTCTTTGAACAGTAGCCACACAAAGACTCACATATGAATTTACACATATATTACCTGTATACTGGTACACTTAGCTAAAGTCAGCACCAGTGACAAGTTGTTTCCCCAACAATTGCTCATAATGGTAATTTTATAAAGAAATAAAACATCTTACACTGGTGGTAGCTAAATAACGGCCTCAGTGTATTCTATAAATATGTATCATCCACAATAAAAGTGTGGAATGTTATAGATCAGTCATTACTAGTCTAGTCTAGAGTGGAATGGATTATTTATAATTCACAATATAAGAGCAAGCTCTTCTAAAATACTTTTCAGCCTCACTGATGAGAAGGACTCAGCTTCATGAGATCTCATAGGAAAATTCAGGTCTGTCCCTTGCAGAGTGTAAAAGATTCAACTAAGTTTGTCCCAAAATTTACAAACTTCATTGTTCACATATTCCATGCTGGGGCAAACTTCTATTACTGAGCAAAGATTTTCTTGATCAATATTAGGTAATAGTAGGTGTGGACTATATTATATTTTTATTCAGATTTTCATAGAATAATGAACTAAAAGTCCAGCAAGTCCCTGAAACATTTTCTTTATCTCCTATAACATCTGCATGGGAGTATACAGTAAGAAAAAAACAAAGTAGTGTATCATCAAGTTCTGCTCTAGTAGAATGAGGTTCTATATCCATAAATATCTGTCACATAGACTGGAGTTTACATGCAGCTGTCTTTCATTTCTCTGTTACTGGGCTGTAAAATAATTGTGTAGTCTCCCAGGCTGTATTTACATTTACCTGCTGTCCTGCTGCAGTGAACTGGAAGGATTGGATCCTCAGGTAACCCATGTCTGTTGCCTGGAAATATGCTGTTTCCAATCATGGAAAGCAGGACAGAGAACAAGGAAGGGAGAAGGGAGCCTTCATCTTGATAAAAGCACCTTGGTTTTGTTAAAGGTTCATGCTAAAGTCACAGTTTGAAATTACTATGCCAAGAACTCTCAGTAGCTTTGGTATCAAGAAGATTTAGTGCTATGCTGACAAAATAAAGAAAGAGTGACTATAAATAAAATACATCAAGAAAGAAATGTAGACAAGTGGAATGGGGAGAAAAGGCTTCCATCTGAAAACATCCTCAAATTGGGTGACCACAGGACTTAATCTGAGCTGTTCACAAAGATGTGGAGCAGGAAATTACTCATTCTCCCCCAATTTCTCAATGAGAAGGACAGTATTAATCAATCTTTCTTTCCTGCTTTGAACAGGAGTGTTCATCTGTCTCCTACCTCTAGCTCATAAGAAGAAGGATGGTATGGACAATTTATGTATTTGTTATGCATCATTTTGTTTCAGTAGAACAAGAGTTCAAAAGACTTCTCCTTTCATTAACTTATCAGCTTGGAATTTTGTCATATGATATTTTTAATCTGTGTGTTATTGTTCATTTGTGACTATAAATAAAATTATATTTAAAAAATGCTTCTTGAATGTCAGCACCCATTCCACACACTGGAAATCTCACTAAAAATTCACACTGTTATGTTTAATACATGGAGCTGGTAATAAATACATAGATAAAAGAATGGGAAAATCAATTCTTTAAAGATTTCTGGTTTTACTACCAAGCTTCCTTCATGGGTTGCTCAGTGAATGATATTTTGTTTATTTTGTTCTGTTAATATTTCTTCTTTTTTTTTTATCAGGGCTAAAAGAATGTTTGCATTAAGTTGTAAAGTCATCTGAATAATTTTATGAAGAAAATTTATTTGGCTATTTGAGAACAGCCTGTAAAACACGCTTTATTATTTTAAAACATATGAGCTATTTTAAAATCATAGTGAAAAGAAGTGCTCATATAGTTCCTGCTTTCAAAGTATATGTATAGCTATTAAAAAAATGGGGCTTTTTTGTGGGGGGAAGGGGGAAAAGGGCATGTAGGGGTGTGGGATTATTTCTGTTTTGGTCAGATGACAATCTTCTAATCAAGCCACCCTGTTGTTAATAGGAAAATTTCCAAATATTTAATTTGGGTTTATGTCATGTTCTTAATGCATTTACAGCTGGGAAATATTATATATTGAAATAAGTATTACATCATGATCAATGAAATCTTGGTAGGAGAACAAAAATCTGTTTAATAATGTTTAGGAAAATACCAAACCAAACCAAACCAAAACAGAAAATCATGAATTGTATCTTGAAAATGTAATAGGAAATATTTTCTCCCCCTAGCATGTGAAAGGGATATAATGTTGCACTAAGATCCATTATGGGAATTCCATGCTTTACACCTGGCAACAGTGAATATCATTACCTGAAGAAAATACTAAGCATAAGCTGTTGACATTTTTTTCTATGTGATAATTCTTAAATCTTTACTGTGTGGTTCCATGGCAAATTTTGATGCAGCATGAAAGATAAAGCAGTTGTAGTCAAAAGTTTAAGTTTTAGAACTCAGCAATACCTCAAATGTCTTTGATAACTGACCCATAAGATAGAGTCTTCCCTTGTGGTCTAAACATATGTTAGGCTTTGCAGTATGCTGTCCAGAAAGAACGTTTTATTGACAACTTAGGAAAGGCACCAGTGAGATCACAATCACAAGAGAACTATGAAGCATTGTGCGGACAATAGTAAGTGTAATCTCAAATTCTGTTGAGCTGCTGAACAATAGAGACAAAACAAAACAAAACAAAACAACCCCTCCCCCTCCCCAAAAAAAAAACAAAAACAAAAACCAGACATACAGAAAATAATAAATTGGGTAAGAGGAAATAACATTGTTCCAATAATCAGCCAACCCAACAAAACAAGACAAGTCTCTTGGACAAAAAAATCAAAATTAACATGGAAAAATAAAAAAACACAAACACATAGACTAAAACATTGATAAGATAGTTTGAAGGTACTAGGGAGCCCTGTGTGGTTTATAATTCATTTCAGTAAAGGTAGAATTAAAACTAGGGACAAGCTTTTAGATGCACTAAGACATTTCATTTGCTAACTGCCAGAATTTAAGCACCATACTAATATTCAACTTAACTTCCCTCTTTTCCTGCCTGAATTTCCTTTAACAACTTAAAGGCAACATCTCTCCTGCTTTAGACATCTGACATCAGTTGATGATTATCAGAGCAGTCACCAGAATTGTCGTATAAGTTTCTCTTACATTCTTTTCCTGAAAAAGAAAGGAGACTGTCAAGCATCTGAAGACTAATCAAGACCTAGTAATAGGACACCCTGGACACACAGTTAAGTCTGAACTTTCACTTCTCTGAAACTAATACACCTGACTAAGGGCTGGGCCACGCATTGGGCATCTCCATCCTTAAAATCTTTCTCAAAAGGCAGGCACAGAGTACAGTGCAACTGAGTCTTTTCAAAATTATTACTTTTTTTTTTTTTTTTTTGAATAACAGCCACAACAGGTGCGGGTTACAGTACACATAGTTCCCATTCCTAAGCAGGTGTCTGGGCTATTGGGAAAAGAAACAGCCTGCTTTTAGTTGTGGTGCCACTATGGCATATTTCAGGTAGCAAATCAAAATGAATAGGCTTAGACAGCATATAAAAAGCACAAACACTATCCTATTGCTCAGAAATTAGGATTTATATTAAGCATGTTCCTCCCCTGAAACTCCTACAGTGGAGTTATTTGTACTGGGTGCAAATGCCCAGGTGCTGGCAGCAGGGACTGTGGGGTGGCCTCTGTGAGGTGAGACTGGGGCTGCCCCGTGTCAGACACAGCCAGTTCCAGCTGGCTTCAACCGACCCAACACAGGGCATGGCTGAACCCCTCGGCCAGGGTGGTGGTGCCTCTGGGAAAGCATATTTAAGAAAGGGTGGAAGACACTGGAGAGAGAGAAAAGAGGAGGGAAAAAAGTGAGAAACAACAGAGGGAACACCAAGGTTAGAGAAGGAAGAAAAAGAGATCCTCCATGCTACCAGAGCAGATATCTCCTGCAGCCCATGGAGGACCACTGAAGCAGTGGAAAGGTGTGAGAGGAAAGGATGGACAGAGATGTAATGACTGTAACCCACAACACTACCCCTTCTTTTGTGCCACTTGTTGCTTCACTGAAGAGACTGAGCTGGACCGGCGATGATAGCAAAGGTGGGGGGACAAGAAGGAGTGAAGGCAAGTTTGGAGAAGGGGGGAGGAAAGGTGTTGGTTTAGTGCTTGTCTTTTTGTTTCTAACAGCCTGAATCAGTGATTAAATATTCATCAGAAAATAAAATTCAGTTAGTTTAGTCCAATATGAGTTTGTCTTGCACAAGAAGATAATTAGCAATCTCCTTGTCTTTATCTCAATATATATGATTTGTCATTCCTGTTCTTTCTGTTTTCTACCCCCAACCTGCTAAGGGATGGGAGTGAGCAGGCAGCTGAATGGGAGCTCAGCTTTTCATCAAGGGTAACCCACCACAAGCCTATAAACACAAAACACCATTATTGACTTTTCCGTGATCTGTGGTGGATTTCTGCATTTAGTTTACTAGTGAGTGCTCCATTTTTTTTCAAAGGTGAAAATAACTGAACGACTTCCTCAGGGGGACAATAATACAGGTGACATGGTATTTAAACATGGTGATTCCAGTTCCAGAGTACCATATTCCTTTATCTATTGACTTTGGCTAAAATTTGGAAAAACCTGAAATATAAGAAAAAGAGAATTTTCTTATAATATGTATTAAAACTGAACCCAATAAATAAGTTCTTAATATAGGAAAAAATTCTCACATATAATTTAACTCCCCTAGAGCCCTGTGTTGGAAGACCATGACTGGGGGGAGAATAAACTCCCAGCTGACCCTGAACTTGTTTGAGACTCGCTGCTCCAGCTGGATATGCATAAATCTATGGGACCCGATGGGATTCATCCCAGGGTGCTAAAAGAGCTGACCAATATCATCATGGGACCTCTCTCTATTATTTTTCAATCATCTTGGGAGTCTGGAGAGGTCATAGTCAACTGGAAGTTAACAAATGTTGTCCCAGTTTAAAAGAAGGGTGAGAAGGAAGACCCTGATAGTTACAGGCCTTTTAACTCTCACTTCAGTTCCTGGTAAAATTATGGAGGTGGTTATTCTGCGAGTTACTGACAAATACTTGAGAGACAATTCAGTCATTGGTCATAGCCATCACAGGTTCACAAAAGCAAAGTCCTGCTTAACTAACTTAATTTCCTTTTATGACAAGGTCACCCATCTAGCTGACCAAGGGAAGGCAATAGATGCGGTGTCTTTGGATTTTAGCAAAGTTTGGATACTGTCTCTCACAGTGTTCTGGTCAAAATGCCTAGCACACAGCTAGACAAGTCCATACTATGCTGGCTGAGCAATCGGCTGATGGGTTGGACTCAAAGAGTTATAGTAAATGGGGTTACAATAGATTGGTGGCCAGTCACAGCAGGGTTCCCCAGGGCTCAATTTTAAGGCCAGTGCTCTCAATGTTTTTATAAATGATTTAGACACAGGAATCAAATGTACATTAAGGAAGTTTGCTACCAATATTAAACTAGGAGGATCTGTGGACTCTCTCAAGGATAGAGAGGCTTACAGGAAGATCTGGATAGACTAGAGAGCTACACAACCACTGGACCATATGAAATTTATCAAGAACAAGTGCTAGATTCTCCATCTGGGATGGGGTAACCCTGGTTATACAAACAAATTGAGGGATGAGAGGTTGGAGAACAGTCCTGCTGAAAGAGATCTCGGAATTTCGGTTGATGGCAAGTTGAATATGAGTCAACAGTGTGACCTGGCAGCCAAAAGGTCCAACTGTGTCCTGGGGTGCATCAAGCACAGCATTGCTAACCGGTCTAGGGAGGTGATTGTCCCATTCTACACCGCACTGGTCCAGCCCTGCTTTGAGTACTGTGTGCAGTTTTGGGCACCTCATTATAAGAAGGACATTAAATTATTAGATTGTGTCCCGAAGAGGGAGATCAAGATAGGGAAAGACTGGAGCGGAAGATGTAGGAGGAGCAGCTGAGGTCACTTGGTTTGTTCAGTTTGGATAAGGCTGAGGGTTGATCTCATTGTGGTCTACAGATTCCTCAAGGTGGGAAGTGTAGGGGTAGTTGCAGATTTCCTCTGTCCGGTGACCAGCGGTAGAACACGAGGAAATGGAATGAAGCTGTGTCAGAAGTTCAGATTGGACAGTAGGAAAAGGTTTGTCACTGAAGGTGTGGTTAGTCACTGAAACAGGTTTCCCAGGAAAATGGTCATGGCATCGAGGCTGACAGAGTTCAAGAAACATCTGGATGATGTTCTAGCCATATATATTAGTTTTAAGTAGTCTGTGAGGAGCAGAGAGTTGGATTTGATGATCCTTAAGGATCCCTTCCAACTTGAGATGTTCTATGATTCTATGATTGTATAATGATTTTAATATATAATGCCTAAAATTCCAAGTCCTGCAGCCACTACGTAGTCATTGGTTACCTACAATCCATATTCATTTAGAAAGGGCTTAGGCCTATATCTTGGTGAGAATCTGGAGAAGTTCACTAACAGTGTCTGATATGTATGCTTTTTTACAAGGCAGAAATTCATAAATTTATGCTTTAGTGTACATATATTTATTTTAATACTATCATCTGCCTTACTAACAGATATTGCCTTCAGTTTATCCATTTCTTTAACAGACTGTGGTGAGATGTCAGACTTAAATTTGTTACTTTTCCTCACTTTCATATTACTTTCTTCAATTTAACACTTACCATTTTTAATATATTTAGCTGAAAATAATTATTTATAAAAAATATTAAGTGATTTCAGGCATGGACAAACAATTTGTTTCTTTATGGAACTAATGCTGGTGTGAAATGACAGCAAATACTTTATTCTTCCCCCTAGCCAAAAAAAAACTAGTACATATCTCATTTTTATTCATCATCTATAAGCTTGTCACTTAGTCAATATTTTTAATAAAATATTTAAGAATGTATCAAACCAGACTTGTTTGACATTTGGAAGTTAGTAATTAATAGGAATGTCATGTATTGATTAATATACTATACACAAGAATAAATTAGTTATTCTGTTGAGCAACATGGTCTTTTATAGCAATGTGCTGTCAGAGCAAAAAGCTCAGTTACTTGTTAAAGGAGCACATTGTTATAAATTATATTAATTTCAGCTCTTTTCAGCTCTTTTATTTCACACTTCGACTAGAAGTATGAAAAGCTAGTGACTACAATAAACAGTTGTGACATGCATTAATAGATGACTATTTCAATAACTACAAAATGTAAATTTGAGAAGAACTGCAAAATATGCTAGAGGTTTCTAAACTAGATACTGCCTCCAGGGGAGGAAATATTCTAAATGTTCTTGCATATATCATATTCTAATGAATATTCAGTATACCTCAATGGTCTAAAGAGTGAACAAAATGTCTCAGTTATGTTGTAAAGAGAAAAATGGAATAATCCATGCAGATTTCCTTCACAGGACTTGATTTTATGTTATCTATTCATATAACCACCATAACTAAGCTTTAAAAATGATATCTTATATTAAAGGTCTCTTATATATCAACACATGTATCTATATACAATATGGTTTTAAAAATGCTATCTAATTATGCAGGTAAAATGTAACATATAGGATTCCCAAGAGGAAATATGAAAAAAAAAAAAAAAAAAAGACAAAAATTAAACCATGAAAGGCATGAAGGTTTTATTTGCATACAGATTCCAATATATGGCATCTTCAGGCAGATATGGAGAAGTCAGATAAGCTATGCACTACGTTAGTGTAGAGCTTTGCCTAAGATCATATAAAGGTAAATTGAAGGTGGTTTTATCGCTCTGGATTCAAGTTTGCTCTCACCAGTCCAGTTCAAAATACTGGTAGAGAATCTTGATATCTTCTGAATTTTCATATCAGCATATCTGACATGATATATCCAGGGCCCTGTAAAGAACTTCATTACAAGAAAATTGTTCACCTCTCTGTTCAAAGATATGTCTCCTAAAACAGTCTCTTTCCAAAAGTAATCAATGGACAAACATAATAGTATGGACTACTTCTAGCTTCTGTTTTTCCTAATTTTATATATAAATTGAACTTTCCAAAGGAAGCTATCTGTCCACAAGATCTACCATAACTCATATGTACCGACAAGATAAGAAGATTTGAAAGTTCCTTGAAAATATTTTGCTTTCTTAGACACGTTAGTGCAAATCACAGCCTTTTAGCTGACATTTCTTATGCGTAGTGTATTTTTTATTTATTTATGATATTTTAAGCCTGAAAGGGACAGAAATGATACAATATGATTCTGGTGACTAACTAAAAAGCAAACCTTAATATACATTTGAAAAAATAAATGTGAACAGTCCTCAGCAATTAAAAATGGGCTTACACAGAATGCATAACTTCATTCTCAGAGAATAATTTGGACAACTATAATGAAGATGTCTTTCAGTAACACTGCCACTGGGTTCATTTTCAAAAACTATATGCAAGGCGAATGTATGAAACTGGTGAGCGAGTATGCAGTCCTAATCTAGTCAGGGTCTCAAATTGTGCAATATTATTTCTTCTTGTCTTTCACATTATCTTTTCTTTAGGCATCTATTTTATTCTGCGGACTTTGCTTCACCTTTTTTCTTGATCAAATGTAGCAATGAGAAACTGCTTTCCTCTGCCATTAGGAAAGGATTAGTATTTGTCTATTGATAGGAAGAAAGTTCTAGTGAATAATTGCTGACAGTTTCTGTTCTCTTTGCAGAGGATTAGAAAATTCTCGTTTCAGCCTTGACAGAAGCTCTGTAATTCACCACAACAAAGATATTTCTTCAGTGTTGTCATGGTTTAAGCCCAGAGGGCAACAAAGCACCACTCATCCGTTCATTCACTCCTTCCCCCTCAAGAATGGGGAGGAGAAAATACAACAAAAGGCTCTCAGATGAAGACAAGTACAGTGAGGGATGACTCACCCATTATGGTCATGGACAAAAGACAGACTCATTTGGGGAAGAAAAATAATATTAATTTAATTTGAATGCTACCACTTAATTTCCCAATCAAACAGAGTATAACAGTGAGAAATACAACCACATCTTAAAAACACCTTCCACCCACCCCTCCCTTCTCTGGCTCAGCTTTGTTCTCAATTTCCCTACCTCCTCCCCTCCAATACCACAGGGGACAGGGGATGGGGGTTGTTGTCAGTTCATCATCAGTTGTTTCTGCCAGTCCTTCCTCCTCAGGGGGAGGACTCCTCACATTCTTCCCCTTCTTCACCATGGGGTCCCTCTCAGGGGATACAGTCCTCCGTGAACTTCCTCCAACATGAGTCATTCCCACGGGCTGCATCTCCTCATGAACTGCTCCAGCGTGGGTCCCTTCTGCAGGCTGCAGTCCTCCCAGCAACAAACTGCTTCAGCCTGGGCTTCCCTCAGTCCCAGCCTTCTTCAGGTACAGCCACCTGTTCTGGATTGAAGTTGTCCATGGGCTTCAGAGGGAAAGCCTGCCCTCTCACCATGGACTACAGGGGAGTCTCTGCTCTGTCGCAAATTCCCCTCCTTCTCCTCCTTTCTTCAACAGACCTCGGTGCTTGCATAGGTAATTCTCTTATCACTCCTTCTCCTCTTTCCAGGTTCCCATTCTTAAATATATTGTCACAGAGGCACAGCCACTGTTACTAAGTGTCTCAGCCTTGGCCAGAGGTGTTTCCAACTTGAAGCCAGGGGAGCTTCAAGAAGCTTCTCACATAAGCCATGTCTGTAGCCCCTCCTTCACAACCTAAACTTCACCACACAAACCCACATGTCCATTATGATGGTATATCACTACCTTTGAGGTTAACATTTTCTCAAAAGAAAGGAAATAATACAGTTTCCCTTGCAGATACTAGGAAACTAAGACACAGTGGCTTGCAGGGAGAAGTTTAGAGTTGGAATTAATCTGTTCTCAAGGGAAAATTAGCACTAAATTCTGGTAATTCTTGTAATTCAAAACAGAATTCCAGTATTTAAATTTCAAATCTGAATACTTTTTTTAGAAAGACACTGTGTAGAACTCCCAGCACTGCTGTGTGATGGCATTCAAGATGATCTGCTCCATAACCTCCCCCAGCACTGAGGTCAGACTGACAGTCCTGTAGCTTCCCATATTCTCCTTCTGGCCCTTGTTGATGGGCATCATATTTTCTAACCTTCAGTCAACTGGGACCTCCCTAGTTAGCCAGGACTACTAATAAATGATTGAAAGTGGCTTGGTGAGCATTTCCACCAGCATATTCAGTACCCTTGGGTGTATCCCATCTGTCCCCATAGGCTTGTGTGTGTCTAAGTGGTGTAGCAGGTTGCTAATCTTTTCCCCTTGGATTATAGGGGCTTCATTCTGCTCCTCATCCCTGCCTTCCAGCTCAGGAGACTCTCAGAATAACTGGACTTACTATTAAATACTGAGACAAAGAAATCATTAAGTACCTCAGCTTTTTCCTCAGTCTTTGTCACCATGCTTCCTCACACATCCAATGAAGGATGGAGATTCTCCTTAGCCCTCCTTTCGTTGCTGATTTATTGAAATATCTTCTTTTACGGCTGTAGCCAGATTAAGTTCTAGTTGGGCTTTTGTCCTTCTAATTTCCTCCGTGGATAACCTCACAACATCCTTGTTGTCCTTCTGAGTTTCTTGCTCTTTCATCCAAAGGTCATAAACTCTCTTTTTTGACCTGAGTTCCAACCAAATTTCTCTGTTCAGCCAGGCTGGTCTTCCCCGCTGGCTCATCATTTAGCACATGGAGATGGCCTTCTACACCTTTAAGATTTTTTTCTTGAAACATGCCCAGCTTCCTAGATTCTTTTGCCCTTCAGGACTTCCTCCCAAAGGACTCTGTCAAGGAGGCTCTGAAACAGAGGGAATAAAGGAAGTGAGAGAAGAAAAAAGGAGGAGAAAATAGGGGAAAAAAGGGAACAGAAAACTTAGAAGAAAAGTAAATGGAGAAGAAAGGAAGGAAAGAGTAAAGGAGAAGAGAGGAGAGGAGATTTGTGATGGGGATCTGTGACAGAATAGGGGGTGGATCACAATGGGGCTGTCACAAGGGGCACAAACAAGCAGGGGTGCTGCAGTGCAGCCTGGGCCAACAGTGAGTGTGAGTGTACACATGGTGGGGAGTCTGAGCTGGACGAGGACCAGGGTAGAAATGCCAGCTCCTGGAGGGGTTCTCACCCTGGTGTGAGGGTCCAGCCACTCAGGGAAGCACCTTGGGCAGAGCACGGTGCCACCCAATTCCCTTGCCCCCTTTCCTAGCCTGCAGCTCCCAGCCCTTCTTGTCCTACTACCAATGACCTCCTGCGCAGCCCCAGTGAGACACTTTCTCTTCTGTCTCCTGCAGGCCATTGCTGTCCTTGTTATTGCTCATGCAGCAGTGCACAGAGCAGATGAGCTGGAAGATGACTCAAATGATGCAGAATGTAGAGCAGACCCGGGAGTAGAACATGTTGGCAGGGGAAGTCCTGTTGTTTTCTGCATTCCAGCAATGGTGCTTCTGGGCTCTCATCTTGGGGCAGGAGTCCTGCTCCTGCGGCTCTGCTAGAGGACCAGAAAAAAAGTTTCATAATTCAGAAAGCATATGCAAGCAGGGCAGTCCCAGAAGTCAAGAACAGAAGGAGGAAGAAGAGGTAGAAGACAACAACTCTGGTGATATATGTCACCTGTGCAAATTTCTAGCTGATCACATCCAGTGACTAGTGCCGTATATGGCTGATGTGCAAGTTGGTGGAGGATCTGGTAGATGAGCTTCTTAGTGCTTGCCAAAGATTTTCTGGGAGTAACTTCAAGCCACAGCTGCAGCCAGCCATTGGGATGAAGGTTGGAGTGCCTGGAAGGTCAATGTCCTCTACTGCCTTCTTGTGCCCCTGCAGCCTCCCCCTGGACATGCCTTCCACTTGGAGGTGGGCACTGCAGAGAAAATGTCTGACCAAGACTTCTGCCTCCATGTGCAGCTACAGTGCATGTGCATGAGGGAGCAGCTGGTGGAGGACATATTATGCTTCCTCCACCATCACAAGGATGAGCTGAAAAGTCAAGACCCCATCCTCCTCAACACCCTTTGCACCAACTCTTTCTTAGACATCAAGAAAGTTGCCTGCTGATTCCAGATGCTCGTGAAAGACACCTGGAAGGTTATGGCTCAGTCACACCACTGCCAGCTGACAGTGCTGCCTACTACACGCTCTTGCAAGCTTAGGCTAATGAACACCTCCCAGGAAACCCTGTCCATTGAGGTGATTTTTGAGGTACAGCTAGACAACTTAGATTCCTTCCTAAACCTTGAGTAGTCAGAGGACAGCTTTATCACCAGCATGATGTGGCAGGAGAGCTGTGATGTGGCTGAGATGCATCAACAGGCAAGGCCAGCACAACAGCTTCCACCCCAGAAGTGAGAACTTTCTATAACAATAATGTATATATGAACACCTAAAAAGCAATTGTTGTTCATAGTAGCTGAAATTAAAAATAAAGAAAATTATCAATTTTTTTTAAAAAAAGAACAACAAACTTCAGTTATTCAATTTGTAAAAAGAAACTTACTCTGTACTTCCACTGTAATATATTAAATAAATCTATAAATTAAATATTTTAATATTTAAATTTATTTTTAAAATATTTGAATTAATTAAATATTTTTACTTAATTTTCCTATTAATAGAGGACTTTGAGTAAGTCTGTATGCCAAATTTTTGTAAGTATTCAGTTTCTTGTAAATATTCTAAGTCTCTGGGGAGTTTCTTTAGAATAAATTGACTCTAATATGAATGTTGACACAATCTTAACTTTAAACATTCATATCTTACATGAAATGTTGAAAAAAAACCTTTTAATTATCCATTAAGTTAATATAATATTAGGTAGTAGAAGCTTTCTTAGTTAAGCTGCCTTCCTTAACACATTCACTTTAATAATATACACAACCAACTGTAAAATTACCATATTTAAAGGTCAACTTCCTTTAAAAAGCAATTCCACTCTTAAATTTACCAAACTTCAGAGATAATATTTATTTTAAATAGTTTTCTGAAAGCTGTATGATTTTGTTGCTGTTGTTGTTTTATAGGATCACAAGTGTCTAATATATGGTAAACTGCAAAAAACAAAATATCCTGGATTTTCTATGACATAGTCTAGAACCACAGAAAAAATAATAAGTTATATGTCAGTCACACTTGTGACTACGCAACCACAGGATTCACGTAAGTCTCTACAGGGACAGGTACAGCATCTTATTTATGAGTTATGCATTTTTACCTATTCACTTTTATTTGAAACATTAAAACATATTCTGATGATGTCATATATGTCAAATCTGTATACAGAAAAAATATTTATACTTTCCAATTATAATTCAGAAAAAAAAAATAAAAAAAAAACAAAAAAAAAACCTTTTTGGTATTTGTTAAGGGAATAAAAACTTTTTTTTTTTCTTCCTACTAAGTCTATTCTACCAAGATGATGGCTCAATTCCCACTGGATGTGTTCTGATTCTTCAGATAACTAGTGAAAGATTCTCACTCTCCTTACCTTTCTATTATGATATTATTCCACTGAAATTCTCTGTAAAGCTGAATTAAATTTAGATGACACCACTTGGGTCTTGATCCAAAATCCATCAAAGTCAATGACTCTCTTTGAGAATCAAGTTCCAAAGATAGTTTTTAAATACTTTTGAGGTAATGATAACCTGAATATATATCCCAAAGAATGTCTGTGTTCTGGGACTGTTTCTGAATTCAAGCCTAATATAATATGAAGGCTGAGAAATCTTCAGGCTTCAGCAAGGTTCACAGGTTATACTTACTTAAAAGTTAGGAACCACAGTCTATGAGAAGCTTTGGGAGTAAAATAGCTAAGGGTTCTTACAGTGATTCATGTTCTCATGTTTCAAGTTGGTTTATGATTATTCTTTACAACTTATGCATTTCATGGTAATGAGGGAGAGACACTGCACAACATAAGACAAGACCCTGGGAGACTCTTAAAACACCAGAAGAGTTAGAAAAGAGTGCCTAAACTTTGTGGATCTCATGTATAGTAACTTAGACAAATTGTATAAGTACTGAGTTCCATTTAATTCTGAGATGGGACTGTTTATCTCCAAGGATGGAAGAAGCAATTTACTGGTCTTGGACTTCAGGCAAGCAGACTTCAGCTTATTCAGAGAACTGGGATCCCAGGGGAGGAAACTCTGAAGGCATTAGTGGTCTGTCCTGGGAACTGCTCTTTTCAACGTTTTAATCAATGAGCCAGAGGAACAAATAGAGGGCTTGCACATAAAGTTTGCAGATGACACTGGATAAGGGGACCAGTTGATATGCTGGTGCCTACAGGGAGGTCACCCAGAAGACAGAGCCAGGCTCTTCACAGCGGTACATGATGAAAGAACTCATGACAACAAGCATAAATTGAAAAAAGAGTGGTTTAGACTAGTTATTAGGACAAATCTTTACCTAATGAGGACAGTCAGGCAGGGGAACTTGTTCCCCTGCAAGGTTGTACAGACTCCATCGTTGGAGGTTTTCAAGACCGAACTGTAACAAACCTTGGCCAACCTTATCTTCTTGGAGAAGGAGGTTGGAGAAAAATGTCTCCAGGTCTCTTCTGGCATGAATCATCTTGTGATTTTCTCATTATTTCCTGGCTATTTTAAGTTACCAGAATCAAATTTTGTTTTTGACAAGATGAACTTTCTGAAATTACTCAGGGACTATATTCTTTTGGAATACTTCGGAGCTTAGACTTCAGTTCAGATAGTCTATGTCAGGAACTGAGACTGTAGTATGATTCAACGTTCCTTTCAATCAGGGAGCAACTAAGAAGGCACTAGTAGGTGTTTTAAAACATACAGTGGGTTTGTCTTCTGCTTTAATTTCAGCTTTCATGTTTTATGATGGAAAAAAGAAGTAGACTTTTTTACATAATGAAATTGCATCTCCGAATCATTTACCTTAGAATTTCAAGACAAGACCTGAGGCTCAGTTTACAGGTTTGATCTTTCACTTCTCACATCCTAAAGGAGTCCTTTAACTAGAAGGGTAGGGAAAAAATGGTGATTCTATTATATTCTGTTCTTTCAGTTTCATAGCTTCTAGGGAAGGTATCATTTTGTCTGTAGGGATCACTGACATCTACAAATGAATGAAGAACACTGGAGTGAGAAACTAAGATTCAGGATTCCCTTTACATTAATTTCTTACATCAAGCTGTAGTCAGATAACCGGCTGAATACCTTCTTTGTCTCTTTATGTCCTAATAGCTGTGTTACATGGATTATTGGAGACGTGGGTGAAATCCTATTCATGATGAGGGGTTTTCTACTTCCTAGGCTTTTGTCTCAAACTGCCATCTTTTAAGTTCAATTTGACACTGGGAAGACAATATGAACTTGTTTACCAAAATATTTCAATCACAGATCTATACAAAATCTTGTGAATTACACAACTTCTTTGTACCATGGGAGAGAGTGAAGTCCAGTAGAGAAGCTGAGCATCTCACACTAGTGTTTTCTCACTCAACCTCCCTATCCTGTAGGAGAGATGGGACGGGGTCAGTATAGCAGTCCTAACTGTGGCTGTGTTGTCCTGAGTCTAGACAAGGACTTGTCCAGGCATCTTTCTCTTCTATCACCAGAGGGTTTTTTTTTTTGTGTGAACCTAGATACCATTAGTGCTAAAATAGGGCAGAGAATACCTGATTTTTGACTAGCTTCTTCAGTGTCACTTGGGACCTAACAATGGGCCATCGTGAGTACTCACAATCTGCCTGTCTGGTAGGTTCTCAGGAATTCATGATTTTTGCAGTGACTGATGCATTTGCAGCAATCACACTGATTGGCAGGTTATTTATCCCAACTTACTCCTCTATCCTTATAAACAAGCTTCTCCCTTGACAGGTTTACACTGACTGTCCTCTGTGGTATTTTCCATCATTTTAACTATCCCCATGCAGCAATGGCCACCACCAGTGTTAACACACACTGTGGACCACTTTTCCTGTTCAACCACTTCTAAGACTAATTACATCACTAAAGCCTTTGTCCCTAGAGTACAATGTCCTCAATGTTTTGCATGTGTTCTGAGGTACCACGCACCTCTAGGATCTCTTAAATTAGCCCATAGTAAATGGTGTGACGATGTTTCTACCGATGGGATAATTGTTTCCACTGTACTGGATTCCTTACCAGGTAAAAACAAGGTGTGTTTACTTTCCTCCATTGTGGGAATTAAAAAGGTGTTTTCTTTGTCCATAGTGGCATGCTGTCCAACTTGTTTTGTTTCCAGTTCATACGGCATATGAAGCACATCCGGGACAGCAGCAGGCAAAGCTAGGGTCATTTCTTTTAGGACTTGCTAATCCACTAGCCATTACTCCTCATTTAACTTTTTGACAGGCTATACCACACTACTGTAGAGGGATTGGGTTTGTGTTACAACTGTTTGCTCCTTGAGACCATGCTTCAGTGCTAATTCTACCCCTTCAGCTCTCCTTTCCCAACATTTCAACAACCATGTGATCAGTCCTTCCCCTATTTGCAATTTGTGCTACCTCCTAGGTTGTGCAATGCCACGGGGGTACATGAGCAGGGGTTGAGGTGAAAGTATTAGGGCTCCATAACAGCAGCTAGACTCTCCCATTCCAGTCCCCCAGACACAACCTTGGTCAGCCCCTGGAGCGGACACATCTGCCTTCTCCTCCCCTTGTTCTTCTTTAATAACTGTGATGGGGCTGCTTATCTCTGGGGAATAGAACGAGTACCCTCTCATCACTATTGATCAAGAAGGAGGACTGTACATCCCCACCCTAGACATCAGGTTCCCAGATGGGAGTACTTTGTTTACTACTATCCTGGGTTTGAGTGAGTGGTGGGGTTTTCTGGTAGCAGGGAAGGGGGCTATAGGGGTGGCCCCCTGTGAGAAGCTTCTCGAAGCTCCACCAGCTCCACTTCTGTTTGGAAAACTGAGCCAATCAGCTGCGCCTCTGCAATAACATATTGAAGAAGGGACCTGGTGATGTGCAGTCGGACTTGTGAGGAGGAGTTATGGCAGCTGCGTGAACATCAAGGTCAGTGGAGGAACGGAGGAAGAAAGGAGGGAAGAGGTGTGCAGGAGCAGAGACCCCCTTGTATCCTGTGGTGAGATTGCAGGGCAGCCCCCCCGTGCCACCCATGAAGATCTACAGTGGAGCAGACATTGATTTATGGCCTGTGTTTTTCAGCTGGACGACCAAGGTGCTGTGCCCAAAGAAGGCCAGGGACTTGTGGGAAAAAGTAGACCCTGCTGTTGTAATTCAGCACTGGGAAGACTGCAGCATGCGGGGGTGTCCCATGCCAGAGGAGCTCAGGAAGCCTGCAGCCAGTGAGAGGGACTCCAGTCGGAGAAAGTTGGTGTCCCACACTGGAGGAGTGTAAGGAAATGCTGTGGCCCGTAGGAGGGACTCACATTGGACAAAATTTTTGGAGGACTCTCTCCTGTGAGAGGGGGACCATGATGGAGCAGAGGGAACAAGTTCCAGAAGCTCCCCCCACCGAAGATGGAAGAAGCAGCAACACTGAGTGCACCCCCCATTCCCTGCCCCTGTGCCGCTGGCAGGAGGAGGTAGAGATATTGGGAGCAGAGCTGAGCCTGGGAAGAATGGAGGGGTGGGAGGAAGGTGTTCTTGAGATGGGGCAATGCTTCTCACTGTCCTACTCTGTTAAGTGTTGTTAGTGTCTGTAATAAATCTATGTTCTTTTTTTCTTCCCCTAATGAGTCTGCCTTTTGCTCATGACCATAATGGGTGATCTACCCCACCCAGTCCTATCTGGAGTTCCAAGCCTGGCTCATCTGTCCCTTTTCATTGCTGGAAGAGAAGAGGGAGAGAGTGGCTGCGTGGTGTTTGGCTGCCAACCAGGCTCAAACCACGACAACTACATCACTCTTCCTCTGGTTTGTGTATTATTTTCCATTAAAAAACAGTGCATAAAAGAACAAACCCACAACAAAGCCTCCCATAGGGGCACCAGGGAGTTCTTATTTCTTATCCTGTTCTTACTTTATCACTTAAACATTTTATCAAGTCTCATCCCTACATAATCACACTTTGGGATATGGGGTTTACCAACCAACTTGAGTAATGACTTGTACAAAGGCATCCCTTGCTGCACCAATCCCTTATTGAGAGCAACGTCCTGCTGCAATCTCGAGTCCCAGTTCCTAATACCCATTAGAACCCACAATACAGATACCTGTGGTCTAAATAGTTGGTATCCCACTGAGGACAGTAAACTTCACTACTGAATTAAATGAACTCTTCACCACAGGAGAGATGACACATCCTCGGGGTAAGGTTGAGTGAGTCAGTATGGTAGTCCCAGCCATACATTGCTGGTTGCTGGGCTGTGTGGTCTTCTGCACATTTCTCTCAGGTGCTAGGATTGCCTACTCTGCACAGTTGTTGATCACCCTTCAGGTCTCTGTTATTATTATTATTATTTTTATTAGATAAAAGTGGAAATGGTTTCCTACAATTTATTGTTTTAGCCTAGTGGATAACACATTCACCTGTGATGTAAGTCTTAAACAGTCTTTAGTTCAAAAGATTTGAGCTTGCTTACCAAATGAAGCATCTGTAACTAAGAAGCTACAATACATTACCTTCCCCTGAGTATAGTTTGAATTCTTATTTGCTGAATTTGAAAAGTACTTCCCCTATAACCTCTGGCTGACAGCAGCAAAGGGCTGATGGGGGGAAGGGGACGGGCAGAAAGAGCCTTTTTCTTAGTGCTAGAATTTCACTACAGCTGTGAGAGTTATTATCTGCTTAATGATATTAAATTAAATATAACAGTTTTAAAAATCATGGTGAAAATTGCTTTCTTCAAGCTTACACATTCTTACTCCTGAAAGATTATTCAACTTCTCAGATGTCAGGTTTTACATTATTTATCAGTTAACATAAATTGTTAATATATGCCAGTTAATATATAGAGAGGTAGACTCAGAAGTGGAAAATAAACTAAGAAAATCAATGCCAGAATTAGAAGAACAGGAACAAGATGGAAATAAACGGAAAATAAAATGTTAACTATATAACAAAAAACCTCCTCTGAATACAATAGAATTTGATGAATTATCAGTTTATTACTATAAATATATTTAAATAATAATATTAAAGTAATATTAGTTATATTGAGTGATAGAAATACATATATTCTATACTTATAGAAATATTCAAGAGTTTATTTCATTTTAACTAGAAAATTTATTATTTCCAATCATTGAATAAAAGAAAGGACTATTTCCTCAGTTATTGAGCTTCAATCATCTTAAGGGAGAAATCAATTAAGAATGTCTATTACGAAATATAATGTCACCATTAACATTAATCATCAACTAAGTACAGTTGTAATTTATTTATAAAAGTACCAGCCAATGGTCCAGAAAAAGTCATATAAAAAATTATCTATCCTGATCATGCAATGAAATCACATAAGATTAAGTTCATATAATAAATATCTAGAATATGTTATTAATCAAGTATAACCTTGCAACGCAAAGATTTACAAATTCTCTATACAGAATAGTCCCAAAGGTAATTTATTTCACTTCTGAAAACATATTCTTTACTTATTTTTCAGTATCTTATTTTTGGAATAATGCTTAACTTATTTAATAAAAGCCATATATTGCCATGGGTAACACATTCCTTCAGAATAAACCACTTCAAGTTGATTAGATTAGTAATGAAGTGCAGTAAACCTGAATCAGATGTCTGACTGCTGAAGAGCCTAAAGAAGTAATATTATTATCCTAAACCTCAATTTCCTCAATTCAAAGATGTCACTGGTGATTTTAGCCATATTTGAAAACCAAACCAAATGCTATCAATAAATAAAAATATGCATGATTTAGTGTATATAGGAGTAAGATAGTACTATCATCATCCAAAATAAGAGTAACAAATCAGATAGTTTCCTTCCCTAGTCAGAAACTAGACTTTATTGGTAAAAAATGATGTTGCACATAAAAAATTAAATGTGCTCTCTGGTATTCCTTATTCTTTGATTCTATTTCAACTGTACAGTTGTGCTTAAATTTAATTATGATAATAATTCAACTTCTAGAAACTTTTGGGTGACATCAGGTCACCTAGAAGGAACTGGAAATTTCCAATTCAGCAATTGCATGGTTAAATCAAGATTAAAAGAAGCAAAGAAGGATTGCTAGAATAAGAAAACTGAAGTTTTAAAAAATTGCTTTTAAAAGAGATTTATTTACTTTCTGGAATAAATTAGCATATTCTTACACATAGCATACTTTGGTTTAGCCAATGTATTTTAATTTTAGTCTATAGGATTAATATCTATCTTATTTTTACCCTGGGTATCGTTTTACTCTGGATGTTGATCAGAAGCCTGTGAAAAGTGCCTACAGCGCATTGAACCAATTAGAGAACTGTCCCAGATCGTTAGAAGAATTTCACTCTGTTTTACAGCTGAGGCTTAATCTAGGATGCTAATAGTTACAGAAAAACAAACTTTATTTATAATCCAAAACTAAATCTCCCTCTATAGTGAAGATATTATTTCAGAATAATGTTTCAAATTAAAAGTCCAAAAGTTTCCCACTAGAGAAAACTTTCACAAGTTTGGGATCTGCCTACATCCTGAACAACATCAGCTTTTGCTCTGGACTACATGACTGTTTTGGTTATTTGTAGTGAATACTATTATTGAAGTTTAGGACAAAGCCAAGTATTTCTCTTAAATTCAGGCCATTCTCTGCCCCTTATACATATAGATAAAAGGAAAGTATTCAGTGATGAATTGCACATTTGACTTTAGTGCCTGCCCCTTTAATATCATCTCGTCTTTGTTATTTCAGTTTAGACTATAACTCTGGTACCTGAAAAACAGGCTATTCTAATGATTTCTGTCAAATCTTTGTCCTACAAGAATGAAAAAGCTGCCGATAAAATGAAATAGTAGAAAAGTTTCATGATATATTGGCACTTTTTCCTCATAGCTTGTAATGAAATATTTCTTTGCTACCTAATTATCAGTACAGGTTTAGTTTATCTTTTTTTTTTTTTTAATTTTGATTTTGTATGACTTTACATACAACGTGTTTTTGCTCCAATGAATAAAACCATGGAAGCATCAAAGATCTCCTTCAACCTAGTTAAAAAAGAATTATGTACTTGATCAAAAATTAAGTCAGTTAGATGAGAGTCAATGAAATACAACATGCATTTAACAAAGATAAATCATGCCCAATTTACCTGACAAGTTTTTGGACAGAATAATGGATATTTTACAATAGAAATATACACTTGACCTAATATTCCTAGACATCAATAAAGACCTCGATATATTGACACATTACTAGGAAAGCTGGAGAAGGTAAAGATTTCTCAAGTGAAAAAGGAATTATTCAAAAGGAATAAAAAAATTTATAATGATGAAAGGGGACCACTAGTTGATTTGTGCAGGAAGAAATTCCTCAGCAGTCTTATTTAATATTTAATTCTTTTCACCAATGATTTCTACTAAAATAAGAGTGGAAGAGTTAATAAAATTTGCTGATAGAAAATAAGGAAGTAATAATATTTTGGATGATTGGAATATTACATAGATGATGTTGAGAACTTAATTATAAAGTGGGATTGAATTTCTTATCCAAAAATATAGATCATACACTTTGTGTTGTGGTTTGAGCCTGGTTGGCAGCTAAAGGCCACGCAGCCGCTCACCCACCCTCCCCCCACTTGGGAATGGGAAGGGAACTGGAGGGGCAAAGGGAGACCCGTGGGTTGAGATAAAAACAGTTTAATAACAGTAACAGAACAATACGTTGACAGCAGTATCAGCAGGTAATGTACAATACAGCTGCTCACCACCCACCAAACAACACCCACCTGCTCCCAGCTGGCAATCCCCAAACACAAAGGCACCACAACCACACTCCAGGAAGTGAGAGCCCCTCCTGGCCCACTCCTGCCTTTATATAGTGAGCACAATGTCACATGACATGGGATATCAGCCAATCCGGACCCAGTTCTCCAGCTGTGCTCCCCCCGCCCCCGCACACAGGTGAGGGCACTAGGACCTGGGGAGCCCCTGGGGTCTCAGTGTGCTGCAGCACTCCTCCCACTGCCAAACCAACAGGAACTCTAGTCTAGCCCCAATCAGGACACTTTGGCATCTTAAGAAGTCTTCCTGGTACAGTATGGGGCGTCTTTGATTAGGAAAGACACTTAAAAGAAGATAGATAAGTGTATAAATAATTCAGAGGTTGCTTATAGTTAACAGAATTACAAGGTTGGGAAAACAGCAAAGAGCCTGAAAATGTATTGGGTAAGAAATTTACAGTGAACATAGCTTTGGTCATCTGTCTAATAAAACTTTTTGGTCCCATTCACAAATGAGTAGAAAATTGCCTTATTCTTGGAAGTCACTAAGCACTTTCCAAGAAAATCTGTAAATTAAGTTCCCTCCAAGAAGCACTGATCTCTTACCAAGACCCATGTATATGCATAATGTGTAGTAACTTTTATCATTTGCATCACCCAACAGATAAAATGTGCATCACTGAACATTTTTGATTAAGAAGCATTTATGAAAAATTACTATGTTCCAAGGCTTTATGAAAGTGACCATATCTATAACATATATAAGGCCTCAATGAGATTTGCAAATAAGTAGTATTACCAGCACTTGGGTTTTTTTATAATTTAATGATTGAATTTAACACAATTGCTTTTCAATGGATTGGTGCATTTTCTGTAACTGTTTGTTACAATAATCACAATATTTTTCAGAGGAACTTTGAGGAATCCTTTTCCCTTTAGAGACTTATTTTGCCTCTTCCAGTTGAAAAGTCCCCCACTTAACATAACTACAGTTCCCATACAAATGAACTCTCTCCTTTGATTAAATGAATAATAATTATATAGTAGGACACAAAATACTTCATTAACATTATTAACTGGAGCATCATGGAAAGTCAACTGTTCGGAACCACCATCTCCTTCTGTTCTTCAGTCTTTCAACTCTGATTTCTTTTTCTCTATAGCTTTTCCTATTCTTGATGACTCCTTATCATATTAAGCACTTTGATTTCCTCTATTATAGACCATATGAAAATATATTATTATTTTATAGAATACTATTAGATTATAGAATATATTTTATATTCTAAATATAAAGGCATTTTGTATATCTAAATACATTTACAAATGTAAATATATTTTTATGCCTCTAAATATCCTCTTCCCTTGTGACAGAGGAAGGTTCTTCTTTTCCCAAGGCATTACCATCTGTGACTCTCCCATCTTCTCTGTAGTGTAACAATCTTCAGAAGTCAGTTGTTATGTCTGTTTTGACCCATTAAAATTCATCATGTAGAGTAGTTGCTTATGCAGCTAAATACCAAGCTTCCTTCCTCAGGCATCCTTTTCAATTTTCTCTTTAGTCTTTGTCTTCCCAGATTATTTTACCCTGTAATTTTACCCTAGCATTACCCGGAACTATAAAATCAGAGATTCTCAATCTGTGCTGAAATGTGATCTTTTGGTATTATTTAGTATAAATTTGATTTTTATTTTTGTATTCATATATGAATAAGTGATATTTGACTGTAGGTAATACACATTCATGAGAGACAGGACAACAATAAAATCTGTCCTGTATTGTTTGTACATAAAATTATAGGAGGTCTATTTCAGACATTATTTGCTCATTTTGTCACAACCTGGACCTGAAAGGTAGGCGGATGTGGAGCCAGGAGCCTATCTGTATTTGAGTTCCTTGAGTTGCCAGCAACATTTCTGAGCTGAAACTTGCTGTGAACCCAGTTTAGTTGGATTCTTTGACTTCTAATGATTGCTTAGATTTTTAATGATGTTTAGATGATTCAACAGAAAACTGAACCATGATTGTTCTAAGCTGAAAAACAAATTTTGGTTTAGTGTCAGGTCTGGAACATGCTGCCCTCCTCCTTGGAGTTGGCCTGTCTTCACTCAGTGCCAGTGGTGGGATGCAGCACACTGGTGCAATCTTGGCTCAGACCACTGTGTGAGAAAGAGGATTCACTGGGGTGGCCCTGCTTTGTTCCACTTCATCTGCAGTTCTCTCCCTCATCCCAGAGGTGTGTCACAGCCCTGCTGCTGCCCAACCACATCCCTGCTGTCCCAGCCCTGATTCCCTCTTGCTGACTTTACTTCTGATGTGAGCAGCTATAAAGGCAGTCTGGATAGAAGGGGAAAAGTACTGAGCAGAAGAAAAATATTGCTGAAAAATACTGACAGACTATCGCGCAGGGTGGTGGGCCCCTGTCGGGGCTGCCCCTGCCCTGCCCATGTGGCTGGCACTCCCTGCTCCTAGTGTCCCTTTCTTTACATAATAGCCCAGTATTGCTGCTCCTAGACCATTTAGTTTGGTTGTATTTGATTAGAAATTACTCTCATGTTAAATTAACACTGCAGAGGAAAAATTAAATAATGCAGTTTAAGAATTTATCACTGCCTTCAAGGCAGATGGTTGTAAATGAATCCAATATCCTGGAAAAAAAAAAAAAAAAAAAAAAAAAAAAAAAAAAAAAAAACCAAAACAATAACAACAACAACAAAAAAAAAAAAAACAAAGTCAAAAAACAAACAAACAAAATAAAACAATAACAAAAAATCTTTCCTGTGAGAATATTCCTTTATTTTTCTTTTTATTATTTTGCAGGTGGTTTGATAATAACTATAATTAAATGAATATATTCACAGTGTGTTACTTAAAATTAGTTAGTGAACTGTTAATAAAAAATAATTTAATGAAATTAATTTTCAAGATCAAGAATTATTAAATGAAGAGCATAGAGTCAACTGCAGCTAATTGTAGTTAACTTCTATGAGAGGTACAGCACCCTTCTTCCAGTGTATCAGCTGAAGCCACTGTTTTTGTCTTAAATTTTGTTTCATTATTTTTAAAATTTAAATGTCATTGATAATTTCTTGTTAAATGAAGAATTTTTGTCATACTGAAATTGAAATTGTAGATAGTAAGCTCTCCTCTATCAGTTAAGTGCAAATAATCTGATCTATGTTTCTGTCATACCACAACTTAATTGCTAGGCTAAAGGTTTCTGCTATCTGTCAAGTTTAATAGTGTATGTCCTGCTAGGTCTCATTTGTCAGCACACTGTGCCTGTGTTTTTCATCTCTACAAAGTGTAAATTCTTTTTAAAAAGTAAATTATGATTCCAACTAATAATATTCCAACTTCCTATTGTCTGTCATTGATTTCCTGGTTTTCCAAAACAAAATAACTTCCTTTCAAAGTCTGATGCAACAAATTGGTTTTGAATAATTAGAAAATGCACTGCAGGTGTTAAACAATAGAAGAACAAAATACTGAATGGGATAAAGAGAGAGAGCCTTCACTTTCTTCTTTATACTCAGTTCTCATCACTGATAGTTACAGGTGTAATGAAAAACTTTTTTGTGACGTGTGACCACCCCCGAAACATTTATGTCTTAGGACCACAGAGGAACAGTGCCTGCCCCAGACAGCACCAAAGTTCAAGTGCTATGTATTGCAAGTGGTCTGCTCTATGGAGGGAGCCCTTTGTGCAACTTCCTCGGCATCACATAACTACTTTAAAGACCAGTTAATAAAACTGAGAATTAATTAAGGCAGAGATTTAAAATTTATCCTTAATTAGATATACCGCTATTTAATTTTTCACCAGTTTTCTACTTTTGTGAAGAGTCTCTCTGATGTCTGTCTGGTTCAGCTTGCACTTCCTCTGTACCATCGGCTGATGTTATACATCACCTGGGGCTGTCATGTTTCTCAGCAATGGAAGTTATTACCAGCAGAGATCACAGTTATATCTGCCATGTATTCTTTATTCTTTCATGTCAAATGAGAATCTTTTCCCCATGAGCACTTTCATATCAGTTTTCATGAAGACAATAGTTATATTTAGTCTAATGTTCTTTAAAAATATGTGTGCTGGAATTGCAGTTTATGAACTAATCTTCAAATTCCAGTAAGTGTATAAGATGAATAGGTCTTTTTGAGGCCAAGTGCATTTATCACATCACTGGTTTAATACAAAAGTCTTTAGTCAGCTGGCTGATCACTTAGTCTGCAAGAGAAAGTGCTGATAGAAGCAGCCTTTGGTATCAGAAGGAGGAGCTTAAACACAGTCACTATACATGTCAGATAGTGAGGGAAGGGAAAAGTTGCCATAATATGTTTCTATAAATAGTGTGGAGACTGAAATTATAGACACTACACTCCAATTCCCTGCTGACAGAAGTTGTATGGGAAACTGGGACAGAGGGTAACTTTTATATGACAGATTAACCAAGGGAGATAAGAGTTAATTTCGATAAACTTAATGTTTCTCTCAAGACTTGAAGGAGAGCTGGAAAATAACCAGTCTACAGAAAGGAGAAATAGAAGTCAGGGAAAGCTAATGAATGAAAGAGAATGTCACCTGTGTTTTGAAAAACAGAAATAAATATAGTATTGATATATTCAAGGTAGAGAAAGTGTAAAAAAGGTGTTCTCTGATGAGTCTTAAACAGAATAGATCTCACGCAGATTGCATACATAATATTTTATGATTCTAAATTTACAGGTCTTATTTTCACAGGTATTTGGACAATAATGTCAGAAGGTGTTTGCTAGGTTTCAGCAATATTTTACTGTTAATCAAAATATAGTAATTTGCCTACAGTACTTAGGCTGTTAGATCTTCTCTTTTGATTTTGGGAGTTAAGTAACATATGATAAAGTATTCTGTGACAGCTAATGATAGTTTATAAAAATCGTCAATACAATGTTTTAAGTAAAATCCATCCCTCCAGAGTATGACACCACTTTTTTTTGTGTCTTTTACTGTTACTTGTTGCATACAGAAGTAATTTTTGTTTTGTCTTTTTTTTGCATGAATGGTGACAAGTACTTTAGGAACCAAAAAATAAGAGTGGACAAGATGTTTCTGGGATAATAAGCAAGGATCTCAAATTATCTTTCTCTTTCAGGCAAAACACATTCTACACAATTTTTGTGCATTGTACTGATGCATAATCCAAAATTAGTGTGTAATCTTTTTTTAAGGTAAAAATGAGTCTAAAATATATTCTTTTGTCAATCAATGTGGTTTTTAAATTAAGGAGGAGATTCAGTTTGAAAAACCTCTTGCTCTAGTCAGAAAATACCCCAAAGATTTCACCATAGGCTTGAGTAAAAAAATTCAAATTAAAAGAAAAAATAAATATTAAAAGAGGACAGCTTAACGTTAGAAAAACCTGTTAAAATCCTAGAGAATGGGAATCACAGCATTAACAAGATATATACACAAAAGGACTATAAGTGAGGAAACAGTTAAAAAAAAACTAATCAAGTGTAAAATCATTACAAAGATACAATGACAGCAGGTTGGAAGTAAATATAACTTACATGATTCAAAACAATAGGTAATATATGCATTTAAGATGGCAAAGCAAGTCAGCCTCATCTCTGTGCCTGGTAAGATTATGTAATAGATTGTCCTAAAAGAGATGTCAAACATATGGAAGAGGTGATTAGAGGCACCAACATGGCTTCACCAAGGGAAAATTGTGTCTGACTAATCTAGTAGCCTTGTACTATAGAGTGACTGTCAGTGGACAAGCTACAGATGTCATCTACCTGGACATCTGTAAGGCCTTTGATACAGTCCCTCTCAATATCCTTCCCATTTAGTTGGAGAGATATGGGTTTGACAGATGGTCTGTTAGATGAATAAAGAATTGGCTGGATGGAGGTGTACAAAAAATTGCCGTCAACATCTCAATGTCCAAATGGAAAACAGTGACAAGTGGTGTCCCTCAAGGGTCTGTATTGGGACCAATACAATTTAATACCTTTATCAATGACGTAGACAGTGGGACCAGGTACACCCTCAGCAAATTCAGGGATGGCACCAAGCTGAGTGCTGCAGTTGGTGCACTAGAGGGAAGGGATACCATGCAGATGGACTTTTACATGCTTGAGAAGTGAGCGCATGTGAACATTATGAAGTTGAACAAGGCCAAATGCTAGACCCTACACCTGGCTCATGACAATCCCCAATATTAATAATGCAGGCTGCGGGATAAATGGATTGAGAGCAACCTTGCAGAGAAGGACTTGGAGAACTAGTAGATGAAAAATTGGACATAAGCCAGCAACATGCACTTGCAGCCTAGAAAACCAATTGTAACATGGGCTGCATAAAAAGAAGCATAGCCAGCGGGCTGGGGAAGGTGATTTTGTTTGGACATAAGGAAGAAATTTTTTACAGTGAGGGTGGTAAGACAGGGAAACAAGTTGTCTAGAGAAGTTGTGGATGCCCTGCCATTGGAAGTTTTCAACGTCAGGCTGGATAGGGCTTTAATCAACCCGATATAGTGAAAGATATCCCTGCACATGGCAGGGGAGGTTGAAATAGAAGATCTTTAAAAATCCCTTCCAACATAAACCATTCTATGATTCTATAATTCTGTACAAATACAGAATCTATAGATATTTTCTTGTTACCTTTTATATCACTTGTTAATTGAAACTTGGTTTTCATCTAATCTTTCTGGTTTTGTGCAACCTTTCTTTAGGCCTTCACACTTATCTTCAGTTCTATGTCTTTGTTTCCATTTTTGCACTGACCCTTTTTTCACACCTAGTATTTTCCCCAATGCTCTCATAGTATGCCTTGTTTATCACATGTTGATACTGCCACTGAAATTTAATCTGGTCTATTTCGGAGACTATCAGATTTCCTACATTTCTTTATCTTCCCAAAAGATAAAGCCTCTGAATAAAGAGGCTGATTCCCAGCCTTTGAATATGCTATTCATGTGTTTGCTTGTTTTTAATAATTTATGCTTATTCTTCTCTCTATGCTTATTGCACTTCTAATAATGACCATTTTTGTGTAAACTTCTATCTAGTTTTACATTCTTTAAGCAATTTATCAGTTAACTAGAACAAATCTAAAATATCTACTTCGTTGTTAGCTTCCTCAGTTCTCCAAAACACCATCTTGTCCCCAGCATGTACCAGAACCTGATCATCTGTCAATGTGAGCAGCCATAAAGGTGACTTCATTATAAGGGGAAAGTTACTGAGGAGAAGAAAATGCCCACTACTGACAAAGAAAATTTTTGCCTTCCTGGGAACTAGGCCTGGGAACCAGAAGCATCATTGAGAGGCGCAACTGGCATCTTTGAAGTATCGCTGAGTACCTAGAAACTGGAGACATCCTGCAATACCATCAATAAGTGTAAAACCAAGGAACTGTAATGGCAATTTATTGTCTAAAAAGGTGAAAAATAGTCTTTAAAAATGGGGAAACAACCTAAGAAAGTAAGAATTGATAACTGTTGTTGGCTGTTCTCATTGCAAGAACAGAAAAACAGTTTGGAAAAAAAAATAATTATGTGAGAGTGTAGAAAATATCATCTATCGGATGTTCCAAGTGAAAAACCGAAATTAACATCTGTTGTCTGCTTTTAGTGGTGGTGAGCTGTGTGTGTGGTCTCAATGTAAGAGAGACTTAATTTTTATCTGAATGGAGTTTTTCTCTCTGATGACTTCTCATGCTGCATTCCCTTTCCTAAACAGGTCAGCTTGAATTTTTACAAGAATTTGGACCCTGGCTGGGGACACCTGGCTAACTCCAAACTCCATGACCCAGATCATCTTTAAAGTGAGACTCTGTCTTTTATTCTGTTGGTCCCCCTCTGGGTCTACTTCTGGGGTTGGGTTGGTTTGTCCTTCTACTTCTAGGATGGTTGAGTCCCCTTCTGGGATTGGTTTGTCCTCCCCTCAAACCTCCCTGGGATGGTTTGGCACCCTTCTGGAATATACTTAATGCCATTTATAAAAATTTGTTCATTTTTTTTAAATGATTCTAAATGCTTATGCCTGTTATATTTCAGGTGTATATAATCACCTATGGAGCCAATTATTTAAAATCCATTGAGAACAGTGTTTAATACTGATAGTTTAGTATTTCAATAGATGGTTATATAAACAGTCTTCTGATTGCAAAACATGGTATTTGTCAACTATTTCTGCTTCCACTAAGAAATATCAGACTATTTTTGAGATGTAGTTCTATTTTAAACCATTTTTTCCTTCTTCTTCCTCTTCTTCCTCTTTTTCTTCTTCTTCTTATTCTTCTCATTTACATCAGATGAAAAAATAAAGCTATTTCCAAAACTAGTAGATTTTCCTAGAGTAATCTCAACACACTACTCACAGGCATTCTAAAGATAGTCAAAGTAATAAGTAAAATATATGTTCTATCTGTAGAATCAAAGACTATCAGAATTTTGAGACCAGGGTGCAGTCAGGTTTAGATTTTTTAGTGGTGGATATTTTTTTGCTCTGCAGGAATGAAGCTTAAATGGACAAAACATATGGCAAGTCTTCATCTACAGGATCATCTGGAGAACTAATATTCTTCCCTTAACCTGTCCTGCATCAGTAATGAGAGCAGAGAAAGAGAAATCTTTACTGAAAAGCAGCTTCTTTCCCAATGCTATACTGAGGGGTTTGGTTTTATTTTATTTTTTTTTTTTAACTTTTAGGGAGGTTGTTAATATGCCATACTTCCCACAGGACCCTGTCCATAGAGTACCACTGACACATTTCCATATATAGCTATCCACAAGCACAAACAGCTCAACATGAAACATTTTCTAACATTCCTAGCAGCTGAAGAAAACTTTTACAAGCAGAAAAGAAGGTCAGTGAAAGCACTTCTGTCTCTATTCTGTACAGAACCTAGCAAATTATTATTTTTTCATTCCTTCAAAAATATTTGAATAAAAAAGATATGATTAAGCCCCCTGCAGAAATACCTAAAATTTGACCTACCCCTCACTGCATCCATATGGGTACTAAGCAGACTAGGCTAGACGAATTTTCCATTATTTTGTATTGAGGACAGAACGCTTTTTTCTTTAATTCTTAGAATGTTCTGTATCTATTGCACATACTTCAGACAGCACCTGGAACAGGTTTTCAACACTCTACTTGTAAAATCAGTAGCTTCTCCTAGGGCTTGGTTTATACAGTAAATTCTAATTTTGAATAAATAAACCCACATGAACTAAGACTTTATAAAACACATCCCAAAAACTATTGCTTGAACCATATTCTGTGTCACTTAAATATTTTTTAACAACATGAAAAACTATCATTTTGCACAGATTTTTTAAACAAAGGGAGACATAGCTAAAATCTGATAAAAAACTCAAATACATTTGAACAACAAAGAATTTCCCATATTCAATTATTTCAGCTGAAGGCAGAAAAATAAAGAGCTTTATGTTACTCCAGCAGGATATTTTTTAAAATTAAGAACTTTACAAAGTGAATTTTACACTTAAAATATCAACCAGTTGTTCTCACATGCAGGAACAAAACTTTAATTTCCACTATTCTTTTTAGCATTTTTATCTTTACAGCTATTCCATAGGAATAAAAAATATTTTTGCTGTAACACAGTCAGAATTCAGTACTGAAAACAAGAGGCATGCCTTCAAGTACAATACGGAAATGCCCAAGGCATAATGCTCTGAGCACCCCCCCAGAAAACACTCTTGGGTGAGATAACTGAGTTTAAACATTTTGGAGGAAATGTGGTGGCCCTCCTACTAAATTGACTACTCCTGCTATGTGGATATGAAAAGACTGAAGCAGAGCTGTACAGCAAAGTTAATTTAGCTGAGAAGTGTATCTTTCTTGCCACCTTTCATCTGATATTCAGTGATAAGTAACAGATTTGGAACTGACCATGTGAGCATTTTTTCAGGTGAAACAAGTTAGTAACCTAGAAAAAACTAACAGTTATTCTCTGGGTCTGAGTTGCAAATTGGAAACTAACACCTGAGGGTCAAAAAGGATTATCCCCCTATACATTTCATAACTGTAAATGACTGTACATGTTTCTAGACTGTGTTAAAACAGAACATATGACCTTAAATAGGGTTTTAAACTCATTTTTTGTTTCAAATGATAGGACATACCCATATGCTGCTGTAATACTTAGACTTAAATTTTCTAAAGAAATCCCTAATCTAAACTAATTATAAAGGCTTCCTATGTAGTCAAAAGAAAGAGATATATCCATCCAGAGGATGAGTTTAAGGCCACATCCTACCTTTGCAAAACATACTGTATGGTCAGGCTGCCAC
The DNA here is from genome assembly GCF_018691265.1 of Tyto alba. Taxonomy (NCBI): domain Eukaryota; kingdom Metazoa; phylum Chordata; class Aves; order Strigiformes; family Tytonidae; genus Tyto; species Tyto alba. The sequence goes on from NW_024881321.1 coordinate 25,247,106, forward strand.
ATATCCAAAAAACTTTCAGAGACTATAGAGAAAACAAACAAAAGGAAACCTGACTCTTTATTATTAATTATATTTTTATTATAATTGGTGAATAACATTCATAAATATCAGAGCAAACAGTAACTGACACCCTATTACTTAGTGACATGTCCATTACTGCTTTTAGATCCAGCAGTCTTGTACTGCTGATTGTGAAGTGTCTTATCTCAAGCAATAATACTAAGAGGTCTTCTAAAGGAATACACAGTGTCAGTGTTCAATAAAGATGTATGTCCCTTTGTGTTTGGATCTTCATGCATTCCAAAATTCTGAAAAACTCACTCCAAAGTATGACAAAAATGAAGTTTTATTAACAATAATACTAAGAGAAAGATTTTGAGTCTAATTAGGAAACTGACAGAACAGTCATAAGATTTAAAATAATAATGAACATTGTGTTTTCATATATGTCTTTTTTTTTAATCAGGAAGTCATGTTTTTATACCTGTATTCTCATACAAATCCGGTAATTTACTTAAAAAGGAAATACAGTTTAGTGTAATCACAAGGTTTTATGACTTGAACCTCTTGAAAAAGCTGTGACTTAAAACCCCTTGTGATTCATGTAAACATGAATATAAATACATTATAACTCTGAAAGTCCTTCTCTAGTTTAAGTCTGAATGTGGAAATAATATTCTACCTTGAGTTCCCAAACAAGCATTAATGGATCCTACTAATTAGCCCTAAAATAAAGACAATAAATGCTATATCTATAGTTCTTACTGTACTCTGCTTAATGGTTTGTCTCCTTAGGTCTTTGCCTACACTGCAATAAGTGGAACAACAGCTAAACAACAATAGAGGACTATCATCTCAAGCTTGTAAGTCATTTCTCTCTTCATAATAACCTCATGCTGGTTTATTTCCATGACAGACTCCAATTCAACAGTGACCCGTTCTGTATTTATATTTTCTTCTCTTGCATTTTCAATAAATGTTTGAGAACTGCCCAGCATGTGCCAAGAGATAAAGGTCTTACCTCAGAGCTTCATGGACACAAAACTGCTACTCTAGTATTTTCATATGTGAAGGATTGTTTCACCAAATATGATTTAGTTCTTTGTCTCTTCACCGGATATTTTTCACACTTCAAATAATTTTAAAGTAACTTCTTGATCCCGTTCCTTTTTCCCCTAATATTTAAGTAGTCTCAATGTATTGTGCCATTTTGGAAACAGTTACGTTATTCTTTCATATAAATTCTCTATTTTGTGTAGTTTATCTGAGAGTGGTGCTACATGCCCCAGGAATATTTTACTACTGTGAAAATCAGGATTGAATGTTTTGCCTATTTGCTTCTTGGTTCACAGAACCTGGTGTAGCTCTGTCTCCAGATTGAAACCTTTATCTCATAAAAAATTAGTGGCAAAAATGTCATGAGCTCAACTAACATCAGGATTCCAATGTTAAATGTCACAGTGATTTATAGAGAATTATATATTCCAGTTTCAGAGGTTACTTTTCCAATCCCAGCATGGCCTTAATGACATAACCAATGGAAAATCTTCCAAACTGTATAAAATTTGATTTATTCCAACATTATTCTTCATTCTCTTCCATCTGTACTAGAACAATCAAGTCAGCATTATATTGTTTATAAAGCTCTGACACACATATATCTCAGCTAGCTTTAGATGTCTACAATGTAGTTTATCTACATTCTCTATGATGTAGACATCTATATCTGAATCAGTCACACTTGACTCTTTTCATATTATTTCAAAGAAATAGGTATTTTTAGAACATGGATTATCTGATCTGTTTAAATATTTAGCCTGGAGAGTAAAGGGGTTAATTGTGTTCTGTAAGAGGCTCTGTCTCTCCACTGCCTATAAAGTTGTCTGACAGACTCATTCTGTCTACAAAGTGAGAGCAATGAGTCATTTGTTAGCATGATACCCATCAAAAATTCTGGCAAGACAACAATGTTATTATTTGTCTTCAGTCTAACTAATTAGGCAAGGGGCCCAGTAATAGTCCTGTCATGGCTTATATCTTCCTTTAAAGAGAGAAAAACTTCAAAATGACTTGGAGTGAACAGGAGTTGTCATGTTACCTTATTTTTTCCTTCTCACCCATTTGTTACCATATGCTTAAAAGGATTCATTAAAGGAAACAAATTAGTTGGGCACACTTGTGAGTTATGGGCAATAATCAGAGAATGTGAACAGGAAGATGTTGAAAGAATGGAAAAATACTCAGTTATAGGTTCTTGTCTGGCACTGCTGCAAAATTTAAGTCCCTTGTGAGGTTAGTGGCACAGCAGCTGTAGTATGGTGAGATGACATCAAGACTCTCAGTCCTGAAAGTCCATGACTCATCATAACAGCTTGCTTGCTAAGCTCATCAAGAATCAGACTGTGGGTGTTTATTGGTAGAGCATTTATTACTCATTTGGAAAAGGTCCAGCCACGTACCTTTTCATTATACTACTGGATAAACTGTCTCATATTTCCTTGGTGTCAAAGTATAGTGAGACTTGCTGGCTCGGACTTCTAGTTTTCTGGGCTGATGAAGGCAACAGCTACCTATTACTGACCACTTGTTTGTTTTGTTTGTTAGTTTTTTTCTCCCTCCAAATCAGAAAAAAAAAAAAAAAAAAAAAAAAAAAAAAAAAAAAAAAGATGAAACCATGTATTTTCATCAACATAAAGACATATTAGTAATAGTATGAGACGTGGATCTTAGAGGGATCTTACAGCTATGCTGTTGAAACAGTCCAAGAGATATTTGTCTATTGCAAACTGACACAACCAGTGAGAAAAGAAAAACTGATGTTGGTGAGAAAACAGGAGCAGAAAGGTATTTTTGAATGAGAATTACATATCCAAGTATATTACTTTCTCCTTATCTTGAGAAACAAAAGTAGATCAACTCCTATCATCTGCACCACTGTGTCCTCCTAGTATACAGTTTGCTTTATTGACACTGAGAGTGCAATTTCAACTCATATTTAGCTTGTCATCTAGTGTAACCTGGCTAGGTCCTTTTCAGCAAGGCTGCTGTTCAGCCTTTTATTTTTATCTCTTCTCCTGTACCATACATACTGCCCTTGTTTTCTTGATGCTTATAATAACAGCTTGCAAACTACATTTCTTCTCCATAACCTTAGTCATCTGTTTTTGTTTTTAGCTATGTCTTTGTACACTTTCCTCCCTAATCTCATATTTCATCCTCATACAATAAATTCTATGGACAGAATTACCTCAGTTACAGTAATTATCCTGATTCTGTCTACACTTTGCCTGTCTATATTGGTATCATACTGGATTTTTCTCCTATTCATACTAACTACAATTAATTTTACCTTTGTGAATCAAATTACTTAAATCCCAAAGTTATTGCCAATTTGATCTGGATTTCCCTTTTGTTGCTTCATCAAAGTAAGAGAAAATAGGCTGTAGGTAAATATTTTTATTCTTATTCTCCTCTTGTCTTGCACTGCTTCTTGCACTGATATGTCCATTAAATTAAGAAAAAATATTTTTTTAATGTTCTCGCAACCTTTTAAAAACTTTTTCCTTGGGTTAAAAAACAGATTCCCCTAAACTTAAAAAACAAGTTATTAGCTCTTATATTTTTTCATTTATAAGACTTCAAAAATATTTCAGTTTTCAGTAGTGTAAAGAATAACAGAAGTACTCTTCTATCGCTTTCTCTAAAGTTAATATAAATGAGGTCATGCCTAATTAGAAGTAGTTGGTGGTAGTTTACTGCTGGTAGTTTGCTTTTTTCAGTTAAACAGAAGGTGCACCCTATAATAACTTCTGAACTATTTTATTACCATAAATTAAGTAACTACACTAGCCATAAACTGTATAGCTACAAGGCTCTGGGAGCCAGCACTGTGTTCCGTGTTTTCCAGTATAGACATAGGCACTGAAACCAGCCTCTCTCAGTTACAGACAAATGCAGAAAGGCCATGTATCAAAATAAGTCTACAGAATAGCTGTGGCACATGATCCTACTCAACACTAGTTGCAGAACACTTCCAACAGCCTGCAGCAACATAAAGGTCTGAAGTATAAAAGAGGAAAACCACAAGCTGGTATTCTCCACAGAAGAGATGAGACCAAAATGAGGTCTGAAGTTTGCCCAAGGAGAGAATATGGGATCTGATGTGATCCTTGGGAGAGAACTATGCCTCACAGAAGAGAAGACAGCAAAAATATCCAGGAGTTTGTAAATACGAAAATTTTATCTTGATCCCAAATTCAATTCTACAGCTGAGCTGGCTCTCAGGACAAATTGATTAGGCACCTGAAGAATTTTTTGTGCTTCTAGAAGAAAGAGAGCACTTTATTACCTTCATGTCTATCTTATTTCTAGCTACAAACCAGCTCCAGTATTTTAGAGAATAATGAAAAAAAATAGTCAACTTCACATCTTGGGGAAGGGAAATGCCTTTCGGTGCTTGTCTCAAGTATATTATATCTGAAAGCTAAATTGTAATTACAATTGTCCTACTTTATTCATGTTGAGTTTCAAAACCAAAATATCATAAATGTGGTCCCCTTCCACACAATGTGTTTTCTTGATAGTAAAAAAAATAATAAAGAGAATATTTATATATATACACTTTTTTTTTTCTTTTTTTTTTTTTTTTTTTCTTAAGAGTATGTGGACAGCAGATCACCCACAGTGGATACCTGCAATGTGTCTCTGGAAGGTATAAGAACATTATCTAGAGTCGTAAAGGTTTTAATTGCTTTTCATGCTATGAGGTGTGTGTCAGATTATTACACTGAGAAGGATTATTAAACACTACACAAAACCCCAGTGTATTTTGTTTCTTAAGTGGTGAGGGGAGACATTCTTTAGAAGAGGGTAAAAAAAAGCAAATCTGATGTAAGTAATTCTTGACTAATAAAAAATATTCATCAATATACATAAGACAATAATGAACCGCATAAAAAATAGCTTTTCAATCTTATATTTTCCATATATGATTCCATATGGAATTGGAGGTTGGGTTTCCAGTTCTATTCCTCATATGTTCTATGTTTCTTATCCACCCCCTCCATTATTAATTATTTTCAGTTTATCCCACAGTCTGCTTGGTTTTCTGTAGACTGTAAACAGGATTTAAAAAAAAAAAAAAAAAAAAAAACAAAAAAAAACCTGTTAGTAAGATCTCAATTTTAGTTGTATTTGTTACAAATGCTTTATTTGTGATTATATTGATTTTTGCATAATGAAAACATTCTGAATCAAATAAAATCATGAGTGGCTTTATAATTTTGTTTTATTGTTTATCTTATAGATAACTTTTAAAATGAAAAGATAGATCATTAAATATGATTTGTAAAACAGGAACATATTTTTTTAAAAATATTTTTTTGTAACAAGTTACTGAATTTTGAATACCCTATGATTCTGCTGAAATAGTAATAAAGTAAGAGAACTTGTAGTGTATGGGTAATGACTGTGCTTTGGTGTAAGCTAATTCTCATGTTGGTCAGAAATGTTATGACTTAAGCACTTCCATAAATAAAAATTTGCAAGTTGATGAACTTTGCTATTTCAAATATAGATATATCTAGAGTTTAGAGGTCTTTAATGTAAGACCTGCCAATGAACAGGGAATTTTAAAGTAGAAATTGAAATTTGAATTAAGTAAGCCCAAACCTTTCAAATTTAGATACCCAAATTATATGGCGAGAGTCTGAGTTATGTCTCATATAGTAGAAGTACTACATCAGTAAATGAAGCCATATTAACTTAGTTCAGATTATTATAACAATCATTAATTAGTGAATCAGGTTCTACAAAAAAAAAAAAAAAAAGACCATAAGGTGAAGAAAAAATATTAAAATATTGCAGTTTTAATAAGGTAACATGCACTTGTTGTCAAGGAAACATCATCATCTTGTTTCTATAGCAAAGTTACACAGGACACTTGTTAACATTAGTAAAAGTAAAAAGTAAAATTTCCTTACAGACAGAATTTTTTTAGCAGTATAAAATGGAGTCCAATACTAAACAGAAGGGCTTGAATTAAAAACTCCAGCGCCCTTCACACTTCAGCTATTTCTATGATAAAAGTACTTTGTGCCTGCCTTCCACTACAAGTTCTAGGAAAAGAAAACTACAAAAATATTGAAAACTAAAATTATGTTTTCTTTTTGATATTTTTTTAATCTAAAAATAATGTCTTAAGTTTAAAATTCATTTACCACCACCCACACTATCCCACCCTAAAAATGGTTAGCTTTTCTCCTGTCTTCTAGCAGTATAAATCTTTACAGTCTCCTTTATTGACTTGTTTCCATGCTCATAATCTTTGTTTGCTAATAAAACAAGACAACTGTGTTTTTTCTAACTCACACTGTGAGCAGGAGTTGATCCTGCTGGGGAAAGAGTTCAAAATCATTTATGACAATCAAGCACATGAACTGTTATTATCTTATTTTGTTATAAAGAAAGCAATGGTGACTTCTCTAACAGAGAAGCCAGACAACTGGTTTGAAAGCCCTCAAAGAGAAATTATTTGGATTATCCAACCATCAAAACATGATCTCCCTGAATTTAATGTTGTAAGAGAGTTCATTACATAGGGTAAGATTTGCTATTTTTTTCTATGCAAAGAATCTCTTGGCAACACCTCATAGGAAATAATAGATGTAGTCTGGGTATGAAAGAGGAATATAGGTATATGAATCAAGTTATGCATTGCTGTACAGCAGTGAGTTTTATGCATCTTCAGGTTAAGATGGCCATAACAAAGTTTACCTTCTGATTCACTTTCTCTGATTCAAGGACCCAAATTTTACTCAGCATCTAGCAGAGAGGTCTCAAGTTTGCTACTTTCTATAACTGCCAGAGTCCTTCAATATTTGATATACCTTCCATATTGGCTTCTGTACTGTGTGGAGCTTAGACTGAAAAGAAGTTGACTGCTGTCTGAAATGTTTAACAGAAAATTTAGTATACAGTGATTCTATTTCAATGTCAGCCCTAATTTTTTTAGTTGCTGTCAGAATTCATTTTTTGGATATTTTGAAACTTCTCATTGAGTTAATCATAACTGTAGTAGCTGGAATTTTGCATACTGTAGATAAATATTTGATTATCTAAAGGAACACTACCAAATTAAGCAAGTAACACACATTTATATTTTCAAATTTTAACTATAACATTTACCAGAACTGTGAACCGCAACTGTGGTTACAAACTTAGAGGATAAGGTTAATCTCAGATATGAAATAGAGTCTGTTTCTGCATTAATACCTATGTTTCTCACACTCTACTAAAAAAATCTCATAATAGAAAAAATGGTTTACAAGAGACAATATAAAACTTGTCAACTTGTTTAATGTAAAAGGTTTGGTCCTGGTCTTCAAAAAAGTTTTTGGAAGTCAAATGGCATTTTGCTCAAGTACAGGCTACAGAATTAAGTCAAAAGAAAGATATATATTATCCCAAAATGCAAATCTTGGTGTAGATTTTCAGTCAAATAGGAAGATATGTTGTGTTTTATAAAGGGAATTTAGAATTCCTCTATCACACAAATAAATGTCTTAATTTTCAAAAGGTTATATAGTGCAATAAATCAGCTTTCCATCTTCTTCATATATTTTTTTTTTTTTTATTTCCTAAGACCCTGGTTTTCTTGAGCATCTCCCAAAGTTATTACTCATGACCATAACACAATAGTTCTCTGTCTTCTATTCTGTCAGTAATGTGACTCTTCACATAATTCTTTGGTTGTTTTTTATATGTAATGCTGTGGTGACAAAGTCTGTTCAAAGACATTTGGGCTTGTTCTCATTCAGTTCTCTTAGTGCATGAATAAAACACACACAAAAAATAATTTCTGTGCTAGTCTCTCAGCAGATATATTTCTATCCTAACATATGATCTGTATCTCAAAGTTGGTGACCATTTTCTGACAGTACCACATCGAGAATGCTGTTGATCTAGAAATCATCAGCTTTAAGTGCCCAACACTGAATTCCTCAGGTGGATTTTTAGTTATTTTATTGCCTTAAAATAAAAACTAGTCCTCTGAAAGCAATACTTGAGTTTTCTATTCCTCTCTTTATTCTTGTTAATATATAGCTTTCAGATACCTCTGTTAAATACAGAACTAAAATCCTGCAAGCAGGTGCAACTAATGAAAGAAAAAAATCTGTTTGAGTCATTTGATATCATTTTGACTTGGTGATCAAAGTAACCATCAGATAAAAAATAACCTAAAGAATTTAATTATACTTTATTTTGTATAAATCAATCACATCATTTAATTAAGTCTAAATCAATTTCTGATTTGATATCCCAGAAATAATATATGGGTAGTTAATCTATCATAAAATTAATTCAAACAAATGAGCGATATTGATGTTTAATTTAGCTTTAATTATATTGTAGATGTCTTACATAAGAGGGATAGGAATGTAAGGATATTTCTATGAGAATATATAGTCTTATAGAAGGATATACTGATTTTGGTTGGAATAGAGCTAGTTTTCTTCATAGTAAGTAGTATGGTGTTTTGCTTTGGATTTGTGATTAATACGGTGTTGATAACACAGGGGTTTCAGCTAGTGTTAAACAGTGCTTACACAGTGTCACAGTTTTCTCTTTTTCCCACACAGCCCCACTAGCAAGCAGGCTGGGGGTGCACAGGAAGTTGGGAGGGGACACAGCCAGGACATCTGAGCCCAACTGACCAAAAGGATGCCTCATACCACATGGCATTGTGCTGATCAATAAAATCTGGGGGAAGAATGAGGAAGGGGGGATGTTAGGACTGATGTCATTTGTCTTCCCAAGTAACTGTTAAGCATGATGAAGCTCTTCTTCCCTGGAGATGGCTGAACACCTGCCTGCCAATAGGAAGTAGTGAATTAATTCCTTGTTTTGTTTTGCTTGTGCTCACAGCTTTTGCTTTACCTATAAAACTGTTTTTAACTCAAGCCACAAGTTTTCTCACTTATACCTTTCAGATTCTCTCCCCCATCCCATTGGTGTGTTGACTGAGTGAGCAACTGGGTGGGAGCTTAGCTGCCTACTGAGGTTAACCCACAGCAAACTATAAGATAAAGGTCCTATCCTGTTTTGTTGGGGCTTTTTTTTTGTGTGTGTGTAAAGGCTACACATGGCTGAGCTGTCAAAACTCTGAACATTAACAGGCAACTGAATCATTCCTGTGCAAGAGCTGATGCTCATTAAATCAAAAGAATTTAATTTGTTTGCATTTGGCTAAGTCAGTAACTTCATGTAAACATTTGCATGACCAAGAACTGCATTATATTAGTTCCAGTTATATTTTATTTCCCTTCTTGCCCTTTCAATGTGTAGCTAACACAAAGATTCAAACATATAGCCAAAGTTTCATTAGGAGTCACACCTAATAGGCATTTATTTTAACCTCTGTACAATACTGGGGCAATATCATGTATTCTAGCAATGCCGAAAAGGTGTGATGATGGTTGACCTGTTTTTACATTCCATTTCATTTAATTATTGTTTATATACTTTGTTAAAAAACTTAAACTGTGACCTTCCTTGGTTACGTATATTTTTTCACATTTCAATCTGTTATTAAAAAAATATTTTTTGACAGAAATTCATTATATTAATGCAAAAAATAAAAATAAGAATGGAGGAATATATAGGTCAGATGTAATTTTTCTGTATTTTTGTAGGCTTTGCTTAAAAATGAGGTAAGGGTGGACCCCAAGACCCTATGATAAGTTCATGTCCTACATTGGAAAAATGTGGATTTTTTTTCTTTGCAATTTGATCTTCTGTCAATCCCTTGTGAAGAAAAGATTGTAAAAGTGGTAAGTGAATTGGTTTCTAATCGTAAACCTGATGTTACCTGTAGGCCTGTACAATCTGATGTGCTTTGAGCATTTTATAAATCCAGGAACAACTTTGTGCAGTTTCTGAGGTATAGGGTGACAGCGAATGATGTACTTAGAGAGTTGATCAGTTCAACCTTTCCTTTGGTAAAATTTTTAAAGGTGGATATATAATAAGATCCTGATCCCTTGCATATAACTTTATGTGCTAAACAGATACATTAAAGCAGTTGCAACGAGGAGGCAATTTACATGTTTCTTGACTGCAGTGGTTTTAAAATCTCTGTCTTATCTTCATATAAAGTAGATTTCTGCTGTGTCCTTGAAATACAGATTTTCTACCATAATCAAGAAAAAAGATATTTCAGTATGGTAACATTTATCTTGCTGAGAAAAATCATGATTATCTCAGCTAAATAAGACTGATTAGGATTTCTTCATGTAAAAATGCTCCTTATGGTATGTTAATATTCATAATAGTTCTTTTAGCATAATTATAAACTGTCTCATACTTTTCTTAATTTAACTAATAATTACAAGTCTGCTTCATTATAAATATTGTTATAATTAATTGTTTTTAAAATGTGGAAACTCCCAAATGGAACAGAAAATATATAGCAAAATATATCAATGATGCATTGAATAAAATATGACTATGTGGCTAATGTGTAAAGAAGTGCATACTACAGATCTTAAAGTAAACGTTGTATCTGCTATACATAACTGTCATAGGAAAATATAATTATTTTCTCATATCTAATTTTCTCTGAATCTAAGATACAGTTTTTAAGACACCTTATTTCAAACATAAGTCAACATCTACATACACACATGTATATATAAACACATAAATGATTTGCATGAATAAAATGAATTTTCATTCAGATTTGTCTTTGTTCATAGAATCATAGAATGGGTTGGGTTGGAAGGGACCTCAAAGATCATCTAGTTCCAACCCCCCTGCCATGGGCAGGAACACCTTCCACTAGTCCAGGTTGCTCAAAGCCCTGTCCAACCTGGCCTTGAACACTTCCAGGAAGGGGGCAGCCACAGCTTCTCTGGGCAACCTGTTCCAGCGTCTCACCACCCCCACTGTAAAGAATTTCTTCCTTATATCTAATCTAAATCTGCCCTCTTTCAGTTTGAAACCATTACCTCTTGTCCTATCACTACACTCCCTGATGACAAGTCCCTTCCCATCTTTCCTGTAGGCCCCCTTTTAGTACTGGAAGGCCGCTAGAAGGTTTCCCCAGAGCCTTCTCTTCTCTGGCCTGAATAACCCTAACTCTCTTAGCCTGTGCCCATAAGGGAGGTGCTCCAGCCCCCGATCATCTTCATGGTTCTCCTCTGGACTCACTCAAGCAGGTCCATGTCCTTCTTATGTTGGCTGCCCCAGAGCTGCACACAGTACTCCAGGTGGGGTCTCACAAGAGCAGAATAGATGGGGAGAACAAACCTGCTGGTCACATTTCTTTTTATGCGTCCCAGGATACTGGTCACTTTCTCGGCTGGAAGCACACATTGCTGGCTCATAGTCAGTTTTCCATCCACTAATAACCTCAAGTAGTTCTCCACAGGACTGCTCTGAATCCACCCATCACCCAGCCTATATTTGTGCATGGGATTACTTCAGCCCATGTGCAGGACCTTGCACTTGACCTTGAACTTCATGAGGTTTACACAGGTCCACCTCTCAAGCCTGTCAAGGTCCCTTCCCTTCAGCATGTTGACAGCACCATACAGCTTGCTGTCATAGACAAATTTGCTGAGGGTGCACACAATCTCACCATCCATGTCACCAACAGAGATGTTAAATACTTGTCCCAGTATGGACCCCTGAGGAATGCCATTCATCACTGTTCTGCACTTGGACATCAAGACATTGACCACAACTCTTAGAGTGTGACCGTCCAGCCAATTCCTTATCCATCGAGTGGTCCATCCATTCAATCCATATCTCTCCAATTTAGAGACAAGGATATCATGTCGGACACTGTCCAGAGGTTTGTACAAGTCCAGGTAGATGACATCAGTTGCTCTCTTGTTACCTTCAGGACAAGAAAATGAACAAACCATTTTTTTGCTAGTTCTGAAAGTTACACAGAAGTTTATAACAGACTTCCTCTCTAGCAAGACATTCCTTTTCCACAAACATTATTTGGGTTACCACTTCTCTTCCAGTAATTTCCCTGTTCTTGATCTCTTTTAACCTTATGCCTCATAGCTTGCACTTACAATCTAAGTACTGTTACTTTTGAAGGAATATATGTGAACTGAGTTGAAGGTTATATGTACAAAAATATTGGAATTTTCAGTTTAAAAGTATTTAGCTAAATAAGATATTATTTCAGTTTCCAGGGTACCAGATAAATAGTCAGTGCTTGTACGTGTTTGTATGTCTCTGTGTGTGTGTATATATTTATAGGTGTAATTATATATATGATCAGGAAAAGGAACTTAAATATTCTTACTTATTTGCAACTGAGAAAACTCTAGAAAGCCTTATTTCCTCCTGCTCTCGAGGTAAATTTGGAAAATTTCTCCTCAGTGGAAAGGATTTAAGAAGATTAAACTATGCCATCCCTGTTATTACTACCTCCATGTTTGATTATAATGTATAGCGAGTAAATTCTGTAAGGCAATGAAGAATATTGAATAGGTATTGATTTACTTGCCCTGAAAAGTCTATAACCATCGGGTTGTCTTTAAAAACATACACCAATGGAAGGGAGTTTTACTTCATACTTTGCAAGAATTTGGTGGTTGCCATAGATTCTGTGTGAATTCTCACCGTTTTAGAAGGCCAAGCACAGAGCTGCTAATGGCACGGTGGAATTTCCTGTGACTTTGCTATGTGCATGTAGGATTTACTATGATTTGTCTAGCTAGTGCCTTTTTCTGTCTTTAAAATTTATATGTGGAAATTTAAGAGTTCTGAAAATATCTTTTTGCCTGAAGCAATTTATACAAATGCCTTGGTTTCTAATAATTGATTTATCCTCAAAATATTTGACTGGTTTAGTATATTTATGTTTGAGTAAAACTAAGATAGTAAATTTAATACCTAAAAATTTTGTGAAAGATATTTTGAGTACCTTTCTTACATTGGATTTTAGTGTTGCTGCCTTTTCAGGAATTGCAGACTAGGATATCACACGCAGTTATGAAAATGAACATTTTAATAATTTTCTCTAAGTACAATAAGTATTTCCAAAAATGTACAGGGTTCACAATAAAAATTGACAAGCTTAAATAATTCACTGGTTTAGGTACAAAGAATTATGTAATTTTTTGGCAAGTAAATTAAAAATAGAGTAAATGGTAACATTTATTTTTGTAGCCTGACCACATAAACTTAGATGCTTGGGGAGTCTCAAAAGGATCATTTTCAAAGTTGAAGCAAAACTATTGCTGCCATATCTTTACTGAAATTTTTAAGTTTTTCAGGATTTCAGTATTTTGGGAAATGGAGATGATTTTATATATACATATATAAAGATGACATACATACACACACACAATTCAGCTGAAGTACATACAGTTGTCAAAAACAGCATCTGTAGAAGCTTTTAAGGCCTTTAAATAGAGCAAGATTTTCATGTCACTAATATAGCTATGGCGACTAGAGGAAATTCAAAGTAGTTATTTGGCCTTATCTCCATTTAAACCAAGAAACCTGCTATATAGGATTTTCTTTCCCCTTTTCTCTTATAGAACATGTGGAGAGAATTCTCACAATTTTATACTATGAATTTACCACTCAAAAATAGCCAGAGAAGGTGACACAATTTCTTCTGTGTTTTAATACCTTTATTGGCAAGATAAGACATATGAATGGTGCTAACAGTAATGGATGAAATACTATTGTCTAGATCTGTCTACTAGAGCCCTTTCAATGTTAATGGGGTCCTGTAGATGGGTCCTCTGAGGCTTTTTCCTATCTGACTTCACAATGGTTAATATAATGAATTTATGAGGTCTTTAATAACAAGAATACCCACCTCATATTTTTTTATTAAGTAGACCTATTTTGTGCTCTAGTCTATTCTAATTGATATTGGTTTTTTTGGTTTGGTGGGTTTTTTTTTGGTTTTTTTTTTTGGTTTTTTTTTTTTTTTTTATATATATATATCTGAAACAAGAAGTCAGCACGCCTAAGAAAAAAATATATCTTATATTAGGGTATATTTTTACATGTTTCTTAACACTGTTGTGATAAAAAATTGTACTGGAAGAGCTCAGAACAAACATTATTTCTCTCAAAATTCAGCTAGTTCATTATTAGGTATCAGAGTATGGTGATATATACTAATGGTTCCAAATCCTTCATTTACTAATATAGATGAATACTAATTCAGATCTTTACCAGCAGGATCTTTTAGGAAATAGCAGAATAACTCAGTGAGGAGTTAGAGAGGTTTACAGTTGGAAGGCTTGCTAAAAATAATGCCTCCTTTTGAAAAAGCAATCACATGGGAATGAATTTAACTGCTCTTTAACCATAAAATTAACATCCCATCACATCATTTAGCAGTGTTATACGGTTGTAGTATTACTGCTGTCTACCATTTCCAGATGGAGTATGGCTGTGAACAGTCACTACTTCCTGTCCTGAAACACATATAATGAAAGTTTAAGTAGAGTAGGTGGTTGATCTTGCTGTTGACTATATGGTACTAAGTGTAGAATATGCATTATGTTAAATATTATGTATATTAAGCTTTAGTACTTTCAATTCTATGCTATTCATATTATTCTACTTCTGGTGGAAAGACAAGTGAAAATGCACAGCACTTAACACTCTATGATACATGACAGCAACTACACTTCTCTTTCACTAACAGACATTATGCAGTTTCAGTAATTTGTAAGGATTTTGTAATTACTTTTAAAAGAAATATGTAAGATACTATCTAAAATGGAAAATATGGTACAATGCGATGTGCTGCTTCTTAAAATGTATGTATATCAGGACTGTAACAGATCACCCAAATCAAAGTAAGAACTGGTATCTTGAAGTCAAAAGAATGCAAGCAGAATCCCCCCTGGTAGAGACAGGAGCAGGGAAGGTTCCAACTCACTGCACTGAGTGTTGTGAGAATTATTACCTGATCCTTTGGTAGTGGCATGTGTTTGCATACTATGTAAAGTGTGCATGGCTTTCAGAGACAAAAGGCTGCATTTCAAGACCATGAGGTTGTCCTGGTTGGGGCTGGACTAGAGCTCCCATTGGTCTGGCAGCAGGAGGAGCTGTAGCACCCTGAGACCCCAGGGGCTCCCCAGGTCCCAGTGCCCTCACCTGTGTGCGGGGGCGGGGGGAGCACAGCTGGAGGGCTGGGCCCCGATTGGCCGATAGTCCATGTCATGTGACATTGTGCTCACTATATAAAGGAAGGAGTGATAAGGGAAGGACTCTCACTTCTGGGAGTGTGGCTGTGGGGCCTTTGTGTTTGGGATTGCTGGCTGGGAGCAGGTGGGTGTTGGTTGGTTGGTGGGTGGTGAGCAGCTGTATTGTACATTACCTGCTGATACTGCTGTCAACGTATTGTTCTGTTACTGTTAATAAACTGTTTTTATCTCAACCCACGGGTCTCCCTTTGCCCCTCCAGTTCCCTCCCCATTCCCAAGTGGGGGGAGGGTGGGTGAGCAGCTGCGTGGCCTTTAGCTGCTGAGTAGGCTCAAATGATGACAGAGGCCTTTTCTGGACAAACTCAGGACGACAGAGAAAAGTTGATGAACAACTTTGGGCTTATCTTTCAACTACTAGGAAAGCTGCCTCAGTGCTGCTGAGCAATGGGAAGAAAAGCAAAAAAAAATTGTTAGGGATATTACATAATGTTCAGTTTACAAACCAGCATCTCCAGCCTCATGACAGCAAGAAACTGAGCTGATGAAAATGAAAATGACCTCTAGATAAAGAACTGATAGAAAACTACAAAATTATTTGGAATAAAGAGATGACAAATGAGAAACAACTATCTCATTATCTCTTCAGTACTAGAACAAGAACTGAATGGAACTGAAGATAGCAAGCTCAAAAAAATCCCCAAACAAACATTTATTCAATTTTTTCCTTATGCTGTCATTTCTGTCTCATAAAATTAAACAGTAGTACATACAGTCTGTTTCTCTTGCTTTGTACACTAAATGTATAGAGAATTCCTTACTGGTCTCAGGGAAATAATCTGAAGTAATTATACTTGTATCAGATACACTGCATTTACTCAGATCATTTTTTCTAAGAATCTCAATGTCACTATCAGATAAATAGAAATGGTTATGTTAATTAAAGCTATGGGGAAAGTGAGTCACAGAGGGGCTTTGGATCAAATAAATTTTATAAGTAGTTGAGCATAATTTCCCTTGTCACACATTGTACCTTTAGGCATCAAAACAGAAAAATTCTTTAACAAATGCACACAAATTAACAATAGAAATAAATTTCAGATATAAAATCCCAGATTTCCTTCATATAAATTCAGGATTTTTAATGAGGTATCAATTACACAACGGTTGTTCAGGATTCACATTGAACTCAGTGGAAAGAGATAAGCATTCCCCAAATCATCTTGTCATAGTATATGTTTCTCTCATTTGACTGTAATAATAGCTGAGGGAAGACTACAAAATACAGTCATGTTTGCAAAATTCATTGGAATGAACCAAGATGTCAGTCTTTATTTTTAAAAAATGGTTTATTTTCTTTCAATAAGTATGATTACTGACACATTTTTCAGTTGAATGGTATAAAGCAAAATATAGTATCCTTTTTCTTACTTTTTTCATCATTAAGGCAAAATGTTACAGCAGACTTCTGAATTTTCCAGATGACCATATACCAAACTGCATAGATAAGGGAAACAGAGTTCCAATATGTAATTTACTTCCTAATGAGCAGAAGTTTTGCCATCAGCACAGACAATTATGTAAAAATGTTTGTCAAGCATCTTGAATGTTATCATAAGAGTATGAAACTGAGGCTGTTACAAGGTATGAGTAAATCTGATAATAAAATAGAATTTAAATTTTAGTTTACTTTTTGAACTACTTTGGCACAGTACCTACTACTTTGTTTTTTAACATTTATTTTTAAATTAAGGTTTAGTGAGATCAGAGAGTCAGAGAGATCACTCAGCAAGTACTATCATAGGCAAAACATTAAATTTAGGGAAGATTAATTTAATTTAATTTTAATACCTAATTAAAAATCATTACAGATGTTTTCTCTGTTACCCAAGGTATAATGGGAATGAAGTAGATATTTAGATATAGACAATGTACTACCAAGAAATGGAGTGCTGAGACACCTAAGGGGTTGACAGTAGCTCACAAAAATTTTTCCGCATTTTCTTTTGAATCTAGGCTGTTGTACCTTCTTCATACATTTGTATGGTTCCAGAATAAAGAGAGAAATTCTTATGATAGCTGAGACTAAAGTCCCTGAAGCAACCTTTTGGTTATTTAGTTTACATTACAAAGTTAAATACACTAAGGAAAACAGAAGTCAGGCTTCTGTTGAAGATCTGACTTGTATGCCAAACAGGTTTTCCTCGTCTGTTTTGAGGATACCTATATCTTGGAAGTAGTTTCTCAGATTTTACCAAGATGGAGAAGCTTCTCGTAATTAAAAGATATCTGTCATCATCGAAGATCTATATTTCAAAGGCTTGTTTCTTTGTTTTTATGAACCAGTGGTTCAGTGCACTAGATAATCATGAGAACACTGGTATTAGGGACACATGACTTTGCAATGTCTGTTTTACCATTATTTTGATTCATGTGTGTCATGGTTTGAGCTCAGAGGGCAACTGAGAACCACACAGCCACTCACTCCTCCCTTCCCTTCCAGCGATGAGAAGGGACAAATAATACAGGCTTGGGATTTGAGATAGGACTGGGAGGGGCATATCACCCATTATGGTCACAGGCAATAGGCAGACTCGTTAGGGGAAGAAAAAAATAACATAGATTTACTACAGACACTAACAACACTTAACAGAGTAGGACAGTGAGAAACATTACCAAATCCTGAGAATACCTTTCCCCCCACCCCTCCCTTCTTCCTGGGCTCAGCTTTGCTCTTGACATCTCTACCTCCTCCCCTCAGTGGCACAGAGGGCAGAGGATGCGGTGTGCACTCAGTGCTCCCAATTCTTCCATCTTCGGTGGGGGGAGCTTCTGGAACTTCTTCCCTCTGCTCGATTGTGGTCCCCCTCTCACAGGAGATAGTCCTCCACAAACCCTCTCTGACGTGAGTCCCTCCCATGGGACGCAGAGTTTCCTTGCACAGCTCCAGCATGAAACACCAACTTTCTCCAAATGGAGTCCCTCCCATGGGCTGCAGTCCTTCCTGAGCTGCTACAGCGTGGGACACCCCCACATGCTGCAATACTCACAGTGCCAAACTACAACAGCGAGGGCTACTTTTTCACTCAAGACCCTGGCCTTCTTTGGGCAGAGCCACCTTGGTCAGCCATGAGAGGCTCCTCCCAGGCCACAAATCAATGTTTGCTCCACCGTGGATCTTCACGGGTGGCGGGTGGGGTCACCCTGCCATCTCACCACAGGATATAGGGGGGGGGGGTTCTGCTCTGGCACACCTGCCCCCCTCCTTCCTTCCTCTGTTCCTTCACTGATCTTAGCGTTCACACAGCTGCCACAACTCCTCCTCACCAGGTCCCTTCTTAAATACATTACCACACAGGTGCAGGTAATTGGCTAAGCCTTGGTGCAGAGGTGGGGCTGACTTGGAGCTGGGACAGTTTCAAGAAGCTTCTCACAGGGGCCTGCTGCTGTAACTCCCTCCCCCTGCTATCAAAAAAAACTCCACCACTCACTCAAATCCAGGACAATGTGAGATGGAAGTTCCTCTGCATTACTTAATACAAGATTCAAAGGAAACCATAACTTCTGTACCCCCAAAAGTTTTCAAAATGTTGAAAGTCCAGACTACTCTGTTGCAGATATTCGGAACAAATCAATGGCCAGTTTGGTCATCTATGCCATCATTAGATGATTTTAAACACAAGGAATTTCACATATTACTAGATTTGGGCATTCCTAATCTGTAAGAATTATAGGTGATCAATTTTACTTGCATACTGCAACACTGGACATCACAACTTCTAAGTCTTCTTCCCTGACAATCCTTTTTAATTTGGATCACATTGCCTTGTCTGTGAAAATCCTGACCTCTCAGAATTTTTAGTAAGGAGGATTAACATTCTCAACAAATTTATTTCTCAGTATGTACCAGCTGTCACAATGGATCTTCTTCAGTTCTTGAAAGTATTTCGATGTTGGTTCTAAGCCTAAATGCAAGCAGTTCTGAAAGTGCTTTGCACAGTGTTGCAAGTTTCAAATGGCACAGCTATTTTCAAGGAAAGAATCCTTTTAGATGGGTATTTCACTAAATCAGTTTTCTCTGTTTACACGTAACTATTTTCCCTGCTTTATGAATCACTCCATTAATTCATTAGAAATACCATCTTCAGGCTGGTCTCATATTTTTACAATGGGTCAAGATTTTCTTAGACTCAAACTATTCTCTCTTCATGTAAAAGGAACACAAAAAACTTAACTTGAGTACAAAAACAATTGCCCAAAAATGAGAGGAATTAATGCATAGTAAATAAATAAATAAATACCTGGAAAAAAAAAAGGAAGTGTAAATAACTAGCTACATCATTATACTCTAAACTTTTTCTAGGGAAAAGTTCTAATAATAAGCAACCTACATCAAGATTACCTGTAACATACTGCATACATTTTACCTAATGGATTTTATGATGACCTAATTTAATAACTCATAGATATAATTGAAGGATGGTCAAAGAACATCATAAACGTTTCAGTTATTACATTGCATTAATTTCTCTGTTGTTTTTGAGAGACAACATGCACAGTTTTATGTACAAAAAGGATCTTTACAAGGAATACAGGAGGAAGGAAAAGGAAATGTGGGAATACCACTGATGTAGACAAATTCACAGTGTTAGAATGTGAAGCTGCTTCAGTTTGCAGTAAATATATCATAAGAAGCAATTAAGTAGGCATAGTAGGAGTAGTAGTAGTAGTAGTAGTAACAGTAGTAGAAGTAACAGCAGCAATAGTAGTAAAGATCAACTGTGAAATAGCCTACTCATTCTAAAATAAATCGAGCAATTATGTCTACCTGAGTTCTGCAGAAGTTCGTTGCTCTAGTCTGGATAAGAGGATATATCTCCTCTCAGCTATATTTTAGCATCTTCAGGAGCTCAAAAAGATATGTGTAATACTTCAGCTCTGAAGTTTTTTTATTAAAAAATTTGGAACATGCACACAGCTGGACTTAATCTTACTGAATTAAATGCTGAAATATTTTGTACTGAGTGATTATATTGTGATTAAATATCAAAATACTAATTACTTTTCTGCTTTTGTTGTGGTAGAGAAGGCAAATTTACCTCTTAGACTCTTCATTATCTATTCTGATAA
Source organism: Tyto alba (assembly GCF_018691265.1). NCBI lineage: Eukaryota > Metazoa > Chordata > Aves > Strigiformes > Tytonidae > Tyto > Tyto alba. The sequence continues at coordinate 25,267,433 of NW_024881321.1, forward strand.
TGAAGGAAATAGGAAATAAGAGGAAATAAGAGGAAAAAAGAGAGACAAACATGCTAATTGTGAATTAGTTTCTTATGTTTATATTGACACTAAATTATATCTTATTACTTATGTTAAATTCTTTTGTTCTGCTTGGAAATATTTTATACAGGAAGGTGAAAACTCATTACACTAAACAGTTCTGAATGGAAGCTGTTCAGGAATAGACAAATTTATTTTCTAAATTGCTGCAAATGCCACAAAGGTTAGACCTTACTGCAAAGTTTATACAAAGGATAGCTATCACTACGTAATTAAATATATATATATAGATACACACATACAAATAAACATTTAAATTACAACTTAAGTCTACTGAAATTTTTGTCATTTTAAGGACTGACAACAATTTTCACTGCTTCTGCAGGAAACAGTTGCATATTTTAAGTCTATCATTCCTTTCCTTCTCTAAACAAATCATTCTCTACTCATCTTCCATTATCGGTCATGTTTTCTAGGCCACTGATGTTTCTGCACTTTTTCCAGTTAAACCATTACGGCTAACCACCAAACATTTGATCAGGCCAGTTCCACTATCCACTTTAAGCTTCTATGGTACCTCAGTTAGATGCCAGTCAAAGGAGTAGAATTTAAGAACCTTAAACTCCTTCTATACAGGGAGGTTTCAGAAGTCGGATTAAAATACTAAAGTTACTTTTTCAAAGTTTAAAGGTCTGAATATCCCCCAAATGAAATAACATGGCACCATTCATCAAATGTTCCTGCTCAGTAAAGGGGGGTTGGACTAGGTGACATTTAAAGATCCCTTTCAACACAAAATATTCTATTATATGAATCTATAAAATACTAGCAAAATGCAGGTGTACAATGACACAAGTATTCTTCTATAGCTTCTCATTTAGGTAGGATTATTTTATTCCCTTTTTTCCTAGTCCTTATATGAACCTACATTTCATTTCTGTACTAATTGTAGTATTCATCTTTTTAAAATTCTTCTGAGCAGTGATTTAACATTCTAAATTGCTTATGCCTTTACCTTTTCCAGTATAACTGTCCTGGGTTTGAGTGGTGGGGTTTTTTGGTAGTAAGGGTGGGGGCTATAAGGGTGGCCCCCGTGAGAAGCTTCTCGAAGCTCCCCCAGCTCCAAGTCAGCTCCACCTCTGCACCAAAACTGAGCCAATCAGCTGCACCTCTGCGATAACGTATTGAAGAAGGGACGTGGTGTGGAGTGGCTGGAAGAAAATAGGCATGTTATGAGCGATCCAGACCGAGGGGCCTCACAATTGCAGCTGTTGTGAAGGACATATGCAAGGTTGAAAGAGATAACGAAATTGGGGTTTTGAGAAGCTGTCTATGTTGCAGAGAGGTAAGGAGGATGGAATGTAAAAAACAAGATAACAAGAGGGAGAAACAGAATGTAGGTATGGCAGAGCAAGGCGCGTGAACAAGCAGCTTTAACCTATTAGCAACCAAAACGTAATGCGTGTGCTCTGTGCTAGTGTATAAATTGCTGTGTATCCTTTAATAAAGTGGCATTAACTTGACTACATTGATTGTGTATGTTGTGTCTGAGACTTCCACGTCTACATGGTGACGAGCAGTGGGACTTGTGAGGAGGAGTTGTGGCAGCTCCGTGAACACCAAGGTCAGTGGAGGAATGGATGAAGAAAGGAGGGGGGAGCTGTGCCGGAGCAGAGACCCCCTTGTATCCTGTGGTGAGATGGCAGGGCGGCCCCCCCACTGCCACTTATTAAGGTCTACAGTGGAGCAGACACTGATTTATGGCCTGTGTTTCACATGGATGATCAAGGCATCTGTGCCCAAAGAAGGCCAGGGTCTTGTGGGAAAAAGTAGCCCCCACTATTGTAGTTCAGTGCTGGGAATACTGCAGCATGCAGAAGTGGGACTCCAGTTGGAGAAACTTGGTGATCCATGACAGAGCAGTGTGGGGAATGCTGTGGCCTGTGGAAGGATCTCACGTCGGAGAAAGTTTGTGGAGGACTGTCTCCTGTGAGAGGGGGACTGTGATGGAGCAGGGGGAACAAGTTCCAGAAGCTTCTCCCACAAAAGGTGGAAGAAGCAGCAGCACTGACTGCACCCCGCCGGTCCCAGCCCCCTGCACCACTGGGAGAGGAGGTAGACATATCGGGAGCAGAACTGAGCCCGGGAAGAAGGGAGGGGTGGAGGAAAGGTGTTCTCAAGATATGGCAATGCTTCTCACTGTCCTACTCTGTTAAGTGTTGTTTTTAGTGTCTGTAATAAAAATATGGGGGTTTTTCTTCCCCTAATGAGTCTGTCTTTTTCCTGTGACCATAATGGGTGATTTGCCCCTCCCAGTCCTATCTCGAATCCCAAGCCTTGCTCATTTGTCCCTTCTCATCGCTGGAAGAGAAGGGAGAAGTGAGTGGCTACGTGGTGTTGGTCTGCCAACCAGGCTCAAACCACAACAATTACCTGTGTAACTGAAGAGAGTTTATATATCAGAGGGAAAGAAATGAATGGTATATGTAATTATAATAATTCAAGAATCTTGTTTAGTTCCAATTAAAGAGAGGAGAAGAGGTAAGAGAAAAATGACACAAATAAGGAACAGATTGTCTCTAAAGTCACAATTTCAATTTATTTTCAGAATTAATTCAATGTCAGATGTATAAAATAGTCTTTTTACCTCTGCTTCAGTCAAGCCCTTCTTAGTGTGTACTGAATTGAAGAATAAAACTTCTCAGGTGATTCATATAGTCTACTGTCCTGGCTCAATTCATGACAATTTCATAACCAACTTCGAGATCTCCATCGGAATCCTTCTATGCTTAAAACAGAAGGATACTTTTATATATAACGTCAATATATTTTAATGTGTATTCATGTAAGCATCAGATTAATATTTTTTAATGTTAATGAGTATATAATGTATAATGCTACTTGTATTTTAATACCTTTCATTATATTTCAACTTTTTTCCTAATTTCTAATCATCTTAAAGAGACAAAATTATTATATTAGTTCACTTAAGCTTACATCAGATTTTTCTGTGATTAAAAGAAACTTTTTCAGATCACTCATTCTAAAAAAATTTGGAATCCTTTTTCTCACCTTTCCTTAAGTGGCTAAGGTTTTGTTGTTTTTTTTTTGTTTGTTTGTTTGTTTGGTTTGTTTTGTTTTGTTTGTTTGTTTGTTTGTTTGTTTGTTTGTTTGTTTGTTTGTTTTAAAAAAAAAAAAAGGTCCAGTATAATGCACTAGTTATTTTTACACCATGAGATCAATTCTGTTGCCTAGACATAGAGGTCTGTTGACATCTGAGGTATCCTGCAATGTTTGAGAAATTCAGTGAAGATCTAGCAGGTATGGCATAAAACCTATAGGAGACTGGTATTATCTTAGGGAGGCAGCTGAAGAACAGATGGGAAACTTAGACATCTAATGGCATTGAATCAAGTCTATTCAGTTTTCCTGTAAATAAACACTTGATACACATAAAAAAATGTGTCACTGTAGTAGCCCAGAAAATTGCAAGGACTGATTGCTCAAGTTATGAGTTTTTCTAAGTACAGAATATCTTCAGTTCCTTCTCAATACATCATCAGCAACTTAAGATTTCATCACTATATATACTTTTTCCAAATATAAATGTTGTTTCAGTGCATGCAGTATATCCTTCATATATGGGATCCTTGTACCTATGTGCTTACTCATGTCAGACAACTTACATGAGTAGGAGCTGCTCTATTTCCACGATAAACAAAATCTATTAATATGCTGAATGACTACCTAATAGTTAAGTAGACCCAGTATGGTACTAAGTTGATTCTTGCCTTAATTCTGAGAATCAATATAGTTTTTGATGGAGTATCAACAAGGCCATTATTATTTTCTGGAAAACACAAATATCCTAGCAAGTCAAACTGTAAATGAAAAAAAGTTGCCTGTAGTTCCTTTAAAGCATTTAAGAAGAGAGTACTGCCCCAAAGTCACTGAAATTGTGAAGACTTTAAATTAACTCTTTGAATTAATCTGTACTATGAAAGACAGTAAGAGAATTCCTACTACAAAGGTAGTAAGTGGTAAATCTGGGGAAATGGATATACCATTGAAGAAGTAGTGAATCATCAGGACCAGGTGGCAGACAAATACTGAAAATACAAAGGAAATATAATTCAAAACAAACCATATTTTAATGGAAACCTAATAGCTTGTGCAAGATATAGGCTCTTGTATAGTGCTTTATTGCTCACATGAATTTTTTTTCAGGTCAGTTCACATTTTTTTGTTGTCTTAAAACATCATTATGCATTAGACAAATTTATATATGTAATAGGAACCATCTGTACATATGTGAAACATACTCAATAACCCTTTATTTTATTTCTGCTGTTTTAAACAAAATAAAAAATATAAATCCTAGTCTAATTTTCATGCCAGCTATATCAGTTCTTAGAACTTTTCCCACAAATAATCTTTATCTCTGTCCCTAAATTGCTATTCTCTTAAATCTGTGTTTTTAAACAATCTTTCTCTTTTTGGATTGACAAGAACAGATGAACATAAGCCACACTGTCAACCTAAAATCTTACATGAGTAGGATAACATTAGAAAAGTGATACCTCTTACTTTTTTCTTTTCTCAGGAATTTTATGGGACTGTAATATAACATTCTTCCCTTTCGAGTCAGCTAAGAATGAAGACAGATTCTGGATCATAAAATACACCTCTATGGTACATATCTGAGGAATGAATATACAGTTCAGGATTTCAAAACCAAGAGACAACAAAACATGCTTTATCTATCACACATCATTTCATCAGGTACATTATGCTCACTAATCAGGATTTACTACCTTAGAAGATTAAATAATGTGTCTACTACTGTTACAAGATATCTGTGTGGTTCCATGATTTTCCTCTTAAAATAATTACCTTGAATACTTTGTCCCTGAAGATCATGACAGACAACTTCTTTCTTCATTGTCATGCCTTTTATTCTATTAAACAGATAAAATATTATAAATATTATCTTAGTGTTAGAGATAACATGGCAAAACAATTCTAGACAGATAAAGAACATGATTTAGCATAGGAATGTATGACCAAAGCTCTGATAAACCAACATCGGTGTTTCAATATCTACCTTTTTTTTCTTTTTTTCCAGTGAGTGTATTTACAGAAATTTTCTTCAGGCTACAACATTGTCTTAGGAAAATAGATTTTTCTTCCCTGAAGTTTCTTAAGTTGGTTCTATTTTAAACCTATAAGAAATATGCTGTTTTTTAACACTTTTACTGCTTATCACTAAGTGGTTTTGATTTTTAAAAGTGAAATTTGGCAAGTGAGTCATACATATGTCCTGACTGCTTGTAATCTGAGTTTTAAAAAAGGATGTTATGTCTTTTGAGAAAGTAGAAAGTTTCTGAGAATGTTTTGAATATTTTTTTTCAGAAAAATCCATGAGTATTACCTCAAATTTTTGTTAGGAAAAATAGTGATTTGTATCCTTCTGCACACCATCTGATCATTCCAACAAAGTAATGAAGACACCATGTGTTTACTCTTTCAGCAATGTCAGTACTGCCATTGTCAGTGTTGACTTAAACTTATAGAGAAATACAGATGTATAGAAACAGAGAATTATTGACAAATAATGTACAACTGAAAGGCTACACTCCTTGATTTTCTGGCAGATGTATCATTACGAACCAGAACAGTGCATTTATAAAGTCTGCTTGTATTCAAAATATATAAAATATATTTAAATTTTTTGCATCCTCATTTTTATGTCAAACTGATTCTTATATTCATTTTACATTAAAGACTCGACATAGTTCCAAGGGAAGTCTTTTTTAAAGGAAATATTTTGTACCCATGGAAAGCACAGAACATTTTCTGCAACAGAGCATATTGAAGGTGAGTCTAGTAATCACAGAAAGAAGGTTCATTCTCATGATTAAAATATGGAGTGGTCCCTGCTGGGAACTTGATTTTATCCCTTTCTCTGCGGGGGTGCTATGCAACCCTGAAAAAGTGAGTGGAACTAAATATTTCCCACTAGTCACCCATGGGAAGGCTTGCCTGAATCTAGTCTAATTTGCAGTTAAAAACTCTAACAGAACTCTAGGAACAATGAACTGAATAACAATTAATCTGGAAAATCAGATCCACACCTTGAAAAACTGAATGTTGAGATAATTGGCATTTAAACCTGTGTCGTATTTTGAGCTCAGAGGGCAACTCAGTACCACACAGCCACTCACTCCTCCCTTGTCTTCCAGTGATGAGAAGGGACAAATAAGCCAGGCTTGGGATTCAAGATAGGACCAGGAGGGGCAAATCACCCATTATGTTCACAGGCAATAGGCAGACTCCTTAGTGGAAGAAAAACAAAACATAGATTTCTACAGACACTAACAACAACACTTAACAAAGTAGGACAGTGAGTAATATTGAAACATCTTGAGAACATCTTCCCCCCACCACTCCCTTCTTCCTGGGATCAGCTTTGTTTCTGATATCACTACCTCCACCCCAAAGCAGTGCAGGGGTCAAGGAATGGGGGGTGCAGTCAGTGGTGATGTTTCTTCCATTTTCAGTGGGGGGAGCTTCTGGAACTTCTTCCCCTGCTCCATTGTGGTCCGACAGTCCTCCACAAACTTTCTCTGATGTGAGTCCCTCCCATGGGCCACAGTGTTCCCCACACTGCCCCAGTATGGAACACTGATTTTCTCCAACTGGAGTCCCTCTCACGGGCTGCAGCCCTTCCTGAGCTACTCCAACATGGGACCCCCCCACATGCTGAAATCATCCCAGCACAAAAGCACAGCAGCAGGGGCTCCTGTTTTCACACAAGGCCCCAGCCTTCTTCGGGCACAGCCACCTTGTTCAGCCATGAGAGGACCCTCACACGCCATAAATCAGTGTCTGCTCCACCGTAGATCTTCACGGGTGGCAGGGGTGGCTGCCTTGCCATCTCACCACAGGATACTGGGGGATCTCTGCTCTGGCACACCTCCTCCCTCCTTTCTTCCTCTGTTCCTCCACTGACCTTGGTGTCCACGCAGCTTTCACAACTCCTCTTCACATGTCCGACTCTTCCTCACAAGTCCCTTCTTAAATACATTATCACAGAGTTGCAGCTGATTGGTTCAGCCTTGTTGCAAAGTTGGGGTCAACATGGAGCCGGGGGAAATGCCAGAAGCTTCACACACAGAGCCACTGATGCAACTCCCTTCCCTGCTAACAGAAAAAACCCCACCACTCATTCATACCCAGGACAACCTAGTTGTTGGATAAGCTGTTCATTAGAATTCAAATTGAATATCTTCAAGGAGGCAATCCAGTCTTGATAAGATTCATCTAATAATTAGTGAGAGTCCAGCAGAACCCTTTATACTTAATAGCAATAGATTTTAATTTGGTAGGCCAACTCTTAGAATCACCGAAGCCCTGGCTGCAATGTGCATAGCTTCTCATTAGTATGACTTCTAAAGAGTTATTAGGAACAGTCTTGGTTCTGGTGGAACCGGAGACATGCATATACATTTTTCCAGAGTATTCAACTCTTTATGGTTTTGATTTAGAGGAAGAATAAAATTGAAGGAAGGCTATTTTAGGGAGAAGTCAGATGTCAAAATCCTTCATGAAAGAAAGTGACTATGACTATGTGTAATTAAATTCCAGTGGAAAAAATTAATTTCATTTTCTCAGTATCTATAAAGTACTACTCATAATGTCTCTTCTCCTCATAACACCTTTTACGCATATGAATTCATCTTTAAAGTATTCAAATAGAATAGATATGGTGATGAACATCACAGATAAGTCCTGTGAGAACGTGAGTAACTGGCTGTTCAGAACAGAGCTAGAATAATATGGGCTAGAGCAAAGAAGACAAAATATTAATAATTAATAGATGCTTATGAAGGAAAATCCAACATCTTTTGACTAAGAGAAAGGTCCTCTAGGGAAAAATATTGATAACATAATTAAAAGACTAGTTCATAATGTGCATGTATAGATGGTCACATGAATGCCTAAAATGAGATTGCATGATCCCAGGTGTGCTGTTGCAACAGGACACTAAGACACTAGTTTCTCCAAGAGGTTTTAACTGAAATTTACACCTTGAAAATAGATATAATCTCAAAATTCTCTCTAGATTTTCTGAGGCTGAGAACTACACATATTTTGCAACTGATTCATAGGAACAACAAAAGTTATATCTCCAATTCAAAAAATGCACCTCAATAACGCATTTCAGGAATATACTGGAAAATACTAAGGCAATGAAACATTATTTTTCCTTTAAGTGTTTATTCAATACAAGCATTTCCACTCACAGCATACCTAATTAAAAGTTTGCAGTTAGAAGTTCATTAAGTCTATCTTTTCATAGGCCAATCAGAGTCTGGATAACCAGACCAGCAGGTCTGTTGGTCAAGAATCAACAAAAATCCAAACCCAAAGCCTTAAAACCTGGCTACCTAGGAGACAAAAGCTGTCATTCTGCCCATTAAATTTCCTAATGTATTCTTCCTATCAACACCATTGAAAGGCACCCTTCTTTTAATTTTCCAGGTGAGAAAGGGAAGCAACACAGATAAAGGTTCTTCAGTCACCAAAGGAATTCTTGTATGTCTTGTCCTTGTTGATTATGGTCAGTATCAGTCTGACTAGAAATCACAATACCAACCCAGTTACATTAATTCCCTGCACAATTCAGGAATGTTTAGTTCCTCTCAAACTATATTCACAAACCCAGCACAAAGGTAACCTCAGCCAACAAATAATGTAAAAACTATGGACAAGAAGAATGCAAAATTTAATTTTTAAAGAAGAGGAGAAAAACAGTCACTGGGTCCATGGTTTGACCATGTCACCTTTAAGTTAAAAGTAGAGTGGTCCTGAGTTCTAGTGTTTGCTCCCAGAATTAGTCACGGAATTTATACTGGAGAGTGAGTTCACACAAAGTAAAAAAGATTGTAAAGAAATGGAGTCCAGAGTCTCTGGAAGGCTTGATTAGGCTAGAATTTTTCAATAAACTTAAGTTCTGTGGGGAACGTTCCAAAAAACTAATAATATAGTTCCAACATATGTTAGCTCCCCTTTTCTCAGGCTTCATATCCATTTATAACATGTTATTAAATGCTTTTGATGATACAAATTATCTGCTACAAATTCCAGAGAACATGAAGAAATGTTGCACTAGTAGCCTCTTCCTTTGGTGTTACTTTATTTGCCTCCTCTTAAGATGATGATGACAATGTCTGAGACAAAAAGCTGTCTATTTTGCTTCTTTGTAAGAAGATGGATTCTAGGACATCTAGCTTAAGATATGGATGTTCAGCATACAGACTCCTAAAATTAGAAATGACACAATGGAATGTATAATTTTAATTCTCTATGGAATAAGTAGTCTTGCAGAAATAAACATTTTGAACACTCCTAAGACCCAGTTTTATAAACCACTCCCTTTCATGTTAAATGACTGAAGAGGGTCCCAATACGGAGAGTGGCCCAAGTAACGACAATCACCCCGATGCGGCTACATGTCATCCCCCTTTATTGCCCGAATCGCTTGGTTATATCCTTTGCACAGCAAGCACCTGCTGTTCACGCGCCCCATACCCCTTGATTATTGGTCATAGGAAACTTATCACGCACCCAAAGGGAAACTGTGATAGGCAAGCATCTTGCGGTTTGCTGCATACTTGTGCTTAGCTTAGCCAGATACATAGCTGAGAAAATTCCTCATTAACAGATACAGTTCCTCACAACACAGCCCTTCAAGGTCATCCTCATAACACAGCTGTTGTTAGCAGTCTAATCTCAGGCCTGGATTGTCCAAACCTTGCAACAAAATATCGTGGCCATTCTCTGTCAGAAATTCTACTACATATCCCCCTTTTTCTTTTTGGACAATGCAGACTTGATTCATGACCTTTGTCAGCCCTTTTCATATTCATGAAATACAAAACCAAACAGCTAACAATATAAGCAGACAGTAAAGAAACAAGCGAAGGCCTTCTCTTAATAAGCTAGCTAACCATCCACTGATTACAAGACATTGCTATGGTCGCTGATTTAAATCAAGTGTTAGGAACACATCATATCCTGTTGACCCAAAACCTGTGTCTCCTCGAATGTCGGAAGGACCATTCAGAAGTGATTGATGCAAGGGATGTTTTGCCTCTAAAGCAACAATTTGAGCAATTTTACTACCTTTTGGAACAGTTACTGGTGGTTGTAATGCATATGCCATAATTTGGATTTGACCTGTTTAATCTGCATCAATGACACTGATACAGGGCCAAGATAGGAACAGGGGATGTAAGGGTTAACATGAGAATAGCAAGAAGGGGAGAATAGCAAGAAGGGGATAATAGCAAGAAGGGAATAACAAAAGAAAATAGTTCAAGGGAAATAGTTTAGATAACGGTTAACAGTTCTGCTTAGTGAACAGACAGTTTGTAAAACACGGTGAGCTCTCTAGGCTTTATCGGTACTAAGCCGGTTGGAACTAGACCCGCGGTTTGGACAACAGCCAGTAAGAAACTGAGTCTGCGCAAAACCTAGGGTCACAGAGCGGACAGGAGGAAGAGGAGCTTGACTTCATCCCCAAAGACCCCCACGACCACCACCAGAAGACACTGCGCAGACTCAACTAGGAGGAGATTATGGAAATGCTAATTATAATACGAAGCGGGGATAGGTGTTGCATATGTATAGGCGTATTGCGAAATATTATGAATATGTAATCATTTGCTCTATAAATCTTAGGTAACAGCACCATACGTTGGGTACACAATAGGAGGAGTTATCCCCTGTGTACCTCAGCGCTGAATAAACATACCTACTTTACAATCTATGTGGAGTCTATTTCCGCACGTCAACACCAGGGAGCACAACAATGCCCTGCTTTCCCGTGGATGATCGACCAATTAATAACCCACCCACTGGGGAATCTCTAGAAAACAAAGGTCCATATACTGTGGTTGGTATAAGCATCACAGAAGTACTGGTTAATGTGGTCTCTACTGCTGTTGTCACATCAATTCCAAGGCTTCCTGGGGTCGCTGGTGTGTGGTTGAGTAGGAAACCTTGGGGGGTTGAGACCTGGACTTGTGTTGTCGTGCGAGGTCCCTTCGCGCTGCGCCTGTCATCCCGACTTTCTGCAGACCATAGTTGCATGAGTATCTGTATTGCAGGTATGGCACCAAACAGGCTTGGTGCATCTATGTTTCCAATGACCTGTCTCACCACAACGATAGCATGAACCTGTGGTCTGACTAGTTTTAGCCAGCTGCCTCTTTGGCTGTCCTCCACTACTTCTCAACACAGCAGCCATTGCCATAAATGGTTGATGAAAAGTTTCCTTCATGGCTGCCGAGAAAGCTGCAGCTTGGTTCAATTGGTCAGCCCGAGATGTTAACAGCAACATGTCATCTACCCCCGATCCTTGCGGAAGTGTGGCTATTAGGTGCTTGGTGGTTGCATTATCATTGGCAAAAGCTAGTGCACGGAACAACTGTGTCTGCATGCCTTCAGTGAGTTCCGGAGCATCTTTCAACGCTGCATGGAGTCGGTCGACAAATTGGCTAAATAGTTCAGTGGCCCCCTGTCGCACTGTTACCTACGATGGTGCTTTCTTCTTATCTGGTACCACTAAAAATGCATGATGAGCCAATGATTGTGACTGCTGGTGGACCGGAGTCGGCAGAGCTAATTGGGAAGCTATTGTCAAATATTGTCTGTCCCCAATTAGCATCTGAGCTGTCACTCCATATAGTGCATCTCCCTGTTATCGGGGAACACTGGTTTCTACCACCTCTAGTCTCTTCCAGTCTTTCCCACAACAAAAATTGTGATTGTGATAGAAGCAGTGATGCTATCTGCTTACTATTATTTGGACATAAAACATCAGCTGTAAAAATGAACTGTATAATGTTTCTCGCTGCCTCAGATCGTAGCCCATAAGTGGTCACAGTTTGTTTGGCCTGGTTCAAGATCTTCCAATCATGAGGTTCCCAATTAGGACCCCCATTCGTTGTCACTACTGGGCAGGCCAACGCTCCAGCAGCATGCCAGTCCCCTTTTAACAAGGCATCACGAATCACCCCACTCCATTGGGACTGAGCTAAAAGCGGAGCTGGTTTTGGTAAGGGTGACGGGAGTGGGTGTGGCGGGGCTGCCAGCAGCGCTTCCTCTTCTTGTAATTCTAAATGCAGAGTTCTGTTCTGTAGCTTGACTTCTGTAATTTTCTTTCAAGTTCTTGGACGTTGTCACTGTCCTTTTCTGATGTTTGATTCTCTTGCTTTAATTCGGACATAGCCACCATCTTACTCTCTGAGCCAGGCGCTGTACCGCATTCCGCGGGCACTCCCCCTTTTCCTCCCACACCGCCTGATTTCTCTGCCGCTTCTTGCGTGGTGGAGCAAACAGGAATACTTGGTGATGTGCCCTTAATAGAGTGGAGCTGTTGATTAAACCCAAAGAAGGTGGCTAATTGTGATGGACGATTGGTTTCGGCAGGGACTGGTGGAGTTGGTATAGCGCCGATAGCCTCAATAGCAGCAGCGGCGACTTTCTTCTCTGCTTGCATCTCCCCCAGAGCTTTTACGATCGTTCGCCAGAACACCCCTTGCTGTTGTGCTTCACTGCCTTTATTGCCTCCAGTGATAGTCTCATCCCACAATAAATCACCTACTTCGCGCCACTCCTGTTGGCTAAATATTAGCGAGGGGTCACCCATTCTGTCCCGTTTTCTAGCCCACTTAACCACATTGTGGACATCTCCTTCTTTAACTTTTTCACCTCTCTTAGAGAGCATACTAAGAAGCAGTCTTATTGCCGCGTCTGTTTCCATCACGGTCTTACCTCCTTGCAAGGGTCAGTCGGCCAGCTGACTCAGTTGCTCACGTCTCCTTTTCGCAGCAACTCACTTGTTCACCACTCTCCGGCTCCCAAATCGAAAGTTCATTCGATGCTGAAGAGTCTTTGATCCGTATTTAAGCATCCGACTTCAGAGGCTATACAGCGTCCTAGTCAATCTGAGGGTCCCTGTTCGGGCGCCAACTGAAGAGGGTCCCAATACGGAGAGTGGCCCAAGTAACGACAATCACCCCGATGCGGCTACATGTCGTCCCCCTTTATTGCCCGAATCGCTTGGTTATATCCTTTGCACAGCAAGCACCTGCTGTTCACACGCCCCATACCCCTTGATTATTGGTCATAGGAAACTTATCACGCACCTAAAGGGAAACTGTGATAGGCAAGCATCTTACGGTTTGCTGCATACTTGTGCTTAGCTTAGCCAGATACATAGCTGAGAAAATTCCTCATTAACAGATACAGTTCCTCACAACACAGCCCTTCAAGGTCATCCTCATAACACAGCTGTTGTTAGCAGTCTAATCTCAGGCCTGGATTGTCCAAAACTTGCAACAAAATATCGTGGCCATTCTCTGTCAGAAATTCTACTACAAATGACAATAATATATAAACATTTCAAATCTGCCTAAGAAGTACATACAGAAAAAAAAAAAAAAACAAAACACTAAAAAAATGCGTCACTGTTGCTATGTGAGCACTGTTTTTAAAAGATAAGCAAATTGCCTCTATGCAGTGCTACAAATAATGATTAACTGAGTAAATGCAAAGCATTTTTAACACTGGCGATTGTGATGCATGCCTTTTAGTCCCCAAAACATGATAACAATCTCAGCCTGATGACTTGCTACATAATTTATTTATTAAAAAAAAAAAAAAAAAAAAAAAAAAAAGGATAAAGCAATCATCAAAAAGTAAACCCCTGCAACTCCTCCTCATTTTCCTGCTGTAGGGACTGTTTCATAGACATGGAGATTGAATAACATCTTGTCAAGACAGGACTGTGTGACATGAATATTTTAAGGAACACATATCAGTTACGCAAAATTTTTCCCATGTTGCCTTCAAATGGCCATTTGTACCACTTGTCACTAAAAAGGATGTGAAAATCAACACTGCGAACATACTTCATAAATGAATCTATCCTTATGTGCTGTGATTTAGCTGTTGTAATTTCCCCATGGAAATAGGATAACTGCAAACAAAACAAAGTGCATGTAGATGCTTTTGTTTCCTCCAAGCAGACAATTTCTTATTAATTGCCACTCAGGACGTTATTTTGCATAATTTGTTTTCTGAATAGTCCAGGAACAGAAGCAGAAATTAATAAAGAGGGAAACTTCTGGTTTCATGCTGAGTGGCAATGTCAAGACAGATACCAGACACAAAATAAAACTAACAATAAAGTGGGGTTTGCATCTTTCCTCAAAGGCACCCAGGAGGGAGTATGATATTGTGCTCATATTTCCTTTAAGCAAGTAGGTGAATTTGTATTTTACAGTCTCATTGCATGAACGGACATTTTCCAAATTTAATTAAGACAGATGATTTTTTAATGTTCTTTTTGTACTTCATATAATTAGAAGGAGTCATGGAATCTTAATACTTGATATTTGGTGAAAAGAGGTATTGTTATAGGGGGAGATAAAAACAACAACAAAACCTAATAAATCACTCATGTATGTAGAAAAAATATTAATGAGGAAGGAAACAAATACTGAGACTTCTGCTTAATAATGCCTGTTTCAATTATTTATAAGCTGTTCTATTGTGCTTCTTATGGTAGTAACTGAATGTCTTTTATTAATCAATCTTTTCCCAAGATCTCTGAGAGGAAAGTCCCCGTCCCCCCCCCCCCCCCCAATATATATTTCACGTTAGCGTACACTGGGGTGATTGTTTATTCATTTGTTGTGTTCTTTACCAGAAATAGGGTAAAAAAGTAGACGAACTTCATGGAGACAGCAAAAGAGCCAGAGATATGCATATAAGGTGATTGGAGAAGAAGGCATTTTAATTTGTTGCATACCTTGAGAAGAAAAAAGCAATAGAAAAGGAGTCATGGTATGCAGAGCTGTCTAGAGAAGATCCCTGAATTAAGCTACTGACAAGACAAATGAAGCAGCCTCGGTGACATTTTAGGACAACATTATGCAGTGGTAGATTTTATACTGCTGGAGGAGTTTAAACTTTTGTATAAGCCTCACTTCTCATCTGAATCATGGTAATTATGTATGTTCTTCACCTCTTATGTGATCCAACATGTTCATCCACCACTACAGAATGCAGTGTTCCAAACACAGCACCCATCCCTCACAAGAATTTACACAGGACTGCTGGACATGTAAGAAAAAAAAAAAAAAAAAAAAAAAGATGCTTCTCTGCTGTGGAAATGAAAGGGCTTCTTTCTTTCCATCTCACTATTGTGTTTCTGAACTAAAGAGATTCAAATGTTAAACTGGCCATTTTAAACTCAGATATTTTAAAAGTACTGTTCTGTAGTCCCTTCACTAGAGTAAGTCAGAAGAAAACTGCGTTCATTTATAGTGCTATATGTTGAAAGACCAGTAGAAATGCTTATAAGATACTGAGTGCTTACCATCTCTTTGTTGACACTTTAAAAACATTTCTTAAATATATTTTAAAAACATCTCTCTGGTTAAAAACAACTCTGTGGGATGTGTTGCCTTCAGTGTCAGAAAACCCTATACTGCTCTAAGAAAACAAAACTACAACTCAAGCAAAAACATCTGAAAGGTCTGTAAATTTTTGCTTTCTGCCACATGGAATTTAAAAGAAAAAGTGTTGAACAGCCATCTGGCATGATCTCCATAAGCATATGTAAATTTAATTGGAAAAAATACCTGCTGTTATGCACATTGCACATGAAACTATCAGTAATAGTTTTTGCTGCCTGTTTTCTGGAAAATTGATCTGACTTGGCTTGCGAATTCATTGTTTATAGATTTTGTAAACCAGAAAGCACATGTATAACTCTTAATATGAAATCTTTATTATCCATGTTGTTATATATAACATTTAAAAACTTAAAAATGTAGGTAAATAGAAGAAATTAAAATCTTAGCAAGTTTCAGCTGAAATCTCTCAAGATGGAGGCTCAGATAGATCCTGTCTTTTAATTTGCCATGTTTCTTTAGGAAATAATCTGCAATCTGACTCAAGAGCATGAAGATATAAATTATGTATGTATAACTGGCATATATGAGCAACCTCACAGGGACAGCAAAAGAATCAACTAGGATTTATATCCGAACCTGAAATGAAAGACACCTAGATCTTCTATTTATGTGTTGAAATTTTTTTCTTCTTTTTTCTTTTAAACATGGACTACTACAAAACCAAAATAGAGTGAATCAGAGTGCATAGAAATGTGCAACTAACTAGGAGTTTAAATAGTCTTCTATAATCTAAGAGGCTTTCTATAGAAGATGAAAATAATTATTTTTATCCCATTTTCCTAAAGAGGTGAAGCGGATACCATCATCCTGCATACAATTTGCCTGTTGTTAACTGTAGTATCCATTAACAAGCTTGACTAAAGGAAGCCTTTTCAGTTACACTCTTTGTAAAAATGAGAAAGGAGTTAAAAATGAGGAGAAAGATCTATGAGTGCACATAAAATGACTGATCAAGTGAAAAGATTCAGAATGAGGTCATGTGTTCTTAGAAATCAGAGAATCCAGAGAGGAAAAAGACTTCACAAACGTGGTAAAAGTTCAGCAGAACAGTGCACAGTCTTAAAGAACAAAATCAGTCATTGACAGAGCCAGAATTAGGCCTCATTGGGTTGAAAGCTTAGGAAGCTTCTTGATTGCTTATGAATACAAATTTTGAAAGTCAATGTTACTGACTGGAGTTGTGAAGAACAAAGTCCATGATACCCTTAGAAAATATTCTGTCATTGATAAAAATAATTACTTATATTTTTAACAAATGTTTAATGTATTTATATTTTTAAACCTCTTACAGAAAATTAGTTACAGTTTAGAAAAGCCAGAAATAACAAAAATCGAGTAAGGAATTTTATAGTTTTTTCTTTTCCCATGATTTTAGACTTTGATCAGTGTTGGAGGTTTATTTAAATTACTCTTAATATATTATTTGAATTATCTTTTTTTTTTTTCTTCCTTCTATATCCATTATGCTCACCAGAAAAAATAAAGTGAGAGTCAGTATTTTCCTTATTCACCCTCATGCTTACAAGGTAATCACCACATGTACAGTACAGGTTTTGCTGATTTCAAAAACTTACTGGTTTTGAAAAGCCTTTAACATCAAGCAGGACTAAAAACTTTGTTATGGGCTATCAAAAAGACAATTACAGTTAAGAAATTGAGGAATCCAAATTAGTCAGACATATTATTCCTCCTGAGGTCTTCAAAGACAGCTACTTACTTTCACTGTTTCTCCAAAAGAGTTAAAGATTTCCCAGTCCAATTTGCTTTGGAGCTGGGATTGGCGATAACATGCATACTGCTCATAGTGCAAGAAGAAAACAAGTCACAGAAAGATGCTGGGGGTCATACTGTTTTAATCAAAGGATATTAAGTTATGCTGGGAACAGATCTCACTATTCTCAAGGTAAGAGCTACCCCTGGATATAATTTATTTATTGGTCTAGTTTGAAGATGTTGAAGAAGGCAAACTGTCCTGTTTCTGATTTAAACAGTTAGATCTTCCTTATAAATGAGATCTGACCCAAATAATTCCCCTGTTGTGACATATAAATAATAAGAAGTGTACAAACTAATCTCCATAGTGATATTTAGTTACTAAAATAACGTTATGCCTAAGTCATTCTTCTCTCTAGGCAAACAAGGATTAGCATTTTATGATTTATGTTATTTTCTTCTGCTTCATTTTGCTCCAATTAAAACATAACAAGACTGTTAAATCTTATCAGTTGTTTAAAATAATAGATTTTTATGTTGTTTCCATTTTTCTTAAATATTCTTTTCTTCATTAATGATTCATGCTCATCCTATGTGATCTTTTTGGCTATGCAGAACACCTTGACTTTGTTTCTAGAGGGAAATATTCATAAGTTCATAATTCAACTAAAACCAATACTAAAATCTAATAATTTTTTATTGTATTGCTTTTAGTGTAAAAATCATGATTTATTTTTATCATCATGTTTCCTGGCACAAAATTAAAATAATTGCATGGTGTTTTTCATGTCTAGGCAAAAAGGGAAAACTTCCTCATGCCTGAACACAATGATAAATATTTGATAGTTACAGAATAGAGACAAAATTATAATAAAAAACTGTTCATCTTGAGTTTACCTGCTTAGACTCACAACGGTATACTACTGCACCCCAAATTGGATATGCATAGTATGTTGTCTGGTTACTTTTCCTTGAAAGTATCTGATGAGATTTCAGAAATCTGCAGATCATGGTTTCTAACAATGAATGAGGCTAAATATGGTGACCTTACCACTTCCACACTATACAGGAATCATTAAGAAAAAATGCAAGATCAGGCAAAGCTCTGAACACAGGTATACAACTTGTTTTTTTGGGGGGATTTGAGAGCAAATATTTTACTTCACAGTCTATATATCTTTCAGAAAAACTGCTGACAGCTTACTGGTAATACACAAAGTCTTAGGTTAATCAATCCTAACTTAAGACATTTAGAAATAAAATTATTACTTCAAAGTATCTGTTCTAGACACTAAAGAGTGACCTGAAAGATACAAACATAGGATAATTTTTGTTCACTCTAAAGCAGGCAGCTAAGGCTATACAAATCACCCTTTGCAAATCCTCTTGTATTAAGACCATCTGAGGCGACCATTTCAGATTTAAACACACAACTTTTGGACATCTAATGTTAAACTACATTATTCACTTCCTTAGACTACTAGTGCTACATCTATGTAGCACTACAAGGACAGAAGAAAAAATGCCAGAAAATTGTATATGTGATGATTTTGGCTGGGGTAGTGATAATTTTCTTCATAATAACTAGTATGGGGCTATGTTTTGGATTTGTGTTGAAAACAGTGTTGATAACACAGGGACATTTTATTTATTCCTGAGCAGTGCTTACAGAGTCAGGGCCTTTTCTGCTTCTCACCTCACCCCACCAGTGAGGAGGCTGGAGGTGCACAAGAAGTTTGGGAGGGGACACATCTGGGACAGCTGACATTAACTAACCAAAGGGATATTCCATATCACATGACACCATGCTCACCATATAAAGCTGCGGGAAGAAGCAGGAAGGGGAGGACATTCAAAGTTATAGCATTTGTCTTCCCAAGTATATGTTACATGTAATGGAGCCCTGCTTTCCTGGAGATGACTGAACACCTGTCTGCCGATAGGTAACAGTGAATGAGTTCTTCATGTTGCTTTTCCGGGTGTGCAGCTTTTGCTTTACCTGTTAAACTGTCTTAACTCACGCGTTATCTCATTTTTCTGATTCTCTCCCCATCCCTTCTAGGGGGGAGTGAGCAACTGGCTGTGTGGCGCCTAGTTGCCAGCAGGGGTAAGCCACAACAGTATAGCATTCAATAGTTCAGTGATAAATAGTTAGTATACACTAATTTATGCTTTTTAACTTCAGCAAAATATATAGCAAGTACTATGTTTATGAGTTGTTCAGTATACTCATAATTATTGTGTTCTCCTGTTAAAATGGAGATAAAATAATTTATTTATAAGTAGTGTGGTTCCAGTAGCTAGGGATTTATCTTTTCACCAGCTGGTAGACAAAAACTATAGATAGTAGAATATTATTCACTTTAGATGTCCACAGAGTATATCTTGTTAAACTGAAAAATGCTACAAACATGATTGTCTTCCATTCCTCCTGAAAAGATAAATGTTCTTCTCTCTCATAGACAAGTTAAATCATAAACCTATGACTAATAGCCAACTGGAATATACATAATTGGTATTATGTGTCTGTATTCTATGTCTCCTTTCTATTTTTAATTTTCAGGTATTTCTTTAGTTGCAAATGAAGATAAATTTTATACTTATGCAATTCTTGATTCCATATTTGTGGTTTTTTTCTAGAAAATTTAGTATTACAGTCAAGCTACATAAGATTTAAGTTTCCTTCATGTGAGTTATTCACTTCAGTGTCTTGAGACATACCTTAGAAGAAACCAAATTGAACTGTGAAAATCCTTATTTCCACCGGGAATTTTATTTTTAGATTTTTTGCTCTCCCTCCATCTGCCTTTGAGTAATTTTCTGTGCTTCAAGCATGAACAAGCAATATTAATTCAATTTATAGTTTCTGTGAGGCACATGAAGTTAGATCAAATGCACCTCAACTCACCTCTTTAGGAACTATACATTTATTTAACTGTTTCTTTGTCTCACTCCCATTAAATCTGTGTAATAAACAGCTATATACTGTGAAAAATACAGATTTTTCAGAAGCAAATGTGGAGATGAAAAGGAAAAATAAACAAGTAGGCATCATATTGCTTTTTGCCAAAGGAAAGATTCTACACTGATTTCCAAACTAACAATCTCTCAGAACCATTGCATTTTAGAACTATAATTCAGTGAACATTCAATTTACTCACCAGGTAAGGTACAACAGCAGTACGGTTAGTACCTGTTCTTAAAAACACTTCAAAGAATATAAAGCAAAAGAAACAAACCACCAGTCTCACCGTTCCCCCTTCCTAGCTTTCAGTCGGTTACAGCAGGAAGAAATGGGGTTGTTGGCCTTTTCCTCTTCCCCATTCATAGGGCAAGGTACTACCTTCTGTCCTCAGGAAGAGAAACAAGGTTGATCAAAGCATTTCTAACTTTACCTTGCTTCTCTTAATTGAGATTCACATTTTCTTTCTGTTATATCATTATTCCTTACATAATTTGCATCAATTTTTTACTTACAGGTAGTAAATATTATGAAGAAATATTTCAAGATATCACTTGATCTGCATGAAAATAAACCTCCAGCACACTTGTATTTTCATAGATGTTACTAAATAGGGTTTATAATTAGTCTTTATAATTAGTCTTTCCTCAACATTACATTTACACAATATCCATCAGAATAAAATGGTATGCTGAGGTATTATTTCCATCTATATATTGTTGGTCTCATATTACTATTGATCTTACTTCTATTCTTATTAAAGGAGTCCATTACTTTTCCATGTTAGATGTGTTGTAGATATTTGAAAATATTCCTGTAATGGCTGATGGGGAGGTCTAAGCAAAGCCAAACTAAGTTAAACTAAGTTAAGCTATAACTGGTCTACAAATGATGCATTCTATTGACTAACCAATAAACCCCCACAATGGAAGGCTCAGAGGAGATGGGCAGGGATGATGGGCCCAGGAAGCTCAGGGAATAATGTAGGGTGTGACTAACTACAGCTGTGACTGACTAAAGCTGGCTTTATCTCAACACAAATGGGTCCAAAGGGTGGCCTTTGTTTGAGATAAACAGTTATATTAGTTGAGTGGGTCAAGTGACTACATCACAGCTGGGTAGATCAATCTGTGGTGTAAATGTTTCACCCTGAGTTTATTAAAAGAGTGTAAATATCCACCTGAGTTAGAGCATCATGGAGAGGAGTGAATACATGTCTCAAGTTCAATACAGAGTATAAAAAAATGAACAACTAACAAAATAATTTTGAAGAGAGCAGTGGGCTTGAGCTGGCTTCAACACATATTCCTTCTCAGCAGCTGGGGACCCTGTTGTGTCATGTTGGTGAACATACTGTAAATGGGGATAGGGATGGGGATAACATTGTGATTGTGTCTGAATTGTGGCTTGCAATTGCTCTATTTTGCAAAGTGTAACTTAAGCTTGTATTGTGATTTCAGTACACTTTGCATCACTGCTAAATCAAAAATCCAGTTGTCTTCAAATAAGTAAATTTGATATTAAATATTACACCATCTATTTGTAGAATATCTAATAGAATGTAGTCAGAGAGTATTAGACTCTAGCATTTTGCTCAGAGTAAATCCCTGGAAAACTGCCTTTTTAAAATCTTTCCCCTCTGTTTTTTAACCTAGGCAGCTTGGAGACAGAGGCCTTCTGAATGTATTTGAAACTTCATCACCCAAATCCTACTTCACATACCTTTTGATAAGTAGTTTGATTCTTACAGACTATTTTACAGACAAATTGCTTAAAAAGAATGTGTGAATTTAATATGTTTGTGGTGTTTGGGTTTGGGGAGTTTTTTGGTTGGTTGTTTTTGTTTTTTTTTTTTTTCCAAACGGATATGCAATACTGTTTTGCCAATTGACGGGGTTAACACAAAGGACACAGACACCAAGCTAAAGAAATAGGCTTATTTTACTTTAGTAGAAATAGAAATTTTACTATAGGAGAAATAGCAGAAAGAATAAGCAAGGTAATGCACCTAGACATTACTATTTAAAGCTAGCTATAGTGATTAAGAAAGATACATCACCAATTGCCCTCATACTTTACCATCATCCAGACCCGTGCATCAGCTGGGGAGCCCCGTCACAGCGAAGGGTCGGAGAGTCTTTCCCGGCAATTGGGAAGTCCTACGCAGTGTGTCCACTCGTAGGTGAGGTCTCCATCTTTGCTGTGAGAGGGTCCAGCTTTTATACAGTTTAACAAACAAGTCTAAACAAAACGCACAGGAGATATCTGGTAGATTGATATGCCTCACTCAGGCATGTCCGGATCTGGCCAGGATCCGGGCATGTCTGAGGAGTTTCTGTTTTTCTTTACATTTGGGATTTATAGTTACTTCCTATCGTTTACTTATAGTTCCCAGGGATTGTTCCCAGGGTTACATTTTCATGCTGATAAGATACTGGTTGCTTCAGTCTGCTGATAAGATGCTGATTGCTGGTCAGGGAATTCACTCAGAAGTCAACTTTGGTTTGAGGCCTATTGTTTGGGCCCCTTTTTGTTTCAGATACAAACACTCTAAAATATGTGATGGTCCACTAAGACACACCAAGTAAGAATAGGGATGTCTTTTTTTACTTTCTTATTGATATTTATTATTTTAATTTAAAAATGTGTTTATTAGATTATTTCTTATTTGATATTTTAAAATTATACAATATATATTTATATATAAAAATATGTTATATATTATATATTTTGTATATTAAACATGTATATGTTTTATATATATGTATATATAGTTTTAAAGTTATTAATTCAAACCAGGAGGGACTAATTTGTAGGTCACTATACCAGAGAAGTGGTTGTAGGTACTGTTGCTTGACACATTTGCTAATTTTTTGCTGTTATGGTAAAGAGCCTTTTTTATAATTTCCTTCTTTAATTAATAAGTGTGTTACTAGATTTCACAAATATTTGAAAAAAAAAAAAAAAAAAAAAAAAACCAAAAACAAAATCAAAAGACAACAAACAAAACAGTATCTAACTGGAGAAAGCCCAAAATCCAATATCAGGTTCTGTTATCTTGGTATAGCCTTCAGTATAGGAAGATTCTCTCTTTCCCTTCTCTCCTACATGTCCCGGTAACCTAACATGCAGAAGACCACCCTTATGAAATGGGTTGTTGTTGGGGGTTTTTTGTTTTATTTTTTCCTTACCTTTTCATCTAAGGAAACCTCAATTACAATTCCATGTCTTTCTGTCCCCATCCTATGACTCTTCCTGAAGAAAATTCCAGTAGTTCGTGATAGATGGGAAACCGTACCCGTAGATCAAGAGCTCTTCTGGTGATATTCCTTCACTGAGACATAAAGTCTTTTTATTGGTGAATTATCAAAAAACGTAATATGATGTTTAACCCCTAGAAGAGGTCACTTGTTTATCATATTCAAAATTGAGCTTCTCATGTATCAGAAATAGCGTGGCCAGCAGGACTAGGGAAGTGATTGTCCCCTTGTAGTTGGCAGTGATGAGACTACATCTCAAACAGTGTGTTCAGTTTTGTGCCACTCAATACAAGAAAGACACTGAGGTGCTGGAGAGTGTCCAGCAATGAAGTTGGTGAAGGGTCTAGAGAACAAGTCCTATAAGAAGCTGCTGAGGGAACTGGGTTTGTTTAGCCTGTAGAAAAGGAGGCTTGGGGGAGACCTTATTTCTCTCTACAACTACCTGAAATGAGGTTATAGCGAGGTGGGTGTTGGTCTCTCCTCCCAGGTAACAAGTGATAGGACGAGAGGAAATGGCCTCAGATTGCACGAGGGGAGGTTTATATTGGATATTAGGATAAATTTCTTAACCAAAAGTGTTGTCAAGCACTGGAACAGGCTGCCCAGGGAAGTGGTTGAGTCGCCATCCCTGCAGGTATTTAAAAGACATGTAGGTGTGGCACTTAGGGACATGGTCTAGTAGTAAACTTGGCAGTGTTAGGTTAACAGTTAGACTCGATGATCTTAAGGGCCTTTTCCAACCTAAATGATTCTATGATTCTACATTAGTCAAAGTTTTTAATGGAGCACTAATATTATTTTCTTAAGCACTCATACAAATAGCAGAAGTGAACGATAAAAGAGATCTAGTGGAATATTCTGAATATTTTTCCTAATCTCATAGTGCATTTCTTAGAATCTGTGCTGTTGCCAAAATCTCTGCACTTTAAAAACTAGAGGAAAAAAGCAGAAAATACTAAGCTTGAATACATTAGAAGCCTTTAAAAAATTGCAGTGAAGGAACACACAGGCAAACAAACTATTCAAGAGGTCTATTTTGTCTCTTTTACAGGAACCTAAACACATTTATAAAATAAAACCACAAAATTCTTATCAGTGAAGCTAGGGATTTTTTTTGAGTGGAATTTTTAGTAAATTGATGATAGAAATTGATTAGAAAATGCATCTTCATCACGCATTTTACAAATATCCTTTTTCTTCACTCTAACAAGTGCATTGTTGTTTCAAAATACAAAAATGTATAAGAAAATAGTTTAAGACAAACTGAATTTTATGGAAATTGAATTACACACTCTGTAATTCACAATATAAATATCAACTGCTAGCAAGCCAAAAGAAGGAACACTACCAATGTATCTGTTCGTTAAGCAGAAAAAGGCAGAAATTAAGCCTTCTCAGTTTCTCTCCAGTTCATACCTCCCATGAACTGAGAAGAGACAAAATTGTAACTTAACATAATACATGATTGGAGGAAAATCTATTTATGGAAAGTTGGTTGTCTAACTGCAAATACATATGTATACAAAAAACACCCCTGGATTCATAACTGAAAGTACTGAAGGCATTAATTTCTAAATCTTGGAAGAAGAAACGGATACTCCTCTTTTCTTTGATATGAATTATTGAAATTTCAAGGTTCTCTTAATTTGTGTTTTTATTTTCTATTTTGTCTAAAAGACATAATGATTTTTTAGACTAGTTCAGGAGTTGTATATGCCAACACCTCAGATGCAAATACCAAAGGACATTTGTTAGGAATGCTCTGGAGGCAGTAGGAACTGGAAAAACAGGCAAATGTTTTCATCTGATCTTTTCTGCTGTTGTCATCCCTGGAAAGCTGATGACCTTACTACTCAGAGCAGGTGAGAAGGTCAGTAGCTAGAAACTGCAAGAGGTGTTATGAGACATTACTGGAAGGCAGAAAAAATCTGAATGAACTCATGAAAGGAATGGTGTTCCTTGTTATCACTACAAGTCTAGAATTTGCATATCTTCAGAAATGTGTTTCCTTCTATTTTACTAAAATTACGGTGTGTCTGCTTTTCAGATCTCTTGCACACAACTAACAAGCAAGTGTATTTCGCAAATACTGTGAATGACTCTAATG
Source organism: Tyto alba (assembly GCF_018691265.1). Lineage (NCBI taxonomy): Eukaryota > Metazoa > Chordata > Aves > Strigiformes > Tytonidae > Tyto > Tyto alba. Next base: position 25,293,050 of record NW_024881321.1, read on the forward strand.
AAGTGAGTAGAATTAGTTACAAAGTTTCTGAGCTGTAATAACATGTAGTCTTAATTTTGCTCTCTGGATCCAGTGTCAGTGCAATTTCTTTTTATGAACTTTATCAGCCTTCACTACTAGAATAACATGTTAAAATGAATTAATTCCCCCAGCATTCATGTATAGAAAGTTAATATTACTTACATGCACACCATTTTTGTGTTTTGACTGTCACCTCTGACTGTAAAAGGAAAGGCTGTGTTCACATTACAAAATGGTGTTGCTTGGGAGTAGTAAATTTTACCCAACACCCACATTGTCTGCCTTCTGGAGGAGTGAAAAAGAGTTTGTTAGGACTGAGTCTAGTCAGACCCCATGGGCTAAGTGCTGTTACTGGTTGGAGATCTCTAATTTGTATCTCTGTACCACATCTTCCACTTCAGTTTAATCTGAGAGGCATTTTGTCAGCTTCACTCTGAGGCTTTTCTACGATGTGATCCAAAGCATAGTGAGGAAGCACAGATAAGAGATTAATTTTAAAAATGAAGTGATGATATGGGTTAACATGCTAATGTTAATGCAATTGATGTCAACCAAACCATGGTTTGGGGTAAATGAGTCCGTTGGAATCCACTAGACATGACAGATACAATGTAATTTTAAGCAACGTCAATACTGTGCAGAAAAGACCAAGAGGGAATTAACAAGTCTACCATTCACCTGACTTTCATAGCTTCCATTTGAAAAGTGGGCTAAGTACTGACTGAAGGTACTTCCGGTCAAAAACTAGAGAAATACATGATATAGTGCTAACAGTATTTATTCCAAAAGTATGATGTTGTTTCTTCCAAATCATTCTAAGTCTAATGGTATTAATTCAGTGTTTAATTATATGCTTATAAACAGTTAGATTAGATATAAAGAGAAAGGAAGGAGGAAATCATTTAAACCACTGAGAATGGAATTGGTTTCTGTGTTCACAATATTGTATCTTGCCAAGCCACAGATTCCAATTTTTGGTGGCTGTGAATCAAGCTTTTCTAAAACACTTTGAATGGCTATTTCAGAGAATGAACAAAGACTCACCAGTAGGTAACTTACAAGAGTTCTGAAGAATAGGTGGGATTAAGTCCTAAGTTTTTTTGATCTCTAATTGTATTATCCATTAACAGAGTATTTCAGCTACCTCAATTTCTCTCAATGTGCTTGGTTTCATACCTATTCAGGTCAATGACAGAGCTCCCACAGGAGAGTCAGAATCAGCTTCCAAAAGAACAGAAACACATTTTTGAGCAATTCTACCTCTATGACTAATTTTGATGTTTGATGCCTTTCTGCAATTATTTGATAAAAATGAGATGTTCACAGCAATTTGAATATCAGAAAATACTGAATATTAGATTTTAGGACATCTACCTGATTTATACTTCTTATTGATAAGGAAAATAAAATTCACTGTAACAAAGAAAATTTCTCATATTCTGAGACTAACAACAGTCAACAAGTTGGACAATACAATATCTCTAAATGTGAACCTTTTCCTATTTTAATTAGAAAAGTTAGAAGTGTTTTCTGTAGTCAGGAGTATGTCACATCCAATTAACAAACTGTGGAACTAAAATTATCCAATGGGTTCAATAAAAATTGATTTCCTATATTCCATTTGCATTAATTTCTTATTATGTCTAGTACATGTGCATGCCTTGCAAATTGTTCTGTATATTTGCCAATGCTATCATTTTTTGTGTTAAGCACTTTGTGAAATGCCTGCACTATTTACTATATTGAATATTTGACTATTTCTCTGATAAGCTAAAAGGTATAGTAAATACTTTCTCTCAATATGGACTTTATCTTTCAAAAAAATGACCGACTACAACAGATCTAAACCATGAGGACATTTTCTTGTTGGTGTTCAGCTATGATAAACTAATTTCTGAATATAGATTAATTTTTCCATGGTTCTATATAACACTAAAGGGGGGTGATTTTCTTGTTTGTTTTCTGAATAGCAGATACCACTAAATAGAACAGTTTATAGTACTAGCAACATGGGTGAACTCCCATGTCTTCAAACATTTGACAAAATCATAACCGCATACCTCAGTAACATAAAATCAAACATTCTTTCAGTGAATAGGATGGCTGTTAGGGATGTATAGCAAGCTCTGTTCAACACAGACACACATGCACAGTAGTGTCTGTTCTGGACAAAACAAACACACCAGTGTCCTGGGTGGAGTTTTTTGGTGGCAGGGGAGGGGGCTATCGGGGCGGCCCCCTGTGAGAAGCTTCTCGAAGCTCCCCCAGCTCCACGTCAGCTCCACTTCTGTTTGGGAAATTGAGCCAATCGGCTGCGCCTCTGCGATAACATATTTAAGAAGGGACGTGGTGACGTGCAGTGGGACTTGTGAGGAGGAGTTGCTACAGCTGCATGAACACCAAGGTCAGTGGAGGAACGGAGGAAGAAAGGAGGGGGGAGGTGTGCCGGAGCAGAGACCCCCCTGTATCCTGTGGTGAGGCGTCAGGGCGGCCCCCCCCCGCCACCCATGAAGATCTACGGTGGAGCAGACATTGATTTACAGCCAGTTGTTCCTGCTCGGATAATCAAGGTTCTGTGCCCGAAGAAGGCCGGGGTCTCATGGAAAAAGGTAGCCTCGCTGCTGTAATTCAGTGCTGGGAGGATTGCAGCATGTGGGGGAGTCCCACGCCGGAGCAGCTCGGGAAGGGCTGCAGCCATGGGAGAGAATCCAGTTGGAGGAAGTTAGTGACCCATGATGGAGCAGTGTGGGGAACGCTGCAGCCCATGGGAGGAATTCAAGTCAGAGAAAGTTTGTGGAGGACTGTCTCCTGTGAGAGGGGGACCACGATGGAGCAGGGGGTAACAAGTTTTGGACACTCCCCTCACCGAAGATGAAGGAAGTGGCAGAGCTGACTGCACCCCCCATTCCCTGCCTCTGCGCCACTGGGGGAGGAGATAGAGATATCGGGAGCAGAGCTGAGCCCGGGAAGAAGGGAGGGGTGGGGGGAAAGTGTTCTCAAGATGTGGCAATGCTTCTCACTGTCCTACTCTGTTATGTGTTGTTAGTGTCTGTAATAAATGTATGTTCTTTTTTTCTTCCCCTAACGAGTCTGCCTTTTGCTCATGATCATAAAAGGGGGATTTTCCCCCATCCCAGTCCTATCTTGAACCCCAAGCCTGGCTCTCTGTCCCTTCTCATTGCCGGAGGGGAAGGGAAAGAGAGGTGCTGCATTGTGGTTAGCTGCCATCAGGCCTAAACCACAACAACCAGTTATGTTCTCCAGTGCAGCTGTGACTGACAACATGGACTCAGGGTTATAGGCCACTCTTTCATCCAACAGGTCAAGGTGTCCAAGTTCTAGCTGGCAGACTGGTTTCATGTATAATGGTTCTACCTTGGACCCAGTCTTCAGTCACTGGTACAATGTTGGAAGTTCAGTTGTATGTTGCCCTCAACCCCTGTGGAATTATTGTTTTCTATTTCAATTTTTCAATTTTCTATTTCCATTTATTGCTTTCAAATTTAGATGCTCTGCATAAACTGCCACAGTCCTCTTTGATCAGCTGAGACAAGGCCAAATTGCCTGACTTTCTCTACATCTAAAGCCAATTAGTGATCACTGCTGGGTCACTATCACCTTCTGGCATTCTGCCCTAAATATCTTATAAGGATATAAAGCTCTTAAGAGTTCACATCTGTTTCTTTGTTTCTTTTCCAGAAAGAAGTAATTTCTTTGCTTTGTCTGAGCTTTAAGTAAACCTCCCCCATAAGAATTACCTGTGCTTGGATTGTTTTCCCAAGACATCCCAAATTCATCTAATGAATTAGAGTTGGGCAGATGTAGTAAAAATCTTACATATATGTGTGGTTCTTTTGGGTAGGCTTCATCCTTGAATATATTAATGGTTGTTCTGAGGGAAAATATTTTCAGATAACCTGCAGAAAATTTAGATTCAGATCTCTGACTGTGTTGAAAAGAGCAAATGAATGTAGAAATAATATTGTTTCTTAATATTTCAGTCAAGCAAATTATACAAATACACACACACAAAGTTAATGAAAATTAACTGATTAAACTAAAAAAAAAAAAAAACACACCACAAAACACAATACCCCTCAAAAAAAACCCTGCCTTTTTGATGGTGCCTGTATAATTAATAGGCTATTCCATAACTTCACTGCAGTTAAGGTTGCTTATATACATTCTGTTTGTTTGTATGTGTGAAAAAATATCCTTCTCCAGTAATAATTACTTTCTTGTTTGTTTATATTAGGATCATAGGATGATTCATGCTGGGATCTCAGGACATCTGAGTCCAACCACCTGATAAAATCAGGACCATCTGTGAGATTAGACCAGGATGCTCAGGGCTTTGTCCACCTCAGTCTTGAAAATCTCTGAAGATCCAAAGATAGAGACTATACAACCTCTCTGGGTAACCTAATCCACTGCCTGTCCTCACAGAGAAAAGGCTTTTATCCTTATAACCAGTCTAAACCTCTCTGGTTTCAGTCTCAGTCATATGCTCCAGTACCCGTAGCATCTTGGTGACTATTTGCTAAATTTTCCTCTTTTTTGACGTCTTCCTTGTATTATGGAGTCCAAACTGGATGCAGTATCAGGATGAGGGCTGAGTAGAGGGGGATAATCATTTCTCTTGATCCACTGGTTATGCCTCCATTAACACAGCCCATGATGCTGCTGTCCATCTTTGCTGTCAAGACATGCTGCTGGCTCATGTTCAGCTCACTGTTCCCCAGAACCTCCAGCGCCTTTTCTCCATAACATCTTCCCAGTCATCTGCTGTCACCTTGTATCACTGCCCAGGGACACTTATGTCCCAGGGGCAGGACTTCATGTTTGTCCTTGTTGAATTTCATTATGTTCTCTCTAAATGACAGTGTTGCCTTCGACAATATTGCCTGATTTCTGTGCTTATTAATTTGAACTTTCCTCCCTGTTAGACATCAGTTAATACCAATACTCTCTTGAATGATACACTGGCCTTGTACAATGGAATTAAAAACTTTGTGACTCTCTTGAACATACTTAACTTAATCTATCCTAAAACCATATTTACCATTTATGTTTATATCAGCCTTATGACTGACCACTACAGCCTGGCTTTTTTAACTCTTTTATTTCCATCTGTGAACTTTAACTTAACTCAGAAATCCCTGTTATTCTGTTAATAATTCTTTATCATATGACTTAACTTATCCCAATTTTCAAGAAGGGTAAGAAGAAAGACCCTGACAACTACAGGCCTGTCAATCTCACTTCAGTGCCTGGTAAAATTATGGAGAAGTTTATTGAAAAACACTTGAGATACAATGCAGTCATTGGTCATAGACAGCACAAAAGGAAAGTCCTGTTTAATTAATTTAATTTCCTTTTATGACAGAGTCATCCATCTAGTTGACCAAAAGAAACTAGTAGATGTGGGCTTTGGGGTTTTTAGAAAAACTTTTGATACTGTCTCTCACAGTACCCTTCTGGACAAAATGTCCAGCATACAGCTAGACAAGTCCATAATATGTTGGGTGAGCAAATGGCTGATGGGTTGGACTCAAAGAGTCACCAGCAGTATTTCCCAGGGCTCAATTTTAGGGCCAGTATTCTTTTCTATAAATTGTCTGAACATGAGAATTGAATGTACATTAAGGAAGTTTGCTACCAACACTAAACTAGGAGGACCTGTGGACTATCTCAAAAGTAGAGAGGCCTTACAGAGAGATATGGATAGACTAGAGAACTGGACAATCACCAACCATATGAAATTTAGCAAGAGCAAGTGCCAGATTCTCCACCTGGGGTGATGTAATCCTGGTTATGCAAATTGAGGGACAAGAGACTGCATAGCAGCCCTGCAGAAAGAGATATGTGGGTTTGGGTTAATGGCAAGTTGAATATGAGTGAACAGTGTGCCCTGGCAGCCAAAAGGGCCAACTGTGTCCCGGGTGCATCAAGCACAGCATATTTAGCTGATCAAGGCAGATTGTCCCACTCTACACTGCACTGGTGTGGCCCCACCTCGAGTACTGTGTGCAGTTTAAGGTGCCTTGATATGAGAGGGATATCAGACTATTGAAGTGTTTCCAGAGGAGGGCGATCAAGATAGTGAAAGGTCTCAAGTGCAACAGTTAGAAGGATCAGCTGAGATGACTTTGTTCAGCTTAGAGAAGACTGAGGGGTGACCACACTGCTGAGAGATGACTTCATCACAGTCTACAACTTTCTTAAGGGGGACTGTAGAGGCAGAGGTGCTGATCTCCTCTCTCTAGTGACCAGTGATAGGACATGAGGAAATGGAATGAAGCTGCTTCAGGAGAAGTTCAGATTGGACATTAAGAATAGGTTGTTCACTGGGAGGGTGGTCGGTCACTGGAGCAGGCTCCTCAGTGATGTGGTCATGACACGAAACCTGACAGAGTTCAAGGAGCATCTGGATGATACTTTAGATATATGGTTTAGTTTCAGGAAGTCCTGTGAGGGGCAGGGACTTGGATTTGATGATCCTTATGGATCCCTTCCAACATGAGATATTCTATGATCCTATGATTCTATGAGCTTTGTATTGTTGAATTAAATATCTCTGTTATTTCAGTGCTCACAACTATGCAGTTTACTTTGAGACTGCTGTTCAAAGTTTTTCCTGTCTTGTCATCATCACATTTCACAGGAACACTTTTTTTGTGTCAAGATCATTAAAATACTATATAAAATAATTTCCTTAGTCAATCCTTTTGGAACTCTGTTCCCTCAGATGCTAACTTCTTACAAATAAGAAAATGTCAATTAGTATTTCTGTAGAGTACTTCTTAGGTATTATGTTAATAATAGTTTGCTGGAATGGAACATATTTGTAATAAACTTGCAAACAATTACTTGAAATACTTTTTCAGAAATTCAGGAGTGAATAGGAGTACAAATGAAAAATGAGAATGAAATAAAAATATGATATTAAAGTCATAGATATTCCCATTACATGGAAAACTTTTTTTTTGTGCACAATAATATTCAACACAGGTTTTTACAGTCTGGTAATTGTTAACATCTTTTAAATAGTAGCAGTAATTTATTTTGCATGTTTTTTCATAATAATATTGCAGAGTTCTAAAAATTTAATATTTTATGTTTTGTGAAATCATGAAGTCTAGAAAACCTCCTTATTAATGTTGATAACAATAGAAAGTTGTAAATTTTTATGAGTTGTTCCTGTATTAAAGTAACATCCATTTAAATCTGTGGAGTGTAACCATGTTTTAGCTGTCATAACTAGTTTTTTGCTCACATTCAGCAGATCTTTTCTTTTACACTGTTACTCTTTTCAAAAAATGCTCCCTGAGATTCATTGAGATAAATTGAAATCAGTATGTTGACATTATTCCTTCAATTACATGCTTTATCATGAATAAAATAGATGAAAGATTAAAAAGAAAAAATATAGATTAATGTATGATGCTAACACAAACAAGTTAACATAAATTCAGACGTGCATCTAAGGATAAGCCCCAATAATCAATCTTAAGTATTCCAATGGTCTGTTAATGAAACTTGTGGTAGCACCTGTGATCAAATCCTACTTAGTTTTCCTTGGCAACCTTTCATGAGTTCTTTGCTGCTTTTTGAAAAAGGTGAATCTAAGGTTGCCTAGAGTACTGCGAAAAACAGATGCAATGGCTGTATTACTAAAACAATGATCTGGAAAAGATAAAAACAGAGATTAAATTTATATAAGATGCTCTATTTCCAGTGACATATATTGCATTGTGACTACCTCTGGAATACACAACCCTACTGTTATCTTAAAACTGTTCCTGGGAGATGGGCAGAAGACTCAAATACATCTTGACCTTTACTGATTCACACAAAGTTTTCATGAGCTACTTGAATCAGTTAATAAATTCTTTAAATCACCCTGGGAAGAACTATGGATGGTTTTGTTGCTCCACTCTGATGCCTTTGCCTCGCCATATAACTAGAGCTCTAGATACAGCAGATTAAGGTAATATACTTTTCCCAGCTATGACTTCTGTCTTGTGTGTGTCTACATGATTGATGGGCATGTTATTTAAAGTTAGGCACATCGAATGCCTTTAGACCTTTGTCTCTGAAAGAGAAGCAGGTACTGATTACCAGCCTCTCATTTCCTAGGAGAGTGCTCTAACAGTAAATTATTATTGTAAAGGGAGTAACACCAGTTCCTGTGTAGTCAGATTCCTAAATGTCTTTGCAGCAGAACACAATCTGCAATGTACTTGACATAACCAGTGGAAGACATGTTTATACAAATACTGAATAAACTATAATCATACTGCAGATCTAAATCCCTGGTTAGATAATTGTCAGGCAGGGAACTAGCAAAAAGGTGGCCTTTTAATAAAGAATGTGTTACTTGTATTTAACTCTTAATACAAACTATTCAGGCAGTTATAAGTCTGCAGCAAGGAGGAAGAACTGTTGAGTGTTGACTGGGCATGTCAGGCAGGAAAGATGGATGAAAGAAATAAGCTCTGCATATCACCTGGGAGCCTGCAGAGTGTCTCATGGACACGGCTCATAACATTATAGAACAACGCATGGACATGGACTACTTTGTGGTGAAAAATAAGGTCTGACCTAGTCATACTTCACTGTGACTTTATTTGTTGTAGACACTGAGTAATTTATCATATTAACAGCTTTTGATAATAAAGACACACTGTATGTAAGTGCACTCTAATTGAATTCTTCAGAGTCATGGTGGGCTGGCGCAAGAGTTTCCTTTCCCTGTGTGGGTGGCCTTATCCAAATCCTGTAAATACAATTTGATAAGCAGACAGGGTATTCCATTAGTCACTTAGCACATCTTATGACTGACAGTGGACATCAGCGGGTACATAACACTTTCTCCCACTGTTCTGTAAAAAAAAGTTGATCTTTTAAAATTATATTGTGAATGAAATAATCACCAAGGAATCTGGAGGAAAAAACCCACTAAAACCCAAATTAAAAATATGACCTTTAGTTAAATAAAAATAAGCTCAGAACTTTAAGTCACTTCTTAAGGAACATATATAAAACTGAAATCTTTTCTTATGTAATGGAAGCATAAATATGTATTTGTGTATACAGATACAGATGTATATACATAACTATACATTCATAACTGATACACTGTTATAGCTCAAAGAATAAAATAAAGCAGAAAATTATAAATGCCATTAAAATAAGATTTGGTTGGAAAGTATTAAATTATCTCTCCAGAAGACTGTCTTAAAAGTATATAATACTCAAGGAGCAAATGCAGGAAATATATCTAGAATAATCTCCAAAAATTGGAACATTTTAAATCTCTCTCTTCCCCATTGTTACATGTCATGAAAACAACACAACTTCATCTTGGCATCTTTTGTTCTTCAGGAAGGGGACATGGGCAAGGGTTCCTAAACAAAGTGAAAACCCTTAAAACTGTGTGGATTGCTTAGCTGAGTATTTGCACATTTAGAATTAATTAAGATAATATTAAAAAATAGATTAATAACTTTAACTCACTGTTTTGGAATAAGTATTATGTTGAGTATCTGTGGAATAAAATATCAGATTCTTCAGCTATAGATTTTTCTCATTGGAATTTCAATATAAGGAAGCAAGCTATGACATGATATTGTTAACTTCTGTCTTTAATTCTATTTTTTTCTTAATTTTATAAAAGTAGTTAGAAGAAAGAGAAGTAATAGAAGAAAAAGAGGAAGTCCAAAGATTCTTCTATTATTGTTATTGCTGTTATTTTAGGATGTTATGTTCTTGAACTCATGTAATCAGTATAATGTCGATGTGATTTAAAAGATATTAACTGTACAATAAAAAAAAAAAAAAGTATGCAGTTTATAGATACTAATACTTCCGTTCAGTTTCTAATAAAAGAAAAATTAAGCCTGTAAGATATCAAATAACTTTGGTTGTTAAGTATGAATAAGCACTCTGATGTGTTGACATAGTTTAATGGTCCCTAGTGCTTATTCCTGATGGAACAGAAAATGTCATTCTATCTTTTTAGCTACTTAGGTATATCCTCCAGAATACAAGCTCTTCAAGATTAATTATTCTATCTAATATCAGAGTATTCGCTTCTCTTCATTCCTTTACAATAGTTCCAAATCATCTACAAGCATGGTTTGGGGTACAGAGTGATATATATACTATGTAAGTAGGGTATGGAATGTTTTCAGACTTTTTCTTTCTCTTAACATGTGGAAGATAAATACCTATTTCAGTCACACTTCATCTTAACTAACTTAGCTATCTAAATATGTAGGTATCTAGGCAAAAAAATAACTTCTTATATAGTGAAAAATTAGGTCCTTAAAAGGGTGTTTCACACTAAGGGGTTTTTAATGAGCTGACTTAAAATAGGGTAAAATACCTTCTCCAGGTACAAATCTCTCCATTAATTGGAGAGTTGGGACTGGTTGGGAGTAAAAGGCTACATTTATATGCCTGAAATACATGAAGATTAATTGCATCCTTAATCTGTTGGACTCTAACATATGGCTCTCATTTGTTTACTTCAAGTAATTCTTGTACTGTATATTTTATATTAGCTCTAACACCATAAATTTTAGATAATATTTCAATAGATTAAGCAATATTTACATGAAGTAGTAGCATATTAATATTGACTTTACAGGTGTTATTGATTCTTTCTACTTTTCTCTATATTCACTTACTCCATAGTAATAAATGTAACACTATTGATAGGTGAGTATGTTATCAGCTACTTCATTATATCATTAAGGACTGAATGAGTCAATGTTTTGTTGCCTAGTCTAGTACATTTTAATGTCATTAATTTAATGCTTCTTAACTAGTTCTTTTTCATCATTATAGAAAAATTCCTCCTCATCTTGGCAGGTGAGCAAAAAAACACATCTTTTTCTGGTTCTTTTATGTCCACAGGAGTTAATTATGAAAATTTTATTAGTATGATAACTATGATGCTTATTTTAGGATTTCCATAATGTCTGTTAACAAGTAATCAGATAATCATCACTGATTTATAGAAAGAAGTAAAGGAGTTTTATGACTCCATTACCTTCCTTGGAGAAAGATATAAATTCTTGCTTGCTTGCTCTTATCTTTTTTTTTTCTATTTTTTTTTTTATCAGAAGTATGGAATATTGGTTTTAGTCATCAGATGTAATTGATTTTATGATATTGCTTTCATAGACTACTGCATCTGTTACTAGAATAGCCATGCACACCAAACTAACTGAAATGGTTGAAAATCACTGAGCTATCACGATGTATCCAATTCTATGTTCTAATGCTGTTTGTCCTGGGTTGAGTGAGTGGTGGAGATTTTTGGTGGCAGGGGAGGGGGCTATCGAGGCGGCCCCCTGTGAGAAGCTTCTCGAAGCTCCCCCAGCTCCACGTCAGCTCCACTTCTGTTTGGGAAATTGAGCCCATCAGCTGCACCTCTGTGATAACATAAGAAGGGACGTGGTGAAGTGCAGTGGGACTTGTGAGGAGGAGTTGCTGCAGCTGCGTGAACACCAAGGTCAGTGGAGGAACAGAGGAAGAAAGGAGGGGGGAGGTGTGCAGGAGCAGAGACCCCCCCTGTATCCTGTGGTGAGACAGCAGGGCAGCCCCCCCCCGCCACCCATGAAGATCTACGGTGGAGCAGACATTGATTTATGGCCTGTTGCTCCTGCTCAGATAATCAAGGTTCTGTGCCCGAAGAAGGCTGGGGTCTCATGGAAAAAGGCAGCCCCGTTGCTGTAATTCAGCACTGGGAGGATTGCAGCATGCGGGGGGAGTCCCATGCTGGAGTAGCTCCGGAAGGGCTGCAGCCATGGGAGAGAATCCAGTCGGAGGAAGTTAGTGACCCGTGACATAGCAGTGTGGGGAACGCTGCGGCCCATGGGAGGAATTCAAGTCGGAGAAAGTTTGTGGAGGACTGTCTCCTGTGAGAGGGGGACCACGATGGAGCAGGAGGAACAAGTTCTGGACACTCCCCTCACCGAAGATGAAGGAAGTGGCAGAGCTGACTGCACCCCCCATTCCCTGCCCCTGCGCCACTGGGGGAGGAGGTAGAGATATCGGGAGCAGAGCTGAGCCCGGGAAGAAGGGAGGGGTGGGGGGAAAGTGTTCTCAAGATGTGGCAATGCTTCTCACTGTCCTACTCTGTTATGTGTTGTTAGTGTCTGTAATAAACGTATGTTCTTTTTTTCTTCCCCTAACGAGTCTGCCTTTTGCTCATGATCATAAAAGGGGGATTTTTCCCCATCCCAGTCCTATCTTGAACCCCAAGCCTGGCTCTCTGTCCCTTCTCATTGCCAGAGGGGAAGGGAGAGAGAGCTGCTGCATTGTGGTTGGCTGCCAATCAGGCCTAAACCACAACACTGGTGTTCAAGTTTTTCTTAAAATGAGACTGCATTGTCAGAGCTGTAAAATACTTATAGCTTGAAATTTAATGATGAGCATATAGGTGGTTGCAGGTTTATATTCTGTTCTTGATTCCAAGAATAAAATCAGTAGTAGCCCCAACTACAGTAAGAGATACATTTTTTTTATGCACAAGGTTTCAAATTCACTAACTGCTGCTAATTATAAAGAAAATGCTTATTGTGCATACAGTATAAAAAGGGATAAAGGAGCTTATTAACTTGAACTATTAAAGTCTTAGGATAATAGGCCTTAGAAATTCTTAAGAAGTTATCTTTTGTCTGATCAAAGAAAATAAACTTCTAGTGTATTGTTTCCTGCATCCAGAGAGTGCAAGTCTTATAAGAACCCCATTAACTAAGTCTTTTCCTAAATCTACAACACATTACACATTATACTAATGGCTCTGGAGGTCCTGATTCACCTTTATTAAAGAGAGATACTTTCTTCTTTAAGTTGAAAATATTAGTGTGGACTTTAACTTTATCCAATATCCATGCCTGGATCCAACCTGGTTTTTTCCAGGTAGTGGACTTCTCATAAGCTAATTCAACTTGAAAATCACTAATGGTTACATGCACACATGAAATACAGCCCTCTGCTCTATCTGGCCCATCACTCATTCTTTCCATTAGCTGGATCTAGACACTGACTTGCCTCCAGTAGCTGGCATCCAAACCTTCTAGCTCCTTGGCCTCACTCAAGCCTCTTGTCCTACTTGTCTAATCTGACTGTAAGATTGCTAGAAGTTCATATGCACAGGCTCAAAATGGAGAGGTCATGCCTGTAGATGATAGAATTAGGATTTAATATGACATTAAATTGGACTGTGTGAGGCTTAGTCAGGCAAGGAGTTAGGAAGTCAGATCTGTGATGAGAATAAGTCTATGAAATTGTAAAAAATGACATAAATGGATTAAGTACAGTCTTACTGCCAGAACGTGATGCAGTTTGCAAAGGAAATAAAGCTACTATGCAACAATTTGTAAATATCACACATAAATCTAGTTTTTAAGATGTTTGTCTTATGAAGATATTTATTCAATGTACTACAACAAAGCACTCAGATTGGAAAGAATATAAACCATCCTCTGAAAAAATAAAGGTTTACTAAAATCATTAACAAGCAATGGTATGCTTATCTTTTTCAGCTTAATGAATAACTGTTGATGATTATGTCAAAGTCAAGGAAGTGACAAAGATTATAAACTCTATTACAGGGAAGAAAGAAGAGACTGTATTCCTGGAAACATGTATTTACTGTTAGCTTAAGTAAAATCTAAGTAAATGAGTCTCATAGAAATTCTTCAGTTGTCATTTTTTCCAGTTACAGTAGTACTTGCACTCATTATACAGATTAATGGAGAAAAATCTCAATATCACAGTCAAAATTATTGTACAAGTATCTACACCATTTATTTTCCATTATGCTTCCCATTCCAGCGTCATTTTGAATGCTAAATTTAATGATTGACAGTCTTTGTAAAACAGGGAGCTGGTAGGTGTCACAATGAGAGGTCAGCATCCTGGTTTGCCCAATGGAGAAAGTGTAGTGACAGTGAAGGTCCCTGTCCCTTACTCTTAGGTACATGTGTGCTTGTTTTTATACACTCAGTTATCACAGTCTGCATACCTCTCTGTGGTTTCCAGATAAACTGTGAAAGCCCAGGCAATTCCTGGGACCCTGTAGTGAAAAGCCTTTACTAATAAGTGAGAGAGGAAATCTGATTTAATGAGTGACAGTGTTTGGCCTTCTTTTATGAAGACTGACATTAGAATATTAACTTTACATAACTTATTATGAAGAACAGGAAGGTTAAGGTAAGAAATATATAGACTTTCAAAATTTTAAAATCTTTTCACATAAGATGCTTTCTTCCTTTTTAAAAGTAAAAAAATTTATGCTTTAAGAAAAGTATTTGGGCATATTCATCATTGCCCATAGTTCCCAGAAGTCAAATCCCTCAGGTAATAAAGCCCTCAGGATGTAGCATGCTAGTGCAGCTGATATACAGGGCACTGTTGCTAAGAGTTCAGTCTAACAGTGGGAGAATTCTGTGATTCAACCTGAGAAGAGATAAAGGCAAAAAGACTGACATTTCAGGAGTACAATCAGAGAGACTAGGAAGTGGAAAGAATTGCAGCCAGACCATAACTATGATCTGTCTTTAAAAAAGTTTAAAAATCCTTTGTCTATAGAAAAATCACTCAGTCAAGTTTTTAGGGATCAGAGTAATGTACCAAAATAAATTTGGGGTTTTTTAAAAGGTTTCAACCCTTCCTTGATGTCTGGACATTTAAATCTCAACATGGCATTAAATGTTCTTTTTGTATTACAATGTGAATTGGAGCACTTTAAAGAAGCTGCTAGACTTTTATTTTGGTTTGACAGAATACTTATTAAACAAACCAAGAGGATTTTATAGATACTAAATTTGATTCTGAGTTGTTACTTGTTAGTTTGCAACCCTCAGCTACCTAAGACAAATTTTTGTGATATACCTTCATTAACATCAGAACATTTTTCACACCATCTTTCAAAGAAATTCTTATTCTCATTTACACAAGATCACGAAATACAGGTTACTTAAATTCACAATCAATGAAGCAAGAGGACACTAGCAATCATCAAATCGCACCCAAAATGCCACACATCTCAGTGTATTCTGTTAACTGATACCTGTTCATTCTAGAGCATTATATTTCAGGAAAAAAAAAAAAAAAAAACACAACACTTTTTTTTTTTTTTAATGGCCATGATGTCAGACGCATTATAGACCCTGGTGGATTCTTTATGTGACCAATTACTTTTACATGAAAAACAAAAAGAAAGTTCCCTTATTTTCATTTTATTTTCTTCAGTGTCCAAACTCTCTGCTGAGAAATCTCAAGCAGATTTCTTCTTCTACTAGGTACATACCGTTCAGTGATCATTCTTGCTTACCTCTTGTGGAAGAGACAAGTTTTGTTTTGCTTCTGGTTCTAACTGACTGTACATGACAAACAAGAGCTTCACAGATTTTTTTTCTTTAAACTCTGACTGGGAAATATCATTTGTTTTCTAGCCCTACTTTTCTCCTCTTCCTCCTCCTATCTAAACACAAGCCCTATGTTAAAACACAGCAATATTTCCCACATATATCATTATATTTCT
Organism: Tyto alba; assembly: GCF_018691265.1. Taxonomy (NCBI): domain Eukaryota; kingdom Metazoa; phylum Chordata; class Aves; order Strigiformes; family Tytonidae; genus Tyto; species Tyto alba. The sequence continues at coordinate 25,308,636 of NW_024881321.1, forward strand.
AGAGAAATACAGTGTACAATTAAAACTGAATTAAATTTTTGTGTTTTATTTATCTAAAATGTGCAATACCCTAGTCTGTGTGATTATAGGCTTATCTGCAAAAATATAATTTCTGCTCTGAAGAAACAGCAAACTATGTTTGTCTGCACCTCCAGATCAGGTTCTCTACACCTCTTTCCTCTCTCCTATTCCTTAGGGAAGGTATAGACTCATTCTGCCAGAGTGTTTCAATATGTCAGAAGTGTCTTGTACTTACACAATTGTACTTTTATCCTGAAAATCTGGCTTCAGCTATCACACTATCTGCTTTGTACTTTGCTATATTACATTTTCTCTGAATTGTATACCTTTACTCAGAATTACAGATACTTATGTTTTCATTGTGCTTCAGAAAATCTGGTTCTTTCCAAAACTAGTTAGAGAGTCTAGCAATGGCTTTCAACTGTTTTTCCCAGTCCAAACATCCTCTTAATATCCTGTGTACCAAAGATAACTTATATTGTTTTTCTAAAGAAATTGAGGTGCTAGACAAAAGCAGCAGGGGATATTACACTGGCATAAATACGTGCTCCATTCTCTAAGATTTTATTGATAAATTATTAACAGAAAAATATTTACTGTGACCATTTGCTCAAGTGTTTTAGGATTTTTAAGGTCCCATATATCATTTATATTCTACTGTATAGCTATTCGTTGATACTGTAAATGTAAAATAGCTGTCCATAATCTACCAAATGTATACAGTCCACATTCAGATTCTCACAAGGTGATAGAGTCCATTTCAGTTTGTTTCTTTTTTTAATGTAGCCCACATTACATTAGTTCATCTCAGCTGTCAGTTATAGCACTTCATGCATTGCTTCTGTTGATTATTTAGTTTCCCAGTCACCTTTTTATAGTACTATGATATTCTAGTAGATATGGTCCACTAGAATTTTTGACTCATTTCGCTTTCTTATTAACTCGATTTTTTGCTTGAAAAATGATTAATTTTGTGTTTGCCAGTAGTTTTAGTAACATGGATATTTTTATAAATTTTTGGTTTATAATATGGTCTGTCTTCTTGTCTTGCAGATGAATGACCCTTAATTAGCTCAAACAAAAATATTCTCTTCACCTCTTGTTTTCTCTTCTCTTCCATTCCATACTAACATAACATAGGGAGAAAAAGTGATTCTTAGTGACAAAATTAGAAATACATCTGTTCAGAAAAGGCTTTGTTCAGTAGGTTTTTTGGGGGGTTGGCTTCTGTTTTGGTTTTATTGTTTGTTTTTGTTTTTAGTTGTTGGGCTTTGTTTCTTCTATTAACAACACCTTTTAATCAGTTTTTAATTCACATTTACATTATTCCAGCATCTATCTAAAAGCTTTACAATATTTTGATATACTATTATCAGACTGAGGTGAAACAAGGACTTTTGTTATCTTTTGTTGTTCCTACATACCTTGGGGGGAAAAAAACCATTCCTGTAATTTTGTTTTCTTCATTTAAGAACATAATTCTGTTATTGTAAGAAATGCAAAAGTGTCTTTCTCTCATTTTAAATCAATAGGTAAATCTTTATCACAAATAACTTGACATTTGTTGATTATTTAATCTGAAATTTTTCTATAAAGAACTAAACCTTACTGAAGACAACTGTAGGACCCTTTGTTTACATATATAAACCCATACAAATATAAGTATCTATATGATTACACACAGACTTACAGAATGTGGGTTGTCCATATCCAACTTCAATGCCATATCAGAACAGTAGTTCAACGGGCAGTCACAGGGTATAAAAACCACATACTCTTGTAGACAAATGTAGTGGTTTCTGAATCTTCAAATGCTTAGCACTGGTACTTCTTTTGCTATCAAAATGAATTGTAAAGCACAAGAGTGTTTACATGCATAAGAAGTAAGCCATGCAAATACCTTGCTGCAATAATGAAAAAAAAAAAATATACATTTTAGGGTGAATTTTCAAATAAATGCATTGCATTTTCTTATTTTAAGCTTCAGATATCTCATCAAAATCATCTTCTACTGAGTAATGAAAGACTGGCACAGAATCAATAAGTATTCAGGGAATGTAAAGACCTCAATGGTAGTGAATTCTGTAAAAAAGACATTTGAGCTGTCTAACATTTGCATGCTTTGAATACCCATTAAAGAAAAGGAATTAGAATCTTAAATATACTTTTCAGAAATCACACTTTCCGGGGTTCTAGTATTTCACTGGTCAGACAATGGATACTTAGCTCATTGCTAAATAAGATTTCAGGAAAGAACAGGACTTCTTCGGCTATAAGATCCCTTATAAGTGAGAGATGCTATAAACCAGAACCATGGCATTTTCAGCCTCTTATGCAGAATCCATATCTCCAGGAATAGCTTATAAGCATAAAAATAGGTCATCCCAAACAGTTATATCTAATGCAGAGGACCAAAAAACAAGAGAACATGATGCAGTGTACCATAATTCTATGAGATGCAGGTGTAGACAGGAAAAGGAAAAAGAAGGGAAGAGACAAATGTATTAGTCTTATGTCTGATATATTCAAAGTGACATGTTGGTTTGGGGGTATTGGTTGAATCTGTGTCATGTTCAGTCCAAGGCAGGGATTTGGATGAATAAAACTGATCTTATTTAAGGATACATGGAAGATACCTCACTCAATAGCCGTTTACAGAAAATTAGAGACTTTTAGGGTTAGAATTCTTCACACATAATTTTGATATCAACACCCTATGTTTTTTTCTGTTTCAACTGGTCTTCTCCATCTCACTTCATATTTCATGCAAATAACAGAGCCTTAGAATGTACTGTTCAACTCTTCCTAAAGATGAGTTAAGTGAATTTTTCAAGTATCTGTTTTGTTTCTACAGTTTAAATGAGAACATATATAATTTATTGTTATGCCGGTAACAAGTTAGCTGAGATAAATTTTATCTCTAACAGCTTTATTATTCAGAAAATGATACTCCATTTATGTCCACATGAATAATCTGTATAAGGATCACTCACTTAAGATATATAAAACTGGTACAGAACTGAGGACTTAATATGCAGAAATTTGAAGGCACATAACAGATCATCGGATCCCTGACTACACTGCAGTGTAGTGTTCCCTCTTGAGAGCTGTGGTACAACGCTTCTACTACATAAAGACAGACCTGAAATTGCAAAACAACCATTAAGATCCAATGCTGTCTACCTTAACAGTTGAGAATATTGTCTCTTCCAAATTGCATTAAAATTCTTCTTAAAAATCAGATATATCTCTATAATTATATTTATGATACTGTTCTTTAATCACAAAAACTACATTCACATGGCAAAACACTTTTGAATCATTCTGTTATACTTTGACATTTCAAAACCACTTGCTTTTAAAAAAACAGTGATAACAAAACTACCACAGAATTAAAGGCAGTTAACATTTTTACTGAAGAAAGTTCTTGCTTAAAAAAAATAAATTAAATGACTAAGAAAATGTTTGAATCCCATCCATGTACAACACTATCAAATAAAAGAAGTGGAAAAAAAATACCTCTAATTTTTTTTAACTAATAGCTTATTTTCTAAAATACTAGATTTTAGAATATTACCCCAATTTCACACACAACTAAACACCAGTTAATGACACTAAATGAAAAATAATTTTGATAAAAATAAATTATCTTATTATTCTCCCAATTAAGTTGTTCTCATTGCCATTCCATTGTGATTAGATTAAATCATTTCTTAAAGAGATGTCCCAACAAAAAGGGCACCTGAATTTGTATACAGTTATTTGCACACTTACATGTGCCCTTACTGAATGTCTGTCTTTTCTTTTTCTCCTTTAGTAATGTACATCACATACTATGTGTATGAAAACTATAAAACACACTGCGTAACCTTAACAACATGTAAAGAGTTATAGAATGTTATTTCCATTTTTAGTGTTATTTCTTCAAACTTCTTGTCGTCGTTTGAGTCTACTCAGAAGCTAAACACCCTGCAGTTGCTCACCCACCCTCCCCCCACTCAGGAATGGGGAGGGAATCGGAGGGGCAAAGGGAGACTCACGGGTTGAGATAAAAACAGCTTAATAACAGTAACAGAACAACATGCTGACAGCAGCATCACCAGGTAATGTACAATACAGCTGCTCACCACCCACCAAACAACACCCACCTGCTCCCAGCTGGCAATCCCAAACACAAAGGCACCACAACCACACTCCCAAAAATGAGAGCCCCTCCTGGCCCACTCCTGCCTTTATATAGTGAGCACAATGTCACATGACATGGGATATTGGCCAATCCTGGCCCAGCACTCCAGCTGTGCTCCCCCCACCCCCGCACACAGGTGAGGGCACTGGGACCTGGGGAGCCCCTGGGGTCTCAGTGTGCTGCAACACTCCTCCCGCTGCCAAACCAACAGGAACTCTAGTCCAGCCCCAACCAGGACACTTGTCTTCCAGAGGATCTCTGAGACATAAAGACTTTTACCCCCTCATAATTTCCTTCTGCTTCTGTAGTGGTATTTCAGTGTAATTGATAATCCATCCTGTAACAAATCTGTAGACAATATCCAGTGCTCTAAAATGTCTTTGCATATATAAGGCTTACCATTTCAAATACAATTTAAACATCTAACAGATTTTTGAGGGTCTAATCTTAACATATTCTGAATAGTACCAAACCACAAGAAATTAAACTCTTGCACTTTTGGAGTTGACCTACCACAGGAAACAATTCATGGCCATATCAGCAGAATGAACAAGGTGGACGGGAATTGTTTGTTCACATGAATTGTTCATTGTGTTTAAACACAATAGTCAGGAAACATCAGAAGCCAACAGAAGATGGAAAGAAAAATATTGGGTTTTTAATTTTCCCTGTACATACACACAATATGTAGTTAGGCTGGGGAACTCCTTTACAATAGTTTACATGATTCAAAGGAATGTTGTATTAGGTCATGAAAAAGAAAGCTATCATGGTTTACACAGGCACTTAATTATCTGAGTTATAAGTGTTTGGAGGTTAAAGATGTTCAGGGAGAAGTGCCATACGAGCTTTCCTTTTTCCTTATGATCTTTCTGACAGACTGACATCTGCCTGCTTTCAGAGTTAAGATGCTGAACTAACCCACTATTTTGATCTTATGTTTTTATGTTCAAGAAAAAATGTACAGGTCAAGAACTGGAAATATCCCAGGTATTAATATGATATGAAGACTTCTGCAGAGTGTCAGAGGAGAATACTTGCTGAACAGGCCGGGGGTCCAACTGAGGTGATGAAAGCAAAGGCTATGAAATTTTAGGTTTTACATGAGGAGAATTTCAGGACACATCTCTAAACAATAATGTCTTAGAATGCACTTCTGTCCTGGGTTGAGTGAGTGGTAGAGTTTTTTGGTGGCAGGGGAGGGGGCTATCGGGGCGGCCCCCTGTGAGAAGCTTCTTGAAGCTCCCCAAACTCCATGTCAGCTCCACTTCTGTTTGGGAAATTGAGCCAATCGGCTGCGCCTCTGCGATAACGTATTTAAGAAGGGACATGGTGACGGGCAGTGGGACTTGTGAGGAGGAGTTGCTACAGCTGCATGAACACCAAGGTCAGTGGAGGAACAGAGGAAGAAAGGAGGGGGGAGGTGTGCAGGAGCAGAGACCCCCCCTGTATCCTGTGGTGAGACAGCAGGGCAGCCCCCCCCCGCCACCCATGAAGATCTACAGTGGAGCAGACACTGATTTATGGCCTGTTGCTCCTGCTCAGATAATCAAGGTTCTGTGCCCGAAGAAGGCCGGGGTCTCATGGAAAAAGGTAGCCCCGTTGCTGTAATTCAGCGCTGGGAAGATTGCAGCATGCGGGGGAGTCCCACGCCGGAGCAGCTCGGGAAGGGCTGCAGACATGGGAGAGAATCCAGTCGGAGGAAGTTAGTGACCCGTGACGTAGCAGTGTGGGGAACGCTGCGGCCCATGGGAGGAATTCAAGTCGGAGAAAGTTTGTGGAGGACTGTCTCCTGTGAGAGGGGGACCACGATGGAGCAGGAGGAACAAGTTCTGGACACTCCCCTCACCGAAGATGAAGGAAGTGGCAGAGCTGACTGCACCCCCCATTCCCTGCCCCTGCGCCACTGGGGGAGGAGGTAGAGATATCGGGAGCAGAGCTGAGCCCGGGAAGAAGGGAGGGGTGGGGGGAAAGTGTTCTCAAGATGTGGCAATGCTTCTCACTGTCCTACTCTGTTATGTGTTTTTAGTGTCTGTAATAAATGTATGTTCTTTTTTTCTTCCCCTAACGAGTCTGCCTTTTGCTCATGATCATAAAAGGGGGATTTTCCCCCATCCCAGTCCTATCTTGAACCCCAAGCCTGGCTCTCTGTCCCTTCTCATTGCCGGAGGGGAAGGGAGAGAGAGGTGCTGCATTGTGGTTAGCTGCCAATCAGGCCTAAACCACAACAACTTCCTTCATATAGGGCAAAAATAGAGAAAATGTTATTATACCCAAGATTTTTATCTGAGAATGTCCTGATTCTGACTGAAAGTTTGGCACATTGAATGACGTTATCTCTAGAACATACAGATCAGAGATATAGAATATAGATATATTCAAAAGTTTTTTAGGTATTAGGCAGGGTTTTTTCAGCCTCATTCTTAAAACAATTTCCAGCAGCTATACTCTTCAGCTATCTGCTCAACTACAGTAAGTGAAATTTTTCCTTCAGATGTCTTAGACACACGCTTCATCTTTGAAAAATACTAGAAGAATTAACTTTCTGCGTGTACATGAGAAAAAAACACTACATTGTCTAAATAAAATTTTAATTTTCATGTTTATGTCTTATAGAGCTTAAGTATATTTTTGAATTTACAAAGCTCTGTTCATCATTTTCTGAAAATTGCATTAAGAAATGTTTTTCATTTCCTGATAATGACTTATATATGCAAAACCACTGTTAAGATTGCAATTCATGTCATATCTTCAGGGTCTGCAAATTCTTCTTGCTATTCTGCATTATTGTACCATTTCCACACTGGGAAAGTTGGGTCTGATTCTATGTCTTATACAAAATCTTACGGGAACTGGTTCTCCTTTCAGAGGATCCTGAGATGAGTTTCAATGCTCAAAGGATGAAAGAAATAAATTTGTTTTCTATAAAATACATTTCAAAATATCTAAGGACCTATCTCTAACCTAAATTATATTTGAACTGTACCTTTCTATTATATCTGTCTTTTGGGTAAGTACTAGCATTTTATCTATCAGACAGTCCAAATTCTATTTTGTCCCTCCCTCCTTCTGTATCTACTTCTGTCCCTCCCTGCCTCCCTTTATACATCCCTTCATCCCACCTTTACTTCATTTATAGAGATCCTAAGCAGCTGGTATTAATAGGAATAATCATAATTTTGTGTAGAAAAATAATATAGATTGTAGAAAAGTCTGATCACCATACTCACTCTCCTTTTTTCAGTTCAGCCAAAGTAGAATGTTACAAGTATTAAGGACATTAAGCAGACAATCTGCAATTAGTGCAATTTTATACCCTTTTCTGTTTGAGACCAGCCAAGGAATAGAATTTGCTCAGGAAATAGTAAAGCCTGATAAATCAAGCTAGACTCTTTTGCAATGTATTTCAGTATTTAATCCACTATCAGCAAGCTTATACACCATTCAATTTTTTTCCCCTTTGACTGATCCAACAGAAGAATTTATACAAAGAACAGAGCACAAATTTTACTCTATTGACATTCTCCAATAAATTTTATATCCAGTGTTTTGCAGCCTGATAAAACAATGGTGCTTACAGAGAAAATAATAATTCCTGTGAAGAATATAGAGACTGCCAATGTAATAATTTTATTTTATCACAAAAATAATTATTTTATTTTATTAATTGTATAAATTAATAAGTCACTATTAAAAAATTTGATTGTGCATTCGTGTACCTGTGAAGAAAACTTCTATCTCTATTTTCAGTAACACGGGGGAAAATAAAGTAATAAATAATCATGAACATATAAAATAAGACAGATACAAGGACTACAATGTCGTGGTTTAGGCCTGGTTGGTAGCCAACCACAATGCAGCAGCTAATCACCCTCCCTTCCCCCTCCCCACCTGGGAATGGGGGAGGGGATTAGAGGGGTGAAGGGAGACTCGCAGGCTGAGATAAGAACAGTTTAATAATGGCAATAAAACGAATACAATAATGATGATGGGGGGAAAACAAAAAGAAATATATAAACAGGCAATGTACAGCGTAATTGCTCACCACCCGCTAACCAATATCCAGCCTGTTCCCGGCTAGCAACCCCGAGATACCAAGATCCCACAATCGCAATACCAGAAGCGAGAGAGAGCTCCTTCACAACCACCCCTTCTTTATATAGTGAGCATGACGTTCCATGATATGGAATATTTCACTGCCCAGTTAGGGTCAGGTGCTGTGGCTGTGCTCCCTCCCTGCTCCCTGTGCCCTTGCGCACAGGCAGGACATGGAGAGTCGGAGAGTCCTTGAAGTCTCGGTAGCAGCTGAAAACATCAGTGTGCTATCAGCATTTTTCCCATACCAAACCCAAAGCTAAATCCAAAACACAGCACTCATCTAGTCCCTGAAAAGGAATATTAACTCTATTTCAGCCCAAAGACATACAACTATGAAAGGTTTTCAGCATTTATGCCAGGACATAGATGTAGTCAAGCTGATTCCATGAGAGTATTTACAGAGCATATCTAATATATTCTGAAAGAACTGATCATAAAATTTGTTTGTGAAAAATAGCTTTTAAAACATCATTACTATCAGTCTCAAGTAATGGTACCATGTCCAGTACAGCTTGAAAAGACATAAAGGATACTGAGAAACAGATATACATGAGAGTGACCATACACTGGCATCCATGAAAAGCATCCAGGCTTATGACCAGACAGTAACTTGTATTAAACTATACACACTGAATTGTGAAATCACAACTAGGTAACTGAAATCCTGTTGCCTTTGTTATATAGGATAAATCTCTTCTGGAATGCAACCACTGTCTCATGCCCTTAAGGGACAGAAAGGAATAGTATTCTATTACATTCTTTTTTATGAGATATTTGTGTCACTTGTCTGTCAGAACTAACGCTTTTATTTTTTTTTTCCAAGTAGCTATTTCTTTGCATTCTGTAGGGAAATCAGCTGTAACACAGAGGCAATCAGATTCTAGAACAGTTGGCAAATTTTTTGCTTCTTTCATGATTCTGAAGTGAGAAGACTAAAACGCTAATTAGACTTTAGCTTCTGTTGTTATGATAAAGCATGGGGCAAAAACCAGTGATGTTCATTTTGGTGTCTTAATAAAAAAACCCTCAGCTTTCCAACAAAGTTTCTGGTTGTTTTGAAGCAGCTACACAATACAACTGATGATAAGAGCATTCTAGCATACCTCTTCCTGTGAAAATCAGTTTCCACCAGGGATACATCTAGATGCCTGTCTTGTTTGTACTATTTTATACAGTGGCACATTTTGCAATATTTAAATACATAGTTGGATTTGTTTCTGAAAAAGCTTTTAAAATTTGTCTTCTGGTTTTGCACTGTTATAAGTTCATTACGGTCCTTTACAGCTCATATATAAGACTGAAAATGTCCTCATGGTGAATGTTTTGTTATTTCAAAAGACAAATAAATCCCATATACTATTATTCTCTCTAAGTTTTACAATTCTGCACAGGCACTATGTACATTTTCTCAGTAGCTGAAATGGTCAGTGCAGTTACATTAGTATTTAAGTAAAGTATCCTGTGTTTTCTTCAGACACGATTAGCATATCAATGTGATAATGCATAATTAACAATTCAAATTATCATATTTAATCTTTCCTGTATTTGTAATTGTCATTGACTGTTTCAGCACCTTAGTTTTAATTAAAAATCAACAACAATGAAAGTATGTACAATTTTCAGATTAAATATTAATTTGTTTGTTATGAATTACAATATCCATTGGGAAATAAAGAAGTTACTAAGCTGCCCTAATTGCCCTACAGAGTCTTTAAAAAAATTGTTTCATAAAAGTCATTCCAGTTTTTCAAAAAAAAAAAAAACCACAAACCAAAAAACAACCAAAAAAGAGCAGCATCTATTGAACTGGTTTATCCAGTGTAGCAATTTTTAGCAGTCTAGCAGAAAGTAATGGGATCATTAAAACTAAATTCTCCTCTCCTGTCTGCACAATGGACCACTTATTATCTATTCTGCTCTTCTTCCTTGAAAAGAACTCTCATTGCTGTCACAGGTGTTTCTACATACTCAGGAAGATCAGAATAGCCCTACAAATCTGTTCTTTTCACATGAAAGGGGAAAATTTAGTCAGAAGACTCCAACAAAAGCTTGGAACTGCATTTTTTTTTAGCCATAGAATGGAGTACCAGATGATACCTGTGGGAGATTCACATAAAGATTGAGAATAAACAGTGGGGACTGTATGTCACTAATTTCCATGACAAAAAAATTTCATTTTTTTCTGCCTCAGAGGATTTTAGTGTGTCCCATTGTTGTAATAACTTGGGGTTTACCCGATTCTACTTTCCTTAGATACTTTGTGATGCTATACCCTTGGTTCAGCTTATTACCATGAAATAATAAGCCAGAGTGGACCCCAGGACAGGAAATACTGTCCTAATTTCTCAGATGACATATGTCTAAACTGAGGGATTTAGGGATATTTCCCTGTTTCCTGGTACACCACTGAAAAGCTTCAGCACATATGAGTCCTGGAAGCACATATTTCTCTCTTGCTCACATTTTTATTGAGAAGAAACCCAATCTATGAGAAGGGAAAAACCTGTGGTGCTTTCCAGCAGATTGACTGGGCTTGCCCATCAGGAGACCACAATACTTATACATATTGTAGTGTAGTTTAGAAACAGACCATGTTTCCTGTTTTCTTAAATGATGATGTGCACAAATGTCTGAGGCTTCTACAATGTTTCTTAAGTATTCTCCAATACCTAGTAACAGCAGCTAAACTTTCCAAACAAGTAGCTCCCTTCTGTATAATGGTGCACTGTGTGTTCAGTACTGTATGATTCTCACAAAGTATAGAACTGAGTTTGTAACAGATGAAGACAGACTTTCAAAGCTTTTGAAAATTCTTCCAGCCTTTTATTTTCTTGTGTTAAAGTATCAACTGAAATAAACTAGATTTTTTTGACAAGAAGTGCATAAAATGAAAATATTTTTATATTTTATATTAAAACTTCTGTTTGAAACTTTAAATTTCAACATCTACTTTTGGATCTCTGTATGTACCTTTCAGCAAATACTAGCTCATATAAAGTAAAGACTGATTCTTTAATAAAACCATGAATGTTGTGGTTTCCTTAGCACTTCAACTTTGGCCTCTTTAGGAATTTGCTTGGCAGAGTAGCATGGTATAAAGCCCAGGAGGGAAGAAGTACCCAAGGAATCTGGTTAATATTCAAGAATCACTTCCTCTATGTTCAGGAACAATGCATATCAACAAAGAGCAAGTCAGGTAAAAAAGCCAGGAGGCCTGCATAGATGAACAAAGAGCTCCTGGACAAGCTCAAACGTAAAAAAGAAGTCTACAGAGGGTGAAAGCAAGGACAAGTAGCCTGGGAGGACTGCAGAGAAACTGTCCAAGCAGCCAGGGATCAGGTTTGAAAAGCGAAAGCCCTGTTAGAGTTAAATCTGGTCAGGGACATCAAAGGCAACAAGGAAAGCTTCTATAGGTATATGGGTGATAAAAGGAAGACTAGGAAAAATATAGGTCTTCTCCAAAAAGAAAAGGGATACTTGGTCACCTGGGATATAGAGGAGGTTGAAGTATTCAGTGACTATTTTGCCCCAGACTTCACCTGCAATTGCTCCAGGCACACCACCCAAATCCCAGAAGGCAAAGGCAGGGACTGGGAGAATGAAGAACTGCCCACTGTAGAAGAAGATGAGGTTCGAGAGCATCTAATGAACCTGAAGGTGCATAGGTCCGTGGGAGTTGATAAGATGCATTTACAGGTCCTGATGGAAATGGGAGATGAAGTGGCTAAGCCACTATCCACCATATTTGAGAAGTCGCGGCAGTTTGGTGAAGTTCCCACTAATTCAAAAACGGGAAGCACCCTTTTCTAAAAAGGGAAAAAAGAAAGATCCGAGGAACTATAGTCTTACCTCCATACCTGGCAAGATCATGGAGCAGATCTTTCTGGAAACTATGCTAAGGCACATGGAAAATAAGGAAGTGATTGATGACAGCCAACATGGTTTCACTAAGGGCAAATTGTGCCTGACAAAATTTGTGGCCTTCTACAACAGGGTTACAGCATTGGTGGATAGGGGAAGAGCAACTGATGTCATATACCTGGACTTGTACAAAGCATTGGACGCTGTCCTGCAAGACATCCTTGTCTCTAAATTGGAGAGACATGTATTTGACAGATGGACCACTCAATAGATAAAGAACTGGCTGGATGGCCCATGGGAGGGAGTCATGTCAGAGAAAGTTTGTGGAGGACTGTCTCCTGTGAGAGGAGAACCAAGAAGGAACACAGGAAGAATGTGAGGAGTTCCCTCCACCCTGAAGAAGAATAAGTGGCAGGACTGACCGCACCCACCGTTCCCTCCCCTCTGCACTGCTGGGGGGGGAGGAGGTAGAGAGATTGGGAGCAAAGCTGAGCCCAGGAAGAATGGAGAGTTGGAGGAAGGTGGTTTTAAGATGTGGTAATGCTTCTCACTGTCCTACTCTGTCTATTAAGTGGTGTTGTTACTAATGTCTGAATTAAATTTATGTTCTTTTTTCATCCCCTAACGAGTCTGTGTTTTGCCTGTGACTATTATGGGTGAGTCATCCCTCCCTGTCCTTATCTCATTTCCCCAAGTCTAATGCTTTATTTTCTTCTCAGTGCTGGGAGGGAAGGGGGGAGTGAGCAGCTGTGTAGTCTCAGGTGCCCTCTGAGTGTAAACCACAACAACAGTAAATCTTGTTCTTTCTTCATTAACTAGTGATTTCATATTTTATCCCCCAATTACTATTCTGGTATGTTTTATACTGTGTATACATGGGTTTTTTCCTCTTAGTTATCCCCATGAGCTTTTCACCCAGCACTCAAGGTTGTTTTCCTTTGATACTCGATAACTGGTGATCCATGAACAGCACGTAGCACAGGGCTTTCTGGCTTCATCCTATGCCCACATTTTAAGAGATATTCTCATGTACTGTGTTCTGTGGTCATAAATCATTCTACACTGAATGACAACTGGTTTGTACTGATGGTTAAAGAAATTTATACCGAAACATTAGGGCAGTAGATGTTTTACAAAAAAAAAAAAAAAAAAAGCTAAGCAACAACTAAGACTAATAATATAAGAGCCATCTGTATGTGAGACTGTTGCTGTTAGCTAAGTTAAAACAAAAGTTCCTAGCAGATCAGGAGAAGTCCAGACAAAGCAAGCCTAGCATATCCTAGTTGTGAGTCCATGCAGAGTTAATACAAAGCCTTAAGTCTGTTACTAGCAATGGAAATACTGTAATTACAGGGCTACAGAGTTATAGTCTACATTGGTTTCACATTTCCAAGTACAGATTAACACATGTTTTCTAGAAAGGGTCTTTATATCCCTCTTAAAGCTTACACTTTTAGTTAATGGAGAGAGAATTATTCAAATAAAAAAAATGGATTTATCTGGAAATTTTCTTCTGTAGAATAAAGAAAATTTTAAATTTCCAGTAAATGGTGATTTAGCTGTTCAAATATGTTAAATGCTCCAGAAACTTCATGGCTTATCCCAAACATTGCTTCACAGTGTTCTGATGATTTGTCCCATTCCATGTTGTTAAAACTGTCAGCAAAATTGCATTCAGTGAGCTTGCTTGGGGAAGGAGAGATGGAGATTGGTATTAAAGTCGTGCTTGCAAGGTTTGTGAAGTTTGTCAGAGACCTAGAACTTAATGTTACTTTGAATAATTCAACAAATTCCATGACTTTTCAAGTCATCAAGAGAAAGCATTTCTCTCAATTCTGGTGCCAATTGTTTTATTTCTGCACAGTCTAAAGCAGTTATCACTATGTAGACAATTGCAAAGGGTTTTATTATCTGGGTATCTGAATTGACAAATGCCTTGGATAGATAGGTCAGCTGTAATTGATAAATTCACAATAAAAATAAATGCTTTATGATATATTACTAGGTCTTCACTTGAAAAATTTTGTAGTAATACTGTGTCATGGTTTAAACTCAGAGGGTAACAGAGCACCAAACAGCTGCTCACTCTTCCCTTCCCTCCCAGCAATAAGAAGGGATAAATAAGCCAGGAGTGGGATTCAAGATAGGACTGGAAGAGGCAAATCACCCATTATAGTCATGGGAAAAAGGCAGACTCGTTAGGGGTAGAAAAAACCATACATTTATTACAGACACTAACAACACTTAACAGAGTAGGACAGTGAGATACATTGCTGCATCTTGAGAACAACTTCTTCCCACCCCTCCCTTCTTCCCAGGCTCCGCTCTGCTCCTGATATCTCTACCTCCCCCCGTCCCAGCAGCATAGGAGGCTGGGAATGGGGGTGCCATCAGTGCTGCCACTTCTACTGTCTCAGAAGGGGAGAGCTTCTGGAAATTCTTCCTCCTGATCCAGCATGGTCCCCCTCTCACAGGAGACAGTCCTTCACAAACTTTCTCCAACTGGATTCCCTCCCACGGGCTGCAGCCTTTCCCGAGCTGCTCCAGCATGGGACATTCCTGCATGCTGCAATCCTCCAATCGTCGAACTACAACAGAGGGGTCTACTGTTTTCCCATAAGAACCCAGCCTTCTTTGGGCACAGACACCTTGATCAACCATGTGAAACACCTCACAGGCCATAAATCATTGTGTAATCCGCTGTAGACCTTCATTGGTGGCAGGGTAGGGCTGGCCTTCTGTCTCACCGTAGGATCCAGGGAGGTCTCTGCTCCGACACACTTCCTCCCTCCTTTCTTCCTCCATTCCTTCACTGACCTTGGTGTTCACATAACTGCCGCAACTCCTCCTCACATGTCCAACTCCTCCTCACCATATCCCTTCTTAAGTACATTATCACAGAGGCACAGCTGATTGGCTCAGTTTTGGTGCAGAGTTGGAGCTGACTTGGAGCTGGGGGAGTTTCAAGAAGCTTCTCACAGGGGGCCACTCTTATAGTCCTCTCCTCTGCTACCAAACCAAACCCCACCACTCACTCAAAACCAGGACTTATTGCTTTAGCAAAAAATATAAATTAGTTAAATTATGCAAATTGCCTCAAATTCCTTGATGTTCGAATGCTTTCTGAAAGTTGCCTATGCTTTTTATGTATATATATAAATAAGTGTGTGTGTGTATATATATATGTGTGTGTGTGTGTGTGTATGTGTGTGTGTGTGTGTGTGTAAATAAATCAGCAA
The DNA here is from genome assembly GCF_018691265.1 of Tyto alba. Classification (NCBI taxonomy): domain Eukaryota; kingdom Metazoa; phylum Chordata; class Aves; order Strigiformes; family Tytonidae; genus Tyto; species Tyto alba. The sequence continues at coordinate 25,324,041 of NW_024881321.1, forward strand.
AAAAATCTACTCTGAGAATGTCCAGGTATTTGAAAATGCATAATGATTTTAGTTTTTACTCAGTTTGCCATTTACTGGGGTGGGTTCTATTGCACAGTTCTTCCAGGAATACATATAAAATTACTTTTCTTCAGGATTGATTCAGGCACCTCAACTTAGTGTCTGTTGCTCCTTTAAAACCGTGCCTACCTGAAACATCCATAGGAAGTTGGCAGGTATGACCCAGAATTTTTAAGATACTTATGTTTTTATGGGGCAGTAGCAACAGACCTGAAAGTTACCCAAGGTTTCCTCATATGTCATGCATTACCTCAGCTCAGGCAGCTGAATTGTTTTCTAGATTCTGCATTGACTAGCAACTAGATCAGTGACATCTGAGACATTTTGATACATCCAGCATAGGTACCTTGGACTTGTGTATATGGTATACAGCTGGTTTATACCTTGTAGAAATCCATCAGGAAGTCAAGAATATATTAACAAATTTCAATAAATATTTCTCAAATGTGATCTGATCCTGTGAATGCTAGTAAACCAATCTGCTTTGCTAACATGGAAACGCATAGAAATAGACTTCAAAATTTTTGTGTGTTAATGTGGAGTTTACCTGTATATCAGAGGTGTACTTATTTTTTTTTATTTTATTTTCTGAATTACTGAGCAATTTTTCCTTTAGAATGTTTGTCATTTGAGGAAATCTTATCTCTTTGGTAGAAGTACAGTGTAACATACAACAATGTGTACATTCTTAATAATTGTAATGCATTCTAAGCTACCATTCTAGAGTTTGGTGAGACAATTCTCAAGTACATTAGACTCAAGTTGTCTGAATTCAGAAATACTTCTAAGATAAATATTCAAATTCTAGTGAAATTTAAATATCCGGTGACTTTTGTTCAGGTCAAAATCTCTTGGGGGCAGAAATTGTCTTCCTTTGGTGTTTTTTACTGTTTAGCACATGTAGCTTTGTAGCACATGTAGCTTCGTAGGTGGGGCCTTTGGGTGTTACCACAGTACAAGTAATAAAAAAGCCTACACCACAAAGCAGCAGGGAGGGGAGAGGTGTTCTTTTTTTTCCTTTTTATTTTTCTATGATCTTAGATACACTTAAACACTTTCCAGCAACTTGTTAATTAAGTGAGATTATTTTCAGCTAAGCTATAAACAGATTTCTTAACTTTAAAGAAAGCTGAAGTCTTTAATCTTAGACTAACACTGAAGAGTAGAAAAGGGAAAGTGTAGAAATCTAATTGCAAATATGAACTAAAAGGGAAAAACAATCATACAGAACGATTAATTAATGATGTTAACAATAAGAAAAATGTAAGCCTTTGCTGAATAGCAAAATAAGATTTTAAATGATGACACATGTCATTGACTTGTTACAATCATTACAAAATGATTGTAACAGACACTTCTGTTACAATCATTATAAAATCTGTCATTTTTGTGCCTTATTAATTTGCTTCCTTTAATATTTAATTTTTTCTTCAACCTCTTCATATATCTAAATAAAGCCTTTTGGACTTTTACAGGTATGACAAGGTCATATAATTTCTTTAATTTAGTCCACAGCACTGACATTATCATTCTAATATAAATATGCTTTTCATCAACAAATCTTCATTCTTCTCTATTGAAACCAACAATTCCATTGTAATCATTTCTATTATACTCCTACTCAAGATTAATTTACTTATTGCAATATCTAAACCGTATTTTTGCAAGTACAAGCTGGGTAATCTCCTAACAGGTTCTGCAACTCACCCTGCTAGGACTCCCAAATCGAAGATTAATCTTTTTTCACTTTGCAAATGTATTTTTTGATAATATGAGTTTTCCATTGCTAATAACAGTTTAAGCACAATTGGAAGTTTGTCATGCTCAGGAAAATATTTTTTGTTTAGTAGCACAGATTTCTTTAAGAGATTATCTAAATCAAGAAACTGCAGTATTATTTCATATTCCAAAAATACTTTTGTTTGGTCAATTTATTGATCAGTGTGATGTGGAAGTAAAAGCCAAAAAATAAAAGAATTACAGTCTTTTATAACTGTAGCAGGTCTGTATATGGAAATTCATCAGAATCACAGTTTCATTAATCCTGAAAGAGGAAATAGTTCTTTCTCCTTTTCAGGATACATTTCTGCCATTTTTTGTCTTTCTGTCCCGGGTTGAGTGAGTGGTGGGGTTTTTTTTGGCGGCAGTGGAGGGGACTATAGGGGCGGCCCCCTGTGAGAAGCTTCTCAAAGCTCCCCCAGCTACAAGTCAGCTCCACTTCTGTTTGGAAACTGAGCCAATCAGCTGCGCCTCTGCGATAACATATTCAAGAAGGGACGTGGTGACGTGCAGTCGGACTTGTGAGGAGGAGTTGCTGCAGCTGCATGAACACCAAGGTCAGTGGAGGAACAGAGGAAGAAAGGAGGGGGGAGGTATGCCAGAGAAAAGACCCCCCTGTATCCTGTGATGAGACGGCAGGGCGCCCCCCCCCCGCCACCCATGAAGATCTAGGGTGGAGCAGACACTGATTTATGGCCTGTGGCTTCTGCCTTGTTGATCAACATGTCTGTGCCCAAAGAAGGCTGGGGTCTTGTGGGAAACAGTAGCCCCCGCTGTTGTAATTCCCCACTGGGAGGATTGCAGCATGTGGGGGTGTCCCACACCAGAGCAGCTCGGTAAGGGCTGCAGCCATGGGAGGGAATTCAGTTGGAGAAAGTTGGTGAAACACAACGAAGCATTGTGGGGAACACTGCGTCCCATGGGAGGGACTCATGTCGGAGAAAGTTTGTGGAGGACTGTCTCCTGTGAGAGGGGGACCACAATGGAGCAGGGAGAACAAGTTCCAGAAGTTTCTCCCACTGAAGATGGAGGAAGTGGCAGCACTGACTGCACCCCCCATTCTCTTCCCCTGTGCCACTGGCGGGAGGAGGTAGAGATATCGGGAGCAGAACTGAGCCCGGGAAGAAGGGAGGGGTAGGGGGAAGGTGTTCTTAAGATGTAGCCATGTTTCTCACTTTCCTACTCTGTTACATGTTGTTAGTGTCTGTAATAAATGTATGTTCTTTTTTTCTTCCCCTAACAAGTCTGCCTTTTGCTCGTGACCATAAAGGGTGATTTTTTTCCCCATCCCAGTCCTATCTTGAACCCCACACCTGGCTCTCTGTCCCTTCTTATTGCCGGAGGAGAATGGGGAGAGAGTGGCTGCGTGGTGGTTGGCTGCTGACCAGGCTCAAACCACGACACTTTCACAAACATTTATCAAGAGATTCTCCTCTAACATAAATGTAAATTAACATTTTTCCGTATTGGAGTGCCTGTAAACTTTTCTGTAATGAGCTTTACTGTTAGAAGAGCATTTTCTTTCTCATTTAGAAACTTGTGTACAGTATCAGAATGCATAAATTTTGTGGACAACAATTAAATTTATAGTTTAGAGGTTTAGTTTAGATGATAAGGTAATCATGACAGGTAGAAAGCCAGTGAAAATACCTCGGTAGCTACAAAAATGCAAATCATACTACATGTCCACTTGTATTTTAAGCTATCTTATGAGATAAAACACAGAACTGGCAGCCAGAAGTTGACAATTTTAAAGTTATTGGTGTGGCTGGATATTGCACAACAAAGCATTATATTGTTATCTAAGTAAAAAATATATTGTGTTACTTGCCCTACAAAGAAAATAGACTGATTAAAACAAGCTGATTAAATTTTCAGTGGTAGGTGAGCAGAGCTAGGGAAAAAATAAGTGTGTAATAGAATGAAAAATCAAGACTGAGACTTAGAAATATAAATAGCTAAAAGAAATGAAATTTAGATTTTAAAGGCAGAAATATAAGTTCAAACTTATAAAAATGTGTCTTTTATGAAGAGAGGTGGGTTTCAGGTTTAAATCAGCAATGCACATTTTCTCTCAAGTTTTATTAAGGGAAAAGAGTGCAACAAGATCAAAAAAAAAAAAAAAAAAAAAAAAACAAAACAAAAAAAAAAAAAAAAAAAACAAACCAAACCAAAACTTCTCAAGAATTGTAAACTAGATACTGTAACATTTAACACTGCAGCATTTTGAAGATAGGTGCCCATCTCTGGGAGTGGCATTCTATGTGCGGGTTTCTGTACAGCCAGATTAGTGTGGTGAGGACTGAATAAGCAGACTACAGGGTTGGAGGGAAACAAGCTGGATGTTCTGTCTCAAAGGATTATGATCTGTGGCACAAAGTCCAACTGGTGTCTGGTTAGGTGTGTGATGCCTCAGAGGTCAAAACCAGTACCAATACTGTTTAACTTCTTAATGTCCTGGACAAATTGAGAGGAGCGTTTAGTTTGAGTTGTTATTCAGAGAAACCTTAACAGGCTGCAGACATGGGCCAAGAGAAGCCTTATGAAGGCAAAACCAAAGTTCTCCATCTGTGGCAGAATAAAGTGATGCAACAGAATGGACTGGTGTCGACTGTCTAGAATACAGCTTTGAAGAAAAGGGTGTGAGTATCCTGGTAGAAAAACAGATGTTCTTGCAGCAAAGATCAACTGTCTACTGGGATGTATATGTAAAAGTGAAGACAGAAGGTTGGGAGAAGTGATTACTTTCTTCTGTTCAGAACTTGTGAAACCATATCTGGAGTACTGTAGCAAATTTGGGGCTCTCCAGGATATGAATGGTACTGAATTAACTGGAGCAAGTCAAGCAGAGAGTCACCAAAATCATTAGGGAACACAAGATGAAGGAGAAGAGGCTGAGATCAGGTGTTTTTTACCCTTGAGAAGAAGAGGCTCAGGGAAGACCACACTGATGTGTGCAAACACCCAATTAGAGGTTATATTCAAGTCTGTTTTCAGAAGCACACAGTGACAGGACAAGAGGCATCAGAAACAAGTTGGAGCATGACAAATTCTGATTAGGTTAAAGGGGGGGTAGAAACCGTCTTTAGGGTGATCAAGCACTGGAATAGAATGCCAAGAGATGCTGAGATGTTTTGATACTTGGAGATGTTCTAAACACAACTGGAAAAGACCCTGAACAACCTTCTCTAACTAGTCCTGCTCTGAGTAGGTAATTGGACAAGTTGATCTAGGTCTCCTGAGGTCTTTTTGTAACAAAGATTTTATGATGAACATAGTTTTCTAGTGTGATACGAGACCTTACAAGTTATGCAAGGCATCCACACACAGGCAGTAAATATGGTAAATGACTTCCAGGAAACCCAAACCTTTCTGCTTTGTAAGCTGGATGTCAACAGGTATACCAAGAACAAGTAACTGGACAAACTGCCAGAATATGATTTTAACTTCAGAAGCCAGGATGCGAATGAAGTGAGTTGTTTACTGTTATTCAGTAATAAATTCTGAAGAGTGGTGGTGTATTTTTTTAACAACCAATTACTATTCCCTGAGAAGAAGTAATTTTTCAAAATAGTTTATGGAGGCTGGAAGATAATAAATAATTTTGATGTGTCCATTTAAAAAAAACATCTTTAAAAAGGGGAGATAGGAACTTAGTATTTTCTGATCTTTAGGTTTCAGTAAAAATTTCTGAGGCTAGGCATCTGTATGTGGGAAAACTATAAAATTGTATTGAGAATGAGTTATCATTTATTAATGACCAAATAACAATTATGCCAAGGGTGATAATATAATTTCTTATCCAAATGTTATGCTTTCTGCTTTAGATGACAGCATGTATCCTTTAAAGGACAGATAACACAGATTATTCTTTTCACTATCCCACCAAGAAAAATTATAATGATTTTTTTAAAACCTCAGAGTAATCACTGAAAGTATGTGGAACATCTTGTTAGTGTGTTCTAGATATACTGATAAAATCTCACACAAATATATTCTATTTCTAAACCAAGTAAGATATTCTTGACAGGTTGTGTATTTCAGTGTTACCATCCATCACACTGATCTATCTTTACTAAAATCAGCAGAAAGTAAAATGTCAAACCCATATGATCAAGCCTCTGTTTTGGAGGAAAGACAAGTGCTAAATGACCCGGAACTGCTCCTAAGAGAATCCAGAAAAACAGGGGCAATAAAAAATAAACAAGAATTTTTTAAGGATTAATAAAGAAATGCACCTACTGTGCTGCTTGTTTTTTTGTTAAGGGATATGTTTATTGTGCAATAATCTGCTTAATAGCTCATTAAGGAGTCATTTCCCAGGTTTATTTCTATTCTTCATGTGGGATTCTGTACTTGCTACACACTTCCACTTACCAGCCTCAGTATATCTGAAATGTTTATAGGCCATCATACCACGTCTGTTAAGAATAAGAAGTAGCACTTCTACCACAGTCATGCTTTCTATAGAAATCCTCATGTTATCCCTCTTCTCTCAGAGAATATAATGACACTAAGGAACCACTAAGCTGTGACAATAAAACTAAATTGAAGGAGTTATTAAGCAGAACACTAGAAATTAGGTTACTGCTCATAAGTAGATAAAAATCCTCTCATAATCTGAAAAGAAATCAATGCCATAGACCAGGGATGTATAATTATATTATTTACATCTGCCTGGAGACCAGCCCTTTGTACTCAGTATCCTCCTTTCTTTTATAGGCACCTCTTTACCAGAAAGATAATCAATACTTGGAAAGACTTCAGAACCAGGTGCCTGAAGAATTGACACATGAGCAAGTCTTAAATAAAATAAGTATGTAATGCTTGGCTGGAAAATTAAAAAGTAATGAAAAATTAGAGGTATTTTAACCAGGTGCAAGGAAAATAACAGGAAATAAATAGATAAATTTCTTAAAAAGTTGTTATACAAAACATTTCCCCGAGTGAGATATAAAATGGCTTTGTGACGGAATTAGTGGAAATTTCAGTGCCTTGCACACTGTAAGTAACAAAAGACAAAAAAAAAAAAAAATATTGTAGAGAATAGTGCTTTGGCAGGGAGAAAGATACATGAGTATTTCAATTGCTTTTATTGTGTCTACAAATATGAAGAGTTCACAAAATATTACAGCAATAACAGTTCATTATCATGGTTTCTAACATCAAGAGAACAGTAATTCAGGCCACAAACTACTAGGGTTAACATACCCTAGGCTATTATCCATTGCAGGTACAACAGTAAATTTTAACCACCAAGAACTAAATGGAGATTTACACTAATAGTTGAAAACTTTTTTTTTTTTTTTTTTCAGAAAATACTTGTTCTGTTTTTTTTAAATGAAAATGGCAGATAAAAAATATCAAACAAACTTTAAAAATCTGAATTTTATGACATTTTTCCATCTGAAAAAATACAGCGTCTATCTGCAAGAGCTTTTTTCTAGTTGTAGTCCCACTTTCATTCCCATTTCAAATAGACCTAACACTAGATTCAGCTGTACTTCTGCTTTTCAGAATGTTTTATTATACTAAATGCATATTTCATAGCTCTGCTTATCTCTTACAGCAGCCTGGGAAGATTTTTTTCTCTGCCCTTCATATACAATGTTTAAGGTTTTTTCACTTTCCTATCAAACATTAGATACTGATCACAGAAAAATATAGTGTGCATAACAGAATATAAAGTCTTTTCACTGCTGTTTAAAATCTCAAATGTTCCTTGTTGATGTCTTGCTCAAGTACTCAGTGTTTAGTTTATTACCACACTTTGGCACAAGAATAAAGCCTCAACATATTAATTTTGAGATACTCTTTGGGATTATTTTCCTTTCCCCTTTGACATGGAGATCATCAAATTTCATACTGCTGAAAGTAGAATAATTGCAGCACCTTTGATGTTTCTTGCTCCCTTTTAACAGAGCTTCACAGCTGTGTCTTTTAGTCTTTTTTTAAGTATATATATAGATTTTCTTAATTTGTAGAACTGGATTTTGCTTTGCGAGTGTGGTAGAATTTACAGTGGCTACTTTACAAATGCTTCAAATAAAATTTTGAGTTCTTGGGTGTATGTGATTGCAAGGGACTAAATTCAATGATAAACTGACAACTTATTCTATATATTTCAAAACATTTTCTACTGAAGTTATTCTTCTTCATTCTCAGTGTAACAGTTCTGTTACTTTTTACAAAAAGCTCTTTGTCTAAAGCTCTCCAGGTTCTTTTCTGTTTTGTTTTTTTTTTTTTTTTCTTCTTTCAATACCAGATTCTTCCTTCAGATTAACTTAACCTCCACTCCAACTTCCATCACATACTTTTCCCTATCTATTCAGAAATATCTATTTCCATTTATTTAGTGTGTATTTCCAATTTTTAAAAAATTATACATATAAGCCTGTCATTGACTTATTGTTTCTTTTCTCACATAGATATTTGAGAATCTCTCTTAGTCTGATCTCTATATTTTTTTTCCCTTTCCATCTTCTTTGATGGTTTTGAATCTGGTTTTCAATCTACCTATGTTGTGAACACTTCTCACTCCCTTTATATAATATAATTTTCACTCTGGTTTCCTTTCTCTTTGTTCATTTTTTTTAAATTTTGTAATTAAAAATAATTTTATTCCTGAGACAATACTAAAATGTATGTATGTCCTTAGTTTTCTTCCCTGTTCTGCTTCAGTTTATTAAACTATCTCTGTGTGCATGTGGCTGTGTCACTACCTATGTTTCAATAGTTATTCTTTAAGACCAACTTCCTTGGGTTAGGCAGTACAACATCCACAGGATTGTCCTAGCCTAGTTATCCAAACCAGTGGAACTGAAACTATACTCCCAACATGGGCCAGAAATGGGCCAGGGGGAAAAGCAACATTACAAAATGTCTCAGGAAACTGTGCTGTTTAGAGAGCTATGCTGAAGGAAACATATATCATTTATCTTGGAATATCTGTTAGAGGAGACCCAAATCCAGCTGTCCAGTGAAGGCAAGGCTGACACAGCTCCATGTCCTCAGGCTTCAATAGTGAACCTGAGCATGTATTCTCAGCAGACACACAAAGTCACATGTACAATACACATGCACATAAAAACATATCCAGCCACACAGATTACCCTATCTTTTGAATGTATTAAGACATATATAACCTGATAGGAGATATCATAAAGAAGGACTTATGGAAAGTAAGAGGTGATCTTCAGCCTTTGCAGAACAGCTTTATAGCTAGAACAACGCAAACCATCTAAAACAGCATGTCAGTTTCAAGGCAAGCCTAAAGAAATACATAACCACAGCTCCCACTTTTCAGGAATTTTCCCTGACATCACAGGGAAATAAGGGGACTGTACTTACTGAATACTCTAAACAGAAGGCCACGCAGGAGAGAATGAATACATCCTCTAGGCTATCCCAAAACAAGTAGATTATTTATTTTGTATTAGTCATTGACTAAAATGCAGGAACATACACTAGCCGCAGCTTCAGAGCTGCCAGACAAATATTCTTTACATTGTGTGAGGCTCTTGCTTCTTTAGCTTCTTAGACCAAAATTCTTGATTTAAAAACAATGTAATCATGAAGACTGTTCTGTGTTAACAGTAAGAAAGTGTTAACAGCTACATTGTAACAAAATCCTGAATGGTTATTTAATCAAGGAAGATACAGATTGATTTTTTTTTTTTTTTTAATGCATACTTTTTTGCATTACCTGGTAAGACAATTAACCTTACGAAATTTTTGCAACTGTAGTGATAACTTAATAGATGACAAATGTGCTTCAGAATTTTAATCAGCTTCTGGAGCTTTTATGTTCATCTCCTGGCTGCTGAGTGCAACAGATAAAGCAGAAGTATCAAAGTAGGGAGATATTATGACAATCACCCTGGAATGAATACCCTGGGGAAAAAAAGAAAGAAAGAAAAAAAGGTCTAATAAAGTAATTTAATAATATTATTTTAAAAAGATAAAAATTTTACTTGTAAAGGAAAAAAAGTGTAATGTGTCACTGACCTCTAAATCTTTTGATACCATATTAGTAAATATTAAAATAAAAAAATAGAGTATTTCTAAATTTCTAAAGGCAACTTCTATGACTGTTCACTATTTTAGAGCCTAAAAATGCAAACACGTATTTTATAGGTAGTTTCTTGTCTACTGTAAAAACAAGGCAAAACCAGAACATTTCAATTTCTTATTAAGTCTACTTATTTAATCTATTTTCATCTTATTCTTCATAATAAGACATCCAGAAAAAGGTGACTTGTACAAGTGAAAATGAGGTTCTTCAGACAAACAGAAATGCATAGCTGAAATTCTTTGACCTAAACAGAGATAAAAATCTAAAAATGACTACATTAAAAAAAAAATCTTGAATCTGTTATTTTTTTCCATACTATAGAAATGCCATATGGAACTTTCCTGTAGAACAAAAAAAAAAAAGTGCTCAGTTTAAATTAATGCAATATCTTTAACCATATTTCTCTTACAAATATTAAAACTTAAGCCACCTTTTCTGACTAAACTTAATAGCAGTAATGAAGTGTTATATGGCTGGAGAAGTAAAAAATGAGGAAGAGACACGGGATGAAGGAAGTACACCAGTGATGGAAAAAATGCAGAAGATATATTCATGACTGCTTATTTTAGTCTCAGCTAAAACCCTTCATTTTCCACTTTCTCAAGATAAAAATTATATGCACATATATTTTATACCACCAGGGGAATCCCCTTTAAATTTAGCTGGAATTCTCTTAAATATTGAAGGTGATACTCATTCTATTCATTATACCACACTGAATCTGACATCAGGGGAAAATTTAGAACTCTGCTGATACTCTGGATTTACACTATTGTAACTGAGAGAAAATTTTTGGCCCATGGATTTTCAGTATGCTTCAGTCAGCTACTCCACATAATTTCTATAAATTCTTTTAGACATAGAATAAGTTCAGTGTTCTCTAAAGACGCAATTTTTTTTACATACAGAGGTTCTAGAGATTGATTAACAATGGCTACTCAGAATAATGACCCATCTCTTTCTCTTTCACTGATTTGAGAGTCTCGGGTTTTATTTGTTAATGGGTTCATTAATAGTCTGGTTAATGGATTACCAGCAGACTGTACCCTTTTTTATTTTTTGTTGTTATTTTAAGGATTAATTTTTTTGGTAGCAATAACAATCATTTAAAAAGAAAAAATCATTTAAATTTGAAAGAATTTGGAGGAAAAACTAAAAATATGGAAATGATGTAAAAAAAAAAAAAAAAGAAATTATCTTCTTTCAACATAAAACAAGTAGGAGCTGCAATTTAGTAGGGGTTTTAAAAAATGAAGAGGTATTTTCTGTGGAAGAAGGAACATCTGAAAACTTAAGAAAGACAAAATACTGAAAAATCTGAATTCCCATATTCAGATGATTTGTTTTATAAAGAAAATACAAGACCAGAGTTAAGAAGGGTATTTCACTATTACTACAAAAATTGAAGTTTAATCCTTAGCTTGTCAGGAGATTAAAAGCAGCACAACTGGTAAACTGTCCTATAAATCTGACTTGAGTTGTAGGGCTGAAGAAAGTTTTTATAATGATTACAGCCTTTTCCCACAAGTCAGCATGCATTTCTACGTGTTAAAATGTGGATAAAAGATACAGAAATATGCTCCAGCAGCAAGAGTTCCTTCATCCTAGTAGAGTAAGGCCAAGAAAGAACAACATATCTCTTTCTTACACTTTGGATATTATACTAATTCTAGAAAATTGAAAGCTGTGTTTTTAATTTATTTATATAAAAATACAGTTGAATTCATACAGGATTTTATATCTTCAACCATTAGTTTCAGTGTGCTACTTTTGTTTTTCATGTTTTTTTACCATGGAATTTGATGAACTAAATTTAACTTAATAATAGTATTATTTAATATGGAATTGCATATAACAGATTAGGCTTGTCATATTGGTTTTCCTTATATGAACATCCAAAAGAGCAGGCAAGAAATGGTAAATGGATACTTTTGAATATAACTGGTTTGTTAAGTTCTTTCTCAATGCTGATACTGTTTAGTCAAGTACAGTAAAGTAATAACAATAATGACAACAGTAAACTATAATGGAACATAAATAATATGGAACACTCACAGGAGAAGACTTCATGAACAATGTACAGGTATAAATAGCAGATTGTGTCAAAATACATAGTCTGATTTGTAGGTTTTCTAGAACCTGTGAAAGTTATCATACTGGTCATTGCCTATGGTTTCCCTCCTTATTTAGGGACTTGAACCATTGCTTAGTAGTAACAATAGTATTCTGCAGCAAACTTAGTAGACTTTTGTTTGTTTGTTTGTTTGTTTTGTTTTCCCAAAATAAGGGTGTTAATGGATTCAAAATTAAGACTCCTAAATGTAAAGCTCTACATGAAGGTGTCTACATACAAGTTAGAAGTGAAAGTTCCAATCTTTGTGTCATTTTACACACCTTGGCATCCAGGTGTCTTTCTAGATTCATACAGTGTCTTGAGCTTGTAAAAGCAATCTTGGCATACATCAGTAAAGGTAATTCCAGTAAAAGGAGAACCGTGTTTACAACATAGAAGGCATTGAAGGAGCTTATCCATGTTTCTGAAAGATTAACTAAAACTGGACTGAGGGAGGTTACTGTAAAGATCTAGGAAATGGAAAGTTTTACAGGAGAAAATGAAAAGTTTTCCTTTCTTAACCTATCAAAATGAAAGACAGGGGAGATGTACTTTGAAAATATAAATGCATTCTTTGGATGAGCATGATGAAAAGGTAAAATTTTTTTCTCTGGACATGAAGATGCAGAAATGTGTTTGGTTCCTTTGGAGGACATCTAGTACACCATGATGAACAACAGATGTTCAGGAGACACAGAAAATTCATATTTCACCTCCTAATAGCCATAGACACAAGGTCCTTTTCCTGTATAGATGTTACACTGCTTAAATGATGTGTGTTAGGCAGACATGACTTGCTGCGCCCGAGCTCTGCACATACCAAAAGCTCAGTGACAGTGGTAATGAGATGCAGAGCTCAATTTCATAAAACTTACTGGGGGAAAATCGTTCATTAACTCATGAGGTTTTGGGTTGGTTTGATATGTTTTTTTTCTGTGTTAACAGTCCCAAAGTCTTTGGTCATCTCAGAATTAAGCAAAGAAAATTCACATATACTGAGAGCTAAGGCAAAGCAAACTTATTTCAGAATATATCAGGAAATAGAATATATTCAGATTATATCCCTTGTAGTCATAATATACCAGGAAAATATAATTATAGGGCTTTGTCATGGTTTAATCCCAGTCAGTAACTAAGCCCCAAACAGCTGATCGCTCACTCGCCCCAGATGGGATAGGGGAGTGATTCAGAAAGGTAAAAGTGAGACAATTCATGGGCTGAGATAAATACAGGTTAACAGGCAAACAAGGAATTCATTCACCACTTTCCATCAGCAGGAGGGTATTCAACCATCTCCAGGAAAGCAGGGCTCTATCGTGCTTAAACATTACTTGGGAAGACAAACACCATAACTCCAAATGTCCTCCTCTTCCTGCTTCATCCTCCAGCTTTATATGCTGACCATTAAGTCATACTGGTATGGGATATCCTTTTGGTCAGTTGGGGTCAAATGTCCTGGCTGTGTCCCCTCACAACTTCTTGTGCACCCCCAGCCTGCTCATTGGTGGGGTGATGTGAAAAGCAGAAAAAGCCTTGATTCTGTGTGAGCACTGCTCAGAAATAACTAAAACATCCCTATATTATCAACACTGTTTTCAGCACAAATCCAAAACATAGCCCCATACTAGCTACTATGAAGAAAATTATCTCTACCCCAGCCAAAACCAGTACAGGCTTCAGTAAAGAACATGTAGTTTAGCTCATTTTAGGTAGACAGACATTAATCCCTCTAACACAAAAGAACAGTTATGTCAAAAGTGAAATTTTGAAAAAATACCAGACTGTTTTACAAGCAAAGGATGAGGTTTGTTTTGTACAAAAATATTTTAATATACAGTCAGATAGATTGCCTGTTCCTGAGTTTCTCACTATTAGAGTAAGCCAAATTTAAACCAGAATAAATTGACAAATCTTTGCCAGAGATTACTTTTGGTAGTTGAAAATTTTATTAAAGGTGTAGTGGATTATTATTACTGAAATTTACTAAAAAACAAAGTTGTTACATGTGTTGGGTTTGTTTGTTTGCTTACTTGCTTGTTTTCCTGAAAGATATGTTCTAGTCCAAAAGAGATCAATACAGAAAAATAATAATCCTGTGTCATATGGAGGATCAGGCTAAGAATATATAATAATTCCATCCGGCCTTACAAATCTATAAAAATATAAAGACTATGTTGAGTGCATCGAGTATTTCGAGCTAGAGAATGCCACATAGCATACTGCAATATGGTCTGATACTAAATGTATACATTTGGGAGGTCTTAGAAAAACATTATTGGAAGAAGATTGACATAGAATTTAGAAATTTGTAAGCATAATCACAGCATAAGACATTCAGGCATTGGAGGAAGAACCAGTAGTAACAAATCTGTAACACAATGCGATAAGATTTGATATTCCATTTAATACTGTCACATACAATATAATGAAGGTAGTGATGATGTGTTTATTTCCTCCACTTTTATACAGCTTTTTCAAAAATTACTTGTATTCTACCTTTAATAATATTAATCTAAATTCCTATCAAATGTTAGTAATTCATTTTGGGAATATTTAATTGAAATTTTTAAATAATTATTTAAGCTTAATAAATAAAAATGTATCCAAAACCTGACATAAAAATTACTGAAACTTTAGGGGGAAAAACTGTATTTAGGTGATTGGCTATGCACTGAGAAGTTCCAAAATATTCCTTCTCATAAAGATCCTTTCATTATAATTCTGAAGCAATATGTATTTTCAGAAGCTACCTTTTTATACATTCTCTGTTGATGCATAAATGTATAAAAACTCTACAAATAAATGTTCTCATTCTGATGCAATCTCATCTGAAATTCTTTGAGATAACATAGCAGCACTAGTGTGAACCCATAGAAATAGCAAACAGCTTCCAGCAAGTACAAAGCAGTAATCTGATTATTATTATAATCATGTCTTAGGGTTTCAGAAGTTATGCATTCTAAGTGTTCTGATATGATGCCCTTTGAAACTCCAGCCCATCAAAATAACATATGAATAGCTGTGACTGTCCATCACATTATATTATTGACTATTGTGTTCTATTAGTATTGTTCAATCACATCAGATTATTGTTGCATTACACTGTCATGATATTAAGGATTTTAATATCCTGTTAATTAAACAAAACATTTAAATAGTAAAATTTTTCAAATAAAAAGTTTTTTGAACTTGCCATAAGAACCAGTACTGAAAATATGTCCACCTCTTTTTTTTCGCTGACTCTGTACATGTAGAAAGGATTTTAATTCTTCTGGGATTTGAATGTTTTTTAAAGAAATGAGAAGTAAAGAATTTCTATATCCTTGTAGATAATGGAAAACTTACTGAGACACTTTATGGCAGAACTGGTTCCTTCCATCTGAAAAGGATGTGACAGTGGCAGTGAGAGATGCTATTCCTGTATGAATCAATGAGATGTAGTTTGAGGAAACTCCATTGTAAAGATAAATACTAAAGGACAAGGAAAACAAAACAAAACAAAACAAAACAAAACAAAACAAAACAACCAACAAACCAAACACCCCCCCACCAAATAATATAAAAACAACATAGGAGATGTAACAGTCAAGGAATGAGGTTTCCATGGAAACATACAGATACTGAGAGAAAAAATATTTATCCCATCCCCCCACCCCCCAAAAAAGAGAATCAATGCTAAGAACTATTATAGGAAATTGAAACAGAATCAACATTCATTAAGAACTGAGGTATCTATTACTTTTTAAAAATAATTTGAGGAAATACTATAGAACATTAAAAAGACTTTTTTATAAATATTTGATCATCTTACAAATACAGTAGAGAATTGTATTTCTCAGTATGTTTTGGGGGGGGATGATTTATAAAGCCTTTAGAAAAACAATAGCATTTTCTATTAAAATTGGTTTTTTCTAGAGTAATTTCTTCAGAATTGTCATAAACTTTAATAAATCCTGTTTGCTCCTATGAAAGTCTGCATAATTTTTCATTAAAGCTTTGTGTGTGAATATATTAAAGAGTTTTCAGTATCACTGAAATACTATGTTTATTGAAAATGTAGACTCGTGTATTAGACTCAGCAGCAGAACTCACACAAAATGCATAGAGGACTTAGATATAAGGGAAAGTTGATCCAGATCAATGCAAAATTGACCTAGATTGGATTTTCTACATACATTTTGTTTTTCTGTTTCCTACAAGTGCCACTTGCAGATAAATGACAGAAATATAGCGCACTTGTCATTTGCTCACTACTTTGATGCTCACAAATGTGAAGAATTTCATTCAAAACACTGCATTCTTCACAGAAACAGAAAAGAAACATAGTTTTCCATACTTCTCCTTACTTATACCTTGCCCATACAATGTCATGTTGCTTTTTTATAAAGGTTATGATGAACCTTAAGTTCACATGGAAAAAAAAAAAAAAAAAGAAACAAAACCAAAACAAAACAAAAAAACACAAAACAGAAAGCAACAAAAAACTTGCTTCACTTTGGTTAAA
The DNA here is from genome assembly GCF_018691265.1 of Tyto alba. NCBI lineage: Eukaryota > Metazoa > Chordata > Aves > Strigiformes > Tytonidae > Tyto > Tyto alba. Next base: position 25,340,571 of record NW_024881321.1, read on the forward strand.
TTGAAAGTTTCTGATTAATTTCAGATTCACTTGAAAAAGAGGCTATGAAAGAGATTAATGATCACTTTCAGTCTTTGAAATAAAACGAGCTTCTCTGTAAGACAGAAAATTGCTTGTATGATAAAATAGACTGAGAAAAAAAAAAGTAATTATAGGTTTCTTATCCTTTAGCAGAGCCACTCTCAATCCTGCTCTCAAAGGATCAGGGGAGACAACACTAGTGAATTTGAACATCTCTTAGCCGCTTTTTGCATCCCAATAACAGACTCAGCTTTTAGAAAATAGCCACTAATTGCATATTGCTGATTAATATTCTTTGAAGGTTTTGGGTTTTCTTCTTTCTTTTAAACAATTTGCTTGCATAGTACTGTCCCTGATTCATATTTTATCTAGAGAAAGCCAAAAATGCATGGAATAAAAATGTCTAGAGAAAATTTAAAAAGAATAGGACTCATCTCACCTATCTTTAGGTCTCCAGAAATGTTTCTTCAAGTTATTCAAATTTCTTCCACAGTTAATATAGAAACATAATAACCGTTCAGGTAATGACTTCTTCAGCCTACATCTGTTACAAGGATGAGCAACTTGATGGAGATGCCACTCTCTCTCCACTATCAGTGGAAGCAGATTCCATCAATAACTTAAACTAGACACCTGACTTTTAAATGGCTAAAATTAGATGAGAAGAGTCTTATCATGGGCAACAGTAAGCATGTGTTTGACATTTTTTTTTATTCATCATAGATTTTCTGCCTGAATTTTGACTACGCATAGTACTTATGTCTACTCAGAATCTAAAATCTAGAACCACTTCTTAAAGGTAGGCACACGCAAGGAAGATCAGCCATGATAGACCTCTTGTATCCTGTAATAGTCAAAAGGAAAAACAAAAACCCCACAAATATTTCCTTGATGTTGCAAGGGTGGTGGTATAATTAAACATCTAAGTCAGTTAAGTTTGCTTTGCAAACTTAAGAGGTGATAGTGTAATGTATTGAATGACTCTTTATATTAAATTTCAAAAAGATGAGCTAGCCCATGATGATTTTTATTTTCAATTTCTCCATCTCACTAATACAGATAAGGCCTTTAACTAGTCTGAAGTCTCTTTCAGACCTTTGAAATCTTATAATAGTATAAAATGGCTTTCCTGGACAAATTAAAATATTTCCTTTTTCTCACCAGTAAATGACCAAAAGGAAAAGAAAATCAAAGATACCCAAGGCATATTATAACAAATCTGAAAGATTTTGTTTCTCTAAATATATCATCAAGAAAAATAAATTTAAACGAAAGAATCTTGGTACCTTCCCTGAGGATTTTGCTGATATTATATCTCATTTGTGGACCTTTCTAAGATTTCAATAACATTTTATTGAAAAAGAAATATCTATCATGAGTTTTAAAAAACAGTGTCTGAAATGAAGAAAACAGTGTATTCTGTAGGTCAGAGGTGCCGGAAGTCTTCAAACACAGTTACCACTTGGTATATTGCTTATATCCTAAACAGAACATCTCATCCAAAGAAAAGAATGAGGCCAAATTGTTGTATCATTGTCATTTAATGCACATTGTATACACCCTGTGAAATATTTTCATGTGTGGATTAAGAAGTCTACATAGTCCAAAGTATTTAGTGTCAGAAGACACACACATATTTGACAAATCAATTTATGTACTACAGATGTAACGAAAAGAAGGAAAATTTGGAAGTACAGAAAAGGTCGCCTTATTGGGTGTAGGTGTCAAGGTTCTGGCAGTGAGGGGACTTCAGGGGTGGCTTCTGTGATGAGATAAAATGAGTTGTCCCATGCTGGACACAGACAGTTCTAGATAGATCCAATGGACCCACAACAGGACACAGCAGAGCCCCTCAGCCAGGATGGTGGTGCCTCTGGGAAAATGTACTCAAGAAAAGGCAAAATGCTTCCCAGGACAGAGGAGTAGGGGAAAAATTAGGGAAAAAAAAAAAAAAAGAAAAAAAACCAAACAACCAACCAAACAACCAAACAAAAAAAAAGTAAGAAATAATCCTGCAGACAACAAGGCGAGAGATAGAGAGGGAGGAGGTGCTCCTGCACTGTGTGGAGAGGATCACATCAGCACAGATATCCACAATGCAGCCCATAGATGTTCTCACACCAGAGCAGGTGAACACTTCCTAAAGGAAGTTCACCCCATGGAGAGGACTCATGCTGGAGCAGCAGAAAAGTATTTTCAGGAAGGAGCATCAGAGGTGAAGTGTTATGGAATGACCACAACACTTGATTCCCTGTCACCCCTGTGCTGCTCAGGCTAAGGGTAGGTAGACAAGTCAGGAATAAAGGAGTGAAGTTGACAAAAAGCGATGGGTCAGGGGAAGGTGTTTTAATTTTTGTCTTTGTTTCTCAGCATCCGATTCTATCTTATTTGGCAACAAATTAAGTTTGTTTTCCCCATGTCAATTATTTTCTCTATAACACTAATTAGTAAGTGATCTCCCTGTCTGTATCTTGACCATTGGGTTTTTCCATTTTATGTTCTCCTTTTGTCCTGTTGAGGAGAAGGGGTGCGAAAGCAGCTGGGTAAGGGTCTGACAGTCAGCCAGGGTCAACCCACCAGTTACTCAAATAATTCATTGATCATAGCTTTTCTTTAGAGAATCTCTAAATATACTTATCCTACAGAGAGATGGTTTTAGATAAAGGTTTCACATTTTAGTTGAAGAATAATAAATGAATCTTTCTTAAACACTTTTGATTTAATAGTTGATAACACAATAAACTAAATTTCTCTTATTTTTTTTTTTTTATGATCTCATTTATTTTGTTTTGTTTTCTTTTGTTTTACCATGGTATTGTCAGTCTCTTCTGTTGAAAATAACTTACTCCCTGACTTCATAACAGAATAATGACAATAATAACTTGTCTTAATTTAAGCCCAGAGGTCAACTGAGCACCACTGACCCCCTCCTCTGCATGAATGGGAAGGAGAAATAAAGCAAAAGGCTCTGGTATCAAGATAAGGACAGGGAGGGATGACTCAACCATTATGATCATGGGCAAAAGACAGACTCGTTAGGGGAAGAAAAAAAACATCAGTTGAATTCAAATTCTAACAATAACATTTAACAGACAGAGTGGGACAGTGAGAAGCATTACCCCATCTTAAAAACACCTTCCCCCACCCATCCTTTTTTCCCAGGCTCAATTTTGGTCCCAATTTCTCTACCTCCTCCCCAGCAGTGGCACAGGGGGCAGGGAACGGAGATTGCATTCAGTCCTGCCACTCTTTCCTCCTCAGGGGGAGCACTCCTTGCATTCTTCCCCTGCTCTAGCATGAGTCACTCTCACAGGAGACAGTCCTCCATGAACTTTCTCTGAGGTGAGTTCTTCCCATGGGATGCAATTCTTCCCAAGATGCTCCAGCATGGGTGTCCCCCTCCCCATGTTGCAATTCTCCCAGTACTGCACAACAACAATGGGGGCTTCTTCCCAGAAGACAGGCACAGCCACCTGCTCTGGCATGGGGCCCTCCACAGGTTGCAGGTGGGCATCTGCTCTATCATGGACCTCCATGGGTGGCAGGGACAGCAGCCCTGCCCTCTCATCACAGGCTGCAGGGGGGTCTCTGCACTAGCACACCTCTCCCACTTCCTCCTCCTTTCTTCTACTGACCTCAGTGTTTGCATAAGTGTCTTCCTCAACTTCTCATCACAATTCCCACTCCTTCTCCCAGGTTCTCCTTCCTAAATGTGTTATCACAGAGGCACGGCTAATTAGTTTGTCCTTGGTGCAGAGGCAGATTTGACTTGGAACCAGGGGAGCTTTGAGAAGCTTCTTACAGGGGCCACATCTGTAGCACCCTCCACCACTACCAAAAATCCCTGCCACACACACAAACCCAGCACATAATTTTAAAAATAATTTTAGAGATCTTGTGAAGCATATGTCAACAAACCAAAAAGGTAAACATTTAATGAAACTGGTAATAGAACAAATGGTCTATTGTAAACTCTAAGTGCAAGTCTGAGAACAGCCTAATAAAAAGATTAAATTAAAGGTTGGAGGTATTTTTTGCACCTCTATAGATACCATAGTAGCGTGGAATGGTTTTCCTCATAAGCTTGACCCAAGAAAGGTCACAACTTTAAGGAGATCTTGTTTTTTAAGAATGAATTTTATGTAGAATTCCAAAGGACATCTACAAGAGTAGTTGAGCGACACGGACAAGACCCAGATTCTTCAGTATTACTTCCAGAAAACCATTCTAAGTTGCCCTAGGATATCTGAAACATCCACACATGGCTGGTGAGCAAAGAGGAACTAAAGAACACAGGGCATGAGACAGAATGTGAGTCAGAACCTGAAGGAGACACAAGCCCTGTGGAGCAGCAGTTGAGGGACTCACAGTATATCTTGACTCTTTAAATTCATCACATTAAATACAACTTCTGGTGATAACATAAGAGATAACTAGTAGCAAATTGTAGCTGATTTTAAGTATGAGAGAAGAATAATATGTCTTAATTTGGTATCAGCTTTGCACTTTGAAGTACTAAACACATGGCAGAGCAAGGCACAAAGTTGAAAGCAATTTGATCTCTAAAGTACAATCTTGATAAAAGTGAAACTATTTGTTACAGAAATAGACCTGAAAGCAAATATGTGTGAAGATAAATCCGTTTGAGAAGTTGTAAGGTCACCTGAAGAGTCAATCGTATATGGTAGTGACCTTACCATTCTACAGAAAAAAATGCAAATTTTGCCACATTTTTCACATTTCTGTCTATTAAAAGTCTTATTTAAATGCCATCTATATACCATTTATTAGTGAGCAACTAAATGGAGTTTCCTTATGCTGAATATTTTCTAGTTCATAGGTTTTGTTTGTTTGTTTGTTTTTGTTATTTTCTCTTTTGACTGCAATTACCTCTCAGAGAACAAGTACTTTGAAAAAAAGCAGTCTATCAATATATGGATTCCTGGTAGTATAAAGCATATTATTAAAGGTGTGCACAAATGTCAAATTAAAGGGGAATGTTCAGTCATGCTAATTGACCATGGACCTAATTTGTACAGAAATATTTCTATCATGAATATCACTCTGATTCTGTGCCTATTTCTCACAAATGTGCAAATGGTCATGAATTTACTCATGAAATTTATGAACCTATGCCACATTCCCCTTCATTGTCCAAAGGCCTTTTTTTTTTTTTTTTGTCAATACAGAAAAAGCAAAAGGGTGATAAATTGAAAATGTCATTCTCTGCCTTATTGACATCCTCCATCCCCCTCTGTCATTTCCAGCAATCTTTAAATTTTCTAAACATGTAGTTTTGCAGGGGTAAACTGTTACTGTCTTAATATGAATTTACTGAAATAAACATATATCTTTTTTTATATGGTTCTACTAACAAAAAATGCATACATGAAATGCTAGGATTAACCAATATTAATAAATAAGAACAGAAGGACAATTTACATATTTTATGTTTCTTCCACAATTACACTATATACACCTTTAGTTTCCCATGTATTCCTTTAAATACTGATCACATTACTTTTATGGACATAGCTTTTATAAATGATCTTTTTATTTTACAGTGAAGACTGAATTCTGAAATAAAATTTACTGTAGGATTTCTGTTGAGTTGAGTCTGATCTGTTACTGTCTTTAGTACAGCATGTTGACCTTGGTAGAAATGAAGGAAGTGGGATATGAACAAAAGAATCATAAATGAATCCTAGCATTATGTGGCACTGATGTGGAGCGGGGAATATTTTTAGTAAAAACTCTTATCTCTCACCCCTTTAGTTTCTGCTAGAGCTACCTGATATATTATAAAGTATTGTGATTTACGTGGAATCTCATTTTGATCAATGTCACTCAGTCTATGCTCAATATTCCATGGCAGAAGGCCATTAGGTAAGATGCACTCAGTTTTGGTTTGGTTCAATAAAGGTCCATGGTTTATCAGAACATAGATACCTTCCCATAGGAAAAACCCTGAAAATACTATACTTTTTTCATTCCACTTTATTAAAATAATAATAGTAATAATAATAGACTACTATTTCTGCTCTGGTCCCATTCATAGATAGAAATTCTGTAATAATAGCCTTTATATCAGTATTTTATAATTTTTGGTTGCAGATATAATCCTTAACAGGAAATGAAAAGCAAAGGCAAAGAATTAAGAATCTCCAGACTACTTACTGATTCAGAACTAACTTAAGTCTTGGTTCAATCTTCATTTACCCTGTTGAATTTTATTGTGTCTAGTATTTAAAAGAAACTTCGGCACGTACTTTTAATTTTTAAATGTATTCACAATTTGGTCACGTAGGAAAGTATTAATCTCTTTTGTCTTGAGTTGCTTCAGAGGCAGACATCTAGGTTCTGTCTTCAGTCAATGGAAAAAGCTAGAAAATACCAGGAAGATATTGATTTTATTCTGTGCTCTGAATAATTTCTAATCTAATTTGTAATTGATCTATATTAGATGAGGTGAATCTTAGATCATTGGTTGTTGTGATATACAGTTAACATATTTAGCTATATGCAAGTCTGCAATCTCCAACTTTGAAAACAAATTGCATAAATGCCTATTTAGGTGCCTGTTTGCTTGTATTCAAGCTTCTGGAATCCTTCCTAAGATTTTCTAGGGGTTGGAATACAACTATAAACTTGAACATGAGCAGGCAAACATCTGAAAATCTCTGCTCTAAAATTATGTCCTGAAACCTCTTTTTATGACATTGGAATAAATGCAACAGCTGAAAGGTGTTGCATGCTAGTTAGGGTGCACATAGCCCATTAAAAAAAAAAAAAAAACCAAAACAACCAAAACCAAAAACCTCAAAACAAATACCTTAAAAAAAAAAAAAAAAAAAAAAAAAAGAAAAAGCTTAAGGACAGTCTTTGATAATTCTGAATTTTTTCATCACTACTGAACTCCAGGGAAATAGGTCTCAAAAATAACAACAGAAGAGTAACAGATGGGGCAAGCTGGCCTGCATAAAAAAACACCTCTATCACAGTGACACTTAAAATCACACAAATGAATTTATGACAAAGTCTTAACTTCTGCCAAGCAATGTACCTATTCTTAGGTGAGTTAGGTACTGTTGGGACACTGTCATTATGTCTACTATGACTCTTTTACTTCACATGAGTGTTTTACTGTTACATGATGGTAATGTTTCTGAAGATATCAAAGATTTGGATACTAAAGACTATACATAGCTGCTGGACTTAAAATGAGAAATTTCCAAAGGAAGAGAAATATGGAAGCACGCCACCTAATTTTTACTGTGTAAACAGATAGATGATTAGTCTAAGTCAGGCATAGCTGTATCTAATGAGGAGAGATAGGCATTTTCAGAAGTCTTGGATAAGCATTTGAGATAAATGAGATAAATCTCTGCTGTCCACTAAGTCATGAGATGTTCTTGCTCACGCTGGAAATTTTTCTTTCTGCGTATTTGAAAAGAAGAATAACTTCCTTGAGATACTATTTCAAATATCAAAACAAAATTACTACACAGAAATATACAGGGGTATTTTGACAGTGGGGGTACTAGGTGTTGTGAAAAAAAAAAAAAATTGTTAAAATTTTACATACTGAGAAGGCATATGTATAGTGTATATGTTCTGTGGGAGTTCTGACTCATTTGAAAGAAGGTTCTTCATCCATTTAAGGATCTAGATGGTTTGATATAAACTGAAGGTAGGTCTGGTTTCTGTTATGGGTATAGTCCTGATCTCTGTTCAGAATGGGGAACTGTATACTGGCTCTGGTTTCTTTTCAGTAAGAACCATAAGACATGGAGCGATGCCCTATACCTGAGTCTTGTCCCAACATAAATTCAAGGTAGAGACATAATAGATGTCTATCCTGGGACAGGTATGGAATCTGGACCACAATCAGGATTCCCTCCTCCTATTGGTAGTATACATTTAGGTTTTGAGACTTCAGTGGCAAGTAGTCAAATTTTAGAACTTTGGGTATTTAAACTTCCTAGGAGATATTGCAGTTAAGGTGTTGGGCATTAACTGCATATTCACATCTTCACTAAACAGGAATCAAATTACTTAAAAAGAAAGCTTAGAAATATCTTCCTATGAGAACTCTGTATAGAAAGGCACACATTCTTTGGCTAATAGGTTCCTTAAATAAGACTAGTGATTTATCATTGCAGGGTTAAAATTGCCTAGGAAAGGAGATTATATACACAAAATTAAAATGCCCTGATTAAATTCAAATATAATGCAAGAGAGAGCCCTACTGGCAGAGCTTAATAAAAACAATCACAATTTTAGTAGCCTAAGTAAATAACTTACCTTATAATAAATAGCAGTGAAACATACATCCTAGAATATTTGCCTCTTCATATCCTCCTTCACTTTAAATAGTTCATTAAGAAATCCAAAAACATAATGTTACATTATGGATGATTTATTCTTGCATTGTCCACAGCAGCAGTGCTATGATGTAACATCCTATCAATGGAATAAATGGACTATGAAATATTTTACCAGAACACAGGCAAGCCCCTTCACCCCCTGCTCTTGGGTGCTTTAGAAATGTGAGGGCAAATGTGAACTTTTAAGCTCCAGGAAGTTTTAGAGAAGGAGAAATTATGCACCCAGATAAAAAGATAGAAGTCTGAAAAGGGAATCCTTGGCTGCTGATATTGGCAGCAAGGAATATAAACAATATCTATTCAGTCTGACTAAAGCATCTAAAATGTCGCTTTCTGCAGTACATTTCTGTCATGTGTGGGTGGTGTTGGGGGTGGCAGGTGTTCCAGCAGATTTTACATGTACTTAAATTCATTCTTCTGTATAATAATAAGAAAAATACCAAGAGCAGTTGGATTTGAATGAAGCTGTAGTAAGCAGACCAGCACCAAATCTAAATGAAGGTGAATGCAAGCAGTGCACTATGAATACAAGAAAGAATTAATTACTGGAATAAAATAAGAAAAAAAAAAAGCTTGTCTCAATTTACATTATGATTTAGAAGACATATTAATTTCACTCCAGCTTATGAAACAATCACTATACGTGAAAAATTTGAGACTGGATTCGAAACGAAAACATTTCTTCATACCTATGCAAAGTTTTTTTTTCCTTAATCTTCCATTCAAAGCATCTGTGATACCCCAGTAAAAAGCAGGTGCAGCGCTAAATCCTTTAAATTGTATGGAATATTAATTTCTTAAACTAATTCATTTGGAAGTTAAAACCAGGCATGTAGTATAATATGAGACACTGTAAGAAATCCATAGTATCTGCAGAAGGTTGGCTGATTTGACACGGAACCTACAGGAGAACCACAGCCATCTGGAGCACCAGGTGGAGGACATATAAAATACCTTTTTTATATGTCTCCCAAATCACACTAAAAATCTTTGTTTAATATTTAAGATACTTGTGTGGAAAGATGTCTGAGCTTTTATTACAGTTCAGTGGAGAGCTAAGGGAAGGATCAGTTACCTAAATGTAAACTCCATGAAAAGATGTCACAGCGTACCCTGTCTGGCCTCTGGCTTCTGGTTCATTGGGTGCAGATCTCCCTGGATCATACCTGTTGCTTTCTGCAGGTGTCCCAGACACCTCAAGACATTACAAATAACACTAGAAACATGCATTTAAGTAAGTGGCTCAAGATCCTTCTTAGTATTGACAGTAGATACCAGAGAGTAATCCAGCCGCTCTGTGAAAAAGCATTTACATCTGGACAGGAGAAGATCCCTCAGAATCAAGAACTGTATTTGCTGGATTGTCCTTGACTATAATAGCAGTTTAAATGACTTCATGGCTGGTTTAGTAACATTTTGCTGTTTGCTCACTAAGAAAATAAGTTAAAAGTTCCTACTGAATGCAGTTTTATCCTAGGAAAATATAAGGTAAGTAAGATACAAGGTCATTCTTGGAAATGTTTATTTTGGGAGAAGATGAAAAATAATCAAGGCAAAATAAAAATATACATTAAATTTTATTTGCTTATAGCTTAAAGATGCAAAGCTCAGATTGTATTTAATGGAATGACTTGGCTCATGCGAAAATTATACATACACATTTTTGACATATATGATTTTAAGATGGAGAGCAGGAAAAACTAGGAATGTAGAATAAGAGCAAAGATTAATATACATACTTGATGCCAAAACAGGAAGGATAGTCTATACAACCAGTCTATACAGTTTGTATCACAACCCTGGGTAACATTTTTTTTGAAGGTATGGCAGGAATTTTAAAAGATTAGCTGTGGTCCTAAAGCATTATATAAGGGAACTAAGATAAATCATTAACATTTACAAATACACTTGCCAGAGTTGCATTTAGTGCCATCTTCTGTATTTTAGCAATCTATCAATGGATCGAATTAAATTACTAAATACACAGAGGCTGTACAGATACACAGCCCACCCTTGACAACTGCTTTCTAAACAAGGTATCTATCCCACTGTTGTCACCAGCAGGCTATGTATCTGTAAAATGTCTTAATGATGTTTTACTAACAATTCTCTACTTCTGACTTCTTTTTTGATTTCTATTCAGCTATCTATTCACAAAATTATCTATTATAAATTCAAAGTATTTCTCTCCAGTTACAATGCTCAGATCAGAGTCCATTAGTTTATAAGATATATAAATAAAGTAGATTGAAATTAAAAAGCTAGGCCAGACAAAGTCATTCATACAAAGATGATTTCTATATATGAATGAGCAACTAAGGAAGATCCAACTCAAAGTTTCTCAGCTGTGTACAGAAAAGGGAATTTTACTGCACCAAAAGGAACAGAAGCCCGGTTGTTTCTGAAAAGCACTGAGATAAAAAGGGGAAAGAAAAAGAAAACAAAATAAAATAAAAGAAAATAAAAATATGATGAAGAGTTGAGGCAGCTGCCTGGACCCCTGAAGAGCAGGTTCGTGTAATGGCTATCAGTAGGGAAAAACATTAGAAGGCCCTTTACTCTCTTTACTTGTTTTCTCCTGTTTTTTGGTGTATATTTTTTTTCTTTCAATAGTAACAGCCATTGTTCAATCCCACACTTTCATGAGCAGCAACTGCAACTTCTTTTGCTTTCATTACAGGCGAAGTACACAACTGAGCTGTGTTTGCTTTATTACCCTGGCTGTCTGCTGCCCTAACTAACTGCCTGGAATTTCCCATGTCTGAAGCCAACACTGGATGAACACAGTACTGGATAAGGTGCATAAATAATAGAAATGAGGCCAACTGAGATTATCTGATATTCATGACATCCAAATTAAGGATTTTGGAAGGTGACTAATTGAAAATCAGTCTTTCTCCCTAAGTTATTCCACAATGCTGTGGAATACCACTGTTCAGTTTATGAAGGTTTTTTAGTCCTAATAAACATTTGTACAAATCAGGGCTAAAGTCCAAGAAACTTGAGGTTTTCCTTCATCATCTATGTCAAAGAACATTCAGATCAAGTTCTCTCTTATAACCTGTCATTACAGCTGGGAAGCCTGCCATGTGAGGAGAGGCTGAGAGAACTGAATTTGTTCAGACTTGAGAAGAGAAGGCTTAGCAGAGACCTTATCAATGTGTTCCTGCATTTAAAGGGTAGCTACAAAGAAGATGGAGACTCACTTTTTACAAGGATTTACATGGAAAAGACAAGGATTAATGCATACAAATTACTCCTGGGGAGATTCTGAATGGACACAAGAGGAAAGTTTTTCACAGTGGGAACAATCAGCCATTCAAATAATCACCCCAGGGAAGTGGTGGATTCTCCAACACTGGACACTTTTAAGATTCATCTGGACAGGGTGCTTGGCCATTTTTCTAGACCATGTTTTTTGCCAAGAAAGATTGGACTAGATGATTCTTGAGGTCCCTTCCAACATGGTGTTCAATGTTTCTATGATTCTACAATTAAACTATTCAGATTACATTCTGAGAAATGACTTTGAAATCCTATTATCTCTGATGAGATACACAGTGTAAAGTGAGGGCAGAAACTGTAGGCAATGAGGTAGCACAAGTATGCCTCTTCCATTAGTAATTAGTTAAGAATTCTGTTGATCATGAACAATTCACTTTCCTCTCCCCACTACCCCAGGGTACCAAGGTATGTTTTTTCTGAAACCCTGTAGTCATAATGCCTTTTTTTTTTTTTTTTTAGTAAAATGAAGACAACAAATTTCTTCATAAGTGACACTTCCAGATACTCTTTTACATAAGGAATATGTTTCAGAGTGAAACGGTTATTAGAGTTAGGCCAAATATACATTACTTAAAGTTGTGTTTTGTTGGCTCTTTAATCAGTGTGTCATAGATTTTGTATAGTTCAAGACTATAAAGTGACCACCAAACCTCTAAAAACATTCAGATGCAGAAATAAACATTATGTTTTTAAAAGCTTTCCCAGTTAATTTATTCTCTTTCTAAATTTCATTTAATTAAATATATATATATAAAATTATTTTTCAATTTTCTTAAATAGATTATCTGAAAATAAAGTACCTTCACTTTCAGAAATTTGCATTTTAGTTCAAAATTGAATCTATCTACCTTAAGGTTGTAATCTGCGCATCTCTCTCTGTTCACTTGAAGGCTATTGAATAACACTGTATTGCCAATCTCTTTTAAACCAATACTCATCCACTTCTAGGTCTTCTGTTCAATAAACTAAATTGATTGCTTCTTAATCTTCTTATCATAAAGTTTATGTTTCATTTTCTGCATTATATTCTTTTTCCTTTTTTGAGTATGTCGTGTTATCTTGTCGATATTCCAGCAGCCTTCTGATAACAATTGTCTACACACACTAGATCTGCTTCTACTTCTTTTAATTACCCAGAAGACGCCTTACTTTTACTACACAACCTAGTCCATGGCCACTGACTTTAACTGTAGATGGAAAAAAAAAAAAGAAAAAAAAAATTCAAAGCTTTTTTTTTTTTTTTGCACAGATTTTCATTCTTTTAATTTAGTTTACATTCCCAATGAACATTATGAATGCAGTTGTAATTCAGTTCAATTCAATTATACATCTTCATTTATGTACAGGTGCCTGATTCTCAAAGGTTCTGATGTCATATTGTTTTCAGTGTCCAGCCCTTTGAAGAACAGGACAGCCATTTATTAACTGAGCAAATACTTGGCACTTGTATAACCTCAGGTTCACCATCTTCAAAGACATTCATCACTCTCCAGCTACAAATTTCTAAGTGAGGAACCGAGGAACACTTCTCATTTTCCCACTTTTCCTATGTACACTGACTGTAGCCCTAATGTATGTTGAAATGAGATACTGCTCCATATATGTAAATATTATGAAGTGCAAGTAATATTTTGTTTTCATTTGTTTCAGAAAGAAACTCTGGCAAATAACCAATAACATAAATGTCTAGGGAGCAGCACTGCAGATTTTTGATATAGCTTAGTTACTTACCACACCTAAAGATGATCTGTTTTTTCTTCCCAATTTTATAAATTCTTAGGAATCTCTCAGTAAGTACATTGAGTTGGCAGAAATGTCTTAAGGTTGTTATTTTTCATCACTTCAATCTCTGCACAGAAAAAGAACGATATGCAAGGCACAAGAATAAATTACTCTCTTGAACAATCTCAATAGAAATTAAAATGAATTCTCTCATTTCAGGCATCTAGAAACAAAGGTTTCTTGCCAAAGCTTAACCTGCAAAGACCAACACTTCTTTTCCTTTTCACCTATGAAATATTATGTTGCTACACATTTGAGTGATTTTCACCATTAGTCTATAGCCCAAGTATAAAGACTTTTACCATAACAATCATGCTCATAAAGCCAAAGAGATCTGAATGTAACTGCTTTAACCTCTATTATGAACACATATATTCCTTAATATTTCTAAGTATACATGAAGTCCATCCTTTAAGTGCTTCTTGGTAACTAAGGATAATGGGCATGCTGTCATGGTATGCGGTCAGTGAGGTATGAAAAGAAACTCCAGTGTTTAAAAGAGAATGTTGGAGGAAAATTTATTTTTCTTACATGTATTTTGAACATTTGATATTAACTATATTTCATATACTTTTAAAATGTCATATTCAGATCCTACCACTGTTGTCCCAAACCTTCTTTACAAATTATGTAGCTAAGTACTTAACATGAAAAGTTCTCTTTAATTTAGAAAGATATGTAAAAAGAAAGAATTCTGTTAGTGCAAAATTATTATTCAAACTTATTTAAACTTCTCAAGTTTTGAAAGCACTATTTCTAAGGTCTTGCAGAAAACATTTAATTCTTTGACTTATTTTTTCTGAAACTTTATATGTATAGAAAGAATGATAATTTTAATTATCTTGTACTAATTTTCAACAGATCTGTTAAAAAAAAACATAAAGTTTACAGTGACTTATGGCTTTAGCATACCTCAACATTCAGATTTTTAGATATATTTTGAAATAAAACTGTTTATTTTATTTCCTGCATTTTATTTCAAGGTTTCTTGTCTATTTTTTTAATGTAAAACTTCTTCCTAGGTGTTCTAATATATTTTAGTAGCTACTTGTGATATGAATAAATCTATAAATTATGCCTTTTACAAAAGTCCTAGTTATATTGTTTTTCACTATTTGACTCATCTTTTGTTACGTATTTGCTTATTAAAATATTATCAATGAGAACTTGTCAGTGAGGAACAATCCTTTTAAAATTAACTTTGCTATTTTTAGCTGTAGCTTGATTTTCTTTTGTGTATCTCTGATACACTGATTTTTCAGTACCGTACTATAGACTTGATGGATAAGGAATGTTACGTGGTAAGGGATACATGAGAAGCATCCATCCCTGCAACCATATCAGGATGGAGAATCTAATTCTTACTGGAGCTTTTCATGCTGTGACTGTACAAGCAGGAGAATGATGAAAGCCATCAGAGCCCAATGTATTGATTTTCCTTACTGCAATGTATTACTAATGACTTACTGGCAGTGACTTCCATTAGGTTTTGCCTTTTCGCCTGCTTCTCACAGTCTCTTCCAACTGCTTCAAGCATTTCCAGCCACCACCAGCTGAGCACACCTTCTGTGCAGGAGCAGCATGACTACACACCAAATGAAGACTGTGGCCAATGACCAACAAGACTGGCTGACTGAGGGGATAATTCCCTCTCACTCACCAGCTGATCCTTAAAGGTAGTGCGAAAAGGAGTTTGTGTAGGCAGGGCAAGAAGCAGTTGCAGTTTACCACATCACTTCAAGTACAAATGAAATACACCATATAAACCAAGATGGAACTTACAAACTATACAGGACACAGCAGATCAGCTCCATGTCTGCTACAAATAAGCAAATCTATGGTTAAGCAAGATTTAATCAGATCTCACACAAACCCTCAGGGAAGTCCAGGTTTTAGTGCTATTTCTCAAGTTCTGATGACTTTCTTTGGTGATGTTAGGCCAAGAAATTATTTTCTGTTTGTTTTTTCAGTTTCTTTTTCTCCAATCTCCTAAACCATCAGTGACTGCTTACAATCTCCTTAGTGTTAGACAACAGAGATTTCTTCTACCCATCTTCAGCATATTCAACACACTCCACCATCTCATCACACTTCCCCCAGCATGCTGGGGCTTACAGAAATCTAGTTTACCCTATTAAAATAGTTTCAATGCAAGCAAAAGCATTATTTGCTGCACACTTCGCTTTTCCACAGCTTCTCACTTGCCATAATTGTTGGCCAGGTCATTCCTGATGCATCTTTTGTCATCTAAATAACATCGCCTGATGACTCTACGATGTATCTGTGATTTACCATGTGCCCTTAAAACTTCTTGGAATTTCCACCTGCAGCAGCACTACCTTCAGACTAGATATGGATGAGAAAATTTTTATGATGAGGGTGGTGAAATGCTGGAACAGGTTGCCCAGAGAGGTGGTATGTACCCCATCTCTGGAAACATTGAAGGTCAGACTCGATAAGGCACTGAGCAACCTGATCTAACTGAAAATGTCCCTTCTTATTGCAGGGCGGTTGGACTAGATGACCTTTAAAGGTCCCTTCCAACAAAAACTATTATATGATTCTATGATTCTATGATACCTTGTGCTAGAGGAGAAACATTTGAGACCTAGGTATTGCAGCTGATCATCATGGCTTTGTACAAGACAGAACACCTTCCTTCCATTCAGGTATCTTACTAGAGGATCTCAAATGAAAAATTAATTAATTTCTGTCTACACAGTGCAGCTGGTTAATAAATATGTCAGGGTCATTTAGTTCAAATGGATGTTTTGAAGAAGACCCAAAGGTGTGTCCAACCAACTAAATGAGTTGCTCAAATTTGACCTCCAAAATTAATCACTTATGATTTGGTGTGGAAAAGGACAAAATGTAAAGGTATGCTCATATATTATGCAATAAGTTTTGTATGGGAAAGGAGGGAAGTTTGGGGGATTTTACTATCTTCTATATAACTAACTATAATATCTGTTTCAGCTTACCACAGTCTTTGAAAAATTTCTTCTTATTTATATGCAGCTGAAATCTGTAGAACCAAAATTCCAATAGTCTGAGGAGTTCCTTTTAGTTTATTAATAATTTTGATAAAAGTTTCTCATTATTTTTCAATCCCCCATCAACTCACTACTTTCAGTACATTAATTTTTTAGTAAATCAAGGAAATCACTAAAAGGACATAAAGCTGAATAAAGTGAAAATGCATATGTACTCTGAATGCCTCCATCTCAGTCAATCAGGTATCTAGTAAACACTTCTGGGATTACCTCCAATGTAATTTCACCGTTAATGCACATGAAGGTGTTATTTCCTAATGATTGCATGTCCCTCACTCTTGTTACATTCATCAGTAATTTTTCTGTTTCAAGATTTTATATCTGCATTACATGCAAAATTTTATGAACACTTGCTTCTTAAATTTGTTATTTGCTTGTCACTGTTCAGGTTTGATGTTTCTTTTCATCATACATGCCTGTGTATTTTAGTGAGGTAGTCAAGTATGCTGACACCAATGCATAATTTATAATGCTCAATGTACTTCTTACACACATTTCTGAAGTTTATTTTTTTCATTCATGCACAGCCCTTGCCTCTGTTTCTGTAGTACTTGTTTACTTCATGAAAAACAAAGTGCATAGTAGAAATTTCAGCCCAGTAATTCTGATTTATATCTATCACTATTAGAGCCCCAGGCATTGTGTCCATGGCAGGGACTGGTAAGGTCACTGTCAGGAAGCCATGGAGGCCTTGGCTGGTCAGAGCTGGTTGGAGCCAGTTGGAGCTGGTCAACACCCACCTCATCATGCTCATGTGTCTGTAACCATCCTGCCAGAGCAACAGCTTCTTTGTGTGATGGGCATCCACTGCCCTCCCGCATGGGACCCTCAGAAGGAGTCAGAGGAGAGTGTGTGGGGAGAAATGCACCCACAGAACCCCAGGCAATCTCCCAGGCTGAGGGGCCCACATCCACCATAGGCACCTTGTATCTCCCAGCAGGGATGAGAGGTCAACTACGACTCAGATCCCTGCATGTGTAACACTGTGACATGACCAGATGATTACTGGAGACAAGCAGACTTCATGAAAACCTGCTGGAAGGGCTAGGCTTTCTTTTATATAAATATAGATGCCTATGTTTACAATAAAAGAACAGATTATTTTAATAGCAGAAGGGAGGTGCAGACAGCAGGGAAGAGGAATAAGGCTTTTCCTTTTAAAGAATGACTAGACTGGGAGAGTAGCTGTAAATTCAATGTCTTCAATTCTTACAGAAAAAAAAAAAAAAAAAGGGAAAAAAAAAAGAAAAAAAAAAAGGGAAAAAAAAAAAAAAAAAAGGAAGTTACAAACTGAGCTCTCAGATCCTTACAAACAATTCCCCATGAAGTCAGTGAAAACTATGAAAACATACATACATAAAGCTTGGGCCCTTACTGTTCAATTGCATAGTGGTGAAAACTGAGAATTAAATAATTGATTTGTGAAACTGCTATGTTGTTTCCTAGATACAGCTCTTTGAACCTTAAAGGATCCTTTCAGTTGCCATCAAGTAAACATACAGCGCTACGTGTGATGGCCTACAGTATCTGAGGCATCTACACTGAGCTGGAAAGTATAACATGGAATCTAGAGGGCAACTGCAGCAGAAAGCTTAGTTCATCTCAAATGGCACCTGACACCTGTGCAAGGGCAAACAAAGTACCCCTGGGGTGCTTAAAACTTAAGGATCGGATTCATATTTTCTACTGTAGGTCATCTAAATGTCAGCCTTTTTATCTAAACTAATGAGTTTAGAGAAGATGAGCACCTTCTAGAAGCAATTAATCTTATTTTTCTTAGACAGTTATGATAGATAGAAAAGCTTGCCTTTTGCAGTTACCTGTCTGGTTTCCTTGACTTAGAGGGAACTTAGATCACTTGTTCTGGATGTTTGCCTCTAGGACAGGTAAAGTTACATAAATCTCAAACTCCATGTGTAACTGACAACTATATCGTAAATAGAGGCAGAACATAGGCTGGATATGGTAATATAAGGCTGGCATCCAGCTTCTAGGAAACAGCTGTATAAAATGTGGGACTACAGTAGTCAGGTTTTGCATTTAATCTCTGGTGCATTACTATATTTTCTTTTCCCATTCCTCTCCCTAAAATTACCTGTTTTACCTAGGCGTGCTGTAAACTGGTTAAAAATGTGACTCTTGCTTGGTAAGTCAATACAGTGTAATATGGATTTCTGATCTTACCTTTATTTTAATGTAAGCCTCTGAGTTGCCTTGGTACAAGCTACATCCCCAGAAAAGAGGCACAAATACATTCTAAATCATAGCATCATAGAACCATGGAATGGTTTGTGTTGGAAGCAGCCTTAAAGATTGTCTATTTCCAACCCCACTGCTATGGGCAGGGATATCTTCCACTGGATCAGGTTGCTCAAAGCCTCATCCAACCTGGCCTTGAAGTATATGATGAGAGATGAAGGGGATGCAAATTTCCCTAATCCATACAATGTTTGCATGTCCAGTCACCCTGTTTAGGAGGGCATTCTGTTCAGAAGAGACTAGCCTTATCATATGTCTTATAAGGGATCCTGATGAGTTCAGACACCCCTGAGAAACATATTTGCTGGAAGCATGAAACCACAAAATCTTTGCACAAATCTTTCACAAGGTCTCTGAGAGGCTTTACAATATCTTAAAATTGCCTTATGAAATAATTTCACAACCTGAATCTCAAAGTAATGTATTGAGTGTATGAAGGAGTATTTTGCATTAACAGTTTTTCTTTATATGCCAAAGAAATCAAGTATTTTCCTCCAAAATCTCCTGATTATTTAAAAAATTCATTAAAGAGAAAAAGGTCATTATTCACATATAAAAGCACACAGCCAAATTAATAACCTGTTTTTTTTTTCCCTGTTACAAACTATGACATTTAATTTGAGTTGCCTATTCACATGCTTATGACTTCAAAATAGAAATACAGTTACAAATCCACCTTTGGTAATAATTTGAGCATAATGAAATTAATGGAATGTAAAGCACAGTTATAAGTACCTTTGTTTACTTCATTTTACTATCTTTATGTTTCTTTTTCAATTTTTTTCTGTAACCTCTGAACTCATTGTTCAATCTACTCTTTTTTTTTTTTCTTTTTTCTTCAATTTGAAACAATTTATTTTAGATTAATTATATCAAAAACATGGGAATTGAACTATTATTCTGTATCTAATACAGTTGGTGGGGAAGAAGAGTTAATTTTAAAGTCAGTTTTTAAAGCATTCATTCTTGCATAGATGACCATGGTAATCAATATTTCCTTTTTTTCCTGTGTGTTTCTCCTGTATAATACCCACTTGTTGCTTTTTGGTTTACATTTAGACTATTAACTTCTATGTGCCAGGATCATTCACAACAATAATAAATGAAAAATTTTCTCTGTAGTGACTCCAGGAAAACAAAATATCTAAGGGTAAAGCCAAAACAAAATTTTATTATTTGAATAAAATATTCAGGTAGTTTTTTAAGTGTGATAATTATATCTTCAGAACATGTTTTATTTGTATCTTACACTCAGCATATGTGTAAGTATATACATATAAAATCTACAATTCACCACAAAAATGGCATTTTCACATAAAAGTATTGACATGAGGAATGATAATTCAATGAAACATAAACAGCACAATGAAAAATAGAAGGCAAATCAGGATTTATAACTGGAAAGCTATACAACTTGGGCAACAATGTCTTCAGGTCAAAACCAACAAATGAAAATGCCATACAAGTCACCAAAACCATAGTAAATTAATGCCAACATCATAGTATTCACAAACGAAATTACCTTTGAATCCAGAAATTCCTAAATTCTATATAAAGTTATTGTAGTCAACAGTAGTAAGTCAACATTCTATCCTTTCTTGTGAAAAAGTCTTAATCCTGCATTTTTAACTGCAGAAATTCCATTTACCAAAGAATAATTGGTTGTAGATCTCTCAGATCATGTGTTTGTATTACAGTAAAAAAAATGCTCCTTTTACTTTGCTCCATTTTTCTTGAAAATGCATTTTTCTTAACAGCTTCCTGGTAAAAGAGTAGTCTACCATTCAACTGAAAAGCTGAACTTCCTATAACCAAAAGTTAAACATTAATGCCTTCCGTATCACCTTCTATCGGTGAGAATGCCTACAAAAGTGTAGCAGTGGTGCAGCATCACCTACTTTTTTTATTTCTTCACAATTACTGAGTACCCAAATATCTTTCAAGCATTTTTTAAAAAATGTGACAGTGAATATGACACATTATATTCTCTGATCATCATATTATGATTTGCCTGGGGACTTAGTATTTTGTAATTATTTTATTTAGTGTAAGTAATAAACTATAGACATTTTGGATCAGTTTCACTGTACACACAAAGTACATTCATCCAATGTGGTTGGCATTCTATTGAAAATGTTGTAGTTAAATGAAGGTAATAAAGATAACCAGTGTACATTGATTAAACATGGGATTTGAATCTTGAAAACTTACTCTGCAGCTGATTGGGGAAGTCACTAGTATAAAGTATCAGTCACTGTTTCAATTTCTTTTCCACTGGAAATATTGTGTTATCTGAGAAGATATTGAGACAAAAAAAAAAAAAAAAAAAAAAAAAAAAAAAAAAAACAAAAACAAAAAAAAAAACGCAAACAAAACATCCTTTATTTACATAAAGTATAATTTAGAGAAATTCTGAGATGTTTTAGACCCCCATCCAGGTCTCTTTTCTACACCTTGGAATGGATGGACAATTATTTTGTAGCATGAGCCTATTTTCAGGATCCACTTAGCTTTGCTAAGCTATTTGTAAACCAAGGACAAAAGCCTAAATATTCGTAAAATAAATACTACTATCCAGAAAAGCCTTTTACCTCTATTATCATCTCATTTTACAAGAAACTGTAGTATATACTTGAATTTATTTACACAAACAGTCCCATTAAAATTTGAAAAATAATCTGGATGACAATGTTATATATGTGAGAATCAGTGACACACTAACAGTGTTAATGGAACAGCTTTATTACGAAGCTGCAGTTAGCTTTCCTGAAAAGTCAGATTCATTGTTTCAAAAATTTGTAAAAGCTAAAAGGACAGGTAACATTGAAACCAATAACTAGGTATATAGAGGGGAGGGTAAAACCACACAGATATGTACAAAAGGTAAAACTGTAATAAAAAAATTAGATCCAAGCGATTAAATAAAAATATCAGTAGTAGTAGCACATCTTATTATTGATGTGTTGGAAAGAAAAAAACCTTTCTTCATAAACTGCTTGTCTACTACCTAAAAATATAGAAGAAACGACAATATAACATGCATGTATATATATATATGTAAATATATTATTTACAGAATTTGCAGTTCTCCTTTCATAGTTTTTCGTGTATTGATTGCCTTACAAATTAGGTAATTAGTAAATTAGTAGTCATTCCATCATAGAAGGTTGCTTAGGCAAGACTTGACCTTGGTGAAGCTACGCTGGTTGTCTCAAATCACCCCTTTGTCCTCCATGTGCCTTAAGAAAACTCCAAGGAGAATCTGTTCCATGATCTTCTCAGGCACAGAGGTGAGGCTGAGAGGTTGGTAGTTCCCCAGATCTTACTTTCTACCAGTTTTAAAAATGTGTGTTATTTCTTCCTTTTTCCAGTCACCAGGGACTTTACCTGACTGCCATGACTTTTTAGTCATGGAGAGTGTCTTGGCAACTACTTCATTCCCTCAGGACTTGTTTGCATCTTGTCAGGTCCCATAGACTTATGTATATTCAGGTTCTTCATAGTGGAAGGGGCTTTTCTGCGCCAGTCCCTGAACTGTGGTCCAGCCACTCAAGAGTTGTAGGAAGAGAAGTTACCAGTGAAAACTAAGGCAAAAAGGTGTTGAGTACCTCAGCCTTCTTGTCATCCATTGTTACCAGTTTGCCAGTCATGTCCATTATCACCAGGTATGCTTTTTTTGACCTTACTTTTTGAGCTGGCATACATATAGAAGCTCTTCCTATTATTCTTTGTGTCCCTTGCCAAGTTCAGCTCCAACCGTGCCTTGACCTTCCTGACCCCATCCCTACATAGCTAAACAGTACCCCTATATTCTTCTTATGATACCTGCCCCTCATTCCACTGCCTGTGCATTTCCTTCTTGTCCTTTAGTTTGACCAGTAGGTCTTAACTCATCCATGCTGGTCTCTTGCCTTCCTTTCCTGATTTCTTACACTTGGGGATCAAGAGCTCTTGTGCTCTAAGGATCCTAAATATTTACCAGGTCTTTTCTGCTCCCTTGTACCTGAGGGCAGTTTCCCAGGGGATCCTATTGACTAATTCATTGAGCAGCTGGAATTGTGCTTTCCTATAATTCAGTGTTTTGACTTTACTCTTTGCCTGTCCCATATCTCTTGGGACTGAGAACTCCACCAGCGGAATATGACTGCAGCCCAGGCTGCCTTCAATCTTGATGTTTCTGATTAGCTCACTTGTCTTGGTGACCAACAGGTTCAGTAATGCATCTCATCTGGTAAGGCTGTGTATCTCTGGCAGCTCTGTACCATATGGAATATCTTTAGGGATAAGTGGGGTCTCTGAGATGACTTTGAGGAAGAGTAAGAGGAAAGAGGTAAGATAAGATATACACTTCTGTCAATCATCTCTAAAACCAGTAAAAGTTACGCAGTGGTAAAAAGACACTGCATTCTTCATTCTTCAGAAAGAACAAAGTAAGGCCAATTGCTTTTAAATTAGTATTCACTTAAAAGAAGAGACAGAAATATTTAACCTAAAGATATGTTTTAACAGAAGGGAAGGTTCTATTAGGAATCATGCTAAGCTGAACTTCTACTAAAAAAATAAATATAAAAGTTTTTGTTTTCAATAGTACAAAGAAAACATCTTGAAAAGTCTTGGAAATCTTGGAAGAACATTTTAAAACTGCTTTATTTCTACTCTTATTTTTGAAATATTCAATTTTTCTTTACAGACTGTGGAGTATAAAGTACAAATTGGTCATCAGTATCTTAAATAAAAAATATCTACTTTGGTACAATGGCCTTCTTCAGCCACAGGGATTTCTTGGTATTAGACACTCACTGACAGTCCTACAAAATACTGTTATTTGTGGTACATAAATACAAATTGATAATAATCAGAATTTATGAATAAGGAATGAGAGACTTGTATTACTTCAAAAGATATATACAATACAGAATTTCAGCAAACACCATGAGATGTTCCTTTTGCTCTATTGATTATCAGCAGGAAGTGCCAATTCTTAGTTTTTCCGCATGAGGGCATTTTAAGGCGATATGCAAAAACCCTAGAAGTCTGTGACTACAAAACATGGTTTAATGATTACAGAGAACAGTCAATGCCTCTGTGTGTTTTTTGAACAAAATCTTTCTTATAACTTACCAGTCTAAGAACAAAGAAGCTGATATTTAGGTCTAAAAAATTTGTTAATCAAGAAATGTATTAGAATACCAACAGACCTGAGACTTAATCACCATACATGTGTTATTATTCATCATAAATTTGAAAATTTACCTAAGATTCTGAACTCTGAAGTATTTTTTCCCTGAGGAAATGCTAAAAATTATATATATAGACTAGCATGCAATAGATAATTAATATTTTTGAAAATATTATTTTCTGAACTAATTTCTGGTTGGGAATTTTCCCATGACAGAATATTCCAGAGGAATTGTGTAAAATGATATGCAGGTCCAGTGTTGCTTCCACTGATAGTGCACATGGGTCAGTATTAAAACTGATTAAATATTGTCAGAAGAGCAGGGGTGGCTCTCTGGCTGGGTTCCAGTTAAAGAAATTAATTCATTTATTTCTAGGTAAGATGAAGAAATCCACTTAGACCAGACATGTGAAGGTACATGGATCACCACTCTTAGAAATATTGATTTCAGAGTAGTTGAGGTCACTTTTTCTTCTTAGAACACAATCCATTGACATCAAAGTATAAATGCAAATTGATTATATATAAAAAAAAAAAAAAGATATGCATAAATATGTATCTTGTGTGTGCATATGTAGTTCAGTAAATCTGGGGAGTAACTGTCATGCTCCAACTGTCAACCAAGGAGGAGAGAGCAGACAGGGACATGAAAACACAGAAAAGTAACCTTAATATGACACAAGAATGAGGAAGAAAGTGGCACCACCATGAACATTACGCTCCTACCAATGAGTTTGGAATCCCAATGGCTCACTTCTATACCCTGTCATGTCTCTGTTTAAGGAAGATAAGCACCATCAAACTTAGACTGAAACAGAAGACATGCACAACATTAGAGAATAGAAGTAGGTAGTAGAAATATTATGTAAAATATTTTCATTTGTTTTATTAGCGAGGCTTTTCTCTATGAATTAGATGATTTGAACTATTAGTCTGTTAAAAGTGAATTGGATTAGCAATGGCTACATATATATGGAACTACATATACTTTCTACCCATTACAAAATTTTGAGTGTAACATTGCTAAGAATATTATTCCATTAAAATCCATGCTACACCATAGCAAGAATATCTGTCAAACAAGCAACAGTAAGGTATTCATCAGAACATCTGAAAAATGTTATAGATAATTTTAACATTATCAGCCTATCTCCTTCTTCCTTTATTTGAATTTCTTTCCTTGTTTTAATCTTCCACAGATAATGCAGCACAGCATATTTTATTTTATATGTAGGATCTGCACTTATCACTATGATACCTAAATTTTGAAATATTCTACTAAGTATTGTGTCTGACTTCTGTCATGCTTGTTTTGGTTTTCTGTTTGTTGTTTCTTTGTTTTTTTTTTTTTTTTTGTTTTTGTTTTTTTTTTTTTTTTTATATATAGTATCATCAGAAAAAACAAATAAATCCAGGAGACATTTGGGGTTTGATTTCGAATTTTGTGGATTTGTTTTCACAATAAGCAAATGTTACTATATATTATGTTGAGGAAAAAATAAAACGGCCTTACCCTTATTTAAATTAAAAGGTGTACTATAATCTTTAGTTTCCTGAGTCCCTTACTCATCTCTAATAACAGTATGAGAAACTGCTGTGAATGACCAGTTTTCTCCAGTCCTTTTATGACCAGTTGAAAAGTGGGAGAGACAGACAGGATTATCCATAAATACACTTGGAGACTAATGACTAGTGCCTCTGTCAGGTCTATCTGAGAAATCACATACAGTATGATAATTTTAAACATTATTAATAAAAATTACAATAAAATAAATGTTATCTGTACACATAGGAAAACAAAACAAAACCAGAGAAAACCAAAAAACTGAAAAATCTGAAAACTCATCTGAATAAAGCGCCTCTTTATTAGAAACAGAAAGTGTCACAGTAGAAATCAGTCCTTCCAATACCTTTCTTCAATGATTCTGGAAATAGACTCATAACACATCCAGAACTAGCTCTTATTATTCCTAAATCAGATGGTCTACTAATTTCCAGATGTTAGAGCCATCACTTATCAGGATGAAGCAGTTATGAATGAAGGTGTCTGAACAAGGATGTTACTGGAAAACAGCTTGGAAGAAAAGTAGCTGGGGGTCTTGGTGGACACCAGGTTAAACATGAGCTAAAATGTGCCCTTGCTGCAAAGAAGGCAAATGGTATCTTTAACTGCATTAGAACAAAGTATTGCCAGCAGTTTGAGGGAGGTGTTGCTACCCCTTTATTCAGGACCAGTGGGGCCATACCTGGAGTACTTTGTCCATTTCTGGGCTTCTGAGTATGAGAGAGACATGGACATACTGGACAGAGTCCCAGCGAAGGACCACTAAGGTGATGAAGGGACCAGAACCTGTCTCCTATAAGAAAAGGGTAAGACATCTGGGGCTGTTTAGCCTGGAGAAGAAAAAGCTCAGGGGGGATCTCTTAAATATCGATAAATACCTGAAGGGAGGGTTCAAAGAAGACAAAACTAGATTCTTTCTAGTGATGTCCAATGAAAGGGCTGGAGGCAGTGGGCACAAACTGAAACACAGGAGGTTCCCTCTGAACATCAGGAACACTTTTTTACTGTGAAGGTGACCAAGAACTGTCATAGGTTGCCCATGGAGGTTTTGGAGTCTTCCTCCTTAGAAATAACAAAAAAACATCTAGATACAGTCCTGGGAAACTTGCAGTAAGTGGCCTTGGTTGAGCAGGGAGGTTGGACAAGATGACCTCCTGTCCTGGTTTGGGCTGAAATAGAGTTAATGGGGTTTTTTTGGTAACTAGAATAGTGCTGTGTTTTGGATTCAGCATAGGGTTTAGTATCAGAAGAATGCTGATAGCACACTGATGTTTTCAGTTGCTGCTGAGATTTCAAGGACTTTCCAGCTCCCCATGTCCTGCCAGTGCGCAACTGCACAAGAAGCAGGGGGGGAGCACGGCCAGAGCATCAGACCCAAATTGGCCAATGAAATATTCCATATCATGTAATGTCACGCTCACTATATAGAGGAGGGGTGATCAGGAAGGGACTCTCTCTCACTTCTGGGATTGCAACTGCAGGATCCTGGTATTTTGGGATCACTAGCTGGGAGTGGCCTGGATATTGGTCAGTGGGTAGTGAGAAATTGCATTGTGCATTGCTCGTTCATATTTTCTATTACTGTCATTGTTTTCATTTTACTACCATTATTAAACTGTTTCTGTCTCAACTTGCAAGTGTCCCTTCACCCCTCCAATTCCCTCACCCATTCTGAGATGTGGAGGGGAGGGTGGGTGAGTGGCTGCGTGGTGTTTGGCTGCTGACCAGGCTCAAACCACGACACCTCCAGAGGTTCCTTTCAACTTCAACCATTCCATGTCTCTGTGATCTCTAGGAATGCCAGATTTTAAGGAAAGACTATCACTCATTCTCTGCCTCAGAGAGGGCTCTTTAGATCCTGTTCCTAAGCAGGGTATTCACAGGAAAATTTATCACTACTCAGGACTGTGATTCCACCGGCAATAATACTGGAGTTAAGTTCAGGAACAGGCACATGATCTTTTCTTTAAGATGACAGTGTTTTTGAATACTGTAGACTTGTTATCTGATTATTGTGAATTGTCCAACATAGTTGCTTCTGTGGTGTTATGTCATGCTTATCACGTTATAAGCATATGTATGGGGACTCTTCTGTAAGAAGGGTAGAATCTATAGTTTTCATTTAAGCCAACACATTCAGAAACAGCTTGATGAGAAGTACCTCAGTACCTCCGAACTGCTAGTACATCTTACTGAAGGCCATATTACTTTTGCCTCTCATAAACAGCTGATAAATATCTGCAGAATAGAATTGTGCCCAGTAGTGATGGTGTAACATGGCGGCAGTGAATCTGTAACATAGCTACATCGTATTTTATGACTTTAGGGAAGGTGTTTAATTGATGAAGAAATTGTTCATAAATTTTTGGATTTACTATATCTACTACCAATATCATCCGAATCCCCTCAGCTGCTTAACTTTCATTTCCTTCTGGACCTTGAGCGCCCACTGCATTGTAAGTGTGCACCTCAGCTATATTCAGCAAATATTTCTTTACTGTAAGGGTGTTTAAATCAGTAGAGTCCAATAAACCTTCACAACCATTAAAATTATCTTCCATGCAAACGAGCATAGATAGTAATCAAGCTGTTGCTGTCTCTTGTTTAATGAAATCTTGTTTGAATAATTGCCCCTTTAAAGTGTAGTAGTTCATTTTAGAAGTCTGTGTTCTTTTCTTCCTTTGGAAAACTCTTTTTATTTCTTCAAAACCAATGTATCTAGCAGTTTCCATCCAGTCATCATTCAGAGAAGTGTTCTGTTTCTTTGGTCTTAAACTCAATGAGCCAAAATTTTCACGCTGTAAGATAATAATTCTAGAAACATTTGCTACAGACTGACTCTTGCTGAACACACAGCAATGTAAAAGATGCTTAATGTCATGTTTTATAGCTGGTGCCTTTATGGCTTATGCTTTTTTATGTTATGCAACATTTACTGTTGCATTTTTCTACTTCAATATCTAGCAAATAAATTATTTGAAAATATTATAGACGTGCTGTAGTTGATGAAAAGAATAATACAGTGAACTGTGTAAGTAATGTCTGAGCTGTGAAGAGCTATTTTTAGTTGTAACTTTTGAAGAAAGTTTTGTTTGTTTTAAATTGAAAACCACTAGTATACTTAGACAAGACATCTGTGTTGACAATTAAAACATATCAAGAAATAGAAAAGCATATTTATACACTAATGTACTCCATGCAAAAGCTTCACCTGCATAGTATTGTTTGTACCATGTAATCAAGCTTTTCTGAAATTTCCACTCTTGTGTTTCCATTTTGTTCTGCTCTTCTGCCTCATTCACAGGAGGGGAAATCTGCTTTACAGAGATAACAACACAGACCATCTTAAAGTAAATTTTCTATCTAATATTGGTACAAGACTGAAGCACCTGAATATCATAAAACAGGGAAGTACTATGGCTCATCTGTTCTTTATTGAAAGTTTTTGAAGTCCTCTCTTTCTCCTCCCTTTTTGGGCAACCCTTCAGAAAGGGGTCTATAAGGGTATCCTTAATTGTGTCCTTGCTTTTAAAGCCCTCTGAGACTAAAATAAAACTTCACATAAATGCCCACAGGTGATTACATGGCTGTAATCGCCTTTAACTGTAGTTTCCTTCCACATCAGTAGTTGATTAAGTATAATCCTGACTTACATTAACAAACTATGTGTGCAAACAAATTATCTGCTTGTAGAGAAATGATTGTGAGTTTTTGTT
Source organism: Tyto alba (assembly GCF_018691265.1). NCBI lineage: Eukaryota > Metazoa > Chordata > Aves > Strigiformes > Tytonidae > Tyto > Tyto alba. The sequence goes on from NW_024881321.1 coordinate 25,369,817, forward strand.
TAATATGCTGATTGCTGTTTTACTCTCATTGGACATTATTGTTTTTATCTAATCAGACTCACTTGTGTCTTCTGTGATAACTGCAGTTTTGAACAAAACACACACACAAAAATTATTTTCTTAGTTGGTTTATGTGTGGCATTGTTACTGGGGCATTTGGCACTTGTTTAAACTACTTGTTTTTTAAAAAAAAAAAAAAAAAAAAAAAAAAAAAGTAGTAAGTCATTGAATAAACACAGGTACTCCAGAAATGGTATTAGTAATACACTAGTAATCGCCATAGGAATATGCATAGATAACTGGTCCTCTCCCTACAACTAACTGATAGTCTTGCATTTGTAATCCAAGAATCTTTTCTGTTTTAGTTACAATATCACATTATGTTCTATTATTGCCAATAGCTCTAATTGGATTCAGTACTTTCCACTTATGACATATTGCAAGTAAAGTCACAGTGATGTTCCTAGAGGAACAATGTAGCACATGAATACAGTAAAATGAGATACTTCAAAATCCATTTTGTAACTTTGTGTAAATTATGAACAGCTAACATATTACTGTCATTATTTAATAACTGTTACTCACTCCTGGTATTTTGAGATACCAATAATCTTAACATTATAGCCCTCAGATACTATTTGATTCACTAATTGCTAAAAGTAAAATGGAATTTATGCAGCCTCCTTTAGCTGTCTAAAATGTTAGCAGTGGTGGAAGCATCACTCTCTTCCATTGGTGGATAGAGATAAGTAAATTCAGAGCACAGTTTATCTTGCTACTACATAGAAATCCAAGGCTGATAGGAAGAATTAGCTACAGTCTCTCTATCAACCAAGGAGAGGTGGAGATCTGACCACTAGTCCAGACTGGTTTCCTAACTAGCTCTTCTTTAAAAGGAAATCTTAATCTGTAGTTTCTAGTCTCTGATTTGGATTTTCTCCAGTTTGCTATTTCTTACTTTTTTCCCCTCCTTTCCTTTCACTTCTACTAACAAAAGAACAGATTTCAGAATTGTACTTTTCTTAAAATTCTTAATTAAAACTTTCCCAAAGCCTCACAATTAATTCTACTTTAGAAATCTAGCTATTTCTAGTATTCATAGTTGTTCATAATTGTATCGATTGCTGGAGGAATCTTTTTTTTTTTTTTAATAAATATAGAAATGTCAGTGTTTAAAACCATAATTTCTTCACACAGGAAGACAGATAAGGTGATATAAATTTATAACTAACCAGTTATAAGATTTTAGTTGAACTGAAAGTATAGGTGTCAAATCTTAGATAAAATTAGTTCAACTTATTGCTTTATTTTAAATTTTTAATAATTATGTATCATTCATAATGACATTATAGAAGGCACAAAATTAGACTTCTTGTATTTACTGACTTCCTTAAAATCCATTATGATAAATTCATTTTTATCAAATTACTTAATGAAATGAAGCTTACATGAGTTAATTATCTGTCCATCTGTTTGTCATCTGTTTCCCGTTATTTTTTTTAATGATTGATCAATTTCTGCCAATTTGAGAAGAGTGGAAATCTTGAAGACAATTTATCTTGTGTTTCATCAATCAGGAGGCTGGGAAGGAAATGTTGGCACATATACTGTCTGAGAAAGGCTTCAGCTCATTAATTTTTTGTTCTGTTTGGCCTGTTAGCAGCCAAAAAATTACAAATGGATCAACATATACCACTTCTTATGTAACTGCTAATTAATGAGTGAATGAGAGAGTCTGAGGTATCCTGAGAACAGTGTGTAAGGTCAGAGGGGAAAAAAATATAGGGAAGTGTAGGAAATACTAAAAGGGAAAATACAGATACAGGACATATGTCAGGGGAGCTGAATTTGTTCTGTCATTGGAGCATAGTACAGAAGGCTATAGGAAATAAAGCTGTACTATTTTCACTGCTTAGAAAACAATTTCATCACTTCAGCTATAGATAAATGTTAGAAAAACTGCTCATCTTGTTGTTTGTCTGATTTGCCAGTCTACAGCTGACCTCTGCCAATGTATCAATGTGTGCCTTGTTTCATATTCCATTTATATCGATTCTCACACACAGCAAGTGTCACTCATTGCTAAATTCTCTATAAAGCCTATGCCCTTTTCTTAACTCTCCACTCAAACATAAATGAAGGCATACATGACTATGAAATCAAGAATAGCTGACATTACATTGCATCTTAGAAAATAAGAGATATTTTTATTTTGCTTGTTTCTTTCATGATTATAATCTCTTACAGTAAGGGCAATCATTTACTGTTTGTTTATATGGCATTAAGATATTGAAGGCATTACCACACTACACTAATAAGTAATAGCAACAGTTAGCTCTAGTTAAAAAGGAATGAACATGAGAACTCTCATATGTTGTGTTCAAACTATTAAAAATACAATAATATTTTAAAAAAATATTTTTTGAGAATGTCTGCCCAGTGGCACTGATCACTTGTAAGTTTTCATCACCTGTTCATTACATTAGACCCTTTGCAAGTGTTATTGTTTAACCAACAAGAGAATCACTATTCAAGATTCTAAGCTTCATTATATCCCCACTGTGACAAGTGCTTGTTAAAGAAAAGAGTAATTTATCTAATGAGATGGCAGAAACTTAACAAGCTATAGTTAAATCATAAATGCCTGCTTCTATATGAATATATAGGCTTCATTACTTCACTTGTTATATCATTACTAATACCCAAGTTTCAGTGAATGCAAACTTTTCTGGTTTTGAGGCTTCTTAATGTAAAGAGTCCATTTCTATTTCCTTATTTCAGGCTACTGACAACAGTACTGTGGGAGTATAGCAGTGACAGGAGGCTGCAGTAAATAGGTCAGAGCAATTATCTCACAACTTTCCTTTCAATCTCCTATCACTTTAGGATATTAGTTGGAGACATGGTGATGAAAATATCTTTGTCCAGCTCAGCAACATGCTGTCAGAGACAGCCTATGGAATAAGATACTGAAAGAGACAGCAGCATTGCAAAGTGTAAAATTATAACATGAGGGACAGAAAGAAAATGTAAAACATTATAAAAGGGTGAGTCCCAATTCTCCTTGTAAATCCTTGTAAATCAGAAATAATGTTATTGAAGCAGTGAAGTTAGCACTGGTTTATCTGAGAAGATATTAAACTTTTTATTTTTCAAACGTATCTACTTTTTTGTCTAGGGAAATAAAATATGGTGAAGTTATATGATGAGGTAACAGGTAGTTCTGGAAGCCTGGGCATCAAAATAAATTCTTTAAATTTTGACCTTATTTTAATAAATAATTTTCTTGTGAAACTTGCAGGTCAGTGTACAGTGTGTACACTGAAATTAGTTTATCTTTTACTTTTTTTTTTTTTTAAGAAAACAAGCTGTGTATTTTGACATGGACAGTAAATAATTTGATTAATTAGTAAATAATTTGAATGCCATGATATTTCAGGAATATTTCAGATATTTTATGTGTGAGCTGGAAAAATGACTATTTACTAAATCAGGGTTATATTTGGCTTCTTCATAACTGTGATGAGAGCAAATATATTTGACTAAATTGAACTGAAAGTTAGTGATTTTTTTTCATAGAAATACAATAAGCAGTGAGCAATTCAATCAACAATTGAAACTGATCAATCAACTCATTCCCAGAACTATCATTATATGAAACATATAAAAATTCTGAAACCTCAGACCTCACATGTACGAAATCTAAAATGGAAATCCATCAGAAACAGCTGTATCTGTTTCACTGATCATTGAAATAGTTCTGCCTTGCCATATGTACAATTAAAGGTTTTACAAATTTTTTTCTTCTTGCTTTTTTTAACATTATTGGTGCAGAGATAATTGTCACAAATCACTGTCTGTGATTTGCAGCTGATAATTTCACTTATTTCTAAAAATATTCATAAAAAAATAACTTGTTAAAATGCAAAACCCCAAAATGAAATCAAAGAGAAAGAATGAGGGTAAACAATCAAGTGTGTTTTAAATGATTAAGTAAGAAACAAAAGCCACAGATTACCCTTGGGTTTTATATTTGTATTTGACATGCTTAGTGTGGAAAATTGTATTAACTTATTCCAGGTCCCTCCATTCAATTATCATTCTATTTGTAATACACTTTCTAAGAGAAGCCTCCTGGTCTGGTTAGAAAAATCTAGTAATAGGCCTAACACCTGCTTGCCTCAGTATGAACTGCTTAATGTCTCAGTATCAAAGAGAATATACTCTAAAAATCTGTTCTTTTGAAATTTTATGGCCCTTTTTTAACTATTTTACCAGTTTTTCATGTTAGCTAAAGCAGTCATTGACACATGTTCTTACTGAGCTGATACTAATGAAACAAATAAATGTGTCATGACTTTCCCATTAATGCCATTGTCATTTGAAAATTGAGTTTTAACAAGATCTAATTTTTACTTTTAGGGTTTTGGGGGAAAAAATAATTCAGCATAAAAAGTTGCTCTCTCAAAGTTATGATAGCCACATAGAAGAGTTCTCACATGGTATCTTTGAGAAGACCTGGGGTCTTTTGAGCTTGCACTCTGAGCCTACTTTCTGTTACTTGTATGCTAAAGTGCTTACTCATACACTTACTTGAAAATTTGAGATTGTCTCCTTTAAGAACAAAAGGAAAAGATGGATGAACAGGACAGGACTGACTCAGACTCAAATCCAGATGTACAAGCAGTGTGAACAACTTAGATTCAAGCCTAAGTGTGGTGAGATGATTGAAGTCTAATACCATATATAAGAAAAACTGTTCAGATGTATTCCATGTTCTTAAACACTTTCTTTGGAGTCAGTGTGCAAAGTGAAGGTTTTGGACAATAATGTCATTCTGGAACATACAACCAAAATGGACATTACTCATAACTCATTATTATTTTGTTTGTTTGTTTATCTATTCCTCATAAGCTTAAACTGCATTACAGCTGTATGTTTATTAAAGGAAGATTCATGCTAGAAGTACAAAAGTAGAGCAGCAATGGGTAATAAATGCTTATAGAGCACTATCTATTTACCTATGCATCAGTTATTCCTGTTTGGTGTACTGAAAGAAAACTTTTAAGGGGCTAAGATTATGAAAATCAGAATGTCAACCTCATAACTTTAAACATTGTATTTGATGCTGACTAATACTCTTATCAAGGAATAATTGATCTACAAACTCGCTTTTCAGGCATTTTGCCCCTGTGGGCTAAATAGCATCCAACCAAGATGAAAAGTACCTTTGAAATCCCATGTTCAGAGACAAGGCATAAATGTGTCAGATGATATAGGGCACAATAACTATCATACAGTAAAAAAAGATTAGTACATTTCTTCCCAGATGGTGCATCAGATTAAGTGATGAAATTGCTGATGTAACCTTCGACTAAAGTGTTAGTAACTTCTGTAAGACTTTGAATAGTGCAAGATCAACATGATCATAAACACTAGGTACATAGCAGATGACTGATCATCTATCCAAGAAAAGATAAGAGTCCCATCTTAGAAATGTAAATATTTTTATACTGTGTCATGTTGTGTCATGAACTGAACTGAAAACCACTAGTTTCCCAAACAAAATGAGGATAACTATTAGACATTTTTGTATTTTTCTATGGAAAGACTCTGTAGATACCCAGGAAAGGATTTCTGCATGCACTGTGCCATTTCAGCAGAATGCTGGCAGATGAGCTTTAAAACTCCTCACTTAACCTCTTGTCTGAGATATCTGGAATGGCTAACAGCTATGCTTCGGGGTGCTTAACAGTCTAACTTTAACTCAAAGTGATGTTAATTTTTTTGCATAATAGCTTATCTGTCAGGAAGCAGAAGACTTGTATTCAAGAACCATCTCAGGAGCAAGGGGCTTGAAACAGCATCTGCCACACTCCAAGAAAACAACTCTAAGCATAGAAGGTATTTGAATAAGAAGTTTTCTATTCTCCTGTAGAAACTGGGCCATTCTTTATTTAGTTTGTCAAGCTCCCCACTTTAGAGGACCTATATCTCATTGGAAAATTCTATAAAAGATGACTCAATTTCTACTGATAACTGTATTTTGAGGAAAATGGGTATGGACACATTCTGCCTTCTGGAAAGGAAGAATCCAGCACCAAATATGAACGTATGAGAGAAAAGAAATGCAGGCTACTCCAAATAGCAGTCTTCTCCACACTTCCTCTACCTTTTTTACTATGCATAATAGAATTCAAGATTCACTCAACAAGAGTATTATCTTGGCAAAATAGTACCTAGGGTACTCACCCAGAGTAGATGACATCTAAGCATCTTGTGCCTTTTATGTATTTTATCTGGTGCTTGTTTAATACAAAGTTGTAAATGCACATGAAGTCTCATAAACAGACACATTCTTGCCCTATATTTCTGGATAAATGAGTTCTTAAGCCATTTGCATCTACAGTTGATTGTTGCAGCCTGACCTTATATAAAAGTGCTGATGAACAGGGCCACAATTAGGCAGGTTATTTGACATCTTGTTAGATACTCCAGGGAACTGTTTTGGATAATAAATTAATTTTAAAAACAAAGAAAAAAAAACACCTAGACAAAATATTATTGAAGTAATTTAAAGAGCTCAATATTAAAAAATTAGTCAACTTTGCTGCCCAATTCCTAAACACTTAAATATTTCTAACTTTATAAGAACAAAATTACACGTCTAAATCTGCATTTCATCATTATGGGATTTAATCTCTATATACGTAATAAATATATATTTATTGCTTACTACACACAAAAAATGAACTAGAGAAGTTTTCTCTCAAGAGGGACCTTCTGCTAGTTATTCTGTCTTCACCCCTCTACCTAAATTACAAACTAGATTTTTTCTAAGGAGAGCAACTTTTGAAAGAAAATTATTATTGTTCAAAATGTCTAAAATACTGTTAATTTAACAGTTAGTATCATATTTAATGACTATCTGACAAAAACCTCTAACCATTCTAGAGCTTTTCATAAAATCTAAGACAATTTAAACAAGTTTTAGGACTGGCACTGTACTGCTGTAACATGTTCTCTAAAAGCAGACAAGAGAGAAAATGATCCATATACTAAATTGTTTGTGTGGTTTTGCAGTTGGTGATTGGTAGCTAAGAGATATTATTCTGTTTTCATTTTCCATGTGTCATGGAACTGACAGCTGCTCCTCTCTAGCTTTGACTAGAAGATATCAATAACAGTGCCAAACTGCAAGATTTGTCAGGCTTCACATTTTAAAAGTGTTAGGTCTTGAAAGTCTATAATATTATTTTCATGATGAAACCTTTGGAAAGATATGGTTTGATTACTTAACTCTTAATGCATGGGTTAAATTAATGATATATAGAATACATAGGAAATAACATTATTTTCCTTATAGCAATTTTTATACCATGAATTTTAGGTAATGTGGCTTATAGTGTTAATAAAATAGTAGAAAATGTCTCTGAAATGAAAAAACTCTTAGATAAAACTTTTCTATACCCTGTGTGTGTAAAAAGATTACACTGGCTGACTTCTGAAAAGCAAGAAGCCTACAGAATAATTACAAAAAAAAAAAAAAAAAAAATTACCTGAGATACTTTAATTACAGAGACTATTAATGTCAGGAAATTGAGATACTTGTCAGATTTCAATTTCCAGTTGTTCAAAATTATTGATTTTATCAGTCCTAATATTTTTTCTGGTTGTTTGATATTTTTCACAATAAGTAAACACTGCAAATTTGGCCTCATCCTCATGGTGTGTCAAGCAAGGACATTACCTCATAGACATGTCATAATGATGAATTAATTAAAGCTGGGGAAGTGTTCATATTATGCTAATGAAATCTACTGCCAAAGCTAAAAATAAGTAACTTCAAAAATAACCATAGAAACATTTAGAGTGGCTATTATTTAATTACAGGGCACCTTTAAAGAAATGAATGATAACTGATGTGACTTTAATTATTTTTCCAGTTATGCAACTTCACAACAGCAGCTTAAAAAAAACAGCATTCAAAGTGTAGAACTTCATGTGTCATAGATCAAGGCAGCTCCATGGAGTTCTGTTCAGTGACAACTGTTTGTGATAATTATGCATTGTTTTATTTGATTAGTTGATGTAACTGTGCTTGATATCTGAGATGTCACTCAGCTCCCTCTTAAATTTATCATTAAAAATAGTATGAAGCTATCATATACTAAGCTCTTAATATGTCGTTACAAATAGAAGCCCTGACCATACCTTCGGAAAAGTCCCAGTAGAGCTGAATATGGGTGATACATTAATTAAAATAAGTATAATGCTCAGATGTTATGATAATCCAGTCTTAATGGGTTGTTGATGTTTTACACTGTTCATTTCTTTTTGCTGCAGAAGGGAATGCAGAGGGACCAAAATGGAATCCCATAATGTCTTTAACTAAAAATATTTAGGCCAGACTGAAAGAAAAATCTTGATTGCATTTAACTGCTTCAGTTGAGCTTTTGTGATTGGGAAGACACTTGCTAAATGGCTACCTAAATTCAGTAGGTTCTTCCTTTTTTGATCTGAAATTTTCCTCCAGAGCTTTTGTAGCAATAGATAGAACTTTCCTGATCTGAACAGTCAGGTTGTTTACTCTCCAAACAAGACCCACTGGAATTAGAAAATAGGCTGGCAAGATCTTAGTGTCCTGAAGTTAACAAGTTAATGCTCCAAAAACACTCTGCATATACAGACTTCCCTGAGATGCCAAAAACAAACCAAGAAAAAGGACAGGAGTCTAGGTCTCTTCCATTTAAAAATACAAGGGGTAGAGATGCTTTCTTTTTATATAGTGTCCTACCAAACAGACAACTTCAGCAGATTTAGGCATAATTCAGCCTGCCATGATTCAAACATGTTTTCAGTGCGGAAACACATGACCTAGACACCAGGTCAGAAGCTAAATGAATTGTTGCAGGTGTCCAATTCTAGTGAAAGTGGGCCACTGTGAAGCAGTAAATAAGACATGGTCAAAAAACAAAGGAAAAAGCCCTCACATATCATGTCTAGATTTTCACAATTATCATGCAGTTTCTCACATAAAGTTTGACTACTGCAATACAGTTGAAAGTGATGTTTCTCTATTGCAGCAGTATTTTCTTCTATCACTGGGCTATAAAAAACACAGGTGACAAAAAGAACAAGGCAGATAATAAATTCATAGGCTAAAGCTCACATGACTGAGTCATCTATACAACTCCAGCCAAACCAATACACCTCCACACATTGGGACGATAGAAATTGCACAAAATGTAAATATAATCAAAATAAAGAGTGATGAAAACCTTCAAGATGCTAAAGCAGTTGCTATAAATATCAAAATTCTTTAAAATATTAATAAATTTAAGGATTCCATTCTAGGGACAGAAAAATTATTTATGTTTTGTACCTGTCAGTTGCTAAGCCCTAGGATAGTCATACAGTAGATTCCTGGGATACCTGTATCAAAAGAAAAGTGATTTAAACTGTCAGCGGTAGAAATGAAGAGTCCCTGAGACAGACTGGGAAACATCTGTTAAAATCAATGTGCTGAACTTAGAGCTCTCACTACAGTTTTTAGAATACATGTCAGAGAAGAAAGGAGATTGGGTATTCTGTGCTGACTATTACTAATTTTGCCTGTTGCCATCCTGTCTTTTTGTGATAGCTGTGTTTTCTTGGTGTCAGCAAGCAAACAGCATAAAATTGATAATGCACACACCTCTGAATAAGGGATACCTTATTTTCAATATTTTCTCAAAAATATCTTAACATGAAACAGTAATTATTTTAGGTTTGCAACCTGGCTAGTGAACTATTCTTCTTTCAACCACACTACCCATATAGTTAATATAACTTCATGAAAGTGAGATCCCAGGAACTTCAATAGTATTACATGTTTCTATTGTTGAAGGAGCAGGCTCAAACCAATCTACTGCTTTTTGGTATTTGTGTTTTTTTTTTTGTTTGGTTGGGGCTTTTTCCCATATTTAAATCTATTTTCAGCAGTCGGAAAGTGTTACTCTCCAGCATCTAGATTAATCTGTATTATCTACCATTAGAAGATATAAACATAACTGTTACTAGCTAAAAGTCACTGTACGATGTGCAAATATAACAAATGTGAAATTTTCATAAGCAAGTGTTACTGTGACCACATTCTTTACCAGTGAATTGAGGCCAGTATTTTAACAATGAAGAACAATGGGTTATGGGTCAAATTGTTATCCTGAGTCTAGTCTTTGTTTTCTATCATCTCAATTAGAAAAATGATTTGCTAAAAATGTGCAGTCACTGTTTCTTCATTTTCTTACTCTGAGAAAACCCCCTACCTTCTGTTCAGAAGACATTAGATATTCTTTTTCTCATTCTAATCAGTGGTATTGTGTACTGGTTAAAGATAAACCTCTTGCTTTCTTCATTGGTATTATAGTTGTAGTAATGAAACATACTTGGAGTCATCATCTGTAGCTAAAAATATATTTATATTTGTTGCCTAATTAATATTTTTTTTCTTTTATGCTTACTATTTAGGTCTTCTTATGGCTAAAAAAATATTGTATATCCTTACTTTCCATAAAGCAAAGAAATGTTCCATTCAGTTATAAGGAGATGCCTGATGCTCATCTTCTTTGATGATATGACATCATTTCAAATGAATTCTGACAAATATTGTGACCAGAGCTATACAGTACCCTGAAGTCAACATTTTAGATTAAATAAATATCTCAGTCTATTTACCCTCTTCTGTCAGAGTGTAAAAGAAAGTTTAATAAAGCATTATCATTATGAAGGAATAAAACAAAAATTAAAGAAGAGTTTAGTATCTTTTCAACAGACACAGGATCATGAAGAGACAGTCCTACTTTAACTAACTGAACTCTTCAGAACCCTCATTCCACTTCTGAAGTTATTTTTGTTTCTTTCAGTAGTCACAGAAGCTGTCTCAGCTGTTTCTGCCCATTGTTTGTCTCTTTTTTTAAATTCAGTGTTATAATTCTGGCATAACAGCAGAACAGTGTCAGAGTATGCATTTTCCAAAATGGACATGTTTGTTATGAGAGCTTATTAAAAGGGTGCAATTGCCTGGTATTTGCTAGAAACAAAGCAACATCAAATCCAGTAGGAAATCATGTTTAACGGGTCATTTTCAGATTTTGACACCATCACAAAACCAATTGATGGGCTCAATCTAGCTCCAGTGCAAGAAGATCTGATTAGATTTCATTGCTTTGTCTTCCTTTTTCCCCCCTCTGAATTTTTTCACACTGTTTCTGCCATTTCTGTTGGTGGCTAGTCTTATTTTTGGCACTTTTACAAAGCTATATTAAATAAAACAAACGACTGATGAAGTAAACAGTATTTGTTTCTAGCTCAATACCACATGAACCTGTTTCCACAGATAAATTTGCAAAGCAAAAAGCACTTCTGAATTTTACTCCCTTCTTCTGTGTTTTGTTCGGTTTTGTTCTGGCTGGGTTTGGTTTTGCCTGGTTTTGTTTGTTTCTCTGGGAGTTTCACTGGCAGTTTATTAAATATTTTCAATTTTAAGATTCTTTTAAAATCTTTTTAAATATTTTTTTTTCCTTAAATTTTTTGACCCATATTATCTTTGCAACTATCAACCAGACAAAAGTGTTTTGTAGACATATGAAATAAATTTGCAAGGTTAGAGGTGCTGTGTGTCTGTCATTCAATGGCAAAAGTAAATTTCTAAAGAGGTTTTTGTAACTTAATTTATTCTTTCAGGTTATGGAGAACTTATCAGAGACTTAGATTTGCAAGTTGTTCACTAGTTACAGGATTGTTTATTTCAAATGCCAGTTATATTTGTTTTTTCTTCTTTACAAATACATCATCAGAAAACAGCTGTAAACTGGTTGTTCAAGCTGTGAGGTAGAATGTATAGATTAAAATTAAAATGTATGTGAGAAATGGTACAAGAAAACAGAAAAAGATGACAGAATTTGACCTAAAGTCATTGGTATTGTTAAACATAATAAATTAGGGCAAAATATTGTTCATAACAGTATTTGCTATTGACCAAGAATAGATCTTGCACTTCACACTGTAGGATCCTACCCTACATGAGTTTTACTGAGGGTCACTTCAGTAATATCTGAATTATTTTCCACTTGAGCTAAACACAAATGAAGGTAGTGGTACATATGCCAGCACTAATATTATAACACCAATACATCAGAATAGGAAATATAGTACTATGTGGTACAAGGAGACCCCCACTGACTAATAAGTGCTAGAGTTGTGACTGTTATCAAACCTAAACAGATTTCTTGTGAGAAGTCTCTATATGTCAACAGTGCCATATTACCCTATAGTTGTCTTCTACAACATCTCATGAAATTCTCATTAATATTTGTAAAACATACACTTTAAATTTCCTGAATGCCAAATTACTGAAAACAGATAAAGCAAATTTATTTCCCTGTGCTTTGGGATTTCTAACAACTAAGAAATTTAGTGCTGCTATAGAGTGACTAATTTTTTCTTCTGACATTGTTTTGACATAGAGATTGTATATTTTCCATTGACAGTAAACTTCAGGTTTAAAAACACATGTGAAATAATGACTAACTTTATGCAAAATACATAGAAGAGCATCTCAGCTGAATCCAAACTTTTGTACTTATAACTAATAGAATTATAAGAAAATCCTATTGGTGTACCTTCTAATTGAAAAATCTAAAACTTCAGACAGGTGTCACTGAAAAAATTTCTTGATGTGGATAAAGCTCTTAATGTTGGATTTATAGTAACTTTACATTCCTCTCAAACAGTAATTTCAGTTTAGGGATTAATGGCTTCCCTGTAATAGCAGGCAAACCATGATAGTTTTAACTGAATTTTCTTGGAGTTTTCTATGTCTAGAAATCTTAAACTAAAAATGACACTTGGTTTGTGAACCTAGAATCTTGAGCATTAGCTTAAGAGATAAAAAATTATTCTGGTAAAGTCTGTGATAAAAAGAAAAACTAGTTTCATACAGGTCTGGTAATATTTTCTCTACAAACAGATCACTTCAGCAGTAACTGTGTTTGCTAGAGGAGAAAGAAAGCCAAGAAAATTAAAGAAAAACAAAAAAATAAAAGGAAGTCAAGCCCAAAGACCTTGATTTGACTTACCTGCTAGATAAATGCTGAGTTTGGCCCCATTAACCCTGATAACTATTTAGGATTCCCCAGGTGTGGAACTTTTACATTGAAAGCTGACTTAGCTTTAAATGGAAACTGAACAGAGTTTTGAGGATCACAATAATGACATTCAAGTCTGAGGGTGTCTTAACCTAATGCACAATAAGTCCTTCTGTATTGTAAAAAAGAAAAAAAAAAAAAAAAGATACAAAGAAATATGTTAGGTTCTCTACAATAACCATGCTTATACTTTTTCTATGCAGTGAGAATAATATGTAATTATTTTCTTTATATTATTTTACTGTAACAATAATAAAAGAATAATTTAAATGAGAGTATAAGTAATATACCATTGTCATACGATAATATCATAATCAGCTTCTTTAGATGTCTTAAGAAAAAGTATGATTGTGCTTAGTATATATTAAACCCATGTTTATTCTTTTTACTCTGACACAGGTAAAATCTTCACATAAATTGCAGATATCAAAATTATCCTCACTGTTCCAAACTGTTCATGACTCTTCTGTTGGTTATGTGTCAACCTTGGAAATGCATCATACACTTGTCACAAATACTTTTTATTTAACATTTTTTTTTATTCTGAATCTCAGATTAAGTGGATTCTTTAATTCTGAAAATTTTCTGGATCGAGAAACAACTCTTTTTTAATGTCAGTGATTATGATGAAAATTTAAAGAAATTAATTTTCAGTTTTACTAGAAAAGAAATCCTGTGAAAAAGTTATAACTGTTCTTTTTTAAATTTAGAAAAAAACCTGAATTTTTCACAATAACTTATTCAATGCAAAGTCAAAAATTCAATGCCTCTCTTTCTTCAGCCTTAGTGGGACAACAATCCCAATAATACTGCTCTTTAGAAATATTTAATGTATTTTTCCTCATACTCAAATGTTATTAGTATTCGAATGAAACAACTGAAGATGGAAAGTGTTGTAAAGAAAAGACAAGGTAGGGAACAAGATAGACATCAATTTGAGAGGAGATAGAAAGCTATGGGACAAAGTCGAATCTTGAAGTGAAGAAAACTATTGTAAGCCTAAGTGAAAGATCATCCCCCCAGTCATATTCCCCAAACTGCCTTTCAGTATTTCAGTCTTTCTCCTTCTCCTTCCCCTACAGTCTAAAAAGTATTTTGATAATAAATTTTAGTCTGTTGTTCCAAAGACAATAACATAATGGAATGACAAAATTCTATTTTGTCTATGTTCCTGAGAAGTTTTGAGTAAATTCTGCTTTGTATATTCATATACATGTTACTTTCATATTTAACAGTGGTTCGGATCTGTCTCATAAAACTTCTCTTTGGCACATCAAATTTTAGTTAAGAGATAATTCACTTAAAGAATAGATTAATTCACTTGGACAGAAAGCATTCGGTATTTTCACTTGGTCTATGTGAGAGACAACTTGTAGCTCCCCCAAAACACGACTGAGAAAAACAGTCTGAGAAAAACAAGGATGAGAAACAAGACTTGGTAAAGATAAGAGATGAGGATTCGTCCAAGCTGAGGAATGTCTCAAACACTCACAAGTAATGAAACTATAGTCATGGGTTGGATAATGTGGAGTCTGGAGCTGATAAGGCTGCCCGAATAGCACAGGATGCAGCTGGGGAAGGGAGGCCTGTGGAGACAAGATGGTTCTGCTCTGCTGCATCTTTTAAATTTTCAAGGTCTATCTGTCTGGTGAATGATCTTTGCTTCCTTATCCACAAAATGCATATTGAAGTTGACACCCATGCATATTCTAATGAAGATTAACAAGATCATGCTAATTACATCATCCCATGAAACACTTTACCCTTCACATTACATATGATACGTAGATGGGTAGGTCTACCTAGGGGAGGAACCCAAGGAAAGTGTGTATAAATTGAGGGGGGGGGGGGTGAGGAGTGAAAAAGAAGCAAGAAAGAAGCAAAGAAGATGTGAAGAAGTGAAGAAGATGGATGCATCCCTGATGAATACAAAAGGGACAAATACAGGACCCCAGACCGGTGATCTCTAATTCTCTGTTCTCTCATTCTATCTCTCTTTTCTTCTTCCCCTTTTCCCTTATTACCATAAAGTAATGTAAGGCATGCTATATTGCTCGCCATTGTCATATACTTAGCCAATTATCACACATCCAATTAGTACATTGTGAGAAATTAATAAATGTCTGTACATGGACTTTGAGACTTGTCTCACTGTTGTCCGCTCCATTGGGGAATTACGAAACTAAGTCACTTGTCTCCCTCTTCTAAGCAGGGTATGACAGACTATTCTTTCCTTCTATTTTTTCTTCATAAGTATTAAAGATACATAGCTCAAACGTTTGTGGGAAATTGTTGTAAACTTTCTGATTTTGTGCTAACTGAAATCCCTTGTGATTAAATGACTAATTCCTGGTCCAAACCTGCAGAATCCTACACTGCATCCTGGCTCTCACTATATTATATGTACATTTTACTGGTAAACATACTATAAAATTTAATACCTGATTTTAGTTTCATGTAGAACATTCTTCATTGTGTTAGTCTGTTTGTTCTTGTGTTTTCCCCTAAGAACTTGAACACTATGACTAGCCATGAAATTACACAATGCTGAAGTCTCACCTCCATTAGAATTGAATAAATGAAACAAAAAAACACAAAACCCCAAGATGACAAGAAAATTTTTCCAGGTTTAAGGAACTAAAAGTTCCTTTAAAACTCTTCTAATTTGACTTTTTGTCCAGCAGTGTCTGTTTTCTGTAAGAATACAGAGGAAAGAATAGCAAAATTCATAGACCATAATAGTAGAAAGTGTCATTCAGGAAGAAGTTCTGGAATTTTGGTTTCAAACTAGAGTTCAGTGTAAGATCTTCAGGACATGGCCCTGAAGGAACCACTCTTGTCTAGTTCATTATATTCTTTATTAAAACCTGTAATGGATTTGTAATAACTTCAGTAGATTCATTGCATAATTTAGGAATAAACATATATGCTTAAATAAAGTTGTGCCCAGGAAGTTCTTACTCCCCTGTACACCTGGCAGTGCTGTGGGATTATTGTTTAATTAGTAGTTTAGCCCTGGCAGTGAAGATGTATGTGAAATTATATTGAAATTCAAAAGCTGCCATTTATCCTGGCCATATGCCAGTCATTGCAGTTATCATTGGAAGTACAGTGAGCCTGTTTTTTGTAGTGGCTCTTGGTATAAACATGGCTGAAAATAACAACAACAACAACAACAACAACAACAACAACAACAACAACAACAACAACAACAACAACAACAACAACAACAATAATAATAATAATAATAATAATAATAATAATAATAATGATAATGATAATAATGATAATAATAATAATAATAATAATAATAATGTTAGTAGTATTATTATCCTCTTAACTAATTAGAACTATATTTATTCACATAAATTAATATAATAATTTTTATATAATATGTAGTATTATATATACATATATTTTATATATAATAAATCATGATAATATATATTTATATTTTTATATAAATATATTGTATATTATATATTACCATATAATAGTATATAGTATATTGTTACATAAATTAAAATGTATATTATATTTATATATCTATAAATAATGAATAATAATGATTAATATTAATTGTAATAGTAATAATAATAATAATAATAGAAGCATGAAATAACAGAAAGAATATCAGTAACTAATATTTCAGGGCCCCTCAGATTAAGCATAGCTAAGCAATACACAGCATTGGAGGTGGGCTTCTGAAGTGGGAGAAAGCTCATATCCTGGTATCCCTCAATGATAGCCCTCAGGTAGCAGCTGCCAGAAAAGCATCCTACTTGCAAATGAATTCACTCTATCTTTGAAATTATACTCCTGTAGAAAGAAAACACTCAGTATTAGCAGGGTCAGAAGAAGACAGAACAGAATCTAGTCCAGGATAAGGGTGAACTGGTTTTCACTGCTCAAGCTTGCTTTTCTTTCCAGTTTGAAATTTAAACATCCTGATAACATCTCACAATCTAAAAGAAGGAACTTCTGTGCAAGGCAATCACACGATGAAAGTATAAGGCATTGAGTGAATTGATACATGAGAGCTGAGAATTCTCAGAGAGCCCAAGGTAACAATGATGATGTTTCTACACTACAGGCTGGTATGACTTTACCAGACCATGAATGCTGAGCAAATTAATTAATTCAGTAGTTTGATTAAAAATTGTCTCATAACATAGCAGAAGACTCCACAAAGGTGTTCTTTCAATAAAAAGGAAGCACTTTATAAAAAACACAAAACCTGTATTGACAGAAATCCTATAACAATGTAGTATTTTAAATTGCTCCAACAGGCATTCTGTTCATCTCAAATCAGAGAACTGAAGATGCAGAAGCTATGTCAGGATTTAGGGAGATTTGTCAGTTAATATCCATATGTCACAAACACAGTAAATGTTTTCATACTTCTTTGCTATAGGAGAAAGGAAGAAGATTCCTACCAACTGGTATTTTCCAAGGATATTTTTTTCAGCCTTTCTTAGCATGTACACCTTTAGGTTTTTACTTCATAACAATATGTTCAGACATATCAAAATTTTTTGCAAGTTTATTATCTGCATTATTATGTTTTTTTTCAGATTTATAAATGTTAGATATCATTTAATCAGAGAACTAGATGTAATGGAAAATATTTGAATCATGGTAAATTTGTTGTTAAAGGTGGTCCAACTTAAACCTAAAACCATTTGCTTGTGACTTTAAATCTCTATATTTTAACCTCATATTTCAAGTTGAAACAAATTTGTAACAGACTGAACACTCAACAAGCTATTTAATTTAGTAACTTCAGTCTACTTGTTATATATTACCTCAAAAAGCTTTGTAAAAGTGTTCCCCTGATAAAAGAGAAATGTTTAATGGAATGAGAGTGTATTTCCAGCTTGATTAACACATCTCATAATCCTTCTTAAAACAAATTAGGCTAGACTACCTAAAGTTCCGCCTCTG